>NC_136719.1:7732200-10132200 GCF_936440315.1 Barbus barbus
GGGGGCTTAGTGAGCGCCACACCACAAAAATACACACAAACACACACGCACGCAAAACAGAGCGCGACAAGTTAATTCAGACGAAGCAGCCAGAAACTAGACTCGGCAATCAGGATGAAAGCTTAAAGAGACCTCAGTGAGGGAGGTTAAGTTATTTAGCGTGATGGCTAATGACAGTGTGGGAACGGCTATAGGAATGTATGAAGAGAAAAAGGGAGGGAGGAGATATCCGATCGAATGGAATCGGCGCTCCATCAATCACTCTGATTAAGATGTCAAGCTGTCAATCATGAGGATTAAGCTGAGGGGGCTCATGCATATTCATCAACATCTTTAGGGTGGGATGTGAATATGTTAAGCTGTATTACAGAAGAGCTGAGAGTGAAAGAGGAAGAGAGGTAATTAGTGGCCCACCATTCAACCCAGACAAAAGCAGAGTTGAAATGGTGTTCTATTCAGCCTCAAGAAGCTAGTTGTTGAGATGTAGATGCGTTTGTGCGCAATTCTGAACTGTGTGAAATTTGGTAAGTAAAATGAATTTGAGGCGAAATGCAGGGTCAAAGAGTGAAAAAGTACTGTGACGTTAGAGCTGTGGTGTAGGGGATGGTGAGCCGTGGTGATGGTGTGGATTAAACATGGTCGAGCATGGCATGCAACTGATCCTTAGCGCATTACCAAAGATCCTCGAATAATTTCCTGTCACTCTCCATTGGATGCATTTAACTACCAAGAGGGGTGTGATTCAGGTTGTAGCAATCTTGTAGCTAAAGTGTTTTGAGAGGTTGCAAGGTGAATCAGGAAAAGCTCAACCCCAAGTTTCTATGACAGGGATTTTCAAAGTATTTGATCCCAAGGACCCCTAAATATCTCATTGCAAGGGCCCCTTTCTGAAATTTAAAAGTAGCTAAATGTTTTCATGTATAAAGAGCCATTTAAACTGTGTGGGAAAAAGAACAAGTCTATTATTATAAATAACAGGTTGTTAAAAATAATTTTATATTGCTGTATACACTTTGGAAGGCTATTGAAGACAAATCACATTGTTAAATTATATGGAAAGAAAATAAACAAATAAATACATAAATAAATACATACATACATACATAAAATTAGCATGTTCACTTTGACAGCTGTAAATAATAATAATAATAATAATAATTTTGTTGTTATTTACAATATTAAAGCCAAAGCACATCATGAAAATATTATCTGAAAAATAAGAAAATAAATGTAGTAATGTTATCAAAATTGGTAATGTGTTAAACATAGTAATAACACTAACTTTGACAGCTGTAAAAATACTTTTTGTAAAATATTGTTATTTTATATATAAAGATATTTATTTTCATGTATAACGACTTATTTATACTGTTTTGAAAAAAAGTTTGTCTAATATTATAAACAATTGCCTTTTTTATTGTAAAAATATTTGATTGAGGCCAAAGCAAATTATTAAATTAATAATAAATAAATATTTTCATGCATAAAGAGCCATTTAAATTGTGTGAGAAAAAAATATGTATATTATTATAAACAATAGGCAGTTAAAAATGATTTTTTTATATTGTTATATACACTTTGGAAGTCTAAATGTCAATTTTTTTATTTTTATCTCAGGTTATCCATTGACCCTCCTGCAGTCCTTGACCAGATTTTTGAAAACTAGACATTCTAGTCCCTAAGGCTCTGCTTTATCATTTCATTTGATCATGACCAATTGCCTAGAAAAGTAATAGCAACACAATGTGAAGTATCAATCTTTGCAAAAAATGTAATACTTCAGAAATACCTTTTAAATCAAAGTATAAGCAAAACTAATCACAATATGTGTCTTATTAAAGCATAAAAAGTCAAATGTTTTCATATGAAAGAACACTTGGAAAAAGCTTTCAACAGTCTGTCAACCACTTAGTGAGAGTCTTTGTAAGAAGTGTGTTTCTCTGCAGCAGTGAGACATGTTAAGGTGACATTGACAGGAGGCACACGCTCAGCCATCATTCAACATCCTTCCCTTCAGCCATGAGCCCACACTGACCCTCTGTCCTCTTCATCTTTACACATCTCTGTCTCTGTCACTCCATCACACTCTCCTCTAATCCGCCACTCATTCTCTCCTCCCTCTTAGGTTTTACACCATACATAATCCCCCTTTTCTTTTTCTCTCTTCTGTTGTGTTACTTTGTTGCTTTTCTCCTCCTCTGCTCCCTCTTGTCTCTCGCTCTGTAATTGTCAGCATGTTGAAAAGAGCCCCACACTGAGAGAAAGTTAGCCACTGTAGATTAAATTAAACCCCATCAAGCAGAAAGCAGACACCAAACACCCAATGCAATATTAAAAGGCTGCACACAAGGAAGCGTGTGTGTGTGCGTGTGAGTCACTCTCTTCAGTCATTCTTCAGCTCTCTTCTCTGACTAATGTAAATCAATGATGTAAAATGGCTGCTTCCCTCACTACAGCTTCAGTGACAGCAAACAGGCCCAACCACAGACCTGCTGTCGCCAAGGTGATGGATAGGTGAGAGAAAACTGATACAGAGGCGGCTTTCATCTCCCTCTCTGTCTGTCTGTCACCCTTTTCCATGCGTCATGATTTCTCTCCTCTTTTTCTTCATCTCCCATTCTATTTTTGTGACCTATGTCTGCAATGGTGTATTTGAGGAAAATCACACCTAGCGAAAATGTGATATAACAACCTGAGGAAGATCGCTTCAGCTGTAATGACAGAATTTAGACTGGATTACAGGTAAAATGCACAAGCATGGTGGACTTTGCTCTGTTATCTGCTATTCCAATTATAAAACACAAAGAAAACCAAAACAAATGCAAAAAGAAAAAAGAAACTAAGCAGAAAACTAAAAAAAGAAAAAAAGAAAAAAAAAAAACACATAGGCAAAGCAAAACAAAAACGGAGCAAAAACAAAACAAGCAAAGCATAACATAAAAGCAAAGAAAAAAACTACATGCAAACATGGTACAGTCTCTAGACTGATAGAATTTGGGTGTTTTGTCAAAAAGAGTTAAGAGTTAAGCACTGCATTTATTTATTTGATTTTAAAGTTTTTTATTTGCTTTGGTACTATTTTCACAAGAAACTGTTAAATTTTCAAAACTCTTATATACTCTTGTACTAATATCACAACAGATCATTAAAAAGGGCTGTTTTTTCAAACATTTCAGCGTATTTTCAATTGTCTTAGTACAATACACACAATCACAAAGTATCCTTTTCACTACACAAAATAATTGTTTCATCTATATAAATGTTTCATTCACAGTAACTGCCTTTCATAAAGCTCTTATTATCAAACTTTTCATTTGCATGTCTTCTCATTCAGTTTAATACATTTGTCTATTATTTCATCTAACTCATCTTAATGGTTAATCAGTGAATCATGTGGTGCATCTATAGATATCTATAGATATAGTTCCCTATCGATACTCCACTCGTACTGCGTCTTGTTAAAGACGCTATGGGAAAAAGCCTTTTTTCTCCTGAACTGAAGTTTTATTCAATCACGCAGTGAAACTGCACGCCTATTGGTTCGTGCAGTGTGTATAAAACAAACCAATGGTCGGCAGCGGAGGTGCACGAGCCTATGGCGACGAAGCCCGCCAGATCCCGCCAGAATGGGCGGGGCTATCTGGCTATATAAGCGGCCGTTTCGCCATAGGATCCTCAGATTTCTTCTCCTTCTTCTCCTTTTCCTCGCTCTCCAGCACCACAGAAGCCCGGTCTCATTCGCTTCCGCCATCCGGCGATATCTATTTCAAATGCCTCGCTGTTATTGCGATGACGGCCACAGCGAGTGCGAGTGCGAGAGAGGTTTCTCCCGTCCTTTTTTCACGGCCTGACCAGCGTCCCTCTGCAAGCGCGAGTGATCTGGTCTCGTTCGGGGGAAGTGACGAAGAGCATGACTGCATGTCATTGGCAGCTTCGGATGCCGAGGAGCTGTCGGGCTCAGCTATTGACTCCGCCCTCCCGCATTCGTCAGCACCCAGCGCCGCCAAACCCGGGATTTTTCCGTGTCCTCTCAAGAGTGTTCAAGGAGCTGGGACTGGATTGGTCTCCACCAGAGGAGCCTTCTCGCAGCCGTCTTGACGATGGTTCCTGCCGGGGCGCGGTCAGGCCCCTCACCAGTGACCCTCGCCGTTCTTCCCTGAAGTTCACGACGAGCTGATGAAATCATGGCGCGCCCCCTACTCCGCCCGCCTTCGTACTTCCGCTTCATCCGCCCTCACTACAGTTGACGGCGCTGAAGAAAAAGGGTACGACAAGATGCCTCCATTGGATGAGTCAGTGGCTGCGTACCTCTGCCCACCCATTTTCATCGGCTGGAAGGCAAAAGCCGCCCACCCGTCCAAGCCATGCAGGACCACTTCATCGCTCGCTGGACGCTCCTATGCTTCAGCTGGACAGGCGGCTTCGGCGCTTCACTCTATGGCGGTTTTACAGGTCTATCAGGCCAAACTCTTCGCTGCTATGGACGAGTCTGAACCTGATCCTGCGACTCTCGGGGAACTGAGAAGTGCAACAGACCTGGCTCTGCGCGCCACCAAGACCACCGCCCAGGCGATAGGACGGTCCATGGCCAGCCTAGTGGTGCTCGAGCGCCACCTGTGGCTCACGTTAACGGAGATCAAGGACGCAGACAATTGATGCCCCTTGATGCCCCGATTTCCCCCATCGGCCTCTTTGGACCTGCGGTAGAAGGATTCGCTGAGCGCGTCACAGAGGCACAGAAGGTGTCACAAGCCATGCGACACTTCTTGCCCAAGCGTTCGAGCTCTACTGCTGCTGTTAGTCACCCTAAACCTGCGCCGACTCAGCAGCCTGCGAAGCCTCCACCTCCTGTTTCCGCCCCTCAACCTGCCAAGACTCAGCAGACGCGAGGGCGTTCCCGCTCCGCCAGATGCCACCCCTTTCCGAAGCGCCAGGGCCCCCGACCCAGGATAGTGTTGGACCCTGCGCCTCCGGCGTCTTCCTGATCTGCAGGGCAGGAAGAGGAGAGGGCCGAGTCCCGCCATGGCCGGACCGCCCGCCAAACACCCCCAGCCCGTTCATTGCCGGGTGCAGAGGACATTGTGTCTGTTGCAAACACAGGGCCCGTACAAGCGCCCTTGCAACCATCCGCTGTTATAGCGGACAAAATAAAACACAAACATTCTCGAAAAGAGAGCAAATTTCCTCTTCCTTCCATCACGAGCGTCCTGCCTCAGTGCGGTCGATCGCCCGTTACTTCCTCGTTCCCAAAAAGGATGGCAGCCTCCGGCCCATCCTCGATCTCAGACGCCTGAATCGCACCCTCATGAGGAGGTCGTTCAGGATGATCACACTGAAGCAGATCCTCTCGCAGATTCGCACAGAGGACTGGTTCTGTTCTCTGGACCTGAAAGACGCATACTTTCACGTCCAGATAGCTCCCCATCACAGACGATTCTTGAGATTCGCCTTCGAGGGAGTGGCTTATCAGTACACGGTCCTTCCCTTTGGACTGTCTCTGGCCCCACGCACTTTTACGAAGTGCATGGATGCAGCTCTTTCCCCTCTAAGACAGATGGGAATCCGCATTCTCAACTACCTCGACGACTGGCTCATTCTGGCCCAGTCAGAGATGTAACTACTTTCGCACAGAACCCTCCTCCTCAGCCACTTAGAGCGCCTGGGGCTCAGGGTCAATTTTGCCAAGAGCGCACTGTTTCCCAGCCAACTGTGGTAGCGCCAGAACGCGCTCTGGCCATTCAAAAGCTTGCGGCCTCCTTCAAGAGCGGCACCGCTCGCCCCATCAAAGCATTTCAGAGAATGCTGGGCCTCATGGCCGCAGCATCACCGGTGCTACAGCTGGGCCTACTCCGCATACGGCCCCTTCAGCGCTGGTTGAAACCACGGGTTCCACCCCACGCATGGCGACACGGTCGCCTGCATATCAGGGTGAACCAGGCCTGTGTGACAGCCCTGGCCCCCTGGAAGAACCCACGATGGTTGGAAAAGGGGCGTGACCATAGGGATGGTCTGCAACAGGAAAGTTGTCACGACAGACGCCTCCAACATGGGTTGGGGAGCGCTGTGCGATGGCGAACCGACCTTTGGTCGAAGGCGGAGAAAGGTCTCCACATCAACTGCTTAGAGATGCTAGCAGAATGTCGAGCCTGCCAGTTTTTCCTGCCAGAGCTAATGGGACACCATGTGCTTATCCGCTCAGACAGCATGTCCGTGGTGTCCTATATAAATCACCAGGGCGGTCTCTCCTCGAAGCGCCTCTTCATTCTAGTAGAGCGCCTTCTGGAGTGGGCTCAGCTCAACCTGCGCTCGCTGAGAGCAGCACACTTGCCGGGCAGACTAAACCAAGGAGCGGATATGTTATCTCGGAGCAACGTCCCCTCGGAAGAGTGGATGCTCCATCCGCAGACGGTTTAGACGATCTGGAAGATCTTTGGCAAGGCCGAAGTAGACCTTTTCGCCTCCAAAGACAACTTTCACTGCCCAGCTTATTATTCGAAGGTCAAGGACGCGTTGGCCCACGACTGGCCCAACCTCCTCCTTTATGCATTCCCTCCAGTCGCCCTGATTCCACAGGTCATCAGGCGGATCAGGGAACAAGGACACAAGGTCTTATTGGTGGCCCCCTTGTGGGAGACCCAACCTTGGTTGTCGGAGCTGACTCAGCTGCTAACCGCAGCCCCCTGGCCCGTGCCCCTGAGACGGGACCTTCTCTCTCAGGCGAACGGATCATTATGGCACCCCCGTCCCGATCTGTGGGCCCTTCACCTTTGGCCGCTCGATGGAAGCCTTCCGGCCTCCCAGAGCGAGTGCTGAACACCATTTCTGAAGCAAGAGCCCCGTCTACGAGACGCCTCTATGCCCTTAAATGGTCGGTTTTATCCGAATGGTGCCTAAACCGCAGTGAAGACCCCTCTACCTCTGAGTTAGCAGTGATTCTGTCCTTCCTGCAAGAGCTGCTGGATAAAGGACGCTCTCCCTCTACACTCAAGGTGTACCTTCAGAAATTGCTGAGGGGTGGATTGGCCCCGATGCACCACGTGATCTGTTTTTTTCTCATTACGCGGCTCACCGCTTAGCGTGATTTATGCTCTTATTCATATTCCATGTGAAGAACTTTTAATCACCATGCAGCATGCTGCTGCTTCACATAACTATTGCAATGATGCAATTAATTCCTGCTGCTGCCCAGCTTCCTCAATAAGCCAGAAATTAATACAACACTTAAGAAATGCTGACTTATTTGTTCAGAGAAGAGAGGAGAAAATGCACACAACAAACTCATGAGTGATTACGACCTGAGCAGCCAGATAATGGCAAATTAGCCTCTTTCTACTATATGTGTAAAGTACCAGTAGGTAAGCACTGGTAGGTCACATGCATTATATTTTACATCAATTTCTATTTTAATTCTGAATAGACGTGGTGTTAGGGTGCCTTGAAAGCCAAGTTTCCTTGTCTTCATACACAAACTCTGCCTGTTAAGTCACTGTGAGATTTTAGACACATGGTATGAGAGGAGAGAGGAAATGATAGAACGAAAAAGAGGGATCAGTATATGATATGAGATGGAATTGAGCTTGCGTCTCTTTCATTGGTTTTCGTGTCTGGTGCACTAACCACAGGGCCACTGCTCCGACATTTATTATATTTATCAAAAAAGATACAGGGTAAAATGTCTGATATGCTCTGTCTCTCTGTCTGGACACTAAACCTGTCTGGCCTCTGGGGTTTGCTGTGATGCGCCCATGCTCCCAGACTTAGATTAATCATTTAGATAGTTGCTGAGCCTGGTAAGACAAGCTGATGACCGCTGGTCCATGGGGCAATTTAAAAAAGTAACGGTGAACCACACCAGAGCCCCTGCATTTATTCAGACTGGGCAAAGCTGTAAAAAATGTGAGAATGTTCTTGAGCGTACGTGCAATGGCAAACTAGTTGAGCTGTAATTTGTTACACATGTCAGTGAGACAGGTGTACAATTGAATATATTTTCAAATGTAATATATTCCTTTGATGCAAAGCTGAATTTGCAGCATCATTACTCTTGTCTTCAGTGTCACATGATCATTCAAGATATGCTGATTTGCTGCTCAAGAATCACTTATTGTCATCAACATTAAAAACTGTGCTGTGCTTAATATTTTTTGTGGAAACCGGGAATGAATCTCTGATTAGCAGAAGGGTCAAATAAACAGCATTTATTTGAAAAAAATATATATTTTATAACATTATAAATATAAATATAAATATATTAAATATTAAATATAAATATATTTTGTAAAATTATAAAAGTTTGAGGGTCCTTTAGGTGTTTTGTTTTGCAAATTCCAAGAGGGTTTTCATGTGTCTTCAGAATTGAGTCTGCCCACACTGCCATAAAGCCCAGATTAGTGGAGTGATGTTTGTCCTTCTGTAAGTTTTTTCCATCTCCATATATGATTATGGAGCTCAACTAGAGTGACCATCAGCTTCTTGGTCACCACTCTAAACAAGACTCTACTCCACTGATTGCTCAGTTTGGCCAGAAGATCAGCTCTAGGAAGAGTCCTGGCTCTTCCAAACTTCTTCCATTCAGAATAATGGAGGCTACATGCTTATGTAAGCCTTCAATGCAGCAGAATTTTTTCTGAACCCTTCCCTAGATATGTGGCTTGACACATGTTTCTGAGCTCTACAGTCAGTTCCTTTGACCTTAGGGTTTTGTGCTCTGATATGCATTTTCAGCCTTTTATTAAGAGGTGTGTGCACCTTTCCAAATCATACCCATTCAATAAAATTTGCTACAGGTTAACTCCACTCAAAATATAGTAACATCTACAGTACAAGCAATACACTATGAATGCTCCTGAGCTAAATTTCCCAGAAAAAAGTGTCCCAGAAAAAGGTATGCAAACTTATGCAATGTTATAATTTAATTTGTTTTATTTTTAATAGTTGTTACTAAACTGCTTTGTCATTATGGTGTATGGAGTGTAGATGTGGACAAAAACTTAAAGCAGTAATTTAAAGCAGTTTAACACAAGGCAGCAACATAAATGTGAACACAATGTGAAAAAATGAAGAGGTATGAATACTTTTGCACGGAAGGCACTGTGTATGTATGTATGTGTGTGTGTGTGTATATACATACATATATACATATATAGACTTCCTTAAAAAAAAAAAATCTTACTGATCCCAAAGTTTTAAATGGCCCCAAAAGATATATACACTGAACAAAATTATAAACGCAACACTTTTGTTTTTGCCCCCATTTTTCATGAGCTGAACTCAAAGATCTAAGACTTTTTTTATGTACACAAAAGGCCTATTTATCTCAAATATTGTTCACAAATCTGTCTAAATCTGTGTTAGTGAGCACTTCTCCTTTGCCGAGATAATCCATCCACCTGACAGGTGTGGCATATCAAGATGCTAATTAGACAGCATGATTATTCCACAGGTGTGCCTTAAAAAGGCCACTCTAAAATGTGCAGTTTTACTGTTTTGACGGGGTCCTGCGGGGGGGGGGGTCTGAAAACCAGTCAGGATCTGGTGTGACAACCATTTTCCTCATGCAGTGCAACACATCTCCTTCGCATAGAGTTGATCAGGTTGTCCACTCCTCTTCAATGGCTGTGCAAAGTTGTTGAATATTGGCAGGAACTGGAACACACTGTTGTATGCGCCGATCCAGTGCATCCCAAACATGCTCAATGGCTGACATGTCCAGTGAGTATGCTGGCCATGCAAGAACTGGGATGTTTTCAGCTTCCAGGAATTGTGTACAGATCCTTGCAACATGGGGCCGTGCATTATCATGCTGCAACATGTGCAACGGTCGTGGATGAATGGCACAACAATGGGCCTCAGGATCTCGTCACGGTATCTCTGTGCATTCAAAATGCCATCAATAAAATGCACCTGTGATCATTGTCCATAACATACGCCTGCCCATACCATAATCCCACCGCCACCATGGGCCACTCGATCACTCAAGTCGGTTACGATGACGAACTGCAGTCAGGTCGAGACCCCGATGAGGATGACGAGCATGCAGATGAGCTTCCCTGAGGCGGTTTCTGACAGTTTGTGCAGAAATCCTTTTGTTATGCAAACCGATTTTTGCAGCAGCTGTCCGGGTGGCTGGTCTCAAACGATCTTGGAGGTGAAGATGCTGGATGTGGAGGTCCTGGGCTGGTGAGGTTACACATGGTCTGTGGTTGTCATGAATCCTGGCCATGAACTTCCATTCACTCACCACCAGAGGTCACTCACTCACCACAGGGACTCTTACACCACACTACTGTTGCACTTCACCCACGAACTACAATTCCCATCATCCATTGCACTGACGACACATATACAGCTGATTGCACTAATCATGCTCACACCTGAGAATTATCACACAATCACACACCCTACTTAAACCATGGACTTCCTCTTCCTCTCTGCTGAGGATTGTATTGCGTTTATCACTCCCCTAGTGTTAGCTGCCTTACCGAGCCATTCTGTGTTTTTCTGTTTAGTTCCAGTATTGTTCTGCATTTATAACTCTCCTAGTTTTAGCTGCGATACGGAACCCACTTTGTTGTCATAGTCTTGCCTTGTGTGTTTTTCTAGTTTTGATTCTTGCCCGTGTTTCCTGGATTTACCATTTGCCTTGCCGTTTGGACTCTGTTTACACCTCTTTTGGACTACTGCTCATATACCTGGATTTCCCCTTCTGTCAAGCCCTTTTGGATATTGTACGCCGATCGCCGACCACGCCTGTTTACTTGAGTACTCTTCTGTCTTGCCCTCTCTATACCTGTTTGCTGTTTATTCGACCCTGCCTGTTATTGACCATGCCTGTAAATAAAAGCTTGCACTTGGATCCGCAAGTCTCACGTCTCGTTTGCCCCGTTACAGAGGTTGTGAGGCCGGTTGGATGTACTGCCAAATTCTCTGAAATGTCTTTGGAGACGGCTTATGGTAGAGAAATGAACATTCAATTCACGGGCAACAGCTCTGGTGGACATTCCTGCAGTCAGCATGCCAATTGCACGCTCAAACTGCACATTTTAGAGTGGCCTTTTATTGTGGCCAGCCTAATGCACACCTGTGGAATAATCATGCTGTCTAATCAGCATCTTGATATGCCACACCTGTGAGGTGGATGGATTATCTTGGCAAAGGAGAAGTGCTCACTAACACAGATTTAGACAGATTTGTGAACAATATTTGAGAGAAATAGGCCTTTTGTGTACATAGAAAAAGTCTTAGACCTTTGAGTTCAGCTCATGAAAAATGGGGGCAAAAACAAAAGTGTTGCGTTTATAATTTTGTTCAGTGTAGTTACTTACATAAATAACAATTTAGACAAAATATCAACCAACTGGCACAAAAAAAAAACAAAAACAAAACAAAAAGTTTTTTCTCAGAACTAACTTCCCTTTTCTTTTTTCTTTTTTTCAATTTCTGTGCCCAGAAATTACTACTTCCCTTCTATATAATATCCAAAAAGCAGTCTGTCAAATGAGTAATGTTCAAATTATTTGCTGCCTCCATTGAGATTTTAAAATGTGGACCTGATGGGCACTTCACAATACCATGAGGCTACAGGAGAGGAGTTATCATCCTCTCAAATGACAATGCACAGCTAGTAAAGTAACCACAGGTGTAATTCATCACCTTAAGCACGTGTATGACCCACATTTGACAACCACGAAGTCTCACAATACCTTTTATCTTCATTTGAAACAGATTTTCTTTTACCTCATCTGTGTAAATTTGAATGCCAGATGGTTTAATATTTTCTAATGCAAAGACATTCAAGTGTTTTTAGGATTTAGCACAGGAAATTATAATCTTTTTAAGAATAGAAAATGGCATGATCTAGGTTTAGTAAGTCTTGGTTTTAACAAACACTTTGCCTCCCTTCGCCTGTAAGCCCTGAAATCAATTCAAGGAGAGTTGCAACTTTCAGGCAGCCTAGTTTTAATTCCATCTGTTATCCCTTCACTGTTTCTATTTCTCATCCGCATTTCATCCCTTTCTCCGAGTCAATTAATTCCAGAGGCCTTTCAAGCACCCAATTAAAGAAAGAGGGGATAAACAGTAGAGAAATCCCACAAGAGCAGTCATCTTACTGACCTTCAAGTGCCCGACCACACACACAAGCCAGGCAATCAGTCACATGCAAGGGGAAAAACGATGGCGAACTGATTAGCATAAAGCTATTGAAAAGCTACAACAGCGTGTGTGTGGTGAGGCAGCTCAATGCAAACACAATATAGAGGTTTGTACAATTTTCTCCTGATCTATACGGCTGATCTACAAACAGACAAGGGCAGTAGAGGTCCTGTTGGACCTTATCAGAGGCCTGACATCTTCATGAAGCCACACACACACACAACACACACACACACCTTGAATGTTACACTGTAGATTTAATTTAACAAACTGATGCAATCTTTTTGACAAACATGACCCATTGTTAACATTTATGTTTAACTCATTTATAAAGGATAAACTTAGCAAACATTGATCAGAATAGAAAACATTTAGATGTTTCAATTCTCAGAGCCTCAACTTCAGCAATTAGCAGTGTTAGCTAGGGTACATCACTATTATACTTGCTCATGATTAAGGTTAGAGATTCAAACTAAATATTAAAGTTCAGTGGGTAACTCATCTCACACTGTTAATGCTGCAGACATGGATCACACTTCAGATCAGCTGGCTTGGCGAGGAAAGGTGTGCTATTAGTTTTCTAAGCGACTGAACTTGTAATTTTCACCTCACTTCTCATATTTCTCTCCCCAAAGAGAGTGCTTTAAAGCCCTTCCCCAATTTCTATTTCTAATCCCTATAAACATTGGTTTTTTTTTTTTTAAAGAACAATGTAAATTAAGATGTATGTATATACCCATATTTATATTGATGCAATCAAGATGTAAATCAGGGTTAATAGTTAAATAAAAATAAAACCTTAGAGATATAAAACACGCTCACACACATACATATTAACTTAATCTTTATTTCAGCATTTTTTATTTCATGTAAAATAACGAAAACTAAATCAATTATTACTACATTATATATTAAATTAAATAAAAAAACAAATTATATGTAATAAAAATGATCAAAAACAAAATTTTTAAACTTTAACTAATATATATATATATATATATATATATATATATATATATATATATATTAGTTAAAGTTGTTTTTTTAAAAGTAAAAAAAACAAAAACAAATTATATATATATACTGTATATGGTAGCACTTTGTTTTAGGGTCTCTTAACTAGTTGCTTATTAGCATGCATATTACTAGAATATTAGCCATTTATTAGTAGTAATTAAGCACATATTAATGCCTTA
Organism: Barbus barbus; assembly: GCF_936440315.1. Classification (NCBI taxonomy): domain Eukaryota; kingdom Metazoa; phylum Chordata; class Actinopteri; order Cypriniformes; family Cyprinidae; genus Barbus; species Barbus barbus. The sequence continues at coordinate 7,745,550 of NC_136719.1, forward strand.
TTCTACATCCCTAATTCTACCCAATACCTAAACTTAACGACTACCTTACTAACTATTAATAAGCAGCAAATTAGGAGTTTATTGAGGGGAAAGTCATAGTTAATAGTGAATAAGTGTTCCCTATTCTAAAGTGTTCCCATATACATATATATTTATATGTGATAGTATATAGAAAAAAGTTCATTCAAAATATTAATAAAAAACTGTATTTCAAAATAACACCATGATATTTTAACTCGTCATTCCATAAGACTTTTGTTCATCTTCAGAACACAAAAGATGATAATTTTAATGAAATCTGAAGATTTATGTCCCTCCATTGAAGGTCCATTCCACCAAAATCTTGTTTCAAAAAGCCTCATCCAATGAGGTTTGTTTTCACAGATATTCCGTTCACCATATTTGATGTGCCCTATGTATATTTATAAATTCACAGATTGTTAATATGTGAATAAAAATCTTAAATTTGATCTGCTAATCACATTAAGTGATTGTGGATTATACTGATCAACCATGTGGATTACTTCTACCATCTTCATGAACTTTTTGAAGCATCAAAGCATCCGTGCAACTGACTTTTAATGGAGTGACAGAAATCTCTCAAGTTTCTCAAAAATATATTTATATGCGTTTCAAATTTGAAAGGAAGGCTTATTGGTTTGGAAGGACATGAGTGAGTAACTGATGACAGAATTAAAATTTTTGGGTGAACTATCCCTTTAATGGCATCAAGCAATGCCTTAGCAAACACACAAAACTCCTTTTCAAACATGCCACATCTTAGCATCTGCATAGTAACCGACTGGCAGGCCACCACAACACCATCATGCCATCATGAAAGCAAGTTTTGTATGGACAAGCTCCTCAGAAAATGTGAAAATCTAGTAAATTCAGCTGTTATCACAGGGTGCACTAACAGTTTTCATTTCAAGAATTCAGTTTTCGCTCACAGAAGCATACATGATGCGCCCCACGGCAGGAGTTTTGAGTGACGTCTGTGCAGGGAGAGAAAGATCACTGCGCTTTTTGCAACTTTTCCTCAAGCGCTTGTTTTATTTGATGATGTTAACAAGGCGAGAGGCGATACCGGATCTGTTTTCCTCTGAGCCATTTTTATTGGAGTGTCAAGTCACCCGCACAGCTCCTCAAGGACTCCTTTAGAGCGTCAAGGAAACAGTCAGTTTTAGCAGGAAAGCACTACTGTAATTACCCAAATCACACCATGTGTGCTTACAGCGCTAATCCCTGTCAGTCAAACATAGTCATTAAGCTTCCCTTTTTACCCCTGTGTATTCATTTTGTTTCTTTTATTACGGGTTCACTTTCATCTCCCGCTCTTGCGTTTTATCTGTTTTCCACAGTCTTTAGCGTGCAAGAATTAAACCTGCTGCCTTTTCATTGTATGCCGAGTAATAAACTCAACAAGAGCACCAATAAACTCGCTAAATGCTAGCAGGAGTTGTCCGAGAGCTTGAAATTGATTTGGCTGTAGAGAATAAGTTGGAAAATTGGTTTGCGTATGCGATAGCATTCTTTCGGGAAGACTCACATCCCGACGACAGTCATTAACAAAGTAGACTAGCAACTTGACAGACACACCATCACTCAATTTAGATTAGTCCCCAGGCTATGCTTTTCCTGTTGTTCTTACAAGTAAACAAGGATGCTTCACTAAACACGTGTACACACAAGCCTATGCATGAGGTGTTCTTTTAAATGCGATTATGACAGTAACTTACAGCTCCGACATATCAGATATCGCTAATATTTGACAGCTGCATCAGTTTATATTTACAAGCCCCTGCAGAGGATAAAATATCTCCATCGCTCGCTCTCTCTGCTTCACATTAATTTTCAACTCTCTTTCTTTTCTGAAGTCCACTTCAGAGTAACGGTGAGCGCATTTATTGCTAAGTTCTGCCTTTAAATGTCAGTATGTCAGTATGTTCAGTATGTCATTTGGTTCACCTGGCTGGCTTTGGCAGGACAGCACAAGTCAGCACAAGTCCTACATACTGTCAAATGCGGCCTTCATTGGGAATTATAAAACAGACTTCACATTTCTTATTTAATTTTGCAGTCTATGAGTCAAACGTACCATTCCGTTAACTATTTAGTTCTGTTGGATGAGAGTGTACTCTGGCGCTCATTAGGTGTTTTTTTTTTATTTTATTTTTTTGCACTCACGTGGGAATCAATGATTAATGGTTCTTAAATCCAGTTGCATAAGCTTGAAATAATGGTCCTTTTATGAAATGGTCCATGCAGTGCAATGTTAACAGAGACAAATAAGGGAGAACTACCCCTTGTGAAAGAGAGAAAAAAAATCTGATTTGACAAGTAGTTTTTAATAACTAATGTATTTTATAGCAGTGAGAATAAATTGATGGTAAATGAAGAAATACTGATTTTTTTTTCCTGATTATTAAAAAAAAAATTTTTTGTTCAAATGTTCCAGAACAAATCTCAACAATCTTAAGAGTTAAGTTGAAACATTGATGTATGCCAAAAATCATTAGGATATTAAGTAAAGATCATGTTCCATGAAGATGTTTTGTAAATTTCCCACCGTAAATATATTAAAACTTAATTTTTGATTAGTAATATGCATTGCAACAGCAATATGCAACTTAGTTTGGACAACTTTAAAGGCGCTTTTCTCAATATTTTGATTTTTTGCACCCTCAGATTCCAGATTTTCAAATAGTTGTATCTCGGCCAAATATTGTCCTAAACCATACATGAATAGAAATCTTATTTATTCAGCTTTCAGATGATGTATAAATCTCAATTTCCGAAAATTGACCCTTATGACTGGTTTTGTGGTCCAAGGCAAGGCAAGTTTATTTATATAGCACATTTCATACACAGTGGTAATTCAAAGTGCTTTTATGTAAAAAGCACCACTGTCATTAAAAATAATAATCACAGCAATAAAAACAAGGAATTAAAAATAATAATAAAAACAAGGATTTTTAAAATTATATTTAAAATAAATTTAAAACAGTTAAGAATAGAAAATGATTATACATAAAATACAGTGCAGTCAGTTCGGACATAGCACAGTGCTCATTCAACAAATGCACAGTTAAACAGATGAGTTTTGAGTCTTGATTTAAATGTGGCTAATGTTTTAGCACATCTGATCTCTTCTGGAAGCTGGTTCCAACTGCGGGCAGCATAATAGCTAAAAGCGGACTCCCCTTGTTTTGTGTAAACCCTTGGTATTTCTAACTGACTCGATCCTAATGATCTGAGTGGTCTGTTAGGTTTATATTCAGTGAGCATATCAGCAATATATTTAGGTCCTAGGCCATTGAGTGACTTATAAACAAGTAAAAGTACTTTAAAATCAACCCTAAATGTAACTGGAAGCCAGTGTAAGGACCTGAGGACTGGTGTGATATGCTCAGATTTTCTGGTTCTAGTCAGAATCCTGGCGGCAGCATTCTGGATGAGCTGCAGTTGTCTAATGGTCTTCTTGGGAAGGCCGGTGAGGAGACATTACAATAATCCACCCCGCTGGTGATAAAGGCATGAACAAGTTTCTCCAAGTCTTGACTGGAAACAAAACATCTAATCCTTGCAATGTTTTTGAGATGATAGTATGCTGATTTAGTTACTGCTTTGACATGACTACTGAAACTAAGGTCTGTCTCCAGAATCACCCCAAGATTTCTGACTTGATTTTTAGTTGTTTGACCCCTAGAGTCAAGGTATGCATTCACTTTGAGAACTTCATCTTTGTTTCCAAATGCAATGACTTGAGTTTTCTCCTTGTTTAACTGAAGAACGTTTTGGCACATCCAACTGTTAATTTCATCAATGCATTGGCAGAGGGAGTCAATGGGGCTATAGTCATTTGGAGATAAGGCTAGGTAAATCTGGGTATCATCAGCATATCATGCAATTTGGTTCTTCCTCATTATCTGACTTAGTGGGAGCATAAGCTAAACAAGAGCGGTGCAAGAATTGAGCTTTGTGGGACTCCGCATGTCATGGCCGTCCACTTGAGCCTTGTGGGACTCCGCATGTCATGTCCGTCCACTTAGACTTACGCTCTCCTATACTCACATAATAACCTCTCACTTCTAAGTATGACCTGAACCATTTGAGTGCCATCCCAGAAAGCCCGACCCAGTTTTCCAGTCTCTCTAGAAGTATGTTATGATCGACAGTGTCAAACGCAGCACTAAGATCTAATAGTATCAGCACTGATATTTTGCCGGAATCACAATTAAAGCGACTATCATTTAATGAGTGCGGTCTCTGTGCTGTGATGCGCTCGGAAACCAGATTGAAAATTGTTCAGGTATCCATTTGAGTTTAAGTAGTTGTTCAGCTGATTAAAAACTACTTTTTCAATAATCTTACCTATGAAAGGAAGATTTGATATTGGTCTATAGTTGCTCAACATGGTGTTATCAAGATTGCGCTTTTTCAGAAGGGGCTTAACAATGGCAGTTTTAAGGGAGTTTGGAAAAGATACTTCTAAGATATCAGCTTCTAAAGAGTTAAGCACACTTTTGAAAAAAGTTGTGGGAAGTGAGTCAAGATAGCAGGTTGACGATTTAAGATGCTGTACTATTTCTTCCAAAATTTTGCTTCTTTTTGAAATTGCAGTCGAATCTGTGTGACCTCTGCATAATTTGAGGATGTGCCAATCTCCTTTCTGATATTATTGATCTTCTCAGAAAAGAAGGAAGCAAACTCATTGCATCTGCTGTCGGAGAGCATTTCACTGGGGATCTGACTTGGGGGCTTTGTCAGTCTCTCAACAGTCGCAGAAAGAGTGCGAGTGTTGTTTTAAGTTACTGTTTATGAAGTTTGAAAAGAAGGTCTGTCTAGCTGTGGCTAGTTCCACATTGAAAGCATGAAGGCTGTCTTTATAGATGCTATAGTGAATTTCGAGTTTCATCTTCCGACACATTTGCTCAGCTTTTCTGCATTGTCCAGGGTCACATATATTTTAAAAAGTAATTTATTCCAGTGATGTAAAGACTTTTTAGCATCATTACTCCTATCTTTAGTGTCACATGATCATTTTAATATCCTGATTTGCTCCTCAAGAAACATTTCTTATTGTCATCAATGCTGAAAACAGTTGTGCTGCTTAATATATTTGTGGAAACAGTGGTACATTTTTTTAAGGATTATTTGATTAATATAAAATTCAAATGATCATAATTTTTGTAAACGGAAATCTTTTGTAATATTATCAATGTCTTTATTGTCAGCTTAACGCATCCTTGCTGAATAAAAGTATTGATGTCTTAAAAAATAATCTAACTGACCTAAAACGGTTGGAATGGGAGTGAACAAACTGTCTTGCAAATGTGCTAAATTTCAACATGAACATTTTTCATAAAATCAGCAGGTTTGGTCACATTTTCTTATGCGTTCAGTCTTTATCACGTGGAATGCATTGTTCTTCTTTTGAAGCTTCATTTCAAATTTAGTATGTGACTCTTCAGCTCCACAGTCAGTCAACAACACATTACTACACACCTCATGTCTCCAGTCCTTCCACGAACTCCCACTCTAATTGGCTTTTCAATGTCGCTTCGCAATGATGTATTGGTTCATGCTGCCCAATCAATGTTGGCCTAATGAAATCCTGTTAATCATCTTATCACAACTTATTCTCACAACTTCACTTTAATATCATGTTCTGGGCTCAATACCAGTTAAGCTCTACTGGCAACGTCCGTGGAATGCCAATTAATTAATTTTCACTTGTCTACCAGTTCATAAAAACAAATACAGTAATGTACTTAGAATGGAAATCTATGGGACTCCATTCTGGAGGCTTTAAAAATGAGAGTGTGACTATGCAACTAACCATTTTCAGTTGAATGTATAAACCGCTTTTCTTGTTGCCACTTTAATCAGTGTCAATTTTTAAATGTTAAAAATATATAAAGTATACCCACACTCAAACGAACATGAGCTTTACATGGCACTGCTCAAAGACTTCTTTCTGGCTCAATTCTGTAGCGCTTTCTCATTGTTAAATTTAACTTTCCCTCTGTCATTCACATGGAGACCTCATGACCAACACAATTAGCCTTTCGCACAAATTTGAAGAAAATTGGAGAAAGTAAATGAAGTGGATCCCTGAGTGACCAAACAGAATTAAACAAAATGACTTAAATTACCTTAGCTCCTCATAAAGCTGTATTAGGTCAGGCTTATCTACTTGTGAGATAGTTTTATTGGTAGAGCTAAATTGTAGGCATGTTAAGAGAACAGGCCAGGATAGAGGGCCAATAAAGAGGTGGGCAGATAAGCGGGGAGACGAGTGAACGCAGTGATGTGTGAAATGAGAGAGAGAGAGAAAGCGCAGACTGGATGAAAAAAGAAAAGAAAAAGAGAAAGTGAGAGACTGCTTTAATCTCTCAAGATTAAATATTCAAAGATGTTTTGGCATGATAAAGAAGGGCTTTTATCAAAGCATTAGTACAGATCACAATAGGTGTATCAATGTTAAGATGCTTTGACTATTTTTTACATTGCTTTCCAGAATACTTCAGTGTGATTGGACAATTGACTCTTTACAAAGACCCGCCCCCTTAGTTACTGTTCCTATGTCTGACGATCCATGGAGCTCTTACGCCACACATCATGTTCTCACGCAGTGAAAAATACATCGCAAAGCAAAGAGGAAACTGACAACGCACCGACAGACAAGAAAGAGCAGGATACTATTGGTCTGAAACATAGTCTCACCTTTCAAATTTTGTCATTTTGTAAGAAATTAAAACAATAAATACTGTTTTGTGTCTCTTTAGTGTGTCACAACAGATCGCTGTAACACCTCAGTTCAGGCAGCACATGAACCGATCATCTCTTCCTCTTTACTAGTTATAGTGTGAAATAAACATGAATGAACATCATCTCGTTTCAGCCATGGAAAGACGTCAATACACAACATTTATTTTTTTATTTATTCAAGTCTATCAACGTTAATCGACTCTCCTGTCTGGTTTGTTTGTTGGACAAAAAGGGAAGATTCAGCACTATGATTGGTCGGATCGCCTGTCAATCAAACTCCCAGTGAAGGGTCAATTGCGGCAAAAAATATTTTTTGTCCAACAACACTGCATAACTAATAAAACTGTATTACTGTCACAATTTCAACTTTACTTTCAAAATAAAAAAAGAACTACACTACCCATAATCCTGAAGAGAGATCGACCAATCAGAAGTTACTTAACAAAAACTGCATTAACAGAGATCAGCAGCAACCTTCCATTAAGCACTGCATAATTGAATATTTTGTAATAATCTTCAAATATATTGTATGTTATTCTCTATGTTATACTTTATATTATACTGTCATTTTTTGTTTCATTTAAATAAATTGTGATCACTTGTGTGGAATTTCTCGGGAACCAGTTGCAAAATCTATGAGGGGAAAACTTTTCCTCACACGAAATTCCAGATCCCATGGATTCCTATAAAAATGAATACATTTTGCCTGCAAAAATTCATAGAAGAATGGTACATCCTTCATTGGGTAAGTAGTTAATTCTCTCGTAAAATATGTTCAGTACCCAGTACATGTATTAAAATGTATCTATTTTTATTAAATAAAATGTTATTATTTGATCCATCTGGCCTTTCTGCCACTATTTTGCACACTACAAATTACACATTTGGGCAAAAAAGGAAGTTGGGACTAAACGGCCAAAGGCAAACAGCTGATGTGTGTATCCCACTCTATGCTTAAGGCAAGGCCAGATCTCTCTCCTTCTCTCACTGCCAGACTGAGCAAGAGCATATGTACGGAAATACACATGCAAAGACAAGCACTTGCTATATGCAAGTATGCATGCATATTGATGCAGCTACTGACTCAGCAGAGGACAATCCAGTGGAAACATGTGAGAGGAAGCACCCAATAACCCGGAGCTTTCTACATGGACAGAGTGTACTGTATGTGTGTGTTTATAAGGAGCGGAGAGTGAGCGAAGCACTGGAGAACTTCATGCCTGCGTACCTGTGGCAAGCATGGAACATTTCAACAAACAAGGAACAGACTTTCTAAGTGGTGCCATAAAGCCAAGCCCTGACTGATGTTCCATTTTGAAAACATTTATGTTGACCTGCTAATGGCAACTATGCCGTCGTTCAAAGAAAGCGCTAAAGAAACAGTGAAAGACACAGAATTCAAAGACACTCTTACATATAAAGGTTCCAATTAGGTCCAAAGGGCTTTACCAGTCTGATGTCATTGGAGAACTTTTTTAGTTTTAACAAAGAACTTGTTATTCTCCAGTTCTTTAGAAAACTGTCTGTGCACTGGTGACAGAACTTAGAAACAAATACACTGATCTGAAGAGCTTAGAGTGTATCAATAAAAAGTTTTAAACATCAAGAATGTTCAAACAACTACAGATAACCCCTATCTAGTCAAATGCAACACAACTGATAGTTAAGAATATACTACTTTAAAGGGACAGTTCCCCCAAAAATGAAAATTTTGTCTCACACACACAGTTTTTCCAAACCTGTAGGAATGTCATTCTTCTGATCATCTTTTTGACCACAAAAGATGATGCTTTTGAATAATGTTCGGTATCCAAACAGCTGCTGATTGAGTTTCATAGTATGGAGAAAATTGTTTTTTGAAGTCAATGGATTCCAGAAACTATTTGGTTATACAAACATTCTTTAAAAAAAGTGTTCAACAGAAGAAAATTGTCATTTTTCGGTGAACTATGCCTTTAAACACTGTAGCTACAACTAAATAAATGGCATCATCCCTCACCTCTGCACTGTGTGTTAACCTAACAAAGATGAATACAACTCCAATTTCCTAAAACTCAGGAAATCGTCTGTTTTCGGAAGTTGAAATCCTGGATCAAGCCTGATCTGTTCTGCCTGGACAAACCCAAGAGCTGGCAGCAAGCTGTGCCGGCCCATGTATAAAAAGGGTAATGGCGAGTGTTTACTGATTTGGAACGTCACATGCCTGCAGAGATGATTAGATCTTCTATCATAAGATATGCTATGCTGGCATATTTTTTACATAAGTCGTGATTAAGCTACATTTCCCTGCAAGTCTTGCAAGTTTTATCTTTATTGGATAATGTAGCGGCAGAAATCACACTTCTTTTTTTAACTGCTGCTGCTGCCTTTGGTAAACATCTTATTAGGCCCAGTGTTATATGTGACCCTGGACCACAAAACCAGTCTTAATAAGCACGGGTGTATTTGTAGCAATAGCCAACAATACACTGTATGGGTCAAAATTATCCATTTTTCTTTTATGCCAAAAATCATTAGGATATTAAGTAAAGATCTTGTTCCATGAAGATATTTTGTAAATCTCCAACCGTAAATATATCAAAACTTAATTTTTGATTAGTAATATGCATTGCTAAGAACTTAATTTGAACAACTTTAAAGGTGATTTTCTCAATATTTAGAGTTTTTTTTTTGCACCCTCAGATTCCAGATTTTCAAATAGTTGTATCTCTGTCAAATATTGTCCAATCCTAACAAACCATACATCAATTGAAAGCTTATTTCTTCAGCTTTCAAAAGATGTATAAATCCCAATTTCAAAACATTGACTCTTATACTGGTTTTGTGGTCCAGGTTGCATATTAGTACAATTATAGTAGAGATACTACAGTAGTTTTTCAACTTTTATATTAGTTTTTATTTTTATATTTTCTGTTTTGTAATTTTAATTTTAGATATGAAGTGGTTTGTAATTTTGTGTTTTTGTGATTTTTTATTTGATTTTATTTAGGGATTTTTTATCTACAGAGTTTTGATTCTTTTTTATTTAGTATATCATGCTAAACTAAATGAAAATAAGAAATATTGCCTTGGCAACTCACTGACATAAAATATATGTAGTTTTTTCCCCTTTTTTTATATACTTTATTTGTGGTTTATTTTATTTCAAGTAATGATTTTTTGTTGTCTTTGTATCATTAATGCATCCTGCAAGTTTTCCTTATATGGTCTTTTTACTGTTCTTGTTAAGTTCATTGATTATTCCTCGTTTAGTTTATCATGATTCCTTGCACCTGTTTTGTAATTGTCCCTTGCATTTAAGTTCCTGTTTGTTTGGTCTTCCTTTGTTGGGTCACTAGTTATGTTTGTGAGTTTGGAATCTGTTCTGTGTTGGATTATCCCTGTGTTTTGTCATTAAAGACTATTTGAAGCTATTTCATGCCTCCTGCGTTCTCCCTGTTTCCACGTAACGTGACACATTCTTCCCCTCAGATGACCTCCAATCCCTATTTAAGTCCATTTGCGTCAGTCTGATTGTGTGTCTTCCCTCTTAAAATATTTAAGATATTTTTGCTGTTAGTGTTCACTGCTGAGGTGTGCTCTGAGTACATGAGTGTGTTACAGTACACAGCTATGCTTTGCTCACTTTTAGCAATGAAACTCTTAGGAGACATTGTATGTTGCATTATTCATGAATCTTTGCAGGAATCTCCTGAAATCTTTCACAGACGCAGGTCCACACATGTAGACTGTAAATCTACACTGTATAAACATGTTGCTAATGGCTTCCTGTTGCAGATGTTGAACCGCTGACATTGGTGTATCACATATTAAATGCAAGCAGTACAAATTATAGTTTCTCTGAGGCATACTGTCAAAATGCCAAAGCAGTATAACCATCATGAGAGCCTAAGGAAGAAAATGTGTCTTTGGAAGACTGGATTTCTTGAGGGCAATAAAGAGGAAGATGTAATGAATAAGTTTTGTTCTAAAATATTTATAAGAATAGAAAAACTTTTGCCTGATCAAAGTCAGTGTGGTAACCAACATGTGGAACACAATTTTAGATCAAATGTAATTATAACACATCACAGTCTGTGATTTTTTTTTTTTTGTATGTCAGATATAATTTCACAAGAAAACAGACATTAAAGTGTTAAACTGATACTCCATGATATGCAAAAAAAAATAATAATAATAAAAAATAGAAATAAAAATAGAATGAATTGGGGGGGAGGGGGAGATGAAAATGTTATTAAAATATTTTTAATTAATGGTTTTTGTGTATTCGGTGAAAATATGACTAATTGTTTTTACATCATTGTTGCACCACTTAATTAAAATGTTTTTTTGAAAATGGTACTAAAGTCCATTTGAAACAAACATGAATATAAAAACTGCATTTGAAAGAACCTGACATGTTTTAAACGATTTTGGGTAATTTTGTGCATTCCTTCATTGACCCAAAAGCCAATTTTGTTTTTGCATTCTAAAAACATATATTTCATGTTTATTTGTGCAATGCTTTTCACAATATATAGTTTCAAAGCAGCTTTACGGAAGAGCCAGAGGCGACGAAGTCAAGATAGATAGATTCACGTTCACAGGGGCACACTGGCATCTACAACACATTTATGAGGGACACACTTGCTCAAAAATGTGTGTGTGATAGTGTCAGTGGCTTTTTTACAGTAAGTGTGCTTGTGTGAGCAATTAGACACAGTGCCCCACCTCCAGCAACAGAGGAATTCAGATCAAGATCATGAGCCAAATCAGAAAAGACAAAGTGATAGTGAAAACACAACCAGAATAATGAGAAGAAATGATTCAGAAGCATTAAACAGCCTACGGAAGATTCTGTGTGGATTCGCAAACTCCTGATTTATAAAATGGGTAAAAAGAGGGTTTCAGTATTTCACATGGTGTCTCACAATACTGGAAAGGTCAGAGGTCAGTTACATGAACGACTTTAATACAACAACAAAATTTCTTTGGCTTTGTTCACACTGTGCATAATCCCCTTTGTTTATCAAATCTGATCTTTTGACTGTTCTGTAAGTGATTAAATCTGCTTTGTTTATTCACAGTGTATTCAATATATGATAAATCTGCATAGGTCCCTAGAGTAACAGCTTGAGCGCAAGCCTGATGCCATTAGACACTCATCTACAACAACTGAGAGCCAGTGTGGAAAAAGAAGTCTGTTCATGTCATTTCTGAACTCACAAGGCACATCAGACATAACAAAGACAATGTATTTACTGCGTCCAAAAACACTAATTCTTTAACTTATACAATATTATGAGCAAATTAAATGCATGTGACCCAAAATTACACATTTGTGCACTTTGTGACACTATATACACTAGCATTCAAAAGATTTTTAAATGTTTCTGAAGAAACCCCTTACGCTCACCAAGGCTGCATTTATTGATCAAAAATACAGTAAAATCAGTAATATTGTGAAATAATCTTACCATTTAAAACTGCTGTTTTTTATTTCAGTATATTTTAAAATGTAATTTATTCCAGTGATGCAAAGCTGAATTTTCAGCATCATTACTCCAGTGTTCATTGTCACATGATCCTTCAGAAATCATTCTAATATGCTGATTTACTGCATTAAGAAATGCCACTTTTGATCAATTTAATGCGTCTTAATTAATAAAAAACATTAATTTCTTAAGTAATGTACATTGCAACCAAACAACAACAACAACAACAAAAAAAAAAACTAGAATCTGATCTGACCGTTTAGAAAGTAAAAACATTTAAAAATCAGATTTTATTCAGATTTGAAACCACTTTTGGATGTGGTTTGGATGAGGTTTGTGACAATTAGATTTCATGTGGTACTTTTATTGCAGATCAGACTGTAAACAATTCAAGTTGGATATGCCATAAAAATCTGAACAATGCCATAACAAAATTATACTGCTGTACTCATTTCAAATATATATTCTTCATATAAAAAGGTCCAGTTTTCCAGTCTTAGTTCACTTTAGCCCTTCATTCAGACTCTTCGTGTCAAGAGAAAAACACGTACATAAACAGCAACACCTTTAATTATCTTACCCAGGCTCCTTGTTATCAGTTTGAGAAATTAGCTGAAGTTCATAAAACAAAACCATCCTCAGCCAGTTAAACATCTGCCCACATAAAAAAGCTGCTATCTTTCTTTAAACCCGTCTGCTATAAAGGGAAATGCAGAAAGGTAGTTGGGCATCAGAGCCAATCACCTATGAAACGGTTCCATTTCACTGACATCGGCCATAACATTAGACTTGAGTGAGCGCAGCAACTTCCTTTCAACCCTAGGACCCCCCTTCATGGAGGTTAACAGCAGGAGGAGAGGAGAAATAGAGCAGAAAAGGAGAGATAAAGAAGGAGAGACAAAGATAGAGTGAGAGAACTCAAGCAAAAAGCCCCCAATCTGCTGGTCCCGCTTCGCCACCTGTCAAAATCGTGGGAATTTACTAACCAAATGTAAGCAATCAGTGTAAACACTGGCTAGGCCATGGAAGGCTAACCACAGTCAGAGTCCCAAAATCAACATGGCACTCAAAATCTCAGTGCCAAAGTAAAAACACAGACACCACCTCTCAGACTGCTGCTGCTGCTACACACACACTTATCAAAGACTGCTTGTAAGTGAACGCTAATCTTCAACCAACACACTTGTACATTCATTAGAAACTGAAATCATCAGTCGACAGCTAAATTAGATGATGGTTTAGTTTAGCCTTGGCTCTGCTTCCTTAGTTATTTCCTTTTTCTTTGAAAAAACCCCAGAAATTAATAAGTGGGTTTTGTTCAGCAAGTCTTGTTAGCTAGATATAATCTAAAGTAGTCCTTATCATAGCATAAAATGAGATATGCACCTTACCCGGAATGCTTTTCAGAATCTGCAGTGCCATGGAAAAATAAATTATATTTAGCTGAGTTGCCAGTTTGCAATCTGAATTGAATTTCATGAGAGAGACTAGGTGGCATGAAATAATATGAAGACAATAAGTGCACTACACATTTTTTTTTCACTGTCACTCCTACTGGTTGCATGTAACAACAAATGTAAAACACAGGCATAGTCCAGTTCTTGAACAAATGATACCCCTGAGAAGTGCTTTTCAAAGAAAAGTCAGATACTTTGATTCAGTCTAATGCAGGGTTATAAAAGAACTAATAATTCATTAAATTATAACAATAAAAAAAATAATAATAATAAAAATAAATTATATATATATATATATATATATATATATATATATATATATATATATATATATATATATATATATTAAATACAATCAGTAAAACACACAAAAAATAATTACATTTTTATTATAATTTTTTTATATATACAAATAAGATGGTCACTGAATCTTATTTCTTGTCCGACCTAAAACAACAACAACACCATTTGTCTTCCTTTAAAAGCTATTTTAAAATAATAATTAGTAAGAAACACTGACTGGCTGTTAATATGACAACATAGAGCTGCATATAGTATAATATATGCTTTTGCAAACAAGTTATTCAACTTTTTTGATAAATAAACAAATTTATATATTTCTCATTACCATTTTGAATTCGAATTTTGAAGTGACGTGTGGCCAAGTGTGGTGACCCATACTCTGAATTTGTGCTCTGCATTTAACCCATCCAAGTGCACACACACAGTAGTGAACACACACCTGGAGCAGCGCCCGGGGAGCAGTTGGGGGTTCGGAGCCTTGCTCAAGGGTCTCACTTCATCGTGGTATTGAAGGTGGAGAGAGCACTTGTTATTCACTCCCCCCACCTACAATTCCTGCCGGACCCGAGACTCGAACCCTCAACCTCGGGTTACAAGTCAGACGCTCTATCCATTAGGCCACGACTGCCCTTTTTGACTCAAAAGTTGATGCTAAAATATTTTCAAATACTTTTGCAGATGAACATAAACTGCCTATATATAAGTCTACTTCTAAAAAACATGTAAATAAAAACAAACAATGAATGGGACAGATCTGAGTGGACAGTGAGCTGCCAATAAGTGTTAAACATACATTTGAATATAATATTCATATAATATTCTATTGAATAGAATATATTCGATAATGTTTAAAAAGTGTCCCAGGATGCACCTCATGAGTGATAATCAGTCTAGACCAAAGTTGTGAACTTTCAAGAAGCTCAAACATAAGATTTTATGAACATTTTTTGCTACCACATAATTCCCACATTTGTTATTTCACAGTTTTGACTGACTTCATTATTATTCTAAATAAAGAATAAACAGCTGTGGCTGAACCTTTGACTAATATATATATATATCATTCAGTGTCTCTGATGACAGGTGACCTAAAAGCATGAGAGAACTCAGGATGTCTCAAACTTATCAAGAGCAGGTTTTCTCTGTCTGACACATGACTGTCTGTCGAGGGAACAGGGTGTAACTCTGACCCTCCCTTTTTTCAGAAGCACTGGAGTCAGTCAGTCTGTCTGTCTGTCAGTGAACTAATAATAACAACAACACCCATGCTCCCACATAGACACAGAAGAATGACACATGCACTGTATGCACAGTAAGCCAAGGCACCAGGCAAACTGCTCCTTTAAGAATGAGAAAGTGAAGGGGAACTGAGAGGGAGAGGGAGAGGGAGGTAGAGCATGCAAGCGCAACACTGGAACTCAAATCGCCGCGCTACGCTTGTTCTTCAGAACTCCCAGTGTGCGGTTACATCAGCTGAGCAAAGAGAGAGAGAGAGAGAGAGAGATTTCATACACCTTTATTATACATAAACATAAAAACCAGTACAAAGTAACCAACTTAAATCAAAACAAATCAAACAAAGAAAATCAAAACATTTACCCAAAAACTCAAATTAACAACATATCAAAAATTAAATCTCCATCAATTACAACACAAATAATGTTATTAAAACACCACTGTAATTCAAACGACTCCAAATCATTCATTAGTTGATAATACTTAAATTCAACACTCACTCTAGCTTTTAAAAAAGCTTTAAAAAGAATTACAACATCTTGATTTGGTCTATTTTCAATTCTATTTCTCCTTGTGACATATATTGCTAATTTTGCTTGTCCAACAATAAAGTTAATCAGCTGCCACTTTATTCTCTGCTTTTGGCAATATCTCAATCCTAAAATAAAAGCATTAGGAGAGAAGTTTTCCTGAAATCTTAAAAATAAGCCCTTCAACAAGGCAAAAATTGGTCCCAATCTGAAACATTCTGTAAAGCAATGAAAAACAGTCTCTCTTGTCCCACAAAACACACATTTATCAACAACATCTGAATTAATAACAGAGACAAAGGCATTCACAGCTATAGCCCCATGTAAAATCCGCCACTGCAGGTCACCAGTCTGCTTATTCAATGGTGGTTTGTATAGCACCCTCCAAACTGGCTTGTCTTCTTCTTGTAAACCAAATTTTTCTCGCCAAACAGTATCTTTCTTCTCGTTTAATGCCCCTTTGTTTAAGATCTTAACAAAACACTTATACAGCTCTTTTCCTTCCACTAGACTCAGATCCATATCTTTTAGACCTTCTATATCCAGCAGTATGCTAGACATACCTCTCAAATCAGGAGAAATTGCAATTTTGGGAAAAGGATCTTTTATATCTGGAATCAAACGTCCATCAGCAAAGTTTTGTAACATAATTAATTCTTCCTCTGTTAATCTTTTTTTCCAGATTTTTAAAATAAATTCAGTTTGGCGTGAAGACCTCTGACCTAAAATGGCGGCCAGTGCAAGAGCATCGCTTAAATGAGGTCCAGCCACATCAATTAAGTTCCTTAACTTTACCATACCAGAGCCACAAAGTCTTAATGAAAGACCTGGCAAACACTCATTTGATAAGTCAAAGCGAGATCCTTTAACCAAAGGTTCCTCAAGCAACCAAAACAATGACTCTGTTTTACAAACCCTGCTAAGACTGAAAAGTCCCCACATTTTAAATAGTCCATGATAAAAAGAAGGAAGTCCTTTGAAATTCAATTGTTTGTGATCCGTAAATGCCAGAGTACTGTCAAGTCCAAGTCCATCGATCCTCTGTAATATGCTCTGAGCCACTTTCCTCCAAACCAGATCTTCAGGCCCAGTTAGCAGTCTCTGGAAAAACTGCAGGCGAAAAGTTCCAAGTCTACTGAACAGATGCACCAGACCTTGACCTCCTTCTTCCACAGGCAAGAAAAGTACGCTTTGAGGGACCCAGTGAAGCCGATCCCAAAAAAAGTTTACCAGCAATGTTTGTAATCTGGAAAGCAGACCGGAAGGAGGATCTACACATACCAATCTGTGCCACAATGTTGAAGCAGCCAAGTTGTTAATTATTAACACACGTCCTCTAAAAGAAAGTTGTGGACGGATCCA
Source organism: Barbus barbus (assembly GCF_936440315.1). Taxonomy (NCBI): domain Eukaryota; kingdom Metazoa; phylum Chordata; class Actinopteri; order Cypriniformes; family Cyprinidae; genus Barbus; species Barbus barbus. Next base: position 7,762,686 of record NC_136719.1, read on the forward strand.
CTTCCATTTTTTTAACCTACCCTCTATTTTTTCAACCACCCCAAACCAATTCTTTTCTTGTGTGACAGCATCTCCAATAAACACTCCTAGATATTTAAGACCTCCCTTTTTCCAGGTTAACCCACCAGGTAATAACGGTGGCCCCTTCTCCCATTTTCCAACAATTAAGGCATCACTCTTACTCCAATTTATTTTAGCAGCAGATACATTCCCAAACTCTTGAATGATTTTTACCAGAGTATTTATATCATTCTGCCCTTTAACCATTATCATTACATCATCAGCATAAGCTGATATCTGATGTTGCAGATTAACATGAGGTAGCAGTAAGCCTTCTATATTAGACCGTAATTTGTTTAATAGTGGTTCAATTGCTAAGGAGTAAAGCATTCCAGAGAGTGCACATCCTTGTCTAATGCCCCTGTGAACACTAAAAGGGGCGGACAAACCACCATTGATTTTTAGCATACTTTCAATGTCTTTGTACAACACTTTAATTGCTCCAGTAAAGCCTGGGCCAAAACCAAAAACATCAAGGGTGTTCCAAAGATATTGGTGCTCAACCCTATCGAAAGCTTTTTCCTGATCAATGGAGATGAGCCCTAAATTGATGCCCAAAAGACCAGCAACCTCTATTACATCTCGAACAAGAAAGATGTTATCAGAAATAGACCTACCAGGCACACAATACGTCTGGTCAGGATGTATAATGTTCCCCATCACTTCTCTTAATCTATTCGCCAGAGTCTTTGAAAAGATTTTCAGATCGGAGCACAACAGGCTCACTGGTCTCCAGTTCTTTATTTCCTGAAGGTCGCCTTTCTTGGGTAGGAGAGTAATCACAGCTCTCCTACAGCTCACTGGTAAAAAACCTTCAGCTATGCTCTCATTGAGAACATCCAACAGATCCTCACCCAACGCCTCCCAAAAGGCTTTATAAAACTCGACTGGGAGCCCATCGATTCCTGGAGCTTTTCCACTCTCCATAATCTGCAATGCTTTCCATAGCTCTTGTGCACACAAAGGTTTCTCTAATGCTTCCTTTGACTTTTTTGGAAGCTTCGGTAAACCTTGATAAAAACTGGCAGACATTTCCTCATCTTTATATTCACTCCCATACAGATCATTATAGAACCTTACTGCCCTTTGTTTTATTTCAGACAGCACTGTAAGCTCTCGCCCGTTCTCTGATCGCAACGAGTGAATGTATCTACTCTGGCCATTCTTTCTTTCCAAATTAAAAAAGAATTTGGATGGGGCATCCATTTGTGTTAAATTTTGGTAGCGTGACCTGACCAATGCACCTTTTGCCTTCACGCCTAGCAGGTCTGCAAGAAACATCCTTTTGGACTTAAGAACATCAACACTATTTTGTTCTCCAGTAGACTCCAATCTTGTTTGCACCTCTGCAATTTCCTCTTCAAGTTCTTTCATTTTTTGTGTAATATTTTTAGAGACATTGAAAGTATACTGTTGACATAATAACTTAGTTTCAACTTTTCCAACATCCCACCATTGTTTTAAATTCATAAAACCCCTTTTCTTTAATTTAAATTCCTTCCAAAAAAAGTGAAAAACCTCTTTAAACTTTGCATCACTCAACAAAGAGACATTGAAATGCCAATAGGCACTCTTTGACCTTATATTTGATATAAACACTTTACAAATAACAATAGCATGATCAGAAAACCCAGAAGGACTAATTACACAGCTTTTCACAATATTGAAATGATGTTTAAAACAATAGAGTCTATCTAATCTGGCCAAAGAAATAAAATTCTCTCGAGTATGCAGCCATGTATATTGTTTATCATTTCTGTTTAAATGTCTCCATATATCACACAGTTTATGAGTTTCAATCAAGGTGCGTATGGCACGGCTGGAAGCCACATGGGGCTCAGCGTGATTCCGATCTAATACACAATTCTCCGTACAGTTAAAATCACCACCTAAAAACACATATTCATCTGAATTACAACTCTGCAATATTCCATTAAGCTCATTAAGAAAACAAACTCTCTCATTACCATTATTAGGAGCATATACATTAATAAACACCACATTAAATTTTTCAAACTGTGCACGCACAAAAATTAGTCTACCAGCAATTTCTTGCTTCACCTCAAAAGAGACAGGAGTGAAATGTTTAGAAAAAAGCACAGCTACCCCTCCTCTAGAAGAGCTCATGTGAGAGCACACCACCACCCCTTCCCATTCTCTCCTCCAATTAATTTCATTTAAAACATCACTGTGCGTCTCCTGAATAAACATCACATCGATTTTCTTTTGTCTTAATAATTCAAATAACAATGCCCTTTTATAAGCATCTCGTGCACCATTCATATTAAGAGAGCCTATTCTCACCACACTCATAAAGAAGAATGAGAGAAGGATTACACACAAGGCAAATTTCAGCAGAGAAAAACTACATTGTTTCAAACCCATCCTCTGCCTGAATTTCTGATCTTAATTTACCAATAATTTTCCTTAATCTATATATTTCTTGAACGGTGAACTTTTCTTCACCTTCACTCCTCATTAACATCCCAACAGAATCAACAAACATTTTACGATCAGGAAAAGAATCTGTAACCTGCACATTTTTCATATTTTTTGATCTTTGTAAAAAAGATTTGACTTTATCAAAAGAATAGTCACCACATGTATTCCTTCTGCTCTTATTGTCCAGAGCTTCACTATCAGAATCTTCAACAGGACTACTTTCAACATTATCAGATTCATCAACTTGTGTTTCAGACCATTGTTTTGACTTTTCATTCCTCATCTTCGCTTTATTCCTTTTTCTCTTAACAGGAGGTGTTTTAAACAGTGCGTCATCACTCACATAATCTGTATTAATTTCTTCTTCAGTCAACCGTTTAGCTGCTTTGACAGAATCTATTACTGTTTCCCCCTTTGTCACCTCAGGTTCTCCCCCCCCAGCGTAACTCGTTCCTGCCTCTGGCGCAATAGACGCACCTTCAACCTGATCACATTCAGCCGAAGCAGTGACAACAGCATCTACAACCTCTTCATCAGCCGCTACATGAGCGCTGTTATCCGCGGTCTGTACCCGACACGAACTTCGAATGTGCCCCTCTGCTCCACATTTAAAACATTTCATAGTCTCAGAACTTGCATACACAACATAGTCAAAGCCATCAATTTTGAATTTAAGTGCCACACTTAGATCCTCTACTTCACTTTTAAGGACCATAAAGACTTGTCGTCTAAAGGAGACTACGTGTTTAAGTAAAGGGGATTTACAGCCTAGCGGAACTTTCCTCATTTGTGAAACAATTTTTCCATGTCTAGACAATTCCGTTGTCAACAATTCATCTTTTATAAACGGGGGAACATTGGACAAAATTATCTTTTTTGCCGGTTGGACTAAGGGAATTACTGGAGTAAACGTTTCCTGAATAATAACTCCGTTTTCCACCACCCTGTTTACTTTCTCAACGTTATCTAAAAAGATCACCACAGCGCTATTCATTCGAGAGGCTGACATTATACTGTCGTGTCCAACAATCTGTCCGACCGCTAAACTGCAGTCTTCAACTGAGCAATTCATTACAGGCGCGATCTTGATACCATGCCGGCGAGAAAGCCGCTCATAGCTCATGCGCTCTGAAGACGCCATTGTCAGCCAGCACGCGCTGGAAGACCGCGCTTCCTAAAACACCTCACGCAAGACTAAGTAAAACTTTCACAGACAGAAGCAAAAAAGTAGCTTGAAAAAAGGAAAAGAAACTCACTCACACACACCGAAGAACTCTCACCCACACGCTCCTCACACTCACTCAGCAGACGCCCACGCATGCGCAGAGAGAGAGAGAGAGAGAGAGAGAGGGGGGGGGGGGGGTAAATAGGGCATGTCACAGGAGCCTACCTCACACACAGCTGCAGGGGAGGCAGGTGGCAGTTTGTCCCCTTCTGTCCTGCGGCGGAGACCCCAAACCAACCAGCGAGCCGGGAGGGGGGTCAGTGTCCCGGTGCACTTTTTCCTCTTCTGTCCTGATATCAGTCTTCCTGCACCCTGTTGCACGGCGGTCACCGCATTGCTGCGAAGTTTGTGAAACTTTCAAGTGACTGTCAACACAGAAGTGAGAGCGAGAGGCTGGACGGGACGTTTTAAAAGAGACGAGTGAAAAAAAGGAAAGTTCGAACTGAAGCGGTTTCAATTTCCTGAACTACCTTGCTCTCTCTCTCTCCTTCTCTCTCTCTCTCTCTCTCTCTCTCCCTGCTCGAGTTGTACCAGAGGCAGTGAGCTGGCTGAATCGGGACGGCAAGAGCAATCTGTTAAAACACGCCTGCCTCTTTTACTCACATTCTCCCTCAATCGCCGAGCGACTGAGGAGGAGGGGGGAGGCAAAGAAAGAGAGATACTGAAAAAGAGAGGCTGTGCTGCCTGCTGGTACCCAATCTGAGCACACAAACACTCACATAGGGCAGCACAGGCGGAGCTTGTGGACTGAGTGAGTGAAAGGGGAAAGCTTGGCTTCGGTGTGCATGTATTCATGGTTATTCATGTGGCTTCTACCTTCTGGGCTTAATAGTGTCAGAAGCAGCTTCAAGCGCACACACTTATAAGTCCTACAACTTATATTAGTACAGACAGGTGTGTCACGCACATTCAAATGTGCTTCCATTCATTTTTAAGCCAGGTGGATTTTGAATTCAGCTTCCAATTCTGAATGAAATATATATTTTTTAACTTTGATAATAAAAATAATAATTAAGAAACGTTTGAATTAACTAGTTTAATTAATTATTTTTATTAAAACATGTTTTGTTATGATTTGATTCTTTACAACTAAACTAATAAATCTTACACTTAAGTAACAAACTATTGTCATTAAATAACCTTTGAGTGAATTTATATAGCAAAAAATTTAAATAAACCTTTTTTTTCCTTTGGTCATGTCTTATGTAAGAAAAGAAGTTAGAGATATATATTACCGTTCAAAAGTTAAATTTTCTTTTATGTTTAAATTTTTTTTTTTATTATTATTTGACCAAAAATAGAGTAAAAACAGTAACGCTGTTTAAATAGCTGTTTTCTATGTTAATATATTGTAAAATGTAATTTATTCCTGTGATGCAAAGCTGAATTTTCCGCATCATTACTCCAGTCTTCAGTGTCACATGATCCTTCAGAAATCATTCTGATTTACTGCTCAAGAAGCATTTCCTCTTATTATTAAATATTTTTGTGAAAACAGTGATAATTTTTTTTCAGGATTATTTGATTAACAGAAGGTTTCAAAAGAGCAGCATTTATTAGAATCTTTTGTAACATAATAATGTCAAACATGTCTTTACTGTCACTTTTGATCAATTTAATGCATCCTTGCTGAATAAAAGTTTATACGTCTTTAAAAAATGACTAACTCCAAGCTTTTAAACTGTAATATCGACTGTGCCCATAGGTATGACACCCCTGAGTAAGAAATCTGTGAGCTAGTGCAAGGAGTCAATGATGTTTTGTGTTTTATGCCTGTGTCGACTTTTCCATTCCTCCGCCTTCTATTCCTGAGATCGCCGAGGCGAGAGAGAATGTTCTATGAGAATGATATAAATGGTACATGGTGAACCCGTAAGGTTATCCACCGCCTCCAAGGCCTCATGTTACAGATTTAACTAAGAACGGAATAGAACAACGATTTCAGTTATCAAGGGAAACGGAAGAGAGAAACTAGATTTTTGCATTTACTGAAGAAAATACAAGTAGTGCTTGCCCCTGCAAAACTAGCCAACACAATGTTAGGGGCTTCTGAGTGGTTGCCAGGCTGCTGAAATATGGTTGCTGAGGTGTTCAGGTGGTTGCTAGGTGATTATATACTGGCCTAGGAGGATGACAATGATATTCTGGTCTCTAAATATAGCTCAGGTCCCTCCTTCAATGTAAGGATTTTTCTGCCTGTTTTATATTTTTGACATATAGCAGGTGCAGCCACATGTAACTTAAATGTGAAAGGTTCCATTGTGATTTATAGTAATTTGAGCTGAACAAAAACAGTTCTGCTTTATATTGCAAACTGGTGTTTCTTATCAGATTATTTTAATTTAATATCATAATCATAAATGCACTGTCAGCAGATAGACACGGGACACAGATGAGTGCTGACAGGTGGCGGTGATCAGAAATCAGGGGATTGGGATCTGGTGAGTGTCGTTGGTGGAGACTGCGGTGATTCTCTGACATGCACTGGTTTGTAGCACGGATACCGCACGTTATAATTCTTCTAGTTATTTACCTACAGAGCCTAATGAATGGAAGTCTCGAATATTTACATAAAATTATGGTGGTCCAGTAGTGCACAACACAACGAAATCTCTATAACACAGTGAAATTCACAAATTGTGTTGTGCTAATTTAGTTGTGTTGCGACTTGATTTTCAGTGTGTCGTGCTAATGTCATTGTGTTGTGGCTTGTATCCTTTGTGTTGTGTTTATTCCTTTGTTTTGCAGCTTGTTTCCGTTGTGTTTTGCTAATTTTGTTGTGTTGTGGCTTGTTTCCATTGTGTTGTGCTAATTTCATTGTGTTGCGGCTTGTTTCTATTGTCTGAAGTCAGCATTGTGTTGTGCTAATTTTGTTGTTTTGTGGAGATTTCGTGGTGTTGTGTACTACTGAGCCACCATAGAAAATAGCTAACTTTTGCAATGCAAAATAAGGTGAAAATCATACAGTAACCATACGTTCACACCACCACCGGCGAGAGCGTCATAGTGGTCGGAAGTCATTCATATTGAATGTGAGTCGGCGGCGAGTAGCGGCGTGGTGTGGGCGTCAAAGAGAGTTGAAGTCCGGTCAACTTAATGGTAATGAGCTATGACGCAGTTGGGCGGCAACCAATCGGAATGTAGAAGTCCTCTGCTTGAGAGGATTCCAGAAAACGCAGTCCTGTAAACTTTGGTCCGACCACATTAGTTCCCACGCATTTTTATGCTAGAACGCTTGTTTTTCAGCGGGAATGCAATTCATTTGATCAAAACAACACCGATTTGACCGGTTGCATTTAGGCTACACTTCAACCAGGACAGTTTGTAAAGTAGGCTGCACACAAATTAAAGTGTTAAAGTTAATTAAAGACCAAGGCTAGTAAACATCTCCTATAAACTTGTTGAAATGTTGAAATTAGACTAGCACTTGACCATGAACATAAAAAAATGCACAAGTTTTTTTTTTTTGGTTTGGTTTATTTCGTTAGCAAATATGTAACTATAATTGTTAAGTTCCTTCCATCGATCAATTTCTTACTTTCACATTTAAAATATTTCATGAGGTTAACTTATACCCTACTTGTCTACAGTCTGCACAAGATCAACATGCTTGATTCCTTTGCGGCTCCTTTAAATAAAAGACCAAGCGTTCGATCGTCAATTAATCTTTCTACAGCATTGTTGGGAGGGCGGCCAGAGCAAATTTTGACTCTCTTGCCAGCGGCGGTGTGAACGCACGGTAAGATTGCTTAGAGAAAAGTGAAAGCACATCTCTCTTCAAAACGTTGCACCACCAGATGTCAATTATGTTAGCAGCAAGAATGGAAACGTAACTTGTTTGTGTGTGTGTGTGTGTGTAAATTTGCACTTTTTTGTAGGCTGGCCTACTGAGAGCCACTGAACAGGTGGAAAAGCAGCATCGTAGAAACTTTAAAAAGAACTTTCTTCTCCCTGGAAAATTCAAGGTTGGTATTTGAATGTCCTGTAATAGAAAAAAAAAAACAGTACAGAAGAAAATAAGAGGATGATGAAGGGAGAATAGGACAGATGAAGGCAAATGAAAGCATGGAGGGAGGAAGAGTAGACAAATAGTTTCCATATCAAAGTAAAGTTGCCTCTCTCTCTTTTTCTGTTTATCCACAACCTCGTTTCCTCCCATTCTTTCTTGGTAATAAAGAAAAGTGCCAACCTTTTTCTCTTCTTCTTGCCGAGGCATCAAAAGCTAAAGGTTGCATATATCTATCACTATCTGAGTGGCAGGAACCTGAGGAATCCCCTGGCCCTCACGTTCAAGAGTCATTCATTTGGAAAAGACACCACCATAGGCTTTCCCACAGAGCGCAGTGTAGTGAAAAGCACACAGCATCAGAGTTTGCTCTATAACCAATCCCACTGTCAATCTAATGGGCAGGATGGATTAAATTTAATCTTTAGCCTTTTAAGGCAGGTCGCGTGAGAGCCGTTTATGCCATGCAAGGGGGACTGGATCGTGGCTTGAACTTTACTTGCTCCCATAAACTGAGCTCTTGTAATCCAGATTAGATTCATTCACATTATGGAGAGACATATAATCTGGATTGCAGTATTCATGTGGTGTTCTGCAGTAACCTTGCAATACAAACTTATACACAAATGCACAAGAGCATATAAGTGCTTCTCATGATAAATAAACACATCCTCCTGCATCAGCAGCACCACATGCGTGTGTCATGGTACTCTCATGAACGTGCGGTGAAGACTGACCGCAAGAGAAGAAATTGTTGAATAAGGTTATTATTTTTGTTTTCTTTGCATACAAAAAGTATTCTTGTAGCTTCAGAAAATTAAGGTTGAACCACTTATATCACATGGACTATTGTAACGATGTTGCTATAAAGACGACACCACACTGATCAGCCTCATTCAGGATGGTGACGAGTCTGCTTACAAACAGGAGGTTAAGGAGCTGGCTGTCTGGTGCAGTCTTAACAACCTGGAGTTTAACACGCTCAAAACTGTGGAGATGATTGTGGACTTCAGGAGAAACGCACCTGCTCTCCCCCCCACTCACCATTATGAACAGCACTGTGACTGCAGTGGAGTCATTCAGGTTCCTGGGCACCACAATTGCTCAGGACCTGAAGTGGGATATTCACATTGATTCTATTGTGAAAAAAGGCCCAGCAGAGATTGTACTTTCTTCGCCAGCTGAGGAAGTTCAATCTGCCACAGGAGCTGCTGAAACAGTTCTACTCTTCCATCATTGAATTCATCCTCTGCACTTCAATAACTGTCTGGTTCAGCTCAGCTACCAAATCTGACCTCAGAAGACTACGGAGGGTAGTCCGGACTGCTGAGCGAATCATTGGTACAACCCTCCCCACTCTCCAAGAACTGTACTTATCCAGGCAATCCATCTCATGAACACTTGAACTCTTAACAATAAACATGAAACACACAACACTATCATACTTTTTATTTTATTTTACACACATACTTATTACATTTCAAATTTGCACCTAACATACCTGTACATACTGAATTGTCTATTTTGTATATTGTGTTTGTGCTATTTGGCACATTGTCCATTTTTGTATATTTGTACATTATTTATTTTATTTGAATTTTTTATTTAAATTTTTTATTTTTTTTTACTATCTGTGTCCTGTCCTGTCGCTGTCATTCTGTCGCACTGTGGAGCTACTGTTACTAAAACAAATTCCTCGTATGTGTAAACATACCTGACAATAAAGCTCATTCTGATTCTGATTCTGTCTATAGAGAGTCGGAAAGCTCTTGGATTTCATCAAAATATCTTAATTTGTGTGCAGAAATGAACGAAGGTCTTACAGGTTTGGGACGACAAGAGGGTGAGTAATTAATGACAGAATTAAAATTTTTGGATGAACTATCCCTTTAAATACTTAGATGTTAAGTGCAAAAGAGCTCATGTCATATCCATGATTACACATCCTCCTGTAATGGGAGTTTTGTGTCCATGTCTTCCTAACACTTCAGAATGAAATGTTATTAATGAAATGTTAAATAGTAAATAGTAAAAAGCACTGCATACAATGCTCTATTATAACAAGTGCTGTGAAATAAAAATTAAATAACAGATCGGTCAACAAATGATACACAGTCGCTTCTGTAAACCCATGGTCGCAATGCCTACCCCGGCTTCATCACATTAGGTGGCCTGTTTCTAAACTGAGACTGATGAGCCGTCATCATTTGACATCAATTGTGTATGAGACGTTGCACAAGATGCCTGTACATTTATACAGAAAACAATTCAAAGGGGGTGCGGTGAGATGCAAAGAATGCATTTTTTTTGTAAACCAGCCCTCAAACCATCTGCCAGTTCAGTTTAGCTAGACTGTGATGATAAAAACAAAAACATGTTAAAAAAAAAACACAGAATTTTATATTGAGTAACTTACATTATGAACACAATAATGCCAATTGGTTTGTCCATTTTAGCTTTGCCAACGAAAATAGCTCCTAGCAAAGCAACAGCAGAACCACTGAGCAACAGTAGGTGACTCCTTCCAAAAAGAATCAGTGTTTTGAACGGATTAGTTGAATAAATGATTCACTTACTTATTTCTAAAGACACACTTGATTTGTTTGTTTGTTTGGCTCGAATTAATCAGTTTTATGTATGATTTAGTGACTGACTAAAGACACTTGATGCCACTTACTGGTGCAATAATGGAACCTGATGATAGAGTCACTGAATCCCCACCTCTGACATGCAGACCCATACCACTTTTCCAGCGGGGCTAGTGTCGGAGCCGGAGCCGGAGCCCAATTGGGATCCAGACCACGCTTTTCCACTCAAAAAAATCCTGGTCCCAAACCGGACCTGAAACCTTGCTGGTCTCGAACAAGGGAACCTGTGACGTCAGTAGGCGGAGCTTCCACTTGAAAGGAGCCCTTAGGCTTGTTTGAGATGCATCAGCTCTGCGCAGACCGATCTGCAATGCATATGAAATCAAAGTAACGCAACAGCAATTGGAGAGCAGATGACTCTTTATGCTTTTGAATTGCACTCGCGGTACTCTGATGTCATACACCGATTGGTTTAAGTGGCACGGATTCATCTCAAACAAGAGTATTTTTAAGAGCCGTCGGAGTTCAGGTAAATTGACAACATTTACACAACAATTATAAATATGTCAGTTCAGAACTGGTCGACAGAAGAGATCAACACTCTTCTTCCGCAAGAGAAAAGCGATTACGGTCACATGTTGGTGACGTAGAGGGTTCTTCTCTCGTGAGCCGGTTTTGGCCGAGCACCAGTTCCAGCTCTGGCACCAGCCCTAGTGGAAAAGCGGTATCAATTAAAGTCAGCCATAACCATGTCTCTTCATGTTCATTCCCTCAATCGTTTGAATCTGCTAAACCAGTGTTCTCAACCTTTTTGACTCCATGATCCCCCTTTGCCCTTTTGACAATATTTGATATAAACTTAAATATTTTTAAAGGCAAAGAGGGGCCCTAGTGGACCCTGGCCTCCTCGTTGTGAGCCACTGCTCTTCTTATCACTCTTAGTTATTTCTTACCTCATTTTCTGTTCCAGTGCAGTCTTTTGTAATAACTTGTTGACTGTGTCTGTGTGTGTGTGTGTGTGTGTGTGTGTGTTTAGGCAGCTCTGGACCAAAGGCAGGCTAATCATAATATTCATTATTCATTATCAGTACTGCCAAACAAAGCAGGTTCTGCCCCAATAGCTTCAGGCTTGGGCTCTGCCAGTCCAATCAACTGCATCTACAAGGATGAATTATAATTATACAAAATCCCATACAAATTACTACCAAGAACTATATAATACTGAACCCTCAGGTGAAACCTCAGCTAAAAAGACTTCAGAGGCCGCTGATTACAAGTGAAAGGGTTTCATTTGAGTGTGAGGAGGAGGGATAAATAGCAGGAGATGAAAATGAAAATTAGATGTATGAACAAGAGGTATTAGCATACAGGGGAAAAATGACAAATGTGATCTCTAATTTTCTCCATTGTTTTCTCAGACAACAATAATTGTGTGAGAGCAAATCTCCCAAAGAGTGTTCGAGGCCCAAAGTGTGTCAAAATTTGGCAAGATACCAAACTTTGCAAATAAAAGAGATTGCGATATGAAGTCTTTTTTATTTTTAAATTATTATTTCTTAAAACATTTTTTAAATACTTATATTTACATACAAGTATGGTAACATTTACAGATCCCATTGGTTACAATTAGTTAATGGATAACTAATGTTAACAAATGGGACTTAATAGTAAAAATAAATAATTTCAGTAAAAAATACACATTTAATATTTCCCTTTTATTTATTTATTTATTCATTAATTTGTTTGTTCATTCATTCATTCATTTTTATACTATTTATTTATTTGCACAAATGTGTTATCATCTTTTCATGATAAAATAAAATATTTGAAGAATTTGCCCATAAACATGCCAAGACTCAGAGCAGAAATTTAATCCAAATACTTTCCAAGATTAACCTAAAAATAATAAAGCATCTTCGGCACACCCTTCAGTCCCCTCCTGACATTCTCTGCCACAGGGGAGCACTTTTGGCAGCCGAACGTCACAAGAAATATAATCAGTTTAATGCCTTTGAGATGTGACATTAAAATAACTGAAGGATAAGAAAACGTGTAAGAGAGAGAAATGTAACTTCAAGTGTGACCCCAAAGAACAAGATTTCTTCCTCAGGCAGGAACTGCAGAGAATTCGTGTCAGAGATATGCTGGGAACCTGCGCTGTGGTGAGCTTCTGAGAACAGCATGGTTTGGTTAGGCAGAGATAAACTGCAAGTGAAGAAGGACAGCAGTCTGCAACCGTACGGTGACAAACATCTCCCTGCGATCTGTCTGTACCTGTTACAAAGGGGAAAACAACCGTTAACCAAGGCCAACTCTGTCAGAAAACGAAAGAGAGTGTGTGTTGAATCACACACACCCTGCTCAGAGAAGGTTAATAGGGTGGAGCTGTCATAAAAAAATGCCTTTACCTTCTTCTTCACTACCGTGTACCTGACATTGAGAAGGTTACCATGACCACGTCAGAGAAAAAGAAGAGAGAGACACTGAAGGGAGAGAGAAAATAATAAGGCAGATAGCTATGAAGACACGGCTGAGGTGAGATGATGGAATAGAGAGGACTGGAAAAGAGAAATGTGTGTGTATAAGTGAATCCCAGCACTCTATTATAGATGTACACTGAGTTCCAAACAAATTAATCCTCAGTTCCTGTCTCGTTCTCTCAAATAAGCATCCCAGACACAGAAAACGAGCCCACGCGTTCTCCTTCAATTATACGCGCTCAGAGAGCCTCAAACACGTCTCAGACAGGAGGAAGTCGGTTGATTAGTCACGAAAATCAAATGTGGAAATGTTTTGGCTGAAATCTGATGTGTTATTTGACTGAGAGACGAGGATAACGCTGCCACTGAGACTGGAGCAGTATGAACACACCGTGCTGCTTTTCACGGTTCCAAAAACCGAGTTAACTGACTACTTAGGCAACATTTTAAGGCATTAACAGTCTCAAAGGGGTCGTTCACACAAAAGGCGTTATTCCATTCCATTTCAATACTTTTCCATTGTTTTTCTATGTAAACATGCACTAGACGGATGTATTTGACATTTGCACTTGTGTCTCCCAGATGACATGGCATTTCAAAAACCGCAGTGCTCAAGTTAAAATAAGTTTCAAAAAACATCTCAAGACCTTGCATTTTTCTCCCATTCCACTGTCTGCGTCTTGAGTTTTTCAAAGCAAAATCACTATCTGTCTGAATGGCCCCTAAGATGCCTTCTTTTAGACAAATTATAGGTCTACATCACATTCACTCCAATGATATAAGGCAGCAAACTCAGAAAAAAAAGTCCAAGAGGGCAGATGAAACAAGGAATGTCGATTAAATGTTGAATATAAATTCATTAAATATTGAGAAGCATCAATAGAAATAGTTTGATGCAACAAAAAATGGATCTCTATTTTTATATTTATAATAAGTTGTGTCCCAAATTATTTAGATTTAATTAATACTTTTATTTGCCAAGGATGCTTTAAATCAAACATGATCATTTATAATGTTACAAAAGATTTGTATTCCAGATAACTGCTCTTCTTCTGAACTTCCTATACATCAAAGAAACCTGAAAAAAATTATACTCAGCTGTTTTCAACATAATAATAATTTTTTTTTTTTTTTTTGAGAATTAGAATGATTTCTGAAGGATCATGTGACAGGAGTATGATGCTAAAAATTCAGCTTTGAAATCACAGGAATAAATTGCATTTTAAAATATATTAAAATAGAAAACAGTTATTTTAAATAGTAAAAGTATTTAAAATGTTTTACCATTTGCTGTACTTTGGATCAAATAAATGCAGGCTCGGTGAGCAGAAGAGACTTCTTTTAAAAAAAAAAAAAAAAAAAAACATTACAAATCTTACTGTTCAAAAACTTGTGACTGGTCGTGAATATTTATACTTGTTATTAATCCATTAGAACAGAAACGTGCAAACACAACACACTGTTGAAATTAATTTGGGCATGTCTTTTTGTGCACCCAATGTGGATTGTTAAAGTCTGGTTACCTATGAACTTTCCTGATGGTTACGATGTCCTCTTAGAAGACAGCAGCCTATGTAGGCAGAACACATCGAGGCAGCTTTCTAAGTTTAGGAACGGACCTACAGTCAAGGGATACGTACTGTACGTGTGTGTGTGTATGTGTGTAAGAATCAGTATCATATGAGCACAGAGGTTAGCAGGACTACAGTAATGCAGTAACACTGACTTACATTTCCCTGTTACATTATACACAAGCTCGCTCCCTGACATGTGTAGCTTACACTATGTAAACCAACACACTTTTCCTGGACCGCTTGCACCATCAATTATTCATAAATGTAAATGCACTCAAATACATTATCAAGCACTTAGGGAAAAGTTACAGTGGATCAAGCTTTCATCTGAGTTTTATCAGACACTGGTCATCTCAATACCTGCTCTAAAGTAGACTAATTGCTCTAATGTAAAGTTAGACTAAGAATAATGCAGCCCATTTATAATTTTGTCATTGGCTTCTGTCCCTGTGAGCATTTGTGAGAATAGAAGTGAAGATATTTTGCCATCACAATGTGGCTGGATGTCTCTCAGGATCTGATGTTCCACATTCATGCTCTAGAAGCTGATGTGTGTTTGGAGGGAGGGAAAACTTTCCCACTATGCACTTTATTTAAAGATGAAGTTCATTAACAGGGGAAGGATTCAAGAAAAATTAGAATACGTTTGTAAGAAAGTTCCTAAGTATAATTCTCAAAAAATTCTTACAAACCACTTTTTTTCTCTTTTTTTTTGACTGGCCATGGTGTGTGGAAAAACACCACAAAGGCGTCTTTGTGCACTGTTTGTAATAATCATAAGTCTGCACGCTAATTTAATTTCGACTGGCATGACTGTTGTTCAGTATTCAGCCGGTATCATATTTTTTTAATATGCTGCGTATTTTAAACACTCTTGTCTGTCTCAAGAGTGTCTGAGAGTCTTTCTGTGCAATCTGTTGCATTCATTTGCAGTCTTTCTGTGCTCTTTGTAGAGTGAACATCCTGTGTATGGATGCTCTCATATGTGTTGTATGTTGCGATGTTTAATATTTGAAACAACCCAATAAATTAATCAAATATCTCAGTTGATTTAAGACAAGTTGGAAGTTACCCTAACTTTAACATTTCTTACCAAATTCTTCTTAAAGGATTAGTTTACCCAAAAATGACAATCTGCTGAAAATGTATTCACCCTCAGGCCATCCATGAGTTTGATCAGAACAGATTTGGAGGAATTTATCATTACATAATTTTCTCACCAGTGGATGCTCTGCAGTGAATGGGTGCCGTCAGAACGAGAGTTAAAACAGCTGATAAAAACATCACAATAATCCACAAGTAATTCACAGCACTCCAGTCCATCAGTTAACATTGTGTGTAAATATTAAGATGCAAAAAGACTTAGTCGGTTCTACATGTCTCTGTATGAATGAATGACGCAGATGCGTGGTTTTGTTTACTACACATACTGCTCACAGTGTTTTCAGTGTCTGTCATCTCACTAAATGAGGACATAAATACAGAACATGAACAACATCTCCACAACTGCTCTGAGAGTACTTCATGAGCATTTTACTGTTTCATTTGAGTATAACTATCATTATATCATATACACAGAAAAATGTAAAGGTCCTCATGGCAACCCGTCAAAGTAAAGGTTTGGTGTAACTTGTGCAGTAGAATGTACTACTACTACTACAACATTTCATAGGGCTATTGTACTACGATGCTGTTTGCACCGCGCTCTTCTGTCACTTGATCTTTGTATTTTGGTGCGTCAATCTGTTAAATCACTTAGTATAGGAGATTATGATCTCGATTATGATTAAGATCTATGATTATGATGTTTTCTTTTACATTCATCGCTGATGGGAAAAGACACAAACGTTTTGGCTCAAGGACTTTTGCACACTGAGGAAGGCTTGGAGCCGAAAAGTAAAATAAAATGTAAAAAGAAAACTGTTTTTGTGAGTGCGGATCATAATCTCCTATAATAGGGCTATTGTAAAAATGAAAAGAAAAAATATATATATTTTAAGAAATTAAGTTGTTTTTATGCATATAAATAATTAGACATGATTAAACACAGAATTTGGAAACAACAAAACAGATCATGAGAAAAAAATAAAACATTTCATAGGGATCTGAAAATTAAATTAAATTAATGTTAAATTGTGTAAGTTTCAGGATTTTAATTAATTACACAAGCTTATTGATTAACAAAATTCAATTTAGGAGTTCAGAAAAATTCTAACAGAAAAACTAAAATGGAATACAGAAAAATTCAAACAGAGAAAACAGAATTTGGAAATAAACATATAACGGAATTTGGGAAAAAAAATCAAATGGATTTTAAAGGGCCCTAAATATGTCGATGGATTTTAATGTGAATTGACAACAGGGGATGGATTTTTGACTGGATTAAGTGTTATTTTCAAAAGTTCTTTAGTCTGAATCTTGAACTTAAATTTGTTGTTTGTTTTAACACATTCAACATTATAAAACATTGATGATCGATTTGATGATGGCTGGAAGATGAGTAAATTTTCAGCAAACTGTTATTTTTGGGTGAACTATTTATTTAAGAAATGCTTTTGGGAATACAAAATATTCTTAATTTAGAAAACAAGAATAAACCAGCAGAATAATTTTATTCTTAAGAATGTTAAGTCAATCATGTCCCAGAATTGTATAGGCAGTCTGCTGGCCATTAGAAAGACAAGAGAAGCAGATCTGTGTTTATCTCCTGGGGTAACTTTCTCTCTCCTTTTGTGCTCTCCTGATGCTTCTTTGTATTTCAACAAGCCCTGAATGAGCGATGGATATTCCCGGCACACAGGCAGCCAGGAACCCTACAGATGCACCACACTCCCTCTCGCCGCCCTTTATCAAAGAGAAGCAGCGCTGTGCAAATTACACTGACCCCTATTCCTGACCCCTCACGGCCTGCCCCTCCTCACCTCCTTTCTGCTCCCTTTTCTCGACTCTCTCTTTCAGAGCTGTTCTTTTTGTGCTCGTGTCATGTAGCTGAAAGAGGAAGTCGCCATCCGTCAGACCACCCTAACACTCGCAGACACCCACCGAGTCGTCATGGAAACCCTCTTTGGCCCACAGAGGGAGGCATCTGCGGTCATCGCCGGACAGAGCACAATGCAAATGACGGAGAGGGTGAAGATGTTGAAAGTGGGCACAGGGGCGGACTAGTTGTCCTAATTTTGACGAAACCAGTCCTCAGATAACTCTTTTAGAGAAGTCTTGAAGAGAGAATGTAAAAGCAGATGTATCGTAATGAATAATGCACGGACAGCGCTCAGACTGTAAGCACTGTGTAGGGCACTATGAAATCCGTTTTATTTTTTAACAAATTCCGTTTTAAGTTTTCTTGATTCCGTTTTTTTCAATTTGAGTTTTTCTAGACTGTTTCAATTTTTAAATAAAATTTTTATGAATCAAAAAGCATGTCTAATTAATTGAAATCATGAAACATACAATTTAACAGCAATTTACTAAAAGTTTAACAAAATGCAATTTTTAAGGCTGTATGTTTTTTTCTTCTGAAATTCAGTTTTCATTCATTAATTTATTATTTATTTATATTTTTTCCCAAACACTTTGAATTCGTTGAATTGTAATAATCAAAAGCATCTCTAATTAATTTATTATATATATACTGTATATGTGTGTGTGTGTGTGTGTGTGTGTGTGTGTGTGACCCTGTACCACAAAACCAGTCTTAAGTCGCTGGGGTATATTTGTAGCAATAGCCAAAAATACATTGTATGGGCCAAAATTATCCATTTTTCTTTTATGCCAAAAATCATTAAGATATTAAGTAAGGATCATGTTCCATGAAGATATTTTGTAAATTTCCTACTGTAAATATATCAAAACTTCATTTTTGATTAGTAATGTGCATTTCAAATAGTTGTATCTCGGCCAAATATTGTCCTATGCTAACAAACCATAGATCAATGGAAAGCTTATTTATTTAGCTTTCATGTACAGTGGCATGCGAAAGTTTGGGAAACCCTTGCAGAATCTGTGAAAATGTGGATAATTTTACCAAAATAAGAGAGATTATACAAAATGCATGTTATTTTTTATTTAGTACTGTCCTGAGTAAGATATTTTCCATAAAAGATGTTTACATATAGTCCACAAGACAAAAAAATAGCTGAAATTATTAAAATAACCCCATTCAAAAGTTTGGGAACCCTTGGTTCTTAATACTGTGTGTGGTTACCTGGATGATCTACGACTGTTTTTTTGTTTTGTGATGGTTGTTCATGAGTCCCTTGTTTGTTCTGAACAGTTAAACTGAGCACTGTTCTTCAGAAAAATCCTCCAGGTCCTGCAGAATCTTCAGTTTTCCAGCATCTTTTGCATATTTTAACCCTTTCCAGCAGTAACTGTATGATTTTGAGATCCACCTTTTCACACTGAGGATGATTGAGGGACTCAAACACAACAATTAAAAAAGGTTCAAACATTCACTGATGCTCCAGAAGGAAACACGATGCATTAAGAGCCGGGGGGTGAAAACTTTTGAACAGGATGAAGATGTCCAAATTTTTCTTATTTTGTTGAAATATCATATTTTTCCATTTAGTACTGCCCTTCTGATGCGACAGAAGATACTTGCATGTTTCCTGGAAGACAAATGAAGTACAATTTACCTTGATCTTCAAATTCAAAAAGTTTTCACCCCCGGCTCTTAATGCATCGTGTTTCCTTCTGGAGCATCAGTGAACGTTTGAACCTTTTTTAATTGTTGTGTTTGAGTCCCTCAATCATCCTCAGTGTGAAAAGGTGGATCTCAAAATCATACAGTTACTGCTGGAAAGGGTTAAAATATGCAAAAGATGTTGGAAAACTGAAGATTCTGCAGGACCTGGAGGATTTTTCTGAAGAACAGTGCTCAGTTTAACTGTTCAGAACAAACAAGGGACTCATGAACAACCATCACAAAACAAAAAAACAGTTGTAGATCATCCAGGTAACCACACACAGTATTAAGAACCAAGGGTTCCCAAACTTTTGAATGGGGTTATTTTAATCATTTCAGCTATTTGTTTGTCTTGTGGACTATATGTAAACATCTTTTATGGAAAATATCTTACTCAGGACAGTACTAAATAAAAAATAACATGCATTTTGTATGATCTCTCTTATTTTGGTAAAATTATCCACATTTTCACAGATTCTGCAAGGGGTTCCCAAACTTTCGATCCCCACTGTATATATATATATATATATATATTTTTTTTTTTTTTTTTTCAGAAATATAAGGTTGTGTATTTCCATTTCTCGGCTAAATAAATCCTGGTAAATATTTTATTTCTGGTAAATATTCCTTAAAAATAATGTTTTAATAATTATTATTATTAGTAGTAATAATATCGTTAAGTAATATATTTGTCACAGTTTCTTCAAGTTAACCGAACTTTTATTTTCAGGGGTTGCTGTGAAGACCATTAGGTTTCTGTTTATATATGATATGATGATAGTTAATCAAAAGAATTGGTAAAATGCTCATGAAGTGACTGAGAGCAGCTCTAGAGATCATGTTTATGTGTTCATGTACTCATATATCGAGGCAGCAGAGGCTGAAAACACCGTGAGCGTCACGCGTGCTTCAGTATGTGTGTAGTAAATGAAACCATGCGTCACACAGAGGCACACAGAACATGCAAGATTCATATTTAAATGGTATTTTTGCTACTTAATAATCACAGTTTTGATTTTGCTGTACTGACTACTTTTGATTTATCTGTCCAAAATTTGGCAAATTTCATGACTTTCCGCATTATACTGTAAATTCCGTTTTTATGACTGGATTCCACAATTCCGTCTGTGTTTTCCGCATCGTGGAAGTCATAGGGCCCTAACTGTGCAAATCTGGTGTCTGGTGATTGTGAAACAAAATACATACTGGAATGGCGGCAGAAGAATAGTGAAAGTTCAGCAACGCCATCCACTACAGCTGGTCTGCATACTGCATACTAACACATGCTGTTCTTGAAATTACAGATCCCTGAGGGAAATCATAATGATTAATTATACAGCCACTGCACTTTTTAATGCTTACTTTCTGTCGCAGACATATAGGCTGTATTGATGCCTTGTTTGGTCGCATACGTATTCACATATTTTCGCGTAGCCTACGGGCAGAGAAATGCAATCATCTGGGTTCTTTTAATTAATAAATATTAATTGGGCCTGTTACCCTAATGTGGCAAACACAGCAGGGTAAGAACTTTAACGGTGATTATTTATCTCACAGCTTGTTTGTTTTCTGTTCATTTATTATTTATATATCCATAACTGTTGATTTACTCTAAATGTCACTGTTTCCAGACAGAGAGAGCGAGGTTAACGACTGTTTACTGTGAATCATTCTCCAAGTTGTCCAGTAAATAGTTGCCTGAAGCTTCAGAGCTAACGAAAATGTAGCCTATGATGTAATCTTAATGACTTTGAAATTCACATTATAAATACATCTCAACTTACATTCACACTCATTATAATCTAATGCATTTTTAGCATAACAATGAAGGCTGTCAAAGTTAAAGTGATTAAAGATGTTTATTCAAACTCACTTAAATGGCTGGAGGTTTCTGTGCTGTTGGTTTCTAGTTGGCGTTCATACCTTGTCATGGTTTCCAAGTGTATCAAGCAGCGAATCATTATCTGTGCTCCCAATTGTGTTGCTGCTTATTTGCATATACATTCATTTGTTTCACTAACTGCTGCGGTTGCTTTGGAAATTAACAACTTACTGAACAACTGCATCATTTACTCCCCTTTTTGTGGAACGCAAATCACGATATTTAAGAAAAAAAAAGAATTACAGATTTGAAATGACATGAGTGACCTCTCCCTTTACATGCATAAAGTGTGGAAAAAGGTTGTTTTATTATTGGATTAGATTTGCATTGAGTTCTGTGTTCATGTTTCCAGTACAGTTTTTTTTTGTGCGAGTGAGATGAGTAAACGATTGAACAAATTGTGTCATTTTGCCTTTGAACATGAGTTATCCTTCAACATAAAACAGTGAAATTAGATTGGGAGCAAATGCTAATTCTTGTGGAGTTTGCTGAAATGAAATCAAAGGGCTTCACTAAAGACCAAATTCATCTGACTGTTATGCTGATATGAAACCCTCAAAAGCATAAAATGTCCACTTGTCTAATCGAGGGTTTTAAAACACTGCAGCGAATAAAGCATTCTGCCTTTTAACCGAGACAGGAATTTTATACAGGGATGTGATTGCTAATGGTCTGAGTGACTATGCTAAGTGGTTGTATGGGAGCTAAAACTGATGGGCTCAGTGATGCAATCTGCCATGCCAACCAGCAGCCAACTTTGGCACCAGAAACCCGAAGCGACTGTCACCCAAATACTCGGCATTTCATTGCGCCAACGTTCATCGCCGCCAGACATGCAGGCAATGTGCACCCACTCTTCATCTCAGCTAAATACTCGCTATTGGCAGGCTTGGTGGACCATAATCACATCCCCTCCCATACACACACACGCATACAAACACACTACTAACAAGGCCAGTTTATGAGGCGGCTATTATGGAATCCATTGTACCACTGTATTTCCTCCCAACATTATCTGTGACAGAGCATAACAATGCATCCGTTCAGTCAAAAACCACATGTCTTCATTACTCGAGGGATGAATCATCTTCTTTTGAGGGCTATTTATCCAAATATTGCACAGGAAAAGCGCAGCCATTTTGCCGGCGGAAAACAGGATTATTAAATGGGTGTATCCTCCTAGAAGGTAACTGTTTTAAGCGTAACTGAATTGAAGTGGGTATCTCAAGGACAAAACAACAAACTTTTTTGCCATGCATTTGACTGCACTTTAAATGGATGAGAGGAAGAATGACAGATAAAAAAGAAAGTGCAGCAGGGTGAGTATGAGAGAGAATATTGAAAATATGATGAAATTTGCGGGGAAGTGTCGTCAGATATTAAAGTCAAGAGAGGCAGACTGATGCCAGCTTACTTGAGACTGTCAATCTAGTCGTCAGTTACGCTATTAAACTTTTGACTTGGAAGTTGAAGTTTAAACTAAAGTTGAAAAATGTAATTTGATGCACTCAGAAAAGAAAACTACAGAACAAAATATAAGGAGAGGAAAGATTAACAGAGTCTAATGGTGGTATCATGGTACAAATACTCTTACTGTGATTATTAATATGGTACTCCAAAGTACTTCAAAGAATGCCATCTTTTTGTTAGCTGAATTCTATCAATAAATACTTGTCTTTCTAGTAATATCTGTTCATATTTACTTATAAGTTTTCATTTATGTTACGTTTATTTTACAGTATTTATTTTGTATGTAATTTGCTGCTATGCATAATTTAGTTATGTTTATCATGACGAATATAAACAGTTGCAGCTCGAAAGTTCAGTTTGGCAAATGTCTGGAAGTTAATTTTACAGTTTTATAAACTTTTTTTTAAATGTACAAATGTATCTTAATTTGACTTAATCTTTTTCTTGAATCTTTTTCTTATTATTTTTCATGCATCAATAAATGACTAAATGAAAAATTCCAGAGCCCCTAAGGGTGATGGGAAAAAATATATTTCAAAGCTTTTGCATTCTCTTGCTAAAGTTTTGTGTTCACCTAAAAACCCTTGCGTTCTCTCACAAAACATTTGCTTTCTTTAACAAAACTATTGCATTTCACAGAGAAACTTTGCATTCACTTACAAACGCACTGATATCTTGCTTTTCCTTCCACCTATCATTTCTATCACAAAAGTTTCTCTAATAAAAGCAAAAGTTTTGCGTTTTGTGATAGTTTACGATTAACTGTGTCCTCTCTTGACCGTCTGGTTAGTTTTCATTTCAAATAAGATAATTGATTTTGGGCTCATTTTTAAACTTGTGGAGTTTAAATTGAACACATACTGATACATGGCTACATTGCAGCTTTCTTTTCAATCTGAGTTTGGCTTTATAAATAATATAAAGGCTTCTAAATTGCTGTACTGTGTGTGTGTCTGTCCGCCTTTTTCAGAATTTGTCTCTCTGTCCCTCATCTTCAAGCTTCTCCTCCCTCTGTGTGCCTCACTTTTC
This sequence comes from Barbus barbus, assembly GCF_936440315.1. Taxonomy (NCBI): domain Eukaryota; kingdom Metazoa; phylum Chordata; class Actinopteri; order Cypriniformes; family Cyprinidae; genus Barbus; species Barbus barbus. Next base: position 7,786,129 of record NC_136719.1, read on the forward strand.
ATCTTTATTCTTTCAAACTTCGTCAGATGCGATAAAAGGTGAAATATCTGAGGCAGCAGTAAGGCCTGTGACAGGGTTATGAGGATCGCTTCAAAAGTTCTTCAAACCGCTCACCTCTCTCATCTCAATGTCAGCGAAAGTTATAAAATGCTGGTGCTGGAAAAGACAGGCATAATGAAAACTGCTTTCTGTTTTATCCCTGTTGGTTTAGGTTAGAGGTTAGAGGAAAATGTTACTCGGTTCACTTTTATTGCCAACCTCAACACAGAGACTGGCACCTCTGCTGCACTAGACTAATTAGGGAATATGGAAGTTGAGGGCCTGTGAAATTTTAATTGGAATTTATGTCATGCTGAAGGCTCAGTGTAGAATTATAAATGGGTTTGTAAACAGATGAATAAACATAATGAAGAATTGAACAGTCTATGACACCCATGAGATGGAAAATTACGCCGGGGAACACAAAATGTAAGCCCAAATGTTCAGAGTCGATGGCAGGATGAATTACTAAAGGGTGTATTTGAACATTCAGAGGAGGCACACTTTACCTTAATGAAAGTGATGCTGCTAAAATGATTCACTTCAGTCTAAAAACATAAACTTGTTACAAAAATGAGATGTTTATTTTATTTTAAACCATGTAGTATCTTTCATCAGCATTTAAGGTGATCTGAAACAGGCCTGTAGGAAAGGACTTAAAGAGAGTAAGACAGCTGTTGTGAGAAGCATGTCGATTGACAACAATTTTTTAATTGCTCCTGGAAACAAGACAGTGCCTTTAATAACAATGGTCTCCAAACCAAACTAGACTGTTATAACGAAACACAAAATCTCCATCTCTCCTCCACTGAATCACGTCAAGTAGCCCCTTACATGAGAATGTAAATGTCTTTCTCAAGGTCTCAGGCCCAAAGGAGGAATATATTGATCCTGTGAAAAATAAATGGGATTGCTGTTAGTGCTCAAACGTGTTTGACATTGTGCTGCTTTCAACAACACTGATTATGCGCATTTTGTTTTGTTTGTTGGTGTAAACTGAGAATATATTATGTGAATACTATTACAGCGCAGAGCCGAATACCATGTGGACAATATATATTCATGGAACACCGGCGCTCCCTAAAAGACAGAAACAGGGAGAAAAAATTCATGCAGCCTCAGCGAGGTTGAGAAGAGAGTGTGTGCTATTGTTCAAAGAGCTTTTCTTTCTCATGGCGATTCTGTAAAGTATACATGCATGGTGTAATCTTTGGTTATACTCTCAGCCATTTGTGGGTGCATGTTATAGGATGTTGCTGTGTGGTTGCGAGGATGTTCTGGGTGGTTGGTATAGGTGTGAGCTTTCTTATAATCTAGATGGGCCGATTTTCCATTATTTCACTATACTAGACTGATGCAGTACTATTTACACTACCATTCAAAAGTATTCAATACTTTTATTCATCAAGGATGCATTAAATTGATCAAAAGTGAGAGTAAAGACATTTTGAATATTACAAAAAAATAGCACAAATGTTTTCAACACTGATAAAAACAATGTTTCTTGAGCAGCAAATCAGCATATTAGAATGTTTTTTGAAGGATCATGTGACACTGAAGATTGAAAATTCAGTTTGCATCATAGGAATAGAATGCATTTTAAAATATATTCAAATTGAAAAAAAAGTTACTTTAATATTTCACAGTTTTACTGATTTTATTGTATTTTTGATCAAATAAATTCAGCATTGGTGAGCATAAAAGTTTTTAAAACACACCAAGTTTTTGAAAGTTATTGTATGTACATACATTTTTTTGTATTGGTTTCCTATTATTTTGGAATCATCTATTTAAAATAAAGATGGCATCTTCCCATCTAAATGAGCAGTTCTTGTCCAAAATAAGCTGTTATGTGGATCAGACCTGATGTAAAATTTGTCAAAAGTTTAGACTAATCACAATCTGATCTCTCTGTCTATGACTTGAGTCATTTACAGAAAGCATTCACTCTTGAGACAAGACACCACAAGCTATCAAACCACACTGAATGTCGCCCATCTGTTGTTTGCCTGTCCAAGAATTTTTCAGCATAAAGAAGTGCTTGTGTGTTGGGAAGACGAACACGCCAATGCTGAATTATAGCAGAGTTCAGATAGCCAGTTGCACAAAGATGTCTTTCTCTGTTCATTGTCTCTTATAAGTGAGTGACTCAAAATAAGGTCCCTCTTAGGACAGAGATGAGAGAGATTTTAAAGAACTGAGAGACACAATGCTTTTGCTTTTTGTATGATATGATCAAAATCTGAAAATTACAAAAATCTGAAAATTACGGAGAGTTGAGGAGCTGAAATCATAAAGACTGGTTGAATGAATGCACACAAAGGCTGCTAACAATGTCTACTCCATTTGATCTTTTCTATAGATGAAATTACAGCAGCATCACAAGCAAAAACAAGTGACTGTTATACGTTTTTCAGGCAAGAAGCTTTAAGTGATGGACAAGAGTAGTGTGGAGCGATTAGCGATGTCTATATTGCTGACTATACAGTACTCTAAGTAATATATACTTAATACCTAATTGATTAATTATACTTATTTATTAGAGTTCATTTAAATGCACAAATTTGCATTGTATTTATTTAATTTATATATTTATTCATTTATTTACTGACAAAAAAACATGGAATCCCACACAGGCAATGCTTTTTGATAATTTTTTCAGCTCAATTTGAATTAAGTGTTAATCTAGAAACTCTGTTTGTAAACAGTATAATTAAAATTTATATTGCATACCTTGTGAATATTTTATATATATATATATATATATATATATATATATATATATATATATATATATATATATATATATATATATTTGGACCGTTTATTAACAGTACTCACATACCACATCAGCCTAAAGGGTAGGGCAGTGTGTGTGTGTGTGTGTGTGCATGTTTATGTGGTTTATGAGGACACAAATTTGTATAATGACATGGGTATGACAGAGGTATTACAATATGAAGGTGGTTTATGAGGACACTGCCTATGTCCCTGTAATTCAAAAGGCTTAAAAAACATACTAAATGGTGCTTTTCTGAAAATCTAAAAATGCACAAAGTCTCATGTGAGGGCTAAGTTTAGGTGTAGGGTTGGTGTAGGGCAATAGCACACACAGTTTGTTCAGTATAAAAACCATTACGCCTATGGAGAGTCCCCATAAACCACAAAAACCAACGTGTGTGTGTGTGTGTGTGTGTTGTCTTGATCTATTAGAAGACCGTTTGATTTATTATGCTAGATGTCTGGAGGTGAGGAGGACAAGACGTGGGCATTAGGGGTGGGAAGATGATTTTATCTATCTCCAACAAAAGAGCTGACACATATATCCTTATGTTGGAGCATGAAAAATGCCTCCTGTTTATTGTAGAATGATTATGTGCATTAAAGTGAAGTGAAGTGACATACGGCCAAGTATGGTGACCCATACTCGGAATTCGTGCTCTGCATTTAACCCATCCAACGTGCACACACACAGCAGTGAACACACACACACACCGTGAACACACACCCGGAGCAGTGGGCAGCCATTTATGCTGCGGCGCCCGGGGAGCAGTTGGGGGTTCGGTGCCTTGCTCAAGGGCACCTCAGTCGTGGTATTGAGGGTGGAGAGAGCGCTGGACATTCACTCCCCCCACCTACAATCCCTGCCGGCCCGAGACTCGAACCCGCAACCTTTGGATTACGAATCCGACTCTCTAACCACTGGACCAGCTTTGAAAAATGCAGTGGTTTTAGCATTATTTGAGCAAAAGAAGCTACATTTATGATGTAACTGTTGTCAGATTTCATGCTCATTAAAAAAAAAATATATTATTTATCTTTTGCCACAGGAGATCAATTGCGAGTAAATATTCTGTCAACAACAGGAATGTAATATGAAGATTGTAAAGTAACATTTATCTTTAGGAATTTTATTGAAGTGAACAGCAGGCACAACAATGCCGTACAAATATAGGTACTGAACATATGAGTGCAATATGCATCACATGACTAAACCATCATTTTTAAATCTCCACGGCATGGCAATGGACAAGTCGGGAATGGCAAGGCGAACAGGAAGGACAGTTCAGGTCAAATGAATTTTGAATTAAGAGCAGAGGAAGAAAAGGGAAAAACAGATCAACAGATGAGGGATAAAGAATGAGCCCAAGAAGAGCGGTGGATAAACAACCCAGAGGAAGAGCCTTTGGCTTTATATTAAAGCCAGTCTGGACTCAACCATCCTCACTGGCGTACACCCACATACACTTCCTGCACAGGCCTCTCTCTCCAGCGCCGCAGTTAATACACCACGCACTGCTGAGGACGTCGCAAGAGATGTGTAGGAGAGACTGATGCAGATGAGGGTGGAAAAAGCCAATGTTTGTGATGAATGGAGATTTGACAGCTTGGAGAAGAAAAAGGACAGTGGGAGAGACTCTTGAGAGAGGAAAGAGAAACAAACGTGAGGGACGTGAACTGTCTCTGCTCTCGTATGTCAGTGTTTGCAGTGCCACGCTGTTCCCACCTCAGTTCTGCTTCCCAGCTCGTGCTGATAAAGATCTGTAAGCGGAGGAGGACGACTGACCTTAAATCAGTGCCTCCTGGGGACCTCGATCAATGCGGACACGGCTGTGGAAAGCTACCGGGGTTCAGCCTGGGTACAGCTGTTTTGTGAAGCGGCCCGGCTGGGATGGGTTCACCGGGTTTATCCATTCGCTGGTGCAGCGAGCACACTTGAGACCTTGCTTTGGGTAAATAGGCTCTCGCTCGCTTTCTCCTGATAGCGCACAATTGGAGTATGCAGGGAGGGTTTTATTCGCCAAGTGCTCTTCAAGATGCCTTTGGTCTGCAGTGGCCCTGAACACCTCTCGCCTTAGAAATGTATTATGGGTGAGGGTAATTGAAGGCAAGGAAAAGATGCAAATGCAGAGAAAGAGAGAGAACGCCAAGGGAAAGGTTTGAACAAGTTCATGGTCTTATCTATTAGCATCAGCTTCACCACAAGAAGGTACACTTGTAGCCTGGAGATCTTAGTTTGAATTCCTACTACAAACATTGCGTTTGAAATTATGGATGCCCAAACAGAATCCTTTCGCCTCTGCCTCAAAAAGCGAGATACAATTATCTTGCAAAACCTTGACAGTGGTCTGACTCACAAACACAACTGCAAAAGTAACATCTTGGAATAGGAACTAAAACACCCCGAATCTACAAAAAGTCCATGTAAGATTTGGAAGTTAAGTTTTTTGGCTACAACAAGCTGATCTAATTTTGTTTGAAGCACACTCAAGTATTTTCATTAAAACTAACCTCATACTTATTTTTGGGAACTATTGGGAGTATTTTCCTTATTCAATTGGCAAATTGTTCTTATTTTAAACAAAACTAAAAAAACTGTTAAATTTATGCTTCAAACAGCTAAAAAAAAAAGAAGGAAAAAAAAAGTCCATTATGGTAAGAAAAAGACATTTGCAAATCTGCAAGGTAAATATCCACCTCATCCAGCACTCTTTTTGTCTCACTTTAAATATCCTGTTACTCTTTCATTGGGAGAAACAGCTGTAAACAAAGACGTGTGTGAGTGAACTGTCAGAATTAATTTTATTTGTTGTCTTTGGTCATGGAGCTTTTTAGATGGATACCAAGGCTTTTTAGAATCTTAGAAATATAGAATTGTAGGTGTAGAATCTGCGATCTTGGACTCATTTATTTATTTTTTGCTGGCATTCATGGCTGCAATATGTTGCGTTTTCTGCCAACTGGCAACCCGGGTATTGAAATACTATTAGGTAAATTATCAGTGGGTGGATTCACACAGACCAAAAAAAAACAAAAAAAAAACAGACATTCCGACACATAAAGCACAATTCAAAGCAGAATGACTAATTGTAGCATTGTTTTTTGGAGAAACAAGAATGTGAACTTAGTATTTTTCCTAAATATCTCCAAAAATGTTTTTTTAGGCTATAGTACAAAAAAAAATTACACACAGCAGCTAAAACAATTGATCTGTACTATTGTCTTGTTTTGTTTTCAATAAAATATTTAGCATCCTTAAAACAGGATAACGTTACAATTTACTTTTGAAGCACCATTTCAATGTATATTAAGACTTTAAGTGTATTTAAGTGTATTTTTCTTAATCCATTGGTTAATTGTTTGTTCTTATTTTAAACACAAACCTCAATAAGTTTTTTTATACATATCCTTAAAACAACAACAAACACTTGTATTGGGGTAAGAAAAAAAATGAATTAGTAAATGTTTCATTTATAAAAGTAATTAATTTAACTGAACACAATCTCCATAGTAATTATTAAACTTAAACCAATTCCAGTGCACTTTCTTTCTGTTTTTCATTTTCAGTGGATAAATAAATCAACAAGGTATATTAAAAATTATTTTATTTAAGTCAAAATTAATTGTCTGGGTGTTATCTCATTTAAAAAAAAGACTTAATTGTCTTCAAATTTAACAGCAACACATTGAAATAAAAGAAATACCAACCAACTTTATTGATTACAAATAACAATTATTTTTACATTCCCAGAAGGCCAAAAAGACTTGCTTATGATTGAAATGTACAATCATGGGGACTTCTGGGTCACCCAGCCGCTCAGAAACTGAATCAATTCAAATGAAAACGATTAAAAGTACATTTATTTAATATAATTAATAATTTAATATAACTTGGAGTCACGAAGCGCTCAGTCAACCATTTTAAAACTCCCTCTGCTTTCTCTGTTACCTTTATATGAGGCCAAAGGGGAATGATATTGAGACTATAACTCAAGGAGAAACTTTGTTCAAATCATTTCGTCCTTTAGAGACTACAGTATCTAAATCCTTCGGCCATGAATTCTGGCAATTCGTTCTGAAGGTTAGTCGCCCCTGGGAAAGAGCCGAATGACGTTCAGTATATAGTTGTGAACGACTTCAGCACAGCTCATGAAGACTAGAATGTGAGACGTTCCCTCTTCCCAACGAGAGCACCTTTTGTAACTGTTATTTATTTATTTACAGACTCCATGCTAATGGAAGAGCCTTGTTGTAGCAAAATAGGCCATGTCACAATGTTCCTCTTCTCGACGCAGCGCCGAGCTAAAGATAAATCCATTAGGATGGAGCAATACGAAGAGCGAGAGAGATGCATGAAAGGGACAGCGCGCAGCAATAGAGGAAGAAAAGGGCGAAACAGCAAAGAAAGCAGGGAAGGAGCACATTCAAAATGAAGAAACTAGAGTAACATTTCCTGCCACTCAATTCTGTGTCTTTCTGCTCTGTCCTTTTGTTCCTCCTCGGCTGAATTGGAAAGAAAAGGGGGGCATTCATCTCCAGACTTCTAGTTTTTCCAGCCCACTGTGTTCGCTCCAGCCTGCTTTTGTGCTGGGCTATACTTTAGCCCTGACTGGCGGCTCTTGCACAAACCTGACTCCCATGCCCAATGGCTGGGAATTGTAGTCCAATGAGCAGGGGATGATGGAGGTCGTGGGCCAAACATGCTTTCCCACCGTGTTGAAAAGAAGTGCTTGACAGATCGGGTGGCCAGGTTGCCACGACGACCGATGAAGACAAGGTCATTCACTTTGACCTCCACCCTGCCCTGCTGGCGGGTGGTTAGATCACTAAGCTGTTGACTAATTAATGAGTGTGTTTGTAGTCATGCTGGTTAGGATGGCTTTGATGGGAGCTTGCTCTCTTTGTAAAAGGCTTCTCTGGTGATTTATTGGCTGGTCTTTTGAGATGTGTTCAGACGGTTGTTTTCGCCGGCTCGGTGAAAAGACGCATGCATACATGCAGTGTAAACACGGCCTGTGATGTGTTTATAATATAACATTAGCTCAATGCAGAGAAAGGACACACAAATGCACGGCTCTGGAAAAAACGAGCGTGTCCACACGCACGCACGCAAACAACAAACAGAGAACAATCGACACTGCTCTGGCTGGAGATGTTTCCCTGCTGGGAGAAATATATCAAGCTGGTTTTGGAACATGGTAGCTGGTTTTTTGCTGGTCCAGCATGACCAAGATGGATTCAGTCACCTTGTAGCAGCTCAAACTCCTTTTAGGTCAGAATTTTGAGGTCAAAACTCCTCATGGTCACCAAAGATGCCTTTAATAAAAAGACTTTTATTAAATAAATTAATACTTTTATTCAGAACAGATGCAGTTAATTGATCTAAAGTGACAGTAAAGGCATTTTAAAGACATATTAATCTTACAAAATACTTTTATTTCTAACAAATGATGTTTCCACAATAATGTTAATCAGCACAACTGTTTTCAACATTGATAATAATAAGAAATGTTTCTCGAGTAGCAAATCAGTATATTATTATGATTTCTGAAGGATCGTATGACACTGAAGACTGGAGTCATGATGCTGAAAATTCAGCTTTTTAAATATATTAAAATGTCTCTCTCTCTCTCTCTCTCTCTCTCTCTATCTCTCTCTATATATATATATATATAAAAAGGATAGTTCACCCAAAAATGAAAATTATTTCACCCTCATGTCTTTCCAAACCTGTAAGACCTTTTTTCATCTTCGGAACACAAATTAAGATATTTTGGATGAAATCCAAGAGCTTTCTGACCTGGCATAGACAGCAGCACAACTGACATGTTCAAGGCCCAGAAAGGTAGTAAAGACATCATTAAAATAGTCCACGTGACATCAGTGGTTCAACTGTAATGTTATGAAGATGTGTTGCTGTCTATGCAGGGTCAGAAAGCTCTCTCTGTTTTAAGGTAAATCGATCCACTCTGTGACGAGCTACAAAGCATGTAAAATCACCTAAAAGCTGGTTTCAAGTGGACTTTCCAACAAGGAAATTTATTTCCACCAGTTGCCATTAAAAATGGAGACACAGTCACTCATTTTAACACACGCACATTCCTCGATACACTCACACGTGGTCTGCTGCGCTCATTCTTTCCAGACCTTTAATAATACACTCATCTTCTGTCTTTGACTGGAAAGCCTTGGCTGTCCGCACTGAGATTTGAGTCACACACAACTTTTTAATGCCTCCATTTCTGATAAGACACATCTGTCCTGCCATGTCCTTTACTGGAACCCCAGAACAAACTGCCAAAAGACTGTCGTCATCAGAGTAATTGTGTATATATCTGTGTAACAGTGTTTTTTTCAGCTATGGGCACTTTTGGCCATGTGAACCTTTAGAAAATAAATTCTCATAAATCGCAATTTGATTTTTACACTCTCACCACTTTATATTGCCTACTACCAATGTCCAACTGTAAACACACATGCATCACAGGGCAATTCTTTACATTTTTTTCTGAAAATAATTAGAGTCAGTGTCATTTCCGCCATATCTTAAAATATAATAGCATTCTGTGATGGAAAAAGCACTTTCAGTATTTTTGCAAAAAATAAAATAAAAATAAATAAATAAAAAAGCTTGCTTTGACATGGCATATTTTACAGTGATTATTTTGAACTTTCAAACTACAATTAAATAATTAAATTAACAATTGAAAAATTAATAATTAACGCATAATTTGACAAAATTACAGCTGGACTGTACAAAAAAAGGACACAATAAAAATATGAACAAATGTTTTTTTTACCTTGAGTTTTTTTTCCCATGTCTCATATTTCTGTTGTCTATTTAGTAAAAAAAAGTGCACAAACTTAAACATTTGCATTAATTTTTAAGATTATTAGGGGAACAGTTGTTAGTTTTGGATGAAAATTATGCCACAAATGAAAGAGATTTGAGGGAAAAACTATATTAATTTGATATACTGTAATAAATATCAAAATGGCTTTAAAATTTCAATCAGTCTTAAGGTTATCTAGGTTTTAAAGATTGAAATGGGCCAAAAGTAAAACAATAAATCTATACATAAAAGGCATTTGAAAATAAGAAAATAAAATCATGAAGGTATGATAAAATATTTGCAGGCCGTTTTGTCTCAGAATAGATTATGATTAACAATAAAAATTACTAATAACAATTAAATATGATTCTTTAGGGTCTTAATGAAAAGTCTATAACATACTTTGGTTAAAATTTCTCAATGATAGTGTAAAAAACACCTTTTTTTACCCTGTCAAAATCAGCTCTGTTTTCAGCACGTTGTTTTTAAATGCATGTCGCTTTAAATGCTAATGACTCTGCTGACCCCTCCCCTCTCTTCCGTGGGGTGACGAGCAGACTGTAAACTTCAGCCGCGAAACTGTCTAACTAGCACATTATTAGGAAAAGAGATTTGCAAAGATTCATAAAAAACCCTTATACTCACTTCTTCTGTAGGTGAGGCTGGATCACGAATGATTTGCGTAAACATAGACACATTTATGTAGATTGGGATCGGCGCATTCCCTTCAAAAACAAAAGTAACGTTAATCCTCTGCATCTTCAGCGGCTCAGATGTCAGGAGTAAATGACGACTGCTATATTCATTATTACATCCGACAAGCAAAACACCTCAATCGTTTAATCAGAGACATCTTGATTTCCCCTGCACCGGAGTCGACACAATGGCGGACAGCTGTCAGCTCGCTCAGGGCGGGTCTAAGGTAAGACGGTCTTGTCAATCAACTATCGTAGGAGCAGTCTGTGCAAAACTACGTCATTCTGACAGGAACCTCAGAACAGCCTGATTTGAGAAAAGGGGTTTTAAAATAGGGATTAAAAAAAAAAAACACAGGGTGGATTTTTATCATTACAAGATGGATATGTACACACACTTCCAACACACATTTATGTTCAAACTACTTGAAAAGTGAATTTTGCATCTGATTACCCCTTTAAAGGGGAAGTCGTGGCCTAATGGTTAGAGAGTCGGACTCGTAATCCAAAGGTTGCGGGTTCGAGTCTCCGGCCGGCAGGGATTGTAGGTGGGGGAGTGAATGTCCAGCGCTCTCTCCACCCTCAATACCACGACTGAGGTGCCCTTGAGCAAGGCACCGAACCCCCAACTGCTCCCCGGGCGCCGCAGCATAAATGGCTGCCCACTGCTCCGGGTGTGTGTTCACGGTGTGTGTGTGTGTGTGTGTGTTCACTGCTGTGTGTGTGCACTTTGGATGGGATAAATGCAGAGCATGAATTCCGAGTATGGGTCACCATACTTGGCCGTATGTCACTTCACTTCACTAAAGTGTTCATAGTTGATGAAACTACAAAAATCCCCAATAATTGGAATCACAGGACCCAGGACAGGATGTCATCACCCTCTCAACTTCTGACCTCGTCCCTAATCACAGAGGGTCAAAAGATGGCCCGCAAGGTCACAAAGCATCACCCACATAGAAAAAAGAATCTTAAAACCCTTTCATAAATCCACTTCATCCCTAAAAAGTCAATAACGAGATAACAGACCACCACCAAGCTATCTGAATACAAGCTTTATAAAACCATTGTAAACATGCACATTTCCTCAAACATCTTGACAAAAGAATTCTGAGAATTGCACAAATAAGCATGAAAGATATGAATGCAGGTTTGACTCCGTTTCCAGGAATTCTTTTGATAATGCCACATTACTCATAATGCATTTGAGATTGTTTACTCATAAGCAACAAAAGCCAAGTCAAATTTAAAGTCCATTTGCTTACAACTTGGTCTCTTTCTTTCTTGTTTAACATGTTTGTTAAGAATTAATCTGCAGGAATAATCAGGGTTGTGAAACTTCCATTTTTACTTTATGAAGAGAAACAAGAGACACATTTTTGTTTAATCAACATAATGCCATAAATGCTGCTGATTGATGCACTGAAATATTGAAAACTATGATAATATGAGCTAGGGTTTTCTGATAAACTACATGTCATATTTATGATCACTGGGCTTCTGTTCAGTCACATGTGCACCATAATGAATGTCAAGCACTAACAACAACGTCTCAACCTTTACAAATACACTGTGTAGAGCGCTGTTATTTATAATAGCACATCACCACATAACCATCCTGCATGCTGTTAGAAACACATACAATCGTACATGTCTTGTTTTGATACAGAAACCTCGTCTGTGTTTATCTGAAACATAAACATGGACAATTATAGAGAGAAAAAGAAAGAGAGATGTATGTAGTACATGATTAACTGCTTTAATGTTTTTGTTTTATAGAATAACACAGCATTAATTCACTCACCACGTTTACAAAGCTCAATCCAAGACTTGTTTCTGTGGTTTGGGCACCGCTGGGGATGGTGTCTGATTTTACACTCTGGCTCTAGTGGTGAGTGCATGTCTCTTAATGTGGAAATTATGATCAAGGGGTCACAATTCCCTTGCAAAGAGCCAGACTCACAGCAGAAGCTGCTCTGATCTGAATGTGGTTTGGGGGGAAATCAAATTGGCTGAACACGAAGAAAAAAGCACTACTGTTCAAAGCTTTGAGATCGATAAGATTTTTTAAATATTTCCAGAAGAAGTTTCTTATGCTCACCAAGGCTGCATTATTTGATCAAAAATCCAGTAAAAACAGTAATATTGTGAAATATTATTACAATTTAAAATATCCTTTTTTTTTTCTATTCGAATATATTTTAAATGTAATTTAGTTCTGACGCAAAGCTGAATTTTCAGCATCGTTACTCCAGTCTTCAGTGTCACATGATCCTTCAGAAATCATTAATGTCCTGATTTCCTGCTCAAGAAACATTTCATATTTTTAATGTTGAAAACAGTTGTGCTGCTTAATATTTTGGTGGAAACCACGATTTATAAATTTTTTTCAGGATGCTTTGATGAATAGAAAGTTCTAAAATCCAGTATTTATTTATAATATATTTTTTTTCATCTTTATGACCTTTAACTTTGAATGTATTTATACACAAACACACACACAATGCCGTTCAAAAGATTTTAATGTTTTTTTTTCATTTGTAAAGTTTCTTATTTTCATTAAGGCTGCATCTATTTGAGGAAAAATACATATGTAATTTTGTGAAAATATTATTGTAATTTAAAATAGTTTTCTATTTTAATATACTTTAAAATATAATTTATTTCTGTGATGCAAAGCTGAATTTACAGCATCATTACTCCAGTCTTCACTGTCACATGATGCTTCATAAATCATTCTAATATGATGTGCAATCAATGTTGGAAGCAGTTGTGCTGCTTAATATTTTTGGGAGCTGTGATACCTTTTTTAGTCAAAATAGAAATTTTGTGTTACAATACACTACTATTAAAAAGTTTGGGGTCAGTAATTATTATTTTTTATATTACAGTAGAACACCTTTTTAATAGTAAGACTTCATTAACATAGGAATACTTATTAAAAACCGTAATGAATAAAGCAAAAAACAGAGCTGTAGTAGTTGTGTTATAAGTGTAAGTAGGGACTTTCTTTCCTGTAAGAGTAGGTGTAGAAAGACAAAGAGAAAGAGAGTAAATTTGGCACCTTATACATTAATATTCTTTGTCTCCATGGAGACTGATCACAGAGCCTGAAATACACCACCTGTGGCCTCAGACGTGTAAACGATCGGACTCATAGATATGTTTCCATTTTTTATTTCCCACGTACACACACTTTGTCAAGCAGTAACATGGCAGTGGGAAACACACAAATTATGAGCCATGGCTCAGCTGCCGTGCATTCAACCACAATGACTTGTCATGAAATGATTTTCAACAGCGATCACGCTTGCAGATGTGGAACATTAAGCATTGGGAATTCAAGCAGTGCACTCCCTCCTCCCTCTGTACAAAATGTCAGTTTCTCTTGTTACAACATGACGGTACACTCGCCCTGCGTGCAAACAGATGTATCAGACCACAGGTCACAAACGGGTTGAGAAAGCACCATCGAACAGCTCTTATACGAGACACTGACAGAAACCTGCGTGGGGAAAATATTATGCTAACATCAAGGCTGATACATGATGAAGTCTTTATCTAGAGATATTTTCTTTGACAATTATCTAACCATTATTTGAAAGAAAAATACAAAACAGTGGTTTGAAATGATAGCAAAAGATTTTTGTCCCGTGTTATTTGATGCTAAAGAAAACAAGGGCGGTAATGGACAGAAGTCTGTTTGGGCAACAAAATGCTGAACATACACTGTATCATTCAAAAAAAAATGTTTTTGAAAAAAAAGACTTTGTTAATTTGTTCAAAAATACAGTAAAAACAGTTAATACTGTGAAATAATATTTAAACTACTATTTAAATATTATTTAATTTTATTGGCATCAGCAAGTTTTTTTTAAGTATTTTATTTTTAAATAAATATTTTAAATTAAATTTAAATTAAAATATTAAAATGAAGAGAAATCATTATTACAGATAGAGGACTCGTTAACTAGCCAGAAGAAATAGCTTGAAGTATTTTGTCTCACAAGATGTTTGTTGTTGGACAGGAGTCATGTGGATAACTTGTGAATTATTGTGATGTTTTTATGAGCTGTTTGGACTCTCATTCTGACGGCACCCATTCACTACAGAGGATCCACCGGTGATAAAGTGATGTAATGCTACATTTCTCTAAATCTGTTTCCATGAAGAAACAAACTCATCTACATCTTGGATGGCCTGAGGGTAAGTACATTTTCTGCAAATTGTAATTTTTTGGGTGAACTATTCCTTTAAAACCTTTGGATTCACCTTCAGCATCTTTGAAACACAGAGCCAAAGCTATTCCATCTGCAGGTTATGTGATCGTTCTTCTTTCAAGATGTGAGGTTGAAGGACAGAGGTCTATTTCACTTAAAGAAGACACTTAAGGACATGCAACAGAAGCTAGATAACTACCAAAAGTGCATAATATATATCAAACCACACACACATAATAAGTAACAAAAGAAGAATATGTGACCAAATCCACATGCTCCTCCCTACTCAGATATTTCCTTTCACAGAAATGCAACCAAAGCATAAACTAGTGCCAAGACTTCCAACCGCCATATTTAACCTTGATGGGCTCTAAAAGAAATGCATGATGCCGGTTCCCTCTTCAAAGGGAGAGATTACTGTAAATCTCATTTGCCTGTTCGCTGCCAGTCAACCATTTGTGTTGCCTGAACTCTCGACTATATGGCTGCTAAATAATGTTTAAACAAACACAAGCTTCACATACCAGTCATTGCCAGGTTCATCCAATGACCTGAAGAGGGTGAATGAACCTTCTGTTCATGATACAAACAGAAGATGGCGTGAGGCTTTATCTCCAATAAGGCAATAAATCTATCTCTCAGCAGACGCTGTTGTCTTTGGCAAAGAGTGCAATTGGAAACTAGATTTCCAGAGGGAAATACCAGTGCTTGTAAGGCAGCAAACAAATAGCACTGTTTTAGGTAAGTTTTAGTCTTTGGTTCTGACTAGATGACTTTCAGTGGCTTACATACAAGAATCAACACTTAGTCACAGTGCTAATAAATAGTCAAATGATTCAACGTTTGTGGTCAGTGATTTTTTTTTTTTGAAAGAGATAATGCTTTTATTCAGTTAGGATGCATTAGATTGATCAAAAGTAACAGTGAAGACAATTATAATGTTACAAAAGGTTTATATTTAAAAGAAATGAATTTTCTGTTCATCAAAAAATCCTGAAAATTTTTATCATAGTTTCCACAAAGAATATTAAGCAGCATAATTGTTTTTAATATTGATAATTACTGTTTCATAAGCATCAAATCAGCATATCAGAATGATTTCTAAAGTACTGGGAAATTCAGCTTTGCCATAACAGGAAAACAACATTAGAAAATATATTAAAATACACTCTTAAACATAAAGGTGCTTCACGATGCCATAGAAGAACCTTTTTGTCTAAATGGTTCGATAAGGAACAATTAACATCTGAAGAAACTTTCTGTTTCGCAAAAGGTTCTTTGTGGCTTAAGAAGGTTTTCAGATTATAAAAAGGTAAGAAAGAGATGGTTCTTTAAAGAACCTTTGACTGAATGGTTCTTTGTGGAACCAAAAAAGGTTCTTCTGTGGTATCGCTGTGAAGAACCTTTTTTGTAATGCACTCACTAAGTCAAGTGGTCTAAATGTATTAATGGTGTAGGACCATCAAATCTTCATCCAATCATATCCCTCGGTCCGAGGGCTTGTCTTGCCTGCCTGTCAACATCTGTATTTGCATACCTGTAGTGATATGCATTTTGTACTTCTCAGCGGTGAAAGAAACATGAGGTAATCTCACAGCGCTGCATTCAAATCTCCACCAACGCCATCTCTCATCGTGTGGCTGTTAGCCTCTGCTCTGTCAGAGCACGTTCATGTGTTTTGGAGGAGGCGTGGCTTTGGAGAGTGATTTGCAGGGAAGGTGGGATCTTATGTTTTAAAAGCTAGCTTGCTATGGCTAGCCTCTACAAAATCACCTACCCTATCTGTAAGAAATCCTATGGTGTGGCTGGTAAACTCTGCAGTATTCTCTCTCTCTCTCTTAGTGATGAGGTCTGTAGATGCCCACAGCAGTTATATTTGATTTGAGAGTGTCATGTTGCACAAATCGGAATGTAATATAATTGCTTTGTTTGTGTGAAAGTGTGCTTGGCTGCGAGTGAGAGTGTAATTCTGTGTTGTTCTTAGTTTGTCTGTCTCAGAGTTGGGAAACTGATTAAGCCCAGGCACGCACACACATTTATATACACTACTTGCGGTTTACACATTATAATGAAAGATGGATGTCAGAGGGGCTTGGAGGAGATGAAACCTGCTGAACATTAAAACCCCTTCTAATTAAAGAGCAAGAGTATTAGTGTATGTGCGTGTGTGTCAAACAGTGAAGATAATGGAGGACCCGTTGATGAGAAGTGTTTCACATTCCTACAGAGGTAATGAGGCAGCACAGATGATACACACACACACTCAAAACCAACATGCTGCTAAAGTGGAAAGAACTGAAGGTCAATATGTCTAAAGCAACACAGCACAACTAATCTAAGGCAGACTATAAAATGTGAAAGGTGCATTTCATATTTACAGAGAAACTGCTTAATGATACTTATTATCATGTATGTTTTGACACACCTGACTGCAGTGAAACTATGTTCTTGAAAATGAGTACAAGGGGCATTTGTTATTAGAAATTTAGTCATGTTCTGCAGACAAATAAAATAGCACAACGTTTTAAAGGATAATTCATCCAAAAATGAAAATTTTACTCACCTCAAGTTATTCCAAAACTGTATGCATTTCGTTCTTCTGTTGAACACAAAATAATATATTTTGAAGACTTTTGGTAACCAAACAGTTTCTGGGTCTCATTGACTTTCATAGAATAGAAAAAAAATGGAACTGGAAGTCAATGGGGACCAGCAACAGTTTAGTCCACACATTCTTCAAATCATATTCTTTTTATTTCAACAGAAACTCATACAAGTTTGGAAGAACTTGAGGGTGAATAAATGATGCCAAAATGTAAATTGTTAGGTGAACTATCACTTTAATATGATGTGTTTCACTAAATGTGAATTTTGTGCATGGCCAAATAATGAATTAATGTATTAACTAACCAACTCATTTTCATTAGTTTATATCAGTGCTGTCAAACGATTAATTGTGATTAATCGCATCCAAAATAAAAGTGTTTTTTTTCAGGATATGTGTGTGTGTACTGTGTATATTTATTATATATATATACAGTGCCCTCCATATGTATTGGAGCAATAAAGACAAAATTGCTCTGTTGGCTGTGGAGTCAAGACATTTACAAATATGATTAAAAGATGAATATGAGACAAAACTACAGAATGTCACATTGTATTATTGGGGGATTCAACACAGATGTTTTACCAGCTAAGAAGTTCAGCACTTTTAGAGTTCATCCTCCTATCTGATGAGAGCATAAGTATTGGAGCAGTTGCCTCACAGGTCTTTCTAAGTGATCAGCTGTGTCCTGTTGCATTAATTCTTCAGATATTAAAAGCAGGGAATGTGTCGTATCAGTTATATAAATTACTTCTGCATTCTGAATCCTGCAATCGATTTTGACACACAAACCAGGATGAAGACGAGGGAGCTGACTTTGAGAGAAAATCAAGCAATTTGGATGCTAAAAGAAAAGAGGAAGTCAGTTAGAGCTCTAGCAAAAACAAAGGGCATGGAGAAATCAAGAGTTTGGAAACCACCAGCAACATCAAAATTCACAGGTATATTTGTTTAAGTAAGTGTTTTGGACAGTTATCGCTTGTAAATGGTTTATGATCTGCATATTTCTCTCCTGATTCAGACAAGACGACTTCATAGAAGAAAGTACGCTTGTATTTTAGCTGTTGTTTTTTTCTTTTTCTTCTTCTTCTTTTTTTTTAACAACAAACAGCTTTTCTCTTCACAAGACATTAATTGATGCATTGTAGTCATGTGAATTACTTGTGGATTATTGTGATGTTTTTATCAGCTGTTTGGACTCTCATTCTGACGGCACCCATTCGCTACAGTGGATGAGCAAGTGATGTAATGCTACATTTTTCTAAATCTGTTCTAAAACAAAATCATCTACATATTCAATGGCCTGAGGGTGAGTACATTTTCAGCAATTGTGAATGAACTATTCCTTTAAATGACACCACAACAAATCCAGCAAGTTATCAAAAGCTTTTCAAATACCTATGTTTGTCTACTTGAACACTAAAAAATGTAAAACATATACAGTTACCAAAAAAAATAAAAAGTTTACATATGGAAAAAGAGTGGTAGAGACTTTTTTATTCTCTTTTTTATTTTATTTATTCACTAAATTGATTATTTATATTAGATTTAAATTTGTCAGATTAAGTTTCAACATGAAGCTAAGGTGATTTTTTTTCCCCCATTGGTGTGATGAGAAATCATGTCGACTGCAAATGCATTGGTTTCCAGTATCTGGTCCCTTTGAGATATGTGTCTTGCTCGAATGACAATACTTGGAACAAATGGGCTAAGTGTGTAGTTTAGGCACTGAAGTGATGTTTTACACTGACAGGTTCTCTTGAAACAGCACAACTGGTGAAGGCTTGTTTGAATTTGTAACCCTATATCAGTCCGATCCATTTACTTAAAAAAAAGAAGAAAAAAAAAGAAATCGATTCTCAAAAAAAAAAATGCTGGTTTGTGCAAAACAACATGCCACTCAATATAAGAAACAGAATCATATTTTTTTTTAAAGCAACAATGTCAAAAGGGATATCTTTGCATGAAAGAAAGATTTGAAAGGGGAATAAGAGAGACAAGCCAAAGGCTGCGTCATTCATTTTTATTCAACATGTTTCTCGTTTCACGGCCCCATTCGCCTTCAATCAAAAAGTGAAAAGCACTTGAGTCCTGTGGTGAATTAAAGCCTAGACCCCTGCGACTGGCCCCTGTTGCTTCATCAGCCTGTGAGTACAGAAAAGCCCACAGCAGCAGCGACGCACTGCATGAGAATCCGTCCTATGCTGCCACACACTGTGAAGCAAGCTTTGAGGAGCTTTGAGGAGCAGAAAGTAAGCTGTGTGTTAATCACCACAGAAAGAGCCAGAAACAGTCTGCAGTAGAGGCTTTGCTTGGATGCCACAGAGTGTGTTTGTTTCACGACCTACTGGAGTTCAAAGATCAAGACTGCAAGCTGTTTATTCAAGCCTATATATTAAATGGGCATCTTGCCTGAAGCATTTTTTTTTTCTTTTCTTCATGTGATCAATAAATAAACAAATAAATACACACATTCACACACACACACACACACACACACACACACACACACACACACACACATGTTGGTTTTTGTGGTTTATGGGGACTCTCCATAGGCGTAATGGTTTTTATACTGAACAAACTGTGTGTGCTATTGCCCTACACCAACCCTACACCTAAACTTAACCCTCACAGGAGACTTTGTGCATTTTTAGATAAAAAAAAAAAACACCATTTAGTATGTTTTTTAAGCCTTTTGAATTACAGGGACATAGGCAGTGTCCTCATAAACCACCTTCATATTGTAATACCTCTGTCATACCCATGTCATTATACAAATTTGTGTCCTCATAAACCACATAAACATGCACACACACACACAAATACATACATACATACACATATACATATATATATATATATATATATATAAAAGCATTAAATGATCAAAAATCCAGTAAAAACGTAATATCGTAAAACATTACAATTTAAAATAAGTTTTCTTTTGTAATATATATTTAAAAATATAATTTATTTCTGTGATGCAAAGCTGAATTTTCAGCATCATTACTCCAGTCTTCAGTGTCACATGATCCATCAGAAATCATTCTAATATGCTGATTTACTGTTCAAGAAACATTTATTATTATTATCGATGTTGGAAACAGTTATGCTGTTTAATGTTTTTTGTGAAAACCATGACACAAATTTTCAGGATTCTTTGAATAGAAAGCATTTATTTGAAATACAAATCTTTGTAGCAATGTAAAAGTCTTTACTGTCACTTTTGAGCAATTTCATGCATTCTCTCTGAATAAAAGTATCAATTTCTGTAAAATTTTCTATTTGTTGTTATTGTTCCAAACCTGTGTGAGTTTCTCTCTTATGTTGAACATAAAAGAAGATATTTTGAAGAATGCTGGTAATCAAACAGTTGATGGTCTCATTGACTTCTATAGCATTTCTTTCCCTACTGTGGAAGTATTTAGTTGGTTATCATCAACATTCTTTGAATACTGAATATCAAAGGTATTTTCGTTTGTGTTCCGCAGAAAAAGAAAGTCATACAGGTTTAGAACAACTTGAGGGTGAGTAAATGATGACCGAATCTTCATTTTTGGGTGAACTGTTCCTTTAAGATCATTATCATTGTCACAAATCAATGTCAATGTCAATGCAGTCAAAATAAATATGCAGTTAAAGGTTTAAGCTGTTGATGTTCAAAAACGTTCAGCCCTAATGTTTGTTTTGGAGCTCGAGGATCGTCCAGTGTGTCTTTCTGCTTACTTCTCTCACTGTCACTGAATTATTCTACTGCAAACAGACCAAATACGTTTATAAACCTTGATGATCCACAGTGTCACCACCTGGCTTATGCTGTTTAATACAAACTTTTGTCCAATCTTTAAGAAAGGAGGATGGGATTACGCAGCACATTACTCATATTAGGAGCGTTTCTCTTTGCTAGTGTTTGCCAGCATCAGACTTTCACTGCAGGTTAATAGAGGTCTCTGTATTTCAGCTGCGATTCTGAATACGTTATATGCGACTGAATATAGCTACACTACATTATAATAATACCTGTCTTCACAGGCCGGCTATATATCCTTCACAATCCCTGTAAATAATTCCTCATATCGCTTCTCTTAGAGACGCATACAGGTTTACAGTAACCTCCAGAGGATTATGTATCAGATATGATTGACAGGTTTATGACTTCCTGGTGGTAAAGAGGAAATAAGTTTCTCCTCATTTCAGAGACGTATCAAGGTCTGCTGTGAGAGAAGAGAAATGCCAGACATCGTGTTGACTTAATAATAATCTCAATAATATGACCTTTTTTTTACAGTAGATATTGCAATAGCAGTTTTATTGCCAAAACTCCATTGTAAAACAATTTAATGAAATCTGAGGGGTGCTGTGCAATGAGCCTGATATCAAAAACAGAGAATGAGGTTTATTTTATAAGGCGTTAAAATTATTGGTGCTTATGACTGAGACATAGACACCTCATAATGCTGAGGCTCTATAGAGGAAACATGCACTCTGATACATACATATAAAACAAAATATACTGTAAGTTTATGATCTGTTTATGATGGCAATAATGTAGTAAAAGAAGTAAAATCTAGTAAGATTCTTTCTTTTAGAGCCATTTCATACAAAAGTCCCCTGTGATATCCAACTTTATACATATACATACATATATATATAACATTAATAAGAAGAAATGGTTATTTGAGCATCAAATCAGCATATTAGAAAGATTTCTGAAGGATCACGTGACACTGAAGACTGGAGTAATGGCCATCACAGGAATAAATTACTTTTAAAATATTTTACAACTATTCTAAATTGTGATATTATTTCACAATATTTATTATTTTACTGTATTTTTGTTCAAATAAATCCAGCCTTGGTCAGCATAGAAGCACAGAAAAGTCTTACCAACCGTAAACATATGAACAGTAGTGAATATTTTGAAATTATAAAAATCGTTTGCATTTGCCGAACCACATTTACAACAGTCATCTGTTTTAATGACAATCACAATGTTTTAATGCAATTAATAAACAATGCTTATTATATTGTGCATTTTTAGTTCATACTGCATTAGTTAATGTTCATTCATTCATTGTACTTTGGTGAAATTAATATGAACCAAGATTAATAAATTCTCTCTCTCTCTGTCTATCTGTCTGTCTATCTCTCTCTCTCTCTCTCTATATATATATATATATATATATATATATATATATAGAGAGAGAGAGAGAGAGAGAGAGAGAGAGAGAGAGAGAGAGAGAGATAGACCGACAGATATATAGTCACAGTGCACACACGAGGAGGATACAGGAACACGCAGACCAGGATGCAACCCAAAATAACAGTCTTTAATAAATCCAAACACGGCAGGGCAAGGCAAGGCAAGGCTGACACAGACAGGAACACTGGGGAGTAACGAGTAGACCAGACAACAAGAAACTGAGGCAGGAACTTAAATATACAGGTAAATGACTAAAACACAGCTGGACAAGAATTAACTAATAATCACATTAAACAAGGACAGGAAACAAACCAAATAAGGACACATGAGGCGTGATATTATATATATATAATTTTGATTTCACAGCAAATACAAATGTTGTTTATTCTGAGCAATTATTTGGAAGCTGGTGATTTCTCGTGTGTTGAATTTGATGTTCTTTAATGTGACATGCAGCTTCAGTCCACAATAATTATGACATCAACACTTTGACCTTAACACCAGAATTGCAGTACTCACACACTCATGAATTCAGCAGAACTGTCATCCAAGTCCCATTAACCACTGAAGAAGTCTTCGTCACCTTCAGACAGAGAAAAATAAGTGATGTGCTGAGTTCAAACGGGTGATGAGAATGGTGCAGAAATCATGAAGGAATAAAAGAATCAAAGCTAGAAATACAACTTGCAGCCCTGAAATTTGATTATGGCTACATATACCAAGTTTTAAATGCAATTACTAATTTTAATGAAATGCACCACAAATCACATTAGACTCACTGCCTTGCTCATGAACATTTTCTTTCCACGTATAAGTTAAAGTTATTATTCAGGGGAAAGAGCAGAAGCATGTAAGAGGTATGGTGTATTTATCTCAATGATCAATGCTATGCTCAATTTCCAGACTAATGGAACCTTTACACAACCATGCCAAGGTCTATGTGGTTTGAACCAAACAAATTACCCATAATGCACCTGCCCATTATGGATAATAACCACCCACTTTGGGCAAACATACAGCTCAGCATATGTGTGACAGAATCGCTTAGAAGTACAATGCGTTTGTGCTCT
This sequence comes from Barbus barbus, assembly GCF_936440315.1. Taxonomy (NCBI): domain Eukaryota; kingdom Metazoa; phylum Chordata; class Actinopteri; order Cypriniformes; family Cyprinidae; genus Barbus; species Barbus barbus. Next base: position 7,809,578 of record NC_136719.1, read on the forward strand.
CTGCGAGTCCAGTTCTACCAGTGGAAATAAAGGAATGAACATGCCTTATAAACTTACTAAGCTTCACAACTCTAATACTTCCATTGAATCCAATGTTTTACCACTGTAGTTTAATACATCTACATACCAGCTCTGAGATTAACCATTAGTGTTTGAGAGTAACTTGTTACTTATAAATGTTCACTAATAAAGTCACTTGTTTAATTTAAGAAAGAATCGGTGTGTTTTAAACAAATAATTTGTGTGAATGTTTCAATGACTCACTCAGATGCTGCGTCCCAATGTGCCCAGTTATACTACGCCCTTAAAGTATGTACTAGGAAGAAAAGGTACACTCTTTTGAGTGTGTAGTAGAAGAGCAGGCAAGTTTTGGGACCTACTTTCACGTCATACAATTGCGTCTTTAACGGACCGCTCTGTCGCACAGTTACACGCACCCTGTTACTGTAAACTGGCCTGTCAATCATCTTGTCACAGTTAACATCCTCCACATTTCATTTCATTTAACAACCCACCATATTGGAAAGAATAGAAAGTAGCATGTTGATCTGCCAGCCATGGGTCTTTATGTGGAGAATATTATTTTAATATTATTTGCATGATGATGCATTTTAAAGTTAATGGCCAAACAGATGTTCATAAAAGTTCACATTGTTGTTGCAAATAAAATATGCAGGTTTTTTTACCTGGTTAAATGTTGATTATTAGAAACACAAGACCCTTTATCTAAATCTCCGCCATGTTTGTTGTCTTTTAACGCTTTTTATTCATGTTTGTAGTTCTGAACTGAATCCTTCGCCAAAGTGCAATGGATTGTGGGTAATATTAGCCATTAGAGTGTGCACGGATCCACACTTCTAAAAAATGTTTACCTGAAATAGTAGACCATCCTGGGACTTTTGGCATACTCTTTTCAACATTCTTTCGGACACACTTGTTCTAATCTTACATACAGTACTATTTAGGATGGATAGAATAAACATGGGGACGCAGGGAGTGACTTGTTTCATTTCTGAACGAATCAGAGTTTTGAATGAATCATTTGAATGAATGATTCAATGACTCACTCAAAAACTTGTTTAATTTATGAATGAATCAAAATTTTGGAACAAACCGTTTGAACGAATGACTCAATCACACACAAATAAAAATGGTAATTTGTTTCATTTCTGAATAAACCCCGTGTATTATGAATCCTTTGAGTGAATAATTCAGTGACTCACTCATAAAGACAGTCATTTGTTTTGTTTATTAATGAATATGCGTTTTTGAATTAATGACTCAGTGACTCACTTATAAAGACGTTCACTTGTTCAATTTATAAATGAATCAATGCTTTAAAACAAATCGTTGGAACAATCTCATAAAGACAATCACGTTTAATTTCTGAATGAATTTCAGAAGTATTTTTTGAACACAGGGTTTGAGTGAATGATTCAATAATTCACTTATATAGACATTTCTTTTGTTTCCTAAGGAATCTGCAAACTTTTCGAACAAATCAACTTGTCGCAATGAGGTAAACTGCAGGAACATGCTACTAGTCGGCACTCTTCTAAGAAAATTACATTATTTCTTCTGTTATTCCCTCAGACATCAGCTTCATTGATTTTTCTATCCATCACCTCCTTTTCTTCACTCTTCTTCAATACTTCTGTAATGATTCATTTAACAGATGTGACACTCCCTATTTTGTCTCTCAGTCTGGAAGCTTTACAACCAGAAGCTCCTCTCAGTTGCACCCCATTTAAACAGAACAATCATCTTCAACTTCAGTCTCACATGTAGAGAGACCTTTAACTGAACTAAACGTGGTCTCATCCTTTGACTCACACCCTATGTCTTACAGTAAAACCATTTTGCCCCACCAAGTTGAGTGCATGGAGGGTTTTTTAAAAAGTCCTTCAGGACTTCAAGTGGTTTAACAACATCCAATCTGCAGCGGCCTTTTATTCAAAATCATTACAAATCTTGAATACGGCAAGAGGAACGAGCGTGGGAACATGTTATAAAAATCAAGGTCAAGGTTTGTTAGTAACCTTGAGTGTGGGACAGTTGGAGGTGAAGTTACTGTGCTCTGGCTCAGTTCCTTTGAGACAGGTCTGAAAGTAAAAACAGCCTCTCTCTGAGGATACGTTCCTTCACTTCACTGTGTAATAGAGCTGAAAGGCCCTCCACCGAATATCTCCAGAGACTGAGACAGATCGAGAGAGAGGAGTATAATTGGCCACAGGAATAAGCAGGGATCTGAATTGTGTGGAATTTGTTAGTTTCTCATGGGCAAACTCACAAAAGCTTCTGCTTGATCATCTTTCTCTTAGCATTCTGACTATGCATCTATATTAAGGCGTTATTTCTGGAAGCAGAACATAATCAAAAGGAATGCGTCTAAACTGCTTCTACCTCTCAAAGAAATGTAGGTAATTAAACTCAATATTTCCTCTAAATATAAACTTTTTGTTTGGAAAGGATGAGTCTCTCTTTTCCCAAATCCACATCTATATCCTTCATTACTCTGATAATTTTTTTCATTTTCGTTCCACATCCCAAGGAAAATATTCCAATCCAATTACAGTCCAATTGGGAGTTGTATTAGAATGGATTCGTTTTAGCTATGCTTTAAGACTGTGAAACTCCAGTGACAGACCACAGAAGATGAATTTTGCCTACATAGAGTCCAAGTGAAAACTGTTTTTTTGGGGGGAAAAAGTGAAGATTCAGTATAATGTGAAACTTATCCCATGAAATTGGATATGATGAAGTGTATATATAAAAATATGACATCACAAGCAACTATTAAAAACATGTGCAAGCACACAACATTCATTCTACAGTCTAACTGAAAAAAAAATGGTTGAAACCAAAGTCTGTAAATGGGTAGCTGAAATACCTTTAAGAAGTTCACACACACGAGCATATATATAAAAGGATTTTTAATATATTTTTCATAGTTGGAGACTAGATAGAAGGCTTGTACTGTTCAAATGAATTTGTCACACCGCAAGGTCACTTAAAATAAACTAGTGAAATTGTGCAGAGCACCTAAAATTTATATTATATCTGTGCTTTCATACCTTTTACGCTAATGTATTAATAAAAACAAAAGTCCATGGACATGTTATGCTCCATCTACCCAACCTTTATGCCACAGCATTGACTTGCTACTGCAAAAATTACCATATTTATGCAACATGATAATTAGTTTTATATATTTATTTATTTATTTTACCTTGCCCTTCTGAATTTAATAAACTTTAAGGGCTGCAGCTTGGGGCTTTTGTCTTCAGAACGCATCTAATTTTCCTTCAGCCAGGGTTGCATGGGTAGATGTGACCGGTTTGTTCAACAGCATATTTGTTATTAGCGGAGATGCTAATCAGATCGTTCCCTGAGGAGATTATCGGGAAAAGAGCAGACGGAATTGCATGTGTTTTAAAAACCATCTAACAAACAAAACCCTCTGGAGCACAGAAACGTATAGGTGAATGCAAAAGAGGGGCTGAAAAGAGTGACTATACATTCATAGTGAAATGGTCCAGACGAGTTGAACAGGGTGTGTGTGTGTGTGTGTGAACCTTCATCTAACCTCACTTCATCTACTCATTAAGATGAACAAATGGCTCTGCCTTGCGGCATTTTACTCAGTGGCTGTTTTGGGAAGCATTCAGTGTAGGAACACGAGATGTGCTTAAATTGCTAAGTAGATTTTTAAACTGCCTAAAAGGTATTCAGTTTGCAAATATAGTGTGTGAAATACCTTTGTTTCCCATTTTCTGGAATGTATGTTCAAATATAAAGACCTGTAACAGGATCAAAATGCTTACCCTGCTGAAAAGACCAGGGGCCTGTACCATTAAGCCGGTTTAGCTGACTATAGCCAGGTAAGTTTCAGTTTAGTTTGTGCCAACTCTGGGTTTTAGGTACCATGAAAGCGGTTTGCCTTTTAGCAGTGTTCATTGCCATAGTAACTTATGCTCCACAGCTAACCTGCTCCGGGGCAGGTTATGTTCTGGTTTAGAGATCTCAAACTGAAATTTGACCAATCAGCTTCGAGCAAAGTGACACATCTCTGATGCAATAAAGCCACTCACATTTCTCTAACTCCAAATAGAATCAATAGCTTTAAACATGACTACATATGAGTTTGGATTTTTAAGTGTTTTATACCTGTACATATTATCGACTCTATAAACTAACTTTACAACTTTTACTTGCACTTACATATTAAAATGTTTTCTTTAAGTATTCCTCTTTCATGGATCGATTGTTTCATCTTGCTGTATAAACGTGTTTAAATTCTTCATATTGTTCAATCTTTTAATCTTTGGTAGTGAATCGCACTGACTCTCATGAGAAGTGAATCGCAGTTTCAAGGCATGTGATTGGCTGCTCATTACTGATGTCACACTTTCACGTGCATGCGCTCCATTAACTCAGGATCAAGCCTGAGTTGACAGAGAAAGTTGATGATCAGCTTCATGGTACCAACAAAGCCGGATTGGACTGGTTTGGTTTTGTCAACTCAAAACTAATCCTGTAACCCCGAGTTTGTCCAGCCACCATCATGGTACAGGCCCCAGATTTCACCACAAATGAAGGCTGGTTTATGCTGGTTTTGTGCTGTTCTATCTGGTGGAGCATAGCCATGCTGTTTACTTCAGAAAAATTAATCGTCTCTGTTGTAAAGCTATAAATGGGTTTAGTTCATCAATTACATTTGAGCTTCAACTTAATACATTTAATGTGCTTTATTTATGTGGAGTAATCAACGTTTATATGTGAATAAATACCTAAAATAAATATGTTCATTTAAAATGATCATGTCTCTTTGGAAGACTTGGATTAGCGTGAATTTATTTTACCAGATCTTTGCGAATTTTTAAAAGGGTCAAAATATTGGCCTTTGAATGGCCTTTCGATGTAAGGACAGGAATCTCAAAGGTTTTAGATCTTAATTTGAGTTTCGAAGTTTAACCAAAGTCTTATGGGATAGGAATTACTTAGAGACTATTACTTTAAAATATTTATACTTTGCAAAACTTTTAGATAGTTTGATTTAACATAAAGTGAACATACTGTACCATGAACCTGTTTATCTGAAAAGCATGATGATTTAGTGTTTCTGTCTGCATTAAACACAACAGGTGGTTTATGTATATATATATATAGATTTTTTTCTTCTTCTTCTCATATAGGTTAAGTGCCTTCGTTTCTAGAGGAGAAGAAATGTAGGATGTTGGAGAGAATTAACCAATTAGCAGCATGAGTCACATTCAAATGAACTGTAAACATGATTATTAGCACTGTAGCTTTACTCTATTTTAGCACACTGTTTGCTCTAATAAACTTCATGCAGAAGCTTAATGATGTGCATAAATGCCTCCGCTAAATATTCTGTATATTATCTTTACAGCTGTTTGCAACACAGCAGGAAAGAAAATAAACTCAGAAACATAATTTTAATGTTCTGTGTATGAAGGAAACTTTTATTTTTCTGTGTAATACTCAGACATTAAATCTAAGACTCCAAGCCTAGGCTTAGTACTGCTCTAAAAAAGCCCCAGACTGTAACTATCGATATTCATCTTCTCCATACTTCATCTGTCCATAACAGCTGGTGGTTTCACATACATTCCGACTGTCATGCCTCAACTAATCACCGCCGTAAAACAGAAACACAGCTTTTGCCAAAATTAATGGCCCACTTATAGATAAAATATGTGGGTGTGTGCAGTAAACACAACATTTTTGACAAGGACAGAAATGTTGGGAAATGAGTTTAATACATATTCAGCACTATTTCACTTTTTAAGTTTGCAATTTCAAATGGATTTGCAAAAATCTGAGACATATGAACACTGCTTTTGAAAGGTTTCTTCCTCTTTACTGTTGCTGTGATAGGCTGGTTTGGGAGAAGATTGAACGATTTTGAATTCTGATGACTAAAAAGATTTCTTCTGCAAATGGACCTCTGAAAATAAATCACAGAACCAGGGGAGACTGCTTATGTATGTCTTGAATAAAGCGCAATTGTTCATGCCAAAATGTGTCAGGGGAGCTGGGTTAAACAAACAGTCCAAAAATCTGATTAGTTTTTGCACAAGCCTCACTAAATTTGTGCATTTGTTGCCTCTTTGAAACCATTGTGTCTCCAACACATCTCTTATTGATCAAAGAGCTTCACCCTCATTAACTCTTAGGCCCATTTTACACCTGCTGTTAACATCTGTCTCTAGTGATCCAGTCACATGTGGACAGTGTTAAATACATGTGTACACAAGCTCCAAAATGTTCTGTCATCCAATCACTCCAACATTTAAAGGTCGTCACAAACATCCCACCTAGCAAGCGATCTTGGCCCAAATGTGGCCTCAAGCTGGTACTGCTGGCCTCCTGTCGGCAATGGCATGTACCCTTTCAGCCAGGGCTGGGCCATGTGTGGCAATGATGGCACAGCGTGGATCACAGCAAACAATATAAGGGCCTATTATTGATGGGAGGAGTGAGGCTTGTGATCTGACAGCATATTATGTGACCCATGGTAAACAAGATAAATAAAATATTGCATGATAAGTTAAATAAATCACAGAAAGTGCAATATTGTTTAAATTTAATCTTTGAAATGGCGAGTCAAAACATAATGAAACATTATCGTTTCAAAATTAAGCAAATCAGTAAATCAGTTCAACTGCACTTAATTATAATTTTATTATATTTTATATTATTATATATTATTCTCAGTACACCTTACATGAAGAGAGAGAGAGTGCTGTCATGCACAAGCATTAAATAAAAGGATCATAAAAGTCAGTATTAAAGATCATATTCAAATCTTTGGTATCTGTGTGATGCTTTGTGTGAGGAACAGATCCAAATTCAAACAATTCAGCAATATGTATCTCCTTCCTCTGTAGCTATAGTAGCAATTTAAAAATTTGCCGTTAAGAAGTTTTACAGCAAGTTTTATGTCAGTGATAAACTCTCATTGGCTCTCGCTGGTTTTATCATAGATTGCGACATGCGTTGTTTCCGGTGATTCATGTTTTGAACAAGAAATGCGTGCCTTCACGGAGTGAATCGGCATGGTACTTCAAACATTTAACAACTTAAATTATGCCCTGCTCCTCACACGAAACTATTATATTCCACCAGAGAGGATTGCGACCGCAGCGTATCGTCATTTGGACTACTGTGGTACTGCTTTTTGACATCTCTGCAATAAATTCTTGCGATAACACGTGTCTGGCACGTTTCTCTTATAGACTGTATACTTTATACACTCACTCTTTATTAGTTGATTTGTGGATTTTAAGGCTGATTTTCTATTTAGTTTAATGTACTTTATTGGCATAGTTTGCGTTTACATTACCAAAACATTCCACAAAATGAATAATGGCGATTACAGTAATATACAATGCAATAATATAAAATATTAAGATTCGGTATTGGGTCTGGGCTATATAAGGTTCAGATGTGATTCAGATTTGGGGATTCTGGTTTGCTTAAGGCTGAAAATCAGTAACAATGCTAAAAGTCATTCAGGCCCAGTGAACGGCCACTTATGTGCTATTAATTGGCTGAGACTTGGGCCAGTTATGGCCCATGTGTGGCCCTTGTCTGTAATCCAGATCTGGGCCACTCCAGGGCCGTCATTCTTTGTGGTATGTGGGCCGAGGGAAAATTGGATGTGTGAACTGGAGCTGGGCCAGAAAAAAAAAATGCTATGTGGGATTTTGTGGTGCGAACACTATATGGGCTACACATCCAGCATGGATGCATATGGATGGATGAATGTATGAACAGATGTATATGCATGGATGTATACGGACAGATGGATGGATGAATGGATGGATGCATATTGACGGATAGAAATATATGAATGGATGGATGAAAGGATGGAGATATATGGCTGTGTGTATGGATGGATTCATATTGATGGATGGATTTATATGAATGGATGGATGGAAGGATGTATATGGCTGTATGTATGGATGAATTGAAGCATATGAATGGATGATGAATGGATGTACAGTATATGGATGGATGTATATGAATGGTATATGGATGAATCGATAGACAGATGAATGCATGGATGATGGAAGGATGCATTTATGTATGGATGTATTACTGTATGTTTGAATGTATTAATGGATAGATGGAAATTAATTTATTTAATTCTTCATATCTAAAAAAGAACCAAGGTGGAAGAACACTTCATTTCCCAGAAAATGTGTCAAATTGTAATCTGCCAAATCCTGACACACACTTTGTTCTTGGTGCACCGAGGATTAGTAAAGTTTTATTTTCTACAGATACATTTACTTCACACTTACATAATTTTGGCATAATTTGAAAATCGGACCAAAATCTAGCCCATTCAGAGTTGTTGACAAATGAATAAATACCAACATAAAAACAATCCTGACACATTCAAAGAATGTTAATAAATCACAAACATACAATTCAATTCATTCATCAGTTAATAGTAATAGTTGTGGTTACAGTACAATAATTGACCTAATTAACTCGTAGTCAGGATTGTGGACTTCTTTTTCAGTGTTTTACCCCTGTCCTTGTTCCTGAGTTTCCTTATATGGTTATGTTCCTGTTCTTGTTAAGTTAATTCATTATTCCATGCACCTGAGTTCTTCAATCATCTCGTTAGTTCCTTTGTTTTCTCCTTTACAAATACCCTCAGCTTTCCCTTTGTGTTTGTCTGTTCTACTTTGTTTCTGGTCTGTGTGTACCCTACGTGTTGATCTATATTAAAAGTCAATTCTACCTTTAAGTGGCGGCTCCTGGTTTCTCCCTTCCTCCACGAGACATGACGGAAGAAATGACCAACCAAAAAAAAAGATGACTTCAGTTTCTTCAGCTTTCGAACCGGGTGAGCTGGCACGATGCTGCTCTAGGTGCGTGCTTTCAGCTGGGGTTGGATGACGAGACGATTAGATGTGTTCTTCCCTTGGGTTTTTTTTTTCCCCTGATCGAGCTAATTAACCTCTTTATCAGCTTTATTATCCTCTTTCTTAACGGTTCCTACCAAGAAGTTCCCCAGCTCACCCCACACCGAGAACCTCCACATACCTCTCCAACGGCTCCCCCCACCTGCCCAACGCCCAACTCCTGGAGCCCTACTACGGTCCCGCCATGGCCTCCCAAGTCCCCTGACCTGCCATGGCCTTTAGACCTCCAGAGCGCCCACCCCCCCTCCCACTGGATGTTGTATGGCGAGGGGACGCGCCTTCCATCGGGGGGCGTATTGTCAGGGATCAATCACAGTCATCATCCCGGTCACAACACACACCTGATCACAATCTCCTCATCACTGATCACCAACACCTGTCAGCACTCATCAGCTCCACTATATCTGCACACTCTCCACACTCCCTCCTCGTCCGGTCTACCGTTCACATCCCTGTACTCTCCCCAGACTCTGTGCATGACTTACCATTGTGTACTTACCACTAGATCTCCTGACGATTCTCCAGCGTGGTATTCCTTTGTCTCTGATCTCCTATGAACCTGCAAAGAAACCACTCATCAGCATACAGCTAAGAACCATTGAACTGATCCTAGTGTTTGATACTCGCCTGCCATTGCTCATCACGATCTGCTTCCACAAGCCTGTCAATAAACCTGCCTGTGTTTCACTTACCTGTTTGTCTCTGGCTCAATCCTAATTCCTGTAAGTGCTTTAACAAAACCATGAGCTTCACATTTCTGCTCTTAAACCCTATGGGAACACTGCTGCTGTTTACTTCTGTATTTCCAACACACAAAAGTGTGTTACTGTTACAGCAATTGTTGCTTTCTTAAAAATAACAAAAGACCATTTGAAATTCTTTTCTGCGGGAGTTGACATTATGCCACAAATGCTGTCAATAGAGATTGACCTGGAATATTCCTTCAAGATTTGCTGATTAAATCAATGCAGGAAGCTTCAGCAATTACATATGAATGATCAATGATGACCTTCTGTCTATAATCACTGATCACTTGACCCTGACCAGACAGGAGACGGATGGTACCACTGCACCTAAAAATCCTCCTATTCAGTAAATGTTTTAAGATTCCTTTGGCATTTTTCGACGGCCAGTTTAGCCTGAAATGTCACCGTAATTAATAGACAGTTGGTCAAGGATGTCAGGAAATGTCAAGCTGTAGAAGGAGAAGGAAATGGCAACGTGTAACCTTTCAGTACGCCAGTAACCTATAAACACCATTTACACAACCTGCCTTTTGGGCCGTGTCCTTTCCGTCTTGGATTAAACTCTGGCTCTTTTCTTTTTTCCCACTTTGCTATTCCTCTATCAGTATTCTTTGTGTAAATGTTAGCTTTTGAATTTCCCCATCTACTCGTACTCTGAAACGTGACTTGAAGTGCGAACTGCGGGGACAGGAGTCTTTTGGGAGAAGACAACGGAGGAACTTGGACTGTAGAGACTCAGAACTGATTGCAGAACCGGGAAAACGGGGAGCGATTAATGGAAACAGACACAAAAGATGGATCACCACATTTATCAGGGGGATCTTTGCTTCTCCAACCAAGATCAACAGTGTGTTTTTTTTGTTTTGTTTTTTATTTGCAAAAGATTCTCCAGTTCTCCAAGAGGAAACAAACTTTTCCCAAAGCTCTTCTGGGTTGGAGGTCAGCCTTTGAGTTTTACAAAGAATGTGACATATCAAAAGACCAGAACAGACAAGTCAACACTCAACATTCCAGAAAAATACAGCACAACTGTGCTACTCCTAGTCATACATCATTCCCACAACACTTCAGATGGTGGGGTGGAGTGAACATGCATAAATGCACAGCATTACAACCAATGCCCTGTTTGAAAAGAGGAGGCCCTCCGAGGGGTCTCTCTCTTCACCAAATTCAAAATGCAAACCAAAAATAGACCGCTCTTATTATAAATCACCAAATCTGTCATATCAATTGCCTCAAGCGGCATTAAATGATGGACATAAAATAAAAATTTGCCATCAATTTAAAAATCACATTTTAAATTAATGGACACATTATTCCTGTTTTTGTTAAAGTTACTCTAGATAGATTTTTTCTTGTATGTCTAAAATCAAAAGAATATATTTAAAAATCTCCAATGTGATCTCATTAGTAATCTCGTTAGTGTGGTACTAGTGCAAGACACCGAATTGTACATTATTACTGTACTGAACACATCTAAACTTAAGCTTTAACATATGAACAACTTTGTGTTCTGCAGTTTACGAATCCTTTTAGAGTCACAGAATATTAAAAACATTGAATTAACTCAATGACATTAGGCAAGGCAAGTTTCTTTATATAGCCCATTTCATACACAGTGGTAATTCAAAGTGCTTTACATAAAAGAAAGGGAAATAGTCATTAAAACAATAATCATAGCAATAAAAACAGGGAATTAAAAAAATTATAAAAACAAGGAATTTTAAAATGATATAGAAATTTATTTAAAATTCATTTAAAACAGTTAAGAATAGAAAATGATTACATAAAATACAGTGCAGTCAGTTCGGACATAGCACAGAGCTCATTCAACGAATGCACAGCTAAATGTACTTCCATTCAAAGTTTTGGGTCAGTCCGATTTTTTTAAAGAAATTCATTCTCTTATTGAGCAAGGATGCATTAAATTGATCAAATGTTGCAGTAAAGACATTTATAATGTTACAAAAAATTATATTTCTAATAAATGCTTTTTTTAAACTTTCTATTCATCAGAAAATCCTCAAATCGATAAAATATTAAGCAGCACCAGTAAATGTTTTCAACATTGATAATATAAATGAATGTTTATTATTGTTATATTAGAATGATTTCTGAGGTATGATGTTACACTGAAGACTGGAGTAATGATGCTGAAAATTCAGTTTTGGAATAAATTACATTTTAAATATATATTTTTTTTATTGAAATTGAAAAAATATTAAAAAACTATATTTTCCAAATAAATTCCACCTTGGTGAGCATGAGAGACTTCTTTCAAAAACATTTTAAAAACTTACTAATCACAAACATTTGAACAGTAGAGTATGTTCAAATTTTTAACACATTTACCTAATTTGACATTATAAAAAAATATCAATATAAGAGTAAAATGTAATTACACAAATATATTAAATGTAAATACAACATAATGGATTGATTCATACAAATGCTTAAGTTTTAGATACTGTCAATATGTCCATTCTGCAGAAAACTACTGGTGGTTTAATATATTCAAACATACCAACATGTATTTGTGCAAACGCCACTAATATCAAATACTAATATTTGAGCAAAAAGGAAGTGTGTATTTCCTTAGAAAACTCACTTGTGCCATCCTGTTTAGTTGACTTAATATTATCACAAGGGCATGAAAGATGTGTCAATGATCAACCAATTATTATTTTAAAGATCATTTAACAATTTCTGATGACTTATCCTGTGGAAATCAGTTCAACACATGGATGGAGAAGAGGCCAAAAGCAGCACTCTCAAGTGTTATCTTTGGATTTTGCGGTTAATGGGGAGAGACGGACCATTGAAAGGAAGTTTCCTTCAGTAAAGAAAGCACATCCAACCACACACAGCATCATACTTCTCTCCTCCAGCCTCTATCCCCAACCCATAACCCTTCTTTTACATCTACTGCTTTCTTGTTCTCTCACACAAAAGATAAAACATTGTATTGAAGTTCATATATATTTTATGCATTTACAGCTAGCTAACTGAATCTGCTTTAATGTGTGATAATGCGTTTCCACAGTTAACAATCAAAGCTTTTTGAAAAAGTTACATTTTTAATAATTTATTATATTACTTTGGCATTAAATTACAAGAAAACACTTTAGTTAACACTTCTGTGTTTCTAATGCAAAGTCATAAAGATGCTATCAATGGATTATTTGCTATTGGAGCAAAATCAAAAAATATTTTTGTTGTAGTTTCCCACTATCCCACTATAGAAGTTCACCTGCTTCTGCTTCTAAGAACCCCGGAAATGTGAAACGGGTTCATGGTTTGAAGACTCTATTGCCCCTTGAGGTTTGTTACAACCACAACTACACAAGAACGCACGCTAAGTATGTACAGCCGTCTATTTGAACTGGTCGGCCAAGTATTTGTGTCTGTGTACTTGTGTCGAGCATGTTTTTATGGCATAAGAGTGTGTGAGGAAAGTGCTACAGGGACTGACAGGATTTATTAGTGTCTCAAACTGTGACAGAATGCAATATAAAATATGTCACTCTCCTGAAATGAATCACTCACTTCTGGGCAACTCAAAGATGTTTTCTCCAAATAGCTTTTGTAATGCCCTTAAATTGGTTATAGTAAAGCGTTTAACATTACCTGTCGGCTATTGACAAAATATTTTTGCCATAATCCCTCATTCGCTCTCCCTCTTTCTCTGCTGCCTCTTCTTTCATTTGTGTTTAGTCCAGTGTAAACTGGTTTTGTTAAGAGCAAGACATTTCCTGTTGGAGAAAAAGACCCGCAAATACACACCCTAATACACAGATTATTTATATCTTTAGGCATTATTACATACATGAAGACATAAAAAGTTTGAGCATTACCTTGCTGAACTTTGCCCGCCCTTTCACTCTTGTGCCTAACATCCGTCACGAACACTTCTTCATGCATTCACGACTCATCCATAACGCAGAGCTGTTTTCTTTGGCTACCCTGAGGGCCCTCTTCCTCCAGTTTATTATTCTGAGCTGAGAGTGTTCAGCTCAAATGACCCTGCGATCCTTCTCCCTGAGAGAGAGAACGCATCTACACAGACAAATAGGACAGGCAATATGTCATCAAGATACTCCTTAAAATGAACCTTAGAACTTCTCCTTGAAGATCAGAAGATCTTGAAGCTCCTGATGTTAGCATATTACACAAAAGATATGCAACTGTATTAAACACTTTTCTCATTGCTTTAACATATATTCTAGGGTTCTTTGCAAACCTGATCTCAATAAATCCAACTGACTTTGATAAAATCCCAATCATCAGGTGACTATTTGAGCCTATTTCGCCTATCCGGGATAGTAAGTGTTCTCTAAGTTGCTTTGGATAAAAGCGTATGCTAAATAATTTATTTTATAATCTTTTGTTCAAATAAGGTATGCATTAAAAGCCATAACATTTTTGCCATGGTGTTTGTGTCCTGCTGTGACTCCATGAAAACACTGTAAGCCACAGACTGTTGCTTATTAGCTTTCTTAAGAAACAGAGTATTCTACATTTACATTTAATCACTTGACAGACTTAACAGAATTATTTATCTAAAGTGACTTACAAATGAGGGGAAAACACAAGAAACTTAATGGATGGGAGCCAAAAATACACCACACTGTCGAATTTTGGGAATAAGCTATAGTCCAAAAGCTAGAACACAAAACTGCAGAAATGTAAAGGCACAAAATACTGGTAGCTCATCAAGAGAAAAGACAGGGGGGGGGGGATACTTTTTCCCCAAATAGCAACTTGATATATAATCTAAATGTGACATTGATTTTATACAATAACAGTTCGATAAACAAGAAGTTTACATTATGTGACTTACATTTTAGAAATAACGCTGTCAGTATTGTCCGAATTGTCCGGAAAACAAAGCCACAACAGAATGTTTGCACGTCACCGAATGTGCATTTTTCAACGAATCGGTTGAATGAACGAATCAATTAATCACTTATTAAAACAGTGATTTGCCACCACCTACTGGTGGTTTAAGTTTCATATTTAATATGCTTTTTTTTGACCTTCCATTTATGTGTCACAGTATTGTAGAAATACACACTATGTCCTGCTTGGTTCATATATGCTTGTGAAGTGGGGGTTTATGGGATTCAGCTCTGAGTGACTCATTGGTTGCAACTAATGCTTCACACACCCCTTCTCATCAGTGAAAGCTGAGGTTCACCTGAGAGAAATTGTTCAATTTAGGAGACATTTTCAGGAAAAAAAAAAACATTAAATTTTTTTTTATAAAATTTGCTTGACAGATTTTGACAACTAGTTCAACATTTTTATATGTAATGACTCAAGCAATGAAATGAGGACTGTTAGTTTTATATGGAATGACTACTCAGCATTCACAAGTATAGTTCATTTTGACTGACATGACATAAGCAAATTATAATGTTATAAAACAGCAGAGAGTTGTATGAAAGCAATTGATGCATGTCCAAAAGCATTTGCAATTTGTTGGAAGGAATGAGAAACTCTTACTATGATTTGCTCAAATGACTAAATGTTGTGGAGGCTGAACTAACTGTTGTGCAAATGTAAATAGTGATGTGAGAAATGCACCAAAGCGACTGAGAAAAACTGTAAACTGTGCCTCTACAGTATGACCCAGTTGCACTTTTGATTATGACACATAATAGCCGTGAAAGTGCTACAGTAAGATTAAGATATTTAATATTGCTAAATAATTAGCTACACATTCATACATAAGCAGATTTGGAAATGGGAGGGAGCAAAAAAATATTTTTACAGCCATGTTTTAAAGCTACTTTCTTAGTCCAATTGGCAACTAGTTCATCAACATGCTGTGGATGAATTCCCAATAAAGCTAAACCTGCTGATAAGGCAAAGAGCAATTTCTAAATCGACAAATCATGAAGTTAGCTTTATTGATTGTACTTCTAAATAATTAACTTAATTGTGCCAAGCACACATTGCACGTACAAACACACACTCTTGTCTCTCCCACACACACACACACACACACACACATCACAGTATGTGAGATTTGGACCCAAAGACTAATAATGCTCTGCCAGGTCCAACTGATTCAAAGCAAGCAGCAGTTCCCATGATGGTAAATACAATATGGACTTTTCCCTTTAAGTCTTTAACAGAGGCAGAGTTTCTCTTTAAAGCGAGCTGAGCTGGCGGACAGCCACATGCTCACTAATTATACCGACTGTAATTAGTTTGCCTCTAGTTTCTTATGTGCATGGTTCCCGGCCGTGCTCTTTCTCCTCATTCTGCAGAACCTGTCAGTTTGAAGGTTAGTGAATGAAGCACTGAAAAGTGTATAGACAAATACATAGTATAACACTCACAGAGAAAGTTTCAATAATTAATTCCTTTAATGAGCAGAGCTTGCCAATAGCTGGCAAAGTGTGGCACAAGCAAGAAGATGAAATTATGCAGACTTATAGAGATATAGAGACTTTGCATAAATAGATATAGATAGATAGATAGATAGATAGATAGATAGATAGATAGATAGATAGATAGATAGATAGATAGATAGATAGATAGATAGATAGATAGATAGATAGATAGATAGATAGATAGATAGATAGATAGATAGATAGTTTCAGTCAGCATGTCTGTCTGCATATGATAGATTTACAGTTATGCTGTTCTAAAGAACAATTGCTGCCTTTGTTGAAGCAGATCCTTTTCAATCCATATTCACTTTAAATTATGGATACGCTGTAAGAAATGCATCTTGCCTTTGAACAATCAGCAAGTGAGTAATGATCTGCCTGCAAACCTCTCTGCTAGCACTGACACTCATACCTTTACTCATACCTACTCCTTGTTTTATTCTTTCATAGAGTTCTCATCCCCAATGCTGTGAGCTCATTTTTTATTACATATTTTTCTTTAAACATGAATTGCAGAAGATTTTTTCCAAATCTTGGTCCTTTTTAAATAAATTGTTCATTGGATGACAGTCGGACTCAGCCCATTTAAGACAATTTTATTAAATTAACATATATACGCAAAATTTTCAAGGAAATATACAGTGCCCTCCATAAGTATTGGAACAGTAAAGACAAAATTGCTCTGTTGGCTGTGGAGTCAAGACATTTGCAAATATGATTAAAAGATGAATATGAGACAAAACTACAGAATGTTACATTTTATTATTAGCTGTTTCAACACATACATGTTTTACCAAATAAAAAGAACAGCACTTTTAGAGTTCATCCCACTCATTGATGTGAGCATAAGTATTGGGACAGTTGAACATAAGGCAGATATAAAAGATTAAAAGCTATTATTTAGTTGCAGATCCCTTGTGCACAATCACAGCAGTGAGTCTGTGACTCATAGACATCACCAGACTCTTGGTCTCATCCTTTGAAATACTTTCCCCAGCCTTTAATGCAGCCAATTCCAATTGTTGCTTGTTTTGGGGAGTTTCTGCCTTTACTCTCCTCTCCAGCTGGTGAAATTCATGTTCAATCAGATTTAAATCTGGAGATTGACTTGGGCAATCTAAGACTTTCTATTTCTTTGCCCTTATAAATTCCTTGACTGAACTGGCAGGGTGTTTTGGGTCATTGTCCTGATGCAATATGAAGCACTTCCCAATGAATCTGGTGGCATTTTCTTGAATATTGGTAGGCAAGATGGTTTTGTACCCTTCCAAATTCATTCTGCTACTGTCATCATACATTAAGTCATCAGTAAAGTTGAGAGGGCCTGTTCCAGAGGCAGCCATGCATGCCCATGCTATGACACCACCTCCACCATGCTTTACAGATGAGGCTGTATGCTTGGGATCATTGCAGTTCCCTTTTTTTCCTCCACATTTTTGCTTTCCCATCACTTAGATAAAGGTTCATCTTTGTCTCATCGGTCCATAAACACAGTTCCAAAACTCTTCTGGCTCACCTTTGTGCTTTTTTGCAAACTCTAATCTTGCCTTTCTATTTTTGGTGCTGGTCAGAGGTTTGCATCTTGCTGTGTAGCATCTGTAATTCTGTGTCAAAGTCTCCTGAGGACAGTAGATTGTTAGAGCATCACCCCAGTTTTCTGGAAGTTGTTGGTGATTTTACAGACACGTCTTTTAGGGTTCATTTTCACAGCTTTTATGATTTGTGTGTCATCAACTACTGTTGTTTTCTCAGCCGATCAGGTCGTTGTTGGTTGCTGGTGTCGCTGGTGGTTTCCAAACTCTTGATTTCTCCATGCCCTTTGTTTTTGCTATAGCTCTAACTGACTTCCTCTTTTCTTTTAGCATCCAAATTGCTTGCTTTTCTCTCAAAGTCAGCTCCCTCATCTTCATCCTGGTTTGTGTGTGTCATCATCGAATACAAGATTCAGAATACAGAAGTAATGGCTATAACTGATACGACGCATTCCCTGCTTTTAATATCTGAAGTATTAATGCAACAGGACACAGCTGATCACTTAGAAAGACCTGTGAGGCAACTGCTCCAATACTTATACTCACATCAGATAGAGGGATGAAACTCTAAAAGTGCTGAACTTCTTAGCTGGTAAAACATCTTTGTGTTGAATCACCCAATAATAAAATGTGACATTCTGTAGTTTTGTCTCATATTCATCTTTTAATCATATTTGTAAATGTCTTGACTCCACAGCCAACAGAGCAATTTTGTCTTTACTGTTCCAATACTTATGGAGGGCACTTTATGTATGTATGTATTGTGAATGATTTGATGTCAGTTTTTTAGTTTTCGCTGAGTTTGATTTTAGATGAGCCAAAAACCATCTGTTTAGCATTTTGCCATTGCACAGCATTTCTGTTTTATTACATTTCATAGAAGATATTACATATTTTAGATGTAAACTTTGACCAGTAAGACATTGAAAGTTGTTTTGCAAGTGATTCATAAGATGGGTGAGACATCTCTCCTTATAGTTAACCAAAACTAAAACCATTGTTTGAAATAAAATAAAATTTAAATTAATTAGTAAAAATTAATGGACTACAATGCATATTTAAATGAATGAATAAATAAATCTAGAATTTTAACTAAAATTAAAATAAAAGCAGAAAATATAAAAATAAAAAGTAATTGAAAATATTCATAAAAACTATAATAGTATCTGAGTGATATTAAACAGTGCATCCCTCTTGATCCACCTGGGTAAAGGTAAGTGAAAAAGAGGAGTCTAATTACATTAGGGGCACAACGTCAGGATGACGCATGATTAATTACATTCCTGAATGTGGGAACACATGGACTTTCGTCATTATTGTAAACATTTTACTGGATGAAAGGTCCATGATCTGTGGAAGTTGGCCCACCCAAAATGTATTCATTGTAATGTGGTCAGTCAATTGTTCATGCTAAGTCAAATACAGCCCTTGAAGCACAGTGATTTGACTATTTTCTTTCTTTAAAAGGAAAAGCATTTTCTGCTTAAGACTACAGTTAATGTCCCTCACTTCACTAAAATTTACCCATGTATAAAGAGATTGAAAAGCAGTCCTACATGCCCTACATATTCCATTCATTACGTTAATAAATTCCAGACTTAAACCTTTATGTTCTTTGGCTTTTCCACAGCAGTGCCTCTTGATATCATCTCCCATTTCTACATGCATAATCAGTCCATAATTATGTACATGGAAAGTGCAGATTATATCAGGATATATAACGTTTTGGATCCGCTTGTGGAGTAGGAGATGCAGGTAAGCCAATGAAGATTGAGTTGCTGGTTTGAAAACTGTTCAGTTGGAAGATTTTCAACAAATTACAGCTAAAATATTATTATAATATCTGTTTTCCTAAAAGTTTTCCTATGTTCTCAGACACATGGACCACTTCTAAATGCTTTTATGTCATTTGTGGAAACTTTTAGACAGTTTTGGACACTTTCATTGTATAGAAAAGAGCAACACAACCTTACTTTGTGTTCCACAAAAGAAAGAATACGAGTTTGGAATGACATGAGGGAGAGTAAATAATTTATTAGAGGTGAAGTGAAGGAAAAAAAATGTGGGGGCACACTACTGACAGCCAATGAAGACCAGGTGCAAAATGATTCTGCATGCACATGCAAGTCCATATCACTAACAAGATCAGTATGGTCTTCCTGTCTCTTCCTCTCTTTTCTCTAAAGGAAGGGCTCAGAGTCTCTGAGTGCAACTCAACAAAAGTCATGAATGAAGGACATTAAAGGTATACCAGTTCATTTTAAAGTAATAACTACCATTAATATTCTTCCCGAGATTCTGACCAGATGAAATGGTGAAGAGAGAAAAAAGAGAGGTGTTAGCAGATGGCCAGGTAAAATCAGTACAGAGACAATTATAACTTATCAATCATTCTTCACCCCTCTTTCTTCTACCTTCCTCTCTCCAACTTAATATCCACCTAGGAGAATTCATCATTAAATATAGATATGCATGTGTGCTTTTCAAAAAGCCTATCCTCAGCCTCAGACACATCCACCCACAGTTCATTGGCTGTCTGATGCATATTGCACAAAAAAACTCTAAACTTTCTTGATTTGGCAAGCTCCAATCTGATTGGCTGACTTTATGCAACTGCACTTTTATCAGTCCATCTGGAAACAAAATATCAGGCTGATACTACAAACACTTTTGAGGATGAAATACTCACTGGATTTGCCAATGATTACAAGGTTATACGATATACAATATGATAATACTTTGTTTTCAGACTTTAGGTATGTTTACACGGCAAAGATGTACTAAAAACAGAAAAGTTTTTGTTTGATTTTGGAAAAGTTTTGCGTACAGATGGCAATAATGTCAAAAAGAAACCTATTCACACGGATCCAAGAAAACGATTAAAAACGCTGTATTATTCATGCCGGGCCAGCAGATGGTGATGTCACTTTGTAAAGACACACTATACGTCTGTGCACATATGCATAACTATAGACCGAACAAATATAATATGCACGCATCTGATGTTACTGTTTTCACAAACTCGCCTTTTTGTAGTGTACACAGAAACAATAACAGTATTATTTTCAAAAACTTTCACTTTGAAACCCATTTCCAAAAGTTTGCGTTTTCAGGTACCCAAAATGCTGTTCTTGTATAAATGAATGGCCGAAACACATAAAATGTTTTCTAAAGTGTTATTGTGTTATACTGTAAGGGGCTATTTACACCTGGTCACTTCATGCATTTTTCCTGATCGGATCGCTATCCGATCCTGAAAAGACCAGGTGTAAATGCCCTCCAAAATGCATTCAAGAAGGATATAAATCCGATCGCTCTTAAAACCACTTCAGGAGGTGGTCTGGGCCACATTCCAGACAAAACTGGACAAGTGTAAATGCATCTGGTTGTTGAAAACCACATATGCAAATTTTACTCCTCCCAAAATATTAAAATAATAAATGTGTGAGAGCATTTTATAGGCTATATGGCATGTTATCATCAGATATGACAGCGCTAATGCAATCACATTCACAGACGGTCAACACACAATAATTTTCATTAAAAGTAGTGAGACTAACTATCTTTCCAGTGCTGATGCCACACCCTCTCCTGTTGCAGTCTCTGATATTGAAATTAGCTGATAAGGAATAAAATGCAACGCATATATATCTATTGCATTGACGTGAACTCCGTTAAATTTTCTCAGTTAATTATGGGGATGCAATTTCAAAGAAAAGACTGCTTCCATGGGGGGCCCCACAGGGATCAATTCTCTCTCCTACACTGTTTTCTTTATATCTTCTCCCCTTAGCTAGCATTTTTAGAAAGCATGGAGTATCATTCCATTGCTTTGCCGATGACACCCAACTCTACTTGCCACTAAAACACTTAACGAAATCTTAGGTTTCCCTTTTAGCGTGTTTAAATGACATTAAAAGTTGGATAGCAAAAATGTCCTTATATTAAATGAAGAAAAGACTGAGGTCATTGTTTTTGGCCAGCCAAAAGATTCTACTATCTTTTAGACTTAAGCCCATTGGCACCATATTTTAAAACATTGGTAAGAGATTTAGGTTTTCAAATTGATGATAATTTAAAAATGGAAAATCAAATCAATTCCCTGGTACGTGCTTGCTTTTATAATCTGCGCCTTTTATCTAAAGCCAAAAATTATTTGTCAAATGCCGACTTCGAAAGAGTTATTCATACATTTGTTCTATCACTCTGGATTTTTGTAATTCGCTGTATGGGGGCATCTCTGCTGCATCTTTGGCTTGATTACAATCAGTTCAGAATGCAGCGGTGAGGCTTCTAAAAACGGTAAAGAAATATGATTCTATTTCCCCGGTACTTGCAAACTTGCGCTGGCTCCCTGTTTGTTTAGAGTTAGATATAAGATTTAAATTTTTGTATATAAATCATTAAACAACCAAGCACCGTTGTACCTCACAAACCTCTTGAGACCTTATAACCCCCCTAGAGCCTTGCGCTCAGAAAACTATAAACTTCTGGTAGTGCCTAGGACAATTCGTCATCAAAAAGGCAATAGAGCTTTTTCAGTAATGGCGCCGAGATTGTGGAATGAGTTGTCGCTACATAATATATCAGGTCTGCTAAATCTCTGTCAATGTTTAAGAAACTTCTGAAAGCTCACTTTGGGGTGGCGGCTTATGTGAGTTACATTACATAGTAGGTTATATGTGATTGTTAGATTGTCTATATGTGTGTGATGGTGTTTTGGTTGTTTGCTTTTATGTAAAGCCCTGTGGGTAACCTCTGGGGTTCTTTTAGTAGTGCTATATAAATAAATAAACCAAACCAAAACCAAATTTGCATATAACGCGGGAATTGAAGATCGTATTTATATCCGTTTTGCAAAGACACATTTATGTGGCCAAGTGTAAATGGAAACGTTTTAACAAATCAGATCAGAGAAAATGCATGAAGTGACCAGGTGTAAACAGGCCCTAACATTGTGGTGTTATTTCAAACAATAAACTCTGCACTAAATGGTACATAAAAGCAAAGCTGGCTAAAAAGATCTGGCTACTTTAACATTTACACCAAGAAAGCATTTTCTGTCCCTAGTACATTTCCATGTATGAGCAAGAGCACAAGTCAGCATTTACAGCGCTTTAGCGCTTACATGAGCTTAAACCACTTTTTCACAGTCAAAATACTGTAAAAAGGGTGGAAAGTTTTCCAGCACTTCAGTCAAATTATATTTCAGAAAGCAAACAGTTGCATTGCTGTATAAGTCAGACTGGCGTCTATGTTTAAGTTGGCTGTGGAAGGCAGACTAGTACATGCTGGCTTGTTAAACTTGCTATATTCGCATCAGTGCTCATAAGCGTGTCTTTGGTACCAGAAAGATGGAGAGATAGACAGAAAGAGTCTGGCATGTCTCTGCCCAGAACAAATGTCTTCAGTTTGATAATGTAATGTGATGCCAACATGTATCCCAGAATCCAAACACACAGCAATGGTGTAATTTCACCTGCTCCTGTCTCATTGTACAGCAGAGCTTGAAAGGCCATATTCAGAACAGATCAATTGGTGTTAATGGAGCATGTGTGAGGATGTGTCTTTTTATGTGAATTATTAGGTTTATGAGAGGAAGCGAGTGAGACTTTGTGTCTCAGACTGGATGCAACATGGGATGTGTAATTTTTGAGTAGTGTAATAACGCACAGTGAGGCAGTGATTATCATAAAATAGTCTAGCTGATTTAAGCTTGCTTGGTCTTTTAGCAGGTCTGCCAGCTTGACCAGCTAAGACAAGCCTGACCAGCTAAAAAGTGGCCAAAACCAGCCTGGGAGACTAGCCAAAGCAGCCAATCAGCTAAGACTGGTTTTAGCTGTTTTAACAGTAGGGAGTTGCTAAGCTATGATAATAGCAATAGACAGCTTAAATACACCATAAGTGTATGTCACCCCCTCAATGAAAGTCTATGGAATTTTTGGTGGATTTGATAGTCTGGTTTACAAAAGCCGTAACTTGGATTAGTTTGAAAAAATAAATATAGCACACCAAGTCAGACCAGTCTGACCCAAGTTTGGTAGCTCTAGGAGGAGTTAAGTATTCAATTTAGGCTCAGAAGTAGAAGCTGTGACGGTGCACACAGCGGGGAGGCACAAGGAACAGGGAGACTAGGATAAAATCAAATATACAGTCTTTAATATAATATCCATGACTCTGGGGATAGGACAGGAACTTAAATACACATGAATAAACTAGATAATCACAAAAACACAGCTGGACAGAATTAACTAATAATGACATTAAACAAGGACCGGAAACAAACCATATATGGGCACAAGAGGGCGGGAAACACAGGACATACACAGGACTGACAGAGGCTTAAATAATAGATCAGTAAGACATCCACATGTTTACTTCCCAAATAAATAAATAAATACATAGACATGAGTTAAAATTAGTTTGTAGTCTTACTTGCATATTATAGTATTTTCCAAAAATGGAAATTTGCTCTTAATTTATTCACCCTTATGCCATACAAGATCTAGGTGACTTTTTTTTTTCTCAGTGATTCGATACAATGCAAGTCAATGGCTACCATCACATGAGAGTCAAAGAAGTATATACAGGCAACACAAAATTAATACCCGTTGCTCCTGACAATATATTGAAGTCTTATGAAGCAAAACGCTTGGTCTGTGCAAGAAACCTGTAATGCATAGGATCAGGCAAACGGGGAAGTCCAATTTTCCATAAACTGATTCTTTTAGACACATTATTTAAATTAACTGGTCCAAAAAAAAATCATAAATACACCCCGAATTCCAGAAATGTTGGGACGTTTTTTTAAATTTGAATAAAATGAAAACTAAAAGAATTTCAAATCGCATGAGCCAATATTTTATTCACAATAGAACATAGATAACACAACAAATGTTTAAACTAAGAAAATTTACAAATTTATGCACAAAATGAGCTCATTTTAAATGTGATGCCTGCTACAGGTCTCAAAATAGTTGGGAAATAAAAATAATGACAAAACCAAAACTGCAATTATGTTACAGTAATATTAATGCTAATGTCCTCTGAGGCAATTTTCATTACATCTATAACAGTGATGTAAGATTAGGTTCGGTCACAAGTCTGCATGGGGAACTTTTTCGTTGTCATACAAAACCCCCGATCGCAGCAATACAAGAGACAAGAAAGTACCATATGTTTCATGGTCTACTGTAGTTACTGTATTTGCTGTAATCCATTCATTTCAATAGCAATCCAACTGATCTGAGTTTCACACGAAAGTGAATGATTTACCAGCGCAAATTTCGCTATGGGTTCAGTTAATCATGCAAATCCGCCACGATAATCAACAGAAAACTGTTTGGTTTGTAAGTGAGTTGTGCTTAAAGGCAGCTGACCTTTTTTGATATGAAATTTCACTAATTCATGTTTAGCTTTCTATGGCAAAATTCCACAGTAATTTCTATATGAAATCATTTAATCTAGAATTTTGCCTGAGAGACATGAAGTGACAAATTTCTCCACAAAAATTTCACATCAGATTAAAGTTTGTTAAACTTTTAACACACAAATTGCCACATTTACCAATATAAAGTTAAGGAATATAAATTTAAATAAAAAGTTAGCAGTACTTCATGTATCGGTATGCTATGGACTGAGGAGCTTTGTTCTGAAGTTTCAATAATGTGAACATGCTTTTAATATACAGTGTTTCTACTGATAACAGCGAATACTGGGAAATATCAGACAGCTGGATGCTGCGACCGACCCATAAGAAACAAGCATTCCAGAATGCTGTATAATAAGTGTTTGTAGAACTGAACTTGAACCTACAGTACTTACCTCATTAAAATACCTTACCTCGAATTGATGCATATCACCTACAAACACCTCAGCATATACTAAAAAACACTCACTAAACACAAACTTTACATTAATAAGGTCAACACACACAAGCTTTTGAAAACATGCTCGGGAAATTCCTAACAGCCGATCTAGACAGTGAATTTTTTAAAGTTCTGCAGAAATGGACAATTTGAAACCCTAACACCCAAAACCAGCAAAGCATATAAAGACATGCACATTGCAGAAGAAAATCTGACAGAACGAAGTGAGTCCAAAAGGTGAAAAGACAAGGACGAACAGACGGCCAGTCAGAGAACATGTGCTAGTGTTTGGTTAGAGACAGGCCTGTGATGTGCCCCCATCTGTCTCACACACACACACACTAACATGTATTCTGCATCTAGACACAGGACGCTGTGGGACTAATGCATGTCTCTCAAGGGAAAACCCTTCTTTCTCTTGAACATCCAAAACAATAAGTGCTCTCGCGTCCTTTCAACAGCAGCTTTGAGTTTTAATTACTGACCATTAGGCCCTGTATGTATGTACCAACACGCCTCTCTGGCTATTTTACATAATCCCTTTATGAATAAACATTTCACTGTGGTCCCCTGGCCACTCAGAACGCTACTTGTTCAGGTGGTGATAAATATTCATTTGGCCTCACAATGTTTGCTTGTTCTTGATGTTCTCTTTGACCTTCTGAGCATGATAAAACTTCAGCAATTAGGAGCTGAGCCCAAATTATTTGACGACAATATATAAAGATATATGAACATTACCAGGATAAAAAAAAATCCACTTTTTTCTAATGAAGCTTTGTATGATATTATTATATCTATAATATTTCAAATGTATTATTTATATTAAATCATATAATTACTCATTTATGTGTTGAACAGAAGACATAAATTCATACAGGTTTGGTATAACATGAGGGTGAATAAATGACCACCGAATTTTCATTTTTGGATGAATGACCCCTTTAATGATAATAACCATGGTATGGATTTCTACAATGCATTAAAAGTACAAGTCATTATACCACAGAAGAGTGTTCAGCTACACACATATTAAGAGAAAGCATACTTCATTGAGACACACATAAACAGTGACATCAACATGCGTACAGGCATCTGTACAGATAAACTGCACAGGCAATGCCGACAGCAGCACACGGGATGAGAGGGATCTCAGCAGGGCAGGTGTACATCCACGCCCCTCACTGCAAGAGCAGCTGTCTCACATGTCTTACCTCAGACAGCTCAGGAGGAGAACCGCAGAGCTCAGACAGGTGTGACGGTAATTATCAGCTTCATGGTGTGTGTGTGTGTGTGTGTGTGTGTGTGTTTGTTTGTGTGTGCGATTACAACGCAGCAGCCTGGATATCCACCCTTTTCTTTGTTACTGTAATTATACCCACATCAGTCCCAACCCCATCCTTCCTGCGCTCCGAGTCTGACAGTTAAACACGCAGACCCCCCTCTCCACACATTACTGTCTCCATGACTTTCACATCTGAGCAGACACACATTCACTTCATCCCTTTATTTCTCAACGGTGATCCATCAGCCTAGCACATTCCCACTTCTTTGTTCAGGCAGGTTTAAATACGTAAACAAACTAGCAGGAGTTCATGCTCGACTAGACTTGCTTTGATAATATTCAAGGTTAATGTATTTTCAAGTCATTTTGTGTGCCAAGAAGCAAGAGAATTTCAAATATTAAAGATTTAAGAGATTTGTTGTTACGTGTCTGGTGTGTGACGCAAACGCACGACGGAGTATAATAAAGAGTTCTTTTAATATTCCACAGACTGGGCAGGGCACAACCAAACACAAATCCAAAACGATAGCAGGCAAAGGAACATGGGAGAACACAGGCTTTACATACTAATCACAATTATGGAGAAACAGAAACAGGTGTGGAGCTAATAAACTAAATCAGGGCAACTAAAGAAAACTAGGTCAAAGGAAGACTAAGGCAGGAGGACTAGAACACAAACAGAAGTCCATAACTGTAACATATCGCCCCCTCACAAAACGGCCGACAACAGTCCAACAGAGGAGGGAGGGTACAAATATAATATAGCGCAGAGAACTCTTAAGGAATTTCAAAACTTTCTCCTTTTTTAAAGAAAATGTGTGTTATTTCTGCATCATAACCAGTGTTTACATTTATTTTTCTGGAGGAAATCAACTAAAAAAATCGCATACAGGTATTTTAATTATTTGGCATTAAAGTATGCCATTTGTGTGGCATGAATTTAATGGAGGAAACAGTAAAACACAACAATCATGTTGTATCATGATTTTTCTTGCAAGCTCACTGAGCAATAAGAAGAGCTTTTGGATCATATGCATGTGCTTGTAGTGTTTTTGTTTCTTTTTGATTGCAATTAGACAATTGCTCCACTAGGTTTCTCGAAATGTCACTCTGGATGTGAGGAGCTAAGTAGATTAGAAGAGATCAGGGTCATTCAATGAGACAAATAGAGAAACTATTGTCAGAGAACTTCAAGAGTGACACATCTGAGAGGATATTGTGATTGAATTCATGTTGGGAAATATGAACAATATCAATGACACTTATCCGACACCAGACATGCTTGCCTTCCTCACTGTCATCTCACTAGTGCTTCTCAGTGTGATTAGGATCTTTACATTTTGTCTGCCTTTTTCTTTTAGTGTTGGGGGTAACGCATTGCAAGTTATGCTAGTTATGTGATCAGATTACTTTTTTCAAGTAACAAGTAAAGTAACGCAATTATTTAAATATCTGAGTTACTTTTTCAAATAAGTAATACAAGTTATTGTTTTCCTATTTATTCACTGACACCTCTCCTGTCCGTGTTGAGACACTTCCTTCAGCCTGAGGCTTATTCATTTTACTTTTGGCGTGAAAGGGCCTTTACAGTTGGCAAAAATATAACTTTTGCATTATTGTTATTAAAAAACAAATAAGCAAGCCCAGCCCAGATGACAAAAAATATTGCAAAAGTAACGTAATGCATTACTTTCCATAAAAAGTAAGTCTTGCATTTAGTTACTTTTTAATGGAGTAACGCAATATTGTAATGCATTACTTTTAAAAGTAATTTTTCCCAACACTGTTTCTTTTCTTTCTCATTCTGTTACCTGTTGCATCATCTGGATATTTTTTCAACATTAAGTGTGTTTATTGCACTTTTCTTGTTATGAAACATGTATCAGGACATCTGGGCTAAAATTGTCCTTTAAATATACTTGATGAAATTTTTCTGCACCTAAAATGCATATGAATTCTAAGCTAAATATTAATAAATCAAAAGTGAGTATAGTGTAGTATAAAGCACTGGGTAATTGCCTTCAAATGACTTTTATTATGTGGCCCATCAAGCACTGAATAGAAATATAATGAAAGTAAGGTACATTTAATCCTACGAGATATGATGGCCATTCAGCTGCCAGAACTAAATCAGTGGGCCTGTCCTTTAATGCCTGGCCAAAGTACGTGAGAGGAAAAGTTATGAATCTAATGGCCGCAGTGACTTCAACACTGCTATATGCTGATCTTTGACCAGTGGATTGGGGCATCATTTTCCAGCCGTCACAGTTACTTAGAAGCTAAATGATGCAGTATTGCCTAACCATATACAATAGCTTTTCTGTTTGCTATTAAAACCCCTACATGCCTTAAAGAAAACTGAAAACAGATCTGCCAACAGAAGAAAAGAAAAGAAAAGAAAAGAAAAGAAGAAAACAGGAAGAAAGAAACAATAAATGGATGGATGAAAGTAATCAAGGAAAATCAGACAGAATGGATGAAGAAAAGAAAAGAAAAGAAAAGAAAAGAAAAGAAAAGAAAAGAAAAGAAAAGAAAAGAAAAGGTGAATGGATGAAAAGAAGAAAAGAAAAGTGAAGAAAGGGTGAATGGATGAAAAGAAGAAAAGAAAAGAGAAGAAAGGGTGAATGGGTGGAAGAAAAGCAGGACAGGCAGATGATAAGGAAGATGGGTTGATGGAAAGAAGGAAGGATGGACTGACAGATGGATGGAAGGAAGGAATGAAGAAAGTATGGATGGATGGATGGATGGATGGAAGGAAGGAAGGAATTACTGACAGATGATATGTATGGATGGATGGATGGATGGACAGAAGGAAGGAAGGAAAGTAGGACAGACAGATGATAGGAAGGATGGATGGATGGATGGATGGATGGATGGATGGATGGATGGATGGATGGATGGATGGATGGATGGATGGATGGAAGGAAGGAAGGAATTACTGACAGATGATATGGATGGATGGATGGATGGATGGATGGATGGATGGATGGATGGATGGATGGATGGATGGATGGATGGATGGATGGATGGATGGATGGATGGATGGATGGATGGATGGATGGATGGAATTACTGACAGATGATATGGATGGATGGATGGATGGATGGATGGATGGACAGAAGGAAAGTAGGACAGATAGATGATAGGAAAGATGGATGGATGGATGGAAGGAAGGAAGGATAGTAGGAATGAAGGATGGAAGTATGGAAGGAAGGAATGAAGAAAGTATGGATGGATGGATGGATGGAAGGAAGAAACATAGGACAGACAGATGACTGAAGGATGGAAGGAAAGGAGAAAGAAAGAATGAAGGATGGATGGATAGATATATAAATTACTTCATATGCTGAGCTCAAACACCTTGGCAAACTCTCTTATAGTATAGTGCAATGACTGTAAGTGAGGTGATATCCAGCACAGTCCTCGGATCCCCTCAGTGGCAAGTAGGGATGATCCGTGTCCCTGCTGCCCGTGGGGATTCACCAACCTAATAAACATTAGCTTCACTCACAGTCAGACGAGCAGCTCTGCCAGGCCTTGCGATGCAGTCAGGACCGTGAATGTTCTGCTAGCTCATTTGTTGGGGTGAAATTTATTATCTCTTGTCTTCACACTGATCGTGCCGCCCCAAAGGCATTTTTTGGACTGGCAATCGATAGTGAGAAAAGTAGAAAAGGCTCATGTGGCCTGGAGAATACAAAAACAAACTCTTCTAAAATTAACTGCTCGGAGGGACAGAACTTTGTGGAAAAGAAGTACCGAGCAATGAATATGTCACGCAAACAGGTTGATGATTAATCAGACCGGAATACCTCGAGAGAAAAAGTGCTCTTAAAGGGTTAATAAATAAATCTTTGCCATAATCTATTGCTATATCTTTAAATTAGTGTTAAGACCTGCCATTTTATATGGTGTTGATATATTGTGCAACCTTAAAATTTTCATTAGTAGTGCATAGTAGTTCTCTTGTGCTTTGTGATATTCAGAGAAAGTATCTAGATCTATGGAGTTATGTTGTTTATGAGTCTCTAATTTGTCAAGTCTCAAGTCAATGGCCTAGCACATTTGTTGTGACTTTTCAGAGTTTCCATCTCTAGCTGTTATTAAACCAGAATTGCAGTGGGAGCATTGTTTGCACTGACAAAAGAGAGAGCCACCTAGAATGACACTTATATGGGTGCTTTAACAGTAGATGAGACAACTACGGAAAAGGACTCCTCTAAGTGGAAGAAATAAGTGAATAAGTGGAGGGGTAAGGGCCTCTTCAGGGGACATAATTACCACCAACTTGCTGAGGTGGATGGAAATGTACCTGAGAAATCATCCAGTAGAGGGTGTTTCGTGTTTGAAGCAGAGCTTCTGAAGGAGGCTTTGTCTCACTGCTTCAGTCAATGCTTCACTTTCACTTTTCCACATCAGTAAAGCAATGAGATGAATCAGAAGGGTCTCACTGGGGAGGAAATGTCTCTGTGAACGGCTGTTCAGAGGAGCGTTGAGAAGCAAGACACCCTCTGACAGGACTTGAAATGAGAAATGTACCTCAAATGGGTGAAGGTGGACAAGTTGCGGAATTTTCAACATGCAGAATGTTACATTCATGTTGATAATTTGGTCTACATTTTGTGTATACGGTCTAAAAATATTTGTTTTCCTAGACAAATTACAGTTTTATGATGTACATTATAGTTCCGGTCCTTGAATTCAGTCTAACAGTTCTTTATTGTATCACTTGAAGCGTTGCGAGTTCCAGAAGGAATCTCATTTTGCATTTACATGATAACTATAACAATAACATTTAAATAATGATTCTAATTCTATGACAATAGCACACTCCACACCACAGCTATAATGATACACCTAGGAACGATATCCTTGATTGATACAAGATTTTTTTCTGATGAACGACAAAAACATTGACAGCCTATCAAAATACAGACTCTACCCTGCTTTAAAGAACATGACCATTTAGTAACTGGTTATAATATTGAGCGTTGGTGTGTGAATACTAATTTTAGTTATAGTTACTTTATATTTATCGTTCTGAGTAAAGTAGTGGGGATTTTCCAGTGACTCGTTCCAAAAGTTACATTTTTCACCAGTAGGTGGCGACAATATTATTTTTTTTCTGAATTATTCATTTGAGTCACTCACTCAATTGATTTGTTTAAACACACTAATTCATTCAAAAGGAACAAAAAGTTATGGTGTGCTGCTCATGCTCAACAGATTTTGACTTTGTTTGGAACTATTTATGTTGTCGGAGCAAAAATACATAACTGATGATATTGTGTATAAAATGTAAGTTAATAATTATTATCGTTTTACTTATTGAACTGTTGTATATCACAATATTGCTTAAGTTTGCATAGTGCACTTTTTCGTGAATTTTCAAAAATGGGGATGACAGTTAAGGGGTTAAACCTCAAATTCAAACTAATTTTTAGAATAAACTACTGTTTTTCTCTCTCTCTCGAAAACAAAATGAAAGTTTGAGCAATGGCACACTGGATAGTGCATGTACTAATGTCAAAAAGCTCTGAAATAAACCTTTCTTCTTCATTTAATTTTTTCCAACTTGATTTTTCCGAACACCTGAGATGGAGGATCAGCGCCGGGAGATGACGTATGTGTCCCTGATCGTAGGCAGAGGCCAAACACCTGGATGAACGCCAGAGACAGATCCCCATTGAGGACCCCGCCACTTAGACCGCCATCGGAAAAGACCACTGGAACCAGCTGAGCCCATTCAACCTGACTTGCTGCAGTTTGGAACTGAACTGCTGGTTTGTTTGGCCAGAGGAGAATTGGCCCCCCGACTGAGCCTGGTTTCTCCGAAGGTTTTTTTTCTCTATTCTGTCACCGATGGAGTTTTGGTTCCTTGCCGCTGTCGCCTCTGGCTTGCTTAGTTGGGGACGCTTCATTTCCAGCGATATCGCCGACCTTATTGCAAAGACACTATTCAAACTTATTGACACTTTATTTTCCTTTTTTTGATATTGTGCAGTGCTTTGACACAATTTGCATTGTAAAAAGCGCTATATAAGTGACTTGACTTGACTTGACTTGATAGTAAGTGAGATTAAATATATATTTAAATAAAAAAAAGTTATGTGAACAAGAGTGTCACTTAATGTGACAATGCATGAAAACAGCTTTAACATATTAGTAGTAGCGTTATGATATTAAATCAAATTGTTCATTTAATGAAACTCAAAACAGATTTAGCAAAAATCAAAACTATGTTTGACTGTGGGGTCACATTTAAAGAAACATTCTGGTGCCTTTATTTATGATTTAATGAAAGCAATTTGAAAGCTGAATTTCCATCTGAGACTTACAATGCAGCATCAGTGATCAAGACAGAGAAGTCATGCTCACCCAGAAGTCACTTTCAAACTGAGGGTAAACGTCGCAAATCCATGTTACACACTTTGCTAACATCGCAAAATCTGTGTGCAGGAATCTTTTGCCCATTCCCAAATAGCGTGGATTTCTATTAAAACAACCAATGAAAGCTGGAGTCGGTAAACTAGTGGGCAGTGGTCCAACATCTAGTGCAACTGTGCTTCAGGCAACTTGAGTTTGAATCCTGGCTTAGTGATCCTTTCCCAAATCTAGCCTCGATCCCCTGTCTCTCACTGTTTTCTGTCCTTTCAACAGCTACACTTTCTAAACAATGGCAAAAATAAGGGGCTGTTTACGCAACGCCATTTTCAGCTAAAAATAGAACAAAAAAAAAAAGTGCTGTATTTTGTCCAAGCAATAATTAAAGGACACATTTAATTTATAATTTGTCTTAAATCTCATTTTGTATAATAAAATAAAATTGTGAATCGAATCGTGAGTTGAGTGAATCGTTACATCCCTAATGGTCACGGTCGCTATGTAAGGAATACAGGCCTGACTACAACACACATTAACCAACATTTCTGTAAATGTGCCAGTGTCAGCCAGTCGGTTATGTATCAACTGCAGTACTTTGAAAATGAAGTTGCTGTGTGACTGGTACGTTTCAAGACTCACACCTGTTAGTATATGCAGTTGTCAAACCCAAAACCTGACAGTGTGAATGTAGCCAAAAAAGTGCAAGTTTTTAAAAATTATACCGTTATCGTCTCCATGTAAACAACAAAAAAGTACATTTGTCATTAGCTATGTTTCCATCCAATGATTCTAATTTAACTTATGCGCAAAAGTGCCTGCATGGACCTGCATGGCTGTCAAAGCTCAGCGCTGACCTGTAATTCCAGCTCCATTGAGCCGCCGTCATCCATCGCTATTCTTAGCGGACTGAGTGATGGCCATTGTGTTATTCTAACTGGGCTGAAAACTAGGCTACCTCCAAGACGACTTCCTCCACCCCCCTGGAGGCTAATAGAGAGTTCATTTCTGACCTCTTCACAGTGAGTTAAGATAACATGTAGACAACACATCCCCGACAAAGGTTGGAAAAAGAAAAAAAAACGTCAAACATAGGAAGAAAAAAGCTCAAGTTAAAGCATGACTGCTTGCAAAGGGTTTCACGTTGCTCCTAAGCATTTACTCCTATTTTAACATATGCAAATGAAATCTGGAGCTTAGTGAAAGGGTGAAAAGTGTTGTTCCAAAATTCTCTGTGGGACAAACCTGAGCCCTCTTATTCTCTTACTAAACATTTATCTCTTTTACATCCACTCGCCAAAACCATCCCAGCAACCAGACTTTAACATGTGCTCTGAATTATTCAAAGCTCATGCTCAATTATTTATCAGTCTGGTATATTTGGATCGTTTGTTAAGAGTCTGCTGGATGGAATAGAGGGCCTTCCATGAGCACTATGCAGAAGATATGCAGAAGTCCATAGCTCTTTTGACAACATTGTCCACAAAACTGTCCATTAAAGCAGGCAAACATAATCTGCTGACACAGGACTTTCTAGAAAGCTCTGCTGTCATTAACAAAGTGATAGCTTTAGCTCCCAAGAAGAGTATAGCACACTCGGCTCAATCTTTTCTGCAGATTTCTCCCAGAAAGCAGTGGGGGGAAAAAAAAGAGTCTGCAGATTCCATCTGCAAGCAAACAGAGTGTGTAATACAGTTTTGGCAGTGAGTCAGACTGAGCTGTGACAGTGCATATCCATTAGCAATAATGCAAGTTTTCACCTCTTCGATGCAACTGTCCATGTGTGATGAATTCATTAATGGAGTCCTCATAAATAAGTAAAGCTGGTTTATTAGAAAATGTGCATTGATGAAATTAACTGAAGGAAATAATGCTAAGGACGCCCAATTAGAGACCCGTTGTGAGTCTTAAGCGGTAGCAGTAAACACTAGAGTTTCTCTGGTACTGTCCACATATATTTACTGAGCAGAAATCTCATGTTATAGGTTCCCGTTCTCTCTGGCCTCCCCGAGGGCTGAGTATGTCCACAAAAGAGAAGGATTCCTTAGGTCAACAAGGTTTCTCTGCTCTCCACAGCCAATACTTCCTGTAAATGTCAGTGCAAAGTAGAAGACCACTGAATACTGATAAGGCCACATGCACTGTTTTCAAATTCCCACACTGTAAATACATAAAAACACAACTGAGTCTTCTACTTATTATGTTAACTTTGGTATCACAAGTCAAAAGTGTTGTAGAAATGTTATTTTCAGTTCCCGCCTTAAAATCTGGATGTACAGCATATTTATCTCCATGCATTCCTACACATTATCCTGTGGCTATTTTCATAGTATGAATTCCATATTTCCATATAGAGTTGGCAGTATGTATACTATACTGTACAATTTCTCCATGCATACCCTTACGAAAAAAGAAGTTTATTCAAGTGTGCTATTAGTATACTTTTTTAAACTAAAAATAGGAAAGTATACTTTGTCTACTTTTTATGTTCTTCTCAGAAATGGGCTTTATGTACTTCTCAGAAATATACTTAAAATTACATTTCAGTATACTTGACTTATACTTAAGTCTAAATATATTTGAGCTATACTTGTGCTCCTAGAATAAGTGTTTTCATTGTTATACAGTTTGTAAAGAATTTCCCCAAAAAAACACAAGTGAAGAAGAAACCGAAACAACAGATGCTTCCACATGTATTCTATCATGATCATCAGACATAAAATAGCATCAAAACTGTGTAACGTTATGGAATAAAATGTCGACCAATGAAGGGGTAATAATGACTGTCTTTGGGCTTTGGGGTGTTGATCGACTCCATCTACGTTTTGATTATAATTCTGAATCTGAATCTGAATTCTGAATCATAGTCTTTTTTCAGCTTTTTGTTCAAAATGTTGTTTTTTTCTTTATTTTTTCTTTATGAAACTCACCCACATTCAAGTGTTTCAAAAAAGAACGCATGAAGCTAAAATAAAATGTTTTGTTTACAAGCAGATACCCTGTTCTTTCTTTTGATGTTTTGTATGTTCATATATTCATATAACAAAATATATACAAATGAATACCTAAATAGGGACATATAAGATAATAGCTTATCTTAAGCTATCTATAAAGCTAATAAAAATGACAAAAATACAGAACAAAATTAATTCAACTTAAGAAATTCAACTAAAAATAAAGGCTAATTCCAAAAATATTAATTATATATAATACTAAACAGATCCATCGCATACAAATCTTAGCTTATCAGCCCTAAAAATACAGTCTTGCTAGGCATCTCAGTAGTTTTTGAGAGCTTATGTACCGTGTTGTAGGCAGTAAGTTAGTATTCCAGTCGATCTCTTTGACTGTTTTCGTGGACTCAACAGGGGTATGATTCATGTCCCTTCGTTGAAAGGCTGGACAAAAGGCCTGACGATTTAATTTATCGCACCAAACACAACACCCCAACCCCACGGCCCTTCTGCAGGCATTTCTACTCACTCACCGTAATTATTTCACTTATCATTTCAAAAGACTGCTTCTGGCCTCCATCGCCATTCATACCACAGCAGAGCCGACCACCATTAACTGCTGTGATTCAGCCTCAGATTCATTTAAAACTCCATTTAAAAAGCAGTGAGTGGAATTCTGAAGAACCGATAGTGACAAGAAAAAAAAAAAAAAGAGAAAGCTTTTCAATACACACAGCTCTTTCACTAAAACCATTCTGCTGCACTGCAGACCCTAACCAGAATGCACTTCTCCTGTAAAGACCACCATTTTAAAGACCATCTTTGCTTATTAAATGCCTTTAAGTGCCTCGCATTGCTAAATAAAAGTGAAATAATCAAGAGAAAACGTGGGTTCAATGGCTTGTGAACTCTGTGCATGTAGTAACCTTAGATTTCAATAAACTGCTCTGAGAACCCAACAATTATAAACTGAGAAAATCAGTTTGTTTTTTCTCTCCACAGAGTTTCAGCACTTTGGACTTTTGATTTAATCTAGAAGTCAAGAGATAAACATTACCTTTGTAAAAGAGAGAGAGAGCGCGCACTAGTCACCTTCAAGCAAATACACTAGTGTCCTCTTGTGGCTGTACTGAGTCATGCAAAGACCAAAAACCTAGTTCTCTCAAAGTCTTAAGACAATTTAAGACCCCAAAATTAAGATCCAAGGACCAGACTATCAATTTTAATAAAATTCTGAGAAAATACGGAGAAAACTACATTTTACATTGGTTTTAAGACTCAAAGTCAGTCATCATCCCTTCACCCAGACCAAGGTCACATTTTATGACTTAAAAGTATATAGGCCCGGTTTCACAGACAGGGCTTAGGCTAAACCAGGATTAGGCCATAGTTCAATTAGGACATTTGAGTAATTTTTATAAACGTGCTTTGGAAAAAACATTACTGGTGTGCATCTTGAGACAAAACAAACGCACTGATGTATTTTAAGATCAATCAGTGCAAGTTTGTTTCAGTTGAACCAGCTCAGACTTACATTTTAGTCTGGGACTAGGTTTAAGCCTTGTCTGTGAAACTAGGGGTATAGTATATTCAACTGAGCCTTCAAGAGCAAGGCATGTGATTCAGATTTCTGGAACACAATAATAATCAGATTAATATGACTTTTGGGGTCAGTATGATTTGTAAAAAATAAAATTAATACATTTACTCAAAGACATATTAAACTGATTATAGTAGTGATTTTTACGTTTTACAAAAAAAATCTGTTTCAAATAAATGCTGTTGTAACACTGTTTTCAACATTACTAATAATAATGTTTTTGAGCACCAAATCAACTTCTTATAAATATTTTTTAAGTATCGTGAGCCACTGGAAACTGGAGTAATGATGCTGAAAATTCAGCTTTG
Organism: Barbus barbus; assembly: GCF_936440315.1. Classification (NCBI taxonomy): domain Eukaryota; kingdom Metazoa; phylum Chordata; class Actinopteri; order Cypriniformes; family Cyprinidae; genus Barbus; species Barbus barbus. The sequence goes on from NC_136719.1 coordinate 7,847,619, forward strand.
CATCAAAGGATTAAACTACTTTATACAATTTATTCAAATGGAAAACAGTTCTTTTAAATTGTAAAATATTTCACAGTATCATGTTTTGACCGTATTTTTATCATTATCAAATAAATGCAGCCTTGGTGAGAATAAGAGGCTTTCACAAACAAACCAACTAAAAATCTAACGAACTCCAAACATTTGAACAGTGCAAATGCAAACCCAAATGGACCCAAGTGAATATCTAAAGTATATTTACAGTATAAACATTTCTCTTTCAAAGTTAATATTCTGTCACCACTTGGCTTCTTCTAGTTTATTTGATAGATGCTTTTACATTCTCTCTCCATTACTAGAACCTCATTACTAGAGCCACTTATCTCGGTCCATCCCGGAACTCTGTTTGCATGCTTCATCTGATGACCTGTTTCCACTGTAGTCATGCCCAGAGGGCACAGTAAAGCTCAGAATCAAATCTTAGCTCAAGGCTCTTCCTTGCAGACAGCAACCAGACCTGCCTGTCTCTTCCATACCTCTCTTATGCATTAAATATCCATGTGAACTAATACAATTGTGAAATTAATGTCTGAATACATGTTCTTGTCCTTAGAGACAATAAAAACACATTTAATTTATAAACTCATGTACTTGGGCAATATTTTATTTTTTCATCACAGGTTTCAGCTGCAAGGGTCGATTAGCCTTCCATCAACGCTCTGTTATAAACTATACAAAACTTCAGCAGTTTATTTCCTTTTGACATCATTATTATTCAGTTTTCCATTTGGATTTCTTTCAACTGCAAACCACAAACACACACACACACACACACACACACACACACATTACTCAGCAATACCAGCTACATTCATTTAATAGATGCCGTGCATATATCAAGACAGACATCCATGCAACATGAGTGCCAATCTTCTAGTAAAAGTGAATATACAGTGCAACCAGTCAAAATGTAATAATGTCAGTCTTTCATTATTTCCTTCAGTCCATCAACCTCCGGTTGGTACAAGTGTATATTTCAAGCACACGGGGGGAACAGACTGAGCATGCCCAGATAAGAGGGGCATGTAAGCTGGGGCGGGGCCTGAGGTGACAAGCTTACTTGGAAATTTAGATTCATTTGCCAGATTTTTGAGCTTTCTGGGCAGATTTGGTCACTTTCCCGCTGCCACCGATCTTCTTGTCCACGCTTTTGATGACACCGACTGCAACAGTCTGTCTCATATCTCTGACAGCAAAACGTCCTGGGAAAACACAGAAACACACATTTCTTTTTAACATGACAATTGCTTCATAAAAACCTAATGTTTTTTTGTGGTGTGTTTGTGACCCGACTAAAGACTTAAACTCAACCACAGTCATCTGTCAGAACTGTGCCTAACAAAAACAAGATTTTCTTTGTGAACACTGTTTTAATGGAGATTTTAGGGAAAAAAATGATGAGAACAAGATGCTTTACAAATTTCGCAGTGAGAGCAGGTCAAAAGACATGAGAGACTGTATAATGAAACAGGCCTAATCATCAGTTTTATTGGAGTTGCAGCATCTCAGGAAATGTAATCCAGAGAGAGAAACGTGAAAATCATGAACTCATGTTTTCAAAGGGATGATGTGGAGTCTCACATCACTGATGAGTCAAACCTTTAACCTGATAACGACTGCAGTGAATCTCATTATTCATGAGACTGAGTGACCAGCAGTGAGTTGTGATAAAAATATCAAGGAACTAATTAGCAAAGCCTTGCACAAAGTTTTATTATATCTTATATTGATTATGTGTGGGTTTGACATACACATTTTTGAGTGATTTTTTTTAAATGTTAAAATTAATTCTACTATCCCTTTTTATCCCCTTTTTTACATTTAGTCATTTTGCAGATGCTTTTATCCAAAGCGACTTAGAATTGGGGAACACAAAGCGATTCTTCTTAAAGAGGCAAACAGACACAGGAAGTGCTTGTAATACCATTGTTTCAGGCATTGTTCAAATAAGTACAAGCTAGAAAGGGAAGGAATAAAGAACGTTTTTTTTTTTTTTTTTTTTACATTTATAAATTTAGGATGAAGTCAAGTAGTGTCGAAAGAGATTGTTTTTTTATATATATTGCTGTAAGATGCCTTTAAGTTCATTTCTATGAATATTTTCCACCCCATCTTTGTTACCATGAATATGCGACCAAAAGAAACATTCATATTGGTAGAAATGCTGAATTTTTTTTTAAATAAATAAGCAAGCAATGCAAAACAAAACAAAAAGGGAAACTATGAAAAACAAAATAAAGCAAAGCAAAGCCAAACTAAATAAAACAAAACATAAAAGCAAAGCAAATCAAGACATAAAATAAAGCAAAGCCAAACAATAAGAAAAACAAAATTTAAATCAAAACAAAAGAAATCAGAATAAAAAAACATAAGTAAAGCTAAAAAAGAATCAAAACAAACCATAAAAAGAAAACAAAACAAAACCAAGTAAAAATAAACTTTAAAACAAAAAAAAAGCAAATTGATTCATATTTTATGTAAGGTTGGGAAGCGGACACATACCCAGTGGAGGGTATTGAGAGAAGCTCTCCACACACATTGGTTTTCCTGGGATCATGTCCACAATGGCAGCATCTCCAGACTTCAGGCTTTTGGGGTTGTCTTCCAGCTTCTTGCCTGAACGCCGATCAATCTTCTCCTTAAGCTCAGCAAACTTACAGGCAATGTGAGCTGTGTGGCAGTCTATGACAGGAGAGTAACCTGCGCTGATCTGTCCTGGGTGATTCAAAATGATGACCTGATAAAAAAGAGAGAAATAATAGAAATCCAGATAGAGATAAATAAAGATATCAAGACAAACAAACAAGTTGACAAAGACTGTTGTCCCACCTGTGCTGTAAACACTGATGCTTCCTGAGGTGGGTCTGACTTACTGTCCCCACAAACGTTACCTCTTCTTATGTCTTTTACAGACACATTCTTCACATTAAAGCCCACGTTGTCTCCTGGCAGAGCTTCGTTCAGAGACTCGTGATGCATCTCCACCGACTTCACCTCTGTAGTGATGTTGACCGGGGCAAAGGTCACCACCATACTGGGCCGCAGGACACCTGTCTCCACCCTGCCCACCGGCACAGTGCCTATACCTGAGGAGCAAGACATGGCATCTCTGAATATGCATGTACACATAGTGATGTAGCAAAGCTTTCTGAACTCAAAATATAACTACAAGTTGATCTTAAAAATGACATCATCCTATAAAATGTGTAGGTTAATCCCACCTCCAATCTTGTAGACGTCTTGTAGGGGCAGACGCAAGGGTTTGTCAGTGGGGCGTGTTGGAGGCATGATGGTATCAAGAGCTTCCAGTAGAGTAACGCCACTGGCATGCTGCTCCTTTCTGTCCAGCTTCCAGCCTTTAAACCACGGCATCTGCACAGCACAAATTAGATCATTTTATTAATCAAATCGCTAGCATTCTGCCAACAGTTTAATTGGAAACTGCCAAACGGTATGAGGTCGCACAAACACACACATGCCAATGAGACTCACATTAGAAGACGGTTCCAGCATGTTGTCGCCGTGCCAACCTGAAATTGGGACGAAGGGCACCGAGGCAGGGCTATAACCGATCTTTTTGATGTAGGCGCTCACTTCTTTAACGATCTCATCATAGCGTTTCTCACTGTAGGATGGCTCCGTGGAGTCCATCTTGTTGACGGCTACAATCAGCTGCTTGACGCCCAGAGTGTAGGCCAGCAGGGCGTGTTCCCTTGTTTGTCCATTTTTAGAGATGCCCGCCTCAAATTCACCCACTCCAGCTGCCACAATTAGAACAGCACAATCCGCCTGGAAGAGAGAGCCACATTGATTAAAGATGAACATACTGTTTTGCATGGGTCACTCAATCTACAGGCTCGTAGGGATCTTCTCACCAAGTATGGATATGCCACTAATTCTTGTAAAATACCTGAGACGTCCCAGTGATCATGTTCTTGATGAAGTCTCTGTGTCCTGGAGCATCTATTATTGTTATGTAGTACTTGGTGGTCTCAAACTTCCAGAGTGAGATGTCTATGGTAATTCCTCTCTCCCTCTCGGCCTTCAGCTTGTCCAGAACCCAGGCGTACTTAAAGGAACCTTTTCCCATCTGCCAAAACAAAACTATGTGAGCATACAGGGGGTAAATGCCTTCACTGAGGAAAAAGTTAAGTTAAAGATTATGACCGTACATAATGTTCTTTGAACAAAAACCAACACCTATATAGTAATGACTTCTCAAACATTGATATTTTGCTTGGAATGTATAGTGGTGTTCAAGAGGTAGAATTCTGAATACCAGTATAAAGCTAATTTTTACCCAGGGTAATGAATCTCTGCTTTTGTAGGGTTAACTCTGCATTGCAATGCCAAATGTGTAAAGTGCAAATGCAGTGTTGAAAAACTTGTCAACCCTGACCTCATTATAGGAATGATTTAGATTCAAATCATGCAAGGGTTCAAACATCATGCCTTGACATTTTGTCCTTGAGCTTGGCTCCAGAGAACTATCCCTTTAATAAAGAATCTATCTTCTTGCAGAGTTCAGCTCCAACCCTGATCAAACACAACTGAACCAACTAATTAGGATCTGAAGGAGCACTTGATAATTAGATAGTTGTGTTTGATCAGGGTTGGAACTGAACTCTGCAGGAAGGTAGATCTCCAGGAACAGGGTTGGGCACCCCTGATGTAAGAGATACACAATGCCTCAACATTGTGTCAATGAGTTAAATCACTTGCCCCAGCTGACTGTCTTTGTAATAGCTCTAACATTTTTCACAGATGGAAGGTTGTGGGTTCATATCCCACAAGGGTCCACATACTAGGCCTCAATGTTGTTCCATTGAGTTAAATCACTTTCCCCAGCTGACTGAGTTTATAATAAGTCTTAAGACAAATGTCACAACTGGAATGTTATAGGTTCAAGTCCTAGAAGTGTCTGTATCTTGTACCCTTGAGCAAGGCAGTTGCTCTAGACAACTCTCACTCTTATAAACTGAAGTTTTCACAATGATCTCTATAGTCAATGATCTCACAACTAAACTCTGCAGGACAATGGCTGTCAAAAACTGGAGTTGCTCATCCCTGATCCCTGTTGTTGGTAAAAAAAAAACTGCTAAGACTGATAATGTTCAGTCAATCTTACCAATGTACCTAATATTTAGTAAACCTATAACACAAATTCAACAGGCTTTGTTGTGCACACAGAGTTTTACTACCCTACATTTTGCTACTTGAAGAAGAACAAGTTACTCTCAAAGACAGAGGTGAGGTGTAAGGACCCACTGGGATTGCACCCATTTACTCAGGCCTCATTCTCGCAGTCTAATGTGCGGCAGGAAGACAGAAGTGCAGGGCCTGACTAATGGTTCTGCCTGCTCCAGAAATCCATTTATCTTTTCCTTTCATCTCCAATGGCGTCTTCCAAAGAGTAAATGTCTCAATGTAATTACACAGCAATTCTCCCTCTGCTCTCCAGTGCACGAAAGGAGAGGAAGGCATAGTGTGATTCATGATGAGATTCTTACATAATTGCCCTATACAGTAAGTGGGTTGGAGTTACCCATCATTCAGCACAGACCACAATTCTCACAACGCATCAGGGATTTGGCTATGCCAATGAGGTCACTTAAATTTAAATGGACGGTGCAACTGAACTACTTTTCCTTTGATCAATGTTTATTACTTTACCAACTTAAAATTATTCAGAATCTGGCTTCAAACGCAGTTATTTCACTCCACTTGAACACCAAATTGTTTTGAGATCCTGCTTCCCTACCTCAGCAGCCTCTTTTTCAAACTTCTCGATGGTTCTTTTATCAATTCCTCCACATTTATAGATGAGATGCCCAGTAGTGGTGGATTTCCCAGAATCAACATGGCCGATGACCACAATGTTGATGTGGATCTTCTCTTTCCCCATGATGGCAAAGGACAGGAGGAAAGGATGGGAACGGATGGAGCTTTCTTCTGTCTACAGCCATAACAGACAAAGAACATTTGCACACAGACACACGTACTTTCATCTTAAGATCACAATTCAGTAAACGGTCTTCAGAGCACAGCACAACTAAGCTATTCAAGGTCATTTCTGAACATAAAATAGGAGATAAATATTTCTGATAAAATATAAAAGATAATTAAATGATACAATTATAAAACATTATATACACTATTATAAAATATTGAACTGTTGTCACGACCAATACAAGAATAAGATAACTATTTGACCTCAATCATTTTACCAGTTTACCAAAACGCATGCAAAATTGCAATCTCAAAACATATATTATTCAGACCAAACAATCATAAATTATGTACACATTTTCAAAACTCATTCCTTACAAGTTTACACACCCCTTGCAGAATCTGTAAGATAACTATGCCTTTTTTCCAGCTTTTTAGTTACTACTACCCTGAAGACGTTGCATAATATATTTGAATTTATGAAACAAAAAAAGTATAAATTACACAAATCAAAAAATGGACAAACCCTAGGCATTCAAGATATATGATTTCTATCTGAGCATGTTGTTTTAACCATAGTCAAATGAGTTCCTCAACTGATTGTTAAAGCTGGGTGTTAAAATCATACCTCCACCTTGTGAAGAACTCAAATGTGCAGAATATGCAAAGAACTTACAGTGCCTGGAGGCTTTTTGTCAATAACAGTGGGTAGCTTCATTGCTCGGGACAAACCAGTGACTCATGCACAACCATCACAAAAGCCTACGAACAGTATTTGATGCAGGAGGAAACATGAAATTAAGATGCAAGGGTATGTAAACTTTGGACAGGATGTGTAAATTCTGCTTTTAATTTGTCTAAGTAAATATTTTGTTGAATAGCTTCAAGGCAATACTAAATAAAAACACAGAATTAAAAAAAAAGCTGAGTATAGTTAAAGTCTATCAGCAGGAGGATGTTTGTGGCCTCTTACCTGCAGCTGACAGGCAGACCCTGTTCTCCCCTCAACAACAGTCTGTGCTCCTGCAAAGGTGGCGGCACAGTCCAAGTCTGTGTGCGTAATGAACTCACCCCACTTTGATACAGCAATGCGGCACTCAAAGTGGGGGGAGGCTGGTGGTGAGGGACTGCAGTGAGACAGCTGCAACAGCAGCAGAAACAAGCTGAGAGGAAAAGTACGTGAGATGGAGGAGGAACACACTGGAATAGAGCAGCGTTCAGTGACTCAGCATCTTATCCTCAATTAACTCCTGCTGGATAAGAATCGGATTGGCTCCCTGGGTGGGTCTGAAATATGACAACTACAAATTCCTAATATACACGTATTATTAATATAAAGAATGTTTATTACCTGGATATTCTAGATGTAACTTTCTTTCTGTAGTTAGTATTTTAGTACATCAGAAATTGTATGTTTATCATAGGGGTCTGATCAGTTTCCTGGTCTGTTTTTTGAAAATTCATCAATAAATTATATTTTGACCCCAATTCTTCTGCTAATTTGATATAGTTACTTCTATGTAATGTGTATTTTGTAGAAAATGCACAACATGCACATCAGGAAACCTTGTGATCAGGTCTCTCAGACTTATTTTTTTTTTTCCTGTCTCTTATACAGACCAAAAGACTTCTTTTAGTGTTTAAAATTTTTTTTAAATGAAATAATGTGTGTGCGTGTGTGTATACACACACACACACACACACACACACACACATATATACATTTAAGTTCAAAAGAATTTGAAATACAAATCTTCTGTAACATTAGAATTGTCTGTCACTTTAAGTCACAGTAAATATCCAACTGAACCCAATCTTTTAAACAGTAGTGTAAGTATCACCTGCTGACAGAGTAAAAAAAGTTGCCAGTGTTCTTCGAAGCATTGTAAGATATTTGACTTTTAAAAAGACCTAAAATTCCCTTGTGATGTCACAGGAAGTTAAACCATTTTAAATTCCTTTTTGCATCATTTATGTTTACCAGAATAGATCAAAGGGAGGCTAACATATTAAATATTGTTCATTTTCAAATTAGGAATTAAGAAGTCAAATCAGACGAACATGGCTCACAACCATTTTTTAATCAGGGACATACTCCTGATGTGTTTAACACGCATTCGGTCAAAAATTTCAATCAAACATGACTCAGAAACAGTGCAAATATCAATCACTATTTCCTAAGCATTTGATCTATGACCGTCTAATTGGCTTATAGAATCAAGTTATTTCATACAGTTAATAACTAGCTCAGCTTATTTGCAGTGCAATAAATCACACAACAAACTAGTTGATTCTCTGGTCCGTCTCAAGAAAGTCAGCTCTGATGAAAATAAAATAAAACTACTACTTAAAATTTACACAAATCTTTTTCAAATGTTTGTTTTGTTTCCAAACTCAGCAGAGGAAAGCTTATTTGTTTATCATAGACTTTCCCCATCAGTCTAGTCAGATCCTACACAACCACCAAAGACTTTCCTTTGTCTGTATTTCCTCCATCTGTCAGTGAACAGCTCAGAACGCTTAAAGCACAGGAACACCTCTCGCAGTGAACCTCTGGACTGCAGATAACGCTCACGAACATCACACATCCCCTGCATGCCATGTCATTTCACTTTCACATTGGCTCTAGCTCGACCAATATCAGCTACACCTTTCTCCATCAGTTCTTTTCAAATGTCTGATGTCCCAAGTCGTCCTGCTGCAAGCTGCGGCTACGTCCTGCGGCGCTTGGCTCCTCCAGGGCTGGAGGGGTTGCTGGAGTTCATCACCTTCTCCACGGCTCGACTCCTCTTCCTCTTTTCCCCGGCTGATTCTTTCGACCCGCTGCCCGTCTCACCTGAGCCCCCCCTCTCTGCCCGCTCTCTCTCTTTCTCGCGCCCACTGCCCGACCTCTCCGACATCTTCACGGAGGAATTGCTGCCTGACGAACGGAAAAGGGAGGGAGGAAATGGGGAAAAAAGGGTGGGATATGGGAACACAAAGAACAAACCATATTAAAACCACTATAAGAGAGAGAAAAAAAAAACGTATTTCAACCTAAATTAATTATTTCTATTATAATTAAAAAGTGGTGTGTAATTTTATGCACTAAATGAAGCCCGACATTAGCATAACCAATTGTCAAAGTTAGTGGCGGAAGGACCTGTTTGTCCAAACAATGGTAGATAGAGAAGAAAATTGAGCAGACATTTTTGCAATTCAGTTTGGTGATGCTAGTGTCACAGAAACTACACACTTCATCTTTAACTGCAGGTCTATAAAATGGCCATATATAGATAACTTTTCTTCTAAAACATATCCTCTTAATTAGTGCTGAGAGAAAGGTCAACCTCATTTAAATAATCAGCTTTACATAACAGCATAATTTGCTGCCTTTTGACTTCCAAAATATGCTTTTGCCATAAAAAAATACCCCCAAACAAGCTATTTCTGTTGTTTCTGTTCTATTTATGACAAAGCTGCTTGTATTTAAACTTTAATTAACAGAAACTGGGAATATAATACGATTAATATAATATACTCCCAAAATATAAATATTTGCAATATATGCATAACTGCATGTTCTTCAGTAAAACACTAGGTATGAGGAAAAATACAAAGAAATACAGTTCAGATCACATCTTATGTTTTATTTTAATTTAGATATTTTAAGAATGATTTATTCATATAAATTTATGGAATCCTGCAGACCTTTCGAATTATTCGGTGAGGCCCCCTGGATGATCAAGAAATAATCTCTGGTACTAATAAAGTATTATTTTCACCATTTTCCACATTAATAAGTCACTTAAAACTTCTTCAATGTTTAGAAATTTGTTTATGAGCAACTGAAAGCTCACTGAAAGGCAAATAGCCAAGTTATACACATGACCACGACTTAAAAATGTAACAATTTAAAGGGATAGCTCACCCAGAAATGAAAACTGTCATCATTTACTCACCCTCCTGTCGTTCCAAACCTGTACGAGTTTCTCTCTCATGTTGAACAAAAGAAGATATTCTGAAGAATGCTGGTTATCAAAGAGTTGATGGTCCCCATTGACTATGGAAGTCAATGGGGACCAACAACTGTTTGGTTCTTCAAAATACCTTCTTTTGTGTTCAACATAAGAAAGAAACTTTGGTTTGGAACAACATGAGGATGAGTAAATTATGACAAAATTTTCATTTTTGGGTGAACTATTACTTTAAGCCTTCATTCACAAGTAGTTCACCAATAATCCAAAATCTATCCATTAACTTACTTCAAGTAGCAGGTACGAATATTAAGACAGCACTGTGGAAAAGGAATGCCCTAATGCACTACAATGTGCAGTGCAAAAGCCTAGATAGGCAAAGCAAGAGAAATGGTAATGGTTTTAATTTTCATTCAGCATTTGAACCTATACTTGTGTACCCTGTATATCGTTGTGTTCACAGCATGTTGTAGTTACCGCAGTTCTTCTCAGAGCCGTTCACGTCCTCGGACTCAGACTCTTGGCAACACCATTAATGGCAGAATTAATCTGTGTAATTTGCGTCATCAATAGACAAAACGACAGTATCTTATTACTAGTTGTGTGCTTGTGTATGCTGTTGAGCAGGTTGTACAAATTTGAGCTCTCAGAAAATTCCACGTTTGCAAGTCATTGAGGACATGAATGATTTTTTCAAGTCATAAATTCTGAAATAATGTGAACACACCTTATGCTTATTAGGTATATGTTATCATGCAAACACAACACTGACTCTACAGACGTTTTGAGTGTGTTTGTGCTATTTGCACACCACTGCCTATGTAGAGGGTTCAAAATCAGTCATTTATAAACTTGATATGCCATGTAGGCAATAAGTATGGGGCAAAACATCAGGTTTTGGAACAGAACTTGTATCTCTGATGCTTTTCAAGCCTAGAATCATGCGTTTTGAGATTTTAATAACCAAATTTTACTGTCTGCTCTAACAACTAACAATTTTGAAACTGAAGGCTTTCTTCAACCTTGTGACTGGAAATTTTGGAAAAAACGGTGAACTTGCAAGGGATCTCATTATCATATAAACCTGTCCAAGTAAACCCTCAACATGCCATGCTTCATACACACAGAGAATAAAGCTAGGGTGCACAGAACACAGAAAAAAAGACAAAAGAGAAAGAAGGACAGCGAAAGAAAGACGGAGAGAAAGACGCACATGGTCAGAGGTCTCTGAAGGCTGTCTACAGAGGCCTCTGGTAATGAGCTGGTCTGTACTGAGCTCAAGCTGGAGTTTTGGAACAGAGCGAAACGTTTTCTTCTGTCCATACCTCGCAAAATCCTGGCCAGCCATACTGGGACCCAGACCTTTGAAAATGAGACACAAATGACCAGTGTGAGCCACGCTGAGCTTCACGCCAACGGGAGAACGATCCAGAAAAAAAAGTGATGCAATGACGCAGGTTTTAATAGACGGCTTTCGTCAAAAAATAAAAAGAGAGAGAGGGGGAAAGGAAAAAGAAAGGGGTGAGTAGATGAGCTAAAAAAAAGAGAGTGAAGGAGAAGAGAACCTTCTTCATGGGTTGCAGGTGGGTCACTTTCTTCTTTGAACTCCTCCTTCACGTCATCTTCAGATCCCACTTTACCTGCGCAAAGAGCTTTTAAGTAAATCAGTAAAAACTAATGGATCAACTGTAAATCACAACAGAAACTAGCGGCTCACCTTCCTTGACATCCTGTATGATCTCTTCAGGCAGCACAAAGCTCTTCTCTGAGTTTGGAAACGGGAGTATTTCTGATTCGTGCTGCAGCAACAAAGTTATTTAATGATTAGATTTGAGAGGTGTTGTAGAATCAACTTTCTTTTATCCCTGTCGGAAATTACAGCAATAAAAGTGGAGTAGTCAGCTGATAATTAATTTTATAATAATTAAATGATAACTTCTGATAATAAATGTAATTAAATGTAGTTAATTCTATAAACTATATATTTTAACACTCTCAAGACTTCAAAAGTAGAAATATATACACACATACATACACAAATACATATATATATATATATATATTTTTATTTTTTTTTTGGTTATTTTAATACATTAAGTTAAACTAAATGAAAATGATTAATGTTGCCTTGCAAACTAAAAAATAAAGTACTTATTTTATTTCAGCTAAAAAAATATTTATTATAGTTTACATTTATTTTATTTCAAGTAACAAAAATGTATTAGGGTCAGAAAGTCTAAGACCATTAGTAAAAATGCTTTTATTTTGCATTTCTCCCTTTTTTTAATACGATTATATTATTTGCATAACAATGAGAAGTTGAACTGAAAAAGTAGATTTTCAATCTAGAGTGTTGAATCCCACATATAATACATTATTGTGATGTACAATGCATGCAGTGAATGCAAATCATAAAATAAATCTCATAAACCCAAGAAAGCAGGAGTGGAGTTGTCTTACCAGCGCCTGCATGTCATACATGGTGCTCAGGTGATCCCAGATGACTTTAGATGACACCTGCCTGCCGATGTTCTGACTGAACTTATCACGAATACAGATCATGTGGAAATGTCGATTCACTCCTGAAGATATGAGACAGTTTCACAGAGACGCTACATCTTTGTGTTGCTGGAAATTAGCCTAGCCACGATGCTATCACGCTAGTTAGCATCCGTGCTAATGTTTGCTAACGTCAACAAACATTCACTGCTATACTCCCTCCACAAACACAATATTAGTGCTTAAAAATACAAAAATTCGACGATGGTCTACAATATATCTCAAAACCGTAACAAAGCCGTGCATGCGATCCCTATATTCAATTTTCTTTTAAAAATTAGCGACTGGACTCGATAAAGCTCAATAAAGAATCACACTTCAAATTAACTCCAAGACGCTTTATCAGTATTTTAAAATCGTATTGGTATGATTAAATAATTGTATTATTAATTAATTGGAGCATATGGTCTTATGATGTGATAAGCTATTGTTTCACGTGTGGAGTTCAGGGCCTGTTATTCACATAAATCAAGAATGAATTCGTCTTACCTACGGGTTTATGACCCAGCATTGCGTGAAAAAGACACACTTCTACTTCTTGACTCCATACAAGCGATTCCTCGGCGGTACAGAGGCCGGTTTCTGCTTGTTTTTCGTCGGACGGCACAATCTCCGCTTCCCCCATGTTTCTGCAGAGACACAGACACACCGCTGCAGGTCTAGTTCATCAACACCACGATCACAGATCAATAACAGACACACTAATTATAATAGATGCATTGTGTGGTTTCATCAAGCGTTTACCTATTGGCTATTTACAAAAAAAAAAATATCATAATTTCAAGGTTTGCTTTTTTTATTTCTTTGGAATAGTTCTATTTATTTATTTAGGCTATTGTTTACGTCAGTATTGCTTAAAAGGGTTTGTTATTAATTGCCTCTTCACATTTATTATGCATATCATTTTGTTTATATTGTCAGATTTTCAAGGTTTGCCCTTTTATTTATTTTTATTGTTTATTATTATTTAAATGTTTACATCACTCAAGTGCTTATAGGGGATATTAATAATAGTCTCTTCACATTCATTTAAAGCAATTTATATTATTGTTTATTTCATAGTTTCAAGGTTTGCCCTTTTATTTAATTTGAATATTTTAATTTTACAACAGAATGACGTTCATTTCCTTACAGGGGTTTGTTATTAATGTATTTTTCTGTTCGAAATTGTTTAATAGATGGATCGCCATGAAGAAATAGATACTAATGATAAATCAGACAATATTAGCTCATTTTGAGATTGGCCAATTAACAGTGTTTAGCAAAATCTACCAAAACTCTTGTCGATGGATAATAGTGCTGTCAAATGATTAATCATGATTAATCGCATCCAAAATAAAAGATTTTGTTTACATAATATATGTATGTGCACTGTGTTTATTCGTTATGCATATATAAATATACACACATACAGTATATATTTTTAAAATATTTACATGCATATACATTTATATTATTATATTTTATAGTATATATAAATATATTTAATATATAAACGTAAAATATTTTTCTTAAATATATACTTGCATGTGTTTGTATTCATATATACATAATAAATATACACAGTACACACTCATATATTATGTAATCAAAAACTTTTATTTTGGATGCGACTAATCGTTTGACAGCACAAGTGGATAATGCATAATTTCACTTTTTTAAACATTATTAATTAATTTGTAGTGCATAGTGTGTAAAAAAAAAAAAAGTGTTTCATTTCAAGTGTACATCACCTATATTATACTGTTTATCACTTGATTTTATTGCTATGTTGTGTTATGCTTAGTTAGAAAACCAAACGTTCCCTGTTCACTCAGTCCTGTTCCTTATGCCTGTGTCCTCTGCCCTGAAATGGAAAAAATCTTCTAAATCAATTAATAAATGTGAAACTTGAGAATGAAAAACCATTCAAAGATTTTGTCTTTGTCTTTTAATTTCTGCAGAAATGATCAGTTCACATACAGAGAAAGCCCACACTGCATTTATTTTATACTGATACATTTGTCCAAATAAACACTTGTTGTTTTAAAAAAAGTGCCTTATAAATAAACTTTGACTTGACTTGACTTGACTTTTCACATTCTTCCAAACTGTCTTTCACTCTGTTTAAAGTTGTCACAGTAAGTGACTTCAAATCCATGATTTCCAATCCATTCTAGTTCCACATCCATAATTTTCTCCCCATATCCCTTTTTCATTTCTTTATAAATTGGACTGTCCAGGACTTCTAGGTCAACCCTGAATTTGCGACTTCCAGATGCCTTACTTTAGTAATAAACCAACCTTTTAACCGCTCACACCGTCACTGTGTGGCTCCGCACTGCATTGCATGAAGTCTTGCTTGTACCTCCAGTGCACTAATGCCCCTCCCACATCCTTGTCCCGCTAACTTGCAGGACTTTCTCATGACCTTGTAAGACCTGTTCCACTATCTTGAGGAATAAGAATTGGATTTGCTTTATCAAACCCTTTTATTCAATCCTTTAAATCATTTTTCAAATGAAAATTAGAATTTCAAAATCAGTCTCACTGTTTTGCACGTTTCTCTAATTCCTGAAACACCCCTGTGGTGAAGGTCTGGGCCTTCTAATACTCTTTTTTTTTGGATTAGGATGATCAGTCATCGACATTTTCAGGTCCAGACGAATCACACAGGGATCCCATCTTTGTCTCTATGGTGGTTGTGGAAAAATTCTAAATCAATTAATAAATGTGAAACTGAGAATGAAAAACCTGTCCAAGATTTTGTCTTTTCCTTTTTTTTAAAAAAAACTTCTGCAGAAATGGTACAGAGAAAGCTCTGTCTGTGAGGTTCTCACACCCGCCTTTATACTGATGAAGTTGTCCAAACAGGTTTACACTTACCCAAGATCTCAGTCACAGGTCTAACTGCAGTTTGCCATAAGAGATACATCATATGAATGTTGAGTTCATAATATAGAAACATTTTATAGAAATGTTAGTGTAATTCCATGGTTAATTTGTGCATGGTTACCACGGTTTAACTATAGTAACCATTTATTTTTTTTATATAATAAATGTATTTATTTATTTTAATACCATAGGCTATGGTAAATTTTAGCAAGGGGAGTTGTAAAAGTAAGTTAGCCAGCTTACAAAACCTTTCAGTTACAGTAACTGTGTATTTCGTCAGCTTATTTAGGCTAACAATATCCAAAAACAAAAAAGCTAGGGAATCATATGATCAGGATGTTAAAACAAACAAAAAATCTCCTTTCAGAGCAAACATTGATAGAATAGGTCTGTTCCCTTAAACATGGTATGTGCATATTTACATGTTTTTTGTTGACTATCAAATTTCATACACACACACATACACAGTCATGTCATCTCAGTATACCTGCTGCCATACTGATTGTGCATATGTTCTTATGTTATAGCTTCTGCTTAATGGGACTTGTAGATCTACTTGCTTTATACTTAAAGAGTTTGTTTAGCCAAAATATCCACCTTCTCATTTCCCTCCACATCAACATGAGCAGAAACTCAAATTAAATGTGAAGATATACCTACCCGCAAATTTTATAGGCCTCTACTTCATACGGAATATCTCATTAATAATATCCATCCTACATGATGACTTGCCAGATCTTATACTATATTCAATGAGTGTTATTTATTTTCTTCTCCTCTATCCACTGCAGGGCCAATAATATTTAATAATAGTTTACTTCAGTACAAGTATTAAAGACTTAAAGCAATTCCAACCTGCAAACTCACAATAGTTTTGTAGATAGTTTGCGATTTTTTTTTTCCTTTTGAGTAATTTAAGACTTTTTATAATTTTAACAAATCTGTAGTAATAATTTTATGTAATAAATATGCAGCTTTAATATTAAATTAATATGAATAAATTGTTAGTGAAATCTACGTTATATGTATAGCAGATAAAGTAGACACTAAAAACCAAAAACAACTACTTGAAAACAATTCATATTTCACGATGAACTAAATAATTCAGTGTTAAGATTTAAACACAAAGCACAAACAAAAGAATGCAGAAACTTATATGTAAATACATTATGAAATATATTTAAAATGGCTGTCAATAAGCCGTCAAGCGAGTGTCTGTCCACTTCTAATGGTCAGTGAATAACTCCATCTGTGTTAACGCCTCTCCATCTCTTTATTTGCAGATGAAAATGATTTAACCAGCACCATGAAGAGCTGATCAAATGTAGTTTAGAGGTCTGTAACTCGGGCCACTGAAAAACCCTGAGTTTGCCAAGTTTATGCAAAAAAAATGAAAGCTTTATTGAAAATGCACAGGTTTTTGGACCAATTCAGAAGTGGGAAATTGTTCTGAAATATTTATTATTAAAAACACGAACATGACCCCAAGAAAAAGGTAACAAAGAGTACAAATGAACAACAGTGTGTAAAGGTTTCAGACACAGTCATGAATCACGCAGACAGCAGGACAGTTCCACCGCTCATCATCCAGCGGCTCATGCATACGTCTGCACTGCAGATCTCCAGACAGGGCGTCAGTGAAGGAGCTCTTAGAGAAGTTCACCCACTCTTCAGTGACATTTACGCCGCACACCTGGCACAGCTCCGCAGCCAGCGCATCTTTCAGAAAGAGGAGGTGTGCCAGTCTCTGGAGCGGGTAGCGGCAGTTGCGGCTGCTGTGTCCGTGGCTGTAGAGCAGGAGTAGGTCTCTCCTGCAGGGCAGCAGGTGTCGGTGGATGGCACAGACCTGGATGAAGTCCAGTCTCTGGGCTAGACGGAGCAGCCGAACTGGGTTGCGCTCCATATGTGCTCTGCTCACAGCCAGAGCCAGTTGAACAGCCAGAGAGCTGCGTATCCTCTCGGGCAGCTCAAGAACATGTTGAAAAGCTTGAGATGAACCTGAAAACATGAAAAAAGATGATTTGATCTGTTTATATGTAAGGACCTTTGCTGTCTAAAAGGGTCAGAAAGCTCTCAGAATTAATCACAAATATCTTAATTTGTGTTATGAAGATGAACGAAGGTCTTACAGGTTTGGAACAACATGTGGGTGAGTAATTAATGACAGCATTTTCATTTTTAAGTGAACTATCCCTTTAAGTGTGACAAAGTAAGATGTGAAAACAATATGTGTGGAAGCATTAATGAAGCAGTGTATACAATTTACAGTGGCTCAACCAATCATAATCAAGGACTGGAACTTGACTAGAATGTTTTATAAATACTATTATAGTTTTTAGCAGTTATTTTCATATTTCACTTTAAATTTAGTTTAAGTTTTAATCATTTAGTTATGCGCTTTTGTCCTTTTCATTAGTTTCTAATTTTGTTTTTCATCTAATATTTATTTCAGCTTTATTTCAATTAACAAATAGTTTTTGTTTTAGTTTTAATTATAAAAACACACCCAGTCCCATTCCAAGCTATTATTTTGCTACACACTATTATTTATTATTCAGGAAAAAGGTGAAATATTCAGGATATTTGAATGTAGTGAACCCATTTTCAACATTATTTTATATTATTAATTATTTTATTCATTAGCTAAATTAATTTGCTTGGACATAAAATTTATATAACCAGTTATGCAGAAAATTTACTTTGACTTGCAAAAATCTTTTAGCATAATACTAATAATTTAATTTACATTTACTTTTTACATTTCCTAGATTAAAGGGGCAACACGGCTTACCTGACAAGATCTGCTAAGGGTTAGATTAATGTAAGAAAATCATGTTTTATGATCAAGTTGTATGGTCTTATCTGAACATTAAACAACATTTTATCAAACTTAACTGCCTTAATCAGTTAAAAAGCTGTGAAGATATGGATCAAACTACTTTTTATAAAAATAACCCGTCAATTTCAGCAAAGAACAAATGTATTATTATGTATTAGGTATGTTACGGTCTCTGACAGACAGCATGTTGAAGCCGTCCAGAGCGCCTTCTTCTCGGAAAGTGATGATATAGCCAAAACACAGATAGTGTGGGTTTTATCAGGAAATGTGTGTGTATTCTCTGGACCTCTGCAGGTTTCTCGTAAATACTACCGTGTAATCTTTATCATGCATTTTCTTTTGACAGACAAAATATTTGATTCAGCGGTCACAAATTTAAAACTTATTGAAATTTTAAAAATTTACACTTTTTTTCCCTCCCAAAGAAAAGAGTGGTTTTGATACACAAAGTTTTATTTATAGTCTCATAAAAAAATAATAATAATTTGAACCCATGAAAATGTAGATCCTGTAGTAAAAAAAATCACTTTTTAAAAATGTCATTCCATTATTTCTCCTCATCAGTTTTTCATTCATACAAGATTTTTGTCATACAGTTGAAACCTATTTATAAAAAAATTAATAAAAATGGAACAAAAAGTCTGAGATAAATAAATCAAGAAAAAAACCTTTAAAACTGTAAAGGATCACTACAGTGAATCAATGCACTGATATTAAGCAGCACTGAGTGCTCTGGCAGCTTCCTCACTTACCCAAGTTATAGAGAAGACTCAATGCCTGAAACTCCTCTTGATTCTGGTGCTTCCCATCTCTGTAGCTCTCCAGCAACCAGCTCAAGCATTCCTGCAGGTGAGTGTCATTGATGCGTGGGTCAAAATACTGAAGTTGCTGCCCGCAGAGTCTGTAGGAGGCGTAGAGAAGGAAACGCACGCTTTTCTCCAGCACGGCCACACAGTCCGGCCCCGACACACGCTGGATAATCATGTCCTGTCGAACGCTACGCAGACGGTCAAACACAAAACTGTAGACCTGTGGGTCATAAACAAGACGAGCTTGAAATGGCCATCATATTACAGATAAAAAGGAATGACAAAATGCCATTTTCATACCTCCGTCCACGGCTGAAAAGTAGAAGAAGCTGCAATGTCATCGACTAGGTAACACACAGTCTTCAAAAGCACAGATGGCGGTCGAAGGTCGCTGGCTCTCGTGGAGTCTTTCCCCGCTGCAGGTCTTGAATACTCTTTGACCGCACGTGAGACATCAGCACGCGGCAAACGATCCCGCTCTGTGCCAGCAACCGTCTCAAACCTGTGCAGTCGATTCTGTGCTTCCCGCTGGCGTAATTCATAGGCAGGACACATAGTCATACAGGTGCCATGAGGCACTGAGTCCTCAGCTTTCTGCTCCACCGCACGGTCCCTGCTCGCTCGATCCTGCTCCTTATGCCTGTGTCCTCGGCCCCTCCTCGACTGATGCCACCTGAACATTAAACAAGACAGACAAATAAATATATACTGTATGACAAACTGACAGCAGCTGATTCAGAATGATCTGACACTCAATTATTAGACCATACTGCTGAATAGATATATTTTATTTTGATTAAAAATATATATGACCCTGGACCACAAATCCAGTCATAAGTAACATGGGTATATTTGTAGCAATAGCCAACAATACACTGTATGGGTCAAAATGATTGATTTTTATTTAATGCCAAAAATCATTAGGATATTAAGTAAAGATTATGTTCCATGAAGATATTTAAGAAAATGTCCCACCGTAAATATATCAAAACTTCATTTTTATTAGTAATATGCATTGCTAAGAACTTCATTTGCACAACTTTAAAGGCGATTTTCTCAATATTTTAATTTTTTTTTTTTTAAATAGCTCTATCTCGGCCAAATATTGTACTAACAAGCCATCTACGGAAAGCTTATTTATTCAGCTTTCAGATGATGCATAAATCTCAATTTGACCCGTAAGACTGGTTTTGTGGTCCAGGGTCACATTAGTTTCTGGAAGGTGCTCACTGCGACCTTTACTGACATAAATGTATCTCGTTTATGATTGAAAACGGATTATTTCCAAACTGCATATTATGCAGTTATAACAATCTGACATGTGCATGCTGTAACCTGCCAGTTCTGCTTTATACTGTAATGACATTAGCTTCGTCACAACGAGCGGCGATACTGCGGATACTCTTTATATCAAATGGTTAGTTACAGTTAGGCTTTCTTTCTGATGGTATTTAAATATGTTCATGGCATATCATCGTGCGTTAAACAAAATAAAAACAAGCTTTTGGGAGACTCACCCGATGCTCATGGCTGTTTTGTTCATTGGTCTTGTAAAGACTGCTCCGATTGGTCGCCGGGTTTCATGCAATTGTACGTCATATCCGATTACGCATTTATTTGTTGTTTTGAAAACCAAAACAAATCTTGGAATCTACTTTCTTATCCTTGTGGGAAAATGTTATTTTTTAAAAAACGTTTTTTAAGAAACGACCTACTCTTATAGATTTCTTACGTGAAATGAAACATTTAATCAAATCCCTACTACTAATAAAAAAAAAAAACTTTTTGCATTATTGTATTGTTTTCTTGAAATAGATTTTATGTTCATTTTTTTTTTAGGAAATGTGGATTGCATATCTGAGGATGAAAAGCAACAACCATAATTCCCTTCACAAGTTCAGTTAGCAGTAATTAATGTTAGGTGTAAAGTTAGGGTTGTTGATCTTGATTTAAAAACTATTTAGACCAGAAAGCACATGAATCAATATGTTTGTTGTTTTTTTAAATACACTCCACCACCAGTCTGATTGAACACATGGCACATCCTTTTAATCATTCTGCAGCAATATACAGTGGGGATTGAAAGTTTGGGAACCCCTTGCAGAATCTGTGAAAATGTGGATAATTTTACCAAAATAAGAGAGATCATACAAAATGCATGTTATTTTTTATTTAGTACTGTCCTGAGTAAGATATTTTCCATAAAAGATGTTTACATATAGTCCACAAGACAAAAAAAATAGCTGAAATTATTAAAATAACCACATTCAAAAGTTTGGGAACCCTTGGTTCTTAATACTGTGTGTGGTTACCTGGATGATCTACGACTGTTTTTTTGTTTTGTGATGGTTGTTCATGAGTCCCTTGTTTGTTCTGAACAGTTAAACTGAGCACTGTTCTTCAGAAAAATCCTCCAGGTCCTGCAGATTCTTCAGTTTTCCAGCATCTTTTGCATATTTGAACCCTTTCCAGCAGTAACTGTATGATTTTGAAATCCACCTTTTCACGCTGAGGATGATTGAGGGACTCAAACACAACAATTAAAAAAGGTTCAAACATTCACTGATGCTCCTGAAGGAAACACAATGCATTAAGAGCCGGGGGGTGAAAACTTTTGAACAGGGTGAAGATGTCAAAATTTTTCTTATTTTGTTGAAATATCATATTTTTCCATTTAGTACTGCCCTTCTGACGCGACAGAAGATACTTGCATGTTTCCTGGAAGACAAATGAAGTACAATTTACCTTGATCTTCCAATTCAAAAAGTTTTCACCCCCGGCTCTTAATGCACTGTGTTTCCTTCAGGAACATCAGTGAATGTTTGAACCTTTTTTAATTGTTGTGTTTGAGTCCCTCAATCATCCTCAGCGTGAAAAGGTGGATTTCAAAATCATACAGTTACTGCTGGAAAGGGTTCAAATATGCAAAAGATGCTGGAAAACTGAAGAATCTGCAGGACCTGGAGGATTTTTCTGAAGAACAGTGCTCAGTTTAACTGTTCAGAACAAACAAGGGACTCATGAACAACCATCACAAAACAAAAAAACAGTCGTAGATCATCCAGGTAACCACACACAGTATTAAGAACCAAGGGTTCCCAAACTTTTGAATGTGGTTATTTTAATAATTTCAGCTATTTTTTTGTCTTGTGGACTATATGTAAACATCTTTTATGGAAAATATCTTACTCGGGACAGTACTAAATAAAAAATAACATGCATTTTGTATGATCTCTCTTATTTTGGTAAAATTATCCACATTTTCACAGATTCTGCAAGGGGTTCCCAAACTTTCAATCCCCACTGTATGAAATAAATACCTACAATTCATTGATTATTAACATGCGTTATTTAATTGTAAACAGATGTGATAATGCATCACGACGTGGAGGGACAGAAGAGAGTCTGGGCTGTGCTCGGTCCGATCTCTTCTTCCTCCAATGACTGCTCGATTAAAACAGTCTCTCGGCTTACAAGTGAGGACACCTCCAGAAGATCACAAAAAGTCCTAAAATGAAAATAAATCCAAACAAAGACAGAATCAGTTAAAGTTTAAATAATGGCAGAGAAAATCTCAAGCTCTGTAAGGTGCGAGTCTTTCTTGTATGGAGACTGAAGCACTCCTACCTTGTCACCTGTTGGCTGATTTCATTAGCTGTATCTTCAATCTCTCGAAGACACTGTTTTGAAGCCTCACAATCCGTGGGAATGTCTTTAGTATAATGTTGCAAGACACGCTCACTCTGATTCAGGGATTCAACAGCTTTGTCTGTGCAAGAGAAATATTATTCAATAACCTGGGTTGGAATCACTATAAAATCACAAACTGACAAAACATTTTCAGATAGAAAGTACATCAAATAAAATAGTATCGAATACAAAAAGTTTTTTTCCTTCAGGTTAAGCATATCTCACCTAAAAACTGGTCTGTGTCCTCTCCAATGTCCACGTTCTTCACAGGAAGATTGTGTCTCGTGGTATCAATGGCAGTGGCAAATGCCTTGTAGTCCTCTGCAAATGTGTTTACTGCAGCAGCAACCGGACCTAAAGCCTCCATCTGCATAAAAGAGGGATTCAAATGTGAGATGCGTCAACACGGAGATTTAAGCAACAGTGTTAAATGTGTGAAGATGACCTGTAAGTCCAGTAAACTGTTCAGATGTTTCTGCTTTTCCATCAGCAGATACTGTCGTTTCTTGCGATTAACTTGAGCAGATAACTGCTGCTCTTTCTCCATCACCGCCAAAATATTCCTCTCAGCCTCCTCTCTAAATTTTCGGATATTATGCTCAATCTAGACAGAGAAACATAAAAACCTTATCAAACGAGGGCTTTAAATACACATTTCAAACACAAAATATAACATTAAGACAAAAAAAAGCCATAAAACTGAAAGAAACGTAAAATATTTATGCATACAAATATTTTGGATTAATGTTCATAATTTGCATCTCACATGCATTGGTAGCCATTTCTTTTTGTTTGGTGTTGCTATCTCTCCTTATTTCAATACAGGGGAGATATGGAAAGTATTTTTCCATTTTAATTTTAGTTCATGTTTTAGTACTTTTGTCATTTTTTTATTCGTTTTTTTAATACACATCTATATAGCTTTTATTCATTTTATTTCAATTATTTTAGTACATCAAGTTAAACCAATAAAATGAGAAATGTTGCCTTGGCAACTAGCTGAAATAAAGTATTTTATTTTAGTTCATGTTTATTTTATTTCAGGTAATGAAAAGGTTTTCTTTTTATGGTTTTAATTTTAGTTTCCTATAATAACCCTGGTTGTAAAAATCACTGAGTTTGCTGGATTTTTGTTTTTTCAACTGTTTATTGACATTTTATTTTGTGGAACAGTAGTACAAAAAAAAAAAAAGCAGCTGTACAAATTTAGAACCCACTACAACCCACCCCACCCCTTGGTAGAGTTAAAAATAAAAAAAATAACAATAAATATATTAATTAATATTAATAGATAAACAACAATAAAATAATTTTTACAAAGATTTTAGAAAAGAAGACATCATTAAAAGCTGAATGCCATGAATTAACAGTTTTCACGTTAGATGCATGAAAAGGCCTGAAAAGAAGAAGTAGGAAGACGAGACCAATTTTCCAAATCTGAGGATACTCTTGCTAGAATAGCTTTATATTGTTTTTGAGACGATTTCCTGCAGGGAAGGAGAAACATCTATCCCCAAGTACTTAAAGGTTTGAACCAATGGAATAGATATAGAAAGGGACATGGAATCAATTTTAGAATTGAGGGGAAGTAAACATGACTTACTCCAAATAATTTTAAACCCAGAGAGAGAATTGCTGACTCCAGCTCCTGAAGAGAGATCGGTTCAGCCAGGTATTCTGAATCTGAATCTGACAGACTAGGTACATCAAGATTGGACAGAAAAGATGCAAGAGTCAGGGTCACCATCAGCAGAAGAAGTATAGAGGTTAGAGTAAAAAGAGTGAAAGGCAATATTAATGTCTTTTGGGTCTGTCATAATGAGCCCAGATTAGGATTTCACTGCTGAAATATTAGCAAACTTTTCACTGTTGTGTAATCTTAGGGCTAAAAGGTTGGTCTACTCCCTTGAAAATAATAATTCTGCCTGGATCTTTGGATCAGGAATTCTGCCCTGGATCTCAGTAATGATTTGAGTTCGGACCGAACCGTCATGATTTTACTGAGTGTATTGTCTGAGAAACAACGCTGATTATCTCTAGTCAGATTCTGGAGCTGTGATTCCAGTTCAACTATCTTTTTGTGTCGGTTTTTCTGAAGCAAAGAGGCATATGAAATTGATTTATTCCTTATAAACCCTTTAACTGCATTCCAAAGTGTTCGACGATCATCCACTGAACCTCGTTTAATTTCAATATATTCAGCAAATGTATTTCTGAATTGACTGCAAAAGTTTTCATCCTGTAACAATTTAGGGTTAAATCGCCATCTAGTGGCACGAGATGGCCGAGGGATCAAAGATAATCTGCACAAATTTCCATCATGATCCGACAGAGATAAGGAACAGATATCGGCATCACGAACAGCTGAAGATAAAGAAGTAGAAATGGAAATATAGTCAATTCGCAAATAGGATTTATGAGTAGCAGAAAAGAAAGTGAAAGACTTAGCAGAAGGGTTGAATAAACGCCAACTATCCACCAACGAGGATGAGGTTACACATTGCCGAAGTTTGTCAGAACACAAAGCTTGAGAGTATGATTCCTTCGGTCCAGATCTATCTAGGATATGCAACTTTACAGAATTCATATCTGCACCCGATACAATTTCAAAATCTGAAAACTTCAGGGGCAACAAGGGGCATAAACTGAGAGAAATACAATATTCCTATTCTCCACGATTGTTTTTATGCGTGTTATTCTACCATCTGCATCACCACCTTTATCTAAAATAGTCATATTTAAAGTCTTCCGCACCAATATTAGGACACCCTTGGTTTTATCCGAAGATGAGTGAGATACCACTTCATAAAACTTATTATTACACCTGTGTATATCCTCCTCTTTCAAATGGGATTCTTGAACTAACACTATATCAATCTTTCTTCACAAAAAATCCAGAAAACCTGTACGTTTGTGATATTAATATTACAACTCAGAATATTAAGATCAGTCATAGATATCAAACAGAATTACTGCATAATAAGACAAAATACAAGTTTGAAAATAAAACAAGTTGAGTCTACCATTAAACCACCCCCCACCCTCCCCGTTACCATTCAAATAAACAAACACATAAAATATCAATCAGTAAGCGATACTGTATGCACAATGAACTATGAATTAAGAAGTGAACATTAAAATGAACAGTGAAAGACACAGTCCTAACCATTTAGAGCATCTCTTCTCCGATTAGACAGCAAATGTCCAGCTGAAGTTCACTGAGAGTTGGTGGATGAAAGGGATCTGAGAAAAACTCTTGCTTCTTCTGGGGAATATAGCATTTTAGGTTCACCTTGATTGAAAATAATCTTCAGCGGAAAATTCTGGATGCCAGCGTCTCTCATCTCCTTCCTAATTGGTGCAAATGCACTTCTTTTTGCGGTGACCGGAGAAAAATCTGGAAAGAAAGACAGCGTTGCTCCGTCTGAAGTTTTCACCGGGGCATGAAGTCTGGCGGCCCGCAGAATGAGCTCCCTGTCCGTGTACCGCAGCAGTTTAAAGATGAAAATTCGTGGTTTAGCGCGATCTGAGGAGAGCCGTGTGTTCACGCGATGCGCTCGCTCCACTTCAATCTCTTTGCCCGCCAGAGACGGGAGCCACGTCGGTAGCGATCTCCTCAAAAAGCTCATAGGGTCGTCCTTTTCGGAACCTTCAGGCAATCCAACCAGATGCAGATTGCTGCGCCTATTGCGATCCTGTAAGTCCACAACCTGTTGCTCGAGCACGGCTACTCGCCTATCGTGATCTGCGACAACTTTCTTTTGTTCTCTCGTCTCCCCTGTAAGACGATCCAGTTTAGAGCATAGCGACTGAACAACTGACATGTGAGAAGCGAACTCGTTACGCATCGCCGTCAACTCCTAGAATGTCCTCAAAGTGTGTAACAGTGTTTGCAATCTTGTCCATAATATCACTTGAGTTCAGTGACTTGGATTTCTTCTTAATCGGAGAAGCCGACGGAGACAACTCCTGCTGTTTGCGACTGAATGCCATCAGGTAAAGCACCACCAATGAATAAAACTTAAAACAAAACGAAAAAAATCTGCAAAAAGTGGCCAAACATACGGAGCTCTACTCGAGTGCGACTAGGTTCACGAACACGTCACGTGACTCCCCTTATTTTGCTGGATTTTTGTAAAAAATTTTTTTTTATAAATATCTGACAAAAAGTAGGGACACAACTGTGAATCCTTATATTGTACTATATTTAATAGTAGTTAAAAAGACAAATATTTAAATAGATTTTCTTAATATATTATAATATATAAGCAGAATTAGTAATTAAAAAATTGTTAATTTATAACCTTAACACTTCACCTTAATTTTTAAAAAAACCTAATTGATCTAAATTATGTATTGAGGTCTGAGGATAGGTATCATCAGAAGCAGTGAGGACTAAGGTCAAGTCACCATCATTTTGATAAAATAAATAAAAAAATCAAATCAAACAGTATATTTATGTGAGGCACATTCTAGTTGATTAAATTTAAAGAGAAAATGTTGCTATTTTAAAAACAAATCATAGGTAAATTTGTGAGGCACTTTCAGTGAATTAGATTAACTTAACCTCAGACCTTAGCAGTGAGGAAGGCCAAAATAAATGTCTCCATCGCTATGTCCCTTTCCTCATTATCAGCATCCACTGTGTTTGGCTGTACAACTCTATCTGGAAAATACAATCAACATATTAAGCAAACAGGTCTGGTGAAAAAAAAACAAAAAAAAAAACATATTCCTCTAGACTTTACCACACCGTTAATGACAGAGACATCAAAATCTGGATGAATGCAGTGACCATCCAAAACAGTCGACTGAAAGACATTTCCTCCCACATTTGAGGATTCCAGAATGCTAGCGACCACTGTGGGAAAACATTACATGCTCAATATCACATTCACCAGTTATCCTGTACGGACATTAACTTATCTAGTAAAACAAAGCTTATTCTGCAACCTAGATCCAATGAATGCAAAGTGAATATTTCATCTGACACCTATAGTCTAGCCAAACACTCACAGGTAGAGTCATTGTCTGCCAGACAGCTCATTGTACGTCTCGACAGTACGCCTTCCCTTGGCTTTCGCGGGTTGCTTACTCTGGGAGAGGATGGTCTGGGTGGCATCAGCACTGATTGCTGCTGTACACTGCCCTACAGAACACACCAGCCCTCATATTAATATAAAATGATACAGAGAAATGAGACACAGCAGCAAAGATGTTGAAGAATAACATTACTATGGAGACATAACATACAGTTTCTTCCCATTATGTTGCTGTCTGTTACCTTTGAAGGAGCCTTTGTTTCAGTTTGCATGTATCGAGGCTTCACAATCGTGCCCGACGCTAAAAATCAATAAGATCAAATGAAATTGTGAGGATAACATCAATGAGTTATGACACAATGCATGGTGGGTGCTCTAACCTTTGGTTTTCCTCCTTGCACCACTGTTATTTGCACCGCTGGCTTCATTTTCAGTGGATAAACTAAAAAAAGAGAGGCTGTCTGAATATCTGCATACATGAAACTGATTAATAAGAGTGAATTCATACAGAAAAGTTAAATGACAACCAGATACTGTTTTGTGAGGTCTAATACAGATACATAACAGCATCTGGTTGAACCCATGGAGTTTAATTTGGACTTTGATACAGAGACAGTTCATAACTTTTCCTTGTTATTAGACCAAATAATTATTTAGCAGTAATAGTGTCATCTTACCACGCCATTTTCTGCATAAATTACTTTCATTTTATTCGTATTTAATTTTTAAATCAAGTCAAGTTGCCATTTTCAAACTATGTCGCCTGGATCACGGTGAGAAAATACTTTTAACATGTAAACAAATACATGTTACAATACCAACATTAGCACACTTATTTTCACATGAGGTAATACATAACACTTCAAAGAGAGCCAGATTGATGTTTACATTATTCAAGCAACAAGCTAACATTAACGTTATATGATGAACTGAAGACTTGAACTTGATCTAAAATATGAAATCTTACTTTTTTGAGTCACTTGAAGCGGTTTTCGCTACTTTACGTATATTTAACGGCTTTTTGGATGCCATTATGTCACAGAAAACCGAGACCAATGCGAGGACTGTTGTTATGTATTTTCACCGCGCGTTTGATTGATTTTCTTCCTCTGTGTTTGAAGCGCTAAGATGAGCTGCGCTCAGCGCCACCTGTCGGACTGGAGTGCAATTGAACGAAATAAAGTAACCCAACTTGAGAACATTTTCACAATTTTCCTATAAATGATGCAAAGTTTTGTTTGTTTTTCATTGTAATGAATTACTTATAGTGAGACTAAGTTAACTGACTTCCTTTGTTAAATACATTTTATAATAAAAAGCTGTATTTTTAACGTAATAAAGTTGTAGCTTTAATAAAATGTAAATAAAATGTCATATGTACGATAGATACAGTACGTTTTACTGAAACAATTAAAAAAAAATTACATTTACAAGATTTACGCGTCATGATAAACTAAATAATGCTAAATAATTCTGTAAACTAAATAATTTTAAAAGTTAAAAGCACAATCAAAAAAATGTACGAAATGATATATAAATATATAATGAAGTATTTAAAATGTTTTCTCCTGTCAGTCAGTGTCCGCCCTCTCTTCTAAGTAACTAAGCGATCAGTGAATAACTCCCAGGCATGTAAACACCGCTCCGTCTCTTTATTTGCAGATGAAAATGATTTAAGCAGCACCATGAAGAGCTGATCGTATGTAGTTTAGAGGTCTGTAACTCGGGTAAGTGCAGATATCCACGCGTTTCAGATCACAGTCTGTGTTTTATGTGTGTTTGTTCATCCCTTTGGAGTTGAAATGTTAGGATTAGCCATAGTTAGCAAGAAAAGTTAGCTCAAACTCTGCGTCTGGCAACTTTTAAGTGCTGCTTCCCAGATATTTGACGGATTTAAGGGGTTAATTTATTTAATTATCGTCAAATTTCTTATAATTTGTGAAAGCGCTGCTGATTCAGCACAGTGTTATTATTATTAGCACGTAAGTTAAGTTAGCAAGCTAGGAGACGCTCCCACTTTCCTGGATGTTTTCAAAAGTTCCTCCATGAGCAAATAATGAATGCTGATGAATATAGTTTGGTTATGGGAATTATTGTAGAGAAGTTCAAATATGAACCTGAAATGTGCTGTATATTCAGTGTTTATGTACCAAATACCTCTGGCATCTGCTTTTACTCAGATTTCTTCCATTGAAATGACAGCAATCCAATGCTGTTGTGAGGCTCTTTTCACCAAACCCTCAATAAATAATAAATATGTATGTGACCGATCAGTTTCCCTGCTCTCTCGTTTCACAGCTCAATGAAAGTTCATGAGAGGCTTCAGTTTCCATTACTGACTCAGTCTGTAGGCTTGTTTGATACTTTTGCTGTAGCTTCTGTAGTTTTACAGGATTTTAAAGGATCTGCTCATAAGTAATGTCATGATTTGAACGCATATTATTGTATTCAGGAATGCTTCTGAAGGTCGTGGTGGGATCATGTGTCTTTTGTGCTCTTCAGGGTTGGAGAAAAGCTGGAATGGCCTCTAAACTATTCGACAGACTTCGCCGTACGCTGTTCAAAGAAGGGGAGCTACCTTCAGAGACGGGCGGTCAGGGAGCAGATGACTTTCCAGAAAGTTCTGAGCTTGAGGATGACACAGACTGCGTGTCGGCCAGACTCGGAGGAACCCTGTGCTTCGAGGGTGATGGGGTCCTGGACTCGGAGGATGCAGGAGACGGGTCGGGGCCAGACAGCGACTCTGACCTTTTTGGAGAGTCCATAGATAATGCATGTAGCAGCACAGGTAGTCATCAATAACACATGTGTTTTACAAAGCTGAAATTGTTAGGTATATTCTGCCTAGATGAGTAAAATAGAAGAATTTGTATCATGGGTGAATTGAAGTCCAGGATACATATGCAGAAGCTGTTAAAAATTTTAATTTGCTCAGTCTTGTTGCTTCAAGACATACAATATTGTTCAAAAGTTTGGGGTTAGTCATTTATGCTTTCCAAGACTACATTTATTTGTTTAATATACAGTAAAAACATTACAATTTTGAAATATTATTACAATTTAAAATGACTGTTTATTGTTAATATATTTTAAAATGTAATTTAAGCTGAATTTTCAGCATCATTACTCTAGTTTTCAGTGTCGCATGATATTTCAGAAATCATTATAATATGCTGATTTGATGCTCAAGAATATTTAATTTCATTCTGCTTAATATTTTTGTGGAAAAACTTTCTTCAGGATTCTTTGACAAATAGTAGGTAAAAAAAAAACAGCATTTAGAAATCTTCTGTAACATCTTTACTGTCACTTGATCAGTTTAATGCTTCCCTGTTGAATAAAACTTGATTTTTATTTAATCTTACTGACCCCAAACTTTTAGTTTTACTGTAGTGTGTGCTATTATTATTGTTCGGAGTTGTCTAAAAAACAACATAAAATTAGTCCATTTGACTTATAGTCCATTTTAATTCATAAGTCAAGAATAGACTAGATTCAAATTTGGGTCAGACTTCACTGAAAATTATCTGAACACTTGCAGTTCTTGAATCAAATTCTGTATTCAAACTGATGTCACCAAACAAATTGGAAAGCAGTGGTTTTTGGTGACAATGATGTAAAATCTGTCAGCTGTGGTCATTATGAACTGCCATTGTATGGAAAGGAGCTTGTATGGAAAAAAATCCTTCTTTTAAAAACAGTACATGGTTTGGAACGAGCTCTTCCTTTAAGCTTGAACACGTTTGATATGGTTCTTGTGAATTTGCAATAATCTATTTGTAGGCAGATTTCACTTCTTCTTTTTTAGTTCACTTTTAGTTCACTTGATGCTTCACAGTTGCAGTTAATCTTGTCTTTGGTTTATAGAAACCAGCCCAATAGGTCCTTCCCCAAAAACCTCGAACATGATCACCAGACAACTACAAGAAAACTGGCGGAGCTCAAAAACTCGGTGCATTCCTCAAAAACTAATTTTTGAGGTGACTGACGCCAGTGTTGTGCATGAGACAAATTCCAAGTATGTGGTAAGTACACTAACACCAGCTGTGAACCATTTCAGTCAAGTTTCAAGAACCATTATTCAGTCTGTCAGTTTTTTTTTTTATGTCACCAAAAACACCAACATTCATCACCAAGCATTTTAAATTTGGGAAAAAGACTAATTTGACTGTTCACACCAAAGAAAAGGAAAATACTTGTAAAAATGTAGTTTAAAACACATGCACGTTCTTAGAAATGTACAGAAATACAGGGTGGGCCATTTATATGGATACACCGTAATAACATGGGAATGGTTGGTGATATTAAAGTCCTGTTTGTGGCACATTAGTATATGTGAGGGGGCAAACTCCTCAAGATGGGTGGTGACCATGGTGGCCATTTAGAAGTCGGCCATCTTGGATACAACTTTTGTTTTTTCAATAGGAAGAGGGCCATGTGACACATCAAACTTATTGGTAATATAACAAGAAAAACAATGGTGTGCTTGGTTTCAACGTAACTTTATTCGTTCATGAGTTATTTACAAGTTTCTGACCACTTATAAAATGTGTTCAATGTGCTGCCCATTGTGTTGGATTGTCAATGCAGTTTCATGCCCCAAAAAATATCAAAATTAATTTTAATTCAGAAATTAAAAATGTGCTTATCAAAAAAAAAGTATATTCAGGCTATTGGGTTCAAGAACTGAATTCTTTATGTATTTTGTAGTGCTGTCGAATCGATTAAAAAAACTAATTATTTGCAAATTTTTCTGTAATTAATCGCGATTAATTGCATATTACTTTGATAAATTTATATTGTCATAACGCAAGTCAAAGGATGACAGGAAAAAAAGGATGCTGCATTAATTGCGTTAAAATTTTTTCCAAGAGACGGAAAGCCCCCCCCTCCCCGTAAACATCACGTCATTGACCCATTTATTAGCTGCAGATGAAATCAAATAAACTTGTGGTCTTTCTCATCAGCTCTACATGATTCACGTCATCCATTCTGGGATGTTTGACAAAACTCCCGCGGTCATCACGCGGCGCTACACTGACTTCGAGCGTCTACACAGCCGCTTGCGCCGTCGTCACGGAGACGAGATGGATGGCGTGTTCTTCCCTCGCAAGAAGCTGCGCAAGAACTTTGCCGCCGAGACCATTGCCAAGCGCAGCCGGGCATTCGAGCAGTACCTGACCCACCTTCACTCCCTTCCAGAACTACGGAGCACACCTACATTTCTTGAGTTCTTCTACCTGGGTGATCTGCGTGCGGGCCAGATGCTGATGCGAGTGGGCCGGTACCAAGACGCCCTGGGCTCTCTTCTCAATGCTCTGCGACTCCAGGAGAAGTTAGGATGCCATCAGCTTCTGCAGCTCAACCAGCTCCAGAGGGTTCATTGGTTCTTCACGCTGTCTGCCTTGGTCACCTGCTTTCAAGAACTAGAAGAGCTCAGTGAGGCTCAGGAACACTGCGACCGAGCCCTGCAGGACCTAGCGCCTTCCCAGGAGGCTTTGCAGCAGCATCAGTTGCACCCTCTGCTCATCCCGCTCCTTCAATCCAACGTCAGGCTGTCCTGGAAGGTCTCGAAGGACAAGAGGCGCTGGGAAGCTCTTCTGCAGGACATCCAGGAGCAGGGGATTGATATCGGGAATCAGCCCAACCTAAAGGAGTGTCTAATTAAAGAGAACATCGAGGACAGTGAGGGGCTGTTCAGGGCTAAGAGCAAAAGTGACGATGTCCCATAAGCATTCAGGATTATTATTTTTTAATATGAGTATTAGAAGTTATGAGGGATGATTCCGATAGGAATATGTATGATAGTTTACTAAGGAAACATGTGGAATTAATACTAACCTGTATAATGCACAGCATGCAAAATACACATACATTTCATGGGCACATTTCAGTAGCATTTATTATAGACTTATTCTTTATTTGGCAACTCTTTACTATATGATTCAATTTTTTAACATTACTTAAAGGAATAATTGACCAAAAATGAAAATGTGCTTAAAATTTACTCACCCTCAGGCCATCCGAGATGTAGATGAGTTTGTTTCTTCATCATAACAGATTTGGAGAAATTTAGCATTATGTCACTTGCTCACCAAAGGATCCACTGTAGTGAATGGGTGCCGTCAGAATGAGAGTCAAAACAGCTGATAAAAACATGACAATAATCCACAAGTAAACCAGATGACTCAAATCCGTCAGATAATGTTGTGTGAAGTGAAAAGCTGTATGTTTGTTAGAAACAAATCCATCAAGACATTTTTAACTTTAACCTCTCGATTCTGGTCAAAATACTCTGCTTCCTCTAGTGAAAAAGTCCATCCCATCCATCCATGTTGTCCTCTCACATCAAAATCCACCAACATATTACAGTATTTTGGACTGTTTTTACTTATAAATGGTGCTTGATCTCTGCATATTTCTCTCCTGATTCAGATGAGATGAGAGAAGTTTTTCACTGGAGAAAGTAATATGATGAAACTCGTATTTTAGCCGGTTTGACGTTAAAACATCTTTGTGAAGGACTGGTTTAAAATAAATGACTCTTTTCTCTTTGTGAGTCGTGTGGATTACTGTGATTGTTTTTATCAGCTGTTTGGACTCTCATTCTGACGGCACCCATTCACTGCTAAATAATATTTAATTTCTCCATATCTGTTCTGATGAACAAACTCATCTACATCTTGGATGTCCTAATGGTGAACAAATTTTCATTTTTGGGTGAACTATCCCTTTAATGCATTCGGCATTATAAACTAATAATACTTTTTCAGAATTCATATATATTATTAGTTTATTATAGCTCTAATGCTTTAATTGGTGTTAACAAATTGAACTTTTATTTTTGTATCCTATAAAATCCTCACCTGGGAACCATGTTTTGTTGTGACACACAGAACTTTTGAACCACTTAATTCCCTATTTTCAGCTGTCATGAGTTGCAGACTGGTTGTTTTGTGTCTTATAAAGCTGTCAACCATCATTTGAGCACTTGTAGCACACATTCTTTAGAGTGGACATTGGGAAGAATTAAACGAGGCTGTGTACTCTATTCTGCTGTTTACATTCAGTTGCCTTGGACTGATTTGCCTTTTTGGTGAAGAATGCAGTATGAATTATTAAAGTAAAGGGAATTTCCTCTTTCGGTGTAAATTGTGAATGAAATTGTTAGATACTGCTACAACAGCCTTTTGGTGCTGTGAACTACAATTTTAATCTTTATGTTTTGTTTTTGAGCTCAGACTGCTTCTAAAACTTCAGGTCACAACAGTTTATTTAGGCAGTGCATTACTTTTTTAGGACTTTTTTTTTTCCAAATAATATGATTGATTCATTAATGTATTAGACAGAGCCTTTTTATTGAATGAATACGCTCAAAAATTAAAGTTTTAATATCTGAGCTCATTCTTTTTTTTATGTAATCTTTATGAAATTGTTTTACAAATTGTTGTCCCTTGCACACAATTTTGTATACTTGTTAAACAGATTACCGTTTTTCCCTATGTTACCTACTAAATTTGAACTTGAATATATTTATTTATATATTTATTTATTGTTTTTGGGTATAGTTGAATCTATAAAGTAATATACTCTTCACAAAGCTGTTTTACAAGTTTTCACACATTTTTGGTAATTTCATTTTGGCAAACTAAAAGCCTTTGCAATAACTAAATGCTTCCAGGTTTTTATTCAAATTTTGTATTTCAAATGATTTTAGGCACTGAAATAGTTCAATAAACTATTTGCATCGCTCTCAGATGTATAGAATTTGCACTGTTCTATGTTATTGGAAAAGTATCATTTGTGTTATATTCTCCTCCCCTTTTTTAGGTTCCTCGGTAACTTTGGGTGAGAGAGTAGACTGTGAATTTTAGTATTTATTTATTTTTAGTAAGTTATTTAGTCATTTTGTTCTATCTGTCTTTCGAATCATATTTAACCCATATTTAAAGACAGTTTCAGCCTCTGGGGGACAATTGCATAAACTGCTTAGACTAGTCTTACAAGTTAGTCATTACATTTTTTTAGTCATTACATTACATTTTTAGGGGCAGTTGTGGCCTAATGGATAGAGAGTTGGACTTGTAACCTTAAGGTCATGGGTTCGAGTCTCGGGTCTGGCAGGGATTGTAGGTGGGGGAGGGAATAACCAACAACCCTCAATACCACGACTGAGGTGAGACCCTTGAGCAAGGCACCGAACCCCCAACTGCTCCCCGGGCGCCGCAGCATTGGCTGACCACTGCTCCGGGTGTATGTTCACTACTGTGTGTGCACTTGGATGGGTTAAATGCAGGGCACAAATTCCGAGTAGGGATTGCCCCACTTCCCTTTCCCTTTTTTTTTTTTTCTTTAAGACTGGTCATCAATTTTACAAGTCAGTTACATAAAAAAACAAAAAATAGATCTAATTTGAATCCAAAAAGAAAGACTGATTACCTTTTGGCTAACTACTAGTTGGCTAGACTAGTTTTTAAGTCAGGTGACTTTATGCAACTGGACCCATTTCTCAAATCTTAAACCTATGGCCTTTTAACTTTGTTGTTTTTTGTAAATGCATTAATTACAAAATTCAGTTTTGATGGTCCCTTACACACACTGTTCTCTAAAAGCACCAAATGTGGTTTTCTTTAGAGCACCATACAGCACTGACAACACAAACACCTACAGCTCATTTGTAAGAATCTGTCATCTGCCATCTAGTGGTCACATAAAACTTTATAGAATTCCACTAAATAAATGCACATTGTGTCAATGCACAACCTGTTCCAAAGCGATGCGTACAGTCTGGGCTCTATTTACTTGAAATCATATTGCAATGTAAATGTAATTTGCCGCATCTGCAGAGGAAATGTCAAAAATCCATGGGAAAAAAAGCTGTGCTGTGCAACTGATTCCATGCAGAAATTGAGGGGTTTCCATTGAGCTTACTGTGAAAATTGTCCAGTGTGTTAGAGATTAGTTTCAGATCAGCTCACACACTGCCATAAAAGTGTTGTTATAATCAAAATCAAACTATTATGTGGCAAATAAAGCATCATACTTCATTCACACGTGCACTGTAAAGAAATATTTTTGGAGTATGACTTAAAAGAAAATACAACTTCAATCAATTTTCATGTTTAGTTCAAAGTGTTAATTGCCGTTTGTTTTTACTAGCAATTTCTTCACCATTTTTTGTTTTTCCCAGTGTATTTTGGAAAAAAAAACATTTTATACATTGCTTGCTCTACTGCAGTCAAGTGGCATTTACAGATCAAGTGATTAAAAAATACACACATCTCTGGAAGTAGGCTACCCATGAAGTAAAACTGGCATCGTTCTGAATTAGGAGTATTTTGTGGTTGCATGTGCCAACATACCTTGTATCTCAAGTGCCCACATGTTTAATTGTTTGCCAAATCATCCCGCCCCCAACTCACGCTATTGGTTGAGAGCGGGCTTCAAGTGTTCTGATTGGCTGACTGGCGCGGCCCGCAGTCAATACTCTCTAGTCTGGAGAAAAGTGATTTCTTTGGACAACCTTTTAGTAATATTAGTGTGCGTGTATGCACACTATTTAAAACATCGTTTTAAAAATACGACTTGAGCATGAGTATGTACTGTTCCCATTTTACAGATAGGATGGCAAAACAATTCTAAAGTAATAAGCAGAACCGCGGGGTTCAGTAGATGCTTTTTCTTTCTTTCTTTCTCGCGCAAGGATCTCGAAGCTCTCCGCTCCTCCTCTGACTCTGACTCTGACTCGCAGTTCATTGTGTGACCGCAGCTCGAGAGGATGACGGCTCGAGTGTGTTTTTTGGTGAGTGTGTTTTTATTGTGTCTGTCTGGATGCTTGAGCACAGCAGACGCGGCTCCAGGACCAAACTGCACAGGTGAGAAGATACATGCTCTTTTATCTTCATAACGCAGCACGAAGAAATGCATTAATGTGCTTTACAAACAGCTGTGTAGTAACATGACATAATCTGGATTACAGAATCAGATTAAAAAAATGAAGTACCTGTAATTAGACTGGATTACATGATGATTACATAGTAATAATTAATTGATTCTCCATCTTTCTAACTCTCTTCATTCTAACTAACTCATCGTTTAGCCTACTGCTTATATAATTCTTCCAGTTTTGTGGACATTCACAGTCTTTAGTCACAGCATTCAACCACTGGATTTACAAAAATAACTTCAGGTTTAAGAAGTGTTTCAACATTGCATCAACTACTGATGAACACAATCATTTTTATTTGAATTATGACTCATTCAAACACATGGACACATTAAAATGCATAAATCCATCATCTGATTCTTGCACCTAATATATTTACTTGAAATACCCCTGAGATTTAAAAAATTTATATTTTAATAATGAAGTATCACATTTCCATGTTCATGTTTTGTATTTTTTCAGTAAGTGGTTTATTTTGATTCATTTTAAAATTAACATTAGCT
This sequence comes from Barbus barbus, assembly GCF_936440315.1. Taxonomy (NCBI): domain Eukaryota; kingdom Metazoa; phylum Chordata; class Actinopteri; order Cypriniformes; family Cyprinidae; genus Barbus; species Barbus barbus. The sequence goes on from NC_136719.1 coordinate 7,885,825, forward strand.
TTTCTTTTAACTCATAAACCCCCTACAGTTCCTTCACAAACCCACTTTGGGAAACCTTGACGTAATGTAATGTTTAATGCATTTAATAACAAATAGAGTATATTTTATTACTCTTTTTATATTAATATGGTACAAGATATGACGCATTTAAATCTGATTGCATTACCTAAAATGTGTAATGTAATGGATTATGTTACTAAATAGAATTTTTGTCATGTAATTTGGAAGTAATCTGACCACAAAATATGATATTATTACAATTTACGAACGTACTTCCAGTGAAAGGTGAACTATGTGCATTAGTTCAGATTAAATATATAAATTCAGAAAAAACACATACAGTGACCAATATTATTGAAAGACCAATATCACAGTAAAACGAGAATATTTATGGTTACGAGACTTTTTAACCAGATATGCATGCCATGAAATGCATGTATTTATGAATTTGTTTTGAGTTTGTTTGTTGTTTTGAATCGAAATACTGTAACGGTAGACATGAAGATAACAATTATTTTGAATACAACAGTAAACTAATGAACAAAATGTGAACTGATGTCCATGTTTTCTATTAGTATTACTATTCGCTATTATACACAATGAGTAACACTGAGAAAAATTGGATGGTGAAACTATTTTCAATCTGAAATTGCTAGCAAATTTCACAAATAATTGCAAAGAATTAAATGTGAAATTTTCAAGTAGAAAGACTGTGAAGCACACTGCACTACATCTTCTAAAAATCATTTTTGACAGTGTAGGTTGTTACAGCAATTTGTATTTGAAACTGACGATGAATCTGACTTTAATTTGAAGCAGATATATCATTAAAGTTTGAGACATATATTGGAAAACCACTGACTAACAGCTGCTGAGTCAAACTCTTACATCAGTCCCTGGTCTCTCCTGTAATGCTGCTCCTGCTCTTCTGTAGTGGTGGGTCACTGTCCGGCGAAGCTGACGGTCGTGCCGTCCAGTCGGGGATGTGTTTCTGATAAAGACTGCTCTGGAGGACACAAATGCTGTGTCTTTGACTGCGGGGCTGTGTGTGTGCCGCCTGCTTTCAGTAAGAAATACACCATAGAACACCATATTACATTTAATAGAAATACTGAAACAGCATTTTTGTCCATTGAGCTTTATTTTAGTTGCAACTTCAAAATGAACTTTATACAGTAATGCATTCAGCATGCAGTGGTATGGTGTCTTTGACATGTGTCTGTATTACAGCAAAGCCAGGAGTGTGTCCACGCAGAAAATTTGGAGCAGGAATGTGTGCCGAGTTCTGTGTCAATGACAGTGACTGTCCAAACAATGAGAAATGCTGCAGCAATGGATGTGGACATGAATGTATGGCTCCATATACAGGTATGCATGTTATATTATATTATATTATTATTATTATAGTCAATCACCTTTATTTATATAGCGCTTTTAACAATACAGATTTTGTCAAAGCAACTTTACAATATCAAAAAAGTGTGTCAATAGTGTAAAATGACCAGATTAAGCACTCAATTTTCAGTTAAAGGCATTTCATTATTGAATTCAGTTTAAATCTGTGCATTCAAGTCAACGATATCGCTGGAAATGATTATATTATTAAATTAGTATTATTATTAGATTATATAATTATATTTTATTATGTTTGTATTATATAAATGTATGGGTCAGCTTTCTCATTTCCTCTCAATTTGTGTTTTATTTTGTAACAATATGTATTATTTAATGTTATTATGTTGTTATACAGGTAAGGAAATTATTATTATTTATTTATTTTTTTTCTGCCTCAGTTTCTGTTATTTTGTAATAAGTATTATTTAATGTTTTTATCCTGTTATACAGGTTTGAATATTATTGTATTATTTTTATTTAATGTTTGGGTTTGCCTTTTATTACATGTCATATATAATATAGTACTGCTCCAGGCACAGGGTGGCTTTACAAAATGAATTTACATGAAATAATACCTATAGTACAATTTACTCTGTAAGTAAAATGATGTTGCTTTGAGTGTTTTGTGCAGTATATCTGAGACTGAATGCTGCTAAAGGGACAAACTGTTTGTCTGTGTCCATGCAGTGAAGCCTGGTCGATGTGCCCTACCGAAGGGGACTCCAATGTGTGCAGAATACTGTTACCATGATGGCCAGTGTCCTGCTGAACAGAAATGTTGCCCAACCACCTGCGGTCATGCATGCAGTGCACCATGCTGATTTAACCATAGGAAGAAAGAGTCAATGGAAGATACATACTTGAGTTTTTTGTACCATTTAATGCTTTATTCATAGGTTTCCCATTTATAACCACACAATAAACCTCATAGTTTCAGTAAGCCTTCTTTCAGTGGTTGAGTTTTTTGCCCACAAAATAACAAAGAAAATTGCTTCATTGAAAAGTTGGTAATTTTGGTATGCCAGTGTTCCTTTGGCTGTTCTTTTCTCACATAACAGCTCATTGGCATCAGTGCTTAGGAATGTACAAGTTCCCCTCCCCGAGACCCAAACACGTGCAAAACGTCTTGTAATGAAAGAGACCTCTGTTTCCATCCTCTCCAGGAGCTTGGCAGCAAAAGGGTCAAAACATTTGTCTGCAAAAACATGACAGTGATGGAAAAGCCTTGAACTAAATTACTAAATTACCAGAAATGAAACAGCCAAAGAATGCTGGGTAACAATACTGCACTTTTGGCAATTTAGTCACATAAAGAGAAAAGATGAATGTGCAAAAATGAAGAAAATTTGTGCTAAACTGAGGTTAGTGTGCATCAGCTTCCAGGAATGTGAACAGACCGTGAACTCTGTCTGGAGGAAAACAGAGCAAAGTTTGCATCTTTTGTGTAAGAAATGCCAAATTTGATTTAGACACTACAATTCAAAAGTTTAGGGTTAGTAGGATTCAAAAAATACTTTTAATCAGCAGGGACACTGTTTTTTAAATTTGATCAAAAGGTCTATAAACTCTAGATATTTTTAATAAATGTTGTTCTTTTGAACTTTCAGAAATGTTTCTTGAGCAGCAAATCAGCATATTAGAATGATTTCTGAAGGATCATGTGACACTGAAGAATGGATAAAAAGGCTGATGAAAATTCAGCTTTGCATCACTGGAATAAATGACATTTTAACATATATTAAATGAGAAAACAGTTATTGTAAATTGTAATAAAATTCTTTTTTTATTTTTACTGTATTTTTTAAATGAGAGTAAGATAATAATATATACATACATATATTTGAGGTTATTAAATCAAAATACTTGAAACCTTTAGAATTATTTAGAAAATCCAGATCACTGGCTTCCATTTCTGTCCACTCCAAATCCCACTAGTCCAAAATCGCTTTCATAACTATACGTTATATGTATAACATCAAATCTCTTTTGATTGGCTGGGATTGTATCATGTTTCACATTCATTGTTGACATTCAGATCGCTTGTCTCTGGAAATTTGTTTTGTATTGTGCCTAGTTAGGACACATTGTAACCAACATACTTGAGTCAGCAGTGCCAGGCAAAAATAGGTAAGCTGATGATGTGGTGCTCGGACAGTCTGATTTGATCTGTGATACTTTTTAGTTTAAAAACCAGTAAGTTAATGGAAATATGTACATCTACATTTAAGTGCATATATATATTATAAAATTCCAAAATAACAGAAAGACTTACAATCAGCCAATGCAGAGGCTCTTTCATACAGTAATTCAAGCAGAATGGCACTGCTGGGATGCTAAATAGTTTCCTAAACCTTCCAAAAAAACATTCCATTCTTCCGCAAAATCCCTTGAGGCACAAACAAAAAATGTTGCACTAAAGAGTCAAACTGTTCTTAACACATGGGTTTCTAGTCAGTTTATTATGGGAAAGTTAACCAGTGTTAACATCATCAACATTTTAATTCCATAACACCCAATCTGGAGGTCATTATGTGGTCAGCCCACAGACAAAAGCACAGAGTAAAAACAAAACACTAAAAAAAAAATACAGTCCAATTCTTCCAAACAACACATATTTAAATATCAGTGCATTACAGAACATGGAAAATATTTGCCACATTCTTAGACATCCATTTTCAGTAGTCGGATTGCAGTGTCTGTGTTTCTATGAGGCTCAGTCACGCTCTCAAGAAGGCTGGAGTAAACTGAGATGACTTAACATCACTCAAAAGGAGGCTAATCCATCTTGGTAGCTCATTCGTCACTTGGCATCGAATCTTTCCAGACTGAAAAGCATCTTAAAACTCCAGCAGCTGCCGTTTAAGCATCACGATACACTCCACTGCCTAAAATGGACATTTCGGGCATCAGACCTGCTCTCGGCAGTTTAGGTCAGCAGTGGCACTCCCCTTATGCGGCGGATGAGGTTGGCCAATCGCTTCGCCAGCGACAGGCTCGGTTCATCCACCTGGAAGGTGCGGGTCAGCAAGTTGTAAAAGGAGCCGTAGCCCACCGCGACCACCGTGCAGGTGAGGCAGATGACGTTGTAGGGCATGCTGAAGTCAGGCGTGGGTAGATTTACCAGCAGCGGTTCGGTGTACACTCGCACAAAGTAGCTTGATTCTTCTTTGACTGGGACGCTGGAAGTCAAAGGTGAACCGTTAAAAAGAAAGAAAACAAATAAGGTACACTTTCTTACTGTTAAAGGAATAGTTCACACAAAAATAGAAATCTGCTGAATATTTACTCACCCTCAAGCCATACAAGATGTAGATGAATTTATTTCTTGATCAGAACAGATTTGGAGAAATTTAGCATTATATCACTTTCTCACCAGTGGATGCTCTGCAGTGAATGGGTGCCGTCAGAATGAGAGTTCAAACAGCTGATAAAAACATCACAATAATCCACAAGTAAACCACACCACTCCAGTCCATCAATAATGTCTTGTATAAAAAAGATGCATATTTGTAAGAAACTAATCCATCATCCAGTAGTCACTTCTGGCCAAAATACGAGTCCATAATCTATAACGCTTCATCCAGTAAAAAAATTCCTGTTGTCCTCTCACATCAAAATCCACCAACATATTTCTTTACAACTGTTTTTGCTTGTAAATGGTGCATGATCTGTGCATATTTCTCTCCTTATTCATACAAGACGACATCACTGCAGAAAGCAGTAAAACGCCTTAATGTGGTATTAATTTCTTACAAACATGCAGATTTTCATTTCATAATACATTAACTGATGGACTGGAGTGGTGTGGTTTACTTGTGGACTATTGTGATGTTTTTATCAGCTGTTTGGACTCTCATTCTGACGGCACCCATTCACTGCAGAGGATCCATTGGTGTGTGATTATGATTATTTTCTACAAATCTGTTCTGATGAAGAAACAAACACATCTACATCTTGAATGGCCCGAGGGTGAGTGTATTTTCAGCACATTTTCAGTTTTGGGGGGGAACTATTCTTTTACAACCAAGGCCAATTCATACTTACAAAGTGCTAAACAACGGTTGGTCTTGTGTGAAGTTGGTGTTCATTGCAACCATACTTGGCACAAGGGCGCTGACCACAGAGGACCTGCAATAACATATTTATAGTACTTCAATCAGATATAGGGAGTGGCACACAGGATAAAATCTGTACAACAATTATTTTTAGTCAAGGATCGTAAGAGAAGACTAAATCTTGCAAAAGAAGCTGGAGATGTTCTTGACAGATAAGATCTTTCAAAATACTTGATAAGCAAGCATTTTACCCAACGTAGAAGCCGTGGTTAGGATCAGGTGTGTACTCAGTCCATTTGAGCAGGGCCCTTTCAAACTGTACAGTGACCTCTGTCATAGAGTGAGGGGGTAACTGGATCAGCATCTCCAGTAGATGAGGACGATGGCGGTCTTTAGCAGGCTGGTAGTGAACGTAACCTACAGGAGAAGGCACAAGGTCTATAAAGGCTGTATTCTCTGTGTTCATAAGCAAGGGTCTTGTTCTGTCCATTCAGGAAAAGTTTGTAAAAACTTTAAACTTACTGTTTACTGTGACTTTTATGTATACTTCCTCATTTTGAAGAGTGTTGAAACATTTGCCAAGAATTCTCTATTTTGGGCTTGTTCCCTGCCCAGACGTTTTAAAGGAACACTCCACTTTTTTTGAAAATAGGCTTATTTTCTAAGTCCCTACAGTTGAGTTAAACAGTTGAGTTTTACCGTTTTCGAATACATTCAGCCGATCTCCGGGTCTGGCGGTAGCACTTTTAGCTTAGCTTAGCATAGATCATTGAATCTGATTAGACCATTAGCATCAAGCTCAAAAATGAGCAAAGAGTTTTGATATTTTTCCTATATAAAACTTGACTCTTCTGTAGTTACATCGTGTACTAAGACTGACGGAAAATGAAAAGTTGTGATTTTCTAGGCCGATATGGTTAGGAACTATACTCTCATTCCGGCGTAATAATCAAGGGACTTTGCTGCCGTACCATGAGTGCAACAGGCACAATGATATGACGCAGCGCCTGAAAGTAGTCCCCAGCTAGGTAACTAGTTATGATATAGCTGGGGACTACTTTCAGGCGCTGCGTAATATCATTGCACCTGCTGCACCCATGGCCGGAATGGGAGCTAAAAAAAAAAAACCTTTGAAAATATGTATTCAATACTGATATATCAGTAAGAATAAGAAAATAAGTAACCTTTATTCAGCAATGATGCATTCAACTAAACAAAAATGACAGTAAAGCCATTTATTATGTTACAAAAGATTTCTATATCAAATAAATGCTCTTCTTTTGAGCTTTCTATTCATAAAGGGATCAAGAAAAATGTGTCATGGTTTCCACAAAAATATTAAGCACCAAATAACCATAATAAACATTTTAATAGATTTTAATTAAACTGCAATCATATTTCACAATACTACTGTTTTACTGTATTTCTGATTTCTTAAATGCGGCCTTGGTGAGCATAAGACATGCTTCAAAAATGCTTCACTTTCAAAAATGTTCAAAAACACACAAAAAAAAATCTTAGAGACCCCAAACTTTTGACAGGCAATGTACAGTAACAGTCTAATAATGTCAGTAATAAGCAAATAATACTGTCATTACATCAGACCCTGCACTGATGTATACAGATCAGTGCATCAAACCAAGCATTTTAAAGAACTAATATGATTTTTTCCATACAAATAAACAAATTAATGAATGAATCTTAAGATGCCAATGAAAAATGAAAAGGCCAGAACGGCAGCATGGGCATTTAAACATCAGAAATATTTAGTTATTTAAAGTAGATTTATATTATAATAAATATAGCATTTTTCATTATTAAAGTACTGGAAGTCAAAAGAGGCCTTAATTGGAAAATTGCCCTAAAACAAGTGATAAATATATAGAAAGCACACATTATATTTTTTTTGCACAGATACTACTGTGGACATGTTATCTACTCACTGGGCTTGTTATCACGGGACTTGCTGGTGACTGTCAGGGTGTGAATGTACAGTTGCAGGTACCAGGGCACTGAATCCATCAGCAGCACAGGAAAAGCCCGATATGGGTGGTTATTGTAGATGACAGTGTGGATTTCCCCTGTCTGCAGCCCAAAACCAGCCACGTAGCGCTCTGCATGCAGCAGAGGACGAAGCATTTCGCCTAAAGCACAAGGTGAAAGAACCACAGAATCAAGTTGGCATGACAGATCTATTAACACAGACGAATATAAAAAATGAGAATACAGATTCTCACTTTGTAACAACAACATAAATAGTTAATTGATTCAAAGACCACCTATCAAATGCATTCATACCACTGTCTCCTTTCCAGCGCAGAAGGAGATTGAGTGAACGTAACTGGCCAAACGTCTCAGCTCTGGTCAGGTCAAACACTGAATATGTCCTGCGGTCCCCCAGCACCACAGCTTGGCTGAGCAGAGGAGTCGGAGGACTCAACTCAAACAGCTCCCCCTGTTGGACAAACAGCACAACACTCAAACTGACTGAATACAGCAGTCAGCTACAAAGGAAAATGCCATTTAGAATTTAAAAACACTTCTTAGCCAGTTCTACTTCCCATTTAGAGAAACATTAAAGCATCAAAAAGCAGAAAGAAAGTATATTGTTGTTTAAGATTCACCTCAGGGTTGTCTGTGATGTCCACATAGACTTTACTAGAGGTAGCAAGAGGACAAGCCTCTGTCAAAGTTCGAGAAAACATCTTGAACAAAGACCATTCTGTGAAAAGATGAAGATAGCAATTAATACACAGATGGACTGAGCATAGTATTGTTTTAAGTTTCTGTCATTAGAAACAACACACTGAATTGCAAAATTAAGGTGCAACAAAGCTTTTGCAAAGTCAAGGCCATTTTATGCTTTTATGATTTTCTTTTTAATTAAAATTTCCCATTTGTTTTTTAATTGTCTTTAAAAATATTTAAGTTTCTCATAGTGAGCGATGTTTGGAAAGCATCATAGTTTTTCCACACTTGAGGTAAATCAATTTACGAATGGCTATTTGTCACACTGAAATAAGAAAGGAGAAAATCTTCTAACATCAAACGTTCATTTATTACTCACCCTTTTTCCCTTGGCCTGAAGTGTAGAGATCAAACACAACATTGAGAGTTTGTCTCAGCTCCCACGCTTTACTTGTGCATTGCTCATCCTAAAAGAGAAAATCTGGAGGGTCATCAGGAAGCAAGGCATTTTCCAGACAATGTACAAGCTGAGTTCTGAATTGTTTTGAATCTATTTGTTAAAGAAAGGTTTGAAAAGAAGCTTACCTGACAGACGGGTCTGATGTGAACAGCCTGGGAATGGAAACTGCTGTGAAACAGCTTCTCTGACTTCAGGAGAACCGCCAGACCTGCCTGGAGTAAAGAAAAAGCAAATGCATGAATTAATGGCTTCTTTAGAATTACCACTTATTAAAATCACAAGCAATGATCTTGAACCTTAGAACCACAAGGGAGAAGCTTCTTCCAGGGTGTGAGATTCTCAGTGCAGACGATTTCACGTGGTAATGTTGCATAGCGTAAAAAACGGTGATCTGTAGCTGTGTGGAGAGAAAGAATCTGCCGTTTCAAGGTCAAATAAATGAAAAAAATGAAACATGCATGGTTGAATTGTTTACAATAAGATCATTAACATGCATTTTTTCATTTGAATGAGTGCAGGCTGGCAAGAAGAATCACTGCAAATCAGTGTCAGTTTGAACGCTGCTTTATAATTCACAGAAAGGGCCGTACCATTTCCCAGACCCAGCGGTTTAAAAGAAGCACTGGGCTGCACGGTGTTGGTCAGGTCAATGAAGTTCAGAGATGCACAGAAGATTCCAGAGAGGACGTTGGTAAGTTCCTTCCAGTTTCCATCCACACTGAGAATTGACCAAAAGTCAGGGGACTGTTAGTTCATTATGGAGTTACATTTTTGCAGAATAAAACAAATGCACTTATAAATCAAGGATTCTTCGATTTCCACAGTTAATTTAAGCACATATAGGTACTCACTCGCTGACTGTGTCATGGAACCACACCCACAGCTCTGCTCCAGGTGGAGAGGGGATGAAGGGCTGCCCCCACTGCATGGTCCTCCAGAAGCCCTGGGTGAAGGAGATGTGCAGCTCTCGCACTGAAAACTTGGAGAGCACTTGGCCGAGGGATTTGGGGAACAGCCGGTAATGAGAACCTGGAGGCAAAAAAGACAAATCTTGAAAACAAATGTTAGGACTTGAGGTGATACTTGGTCAAAATTGCTGGGCAAGGATCAGCTCTTCAATCAAACTTTCACTTCTTTCACTTCCAACATAGCATAATCATCAGAATAGAGTATAGACTGAAATCTATTCATTTTATTCATATTTTTAAACAGCATACCAGTCTTAATTTGATAAACCAGGTCTATTCATTTTATTCACATTCCAAACACTAAACCATAATCAATTTTATTATCTAAAGTCTATTCATTTTATTCATATTTTAAATACTACACCATATTTAATTTTATTCATTAGGCCTCCTCATTTTATTCATGTTTTAAATTGTACACTATATTTAATTTTATTCATTATGTGTATTCATTTTATCCCTATAAAACACTACATTATACTTTATTTGATTAGTTTTTACTACAAGGAATTACACTTGAGTAAAATTAATTAGACTGTCAATGAAACTGAGTATGGTGTAGTTTTTAATATATGAAAATAGAAGAATAGATAAATAGCAAATAAAATTAAGTATGTTAAAGTATGAATAAAATGAATAGACTGTGCATCAAATTAATTGTATTCATAAACACCAAACTATACTTACTTTTATTAGTTTCAAGGCACTACATTTGGCTGAATATACAGTATGCTTTTTTTAATCAGTAACTTTCTGTTTTGGTAGCTTATGTTTAAATGTTTGAAACTAGTTTTTTATTATTCTACACATGATTTCTATTCATTCATTTATTTTTAATGGATAAATTGGACCAGACAGTGAAAGAAATGCAGCTAATAATTGAAATGTGAACTCCTTTATGCAGGCATCCAATGATGCACATTATGAAGTGTGCAGAGTTGTGGGTGCTACATTAAATTTTAACATTGAAACTCATATACCTTCATTTGTGATATTTCATAAAAGGAGTCCACTTGAGTGCTATTGTACAGAGACACATCCAGTGTGTGATGGGACAGAACTACAGCGATGATAACTCACTCTTCTGTTGCTCTTGCAGGAAGTCAATGTCCCACAGTGTGCGGAACTGGAAACTGGCATAAATGTCTCCGGAGTGCAGGGGCCGGATGACCAGCTCCTCCTGAAACTGATCTCTGGCTGCTGCGGTAAAAGACTCGCTGTCTTTGGTGCCATCGCTTCTGTCCGCCTCAACATCAGTCGACTGCCATTGCCTTTCATTCAGATCCTCTGCGGCCATACTATCCACCTCTCGTGGCGTGTCTGAAACGCTCTGTTTTTCTCCTGTATTATCGTTTGCCTTTTCAAGCGTGTCACAACTACTGGGTCGTGCTAAACTAGAGAGAATCAAAATAAATCCTAGAGACAAACCGCACCTGTGCGCTGCCATTTTCGCCACCGCTTCCTTTACCGCACACACTTCCGGGATGTCGTTGACCAATCAGAGAATGGTATGTAGAAAAATGACCAATGGGAGCCGAGAATATAAACATTTATCAGCGCAGCAGAATAAACGATAAATAGTAAATAAAATACAATTATGAGCATTTATATTAGATAACAAATGCTACATTAACTTTATTCAGAATAATTTCATATAAGCTAATTATTTAACGGTGTTATTGCAAGGCTTCTGATGTTATAAATAATAATTTAGTTATTAATAATACGTTACAAGTTATTAGGATTCATTCTTACAAGCACGCTGAACAATAAGTTTTATTATTATTATTTTTTAAATCAGATTTTCATTCAATACCCTCCCCAACCAAATCGGATTGGATCCGAATCTGGTGGAGATTCGAAACGGATTCACTCGAGTATTTTCTCACGCTGTAGTGCGTTTTAAAGGCAGAACTCGTTCACGCGCTTCACATTAGAGAGACTTATGCGAGCGAAACTGTTAACTCAACAGATTCATTCCTTTCAAAGTCACCGATTCGTCCCAAACGAAACTGTAAAACCCCCAAATTAATGAATTCATCTAAGAAGGCACTGTAAGCATCATTCTCTAGCATCCTGTGATTCAGAGCGTATGCTCGGGTCATTGTGAAGTGGATAAAGGTGGCATCTGCGCGCGCGCGTACACACACAAATACCCCAGCCCGCATGACACTCGGTCTCGCTCCCTCATGCACACACACACACACACACACACAGACATACAGTCACTGTAAAGGGTTTTAATGCAGCATGCCTGCTGCTGGATGCTCTTAGACCGAGACGCATCCGCCTCACCGTCGGGTTTGACTGCCTCTGAAAGGGATTTCAATATTTAATTCATAGCTCCTCATGGCTTCATCGGACGGAATAGACAAATGTCTTCTGCACAGAGGCAGATCTCAAAGTGACCCGAACATCCTCAGCGAGTCTGGCATTGATCTCTCGCACAGCGCAGGTAAGATGATGCATTTATTGTCTGGAGATGCCAGTAGAATAAGCGCTTTTCATTTGCACGCGCTATGGAGGTGAAAGTGGCTCCATAATCTGCGTTAATAGCCTCACTTTCATTTCAGTGTGATCAATCAAATTAAACCGCATTTGATGCTCTGTCTGTAGCCTATCCCGATGAAATGCATCTGGCTCCCATAGTAATATTTCCCTATGGATCTGTGTTATGGTTGCTATAACAGAAAACAGCATAGCAGATTATGTGCCAACTGTGGTTTATGCTACCAGCAGAGAAAAAGATTTAGATCCTAATTTTCACTGAGGGAGGATCCTCGTTGTCTTTTGTCTCGTGTGCACAGCCTTCCTTGTGCATCTCTGTGATCGTTTAATACAGGTTTGAGGACCTGATGAAATGAGATGCATTTTTTGCTGCTTTGGCAACATTGGCTGGTGTGTGTGATACCTTCGTTCCGCACTGAGACTGCGCATTCACTGCTCCTGCCTATTCAACAGTGAGGGTCAATGGTGTCTCCTGGAGAAACTGATGTAGTGAGGTGTCTAGATGCTACTGTACAGACTACAGCTTTCCTTGATGGTGGACAAAAAGCACATCTCATGGAGTCTGTGATTTGGAGTGGTTGGTGTGGTCTGAAATTGCTGGTTTGTATTCATTGTCATTACAGAATGGGCGAATCTCATCAAACCTAGCCTGTCAAGAATGTCCGGGTCATATTACACCCCAAATTCAGAGGAAAGAAATACAAGACCGTGCTATAATAAGAAACCAGAAAGAGCCCAATTTTAGGATTCCCTACTTTTTTTTTACATTGTGACTTTATTTCCAAAACAGTTAAGCATATATCTGCGCTCAGTTCTCAGTACCGTCATGTGAAAAAATATTGTTTTGTTACTATGTATGCATCAGCAATTGTTGTGTTGCTTGAATCATGCTGAACGTTTAATATATTGATCTATATATTAGGATAATTGAATGTTTTAGAATCTAATTATGTTTTACTGTAAATCACCATAAAGAAAATATGAAAAAAGTCTTGCATTTAATGAGAATTGTTGGGTGAAATGTGCTTAATTGTCAATGTCAATGTAACACATTATTAATAACTACTTTATTACTGTATGTGTATATACTGTATATAATCATGTATTGTACATATATGTAGGCCTACTGTATATATACTGTAAGGCCCGGTTTCACAGACAGGGCTTAGGCCATTGTTCAGTAAGGAAATGTAAGTCATTTTAATTTGTTTGTGTGTGGACCCAATTAAGGTGATTACCTGTTGCTATTTAAAGCTGATTTTATTCCATGTGGGTATTGAGCCTGATGAAGAGCTGAGGGTCGAAACGTTGCTGTTATTAAATTCATTTGGAGCAGCTATTTTCAGTGTGCGGACTTCTCTCCTTTTTCTTTGTTCAAGTTCCTTGGTTGTCCTGCACCTGAGCCCGATCTGGGTGGTTGGGATGTGCACGCCTGTTTGACTTTTTTGATTCTTAAGTCATTTTTATTAACATGACTTAGAAAGAACAATACTGTGTGCATCTTGAGACAAAACAAAGGCACTGATATATTTTAAGATCAGTCAGTGCAAGTTTCTTTCAGTTAAACAGCTCAGACTTATACTTTAGTCTGGGACTATAGGCTTAAGCCTTATCTGTGAAACCGGGGGAAATACCATCTCTCTATATATATATACGTATAATATATTACACACATAAATACACAATATATAATATACATACACAACATTGCAACACATTTGGAAATGTCACTTTGTAATTGTCTTGATATAGCTACTGTGTCAAGACAATAAGAATATATTATGACAGTGACAAAGTGAAATGTCCAAATGTGTTACAACTTGCAATATTTTTGGGTAAATTATGTGCTTAATTGTCATTAAAATAATGTAAATACTTATTCTAATAGTCCTAAAACTGTATGTATATATATATTGTGTGAAATATGATTTGAACATGCTTTACTTTCAGTCACCAGGAGCGCTTTGCTTTGAACGTGAGGTCCAGTGTATAAGTTGAGTGGAAATAATGCACAATGACCAAGCAATCTGTCTTGGGAAAGAATAAGAGAAAATACCAGTTGATCTTTTTCAATCTGAACATAAAATCTATTGCGATAAAGATGACTTCTTTGAATCCCCCGCAGTATCACCTTTAGCTTTATTGGTTTATTCTGTAGGGACCACTATTTCATCACGGCTGTGCTAGCAATCAATGAGGCCAAGAGTCATATTAACCTTTTCTCTTTTTAGCGATGAAAAAATCAGATGTAACATGACATCCGCAGGTACTTTCATTCTACTCTGGCAGTGTGGGAGCAGCACAATTTTACAAGAGACTGTTCACTGTTGAGTGCAGGTATTTTTAGGCCTTTAAATACAGAGGAAATACATTTCTAGATTAATCTTGGGCAGATGCTCAACAGAAAAAGAGCTGCTTTGAGTGGCACTTTATTGTTTTTCTTAAAAATAATGCATTAAAAGAATTACTTTTGCATTAAAATGCACAGGGAAAAACCGATGGAGCTAAGAAAGATATATGAGCTGAGAGAGAGAGAGAGAGAGAGAGTGAGAGTGAGATTGAGACAGAGTAATGGAGTGAGTCTGGTGTGCTTTACTAGTGCTTTCTGTTACTCATCGACTGGTAGATGCTGCAGGTGATGCATCATTCTCTTCTGAGCTCAACGTTCATTAATTAAATGTCTGAACGATATGTGGCCGTTCTCTGTAATGCACATCACACCAGGAGAAGACTGCTGCATCATGATTTAACAATGAAGTTCACACCACTCACAGATGCCTGTTAACACTTCACTTGGTCATGATGCTGTTCTAGCGCTTTACTTCATAAGAGTATCTGTCATTGCGTCAGCATCCTACTCTGAACTATAATGGAAATATCAAATTTAACCCTCTGATGCAACAATTATTACATCACAAAGGAGAAAATGTGTTAGTCCTGTGTAATTATAAATATATTTTTCATTTGTAATAATTGTACTAATATGTTATTCAAAAGTTTGGGGTCAGTAAGATTTTTAAAAATGTTTTTGATTTTTGTTTTTCAATTGGTTTTTGAAATCTCTTATGCTCACAAAGGCCAAGTTTATTTGATCAATAATATAGCACAAACAAATATTGTGAAATATTATTATAATTTAAAATATTAATTTATTCCTGTGATTCAAAGATGAGTTTTCAGCATCATTACTCCAGTCTTCAGTGTCACATGATCCTTCAGAAATCATTCTAATATACTGATATGCTCAAGAAACATTTATTATTATTAATAATGAAAATCATTGTTTAATATCTTTGTGGAAACTGTGATAATTTGTTTTACGTTGATAAGTAGAATGTTCACAATATTTGAAATTTATTTTAAATTATTAAAGAGATTATAAATGTCCTTACTGTCACTTTTATCAATTTAATGCATCTTATATATTATATTATATTATATTATATTATATTATATTATATTATATTATATTATATTATATTATATTATATTATATTATATTATACTGGTCTTTGTTTTAGGTATTTTCCATCATCACTCCAGTCATCACTTGAAACATCCATTTTAATTTAATGTTGACATATATAGTGACATATATAGAGATATGTCCTATAAAATTATGGTTAAACTTCATCACTCATGGTTTGAATGCAGCACCATGATTGGTTAAAGTCTGACTACTTTAGTGGATGTCATGCATCAAAGGGTTAATTTGTCTAAACTACTAGCATAACCAGCCCAATCTCACGGCAATTCGTACATATTTTACGAGGTGGCTACTATTCGTATGAATTCATACGATTTTTGCTAAATCGTACGTATTTTACGAGTTGTAATTTAATTCGTATGAATTTGTACGAATGACCTACACGTAACCCTGCCCCTAAACCTACCCATCACTGGGTATAGACAAATCGTACAAGTGAGGTTGTACGAATTCGTACGAATTAGCCCCCTCGTAAAATACTTACGAATTGGTCGTGAGATAGCGTTAGCATAGCATATAATTCTCTTGCTCATAGCTCTCAGAGGTGCGTTAACCTATTAAACTCTGCACAACAGTAAAAAACAAAAATGCTTCAAAGGTTGAACTGGAAGACATCCTGATTGAGATCTGATTCGTATCAGTAGATTTGAGGCATCGTCCCATAAGATTATCATCAAGTTCATTAAAAGAGTCTTAAATTTAGATGATGCACCACATGCCCTGCTCACTTCACACCTCTTTACACATTAAAAGTGTCTTCACAGTTTGGTGAACCTCGTGCCCCAGAAAAATGAGATGAAAATGAAGCATTTTTATAATTTGTAACTATGATCAAGTGAACATTTTGGGGTATTCAAGACACTTTATAAAGAGACTAGAAACTGATTTCAAGACATTAAAATATATGCATCTTAACTTCTTTGATCTTTTTCAGTTTTTGTTTATGTCCTTTGCACAAGGCAAAATGTACTGAATATTTTATTAGTAACGTAAGAGAAATCATGCTTAATAATTATGCTCACTTTCAAAATCGCAGTCTCTTTCTCTCTTACTTGGCTATATGTAACTATATTTGAAAGTTTCTTGTAAATAACATATAACCTTACATTGGGGTTGGTACAAAGGCTGGTGTTCTGAGGTGCGTTATGACTCAGCTTCCCTTGTGCTGGCTGGTGCGAGCGCTTCTTCACCAGGGTGTGTGTAGCGTCTGATGAAAAGGTATAGCCCAGAAGGTCCTTGATATTTCTTTTCATGCATCTTTCACTTCTTTGGTTCTTTGGATTTGCATAAAACAGCATTGTTTTAGACTGACTGTGATTGTGTTCTTAAGAAGATGGTGGAATTCTCCTGTGTTTGGTTTTGCAGTGGCTTGAAAGGCAGTATCAGTGTTTCACTAAAGCTACTTTAACTTGTGCTGCTGTTATTGTTGATATGAGCGGTTGTCTTTTAAGAGTAAGAGCCCTCAGTATGAAGTTCTGGTGAATATTAGATGAAACGTAGAAGGTATAAGGCAAACACAAGCTCAGAGTTTAGCCTAGCTTACAGATCTTGATCATGACTGCTTGTATGGGTTTTACTTATCTGGTATCCACACACGGCATTGATATTAGTTGTGGGATATTATACCTTGACAGTGCACTATTTCTTGATAGGCAGCATCATGCTCTAGATCAGCACATAAATACATCTAATGTGATTATGAATTTTGATTGGACAACGTTTGTTATCCTTCCCTTAAGTACATCTTTCCAAATTTGCTAACAAACTATTCCACCGGGATTTTACAGGACTTTTTTTTTTTTTTTTTGTGGTCTAAAATAAATTAATTCACTACAGCTTGCAATAATATTGATAACAGCAAAAATGTATTTTGTGTTGTTTTGCGGTGAAAACCCAGCAATAATCATGATGTTCTTGTGCAGTTTGTGTTAGTCATGCTAAGAGTACAGTTAACTGTAAATACTGAAAGTACAGTATTGTGTTAGACAATATTTTGCTTTTAAATATCTTATTTAACAGTTTTATCATGGTCTCTTCTTATAATTGTATGCAATGCATACAAAACATAATTTTGTTTTTGCATTTGTTTTGCAGTTTTTTTAATATTATTTAATATTATCAGTGATTGCATTCTTTCAATAATTAAGGTGCATATCCAGTAAAATAATGATGAAAAATATTGATAACATCAGGTATTATGAGGACAGGCAAAAAAAAACATATGTGTGTGTGTGTGTGTGTTGAGATCACAATATTGCATATTATTAAATCTTTAAAATATAAAATATGAATGTTTGTGTCTTGAATGGGCCTCTTATCTGAACTTTTCTCTCCTTTTAAACCCTTGCTGATGGAATCAAAGTCCCATTGCTTTCAATGCAAGTTTGGTACCAAAATGCATACCAAATTATGCATTTTGATTAGCTTATTTGGCCCCCCAGTTTAATTTTTTTTTAATATGGAAAATTTGTAGAAAAAAGACAGAAATGCAGAAATGTTGATCACAAAATCCTGGATGGACTGTACAAAGAATGAGAAATAACTAGATGTTTGCATTTTCTGAAAACACAAGTCGTGTTTGTGCTTGTGCAAACGTTGGTGGTTGCCAGGGTGTTCTGGATTTTGGCTTGCTGGAAACCAAAAAGCCAACCGCTTTATGATATTCTGATCTCTTGGTTTGGATGCCACCTTCAGTGCAAGTATGTGAAAAATAATATAACACCTTTTCACAACAATCCACATAATAAGGTGTCAGTTGCTCTAATGCGTGAGACTGTTATGTGCTGAAGATCAGGTGTTGTGTGTGTTCAAACCCCTAACCCTAAGTATGATCAACAGTGGTTCTAACCATTGCAAAGGTGCTAGGTGATAACAACATTGTTGCTATACTTCTCGCATGCATACGCCAGTGGCTTTTGCGTTAAAAATCCTTAGGTGTCGTTCCATCTTGGGATTGTCTTTCCTTAATGCAGACTAAGGTATATGCATTGCATAGTGTACAAGAGGAGACAAGACCTGACCTTGTCAAGCACAGTTCAGCGGCTCCCAGCTCTCCTCAGGCGTGAAAACTGAACACAACAACAAGCTCAGCGACCTCCCCAGAGATACAACACAGAGCAGATAAGGCGTACGACAGGCTGTCTTTTCAGTTGTGTATATCAGAGACCCCAGAGCATAATGACAACAGTATTAAGACATTACTCTATAGTTCATCCACAATAAAATTACTAAATTTAAAAATAATTAATAGTTTAGGATTCTTAACATTTCTTTTTATTTATTAAAGAATCCAGAAAAAAAAATCAGTTTTATATTTGCACAAAAATATGAAGCAGCACGACTGTTTGATAACAGCATTGATAATCATAAGAAAAGTTTCTTGAGGAGCAAATCAGCATGATTTCTGAAGGATCATGTGACTGAAGACTGGAGTAACGATGCTGAAAATTCAGCTTTGCATCACAGAAATAAATGACATTTTACATATTCAGATAGAAAACAATCATTTTAAAGTGTAATAATATTTCACAATATTGCTCTTTTTAATGTATTTTTATATTTTTTTCTACTCTATCCATCAAAAGCATTAAATGATCTTACCAACTCCAAAATGTTGAATGAAAAGAGATTCCTCTTTCCTATGGGAGGCCATTAGAGTGAATAATATGGGTCCAAATTGTAATCACAGTTCTGCACAGTCAACAGATCTGAGTATCTTGGCTCTCTGCTTTTGCTGAGCGATTGAGCGAGGAAATGTAGTTAATATTGAATGCAATGCTGTTGGAAAGAGCAGGTCTCACTCTCGGCATACCTGAACCATCTAAAATATTTCATACGCTCATTTCTCATTCATAAGCTGGAGCGGAGCTGCCTTGGATGGATGGTGTTGCTCAGCTGAACCGGAGTTTATTGTGCTGATCGTGATTCAATGAATTTCAGCGCTGCCCGAAGAGACGAAGTTACCTAAGTGTCTGTTTGTGTTAAACGGTAAGTGAAACCATGACTGTAATGCATTTAAAGGGAAGAGGATGGAGTCAGGGGAAGGATAGAGAAAGAGAGAGAGACTGAGTGGGTGTGAGCGAAGGGGAAACGGGGGAGGGGAGGTGGGAAAAAAACAATGAAGAGACACAGAAGGATGAAAATGACTTCAAGTGACTCACCAGAGAGTCAATGAGGATCTTTAAAGAGCAAATATACACATTTGGCAATACTCACAGAGAACATTAAGGCATATTTCTATTCTGAACCATCACACGCCCACGTCAGAGTCAGAAGTGCTTTTCAAGACGTGTTTGTGATGCGCTTATCGGTGTGTCATTCTGTGATGTGCAATCATTTTCAGCATATATGACTGTCTTACACATTTTACATTGAAAGTTGCATGCGCTGCAGGAGCTAGATGTGCATTGTGGGTAATGTGGGCCGATGGCAGGGTAATCAGGGCTTTAGCACCATAGAGAGCGACCCGGGACAGATTTCTACCACAAATACTGTGCTCACAGAGGTTCTGCAGCTGTGGCAGATAATTCACTCTCAACAATGATCATCTAACATAGAGAGCCCTTGCTTCTCTCTTGTGGCTTCTGTGCCCTTAATGTCTTAAGTTGCCATACTTTTCTGTGCTTGAAGTGTGTATGTGAAGTTTTAGCTCAAAATACCCCACAGATAATATTTTATAGCTTGTTAAAATTGCCACTTTTAGGGTATGAGCCAAAACACGCTGTATTTGAGTATGCTGCTTTTTTTTTATATATATCTCAGGTCCCAAAAAATACAGTATAAAAAATAAAATAAAATAAAAAAGCAGTACAACTGTTTCCAAAATTGATGAAAAATCAGCATATTAAAATGACTTCTAAAGCATCATGTGACTCTGAAAATACTGCTTTGCTTCACTGGAATTAATTACATTTTAAAGTATATTAAAATAGAAAACATTTATTTTAAATTGCAATGATATTTCACAATATTATTTTGTGAAATAATATTCAGTATTTTTTATCAAATAGATACAGCCTTGATGAGCACTTTTGAACTGCAGTATTGTACAGCAGACATGTTTTCTCAGGTAACCTAAAATGTACATCATTTACTTACATCAAGGGTCAAATCAAATATAAATAGCACATTAAAGTTAAAAGTTACACACTTTGTGTGCGTGCTGTACAGGTCTGGTATAAAGAAGGCTTTTGCTCAGGTGCCCGAAATGTCCGCCCGATAGAGAAAAGTTTTGCTCAGCAAGAAAAATAATTAGAGGGAACATTGCTCCCACAGGTCCTTAAATTTGATACAACTAAACTGAAGAGTTTTTATTATTTAAATACGTTAAATGGTATAAGAAATAATTTTTCAAATTGCCTTAAATTAAGAATTCTGCAGATACCTTGTAAATAGTCAAATAAAACTCTTTCCTTGATATTTGTGTATTGAAAATGTTATTGATTGACATTTATGGTCTTTATTTTATTTGGGTTAAATTAATTTTTCGGGCTACCAAAATCTAGAGAGTACCTGCCCGAAGGGCTACCAGGGATTTAGACATTTTGCGAGCCCCGCCAATACTCATCAACAGGCTCTAATGATAGGCATGATTGCAGCCAAAAAAGTGATACTACTCAATTAAATCTCCACAAAGCCCTTTTTTCAGAGATGGTTGAATGAGATGCTCTACATTATCCAAATGGAATAGTTAAGTTTTGGTGAGCTCTCCTCACAGAAAAGATTTAAAGCCACATGGGGACCTAAATTTAATTTCTGTATTCTGTAAACCTACATTCCTGTATAAAAATATACATTCCTGGAGTACTGGATTTATAAAACAATTGTGAATATTGACATTTATGTTTATATATATATATATATATATATTTTTTTTTTTGGGGTGTAAATATGTCTATTTTGTTATCCTATGTTGGTTACTATTTTTTTGCATTTGTGTTTGTTAATATAACTTCTAAACTTTAAATAAAATATAAAAAAAGAAAAAAAAGTCAGTCATCTGATTGTACTGTGCATAATAAATTTGCGTTTATGAATTACACAGCAAAGAAACAAAAATTACAACTACTGTATATTCAAAACTGTCTGAACAGTCTTCGAAGCGTGTTCACAAGAGTAGTGTGCACAAAAATTATTCTTGTATCTTCATAAAATTAGAGTTGAACCACTGATGTCACATGACTATTTTAATGATGTCTACTACCTTTCTGGGCCTTGAACATGTCAGTTGTGTTGCTGTCTATGCAGGTTCAGAGAGCTCTCGCATTTCATCAAAGACATTTTAATTTGTGTTCTGAAGATAAGTGAAGGTCTTACAGGTTTGGAATGACATGAGGATGAGAAATTTATGACATATTAATGATAATTTTTGGGGTGAACTATCCCTTTAAAATAGCTTAAATATAAATCTACACCAATACCTCATTTACTATATACATGGTCCCAAAAATACACAAATTAGTCCCCACCTCCACACAATCCCACCATCTCGGACCTGCTCCACTTTCACTCAGTTAACTGAAGTAGTACATTTTTGAGACTCTCTTTGGTGCACTGCACTTTTTAAGGAGAATGCTCAGCATATATTTACTATATAAGGGTAAATAGTAATTTTACACAATATATTATCCAGAGGTATACCTGTAGCGGAAAAGTATCTGGAAAGACTGAATTTTACAGATGAAAGATTTTCTGGATAAGCTTATAATGATGGTGGGCACCAAAGGTCATTATATGAATATAAATGGATTATGAATATAAATGGAAATTCTCAAAATATTAACCTGTCTGATGTTGTAAAGGCTTGCTTGAAGCTTATGGAGTTTCCAAGTAGGACTTCATCAAAAATTCAGTGATATAAGCCACGGTGAACTGGGTGACCTGAACTTGACCTAATCCTGTGACACATAAATCATGACCAAGAAATTTCAATCGCTATTGACTTCTTTAGAAATTGTGGAAAAAAATTGTGGAAAAATATTCATCATCTTTTTTTATTACAAGTATACAGACAGATATCCAGTTAATGCTGGTCTGAATGAGACAGTCAGTCAATTAAGGAAGTAAATTAAGCTGAATAAATGAATCTTGAAGAACAGTTATATCACTTCTTCTGCTTAGTATAGTAAGAATGAGAGTGAGTAAAGATTTGGCTGGTTAGGATAGGCCAGTTAAAGGCATAGTTCACCCAACAATGACGATTCTGTCATTATTTACTAGCTCTCATTTCATTCCAAACAACATTGGACTTTATTTCTAATGTGGATATTTTTTTGAATATCTCCAATGGGGTCCAGTGTTGTTTTAGACCCCTTTGAGATGGTTAAACCTGCAGTACGTAACTTTTTTGGTTAAAAATGATCCAAATTCTTATTTGAGCAAATACATAACCAGCCAGTGTTCAAAACTATCACCTTACTTTAGCCCGATTACTAAGTACAGGATTCACATCGGTGTGGTGACTGACAGCTACACGTTCACCTCAAAACATTAGATTCATCCGCGCTAGAGCCGTGCCAGAGTACAACCCACGTAATCAAGATAATTTCACAAGTAACTGCAATTCCAGGTTTTCAAACAGAGATGGCGACAAAGAGGCAAAACTTATGGACTGTAGCTTTAAAAAAAGTTTAAATGTTCTGAAACGACATGATGGTGAATAAGTGATGATGACAAAATTGTTCATTTTTGGGTGAATTTTGGAGGCTCTTAAAAACATGAAATGGACTTTTTCCTTGTTTGCCGTTTGACCATGAGGTCTTGAAATGTTTATATTTCTTAGGATAGTTCTTTGAGCAAATTTAACACCTTCAGCTCTATCTTACAGTGGGAAAATGACAAAGGAAAGTTCACACAACTGATTCCTGTTCAGAGGACAATGTCCATGGTCTCATACCCAGCATGCATTGTTTGGTATTTTCAGATTCTTTACCGCTCAGTGTTTTTTCTTTCTCTTCTATGACTTGTCTCAACACAGAGACTGCATCATCACAGCTTGGTCTTGTAAGTCAGTGTCAAGCCCTAGATGTCACAGAGAACAGAGAGGTCTGCTTGATGTCAGAAGCTACTGTTGCTTTTCCTAAGTAACATTGGGCAAAGCTTGGAGCTCTCTCGAGTCCCTTTAAGCCGCGCCAGAGACTTGTTATTTAGTCTGTTCCACTTATAGCATCTTGAGGAGGCTACACTGCAGGCAGTTGTCTTCTGACAGATGGCTGCACAGTTGTTGAGCCAGGGGGTAAACTATGGGGTATCATTTGTTGGAGGACAGGAACTGTTCATTTCTCAAACAAAACTACCTGCTCTTATGATTTCTGAAAGCTGACTGCTTGTATTTTCATATTGATATTATAGACTAATATGTGTCTGGTTATTTGGTCTGGTCATTTAGTGAAAATGTACACAAACGTCTTTTATAATGTTGAATTCTTTTGAGTATACATGAGTCATACGTGCTTTTATTGGTCAGTTTGGTTGATCAAAAGCATATGATTTTACCCTGTGTCTCTCTCTGACCAACTGACTGAACCATTATAAATTATATTTTTCTTTCTCTTAGATCTGTTAAAAGCAGGACCAACTGAAACGTACCTCCTCTACCGCTTCCTCTTGTCTGAAAGTTGATCTCCATGTGTTGGTGTATGCAATAATTTTGAATTCTTCTTTTTTCCAATGTAGTATACTTTTTTCTAGAGAATATACAGTACATGCAAGATGTAATTTTATACCCAATTATCTGAATCTCGGCACCGTTTTGATTGTAATTTGATTGTAGAGTAACAATTGAGCTATTTTTATTTTGAGAGCATATGATTAATAAATTAGTTACAAAAGTACAAATGTATTGTTCAAAAGCTTTGAGGCAGTCAGATTGTAAGAAATTAATACTTTTGTTCATCAAGGATGCATTAAATTGACCAAAAGGGAAAGTAAAGGCTTTTACATTTTAATATATACATTTACATTTAGTCATTTGGCAGACGCTTTTATCCAAAGCGACTTACAATTGGGGAATACAAAAAGCGATTCATCTTGAAGAGGCAATCAGACAGAGGAAGTGCTCGTAACACCAAGTCTCAGTCATTGTTCAAATAAGTACAAGCTAGTAAGGGAGGGAGAGAAAGATAGAGGGAAAGAGTGAGTTTTTTTGTTTTTGAGTTTAGGATGAAGTCAAGTACTGCCGAAAGAGATGAGTTTTCAGTTGTTGCTTGAAGATTGCCAGGGATCCAGCGTTCCGGATAGGGGTGGGAAGATTATTCCACCAGCCAGGAATGGTGAACGAGAATGTTCTGGAGAGTGATTTTGAGCCTCTCTGTGATGGTACCACAAGGCATCGCTCACTAGCAGATCTCAGACTTCTGGAGGGGATGTAGGTTCGTAATAGTGAGTGGAAGTAGGAGGGTGCAGAGCCTGTGGTAGTTCTGTACGCAAGCATCAGTGTCTTGAACTTGATGCGAGCTGCCAATGGTAGCCAGTGCAAGAGATGAAGAGAGGTGTAACATGCGCTCTTTTGGGCTCGTTGAAGATCAGGCTGCATTCTGAATCATTTGTAGAGGTTTGATTGTGTTTGATGGCAGCAATCAAATGCTATTATATTCATCAATCCTGAAATCCACAAAAATATATTAAGCAGCACAACTGTTTTTAACATTGATAATAATACATTTTCTTGAGCAGCAAATCAGCATACTAGAATGATTTCTGAAGGATCATGCTGAGAATTCTGCTTTGATCACAGGAATAAATTACATTTTAAAATATATTAAAATAGAAAACAGTTAATTTTTTTAATTGTAATAATATTTTACAATATTACTGTTTTAACTGTAATTTGATCAGATGAATGCAGCTTCGGTGAGCAAAAGAGCGTTCTTTCAAAATAATTTAAAAAGTTGTACTGACCCGAATCTTTTCAACAGTAGTGTGTTTGTATAAATAGCATAAGCCAAAGAAAATGGCCCTGCACACAGATCAAATACCTAATTCCCATAATAAAAGAACAAGAACATTCAGATCTGATTTCTGATATAGGGCCTCTTTATGCAACAGAATATTTTGTCTGTTTACACTGGCTATAAAAAAAACTAAACTGGTTTCAGACCCCACCCCCCACCCCCCAACCCAATCACTTACAATGAGGCCCACGTTCATGTATCTGCTATGATTGCATCTTTAGTCTGCTGTCATTGATGAACTGAATAATATTCTCAATCTCTCACTTTCATCTCTGGGGTGACATTACAATAACAAGCTCTTAGTATCTATCTACTGCAGACAAATGGGTTTTGCCCACTGCCTGTTTATATGGTCAGCATCTCCACAACAAGCCTCAGAGGACAGACCGTAAGTAACTCCATTATATTTACATACATTTACTTAAAGCCTCTCCCAATGCCAAAAAGCTTTATTAAATAAGGCATCCATCACATCTGAGTGTAGAGGTTAAAACTGAATTTCAGCTTTGTTTGATATAAAAGGTTTATACTCTCCTGAGTGTTTTGCCTGAGCTGGAGATGTATATATTAAAACCGTATTAAGGATGTTCTTGGGAATGTCATAGACAATTAAATTTTTTTTTATGCATAATTCCTCTTATAAATATATATTTAATCAAGAATGGCACTGATACACAGTATGTTGCTATCAAGGCTTCTAAGGGGTAATTAAATGTAATAAATCATGTAAAAATGAATCATCTTTTTTTGGAAAATTAAACTACATTTTATAAAAACTGGTCAATTTCAACGAGTGAAGAACAAATTTATACTCATATGCATTACATATTATGTATGTCATCGTCTTTGACAGAAAGCATGTTGAAGCTGCTGAGTAATACATCTCATACTACCGTGTATTGTGCATGTTACTTCTTGACAGACAGTGATGCTGTGACGTTCAAATGATGTGGATTTAAAAACAGATTGTAAGGGAATAATTATTTATTTCTTAGTATTCAGTGAAGTGACTGATGCCCATAAGTGTGTTATGTTGATGTTTTTACTTCCAACCGACAACCGGCATAAGTTTCTGACAGACATGATGACATGCATAAGGATTGAACTGTTTGATTTTTGGGTATTATAAGACATGCTGGAGATGTTCAAAATGCTTGTTGCGTACTTCATTATGCTTATTTTACTGAGAAAATGAATAGGAATCAAACAAGTTTATCGTAAGCACATATTAGTGTCAGGTGTAAAGGGGCCGCAGACCAAAGCAGTGTAGATTTGCTGACAAAGCTATAAGCAGTATTTGCCAATCTGCAGTGTTAAAAAGGTACTGTACTCTCTCTCAGTCTCTTTGTTGTCGGGGTTTGTTAATCAAACAGATATCCATCTCTTTAAAACCAATGTTTGAAGTGTTTTGTAATGAGCTGTGACAGAGATAAACGCCTTTGATAAAAAGGATATGAACTTCTAAAGCAGCCCAAATCAAACCAGGCAGGATTACTTAACATGATCTCCCTTTTTATTTATTTATCATCTTTCTGGTACCGGGATGCATTCTTCCACAATGGTAGAGCCTGGATCTAAGACTGCTTCAACACTAACGTCTTAAAAATATATACAGCAGTGTTTTTCTAGTATCGCTGATTTACTATTATAGTTTTTGTTAATATTTTTGGAATTAGATTTTTTAAAATATTTTCGCTATAATTTTTTTTTTTTTTGTGTGTGTGTGTTTTTGTCATTTTGAATAGCCCCCCCCCCCCCCCCTAAATATGTCTATTTAGTTTTTATTTATTAGTTTTAGTTTTTTTTAATTGTAGTTCTAAACAAAAATTAGAAATGTTGCCTTGGCCATTAGCTCAAATAAAATAAGTTTCAGTTCTTTTATGTTTATTATATATATATATATATATATATATATATATATATACACAGCACTGTATCAAGATTACTGTCACAAAAAAGTGGGTGTGTTCTGCTCTTTATTGTATTGTACTGTCTATCCTGTATTATATTATAATGCTTATAGTATTAATACACCCTGTGTGCAAGATATATATGTCCATTCGGTCAATGGGAGTCTTATATCGGTGGTTTTGGCAGGAAATTGGCAGGTGTTTTTGAGATATTGGTAACGTGGGCATCTGTGGCACACAGCCAGCATGCAGGCCTATGTGCTGACTGGCTCTCTGTTCATAAAACGCTGTGCTTTGCTCTTCTGTCGCTTACTTCATGAATAACAGCACAGATATTCATTCAAATATTATCAGATTTACTGAATTATATTTACTACTCTCCTGCTTTCATAACCTTTCATGCTCTTTAATAACTTGTATGGTGTAACCGATCAACGTCCGCTGTTACTGCACCCACCGATATGTTAATATTAGCTTCTAATATTTCATAAATTAGCATTTTTATTCTGTTTTCCATTTCAGCAGATTGTCCAGCGCGACACCAGCCCCTTATAACGCACCTCCCTGCATTGAAGAAAGGGCTAGTGTGCTTGATATTATATGTTATGAAAGGCTAGGCCCTGATTGGCTGCTTGAGGTCTTCTGCAAGCGCTTCCGTATAGCAACAGACCCCCGTTCCCCCCTCCCCTGCCCGTTTCCCCGTCCTCCCTTTCGTAAGACAGTGGCAGCCCCTCATACGGCGCTCGGATTCTGCCTCCGAGGGGGCCGCTGCATCTGGAGGAGCAGTAACCATAGTAACAGCTAGGCTTTGCTGACCCTGGCTTTGCTGACTCGCCGCACAGTTTTTAGGCTTGACCTGGATTCCATATACCACTGGTTACTTGGGCAGAGACGCTCAGTCGATTGACCCGCTTCTTTTCTTGTATGGTCAATGATCAGAAGACCTCCGTGCATGTGGCGTGGTGTGGCGCCTCTGGGTTTGTGACGGCACTCTCTCAATGCCCCTGCCCACACTACACTATTTCAGTAACAGAATGTTTCGCAGAGCATTGACTCATTTGCTCTATGAATGGAGCTTTTCCTGCATGTGAATATTTAAAAGGATTAGGTCTAGCCTGCTGAAGGATATGATGCTGCTGTGGGTGTTGTAGAGGCTTTGTATGGTAAAATATGTAATTGTTCTTTCACGATAAACCTCCGCTGACTTATTCTCAGCTGCATGGTTGGGTGTGTTCATGTAGGCAGATGTATTTGGGATAACATCTGCTTTAGCTCAAAACTAAAAGACTATAATAGGAAATTTGTGTAGAAAAATAATAGAAAGGTTCTAAGAGGTACATGCTTTGTAATTGCCTTTATTTGAGTAGGAAATGATGTAATTTCTGGTCAATTTTCCCTGATGAGAGAAACTGCAAATTTTAAATCTGTACATAAGCATATAAATAGCTTCATAGCTAACATACATGAACTAAAACCACAAAACAAAACAGAAAAACTACTTAACCAAATCATTAGCTCAATCATTAGCTCATTATTCAAATATGAATGTTTATGAAAATATGTAATTTATCGTATCATGACGGTATGTCACTATTTAAAATTAATAATGTTGTCAAGCAATTACATATATAATGAGTTTTCCTAATGTTGTAATAAAATATGACCAACCTGCACTAATTAACTACCCACAATTTACCCATAAAAAAATAATAAATAAATAAATAAATAAAATCCATATATCCATATATAATAAAATCCACCATTAAGGACTGCGGCCTGGGTCCTGTCCGGCTCCGCCTACTCCAGCCTCCGTCTTGGCTCCTACCTCCGTCCATGCCTCCGTGGTCCCTGTCAAGGCCGTCCAAGCCCTCAGTCCCGCCATGGCCACCGGACCCCCCTGACCCACCCTGTAGACCTCCTTTGCCCCGGTCCTGTACGGGCCTCCAGCCCCCCCCCTCCCGGGTAGTACTGTTGCGGCGCGGGACGCGCCTTCCGGGAGGGGGGAGTAATGTTATATGTCTGGACTTTAGTTTTGTACTTTTCTGGTTTTTCTGTCTGTTCCTGCGTTTCCTTATTTGGTTTTAGTTCCCAGCTTGTTTAATCAGTTACCTCATCAAGTCCTTATTAGTTAATCCCCGTCACCTGTGTGTTGCCTTAGTTACAGCCTATTTAAAGTCCCCGTTCTGTTCAGTCCCTGTCGGTTATTGTTAATGTTACTAGTTCCTACTTTATGTTATTAAACCTGTCGTGTTTTGATATTCCTGTCTGCCTGTCTCTTGTTCTGCCTGCCTGGAGGAATCGTAACCGTTAATAATAGGCATGTTAATAAGCAACTAGTTAATA
Source organism: Barbus barbus (assembly GCF_936440315.1). Lineage (NCBI taxonomy): Eukaryota > Metazoa > Chordata > Actinopteri > Cypriniformes > Cyprinidae > Barbus > Barbus barbus. The sequence continues at coordinate 7,915,589 of NC_136719.1, forward strand.
GTGAGTATTGGTCCCTATACAAAGGTGTTACCAATAAAATAAAAATTCTTCTAAAGAATTAACAAGTATTTAAAGTGCTTCTAAAGATGATAAAAAACTAAACATTCAAAATTGATTCAGTGGGGTCTTTAAAGTTCACATGCCTTTCTCCATAGGTTGATTAGCGTGTCACCGTCTGTTTTATAATCTGCTTTGAGCAGAATGGGCTTTAGACTAATAAATCCACTGAAACATGGCCCCAATCAGATTAGGTGCTTTTCTAAATGAAGCAGCCAGTTGCAGTCTTATGGACCTACCCTGAGTCTCTGTATAAATGTTCGAAATCAGTATCATCTGTCGCACCAATGGATGTCACTGCTAGATGCTGACGGTTCCTGTCTGTCTTTTGTGTTACAGATGTGATGGAGCAGCAGAAGGTGCTGCGCTCCAGCTGTTTGGTGAGTGCAGTCCACACCCCTCCCATCCGGCGCCACAGCAAGCTGGCCACGCTGGGGCGCATTTTCAGGCCGTGGAAATGGAGGAAAAAGAAAAACGAGAAGCTGAAGCAGAGCTCTACAGGTAAGACAAGCTGGTCTTTGTTGCTATTTTATTTTAATTTAATCTTTTTTTGAGGGTTGAGTAATGTAAAAGTACCTTTTATAAAGAAAAGTAATAAAAATATAGCTTTCTTTCCAATGCATAACAAAGACAATCAACAGAGATGTATAAACTATTGCAAGACATTATTCAATGATGTGAGGTGTCATAAAATAGTGTAATAAAAGTGGAAAACAAATATGTGGGTGGCTTTGAGTGATATGTAAATCTTTAATAGCTAATTTTAAAGGGGTCATATGACGTTGCTAAAAATAACATTATTTTGTGTATTTGGTGTAATGCAATGTGTTTATGTGGTTTAAGGTTCAAAAAACACATTATTTTCCACATAATGGAATTCCTCCGCCTTTCTGAAATGCATTGATTTTTACAAAGCTCATTGTTCTGAGAAGCGAGGTGTGCTCTGATTGGCCAGCTATCCAACGCATTGTGAAACGACAAATAACAAGCGCTACACTACACTCCTCAAACCTCACGTTTGAATAGTCAGTGGCAAATTCTTTAAATATGAAAACATACTTACAGGCTGTGAGTCAGAAGCACCAGACTGTCCTTGCAAAGTTGGAATTACCCCACTTTATAGAAACAGCCTTTATGCACAGCTGGCATTGTAGGCTACTCCCAGGTTCAGGAAATAGTTCTCCGTAAAATTCGCTGTACACACTCTGATATTTGGGTTGAACTGTTCTGGAACAGTGTTGTAAATACAACGTAACCACTGATTTCTAGTTGTGTCCTCTTTGTGAAACAAAGTACTTTCGCTTTCACAACGAAACACAGGGTCCCCAGGACATGGTGCCGACGGCAACAACAATACTACTGCGAGAATAGAAATCACGCCCTCTTTCTTTGTGTAAACATTTGGGCGGTGTTATGCAAATCTTCGCACACAGTGACGTAGACGTGGGGGCGTGTTTAAATGAGCCATTTTAGAAGGGCGTGGATGAGTCTTAACTTTTATAAAGAATATCTCTTTGGCTTTGAGACCATTTGAGAATTTTGAACACTGTTGAATATTTAACAAATCTCAAAATGAATGTTGTCAATCTTTAACAAATCTTAAAAAAAAAAAAAGTTTACGTTCAGCATGCGCGCTGTCAACTGAACGTAAACAATGCTGATTACGTTGATTACGTTCTGGGGTACTCTCCAAAATGGCGGAAGACAGTAACTCAGGGAGAAGAATTGTTGAATAAATTATGTTATTATTGTTTTCTTTGCACACAGAAAGTATTCTCATAGCTTCGTAAAATTACAGTTGAACCCCTGATGTCACATGGACTATTTTACCGATATCCTTGCTACGTTTCTGTGCGTTGTTCGTGATAATATCCTTGCTGTCTATGGAGGGTCAGAGAGTTCTCAGATTCCATCAAAAATATCTTAATTTGTGTTCCGAAGATGAACAAAGGTCTTAAGGGTTTGGAACGTCATGAAGTGATTGACAGAATTTTCATTTTTGGGTGAACTATTCCTTTTAACTAATATCTATAGAGACATTAACTTAGCTTGGGCTAAAAGAAAGAGGACCTAAAACAGAGCCCTGGGGGATACCGCAGTTAACAGGAGTGCTAGAGGATGGAGAAACTTCTGTTTGTCATTGAAGGGCCAAACCAGAGGAGATTTTCCAGTGTCAGTGATGCCAACATCTAAATGACAGAATCCAATAAAGACTTGAGGTCCAGAAGGAGTTGAATATTAAGCACCCCTGATTCAGCAGATAGTAGGAGGTCAATTATGGCCCTGCATAGAGCTGTCCCTGCTACTGTATATAAATGACAATATTCTGCCTGGTAAGGCTTTTACAGAATGTAAGACACTTTGTGTGGTAGTTGAGAGGCAACAGCTCTGTTTAGCAGACGTTTGTGATAGGTCTGTAATTATTTAACACAGAAGGACCAACGTTTCCTGAGAATTAGGGTGTCGGCAGGAGGTTTTAGTTCTAATGGAACAGTGCCAGAGGCAAGAGATCTGTTAATCAAGCGTGAAATGAGTGTACTGATAGCAGACAGCTTTAGAAACAGTTTAGTTACATAATGAGACAATATCATCATCATCCAGTTGAGGTTAGCAGAGGAAGTGATACACAAATAATAGTAGATGCATGCAGAGAATGAGGGAGGATTACTAGACATCTGATGGTGTTAAGATTGGGAATGAGAAGGCAAAGTCAATCCTGTGTCGACAAACAGCAGAGGTGTCACCATTTTTGGAGTGGTAAACCAGTGGCTTTTCACTACTTTATTCTTCTTTCAAAGTGATAGTTAAACCCAAAATTTAAATTATGTCATCATTTAAGGCCTGTTCACACCAAGGACGATAACTATAAAGATAACGATAAAGATATTGTTCTAAAATTGTTCTCAATATTAAAGAATAGCAGAGTCCACACCACAGCTATAACAATCCAGCTGATGAATGATAACAACATAACATTGACACCCAATGAGAATCAATCCTGCTATAACGAGCTCAAGAATTTAAAGTGGTAGATGAGTACGTTTAGAATAAACCGACGATATCGTCCGCTGGTGTGGACGCTAATATAGTTATCTTTATAGTGGTCTTTATAGTTATCGTTGTTATTGTGATTAGGCCTTCACTCATCCTTGTGTCATTTTGTACTGTATGACTGTGCTTCTCCTGTGGAATATAAATCATGATATTCTGAAGAATTGTTTTTTGTCCATACAGTGAAAGCCAGTGAGGTCCAGTGTTGTTCCAGACCCCACTGACTCTCATTTATGAACTATTTTTAGAATATTTTCTTTTGTCATACAGAAAGTCAAAGATTTGGAATGACAAGAGGATGAGTAAACGCTCTAAGATGTGAGAGTCTAATGTTACATTTCAAAATTAACATTTATGGAGACCCAGGTTCAAATCTACCAATCCAAAATACAAATTAATTAATCAACATCAATTTTTGTTGTATACTTGTATTTAATAACGCATCTTTGGCATTTTGTAAAAATGGTAAAAATGGCAGGTGTTTCTAGATCTGTTATTGGACCCTTTCATTTAAAGTAAAGTTGCAACTACACTCAAAAATATTTGTGTATGACTGATATACATATGAATCACTTTTATTAGTTTATGTTAAAACTACGTGATCCATAAGGATGGAAATGTTACAGTACATGCAATTCAAATACATAAATCTTATATTTAGGCCTGTGTAAACTTTAACATGACTCTAAACTCTGACAGGGCATTTTCCCTGTCTGTATAACACTTCAGCCAACAGCAGCCATACATGAACCCCTAGCATTTAATTTAGAATTAACAACCAGAAACCAAGAGCCAGAGGTTTATAATTTGCAGAATGTATAGCTGTTCACTTTCTAGCCCCCCCATGGAGATCTCAAATAACATCCCCAAATGACCAAATCACAAACACCTACCCACATCATGTCAGCCGGAAGATGGCACAGATGGAGCTACGTGAGTGTGTGTGAAGGAAACCGGTCGTGCGTACATATATGTTGCGTAACTTATGTTGACGAATGTTTATGAGTAAAGCAATCTAATGCATTGTTCCTCTATGTGCAGATGTGGCCTTGGCCTGTGGACTTCACTCTCCAGACCCCAGCTCTCCCATCCAGGGCATCTCCGATGCTGAGATCCGGCTGCCTGGCTCTCAGGGGCCCATTCTCAGCATCAGTAGCATGGAGTACCTCAGCTCAGAGCAAGACAATCTCCCTACCGGTGAGTGCTCTTTATCATTTTTATATATAATTAATTCATTTGATCAAAAATTCTGTAATTACAGTAATACTGTGAAATATTATTACAAATATTTAAAATAACTGTCATTCGAGTATATTTCAAAATGTAATTTATTTTTACATGGCAAAGCTGAATTTTCAGCAGCCATGTTGAAATCATTCTAATATGCTAATATTGCTGCTCAAGAAACATTTCTTATCATTATCAATGTTAAACACATTTATTTCTGTGGGTATAATTTTTGTGGAAACCATGTTGCAATACCATTCAAAGGTTTGGGGTAAGTATTTAAAATATTATTAAATAAAAATAACACTTCGTGTTCAACAAGGACACATTAAATTGATTCTGTTTCAAATAAATGCTGTTCTTTTGAACTATTCATATTCAACAATTATAGTGTCCACAATAATATTAAGCAGCAAAAATGGTTTTTAGCATTGATAGTAAGAACAATTATTAACAATTGAATGATGAATTGAATAGAATGATTTCTGAAGGATCAAGTGACACTGAAGACTGGAGTAATGATGCTGAAAATTCAGCTTTGCCATTACTGGAATAAATACAATTTTTAAAACATATTCAAATAGAAAATAATAAAGTGTACTTTGCAGCCTTGGTGAGCATATAAGACGTAATAAAAACAACAACAATGTAATTTATTTAAAAAAAAAAGTTTGGGGCGGGCCTAACTGTTTGACCGACTAATAGACTATAGGGGGAGTGGTCGGGAAACCTGTCTGGAATCATTCATTATTTTTTGAAAATATAATCCTTTTAAAATATACAGCATTACTGATCCTTTAATTCCGTTCCTAATCATTTAAACTGTGATTTTTTTGTTTCCTATCAGTGGTAGATTCTGTACAGGACAATGAAACAACGGAAGAGCCAAATTCAAATGAGGAAGAGGAGGAGGACGAGGAGGCGGTTCCCTCTGTAAATGAGAATGAAGATGTTGAGGAAGACGAAGAAGACAGAGAGGAAGATGAGGAGGATGAACTGCAGGAACAGTCTCCTCCAAGCAGCCACAGCAATCTCGCTTCCCATCTAAGCACGGAGGAAGGTATGCTCATTTTCACAATGAAACCGAGATAAAATTATTAGATAATATTGCAGTTTACGAATGCATTTTCTTGTTTCCGCAGACCCAGGTAAAGTCGTCATCGTATCAGTGCCTCATTCAAACTCTTTTCTCCAAAAAGAACTGCCTAGAGTCCCTGACGGCCCCAGTCCTGTGGTTTTAAGAGGGCCTTTTTCTAATTCCGTGGGGTCTCCGCATATAGGTAGCATACACCCGCCATTGCCCCCTAGCTGTATAATAGAAGAACTGCACCGAGCACTGGCAACAAAGCTCAGGCAGGAGAGGTGAGGGTGTTAGACCTATATTATTGCTCAGTTCCAAAAGGATTTTTTTTTGTTGTTGAAAATTTAAGAAGTATTTTCTGTAAAGTTATTACTAATGTAGCACATTACAGTGTGTCTCATTCCTTTTCTTTCTTTAGCATTGAACGAGAGCCAAGTCGAGATGGTGAGAGCAGAAAGGAAGCAGAGGAAAACAAGGAAAATGTTCGACAGGACCACTGCTTCACTGACGCTTCAGGAATTATCTACGATATTGACGGCTGGAACGCGTCTGTAATTTCTGGTGGGTTTACCGCATAACTAAGTTGTCATCAGATAATGCAATGATTTGTTATAGCTAGATGATCAGCTAGAATTTGTGTTTGCCATTATATTGTCATTGTATCATGTTGCATTGTAAAAGTAGCAAGAGAGATCTATCATTGGTCATTTTTGTCTGGAAATCTGGAGTACTTTAGGTTGTTCTGTCAGTAAATTATGAATTGTATGGCAAACGTGTGCAGGCACATTGCCAAAGAGGATGAGGAAGGAGCTGCTGTCTGTGAAGCTTCGGAATCGTCCCAGCAAACAGGAGCTGGAGGACAGGAATATATTTCCTGCACGAAGCGACCAGGAGAGACAGGAGATCCGTCAACAGATTGAAATGAAGCTTGCTAAGTAAGTCATACATATATGTTGACTGTACTGTATATGTACGTTTATCAAATATTACACTGCCCTCTTCAGGATTCTTTTGGAAATACATGAAAATGTCATCTTCAGGAGACTGCTTAATAATTTTTTACCAAACAAATCAGTTTTAATCAACTGTCAACCTTAATTCTAATATTCATTTAGCTACTAATTTTTATCTATTAATTACACAGGGAAGTTTAGCGCTCGAGTTGAGTCATATGCAGTGTCGTCTGTTACGGACAGCAAATCAGTTTACCTATATCACATAAGGATTAGATGGACAAGTGCATCTGATGTAAAGTACATAGTAGAAACTGGGATTACAGTTGATTGAGGATTGGAGTTAATCTGAGTGAATAAATCCACTACAGCTTTCATTCGATTATATTTGATTACATCACCTGCATTTCAGTTCAGTACGTGGTGCACTGCTAATATTTGTGGAGGAGAAACTTCTACAGGCTTCAACAATTATACACTAATATGTTTTTGTTTTGTTTTGCTGTGTTCTTTTGCACAGTTTTGAGTTTTCTTTCGCTTTGTGTTTTCTTTTGCTCTGCTGAAATGTGTTGTTTTGCTTTGTTTTATTTTTGCTTTGTGTTTTGTTGTGCTTGATTGTGTTGTGTTTTGTTGTGCTTGATTGTGTTGTGTTTTGTTGTGCTTGGCTTTGTGTTTTGTTTTGCTTTGGTTTCTTAGCATTGTGATTTGTTTGTTTAGCTTTGTTGTATTTTGTTTTGCTTTGGTTGGTTGCGTTGCATTTTGATTAGTTTTTAAAATTTATTTTTGCTTTGCTGTGTTTGCTTGTTTCTTGTAGTTTGATTTTGCTTTGCATTGTTTGTTTTGCTTTGTGGTTTATTTTGCTTTGCTGTGTTGTGCTCTCTGGTTTTGTGTTACATTTGGTTGGTTTTGTGGTTTGTTTTACTGTGTTGTGTTTTGCTTTTTAATGCATATTTACATTTTCAGAATGGCATTTCAAATCTCAGCCGTTAGAACCTCAGCAAACATAAACTGTGACATCTACTACTTCAGCCTTCTGATAGAAGCAATGTAGTGTCTGATCTTTACAACCAGGTGTTAGGGGAAAAACAGCTGAGGAAGGCCAGCAGTGCCTCGTGCAATTACAGATCTTGTCAGGATAAGTCTTAGGTAATCAACTGTGGTATTTGTCACCTTTGAGAACAGCCCTTTTAGAAGAAACACTGATTATGTCCAGGTTAATTCAGGCTTTAAGAGAGCTTTGCTCAGAGTGACAGACACGAGGTGCTAAAATGTTATGAGCAACAATGGTAAGCGGCCATCCTAAGTTATGTAATGTGAGAACCATGAGTGGTTTGTAACAAAGATGTGATTCAGATAAGGATTTAAGGAGAAAGCAGACAGTGTTGACGCAGGTGTTTACATTTAATTAACTTCAGGCACAGCAACACATTCTACAGATTCATACATATGATGCACACTGAATAAATGACTTTTAAGTGTGAAAGAGTTCTGAACGCTTAATAAGTCATAGGCTATTTGCATTCAGGGACTAAATAAACCAAAATAATTGTTGTACTTTTAAGGATTTTGGAGTCACATGTGAATAACTGTGTGTGTTAGATGCTTATATATTTTCCATGAGAGTGGGGTCCTGTTAGAACTTCTAATTGGAATCATAGGGTTCACGGTGTGTGTTATACTCTGTAAATTGCTACACTTAGTGTTGGAAGTTTGGTTAAATTTGGCAAAGCTGAAAATGCAGCCAATGTTTTCCCAAGAAACAATGTTGATTATTTTACATATCACACAGAATTCATAAAGTATTATAAATCTGTATATATATATATATATATATATATATATATATAAAATCTGTATTATACTGTAGTGCTTATAATTGTTATTAAAAATGATATTCATTTTCTTCATGAGGGAAATACATTTTTAACATCATATTTTATCATTTCCAAATCATTTAAATTTTAAACTTCAGAGACAAAGCTTGATAATCTATTGTTGAACCCATCTCTTTGGATTAATTGAATTTATTTTTTTAAATAATCATGTTTAATAGCTGAATTTGTGGTGAAAAATTACCATTATCCACGATGATGTATATGTTGTGTTAAATTCCACCAATCACAGTCACAGCGAGCAAATCATGCTAAAAGAGATGTTTAGCTCTGTGCATTCCTATGAGCACCCCAAATAACATAACCGAGTCAGTCTCCATACACTCTCAGTATGCTTAAATATTTGTATATATATGCATATGTTGCAATAAACTTAAAATACATTATTTTATATATACAACCTACAATGTTAAAATGAATAGTTTTATATTTCTCTATTGTTTTTAAGTCAATTAATGTCATTCACATTGCTTCATGGGACTGTAGTTCTTTCCCTTACTGAAGCCGTTACACAGCCTTGTACATTTGTCTTTTTGTCCAATGTTCAAATACTGTTGTGCTTTTAATAAAAGTTTGCTGTGATTCTCCTCAGCTGATTGGTTCAGTTCATGACTCATAATGCTTTAACAAAGAATTATATTAAATACCTATGGACAAATTAATGAAAAAAATACTTCCAGAACCAGAAGCACTACTGCACTCTGTTGCATTACATGTGTAAATCTTAAAACTGTAATTGCAGATTAAATTAAAGAGAGTTCGCTTTCACCACTTTTTCCAACACACTTAAGTACACTTTTAAAAAGTGCATGTCAAAACTATTTTGCTTTAAAATATATTTTAAATCATGTTTTAATAATATTTTTTCATGCTTTAAAGAAGTACACTTATTTTGATGTGTTGACTAAAATATTCAAGCACATGTAAAACACTGGATCATAATTTTAACTGAAGTGTATTATTTAATATTACATTTTAAATATACTAAATTGCAACATTTATAATTTATAATATATTTGAATGCATAGCATACAAGTTTCATTAGAACTGACATAAATTATGTCAGTAAATAAACATGCACTTTAACTATATTTCAAAGACAATAGGCATAATTATGAAATCATATTTAAAATGTACTTAAATCCTACATAAATGGTTCAAAAAGCATGTACAGTATTAAGACAGTGAATTCAGGTTCAAGTCTGACAGTGATAGTCAGCGTAAATGGGTGCCGTCCACTTGATCTAGGCCAGCGGTGAAGTGTGACGGTCAATGCACCTGCAGGCCAAGTCAAGTCAATATTATTTGTATAGTGCTTTTAACAATGCAATCTCCTGCCCACAGTTGATTTTGATATTCTAGGTATTATCAAATGGCCAGAGTTTTGAGATCGCAGCAGACGTGAAGGACTATAATGTGATAAGAGCTCACTCAAATACTGAGGTGCCAAACCATTCAGGGCTTTATAGGTAATTAGCAAGATCTTAAAATATATACGATGTTTAATAGGGAGCCAGTGCAGTGTTGACAGAACCGGGCTAATGTGGTCATACTTTCTGGTTCTAGTAAGAACTCTAGCTGCTGCATTTTGAACCAGCTGGAGTTTGTTTAATAAACGTACAGAGCAACCACCCAATAAAGCATTACAATAATCTAACCTTGAGGTCATGAATGCATGAATTAATGTTTCTGGATTTGACATTTAGAGCATAGGTTGTAATTTAGATATATTTTTAAGATGGAAAAATGCAGTTTTACAAATGCTAGAAACATGTTTTTCGAAGGAAAGATTGCTATCAAAAAGTATAGGTTCCTAACTGATGACGAAGAATTTACAGAGCAGCCATCAAGTATTAGACAGTGATCTAGGTTATTACATGCAAAAGTTTTTGGTCCAATAATTAACACCTCTGTTTTTTTCAGAATTTAGCAGTAAGAAATTGCTAGTCATCCAGTTTTTGATATCAACTATACATTCCGTTAGTTTTGCAAATAGGTAAGTTTCATCAGGTCGTGAAGAAATATAGAGCTGGGTATCATCAGCATAACAGTGAAAGCTAACACCATGTTTCCTAATGATATCTGCTAAGGGTAACATGTAAAGCGTGAAAAGTAAGGGGCCAAGTACTTAGCCTTGAGGTACTCCATACTGCACTTGTGATTGGTATGATACCTCTACATTTACTTACACAAATTGATGGCGGTCAGATAAGTACGATTTGAACCATGCCAGTGCACTTCCTCTAATGCCAACATAATTTTCTAGTCTATTTAAAAGAATGTTGTGAGAGATACAACCACGATCAGATGATAAAAGCAGGTCGCTTGCAACTCTAATGAGAGCAGTCTCAGTACTATGATATGGTCTAAAACCTGACTGGAAATCCTCACACATATATAATTTTTCTCTAAGTAGGAGCATAGTTGTGATGATATTACCTTTTCTAATATCTTTGACAGAAAAGGGAGATTCAAGATGAGTTAATAATATTCAGAAGAGGATCTATTACTTCTGGAAGCACCTCTTTTAGGAGCTTAGATGGAACAGGGTCTAAAATACAGGTTGTTGGTTTAGTTGATTTAACAAGTTTATACAATTCTTCATTTCCAGTAGAAGAGAATGAGTGGAATTGTTCCTCAGGGGACCTATAGTGCTCTATCTGATGTGATACTGTGGCTGACAGCTGCATGGTTACAATTTTATCTCTAATAGTTTCGATCTTGGAAGTAAAGTAGTTCATAAAGTCATTACTGCTGTGCTGCTGGGTAATGTCTGCACCTTATATTTTTAGTTAATTTAGCCACTGTATTAAATAAATACTTGGGGTTGTGTTTGTTTTCTTCTAAAAGAGACGTAAAGTAAGCAGATCTAGCAGCTTTTAATGCTTTTCTGTAGGATAGGGTACTTTCCCGCCAAGCAATACGAAATACCTCTAATTTAGTTTTTCTCCAGCTGCGCTCCATTTTCCGGGCTGCTCTCTTTAGGGCCCGAGTGTGCTCATTATACCAAGGTGTTGGACTCTTTTCCTTAATCTTCCTTAAACGAAAAGGAGCAACCGTATCTAAAGTGCTAGAAAAGTGAGAGTCAATAGTTTCTGTTACATCATCAAGTTGTTTTGAGCTATTGGATATGCTGAGGAATTGAGATAAGTCAGGAAGATTATTTATAAAGTAGTCTTTTGTGGTAGAAGTCATGTCATGACCTTCCTATCTTTGGTTTGCCGTGCTCTATTCCACCACCGAATAAAGACACGGCTGGAGCTATTTTTAGAGCTCAGATGGGTGAATAATGGATGCTAGTGCATGTTCCCCTCCTCCATCTCTACCTCCACCCTGCACGCCATAGTGAATACCAAATACGGCCGTACTTTACTGTAGCATTCATAGCAGCTTCTCCTAATTGATGGAAAGATGTTTGGATAAAGTGCACTCCCATCCGTCCATTAATTAAACTGGTCAGATTAATGACCGGTGCATAATGCAGACCAATGACACGAGCTTCCAGCATTGCTCGGGTAGATTTCTTTGTTTCAGTATTCACAGGGAAGCTACTGTTGCTAGGCAACTTGTGATACAGGTCAATAATACCCAGGCAGCTTCCAAAGGGGCTTTGGGAGTAGTTCTCCATTTCAGTCCATGAAATATTAACGCTGCCACATCTGCTGGAATCCTGTCTTACTCGTCTTATATGAGTGACAGCAGCATTGCAATGGCTGGAATGCAAAATAATGTTGTTAAATGTCCTATAATTAATCAGATCTCAATATATAGCTTTGCACAGTGAAGTATTTCAAATGAATAGTGCATTTGGAAGAAGCCATACAGCAATTTTCCATGAAACGACATGCAATTTTTTTGCAATTTTACAGTCTAAAGCAAATCATAGTCATTCCAGTTATATATGTGACCCTGGACCACAAAATCACAAGTATAGCATGGGTATTTGTAGCAATAGCCAAGAATACATTGTATGGATTTTTCTTTTATGCCCAAAATCATTAAGATATTAAGTAAAGATCATGTTCCATGAAGATATTTGATAAATTTCCTACCTTAAATATATCAAAACATAATTTTTGATTTGTAATATGCATTGCTAAGAACTTCATTTGGACAACTTTCTCAATATTTAGATTTTTTTGCACCGTCAGATTCCAGATTTTCAAATAGTTGTATCTCGGCCAAATATTGTCCAATCCTAACAAACCATACATCAATGGGAAGGTTATTTATTCAGCTTTCAAAATGGACCCTTATGACGTTCTGTGTTCCTTGGTCACATATGTATTATAAAATACCAAAATTAATATAACACAAACTTTATTTATTTATTTAAAAACTAGCAGACCTTTACATACAATGTGCTCTGGTTTTATGTGTTGATATTATTTGACTAATATTGTATATCGAACATAATAATGTTTTAGTGAGACGAAGCAATAGTTGTAATTATAATTTGTAATAAATATAATAATTTATAATATATAACTTAGCAATTAATGATGTAATGACACAAAACATCACATAATTTATTAAATTAACTTATAATTTGTGCCATTGCTTTCCAGTCTCTTCCTGGAAGATTGGATTTTACTGGCTTTTAATTAGGGATATAAAAATATTAAGAGGGTTAAAAAGTAAGATTAGTGTAAAAGGGTAAAGAAAAATTGTAAATTGATTGCCAATTAAAATGATATTCCCAGTGGAACATTTTAGTTAGAGAAAGGGAAAAATAAACACCTGGAATATCACATTAAAATGTTTTAAATTTAAATTGAATTGCCAGAATTGAATGTGTATTACATGGCAACATCCACTCAAGCCAAAGTATCTGTAGCCTGTAAAAAAAACACACAACAAGCAGCACGAGCTCATGTGCACCGAGGGAGCGCACTTTCTCACTCATTCGAGTCTCATCAGCGCCGCATTTAGTTGGTGTTTATTTAGCAAAGGTGCTCAAAACCCCAGCGATTTGCATCCAGATGCGGAGTAATAGCTATCAGGCTGAACACAAAGGACGGAGAGACTTTGAGCGTCCCCTCAGGATCTCCCTCAGCCGCTTCAGCGCGGGACAGCATGGTTCAAAACATTATTCTCATCTTTCTCCGCAGGAGACTCAGTCAACGGCCGGCCGTTGAAGAGCTGGAGGGCAGAAATATTTTGAAACGTGAGTATTACGCAATAAAAATGTTCAAAATCCACAGGAATGTAAATAATGTATGTATCAACAATTGTTGTTTGTGAATAATAATAATCATTATGTTATTAATGAATATTAACAACAAGTAATACCACTATTGCTATTTCATTGTAATAATAATAGCATTTGTTAAATAGATATATTTTATTGTTGTTGTTGTATTATATGGACATCAGTAATAATAATAACTATAATACAATTAGTATTATTTTATAAATATATTTATATGTTATATATATTTATAAAAATATTAAATATCATATTTTTATTATTTAAATTGATCAACACCAAATTTGGTCGGTGAAATCTAAAGCCCTTTGTATATGTGTATTATTAATAACTAATAACATGAATAACAATTGAAATATTAAGTAATTTTGAATATTGTTTCTGATATTCCACAGTTATAATATCACTATTGCTTCTTCATTGTAATAACATTTATATTTTTAAATAAATAAACATTCTTAAGTAATTTTATAAGTGAAAGTGCAAGTGTTTTTATCATATCTTTGAATTAAATGTTTTATTATTAATAATGATACATTTTAAATAAAAAATTAAATGTTAGAATCTATCTGCATATACATGCATATCAATACTACTACTAATAATATAATATTAAATAATAAAGTGATAATTTTTTTTATCATAACTTTAATCAGAACTTAAATTAAATGTTTTATTAATTAAAAGTTTTGGTGGCTGTTAAGATGAAAATGTAATCAATTACTTCAGGCAAAATTCTTAAATGTGCTAACATGCTTTTTGAAGTCTTCCATTGCCTTGTAGTGCACAAAATCACTACAGACTCTTATCAAGCATATGACTGTAATCTCTGTCAGAAATGATGCATTGCTCAAGCAGGTCTGTTGAGTGACCCTGTGACTGATCAGCCTCACCGAGTCTCTCTTTGGCTCTTTCAGAGAGGAACGATCAGACGGAGCAGGAGGAAAGAAGAGAGATCAAACAGAGACTGAACAGAAAGGTAAACAAGCTCTCTTCAGGTTCATTTCACTTGCAGCATGCTTTATTTTTCTGATCTGTGTATAAACGGTGGTCACTGAATATAAGGAAGTTGTTGGTCTGTAAAATGACACTTTTGACTGCTGCTGCTAATATTACTACTTGCAATAAGACATTATAAAACACTGTCTAAAGCTGAATAAAGATGATTTTGTGGACTAATAATGTTCAGAATGAGCTGCATCAGATTGAAGGAACCTCTGTTAAAGTACACTATTAAAAGATGAGCAGAAACATGCCAGAAATTAAAGCAGGACCTCAATGCTTGGGATTTTTAACAGCATGTCTGCAATGACCAATAATAATAATTATTATATTCTGCAGTCATAGTTTTTTGGCTCTTTTTTTCCCCAGTGTACAATTAATCACATTATTTAAATTTGATCTTACAATGGTGGTGTGATATATAGGGGAAAAAGGCCTAAAAGAAAATACGCATCTAAAGAATAAAACTGAATGTATTACATGTTCGTTATTATTATGATATTTGGAGTCATATTGTATTTTTTTTTTGCTTATTTTTTCCAATGTGCAATTAATTGCAGACAAAATTAAAAATGATTGTTGTTATTATTATTAATTGATGACGATGATAATAACAGCAACACCATTAATAATAATAAAATAACAATAACAGCAGCAACAATAATAACAATTATTATTATTATAATATTTTGGAGTCAGTTTTATTGGTGTATTTTTCAGTGTGCAATTAATTACTAATTAATACACTTAGCATGAATCACTATGGTTTGTCTACATAATTTTATTTTTGTAAAAAAAAAAAAAAAAATCTGCAATTTACCTCAAAACGGAGGTGTGACGTGTAGAAGAAAAATGAACATCTAAATAATAAAACTGAATGATTTATGTTTTGGAATCATATTGTTTTTTTGGCTCATTTTTTCAGTGTGCTTTAAAGTGCCCCTATTATGGATGTTTGAAAATGACCTTTCATGCAGTGTGTAACACAGCTCTAAGTGAATGAAAACATCCTGCAAAGTTTTGAATCTGAAAGTGTACCGTGTATAAAGTTATTGTCTCTCAAAAGAAACTCTGAATCATTGAAACGAGTCGTATTAAGCCGTTGACATCAAAATGAAACATTAGCATATTGCCCGTCCACTAGATGCCGCTGTTGGAACGTTAAATATAGCTGTTTCCCCCAGTAGCCCCTCACTGCAGAACAAAGATTCAGGGGGCGGGGTTGGATCTACATCTAGGGGGTGGAGATTGGTAGGTTTTGGGGTGGAGATGGGTGGGCATAGGGATCAGGGGTGGAGACGGGTAGGTTCAGGTAAATGTAAGGTGGGAGGAGTTGGATCTAGATCCAACCACACCCCCTGGATCTCGTGTTCTGCAGTGAGGACCATCTCGTTTCCCCAGTAACACACAAAGCAGCACTGTGCTCTAATCGGAACAATCACCGCAGATTAGCGTCACACAAAGGAGGGGTTTGGAAAAATAAATCGTTGAGCGAATCGTTTGGGAGTCGTTGAGCAAATAAGGTAAAAAATAAATGCATATTATAAGAAAATGAAAGTGTTTTTTGACCTTGCATGCATGTCAACCTGTTGTTGGGGACTCCCAAAAACAAAATATGAACTTTTCATAACTCATTATAGGGGCACTTTAAATTACACACTGTTGTTGCTTTTTTTTGTTGATGCTAAAAACAACAATAATAGTAGAACAACGACAACAATAAAAATTATTATATATTTCATTATAATTATATCATTATATATATATATATATATAAAGAATGAAATTGAGTATGATGATAAAAAAGCATGTTAAGGATCGTCTTTAGGCATACCGTCCCTGTCACCAGAACAACCAGTGGATTTCATTGGTCAATAGCGATTCCAGTCCTATTCCTAGTCCTGAAAAGCATTACTTGCAACATTAGACCTGTATCTCATAACTTTTGCAGCCCCACTAACAGCATCATTTTGTTCCCCTCACAGCTCAACCAGAGGCCGACAGTCGATGAACTAAGAGAAAGAAAGATTCTGATCCGCTTCAGTGACTACGTGGAGGTGGCCAAAGCCCAGGACTACGACAGGAGAGCTGACAAACCCTGGACAAGACTGTCTGCAGCTGACAAGGTACGAGACCAAGAGCTGACCTCAGCAAATCTTTGCACCACACCTATGGTCAGTCTTTAACTCAGTAAGAGCACACAGAGGCAAATGGGCTTTGCTTTATTCTCAGTGGTTCTCTCAAGGTTTCTAAACCCAATATATTTGTGAAGCAATCTAATTTGTGTCAGTAGTGTGCTTGCTCTCGCCACATGACTCGGTTGACTCATTATGGAGTGCACGTCACTTGAGGATGCGCTTAAGTGGCTTTTATTTGCGATTCCACAGGCAGCCATCCGTAAAGAGCTAAACGAGTTCAAAAGCACCGAGATGGAGGTCCATGCTTCGAGCAAACACCTAACGAGGTCAGTATGCGTGTATGTGCCTGCGCTATTTTTAGATCCACAAAATCCAAAATGACAGGGACATAAAAATCACGAATGGTGTCAGCTTGACAAGAGTGGTTTTTTGGATAACATGTTCCTCTCAACACAATCATGACATTAATGGCCATTAGAGCTCTCATGTATGATCTTACTAAAAATAACTGATTGATGCAATCCAATCATATCGTGGTTGTGATTGCGAAAGTCACCTTTGTTGATTTCTCTCCTCTCGATCAGGTTTCACAGGCCCTAAGAGGGGGTTTTCTTCTGTGAAGAAAATGCTGAGAGCGGCGTTCGTGTTAAAATCCTGGAGGTGCCTCTTCCAGAGCCGTGGCTTCGTCCACGGGATTCCCTTATTCTTCCAGCGCCCTGGGCTGAGTGGCGTGTGGTTGCGGTTAGCGCTGGAGGCTGCGTCTCCACCGCGGGCGGCCACAGGAGAAACCTGAAGGACATCTGCGGATACATTTAACCCGAGGCTGACGGAGTGGAGCGGCAGAGGACTTTTTGATGTTTTTATGACTGGACTGAATTTCAGTGACTGCTAAGAAAAGAGAATCAGTTCTGGGTAAATGTTTGTGTACATGTAACCAGCTCCACTCTGAAAAAATAAGTAAAAAGAAAAAAAAAAATACTTGAGGGTTAATAAGCCTGCTATAAATGAATTTCATATTTACTGTACAAAAGTCAGTTTGAACAGGGTTGTTCATGTCATCACTTGAAAAAACAACAACTTTGTAAGCACTACTTGTCTTCAAAATACAATTTTGGAAATACTTCTGTGTTGTTTTTTTTTTATATATACACACACTACAGTTCAAATGTTTAGGGCTTTTAATGTTTTTTTGAAAAGTCTCTTATGCTCACCGAGGCTGCATTTAGTTCATCAAAAATAATATGTTGAAATAAAGCTGAATTTTCAGCATCGCTATACTCACATGATCCTTCAGAAATCAGACTAATATGATCATTTTTTGTGGGAACTGTTCAAAAGAACAGCATTTATTTTAAAAGAAATTATGATAAATTCTTTAGTTTCACTTTTGATCAATTCAATGCATCCTTGCTAAGTTTTCTTTTTTAAGAACTAATAATAATAAAAACAAAAAACACTGACCCCAAACTTTTGTACAATAGTGTGTGTATTAATAGATAATACTGCAGGACATCTGTCTCACTATCTCAGCCATGAAACTAGTAAATAGTGTGAGTTTCCTCCTCTCTAACTCCCATCTATTTAGCCTTTTCCATTTACAGATGACACTAATTAAATAACAAAAATGCATCAAGTCACTCAATCTGATCTTAATCTCTGAGAGCCTTCAACTGCAAGTAAAAAGGATTAAAAAAAGAACCCTTTCAGTATTTTTTCTCTTTTATTTTATCAACATCTCCCATCAATTGAACCTTTGCTTATTCAGACCCTTGCTAGTGTAAATGCACAAAAGACTTATGATGGTTTCAGAATGTAGTATCCCTTTTTAATTTCTGCGCACATACATCTAAAGTTGATTTTTATGAGGTGGGATGTTAGAAATAAATGCATTTCTTCTTACATTACCTATAACATTTACTTATTTGCTTTTCACAACTATTCATTATTCATATTAAAAACCACAAGCAAATATGTGCGCTAAAACTATGTACAGCCAACCATTGTTTCAAGGAGACTAGAATAAATGGCATAAAGTACAAATATTCAACCTTTTGAGTAATGCTATTTTAAAAGAACATAACATTAATAATATCTAAGCATACAAACAGGTTTTAGGAATAGTTTTCAAACGTTAGATTTTTTCCCCCTCAGGTCAGAACCTCGATGCATCAGGGAAGAACAAGGATTGCAGTCCTCTTCGCACACTCGTCAACTCTTCCTCGTGCTACAAAGACAGAAAAACTTGAATTCAGTCCTGCACAATTGTGTGATATCAAGTATAAAATATCAGTTCTGTTTGGGCTCTCACTATTTCTTTGAAGAAACGCTCCTGAACTGACTTCATGCTATTCTTCATCAAAGACATCTGCAACAAAAGCAAAAAGGTTTCTATTCTAGACAATCAAAGGTTAAAATGGCTTGAATTGCAAATATAACTACTGAACCATGATGGAGCACTCAAAAAAGGTTCAGGTCCTCACCTCCACAGAGAAGACTTGTTTCTCATACTCTACACTATCACACACGTCAGTATGAATGGTGCTTTTCAACTGCTGTAATCTGAAACAACAAAACAACAAGAATGAGCAAGACAAGCACTTGCATTACAAATCTAGTGTACAAACAGCAAATACAAACAGAGGGAACTATTCAAAGCAATTAATCAGTTACTTTGTTTGAATCTAGAGAAACAGACAAATTCTCTGAAACATGCCTTACAATGCATGCAAACACTGTTGAGTAGCTTTCTTGCAAAAAAAGTGCTTTGTGCATGAAAACATTAAATGTTCAATTTACACTGACTTCCTTAGCAGCCTTTTTTTTTTAACTATGCAAACCTCAGTGCACTAAAAAAATGTACCTGTCTGAAATCTTGTCTTTGAGCTGCCCTTTTTTAAAGAAATTACAAGATTCTTGGCATAATAGCATTACAGAGTGAACAAATAATCAGCATTACATAATTATTGCTGTTTTCCCCCTGTTGCATCGTTAGCTACGAACGGCTGGAAAATCCTGTTTGTTACTGTGACCCAGAACAACACACAGACTAGTCATAAACAGGTCTTGTAGACATGATTACATATTATGTGAACAGAATAGTTATGAAGGGAAGATTAGTTCCATTTACATTAGAGCTGGGAAATCTATAGCATTCATCTCATGTTCATGCAGCTGTTATATTCTCACCTATTGGTTCCTTTCTCTTGGTAAGTGTGGAAGGCCAAGGTCTGCTTCTCCCAGTAAGTCTGTAGATATAGTGTGATTAAATCAAAGGCCATTTAAATATATATATATATTATACACATTTACTTGCCAAAGTCAGTTTGAAATTATAGACACTTGGCAAATCAGAACACTCGTTACCGTCAATTCCTCTTCCATGCTCCTCAAAACAAGGTCATCGTGCTCCAGGTTTGCTATTTCGCTCAACAGGACTTGTTTAACTTTCTCCAGCCTCTGAGTACTATATATTAGGCAAGAGAAAGAAAGCGGTAGAGGTAAATATCAGACGTGTTACCGGGCAGAAAATCTGACCTCTTCAGAGCTGACCTGTACTGGTGCACTTGGACGCTGACAGATGACATGTGCTGCCCTAAGGTCTTCAAAGTCTGCCTGGTGTAAAGATCCATTGTCCTGCTGCGATTCTGATAAATGCACAAGACAAGTTATTAGAAAATGCTAATACACACTCACTAAATGCTCAGGATGTGCAGCGTGTTTTGCATGAAAGGATGTGAATCCTCAAATAAGAGCTGGCATGTTTAGCCAGAGCTGATTTAGTGAGAAAAGTGAGATGACAAGCACCTTGATCTTCCTCTTAAGCTCTGAGCTGAACTGATGGCAGATAAAGCCCACCTGCTGAGCAGGCTGGGTCAGGTCTATGTCTGCCTCCACACTGGCATGCCTGCAGCTGGACCTTGTGCAAGATGACAGTGTCTCCACTTCCTCAGCTGGAGGGAACACACATAGACATACCCATGAGTCACTCATCAGCACTTTCAAAAGCACACACACCTGTACAGTGAGTAAACTTAGAGATTTTTTATATTTACATAACCACTCAAATATTTGGGGTCAGTGGAATTTTTTTAATTGTAAGAAATACTTTTATTCAGCAAGAAAGAATTAAAGGGTTAGTTCACCCCAAAATTAAAATTCTGTCATTAATTACTCCCCCTCATGTCGTTCCAAACCCATAAACCTTTGTTCATCTTCAGAACACAAATTAAGATATTTTTTTAATGAAATCTGAGAGCTTTGTGACCCTGCATAGACAGAAACACAACTACCACGTTCAAGGCCCAGAAAGGTAGTAAGAACATCGTTAAAATAGTCCATGTGACATCAGTGGTTCAGTTGAAATTTTACGAAGCTACGAGAATACTTTTTGTGCAACAAAAATAATTTCTTCTCTTCTGTGTCAGTCTCCACCGCCATTCAGAAGAGATCTACGATGCACACGTGTGCATTTGGTTTACAGTCGAACCACTGATGTCACATGGGCTATTTTAACGATGTCATTACTACATTTCTGGGCCATAAAATGTTTCAGTTGCGTTTAGGGCTGTGCGATTAATCGAAATCGAATCGCAATTTGAGTTGTTGCGATTTGCTTATCGCAAAGCCTGTGATGTGGACGCGATATTAGTCTGTTCCAGAGCATTTGCATGACTGCCAGCCTTATTAACCAAAACAGTACTTCCCAACTAACCAATAGAGTGAGCGCACCTCCGTCCTTCCCAATCAGCACTGCTCTAGCCAACTGCGTAAACGCCCAGCATTTTAAAAAGGGTCAGCTCGAAAGTGAGGCAAATTAAAACCAAAGAAAAACGGATGTAACGTCAGCTTCGAAATGACAGACAACGAACAAAAATTTGCAAGAGCTGCGTCACAACGCATATCAAGAGCTCCCTTATCGGTTCTGCTTTCAGTACATTATCATTCAGAGAATAAAAGATAAATTTTTAGATTTTTTTATTTGTAGGCTAC
Organism: Barbus barbus; assembly: GCF_936440315.1. Lineage (NCBI taxonomy): Eukaryota > Metazoa > Chordata > Actinopteri > Cypriniformes > Cyprinidae > Barbus > Barbus barbus. The sequence goes on from NC_136719.1 coordinate 7,937,188, forward strand.
ATTAACCTTATCTTACACATTTTATCTCCCCAACAGATTCATTTGAAACAAGTTTATAATGCATGTTTGCTAGTTCAGAAGACCGCACACACAGCCCGTGTCTCTGAATGCTTCTCATACTCGCTCCGCTCTGCCCCACGCTGCGTGTCTCCCGCGTCTCCTGGACGAGCCGTTTACACGCAGCCTGTCTCGTAATGCTCTTTTATACTCGCGGTCTCACGCCCGGTTCTGCTCCGCAAGTCTCTTACGAGCGCATCTGGCAATATGGACGAGGCCTGACGCACGCACACAACACTGTGCCAACTCGCGCCTGTCTCCGCGTTTAAAACGAATGTAAATAACTGCTTGCCAATTTCACTTGGATGAAATGAAACAGTCAACACATTTCCCACTTGTTCTTAAAATCCCAAATACTTAAAAATGAATGAATCAGCCCGTGTAACATGTATTACTTTAATAATTGTCTAAAGAAATACAGTTCTTTATTTATAAAAAATAAACAAATCTTTCCTGGCAACCAACAGAACAACAGTAATTCCTATTGGAATAATGCCCAAAACAAAAAGGAATTTTGTATTGGTTTTTATGGAAATTATAAGAATTTCTGTGATGGTTTCTATTGTTTTTTCAGCAGGGTAACGATACTCATACTGTCCTGCACATTATTGACAATATTGAGCTGAAGCTTGACTTTGCAAATTTAAAATTGCAAATCAAATCGCAATCGCAATATCTGTCAAACAAATCGCAATTAGATATTTTCCCTAAATCGCACTAGTTGCGTTGCTGTCTATGCAGGGTCAGAAAGCTCTCAGATTTAATCAAAATATGTTAATTTGTGTTCTGAAGATGAATGAAGGTCTTACGAGTTTGGCACGCTTGAAGGTGAGCAATTAATGACCGAATTTTCATTTTTTCATCTCTTTAAACTGATCAGAAGTGACAGAATGTTGAATGTTAAATGTAAAAAAATAATATGGTTTTCACAAAAATATTAGGCAGTACAACTATTTTTCTGATAAGAAATGTTTCTTGAGCACCAAATCAGCATATTAGAATGAAAAATACTGTTTTTGATCAAATTGGTGAGCATGAGATTTCTTTCAAAAGCATTAAAAAGCCTCACTGCCCCCAAAACATTTAAATGACATCAATAGCATATTCTTAGCCTTATTTTGTGCCCAGAAACTCTCTCTCTCTCAAGTCTCTCATTACTAGATATTGTTGTTTCCTTGGCCCTTTTATTCAGGCCTCTCTGGTAACTTCTCTTTCTTCTCCCGCTCTCTGTGACTATGTCCTCCTCTTCTTCCTCTGAGCTGCTCTGATCCTTCATCAGTGGTTTAGTATTGGGGCCTGAGGCACAGCAACACAACATTACTCACAGAATCAAATGCATTCTGGGATAATTTCTTAATCAGAAAATTGAGAAAGCAAGAGATTTTCCCCAAAAATAACAGTGTCTGATGAGTCAGGATTGGGATTAATCTGTGTCCAAGATACTGAGATGCACATTTCGTAAACTGTCTGCAAAATCTAAATATTCAGTAATGTGCTATGTATACATAGAGACTTACCCTGATTATATCACATTATAAAGCATCAAATGATAAATCACATTTATATTTTTTGAGTTAATCAAAGTTTCTGAACTCAACAAGGTTGTTTGGTTTCTTTTTTTTGCTGCATTATGCTTGGTTGCTCTGCCCACAGTGAAATCTTATTGGTCCGCAATCTAGATTTTCATGGCTATATATTAAACATCAAATATGTTCTGATTGGCTGGTATTACCACAAGGAAAAAATACTTCATGCTGTGAACTTGCCACACCATGCCTAGTTTGGATGATGCATAATCTTTTTTAAAAGATGATAAATACCCTTACTAGGAGTGAAGGATTTATTAGTAGGCACAAACAGCTTTCTAGGCTTCATATTCAGAGCTAGCTGTAAGGGAGAAGGAGCCTTATTCTCTTTGTCCTCCTCACTGTCCTCATCTCTCTCTGAAAGACTAGCGGAGTGGCTCAAGGTGAGACGCTTGTGGATGGTTGTTGGACCTGATTAGCAATTGGTACAAAAAAGATGCTTATTTTTGTATACTAAAAAATAAAATAATAATAAAAAAAACAAACACAACATAATTAAAAAAATCTCTTCACCTGACTTAAATTCTAGTCTTTCAACCTTACTTCCTTTCTGGCTTGCTGGTGTTTTCTATAAGTCGTACAAGAATGAAGCGGTGTGTTACTGAAATGTAGTATAATGAAAAGTGTAACTGTGCTCAGAAATGAACTGTTAAAGCTGTACCTCTAGCTCAGTGCACATCAGGGCCATGTTGCTCACGGATATGTGAGAAGACTGGCTCATTGTCACAGAAATGACAGACCTCCTTTCAAACGATGTTGGGCTGGTTTTGTTCATGAGACCTCTCTGCTCCTCCTGGAGGTCTAGAGGGATGTGTGGGGAGGGCTGGGTGGATTTCTCCAGGGGTTGAGTAGAGCTCAGTAATGAGTGGACTGGACTCAGCTCAACCTGTGGGAGTAATGAATACATAAACATATTATTTTTTAGATCAGAGAGGTAATGACAAATACAACATGTTTATGCTAAAATAAAGACTGAATAATACAATCAAATCACACTTGTATTTGTAGTGGCCCCAAAAAACATCTGGAAACTTAATCCATACTTAAAACGTATTAATGTCATTGTATTACACTGTAAAATATCAACACAAGTGGCATTCCTTTTAAATAAAGACAGAAAGATAGCACAAGCACACTTAATAAATGTTAAGGTTATAAAACAAATATAAATGAATGGCTTTATACACTGTTGAAAGGTTTGAGGTCAGTAAGATTTTTTTATGTTTTTGAAAGAAGTTTCTTATGCTCTCAAACGCTGCATTCATTTGATCAAAAAATCAGTAAAAATCTATAAATATTACAATTTAAAATAACGTTTCTATTTGAATATATTGTAAAATCTTGTTTATTTGTGTGTCTGAATTTTCAGCATCACATGATCCTCCAGAAATCATTCTAATATGCTGCTCAAGAAACATTTATTTATCGACAATTATTAACAATTATTATCGATGTTGAAAACTGTTATCAGGAATGTGTGATATATTTTTCACGACTATTTAATGCATACAAAGTTCAAAAGAACAGCATTTATTTGAAATAGACATCTTTTGCTATTATACATGCATTTACTGTCTCTTTTGATACATTTTTAAGTTTATCCCAAACTTTTGAACAGTAGTGAACATCAAAATAAAAATGATTTTGCCATAGAAATATTAAGTTAGCTCTTTATTTAGCATCATTTTTTTACAGATACCAAATGCCAAATATTTTTGGAGACAACTTATGATCAGAGCTAACAATCAAATGAGCAATGAGAGCTGTAATGTCGCCCATTAGTACTTGATTTTTCCATCAGTGTGATTTGAAAACATGCACTATGTTTCCTGTTTACCTGTGCAGCAGGTGGAATCCGCTTAGAGCCTCTTGAGGTTGTGGAAACAGGCGTTATGGTGTGAGATGGCAGTTTCACAGCAGCTTTATTCCCTGGGGTTTTACAGAGAGAGGAGGCTTTGAGAGAACCGAGAGGCTGTAGTGGAGAAGAGTCAGCTTCGATTGGAGAGATGGACAGAGAACGGAGAGGTGTAGCATTGGATCTCAAGTTGGTCGTTAGTTTTTCGCCCGCTACAGAGAAAAATAAAATATAATTTACACGGCAGTTACACAAGATGTTATTTTTTATACCAAAGCCATGTTAATTGACAGCCATACATTTATACAAATACAAACAGCTAATTTAAGGCTCTTTAATTCTTACATCTCATCTTCTCAACGGAGGGAGGCGAGGCAAATGTGGAAGATAATCTTGCAGCCCATGATTCCTTCTGTCTTCTGACTGATCCCTGAGCAGATGACGTCTTCTTCACTGTAAGATGTTCTGGACTATACATCTTTTTGCCTATATCATTTCTCTGACCTCCCAGAATCTTTGCAAAGACTTTATCTGCCTTTTTCTGTACGTTCTTCTCATTTTGTAGTTTGGCTATGTCTACAGAGGTTTTCTCTCTCTTTTCTCCTTGTTCTGTGGCTCGAGCTGGGACAGTCTGCTGAAGCACTGCTGCTCGCCCAACTGCTTTTTTCTATTTAGAAAAGACAAAGACATAAAGCTCATCAGGACCATTATCATTAATCTGTCTAGACCAGGGCTGTCCAAACTCGGTCCTGGAGGGCCGGTGTCCTGCAGAGTTTAGCTCCAACCCTAATTAAACACAGCTAATCAAGCTCTTACTAGGCATACTAGAAACTTCCATGCAGGTGCTGAGGCAAGTTGGAGCTAAACTCTGCAGGACACCGGCCCTCCAGGACCGAGTTTGGACAGCCCTGGTCTAAACCCTGAAGATCTTAAATAAAGGCATTTACAACAACAGAAGATTCCTGTGAACTGACTGTGCTGAATACCACATACCTTAGGGGGTGGTGCTTTTTCGCTCTCTGACAGACTGGACTGGTTGTCCGAGTCAGACGTCTCTCTGTAGGTTCTGGTCAAGGCTGCAGCTCTTTGAGGTCGTCCTGTGGCTTTCTTATTATTGATGCTTGGCTGCCTTTTATCCTCCTGTTCAGCCATTTTCTTCTGTCTCTTCTATTATTCACCCAATTCAATAGAAAAGTGAATAATTACTATAAATATGATTATAAAAATACAATACTACCAATTCAAAAAGGTGTAGTAAAACTGGGTTGAAATAGTTCAATTTACTATGCAGACCGACTCTAATATTCTCCTCAGTCCACCCTAACCAAACTAAGCTGCAAATGGTTAATCTGGAAATGATTCTGCTTATGATGTTACAACCATGAGCATGTTGCCACATAACCAACCAATATTTTCCAATTAACACCTAAACCTAAATTATAAAAGTGACAAAAAAAGCTACAAATTGTAGAATATGGCACTTGTTCTTACCCGCTTTGGCTTGATTTGTGCTTTCACTGGTTTTGGCGAATGCAAAGGTGTATATGGTGATTTAACTGAAACAAAATGAATGTGTAAGAGATTATCGTACAGAAGCATGTGAAAAAGAGAGGGAAAGTAGTTATCAATAAATTGTGTGTAGTCCGTAAATAAATGCCACCCATCTTTACGGTAGAGTTAACCTCTGCAGATGACAAATAAAGGCCCAGTTTCACAGACAGGGCTTAGACTAAACCAGGATTACGCCATAGTTCAATTAGGACATTTCAGTAATATTTATAAACATGCATGGAAAAAAAACATTACTGGGGTGCATCTTGAGACAAAACAAAGGCACTGATATATTTTATGATCAGTCAGTGCAAGTTTATTTCAGCAGAAACAGCTCAGACTTACAGTTTAGTCTAGGACTAGGCTTAAGCCATGTCTGTGAAACCGGGGGAAAGAGTTTAAAACAACAGTTGGAGATGTAAGAGATTGGTGTTGCATACATGCAGTGTCATCTGGTGAAAAGATGGGTTTAACCGGCTGCCTGCTGTAGTCTGCCACCTTGGGCTTGGGTTTCCTGTTGGCTGAGTGTAACCAGCTAATCTCAGTCATGTTGTCTGTGTCCGTATCACTGAACAGCTTTTTCTTCTCATTTGCCTTGGCAGCCTAGATTGTAACACATCCAAGTATAAGAAGTGGATTTTTTTGTGATAAATCATCAAATGCATAAGTGTCCACCCCCAAATAATTAATGAAATGTGAAACCTTTGTAAGCCGACGTTTTTTAGCAGACTTGGAGAGAGTCTGAGGATTACTTTGTGTACTAAAAGAGAAAACGTAATATAATAAGCAATAAAATACATAATGTATTAACAAGCAGTCACATATTCACAAATGCAGGATTTCTTTAGAGAGATTTTAACTGGGTATTATTATATTGTTCAACACTAGAGGGTGCTGTTCTTATAAATTAACAGAATTACCTGCTTTCCACTCTGGATGTATCAGAGGATTTCTTTCTCTAAAGAGGACAAAATTAAGAACTAATGAAGTTTATTATTATGTTTTTAAATATTTATTTTGTTTGCATTCAGAGCTATTGGTGTCCTTACCACACAAATTTTTGGCGTGTCTTCTGTAAATGCATAAACATCCCTGAGGAGACCAAACACAATAAATTCAGTGATTATAAAAGATAGGCCTATTTTCAAATTAAATAGCCCTAGTTTAAGGGATTGAAGTCAGTAAAATGCAATACTCAAGCTGCTGGAACTCCTTCTTGGCTTTGTCTTGTGTTTTGTGCAAGCTTGAACTCTTGGGAGCAGTTTTCTCCTATAACATTGTGCAAGGGAAAAGAATTGTAAGTTTGCATCACATTTGTAACCCTGTTAAAAAACAGCATATGCTGGTTAGGTATGTTTTAAAGCATGGCAGCTCGTAACCAGCTTATGACCATCTGCCATGCTTCAAAACATTCCTAACCAGCATATGCCATTTTTTTCAAAAGGGTAGATGAAATTGATTTGACATTACAAATACTGTTTTCTTTCTAAATGACTTACAGTGGAGGATGGACACCCGCTCTTATTGAGCAGATATCTGAAAGTGAAGGTAAGAGTGTTATTTCATGTGAGGACAAGGTAGGGCACGAATGAAAGGTCAGTCTGTGTCACCTGTTTGTAGACTCGATATTACACAGGCCCCCATATTCATGGGATGCTGCTTTGGCAGTTCTCTTATAATGACTGGATATCATTTTCACCATGCCATCTTCAGCATTTGCCATCTTCAGAACAATAACAATAAACACAGTTTAATATAATAAACCTGGCTTTGTTTTCTTTGATTTATAGGCTATTAATTAACAGGAGAGTAGGGAAAGGACAGCATCACCCATATACTCTTAAGTGCTACATCTCAATGTGCCTAGAACAAATCGACTTCAAATTCAAGTAATACCTGCCTTAGCAAACACTAATAATATTTGCTCGTTATAACTTAAAGACATCTATTCCAACTAAAAGAGTCTCACATTGTCATGGCCTGATGTGTCGCCCCGAACTTCACTACTCTTCCTTCTGTCTTGTGCAGGTCTAGCAGGCATGGACCTCACTGATTTCTCCATATTTTCTTTCTCTTGACCTGCAGTCCTGGGCTCCAGTGAGGAGCCCCTCTGGGCTGTATGACCATATGTACCCTGCTGCTCCCTCACCACCTCCTCCAGTCTATGAGTGAGCTGGGTGTGCAGCTGCTTCTGGGTCAGGGCTCTGGATGCACACTGTGCCGGGGACAGACGCTGAGGAGGGGGATGAGAACTACCATCTGGAGATGATTGCACAGAAAGGTTACACAAAGCCACCTGATTAATATAGTGACAAAATATCAGGAACAGTGTTTCCTAAATTAAAGATTTGAAGCAGGGAAATTAAGTAAACAATCTGACAGATTCAGTCAGTAAATAATTAGACTGATTTAGGGTAATAATGAGAGTAAATAATTATTTTTATTATGTGAGAATGTGACTGCACAGTGAAAAGAGACATGAAACTAGCAAATCTATGTAGGAAATTGGTTCAAACAGTCAATTATAGTATAGAGGTCATAATAATACAAGCATATTTTACTACGGAATGCTGCGATTGACCAATCACAATTATGTATTCAAGAGTCACGTACTGAAGTTTATTCTTTGCTGATAAAACATACCTAACATATCTGTTTAACTCACCTGATATAGTGCAGTTTTTAGAGCAATCTTTTTTCAGAGCCAGCAGTGATCCGGATACAGAAATTCTCCTTTTACTAGAGTTCAAGCTCCAGATAGCAGGTGAACTGATCAGTAGAAGATAGACATCCAAGCATACATTATATTGTGAGCAGACAGAATCCTCTCTACAATGGATGTAATGTTAAACAGTTAGGAAATAGTAATCGAAATGCCACCAATAATGCACTCACAATGAGCTTCCCTTTCTCACAGGTTGGGAGTCTGGGACTATGCTGTTATCTTTTACACAAAGAAACAAAAAAAAAGTTAAAAGCATTTAAATATGTTCACATAGGCAATGGCATTTCCTTAGTATGCTTCACATAATACCAAAAGTGTCCTCTTCATGGTCAGCTTGCACCATCTGTACTACTTTGTCTACAGGAATATGCTGCAAGAAATATATATTTTTTATAGGGTTAGATAAGCCAATAAGAGAAAAAAGAAGGTAGCAAAAACAGAAAACATTAAATAAACTATTATATAAATATATATGAATTCAGAGCACCTTGTGGTACTTCTTTCCTTTAGCCTTTATGCCCTGGATTTTCTGTTGGTCTTCATTATGAGCAGCAGGGGTTGACTAACAAGACAAACAGAATTCACTGAGATTACATCCATTAAGCTGTTCATTACAAATAAGTATAGACAAATCAGTATATTGCTTCATTAATGTAACAGTGTTTCATAAACCCTATTCTCCATTTGTTTTATCAGTATAAACTTGAATTTGAAGCGAAACTTTCTAATTAGGTTATACCTGTGCTTGAATTGCATGGGCCTTCTTTTGGTTTTTCTCGCACTGAAAGCTAAGAGAAGGCACACTGGAAGATGTTTTAGACATCATGAGTTCTCTAAGTTCAATCTCCTTCTTCCTCTCTGAAGAGCTCATCATCTGAAGAGCTGGTTTCACCATTAGCTTTGACACTACAAAAAAGTAGTTACAAAACTTTATATTGCTCATAAAAATGACATTAAAATCTACAAATGGCTATATGTTACAGGCATTTCACCACAAGCAAGAGATAATCTTTACAACAAACCTTTTAACAAACTGAGGGGCAATTAAAAAATATTGTGGTAATCAACAACAGAACTGAGATCGTTTACACTCTTGCTGGGGAAAACTACAGAACTATCTGTGATATTCTACAAGAATGGATTCTTTACTGATTAGTCATAAACAGCTTAATGGACCTACCTGCAGGTAGGACACAGATGGAGGAACAGCTCCCCTGTGTACTCCCCACACTGCCAGAAATGTATGTGCAAGACTCAGACACCTTCATCTTTATAGGGGTTACCATCTGAGAAAAAGAGATTTGCATTTTTAGAGCAAGAGACTTCCAGCCACAATGATGCCACTAGCATGTGCACAAAGCTGTAATAACAGCAACAGTAACAGAGGTGAGTCAGTGTCACCATATTCTAGTTGTTAAAAATGAGAAAATACAAACGTGTCACTTCGACAGGGATAAATGAGCACAACAGTTCACCAAAGTTAATTATACAGGTCATCTAATTTAATAGCACGCCTGGATGCACGGTCCAATAAACAATCATGATTATAATTAAGCCCTGATGAAGGCAATTACATAACAGATATTTTCATCAGGCAGCTGGTGTTAACAGAGGGAAAAGCCTAGTTTTTAAAATAAAATCCGACAAGCAGGTCCGTTTCACAAACGGCTTGAGAGGGAGCAATATTCAGCTTTGTCAATAAAATGCCATCAGATATGTGGTCAATTCAAAGCTCTCACAAAACATCAATATGATTTTTAAAAGCTCCACAGGCATACTAAAATGAATGAACAATTACAATGTTTATGTTGTGAGCCTCCTGTCTTACCTGTAGGGGCACATTGTTTGTATCTGGTGTTAGATATGTGGGAGGCTGGCAGGGAATGCTATGCCTGACTGATGATGACCCTTTTCCCTCTACACGCAGATAGGGGGACACTTGACTTTCAGGGACAAAAACCTGTTAGTTTAACACAGACAGTTAAACCCCACACCTTATGAGAGACAGACACGCTGCAATGTCACAATTCACCTTAGGAAGAAATGAATGGCTCGTTTTAAGGTGTCCTTTGAGTCTGACTCACCTGTGAACTTTCCAGTGAACTTAAGTTGACATGAACAGGTGTTTTCACAATAGAGGACTTCCTAACAGACGTCTGAAATACAGCAAGAGGGATTGAAAACATCACTGCTGATTTGCTGTGACAGCTGTATAAAACAAGTGATTAGACATTTAATCTAAGTGTTTCATTCCTATTAGCAGATTTAGCTGTACAGCCTCTTCAGCTCAAAAGCTTAATCAAACAAATGATGAGATCCTAATGACCACATAAAAACATGCATTTAATCAACATGTCATGTTATCAAACCATTCATTTAGTTTTGGTCTGATCACTCTGGTGTAAAGTTATAAAAACAATACCATGTCAAATTTAAACAGGAATGTTATGTTTACTCTTTATTAGAGTAGATAGAGATTTGTGCTTAGCTGGATAAGGGAAAAATTTGATTTTTTTGCAATTACAGAAGGACTAGTCACATTTTATTTAAGCATACACTAAAGTAAAAGTTCTGATTAGCGGAAATACTTGTTCTTGACATTTCTACTCTTCATTTTATAATTCCGACTGTACAGGCAGGTCTTTTTGAGATAAAGTGGCATCAGAAACATCACTAACCCTGTTCTTAGCCTGCCCATAAACACTCTCAGTGGCTCGCAGGATGTCTAGAGATGAACTGAATTTGATGGTGACTCTGGAGCCCTCTAAGTTGTCGAAGCAGGCTGGCTCAGTCAGAACCAGATGAAGAACCTTCTTGCCACTCTCCTCTGTGAAATCAAATATAGATATGTGTTTTAAACACAGATTAGAACAAATCCTGAGCTCAGAAAGTCCAATATGGATCCAAAACGATTATTTTGTGGGTTTTGAGAACAGTTGCAGAAGATCTGTTTAGAGGGGACAATGTTGATTGTGTTACCTTCTACTATGTAACTCTGGACCTCATTTTCAACGATACACAGAGTGTTCCACTGGCCATCCTGAAAGGAGAGAGACATCTAACATTCATATTCCTATTAATTTCTTGTATGCAATTATACAAATGTGAATGAAAGTTATTGCATGTTGGATTCCCAAATGCACATTATTTGCTGTCCTTACCATGAACTGAGCTGTTTTGAGATGCTGAATATAGCAGATCATACTGTGATTATTGTGCAGCACCATTTATTTATTAAATTTTTACATTTGATAGAATTATTATTATTATAATTATTAGCTTTTCATCAACTCACAAATCCCCAGGGCTATGCAAATCCCCGTTTAGAAAACCCTGTTATATAATTATTACTATTTTCCCAGGTCTAATGTAAGATGTAGCTACTGTGAGAGACTATAATGTCATTACCTGGGCCTTCTTATTAGCCACACAGAAGTAAAAAGAGATACTTTGACTTCCTAGATTGAAGTCAATCCAGAAAGCTTTCAGATTCTTGTCCTCTGGCATGAGCAGCTATAAATATAACAAAACAGAAATATACATGTAGTTCAAAACTGCACAAAATAACAGTGTATATATTCCCATACTCACCCTTATAAATGTGAAAACTAACCTCATGTTTGTCCAAAAATGCATCCAGGCAAGGGTAGGAGTACACGCTGTGAGAAGATAAACCAAGACATGCTATACAATCTATAAAAAAAGCAAAAGCTGTCAAAAGATATTAAGTACCTTCTTCCATCTCCTTGCATGCCATTGACCATATTTAGAAACTTCCTACAGTCCTGTCATTAAAAAAAAAAAAAATCTAAATCCTGTGAGACCAAAGAAATTCAGTTTATAATGACTTAATAATGCCATATTTACAGTCTCAAACTCTGAATCCTTGATTTTCTTGAATGCAGATGAGACAAAGGTCATTGTAAACCAGGAGTCAGCTAGTTGATTCCTCTGAGCCGTTGAAGCCATTCTGCAGAGGGCCTCCATTAAAGACACCTGCAAATCATAATCTGAACCACAACAGATATGTAGTTAAAATCAGTCACAGTATGAGTGCAGGCTAAAATGAGTTTCATAATGATCATAGCATTTGTAATTCTTTTAAATAATTTTATGATTGCACTTTCTAAACTACGTATACTCATTACAAAGGATTTTTACACTAACCTCCACCTTTGAGGATTTGACTGGCCACTGCATTCCTGATAAAAACACAACACACTACAGATTTAAAATACAAACATATTGTTAAGTACAGTGTTGGGCAAGATACTTGGAAAATGTAGTGAGCTAAGCTAACAGTTACTCCTCATTAAATGAAGCTTCACTACACTAAAGCTACAGCCCTGGTAAATGTAGCAAGCTAAGCTACCGCAACTTGGCAAAAGTAGTTTACTACATCTAAGCTATTTTTTTTTTTACATAATTTTTATATTGAACCATCATACCAAGTCAATGCTTTCTCAGTGATCAATAAAACTGTCAGTCTGCCAGATAGACATGCATAATTGTTTAGGTTAATTGTTTATTCAACAACTGTTCCAAACCAATTTTGGCAACAGAAATCAGTATCAAGTACATTTGATATACTGTATTGATATACCGGATTCACCTTTTATTGTGACATTTTTACCTTATATTGTGACATTCAAAAATTTGTCTGTCAGCTGGAAACCTCCTATTGGTAGCTGGTATTGTGGCTTTATTGTATACAGATACATTTATATAAATGGTAGCATTTCACAATAAGGTTCATTAGTTAACCTTTTCATGAACTTGCAGGTCATTCAGTTTTCTGTCGCTATGTGGGCGCTCGTTTTTTTTCTTTTATTTGGTATCATGTTATAAAAGATTCAGCACTTCGCACAAGCTATTTGGCTGTGACTCGACAACAAAATTATATGACACTCTTCTCTGCTCCTCAAATACAAAAAAACATTAGCCTTTATAAATATAGTGTTTCTTGAGTAAAGAAAACGCTGTACTTATTCAATCAACAGTTTGTTATTTACCGTCAGACAGCAAACAAGCTGAGATGCTCTAAACTGTGCGCCGCACTTCATTCACGAGAGAGGCGGGAGGAACAATGAGGTTTAACTGACAGTCTGAGGAGCCAATGACGTTACGAAGTTTAGTGACGGTCGCGTCACTTACTGATCCAGGATCAGTGATCCCAGCTGTTATATTTCTGATTTGAACTTGACTTTCAGAAATGCTTTGGAAAATGTAACGTTAGCTTTTGTTGACGCTACCGCGCTACTTCATCGAAAATAGAGCTTCGCCACTGAAAAGCTATTTGATTCAGAAAGCAGCGACGCTACCACCCCGCTACTAAGAAATGTAGTTAAAACTAGTACCGTCACTACTGCCCATCACTGGTTGAGTACTTAAGACTCAGGAGACTAATAATGCATTATCATTCAACATACATCATAGACGAAGCCTCTTGAGTTGACAAGATCTTCTTTTTCTTTTTCAGCTCCATGGGAATCTTTTCCAGAATAGCATTGAGCTTCCTTGCTGCCTGTCAATAAGAGTAAATAATAATCATTCATACATCCTGGAAAAGTTTTCAATATGGTTGAAATGATTACTTCTCAGCATATCAATGGTGATTGGTGACTGAAGCTAGGAAGGCTTTCCATTAAGAAATACAATGAATCTCCTACCTCTTTCTGAATCATGATGTTTATTTGTGCATCAGATGCCAGTTTGCCAATGTGACTAAGCAGAGCTTCAGTAACTTCATATGTACCTGAGGCGATACACAGATTTGAACTGAATGTAGAGCGCTGTTCAACTTCCCCTTTTGTCTTTTTTTTTTTTTTAAATCTGGAACAAAACACTCACCTTCTTTACAACTTCCATGAACAACCTGCAAAAGTGAAATGACATGCGCAAATCAGAATACTATAATACAGCATGTGTGTGTTTCTGAATTCACTAATTATGTTTTCTTTGGCATTTTTTTGATCTTATAGATCTTATTTCTTAGCATTTACATTTGCTGATTCAGTTTGCACCAATGGTGCCATTTCAGTAATGGCTTTCATTAGGTATGTTTGAATTTTCTATCAGTCAGAACGAATCCAGTCTGTTTACATGAACCCTAAACGTTGCAACATGTTGTCATGTATTCTGTAGTCTCGCGTAGGCTGAAGGTCTGGAATCTATGGCAGCTTTCATTGGCCAAGGCCTGCCCATGAGGCCGTTTGACCGACATGTCAAACAACCAATCACAGTTCGTTTCGTTCAGCGTCACGTTTTGGGGCGTGGAAATGTGTGTAAAACTCTCAGACGTACTTTAAAGATTCTATGCAGCGAACTTTAAATATTTCACGAAAATCCAGCGTTTATTTGATCCCGATAAGTGCTCATCGTCACAGTTGTAAACACAACGACTTTCTTCTTTCGTGAAGGGGTTTAGCGTCACGGCATCTTTGTTTCCAGGTGGAACGTTAAAGAACGCGACACACACACGTCTCCTGGAAATACTGTATAATTCAACCAATCCGACGACGACTTTGAAACTCCTGAAGTGTTTCCAGATAAGTGTGCCATTTGCATCAGACGTTTAGCCAACGTTCTGTGGCCATGACGTCTGAGGCTGAGACTATGTATTCTGTGCTCAGAACAAAGCCACTGCTATAATGTAAATAAAACAAATATATAATACATATTTAGTCTCCGTCACTAACCAAATTGTAAGGTGTAAATTAAATATGAAAATTCAAGCATTTTTTTTTATTCATATGGAAGTTCATTTTCACCATGGAATAAAAAAATAATAAAAAAGGTAAATGGAGCTTTTTATCTCACAACTCTGGGAAAAAAAACTGAGAGATGTAATCTCAGTTTATAAACTCGCAATTCAGAGAGGAAAATACTTTTTGCGAGTTTATAACTGATCAAAATCTCATTTGGATCAGTTGAGGTGTTTACAAGAAAATATACCTAATGATTGTTGCATTTCCTTTTATCCCCAAAAATGTGTCGTTACAAACCATCAGTGCATCAAAGAAGTCCTCAGCCAGCTTTATCATAGTCTCATTTCTTGATGACCCTGCCTCCACCCACAGCTTTCTGGCCTTCTCGAACCACTGCACCATGTAAACATACATTTTAAGCAATAAAAAACATTCTTCTTCTTCACCAAAACAGACATAGAGAGAACAGAAACACTGATTATAAACTTATCTTCTTAACAAATCCTTGGGCAACCATCACAGATACTCCTCCACCACCTGGAAACACCACCAACTCGCCATATTTGTGTAAAATGGTAAGCACCAGACAAGCATTGTCCACATTTCCAAGATCCATTTCCTGCAAGAACATACAACAGTAGATATAAACCCAGTGAGGAAGTTCATACAGTTAAGTCATGAAGGCAATGTTAAACATATCACTAACCCTGACGAAAAGCTTATCCAGCTTGCTCATGAATTGTCTGGAACATTTTATAGTGGCTTCTTCCTTGTTTTCATTTTGTAAGAATTTTTCCAGGTCCTGAAAATTATTGTGTTTAAAAGCTTCATCCACCAGTTTCTCCACCTAAGCAATAAAATAAAAAGTGAACTTTGTGGTCTTAATGAATAAAAAAAACATCCCATATAATTACAGAAGACAAAGGCATTTCAGAGGTGAGTTAAAAACATTTTCCCAAAAATATAGGTTAAGTTAAAAGCATGAATTAAACAGCTCGGTTGGTTTAATTCTCACCTGATGGTCCTGCAAAGGAGCCATGATGCACAGACGATCACCTGTTTTAAATGTTAAAGACATTAAATAACTCAGAAATATGAATCTCAGATGCAGATAATTCAAAGAAAACACAATTCCAGGAAAGATGAGGACTGAGCTGTCTTTAAATGACATATTTCTCAGAATTTAATTGAATTAACCAAAAAAGGAACACAACTATGCGTTTTGGCTTCGTTTATGTGATGTATTAGTCAATATGTCATCTGTTAAAGCAAATTATGCTGTTAGCCGTTAATAACGGTCTAAACTACAGCTCAGGCAACGAAAATACTGTCGCAAAACAGCAAAATAATAGACATAACCGTGAAAATTAATGCTGTAAGCGATCATATTTCATTTAATAATTAGATTAAATCGTAGCTATTTTAAGGGTGTTCAGATCTTACCTCAGATTATGACTGACGCTTCAACGGACTTCAAGTTTTATATAGCCTTTTTTAACAAATAACGTGAAGTTAACATAGATCCTAAAGGTACAGTTACTAAGATGGAAATGGTCAACTTATGCTCAAAATAGTTTGTTAAAAAGCGATTTATATGGCTTTTGACGGTCGTACTGTAACGTTGCGTTCTGATAACGCGGGAAAAAATGACGTGCACGCGCAGAAGAAAAAATGGACGCTCACGCGGACTCGATTCAAAACTCACCTAGTGTACAATTAAATACTATAGTAAAATAACAATAATAATAATACATTTTAAAAGCAGAATGGCACAAATATCACACAAAAAAACGTACTGGAAATATTTTAATGATTTAAAACAAACAAGACATGTAAATGACTTTTACTATTGTTTATTGTAAATATAAATGTAAATAATTTGCTGATATTACCTGAATCATGGCACTAACAAACTGAAATTACAATAAAAACACTTAAAAAATAAAATAATAACAGAATGCTGTAGTGATTAAATTTTTTTTTGTAGTTCAAGCCAAAACAGCTTTTTTTTTTTCCATACCAGCTCAAGTTTCTAGAAACCATCTGTCTTCAGGATGCTGGAATCGGAAGTGCTAAAATGCTCATTCATTTCCGAGTTCTGACCTACACAAATAAATATACCACCTCTGCAACAGTAATTTGTGCCTACATATGGCTTTCTTCTGAAGGTTTTATGAGAAGGACAATGTGATGCACTAAAGAATTGCTGAATAGCTTTTTTAATCAGTTCATCAAAACAAGCGGCATTACCCATCCTAACACCTGTTTACAATACCACAAGTATTATGAAAATGTACCACACAGTGACAATAACATCCTCATGCAAGTGCAAACCTGAAAACTAAAAAAAAAATACAGTAAAGGCACTTTTTAAATCTATATTACATTATCAAGTCAACATTAAGTAAAACTCTCAGTGCTACAGTCCAGTTGTCAATCTGAAAGTTAAAAATCTCATATTTTACATGGCTTCAAGTTAATCACAAATGAAATACACACTGGCAAGACTTTCAAAAGGTCAGCAATGTATATTACACGGCGAAAATGCTGGTGGTTGCAAGCAAAATATAAAGTGAAACAGTGCTTTAAAAAAAGTTTCATCTACAAATCAGTGTCCTCAGATAAAGTGTATCATGCTGTCTTCACATTCCTTTGGCACAGGAAGGTTATAACTCTGACAAGTTAATTTGTAATTCTGCCCACCATTGTTATCCCAAAACTGCATGCCCATTACTTTATAACAAATGGCAAACTCCAGCACTGCTCCAGGGTGAAGGATATATGGAGGAACGGGTAGATGAAATCGAAAAGTGTCACAGCAGGGCCCGTTTGAACTGGATTTGCTTGCAACCCAGTAAGCCTTGGTTTCTGAGCAATTCTTCCAGTTTGTAAAAGAGTAGCGAACACTCACTTCCTTCTCAAACGCCAAGTTTACCACTTGAACGATCCCTATAATTCCAGGCTCATAGCACAAAACCCGCTCCAGACATACTTGTTGGCAATACAGAAGCTCGGTGAAGTTTGAACAGTCTCCTGGCTGGACTGAGAACATCGGTTTCAAATACGGTAGTGAAATCTCCATCCTCTTACTTGAGGCTAACTCTGCGTTCATTAAGAGTCGGAAGAGAACATGCTCAGGGACAAACGGGTCCTCTCCGCTTTTGAAAACCTTGACGTTTTCCAGGTCCAACCCTAAAGAGTCCACAAAGCGGACGCTGGCTCGGCGACTAAGCCTCCTTCGCTCTGATGGAGATGGAAGGGACTGCGTGCGCCTCTGGATGATGGATTTGGTTGGTGGTTCACATGACAGGCTGCGGCCTGCTGTTTGCCTTGGAGCAGTTTTGGGGCTCGGTGGACGAATTTTAACCGGCCTCTTTCCGCTGTCTGTTTTTGAACGGGACATGTCCTGCAAAATCAGTGTGGAACTTGCTTTTGAGCCACCTGATACTGTGGTAAAAAATAGGTCAGCGCTCATCTCTTCGAGGGGTGTGTCTTTATGGCAACATCTCAAAGACCAGGCCATGTTTATGAGAAAGAGTTACCTTGTGTGACCTGAAAAAGACAAACATCCTATGTTATGAAGTACTTTAAATATTCTAGGTAGCTAATACTGTGCAAACATTCTTCCAATGCTTCAATCTCAGCTGGATTACTGAACACTTTAATGCAAAGTAATACAATTTACATTTCAAGGCTTTCAAAATGGCAAGTTCAAACGTATGACTCCGCCTCTGTACAAAAATAAAAGGAAGAAGCTCAAGTTTGCAATGTCTCACCAGTTAAAGTCTGGCTTGTGTAGGTTTACGACGCATCTGACGATCCTCCGATGCTATTTTTATAAGCCATGCATTTCATAATGAGGATCGCGACAAAAACTGTGTGCCAAGGTGAAGTATACTACGTGACACAACACACATACGATGCATTTCAAGCAAACTGCGCAGAGCTGGCAGGATGTCAAAGAGAGGGGGCGTGGCTACTGAGTCAGCTGTGCTCGTCGCTGCTGGGGTGAGGTTGCCATGTCCTCCTGTTGTGGCCATCAAGACAGCAAATGCTTACAAAATAGCGTTGTAAAAATGCAAGTAAAGCTTTATTTAGGCATTTGCATTACTTTACATTTTTAATAGATGACACAATTGAACCGTGGTGCTTCTAATTATGTGATAAAAAGCAGTTGCAAATGTTTTACAAAATACACATACACATAAAATGGACTAATTATATTAGTAAAATAATATTTGACTTCCGAATGCAATATTTAAAGCGGCATTAGAGAATCTAATAAATCAAAATATATTATAGGGTACTTATTTTATATAGGCCTACACTACCAAATAACTATTTTTTTCTTTTTGAAAAAAAGTCTCTTATGCTCACCAAGTCAAAATACATTTAAAACAGTAATATTGTGAAATATTATTACAATTTAAAAGAATATTATAAATATTAGAATGATTTATGAAGAAACGTGTGACACTAGACTGGAATAATGCAACATTTTACCATCACAGGAATAAATAGCATTTTAAAATATACTAAGATAGAAAACAGTTATTTTATTTCACAATATTACTGATTTGGTCTTTTTGAGCATAAGAGCATTTGAACTATTTTAAACTAACTAGGAAATATTTTAATATTTTAGTCGGATACAAACAGGGGGTCACAAATGATTTTTTTCGATTATATTTTTAATCAGACCAAGATCCTATCTCTTCTTCTATCTGGCAACCCCCATGGTCAATTATTAAACCTGATAAACCTGATTTATTATTTATTAATTTTATTAAACAGTGATTTTGCGAAATTACACAACCCTGTATCAGCCCCCCTGATACACACACATACGCCTGTTTTTCTTTTATAAACTTCAATTCCCATCATGCCAATCGGAGGATCACGACGACAACGATGTGTGCAGCAGCAGGTAAACAAGTCTGATCGTTTGTGATGCTCATCGCAGGATGATGGGGGTCTCATAACCAAGACACAAAGGTGATTATTGCCCTCTTTAAATGTTAACGTTAAAAATCATTCGTTTAATGGATTGCTCTAATTCTTGGCAAACTGGGAAATATATAAACTGTGACCCTGATATTTCGCTGTGTTTCTGCAATGGTGCTCTTCAGTCGCACGGTGCGTGTATGGGACATTTTGGGGCACAGCTGAGAGCTTCAGAACTGCGCTTGTGCACTTCATAGTGTTTAATGCGATGGGACCCATCCTGCAGGAACAAACTGCGTCTGCGACACTGAAGAAGATGCCAGGCAAGGAGAAGGTTAGAATGAAAAATGCAGAAAACACTGGGATTGTTGCCAGGTATGTCTGATTAGAGCAGTTTATTAAAATCAGACAAGAATTTGTCCCTAAGAATATGTGCTTTATTTACAGTAATACTAGGAGAGGAGGAAACGTGAACCAGAATAAGAAACCTCTTAAAAAAACAATGCCCTTGCATCCAGGGCAAGAGAAGGATCCTCTGCCCAAAGCTGAACTAGTAAGTTATATATGTATCAATAAGATGCATCAAGCATCCTGTGTTGGCAGCAGTTTGAATATGCTTTCATTATTTTTCCAAGGTCCAAAATGGCATTAAACCAAAGAAAGCTAAGAGTCCGACTGGTGGCACTTGCAAGTTGCGTGGGTGAGTGTTGCTTAACATATGGAATTTAATATATAAATAACCATAAATAATAAAATAAAACAAATGGATATATTTCACTATAGAATGCTGATATTGCAAATATTCCAGAGTCTCAAAGTGATACAAATTAGAGCTGGGTACTGACAGATTTTACAATTCTAATCCACAAACTCTTGATTTGATTCAATTTGTTTTTTTTTGTGATAAAATTATGCTTCTACTTCTTCATTGATGAAATTTAAATGGTGACTGTCCTAACTTTACAGCTTATTCAAACATGCATTAAGAATCACTAATAGATAGAAATGTAATGAAAATGTATATAATGCATATATTTAGCACTATATGCCCCATCTACAACATACCTTATGATGCTCATTCTGCTAGCTTTTCTTTCACCATTACCATTAAAAAATACTAATTTGTTATATTGTTGTGAATATATGGTTTGAAATTCAATAGTCTTTATCTGCAGTAGATTCATTTATAGGCTGCACTCATAATAAAGATCTGCTTCATCACTGACAAACAATATGACATTTCTGAGTTTTGTTTCCTTAAATGGACTGTAGGTAAATATCCACCTCATCCAGCACTCTCTTCTGTCTTATAAAGTAATCTGTTACTGTTTCAATGTGAGAAACCACTGGAAACAACTCAGTGTGTAAGTGAACTGTACAAATGAATCAAACTGCATCACAAACAATTCCAGACTTTTTTGGAAACCCATTTCACTAATTAGATTAAAAAGAAGTGATTCATTTGTGAATGTGGCGTCATTCGATTCTTAATACCTGAGAGAAAACACATAGCATGATTGCTAAAATAGTCATTTTACTTTTTAAATTCTGTGATAAAATTGTAGTCTACAATTATTGGATGGGAGACACACTATAAATAAACTTAAGTGATGTTTTGTTTATGCATCAGCAAAATTGATCTCGGAATTTAAGAATAATTTCAGTCCATGTAAGTCGAGTAATCAAAAGTGTTGTCAACCCAGCCCTAATAAATACACTAGTCAACATTTGAAGTGGATCAAAACCTTTCATCAAAGTTGTGCTAAAACCTAAAACGCGTTCTTGTCGCAGGACAACTTTAAACTTTTTTGATCCACTTCCACAAATATTGACTACTGTATATTGATCAAATATCTCACTTGAACTATTGCTTCAGAACACAGGGCGAATCAGACCTGAGGCCTCCACGGCCCAAACTCTCTTGTACCGAGCGTGGACAGGAGAGGCAGAAAATCCAGCTAGAGCCTCAGTGCTGTAAAGAGATGGTACAGAGCCACGTGGCCTTGGAGAAGAGCCGTCGTGCTCTATCGCTGCCCTTGACTCCTCAGCCAGTGCTGCAGCAGTTCACCCTGCAGAAACAAGTCCCAGACTTAGACTCACTCCGCCTCCTGGAGCACAAGGAGGATGACACGGACAGCGCCAGCGACCTGTCCGACTCCGAGCGGCTCCCTGTGCTGCCTTCCCCCTGCACTCCTCCTCAGCTCAACCTCCGAGCCGAGGTGATCAACTCCATGGACCTGCATCCTCACATACCTGGACCCATGTCGGTGGAGAACGATGAAGTCAGGTACAGCTACCCAGACTTCCTGCCTCCTCCGTTCAATACCTGGAGCCTGAGGCAGCTCGCCATCTTCCTCAACACTGAGGGTAAGCGGGCTCCCCGGCCGAAACCCGTAGGGCAGCTAGAGAAGTATTTAGAGCGCCTCCTTCAACTTGAGTGGCACCAGATCCAAACCATACAGGCTGAGAGCGGACGGCACATCGTTCCCATCATCCAAACAAGAGGTCACGCCGCCAGTGTCCTAGCGAACGGCAACCGGCCTAGGCCTCATACTGCTCCTCCGACACGCCTCAGCTCCCCGAAAAGCTTTCGGCAGGGTCAGAGGGCCTTCTTCTCTTCAATGGCCAGTCCATCATCCACCCAGCTTTCTCGTCCCGTCTGCCCTCACTGCCACCTCCGCTATCCGCTCTGCAACGGCACATGCTCTTCGTACGCCTACCAGCGGCATTCCCGTCTCAGCCCCCTCCTAGAGCGCAAAGCTCCCCCGGCCAACACCCAAAAGAGGAGCAGCAGCGAAAGCCGGGCTTCCACCTCCGAAAACCACATCACTTCGAAAAACCAGCAACCGGTTAGTCCTCAGGAAGCAAAGGCTCACCAGAAGCACATGCAGGCTGCAGGAAATGTGCGCAGGGCGTCCCATGAACTTATCGCAAATGGCAAATCCCATTCTTCGGTCAGGAAAGGAAAAACTGCGAGGTCAAACAAGGCGGACAAACAGAAAGATCCACCTGGAGCAAAATGTGGAGGGGTTGAAAGGCGGGATCCTGTCGGTATGAAACGCGAAGGTGGTGGTCCAGGGAAGATAATGGTTAAGGATGGTCCGAGAGCCGAAACGGGTGAAGCACGATTAAGATCTGGTACTAAAAGAACGGTCACCGATGGCTGCGATGCAAAAGTGACGTCAGCTACCAAAACTACTGGCAAAGTGAAAAATGCTCAATATGCCAAGTAGTTAGTGCACCTTTCATGCAATTTTCAGTTGCCTCAAAAACATTTTCTTTTTGCATACTATAAAGAAGAGCTAACTAATACATAATATCATCCCTGCAGTTAACTGTAGTTGTTTGTGAAAAGGATACAAGTGCCATCACATTGGCAAAATTTCAAGGGGAAAAAAAAAGGTTTTGTCTATTGTCAATAACTTGCACAGAAGTCACTTTCAGCTTTCTGTCGGTCAACACGGACCAACTTGAAATGTGCACAGTATTGCATGGATTCCAATTAAATTGCTTGGATTTTGCCCATGAAAATTTGCCAGACACCTGCAAATGTGACCACACATAAAAAAACCCCCCACACGTATCCTTCTCTTTATAAATCATGCCTTTTCATCTGCATTGTTTCAGTAGAACTTTAAAGTGTATTTCTTGAATAAGATATATTTATTTTATCTGCCTAAGTACACAAAAGCAGGTTATCCTTACATACTGTACGCACAAATTAAATGAAATAAATGTACTTAAATCTAGCGTGCATGTACATATCTCTTATTTCAGGGAGGTATGGCTGAGAATGTCAGCGTGTGGCTTTGCCTAGCAAGCACTGTTGGTCAAAGAATGTATATTTTTGAGATGAATAATGAATGTTTTGTAATGACGGTGTATTTTTGTAAAGTGCTATTTACAAGGACTTATTTTCTTGTTTATTAAACCAATGAGTTGACATGTAATAAGTTAAATAAGAATGTTTTATCTTTGAATGTTTTGGAACTCATTACTTAGGTTTTCAGTGAGTTAGATGTAGTTGAATTGTGAATTGTTAGGATTGCTTATGGTGGTTTGTTGCTGGAGAAGGACCTGGGCTGCGTTCTCCGAAACTACCTTAACGCTACGTCGTTCTTAAGTTGTACCTTAAGAAGTACCTTATCATTAATACGTGTTTTCCGAAACCTTCTTAGTTAAGTATACCTTCTGTAAGTCATACGTTCGTAAGCTGTAAATGGTTAAGGTATTATGGTCAAGGTTATCTTGTTTACTTATTGCGAACCTTTCAGGTGATTACATTGTACTTCATGTCTCTAAATATAGCATGTTTTGTTTATTTTTACAGGAACAATGATTGTAGTGGTTTTGTAGTTTTATATGTACTGCAATGCATTGTCAAGGCACTTGAATATGACTTGAAAGTTGGTACAGGTTGAGGCCATACAGTAATTTCCATACTTGATGTCCTGTATGTAGCGCCATTTCATCTTGGATGTTATGCACTGTGTCAAGTTTCCTTATCAGGCAAAAAACACACAAAAATCTACTTTTGTCCTATCACTGTCAGATTGTGCTTTTATTTTGCTGGGAGTTTTTGGTAGAGTTGAATGCAGCTATTTTTATGAGATACAAAATAAACAGTTTTCATTACATCATCAAAGCCTCTGTCTACAGTATTTATTTTAATATGGAAATTGATACCATCATTATATTCTCATTAAACCAGAACAAGCACAGACAGAGTCATTTTCAGGTAGTGAATGAAAATTTTCAGTGACTTTGCCATGTCTTCTGGGTATTTAAATGCACCCATTTACAATAATCTGAATCCTTAGGTGCATATTATAACAATTGTGGGTATTTGTGTGATTGTCAAGAATTGTCACACTAATTTGATGTCATTTGCATGTTGTCATGTCCTCTTCTGTCCTGGGAAAGGCTTTAAAAGCTGTTGAAGCTGTTTTTGGCGATCATTCACACAGCCTGTGTAATACAAAGCAAACAAAAACCATCTGTATTTGGAGATGATAGTAAATGCTGCTATAACATGTAATGTGACATTTTCCACAAATAGGCGTTACATTATTATTAAAAAATACATTTATTTATCTTTTATACATTTTAATTTGTATATTTACTTCAAGGAATAGTTCACCTAAAAATAAAAATGTGCTTAAAATTTATTCACCCTCAGGCCATCCAAAATGTAGAACAGATTCGGAGCAATTCATCATTACATCACTTGCTGACCAATGGATCCTCTGCAGTGAATGGGTGCCGTCAGAATGAGAGTCCAAACAGCTGATAAAAACATCACAATAATTCACAACATGAATCCAGTCCGTCAATTAGCATTTTGTAAAGTGAAAAGCTGCATGTTTGTGCAAAACAAATTTTCGCACAATTACTTCAAGAATATCATGTTATGACTTCAAAACAATATACAATAGCTCCGGTTTGAATCCCGTGAAACTACGGTTCGACAAAACAGTTCAAATCTGCATATAAGGCAGTTCAAATAGCATGGTTGCATCAACAAATGCGTTTTTATATCAGTTTTGCATTTGTCAACACTATCGGGTATGTTTAGTAGGGCATATTTCCAACACATTTTTAGTGACGGTGTACCTGAAGCAATGAATAGTACCTGAAGCAACGTAATAAAAACACAGCAATACGTAACTATATCAACGTAATAAAAACGTGAAAGGGTTTACGTATTGAACCCGTGTTTTAGCGCCACTCAGTGGACATTTCTCTTTGAAACTGCGGCGAAACGTGCGGGAAGGTACATAAAAACGGTCTCGCTAAAAAGTGCCCCCAGTTCCGTTTATGCCATGAGACCAGGTTGGCTTTTCACTTCACAAGATGTTAATTGATGGATTGGAGTTGTGTGGATTGTTGTGATGTTTTTATCAGCTGTTTGGACTCTCATTCTGACGGCACCCATTCACTGCAGAGGATCCATTGGTGAGCAAGTGATGTAATGCTAAATTGCTCCAAACATTTTATGATCATACAGCTTTGAAGTTTTGATGACAGAAATTTCATTTTTGGGTGAACTAGACTTTTTAAAGACCTATTTGGTACCTTATTTTTTAAAACTATCATGCATGCACTGTGAATTAATTAACTTTATGACATTCAAAAAATGCCTAAGAGTGTACAAAAACTACTTGGCTCAACTAAACACAGAAACAGGCTCACTGAGTGTACTGCAAGCCAAGATCTCCATTGAGGCAATGCAAGACACTGACCGAGATGTGTATTTGCCACGAGGCAAGAACTACCCAGAGTCTCAAGTCCGACATCCGTGTAGACAGGTCCATCATTCCACATTTGGTCAAATCCGCCAACCCTCTTCTCCTTGCCTGTCAGACTAAGTGGAAAAGAATGTTTTGGACAACAATGTCAACATAAACAGTCCTCCATTCTCTTTCATGTAATTTTATACTATCTTGTCAAATCGTACCGGCCTTCCATGTCTACAATGTGCAAGGTGTCCTCCAGCAGTCTGTATTTTAGGTCATAGTCCTCCTGACTGCTGGCTGTGAGGGAGGGTGAAGCGTTCACTTCAATTAGCCACCTGCATAACGGCAAACTGTGCTGTCATTTTTAAAAGCCATGCAATTCCCACATTCATTCAGTTCTATTAAGTATCCTGTCAAACTAAGCAATCAAAAATAAAGCATTCTCACGGTTTTAAATCCTGGTCCAGTAGTATGTCATATCCATACAACTCAAAACAATGTTTGTCATTGATGATGGTCTTCTGAACACTAAGCAGGCTGCGAATAAATATGTTGTCGATTTCTTTAAATAGAGTCTGCACTGTCTCGAAACCATGCTTAGCAGTCAGGTACTGCCGTAGCTGCTGCATCTGCCACTTACAACCCTGAGAGAGAGCGAAAGATAGATTACTGCTTTTTAATAAAACATATCTTCATGAACATAATAGTACAGTATGTCCAATTCCAACATACCTTCTCGGGATCATAATCAGGAGCTGTTTTTTGCACTGCAACATTAGTGAGATGAACGTCTGTGTATTTCAAGGTTAAAGGGGACAAACAAGTGAATTCCTGTACTATGGGGCGTAATATAAAATTGGGGGTGTGTGTATTTCAGAATGTATGCAAAGGATACACTGATCATCTATGCTGCTAAGAGAGAACCTGGTGTTGGAAAATCGAGCAAAACCATCACGATACAGCCAGGCCTTCAATGGAATACACTGCGAAAAACAAAAATATGATTTTTGTGTTGCCTACACAATTTTAAAAATATAATATTCAAAACACTGAAAATGCAACAACAGTTATGTGAAGTGTAAAACAACCACAACAACAAAAATGCTGTGTGTAATACTGTGTAGCACCACTATTAATGCCAAAATAAATCTATAATTTCAGTAATCAATAGACAAAACCACAATACAACAAGTAACAGTTGTTATGCAAATTCATTATTACACATAAGACATAAGATAGCTATTCGGTGCTGTGTAAGCCACATTAAACTATTATATGACTTGCATTTATTTTCTTGTATTATTATTATAACATTATTATACAGAAATATTACAAAATAACAGCTTTATACTGCTGATGTGCCATTTTCATTTTGAGTGTTTATTTATGATGTTGAACAATCAGGTGGTACAAGTCAGAGCAAAGAGTAAATTCATAGGTTATTCATGTTGTAACTCAATTGAAATCTCATAATTGCACTAATACTGACATGGTGTAAATGCACCATAATTTCTGTCAAATTGCAAAATTAATGGCTTTTTTCAAGTTTCCTACTGCAGCTGGAGAACGTACTTTAACAACAAAAAACAGCATTGCATCTTCATGAAAAAAAATAACTCACTGATGTGACAAGAACATAGACTCTCAAGTCAAATTTTCTCCCTGGTGATAGATATAACATATACATGTTACACACACACACATATAAAACGTGATACGTTCAGTAATAATAATAAAATTGGAGCTAAATCAATAAGTATTGAAGCTATTATATATTTTATTATACTGTATGTATTATATATTATAGGTACATACCAGCTATGAGGTAGGGATTCTCAATGTAGCGCTGAGCGACATAGTTCTCAACTTGAGCCTCATCTTTCTGTTCTTCAGAGCGGGACCCATCCTAAAACCAACAGCATCAGTACACAACATAAAACTTGGGATGACGACAGTAAATAATCACAGAACTTACGTTCTTGTCAGAGTCAGTGTGTCAAATGTTTATTACCTTCCTCCAATCTATGATATCTTTGAGTTTTCGAAACAGAAAAATTCCTTTCCCTTGTGATCGTGCCACCTGTGTTTCAGAAAGTATTATAATAATGGATAACCTGTTGATGATCAGTTTGGCTGTATTGTGCACAGTGCACTGTTATAAACACTCACAGGCTTCATGATCCAGGTGCTCCCTGGGCTTCTCTTAAACTCTTCTACAAAGATGTGATACTCACTGGGCAGCACAAATGTACAGGGGAAAAAGTCGCATTTGGACGCCTCTAAACGCCCAGCCTCCCGCTCTAAAGTTTTTCTATATCTCTTCAGGTTTTTTACCATCAGGTTCTTACGGGTCAGCTGAAAAATACAAATAATTCATGCCTGTTTACTGTACACATTCATTCAGTTGTAATCGATAATAATCTGCATAAATTGTATAATACAGACCTCGTAGTGGTTGCGGAAGTGACATATCCGCACATGTTCCTCCATGTACGAGTGATCAAAGTTCTCTCTTAGCCACCCAACATCACACCAGTTAAAGTCCCAGTCGCCATCACTGCAAAGAGAGACATGAATGCATGATGCAAGCATGAAACACAGGGACACACAACGGAGAGGCACAACACTTACTCTTTCACCTCTACCCAGCCTGGTCTCTGGTTTAGGACGTCCTGTATAGTGTTGGTCAGGCCACATCTGTACCGTATACAGCTCCTTCCCTCGCTGAGATGAAAATGAACCACACTGGATTGTTAAACTACCTTTTATCCTTTTATACAGACATACATACAGACAGACAACAGTTTAAACTTCAGAGAAACTGTTCAAGTTTGGGGTCTGTAAGATTTTTGAATGAATTTGAAATAGATATCTTATGCTTACAAAGTCTGCACTTATTTAATCAAAATGCAGGAAAACATTTTAAAATAACTGGTTTATTTTAAAATATCATTTATTTCTGAAAGCTGAATCTTCAGCATGATTACACCAGTCTTCAGAAACTAATATGCTTATTTGATGTGCTGCTCAAGAAACTTTTAAAAACATTACAACATTTCTGGAAACAGAAATAGAAAATAATTTTTGTAACATTATAAACGTCATTTTTTGTCATCAGTTTGGTGCATCATAGCTGAATAATAGCGATAATGACTTTAATAGATCAAATAAAATCTTACAGACCCCAAATTGTAGGATGAATGTATTAAACAAACGCTAACAGACTTACCCTTCCTTCTTCTTCTGTGAACTGTAGGCTCCTTTATGTCCAGCTGTCTGCTGTTTAAGGTAAGTTTGTTACAGCTAAACCTGATTAACTTTTGTGATGCAAAGCTAATTTTTAGGACTTTGACAGAAATGGCCCCTTAACCCTCTGGTTGTGTTCGGGTCAAATTGACCCGAAACTTTTTTTCTTTTTCCTGAAAATACTAGTTAACGTTATCGCATTGGACTCAAACTTACTGACTTTGCGCACATAGGGTACAAGTATTTCTCATAAATTTTTTTAGAATTTTCGTAATTTTTTGTGGGTTTTATTTCACCTAGTCACACTCGTTGTGTTCCCGGTCAAAAATGACCGGACTCCGAACAACTGCTTATAAATCTGTCATTATGCTATATTATCACTAAATATTGGATTCATTCTTTTTGTCAACTTGTTTTCTTTCATTTAGGACTGGTTTTGTGTTTCTATTTGCTTCTGATTAATCGTAGGCCTCATTTATCCGAAAGTAGGTACCTCATTTTTTGAGTGAAAAAATTATTTTTTATGAATAATTTTCACAATATTAAACAAAAAATTATAAAAATTTGCACTGTTTCTCACACTAGTGTACTTTAATGTTTAATCAGGAAGTTTGCTTTTAATTGCTTTTATTTTGTACAAAATTGCAAAAAGTCACACTC
Organism: Barbus barbus; assembly: GCF_936440315.1. Taxonomy (NCBI): domain Eukaryota; kingdom Metazoa; phylum Chordata; class Actinopteri; order Cypriniformes; family Cyprinidae; genus Barbus; species Barbus barbus. The sequence continues at coordinate 7,966,755 of NC_136719.1, forward strand.
GTGGTGTTCCCGGTCAAAAATGACCGGACTCCAAACAACTGCTTATAAATCTGTCATTATGCTATATTATCACCAAATATTGGATTCAATCTTTTTGTCAACTTGTTTTCTTTCATTTAGGACTGGTTTTGTGTTTCTATTTGCTTCTGATTAATCGTAGGCCTCATTTATCCGAGAGTAGGTACCTCATTTTTTGAGTGAAAAAAGCATTTTTTATGAATAATTTTCACAATATGAGAGAAAAAATTATGAAAATTTGCACTGTTTCTCACACTAGTGTGCTTTAATGTTTAATCAAGAAGTTTGCTTTTAAATGCTTTTATTTTGTACAAAATTGCACAAAGTAACACTTGTCAAAAATGGCCGGCCATTGAAAGTGAATGGGGAAGAATGAAAGAAACAACTAGTGTTCAGGAGCATGTTGTGCTTGCAAACCAAGACCTTGGACCTTTGCATGTGTGGATGCATTTATACTCAAGCTATCACACACACACATACACACACACGCACGCGCGCACACACACACACACACACACACACACACACACACACACACACACACACACACACACACACACACACACCCATCCATCCATGCATACAAACTATTTTATTACACCTATTTCATCCTACCCTGAACTGCATGCAATATCCTTTTATGAATCTGATATAACTCTCTCTCACACACACACACACACACACACACACACACACACACACATGCTCAGACTGCCTTGTCTTTAGCCTGCATTGACCTCCATAATAATCTTTTCTTTCACCACATATTTTAGACTACGGAGCCCCTTAGAGCTTGTGGTGGTGGAAAGATTTCGGGGTGGGTGAAAAAAATTTGGGGTGGGAGGAAAAAATATTTTTCAAATCTTTTGCGTTCTCTCGCAAAGATGTTTGCGTTCTCTCGCAAAACTTTGTGTTCTCTCGCAAAGATGTTTGCGTTCTCTCGCAAAGATGTTTGTGTTCTCTCGCAAAACTTTGTGTTCTCTCGCAAAGATGTTTGCGTTCTCTCGCAAAGATGTTTGCGTTCTCTCGCAAAGATGTTTGCGTTCTCTCGCAAAACTTTGTGTTCTCTCGCAAAGATGTTTGCGTTCTCTCGCAAAGATGTTTGCGTTCTCTCGCAAAACTTTGTGTTCTCTCGCAAAGATGTTTGCGTTCTCTCGCAAAGATGTTTGCGTTCTCTCGCAAAACTTTGTGTTCTCTCGCAAAGATGTTTGCGTTCTCTCGCAAAGATGTTTGCGTTCTCTCGCAAAGATGTTTGCGTTCTCTCGCAAAGATGTTTGCGTTCTCTCGCAAAGATGTTTGCGTTCTCTCGCAAAGATGTTTGCGTTCTCTCGCAAAACTTTGTGTTCTCTCGCAAAGATGTTTGCGTTCTCTCGCAAAACTTTGTGTTCTCTCGCAAAGATGTTTGCGTTCTCTCGCAAAACTTTGTGTTCTCTCGCAAGATGTTTGCGTTCTCTCGCAAAGATGTTTGCGTTCTCTCGCAAAACTTTGTGTTCTCTCGCAAAGATGTTTGCGTTCTCTCGCAAAGATGTTTGCGTTCTCTCGCAAAACTTTGCTTTCTCTCGCAAATATGTACGCAAAGTTTTGCGAGGGAACGCAAAAGATTTGAAAAATATTTTTTCCTCCCACCCCGATTTTTTTTCACCCACCCCGAAATCTTTCCACCACCACAAGCTCTAAGGGGCTCCGTAGTCTAAAATATGTGGTGAAAGAAAAGATTATTATGGAGGTCAATGCAGGCTAAAGACAAGGCAGTCTGAGCATGTGTGTGTGTGTGTGTGTGTGTGTGTGTGTGAGAGAGAGTTATATCAGATTCATAAAAGGATATTGCATGCAGTTCAGGGTAGGATGAAATAGGTGTAATAAAATAGTTTGTATGCATGGATGGATGGGTGTGTGTGTGTGTGTGTGCGCGTGCGCGTGTGTGTGTATGTGTGTGTGTGATAGCTTGAGTATAAATGCATCCACACATGCAAAGGTCCAAGGTCTTGGTTTGCAAGCACAACATGCTCCTGAACACTAGTTGTTTCTTTCATTCTTCCCCATTCACTTTCAATGGCCGGCCATTTTTGACAAGTGTTACTTTGTGCAATTTTGTACAAAATAAAAGCATTTAAAAGCAAACTTCTTGATTAAACATTAAAGCACACTAGTGTGAGAAACAGTGCAAATTTTCATAATTTTTTCTCTCATATTGTGAAAATTATTCATAAAAAATGCTTTTTTCACTCAAAAAATGAGGTACCTACTCTCGGATAAATGAGGCCTACGATTAATCGGATGCAAATAGAAACACAAAACCAGTCCTAAATGAAAGAAAACAAGTTGACAAAAAGATTGAATCCAATATTTGGTGATAATATAGCATAATGACAGATTTATAAGCAGTTGTTTGGAGTCCGGTCATTTTTGACCGGGAACACCACGAGTGTGACTTTTTGCAATTTTGTACAAAATAAAAGCAATTAAAAGCAAACTTCCTGATTAAACATTAAAGTACACTAGTGTGAGAAACAGTGCAAATTTTCATAATTTTTTCTCTCATATTGTGAAAATTATTCATAAAAAATAATTTTTTTACTCAAAAAATGAGGTACCTACTCTCGGATAAATGAGGCCTACGATTAATCAGAAGCAAATAGAAACACAAAACCAGTCCTAAATGAAAGAAAACAAGTTGACAAAAAGATTGAATCCAATATTTGGTGATAATATAGCATAATGACAGATTTATAAGCAGTTGTTTGGAGTCCGGTCATTTTTGACCGGGAACACCACGAGTGTGACTTTTTGCAATTTTGTACAAAATAAAAGCAATTAAAAGCAAACTTCCTGATTAAACATTAAAGTACACTAGTGTGAGAAACAGTGCAAATTTTCATAATTTTTTGTTTAATATTGTGAAAATTATTCATAAAAAATGCTTTTTTCACTCAAAAAATGAGGTACCTACTCTCGGATAAATGAGGCCTACGATTAATCAGAAGCAAATAGAAACACAAAACCAGTCCTAAATGAAAGAAAACAAGTTGACAAAAAGATTGAATCCAATATTTGGTGATAATATAGCATAATGACAGATTTATAAGCAGTTGTTTGGAGTCCGGTCATTTTTGACTGGCAACACAACGGGCGTGACCGGAGTCCGAACACAACCAGAGGGTTAAGTAGGCTAAATAATTATTTATATCAGCAGTCAAATGTGGTTTTCAGATATAGCAGATAATATCATGTGATGCAGTTGTAAATAAGTCACCCTCTTACCTTACTCTTAGACATATCAGAAACTAACCGCCTGCTAGCAGCCTGATACTAGAACTGTAGCCTTTATGTTGTCATAGCAACCACCGAGCGGACCAATCGCTTCGCTGCATTTCGTTGTGACGTGTTGAGAGCAAACCTCCCAATCAGAGCTCTGTTCCCATCCCTCTCTGGTGTCAGATATTGCTTCTAGTGGAGAAACACGAGGATTATTATTTGTTCCCGAGTATATATTGTTCAGTATGTTAAATAATGTTGTTATTTTTTTTTTTTACTTTTTTCTTATCAACCTCATATTTCAATCTTATACAATTAATGACTTAATTAATTCCTAAATAAATATATGAATAAATAAACTATGCTCTCAGGTACCACATATAATATACCGATGATTTATGATTATTATTAATTCCTGATAATTCATTGACTCATAAATAGACGCAGAAGACAGCGGAATGAAGGTTAAAATAGCATTTAGGATGGTGGAAATGCTTGTTATTTATACTGGAGCTCCTTTGTGTAAACAGCATGAATGTGCACTAGGTGGCAGCATAACTCACTTGCATTTAACCTGCGTGTTTTCTCATATCTGACACATATAGACATCTCAAGAAGAATGAAGGCAGCGATTAAATCAGTTGTTATCAATCTTTTTTACTCAAAAGCCCTCAGTTTTTCTTTAACAGATTTAATTAAGATAATTTTTAATATTAATATATTAAAATACTTAATATAACTTTATTTAATTTCATATTTTATTAATATTATATTATAAATATAAATTTTATTGTATTTAATATAAATTGAAATGATTTAAAACCGTCTTTCATACAACTTTAAAGTCGCAGAGGCCAAGGTTATTATATTTAACTGAAATAAAAACAGTATGAAATAAAATAATGTATATACATAATGTATGTATGTGTGTATAATGTGTATGTATATGTATATATATATATATACATATATACTGTATGTGTGTGTGTGTGTGTGTGTGTGTATATATGTATGTATATATATATATATATATATATATATATAGGCTATATATACATAAATGCATACATACATTATGTATATACATTATTTTATTTCATACTGTTTTTATTTCAGTTAACTATAATAACCCTGGTATTTCCTCAAGATATGTTTTTTTTTAAAACAAACAAGCAAACAAAATAAAGCTCCCGTTTTCACCCCAAACCCTTCAGTTCTTGTCTTTTCATTTTAAATGTATCATAACTCCCATATATCTTCCAAAATATTGCAAGAACTGCATTATTTGTTCTTACTTAAAGACACATTTGATCAAAGAAATATGAAAACTTGTGACATCATTTACCAAATGTCCCATGATTTGTTTTTGGTTTTGCAGTTTTTGATCAAACACCTTGTTGAGCGTCGACTATGTGAGTGTGTATGTGATTGACCTTGTTGAGCGTCGACTATGTGAGTGTGTATGTGATTGACCTTGTTGAGCGTCGACTATGTGAGTGTGTATGTGATTGACCTGGTTGAGCGTCGACTATGTGAGTGTGTATGTGATTGTTAAGCGAGTTGACGTATCTCCAAGGCAGGGCATGTTGACCACAGCAGGCTGATAATGTACTGCAGGCAGCTATTCACACGATTCAACCTCTCAGCTCATAAAATCTTACATCAAAACACTCTTTCTCCAGATGGACAATTATCTATAAAAACCAATCTGCCATCTCTTCAAAGCAAAGTAAAGCTCAGGGGATGTCATGTACTTCACCCGTGGATCAGCAGAATCCTTAAGCACATAGAGAAAGGATTACCTGTATGAATCTGACAACGGCCACTGCCGGGCTGGTACGCTTTTCCTCCTTCATCTCTCCCTGGGAGATATGTGAAGCAAACACACAAAACATCTTGTTCTGTGGCGGTGGTCCAGAGTCCCCAGCGCAGAGCTTCGAAAGCATTGTTGGATTGGAAGAGGAATGTTGGCGTGGAGGGTAATTGTCTCTGAGTGGGACGAGAGCGTTATGGCCAGGATATGGCGTGCAGTTTTTATCCTGACAGCTCAGCCCCAAATAGGGCAAGATCCCAGCAGGGATGAACTTCTCATGCTGTCCTGTCCAGGTTTGAGGTTGTGGTTTTGGTGCTCTGGTCAGGGAAAATGTGAGAAAAACAACCTGCATGTCTTCTGGAGTTCAGAAAGAAACTATTTTCAGCTTAGGGATATTGAATCAACCTCTGAATGCTCCCATGAAATGCTGTGACTGATTTTTCCATTACTACTGCAATGTTACCAAACGCTAGGACGTGGCTCCAGGCTCTGGTATGTGTGGCCAAAACCATCTAACCAAACTTAATGCAATTTGATCTCTCCTTTGTGGTTGGAAGGGACATCTTTACGTTTGGAGCCAGACTCTCTCCTTGAGACAGTCGTCTGAAAACTTGCCAACTTATACCAATGAACGGATAAGCAGAAGCTTTCAGCAGGCCTTCTACGAGCGTGGAAATTGAACATGAATTTTTTGTAGTATACATACTATTCTTTAATTTTTAGAAGAATGCGCAGCTGACCTTTAATAAGATCAATCATAGTCAATAAAGGCATCGCAAACACGACTAGACTGTGGATTATATATTAACATTTAAGAGTTAACAGATGCTCAGTTGATTTAAAAAAAGGGGACCAATTTGACCAAAAAATGAAAACAGATATTTATGTTGGGTTCTTGGCTTTTTTTAATACCATGGTTGGGCAAATTTCATAATTGAACAACTGGCTCACTTTAAATTCATGAATGTGAATTTGAATTGAGTTTCCACATCTCACCACTAATGTTCAAAACTTTGGGGTCAGTAAGATATTTTATTTTTATAATTTTTCTCTTTTTTTTAACTGTGACCACAAATTAAGAACACATTCGTAGGATTTGTTAATTTATGGCCATGATTTACTAATTTGTTCCTTGTCTTAGTTAAATAAAATGAGGGAACGAATACATGGCCACAGATTACCAAAACAAGGGGAACAAAATTAATAAATCGTGGCCACGAATAAACATGTTGTGGAAACAAATTCATGTCCATAATAGATAATAGATTTAAATAAAAAAATATATATTCAGCTTTGCTATCAAAGGAATCAATTACATTTAATATTAGTACCTTATAAGTTCCTATTAGTGCCTTTTGAAAGGGTTCTGCCCTTTTATTTTTCTGAGAGTGCAGTATGTAACATTTCTTGTGTGAAACAGTTTATTTAAAGGTGGGATCCATCAGGAATCTACTGGATGTGAAATGTGGCATACCACATACCAAACGTTATTAGACCACGTTACAGTTTTATGAACTATAACATGTGCTTTTGACAAAGAAAATGCTGCCTTGGTGAGAATAAAAGATTTATTTCAAAAACATAAAAAATCTTACCAACCCCACACCCCAATCTATCATTTTCTCTGTCTGTAATGCCTGTAACTTTACTTTGTTCAAGCCATTATTCAAAGTTTGCTTTGACACACTTTTTCAATTTGCTATAAATTTATAAATTTCATTCAAATCATGTTTCTAATAAATTTTTATTCTGCTTCCTTATATTCAAATTTGAATAGCCTCATACGCAAATGTAATATCTGTATATTATATTTCCATTTATGAAATGTATTGCCATATTCAGTAAAAACATATAGGAAATGTATTAGAAACAATTTCACGTCAACACATCCAACCCCTACAAATATTTATGAATGTATAACACATTCTCAGACATATATGTCCTGCACAGGTAAATCTATAAAACCCATTAATACATGCTGATATTATGTAAGTAAATATAACAGATAGGGATGTATTTAAAATCTATATTACAAAACATACATCATTTTTTTGTGTAATATTTGTGTATGCTGTTTTAGTAAAGTTGTGTATACATTCATTATATATTGTTGGTTGCTACATATAATACCATATAAAAAAGGTCATAGCTATTATTAACATATACAATCTAAAGGGATTTTTGGGGATTGTATACTGTATATATGTTACCAACTTATATCTTCATCTACCCACAGAATGTACACATGAAAATTATATATTGTCTTAAAGGTAACATATGACAATATCACTCTTGATAGAGAATATGTCATATCTTTCATTCCTGTATGAGGCAGTTTTGCATTGTTTGCTACTTCAATTCATATTCAGGATTTTTTTATTCAATTCTGAATGATGCACAGCTCTGCTTAAAACAACGACTGTGAACAATTCATTAGAGAATTGTATTCAAAAGAAGTTGTTTTCATAACCTTTATTAAAATGTACTTAATTCAATAGCTTTAATAACTCCAACAGCCAGTTTTCACAATCCAAATGATTATATATTTCACCTCGTATGTCTTCCAGGAAAAAAGATACAAAACTTTAGGTAATAATATGTACTTATTTTATATTTGAGGTATTAATATGTACCATTTAGGGGTAAATAAGGTACATGGATGTACCTTTTGGCTTCTGTACCTTAGCATCTCAGTGACAGCGTTGTACCTTTTTTCTGAAGTAAATTGGTTGTGAGCATTGTTTTACTTTGACTGCAATAGACAGCGATGTTTGATCAGGACCAGAAGGAGCAGTCATTCATTAGTCACAGTTCAGAATTTCTCAGTCAACAGCATTTTCACAGTGAACACTTACTATTTACACCATTAACACTGCAGTAAATATGGATTATGGATCTATAATCTGATTTAGGACACCACCATCGTATATTGAGTTTACTTGTCTAAGGATATCTCATTAAACAAAGATTATCTATCATAGGAGAGCTTGCAGCATGCATCTGAGGACTGGTGATTTGTTATATAACTGCTCCAGTCAGCTGCTTCTGGAATGAATTTGATAGGTCCCGCCACAGAGGCTGTCGATCATCAAGAAAACATGCTTAATTGTCTGTGAAAGATTGCCACAAGGGGTTAAAAAATTCCCTTTATGCCTAAAAGAAATTACCTTTGTTTTTAAAACGCTCCACTTGTGCACTGGTGCATGGGTGAAAACAAGAGGCATGCTGGGACAGCAACTGCAAGAGTAGTGTTGAAATAATCAATATATTATAATCAAGTCCCTATATGGGAAACATTACAATAGACATTAACATAGTTGATAAATATGCCAAAGACTACAGGTGTGAAATGTTTCCTTTCGCTATTAGAACTGGATCCACTTTGAGGTTCTTAAGAACCAGTATTTTCGAAACTTAAATGCAGAACAGGTGTGTTAGTGTGATATAGACCAGCTTTACTCCATTTAAAAGTTTCAATATATATTATAAAATTATAGAACTGCCTTTCTTCTAGAAACTTCTACGTATAGGAAATATCTAAACTGTTCAAAGGTTTAACAAAACATGTTTCCACAAAAATATGAAGCAGCAAAACTATTTTAAATGCAGTAAATCAGCGCATATTATAATGATTTCTGAAGGATCATGTGACACTGAAGACTGGAGTAATGATGCTGAAAATCCAGCTTTGACATCAAAAGAATAAAAGACATTTTAAAATAAACTACAATAGAAAACAGACTCTATGACAGCAAATTTCAATAAAACCCACATTTGAATTAATAAAGTTTGAAGATGTTTAAAGCATTGTTAAGCTGTAAACTTTTATTGAAAGCACATTACACTTTTTTTGTCTTTATTTTTACAAACTGGAGGACATGCATGTCGCATATGCTGTCAATATTTTTATTTCACCCAGATTGAACCTCCTTTAACTTATTACAGTCACAACAGCACATAGCAGCTGGACTGACAATATTCAAAAATAGATTAAATGCACGACCTTACTATATACCACACCTCACAAAACCAGATGTTTGTGTTCATGAATGTCATTGAAAAACAGAACACCATCAGCACATTCTTTGCTATAATTACAATGTCACAGGCAAAACTATATTTCATCCAACATCTCTAACAGTTATAGTTGTTGAAACATTTTGGTTTTTGTAGGGTTTTGTAAAAATATGATGTTTGTGCTAAGACTTTTTTGCAATAAGCAAAACTACACAATTTCTGCCGCCTAAACCAAAAGCTCAAGTTTCAAGAAAAGCAAAGGGGACACACTGAGAACGTTTTAGATCAGAGAGTCCAACAGATAAACTATGAACAAAAATGATTGAAAACTGGCATAAGAAAAACACTAAAGAGTGGCAGGTGAAATTACCAGTCGTCAAAAGAAATCTGAACAAGCCCAGTGCTGAAACAGCATTAAATAAAAATAAATATTTATTTAAATACAAAATAGCATATATAATACATGATATATAGTATGAATGATCATCAAATACTGTACACAACCTGTTAAATTCAATAAATGGTATCATGTGAAAATAAACCAAACATACAGTCTGGGTCATATGTTATCACATCATGCCATGTCATGTACCTTAAAAACTAGACTGGCATTATAAGACAACACAATGTCAATAATTCTTTGTACTTTACAACAGGGCCTACAGAATGTTTTTCATTTACATTCATGTAACATTCACTATTAGTTTGAGGACGTCTCACAGTAATAAAGTTAATAAAAATAATATACTATAAAATGTACGTACTGTGAAATAATATTAGATTTTGTAACAAAGCAGATAAAAAAGTGACAGTTTATTTAAAGTAATATTTTAAGCACTGCTAAAACTTTTACTGTTTCTCTCATGAGTTGCCAATATAGCCTACCAGTCTAATTTTTACTAGTTCACCAGTTGCTGGTAGTGTAAACAAATGAACAATGTGTATTATTTTTCTGTTACCTGCAAATATCCATGTTTATTTGTTAACAAAAGTCCACCTGATGACGTGAAATGCATTATGGGTGTCAACTTTTGAAAACTACATATCGTATATCCAAATTTTTGTATCCCTGTATACAAATAGTTTAATTGAGCATTATGGGTGTTGTAGTTTTCCTACTTATTTCAGCACAGCCTGTTTTCTCTAGCCTTATATCTCTAATTAAAGAAGAATAAATCAATCGCATTTGTGCTAAATAGGCAGCGACATTTTTTATACGGAACGTCTATTTACACTAACTCCACCCACCAACGTGAGATTGAGATAGTCAACACTGAAAAAAGATGCCCGTTGATCATCAGATTCAGTGGCAGATTCAGTAGTATATAGCTATGGTAAGACGTGTGTATTTTGACGCGATCGACCAGAGTTCGAATCCGTCTTTTGCCGAACTTTTTTTTCTCCCTTTTCTAATCTCATATCGCACCTGAAAGGCATTTATTAAAGAAATAATCAAAAAGTGGAAAATAAAGTATTGGGTATGGTTAGGGTAGGTGTAGGGCTTTGTCCCAATAAGGTGGCATCCATTTAATAATTTGAATTAAAACTATAATTTACACTCAATACGTTTTTATTGCATACTGTTTTATAATGTACTACAACACCTAGGTGCAGATAATTGCCACTATTTGCAATAAGTAATAACTCTTGCTATTTTAACATAGTGTAAATAGAATCTAGCTATTTGCACTTAGGTTAAATAGCATATCATTAAAAAAATACAGCTATTTGCACTTAGTGTAAATATCATCTATCGCTATTTTCACTTATTGCAAATAGCCGTTGGCTTTTTTTATAACCCCATCTTTCATCTTGGTGAATTGCACTTTTAAAGAACACTAACCAAAGCAACTTTCAGTTAGTTTGAAATTGAATCAGTGGTTAGGATATGCCTTGGATGATACAGAACTGTTCAAAAGTTACTATAAATCAAGCTTGTCATTAATAACATGTAAAATGACCATGTAATCATTTAAATTGTTAATAATACCAGTGAAAATTGAGACTACAAAAAAAAATTATTATTGCAAATAAGCCATCCAAAGGTGTTTAATATAAATTTTCAACAGGACGTCAAACTCTCAGGTCATTGTGTAATACATATATATATATATATATATATATATATATATATATATATATATATATATATATATAAATAGACCATTTAGTTTAATATTCAGCTATCAGTATTGGTCTCACTGGATCCATTATTTCATGCATGAATAATAACATTTGAACTCTAAGCCATGTTAGGAATATAAAATGTCATATCTTGTTGTGGAGAGGGGATACATTTTGCAGGAGTGAGCCAAAATGTAGAGGATCATTTCAGGAGGTTGAAAATTGAAGCGGTTAATCTGGCAATCTTTCTCTCAGGAGACTTAAGAGTTCCTTACAGTTCATCCACAATAACAATGTTAAACGTTTAATTTCCTGCTATCAGCCAAAGTGAAGGAGCCTTGGTACAATTAAAAATTCAAGACCGACATCTCCATCTTCACCCAGTAATCCCTCTGTGTGCTCTGTGAAAATCAGCCCACATAGTGGAGATAATGCCGAGTCTATTTTACAGGTCTATTTCCAATGCCACAAGACTCCCAAATTCAAGGATGTCCACTGAATATTTGTATTAAACGTAAAGTCAAGCTGAAACAAGTGAACATAATCCTTGAAACAAGGAAGTGGGTCCCAGATATGCTTCTGAAACCTGCAAAGAGTTTTCTAAAGAATTCACTTGTTACCACGGACCAGATGAGTCAAGGTCGTTCCAGGAAACATAGCACGGTGAGGAATGTGGGGAAGGTTTTGCTCCAAATCTGTAAAAGCCAAAAGCTGTACCTAGTTAGGTGCCCAGTTTGATGCTGATCATCAGTCCTGATCTGAGAGGCCCAAGGTGTGATGTGGTTTTAGCCAGGTGAACGTCCTATCAATCTTCTGGCTGGCACATTCTGTGATCTTTTTAATTCAAAACAGAACCATAAAATATCATCACACATAATAATGGAATCAGAAATTCAGAACAAGTTGCAGTTTTCTTTAGAATTTCAGAATTTATCAATAGATAGAAAAAAAACGTACTATTATATTTTGCCACGTGGTTTCTTGCAATGTATATAAATGAGTGATTATTCAGCTTTGTTTTTGCTTCATAATTATATAGATAATGCAACAAATAAATACAACTAATACAAGAAATACAAGAAATAATACAGATTACCATTTTTGCTTATGAATTAGTTTTGTGTACCTTGCATCACAGAAGTTGTAGCACTGGGCATCACTGTGCTTTGCACATGTGCAGCGATGAAGTGCCATCCTTACTGTCCCACTGGAGCGTCTCAGTCGCTGAGGGCTGCGGTAACTTGACATGCCATACGGAACTGTGCGCCTGCAGACACAACAGACAGACTCTTGTATTTTAGTAAAAAAAAAAATCAGGAATTCCTTAAAGGAATAGTTCACCCAAAAATTAAAATTCTGTCATTATTAACACACTATCATGTCATTCCAAACCTATAAGACTTTGGTTAATCCTGGAAACACAAATTATTTATAATGAAGCCTGAGAGGTTTCTGTCCCTCTATTAAAAGTAACTAAAACTTAGAAGTTCCAAAGAGGTTATAAAGGCATCATAAAGCAATTCAATATGACTTTCAGTGAATTTTCAGTTTCACAAAAAAATTTGAATTTGTGTTTCCAAGATTAATCAAAATCTTATGGGTTTGGAATGACATGAGGACGAATAACTCATTGATTTGGAAATCACTATGCCAACAATGACAAATCCAAGACTGACTCTGGAATGAATTAAGGGATTTATTAAATGTGGTTGTCGTTCCTGATACTTTCCACTGTGTATGTGGCCTTGCTGTTCAGTATGTTGCACAAGGAATGTTCTGTAGTTGCCTTTCAGGTTTCAAGACAAATAATCTTAAAAAGAACATTTAGTTGTTTATTTAAAAAAATATGTCAAGTCACCTTTATTTATATAGCGCTTTTAACAATGCAAATTGTGTCAAAGCAAATATCAAAATAGGAAAATAATGTGTCAATAATGTAAAATGACAAGATTAAACACTCAATTTTCAGTTAAAGGCATTTCATTATTGAATTCAGTAATGTCATCATCCAGCTCAGTTCAGTTTCAGTTCGGTTCCGGTTGATCTAATTAATGCAGCCTAACAATCCTTTAATGGATTTGAATGATAGAAATGCGATAGTGTATTAGGCCAGGTTAAAGAGATGGGTCTTTAATCTAGATTTAAACTGACAGAGTGTGTCTGCCTCCCGAACAGTGTTAGGTAGATTGTTCCAGAGTCTGGGTGCTAAATAGAAAAAGGATCTGCCGCCCGCAGTTGATTTTGATATTCTAGGTATTATCAAATGGCCAGAGTTTTGAGAACGTAGTGGACGTGAAGGACTACAATGCGATAAGAGCTCGCTCAAGTACTGAGGAGCTAAACCATTCAGGGCTTTATAAACAAGATTTTAAAATCTATACAATGTTTAACAGGGAGCCAGTGCAGTGTTGACAGCAGGGGCGTATGAAATGTCATATCATTGATATTACCTAACAAGTTAAAGAAAATACGTTAGAAATCTGGGTGCTCTCAAGGACGCGCATTTAATATATGTGCGGAATGTAGTATGTACTGTAAGTAGTATGTGCGGTATGTAATATAATAAAATACTTAACTACATAATACTATTATTGTTAGAAATTGCAACAATATAAAATAGAAATAAATACATTTATAAATTTAAAATTTTTATTAAAACAATAAATAAACAATTATCTCCTGGCCAGAGGAGAAGTGGCCCCCCAACTGAGCCTGGTTTCTCCCATGTTTTTATCTCCATTCTGTCACAGAGGGAGTTTTGGTTCCTTGCAGCTGTCACCTCTGGCTTGCTCAGTTGGGGACACTTAATTTCTAGTGATTATCGTCAATTTGATTTCGTAGATACTATTTAAACTAAACTGATCTATTCATACTGGGTGAGTAAATGATGACAATTTTCATTTTTGGATGAACTATCCCTTTAAGACACCCAGCGCTCTGATGCTGATGTTGTTGGTTCACAAAATCCTAATTGTGTAATTATTGTCTGTTAAAAATGCAATTTATGTCCCCACCAATGTCGAAAGCAAACCTACGGCCTTGGTTGACAGAACCGGGCTAATGTGGTCATACTTCCTGTTTCTAGTAAAAACTCTAGCTGCTGCATTTTGAACATCTGTAGTTTGTTTATTAAGCTTGCAGAACAACCGCCCAATAAAGCATTACAATAATCTAACCTTGAGGTCATAAACGCATGAATTGACATTTCTGCATTTGACATTGAGAGCAAAGGCCTCAGTTTAGATATATTTTTAAGATGAAAAAAAGCTGTTTTACAAATCCTAGAAACGTGGCTTTCAAAGGAGAGCTTGTTATCAAATAGCACACCTAGGTTCCTGGCTGATGACGATGAATTTACAGAGCAGCCATCGAGTGTTAGACAGTGTTCTAGGTTATTACTTTTGGGGGTTTTAGGTCCAATAATTAACACCTCTGTTTTTCCAGAATTTAGCAGTAAGACATTACTCGTCATCCAGTTTTTTATTTAGACTATGCATTCCATAAGTTTCTCAAATTGGTGTCTTTCACCGGGCCTCAAAGAAATATAGAGCTGAGAATCATCAACATAACAGTGAAACCTAACCTCATGTTTCCTGATGATATTTCCCAAGGGTAACATGTAAAGCATAAAAAGTAACGGCCCTAGTACTGAGCCTTGAGGTACTCCATACTAGGGATGGGCGATATGGCCTAAAAAATTTATCACGATAATTTCAGGTATTTATTGCGATAACGATACAAATGACGATAATATATATATATATATATATATATATATATATATATATATATATATATATATATATATATATATATATATATATATATAGATTAAGTTTTAAAGATTAAGTTTATTTCATATAGTATTATTAATGCAATTAACTTGAAACGTTCTGTACACAGCCAACTTATGGCCATGCTAATTATGATCAACAGCTCATCTCCATTAATTGCTCTTATCAACCATAATAATGCGTTACAGACGCTTCATATTAAATCATATGCATAGGCTACTGGCACACGTTTACCACGTTGCTGATGACTGAAAGCCTGTGTATGGCTACACTGCTGTGATCTGTTTCAGGCTTTCCATATCATAACATTTTAGAAATTAATTCATTGTAATATCTCAGAAATGGCATATTTAACGAAAACATCGCGGAGATTTAGCTGCTTTGCTGTTTGGGTCAGAAATGCACAGGCGGACTGAAGGAAAAATCGCCAAAACTATTTTAAATGTCATATAATGTTCATTGTTAATATTATTATCTTATCTAAACTTTTTATGTGTTTCAAACAAACTTGTGTCGCTATCTGCGTTGCATTCATGCAGAGAGCAAGATTTTGCGTGTTCACGCGCATGCTGTGTGAGACGCTCAAGAGATGTGGGCTACATCATTCTTATTTGTCTACATTTTTTTTTTCTTCATTACAAACTTTGTTTGGTTTTATTTTGTATCATTGCAGGTTAAAAGTAACTCACTATGTTATGCAGATGCAAAACGCTAGACTGCGAATAAGATTAGCTACAGTTTCACATTTTATAAATATTTGAACAATATATTCAGCATATTTAACAACCTGTTTTGTATCTTTATTTAATGCATAAGCGATTTATTAAAACAAAATTATGAGGCTATGCTCTAGAGTCTAGACTATTATTCAGATGCAAGTGTTTGTGCGGAAAAGAATGCGCATGCATGACAGTGAGGTGCTCGCGCGGATCACTTGCATTTTTTCCTGATAATGAAACAACTTAAAATAATAATAATAAAAAAAAAAAGAAAACTTAAAATTGGGGCTCGTCACATACATGAGAAATATTTCTCAGGGCTCTACGCTTACTTTTCTTTTTAGGAGCGCTTGTGCTTCTAATTTAAAATATTTAGGAGCACGGTCAAAAATTTAGCAGCACCTTCAAATCAATAATCAAAAATGAACCTTCCCATTACGAGGTGATATTTGACTCCTTAAAGTGATTTACAGGGAATTTTGTTTTTACCTTTGTAATGGCATTTTTCTAACTTTATTAAAAGTTTGGCATCTTTTATGTCAAATTCAAATTGGACGTGTTTCCACTCTTTGTAACCACCATTTTTCTGTACACTTTGCATATTACGGTAGTTTGCTCCTCATCTGATTTTCTGTAACCAAACCAGTTGCAAATTGTGGAGGTAGCTCCTCGCGTAACAACAAGCTCCTCCTCATGGTGCGTTCACACCAGACGCGAATGAAGTAAGCACTTGAGTGATTTACATGTTAAGTCAATGCAAAGACGCGAATAGACATCCTGCCACGCAATTCGCGCGAATGACGCAGCGCGAATTGAGCGTTTAGAGCGAAATTCTATACATATGCTCTCTGTGGCAGTCATACATGTGCGCCTGGCAGAAGCCCCGCCCATGACACGAATTCGCGTCTGTTGTGCAGTGAATTTCACGCGCGAATGAAGCGAATAAACCCAAAATGTTCACGCGTCCAATTTATTCGCGCAAGTCGCGTCCGGTGTGAACGCACTGTCAGGCTCACGTCCGCCTTCCGCCATGCTTGTTTTCACTCCGCACGTGAACAGTGAATCGGGCGCGCACAAAACTACGTCATCAACTAGACTTATCATTATTATCGTGAGGAGACAAATTTTTATCGTGAGGAGAATTTTCAACGGTATATCGCAAACGATAAGATATCGCCCATCCCTACTCCATACTGCACTTGTGATCGATATGATACATCTTCATTCACTACTACGAATTGATGGCAGTCAGATAAGTACGATTTGAACCATGCTAATGCACTTCCACTAATGCCAACAAAGTTTGCTAGTCTATTCAAAAGAATGTTGTGTTTGATAGTGTCATACTGCCATGACAACTTGTGTTTGCCTATTAATAAAATATTAAGCTGTTGTTCCCCTTTGTCCTGTGCACAAACACTCAGAACCGTCTCATTTGGTTCTCTAGAGGTATGGCATTGCTTTTGAGACAATAAATCATGGTGAAATGAAGTTTTGATGGTGTATAAGGATCACAGAGAACAAATTCATAAAAGATGAGTCAGATTTTCACAATCACACCAAACAGATTATTAAAATTTAAATCACACCACATATTGCACATGTTGGGCTGAACTCACCCCTGGCATAAGAAACAGACGAACACTGTCCAGTCAGATATAACAATCTGTTATGACGTGCAGTGAGTGCACAAATATTACAATGGATTTCAAACACAGACTGCGATAACTAGCAAAAACACAAATGGTGCTTTGACCAAACCGTTTCAGGAGAACAAACACTGCTGTTCAAAAGTTTGGGTGGTGAGATTTTTTCATGTTTTTGAAAGAAGTCTCTTATGTTCACCATTTCTTTGATCAAAAGAAAAACAATAATATTGTGAAATGTTATTACAATTTAAAATAAGTATTCTATTTTAACATCATTTAAAATGTAATTTATTCCAGTGATGCTGAATTTTCAGCATCATTACTCCAGCCTTCAGTATCACATGATCCTTTAGAAATCATTCTAACATGCTGATTTGCTGCTCAAGAAACATGCCATATTGTAATATTTAATAATATTTATTTGTATGACATTGAAAACAGTTGAGGTGCTTAATATTTCTGTAGAAGCTGTAATACTTTCAAGATTCTCTGATGAACAGAGAGTTCAAAAGAGCAATATTTATATGGAACATAATTTTTTATAAAATTCTAAATGACTTTACTGTCACTTTTGATCAAGTTAACGCATCCTTGCTGAATAAAAGTATTTATTTATTTACTTTTGAAAGCTTGTGTACTTTAAATAGCTCACAAAAATTTAAATTCTATCATCATTTGTTCACTCTTATGTCATTCCAAACCTGTATAACTTTCTTTCTACTGCTGAACACAAAAGACGATATTTTGAAGAATGTTGGTCATGTTGGTTGACCTCCATTGTATGAACAAAGAAACAAACCAAAGCAAAGCAAAACAAAGCAAAGCAAAGCAAAGCAAAGCCAAGCAAAGCAAAGCAAAGCAAAGCAAAGCAAAGCAAAGCAAAGCAAAGCAAAACACAAAACAGTGACACATTTCTCAAAATATTTTCTTTTCTGCTCCACAGAAGAAAGAAAGTCATACAGGTGGAAAATCCCTTTAACATCTGAAACTTTGTAAAGTATTTTATGTTTGTATGTATTATTGTACAAGCACTAAAAGAAACGTTAAAGGAAAGAAACCTGTTATATTTAAAACAAAGCTGGAATTGCATTGACACTTGGAGTGTCAATGCATAAGAGGCTGCCTCTAGTGATGGGTTGGAACAAGGGCCAAACATCTTTATGCAGTCTCATCTGGGAAAGCTTCCATGCACTTTATATGAGCTTCTCTCTGATCTCCAGCCACTCTCTTCAGTACTCTCTTTCTGAGCGCATGCCTCTCATCTCACATCACATCACATCACAAGTGTTTGCTCTCATGTTGACCATTTGGTTTCAGGGTGGAGCCAGGTGTCCGAGCTGAATTCCTGAAGGATCGCCTGTCAATATCAATGGTGAGTGATGTGCCACAACACATTGTAAGTCATAGTTTATATAGCTCAGCGTCAATCTGAATCACTCTACTAAAGGTCCTGTGGCGATCTCACATGTATTTGGCTAAATAGCAATAACTCATTTATGGCTGCATGTTGTCATATTTGTACTAAATCTATATATTTAAATGAAATATATCTATGTTTAAAAATATATTTTACTGATGTGTTTGCTGGCTATGGAATGAAATTGAATAGATAGTATTAAAGTGTGTTTGGGGATGACCTCATTTCAATCCTTTTAGTTACTCTGGCGAGCCAAATGGGCACCGAAACTGGGTTTATTTTTTATTGTATGAATACTTTTTGTGCTGGCTGTCAAAAAGAGGTCTTATTCAAAGTCTAATTTTTGAGAATCCTCTGCTTCTATTGCATCAGCACCATGGACAGTAACCGTCACTATGGAAACACATCAATCACATCAAAATACACTTACGGTAAGTGTTGCAGAAACTTCAGTTGGACCTCTATGTACAATATAAAGAGCAAACACTATTAAATCAATGACACTACTCCTCCAGTATATATATATATATATATATATATATATATATACAGTGCCCTCCAAAAGTATTGGAACAGAGAGGCCAATTCCTTTATTTTTGCTGTAGACTGAAAACATTTGTGTTTGACATCATAAGATGAATATGAGATGAGAGATTAACATTTCAGCTTTTATTTACAGGTATTTTCATCTGGATCTGATACACAACTTAGAAGATAGCACTTTTGTTTGAACCACCCAATTTTCATGTTACCAAAAGTATTGGAACAAATAGAATTAACATAGATTAAAGTGAAAAAGACTTAATATTTATTTGCAAATCCTTTGCTTTCAATAACTGCATCAAGCCTGTGACCCATTGACATCACCAAACTTTTGCATTCTTCTTTTGTGATTCTTTTCCAGGCTTTCACCGCAGCCTCTTTCAGTTTTGGGGGGTTACTCCCTTCAGTCTCTTCTTTAGCAGGTAAAATGCATAATCTACAGGGTTTAAGTGTGGAGATTGACTTGGCCAGTCTAAAACCTTCCACTTCTTGCCCCTGATGAACTCCTTTGTTGTTTTGGCACTATGTTTTGGGTCATTATCTTGCTGCATGATGAAGGATCTCCCAATCAGTTTGGTTGCATCTTTCTGTAAATTGTCAGACAAAATAATTCTGTAGATTTCTGAGTTAATTTTGCTGCTGCCATCATGTTACATCATTAATGAAGATTAATGAGCCTGTCCCAGAAGAAGCGATGAAAGCCCAAGCCATTACATTACTTGTGTAATGTGTACTATAATGTACACCTGTGTACGCTGTGTTTCAGATGAGCTTGTATGTTTGGGATCATGAGCAGATCCATTCTTTCTCCAAACTTTATCCTTTCCATCACTTTGGTCCATAAAATCAGTCCATAAAAGCTTGTCCCAGAATTTTTGAGGCTCGTCTCCTATTCTTCTTGCTAATGAGTGGTTTGCATCTTCTGGTGTATCCTCTTTACTTTTGTTCATGAAGTCTTCTGCGAACAGTAGATTGTGATACCTTCACTCCTGCCCTCTGGAGGTTGTTGCTGATGTCACTAACAGTTGTTTTAGGGTCTTTCTTTACAGCGGTCACAATGTTTCTGTCATCAACTGCAGATGTTTTCCTTGATCTACCCGTTTGAGGTGTGTTAATTAGTACACCAGTGGTTTCTTTCTTCCTCAGGAGATTTCAAATGGTTGTACTTGCTATTGCCAGAGTTTGTGCAATGGTTTGATTGATTTTTCATCTTCTCGCAGCTTCACAATTGCTCTTTTTTCACCCATAGACACCTCTCTGGTTTTCATGTTGGTTACACGTCTAACTAACTATAAATGCAGTCTGCACGGATCTGAAACTGAGCGCAGACATTCAGTGCTATTTATTGTTTGAATAATCAATTAATAGGACACACCAGGGCAACAAAACACATCTGTCAGTCACATGTTCCAATACTTTTGGTTACATGAAAAATGGGTGGGTTCAAACAAAAGGTGCTATCTTCTAAGTTGTGTATCAGATCCAGATGAAAATACCTGTAAATAAAAGTTCAAATGTTAATCGCTCATCTCATATTCATCTTTTGATGTCAAACCCAAATGTTTTCAGTCTACAGCAAAAATAAAGGAATTGGCCTCACTGTTCCAATACTTTTGGAGGGCACTGTATATATATATATGTGTGTGTGTGTGTGTGTGTACATACAGTATATTACATTTCAACCATGACTTTAACAAATATTAGTATTTTGATGTATATAGTATACTGCCATTCAAAAATTTTAGTTTGTTAAGGTTTTTAAGGCCTCTTGTTTTCATCAAGGCTGCAGTAATTTGATCCAAAATACAGTAAAAACAGTAATATTGTGAACTATTTAGTGGTGTCAAAATTAGCGCGTTAACGCATGCTATTAATTATTTTCAGATTAACCCGTTAAAAATATTTAATGCAATTAACGCAGGGGCGGGGCTAGGGTTGGCCACCCCATTCGCAACTGCTGCCTCTGTCTCTTTTTTCTTGCAAAGGATTGCGTTTATTTAGATGCAGAATGTCTTTATGACACATCAAACGGGAGAAGTTTCAGACACGTGCTCTATACGTCGCCTCCACGCCAGACGCGAGTCAAACAAGCGCGTAAAAGATACTGTGCTCGAAGCGCGCACTCTTCAAATACACGCACAAAGGTGCCGGTGCGCGCTGTAGGCCTATATCATTTCATATCATACAGCGAAAGAAACTACGTGCATGCAATGTCGTAGTCATGCCGTCAGTTAAGACATGAAGTTACCAAAAAGGCGATTAAAGCTGCCTTAAACTGTGTGCATGCATGCAATAGCCTATGTTATATATGCGTCACATTTAAGTACATGTCTCTGAAATGGTTTTAAAAACTGTCCTGAGGCACCCTAGCACTGTCTCCCTCATCTAAAATACCCAATTCAACTCATCCGCTCATAAGTTGAGAGTTTCAGACCTGAAGTGAGTCAGAAAATGTTAAGAGATTTGTGAGAAAATAAGATGCATGTCAGATCCCCATCACCTTCAGCAGCAGCAGCTTTTAAAGCAATAGCAGGCAAATAAGTTAATAACCAGCTGCTGTGATGTCTATTAATCCAAGAACAAAAGAAAAAAAGAGGAAATCAATAACTTTTATAGTTTTAAGGGGTTCATCATATTTAATTTAGAATTTAGTGTTTGGTAAGTATTAATTTTCTGTATATTTCTGCTGAAGGGCACAGGTAGCTAAATATGTCATTTATTATAATGGGTTCATGTGAAGATTGTTTTAAGTTCACTTAAATTAGATGTTAAGTCTAATAAATGTTAAAATTGATAGCTCTCAATTATACTGTAATGCTGAATGGCTACAGTCAATGGTTAAATATTCAGGGGGCAAATTTTTTTTTTTATAGAGACATCAGTAGTATTGATATCAGTGATGCTGGCCTTCAATCATGAAAAAGATACCATTAAAGAAATATAAAAAATATACTGTCTTTATGTTGTTTGTACAGTGTACATTTGAAGATTGTTTATTTAAAAACTTGAATGTTAGGTGGGGTTAAGCGTGATTAATCACGATTAATTTTAGAAAAATGTGTGATTAATTAGTTAATTTTTTTAATCGATTGACAGCACTAGAACTATTATTACAATTTAAAATAATTGTTTTCTATTGTAGGGCTATTATATTTTAAAATGCTATTTATTCTGTTAAAAGCTGCATTTTCAGCATCATTACTCCAGTGTTCAGTGTCACATGATGCTTCAGAAATCCTTCTAATATGATCATTTGTTGCTCAGTAGCACGCAGCGGCCGCTCCGGAGCCAAAATGGTGCTACGTTGTTTATGTTTTGTGTGTAGCGCGTTTATTTTACTTTGAGTATGGATAACGTCGCGACTGGTGTCCGTACATACAACCACCAGACACTTTTGAATTTAAATAACCCGGTAAATGGCATCCACGATGAGCTGTGGGAAAAGCTACGTGACTTCGGCTTGTTGCGGGAACAAGGCCTCGAAGCCTCGGCGTTGCCTGATGCCGGCGGCCGGACTAGGGGACATCGGAAGCGGTGTGCGAGGAAGCGGAAGCGCGGAAAGCGGGCGGGAGTCTGTGCTAGGCTAAAAACAAACCCTAGCCGGCCGGCTCTCCCGTCCATCATTCTATCCAACGTCTGTTCCCTGGACAATAAGCTGGACTACATCCGACTCCAGCAGGCTACACAGCGTGAGGTTAGAGACTGCTGTGTCTTTGTTTTTACGGAGACATGGCTCAGCGACAGAGTACCGGACGCCGCTATTCAGCTGGATGGACTAGCCTCGTTTCGCGCCGACAGAAATGCAGCTCTGTGCGGTAAGACTCGCGGTGGCGGCTTGTGTGTTTACATCAACACAAAATGGTGCAAGAACTCTGTGCTGGTCTCTAGTTACTGCTCATCGCTGGTGGAGTTTGTGATTGTTAGATGCAGACCTTTTTATCTACCACGGGAATTCACCACTGTTTTCATTATCGGAGTATACATTCCACCTAGCGCTAATGCTAAGGAAGCGCTATGGGAATTGTGTACAAAGATTAGTGAACTGCAAAATATACACCCGGATGGACTGGTTATTGTTGCTGGAGATTTTAACCATGCAAATCTCAAGTCAGTGCTTCCTAGATTCCATCAGTATGTGGACTTTGCAATGAGAGGGGAAAACACGCTGGATCTTGTTTATACAAACATCCCCGGCGCATATCGGGCAGAGCCCCGCCCCCACCTCGGCTACTCAGACCACATCTCTGTGATGCTAATTCCAGCATACAGACCACTCGTCAGGCAAAATCGGTTCTGAAGCAGGTGAAAACCTTGCCAGCAGGAGCCATCTCTGCTCTTCAGGACTGTTTTGAGAACACTGACTGGAACATGTTTAGGGAGGCTGCAACTTACGGCGACTTAACTGACTTGGAGGAGTACACGTCATCAGTGACCAGTTACATCAATAAGTGCACCGATGACGTTACTGTCTCCAAGAGTATAATTTTACGATCCAACCAGAAACCGTGGATTACTGCGGAAGTGCGTGCACTTCTGAGAAGCCGAGACTCTGCCTTCAAAACGGGAGACATGGTGGCCCTTAGAAGAGCAAGGGCCAAACTTTCTCGGGCTATCAGAGAGGCGAAGCGCGCGCATGCCCAGAGAATTCACAATCACTTCAGGGACAGCGGCGACACACGGCGCATGTGGCAGGGATTACAAGCTATCACAAACCACAGGATGACAACACCTGCCTGTGACGGTGACGGCTCCCTTCCAGATGCGCTGAACAACTTCTATCCTCGGTTTGACAGACAGAACGTTGTGGCGGCGAGGAAGTCCACCCCTCCTCCGAACGATCAGGTGCTATGTCTCACTACAGCTGATGTGAAGAAAACTCTACGCAGAGTCAACCCACGTAAAGCTGCTGGACCAGATAACATCTCAGGCAGAGTGCTCAGAGAATGTGCGGAAGAGCTGGCAGATGTTCTTGCCGACATCTTCAACATTTCTCTGAGCAGCGCCGTCGTTCCCACGTGCTTCAAGGCCACCACCATCGTTCCCGTGCCCAAGGAATCTTCTGTGCCCAGTCTCAATGACTACCGTCCCGTTGCACTTACACCTACCATCATGAAGTGCTTCGAGCGGCTCGTCATGAGACATATCAAGACCCTGCTGCCCCCCTCACTGGACCCACTGCAATTTGCGTACCGTCCTAATCGCTCAACGGATGATGCCATATCCATTACACTCCATCTTGCCCTCACACACTTGGACAAGAAGGACACATACGTTCGAATGCTGTACATGGATTTTAGCTCAGCATTTAACACTATCATCCCCCAACAACTGATCGGGAAGCTGAACCTGTTGGGTCTGAACACCTCCCTCTGCAACTGGATGCTGGACTTTCTGACCGGACAGCCTCAGTCAGTACGGATCGGAAACTGTACCTCCAGCACCATCATACTGAACACTGGGGCCCCACAAGGCTGTGTGCTTAGTCCCCTGCTGTTCACACTGCTGACTCATGACTGTGTAGCAACACACAGTTCGAATTACATCATTAAGTTCGCTGATGATACGACCGTGGTGGGTCTCATTAGCAAGAACGACGAGTCAGCGTACAGAGAGGAAGTGCAGAGGTTAACGGACTGGTGTGAAGACAACAACCTGTCTCTGAATGTTGATAAGACAAAAGAGATGGTTGTTGACTTTAGGAGGACACAAGGCGTCCATTCTCCGCTGAGCATCGATGGCTCCTCTGTGGAGATCGTCGAAAGTACCAAATTCCTGGGCGTTCACCTGACCTTAGCTGGTCTCTCAACACCAGCTCCCTGCACAAGAAAGCCCAACAGCGCCTCTTCTTTTTGAGAAAACTGAGAAAGGCCCAGCTTCCACCACCGATCTTGACCACCTTCTATAGAGGGACTATCGAGAGTATCCTGAGTGGCTGCATCACTACCTGGTTTGGGAATTGTGCCATATCGGACCGAAAGACCCTACAGCGGATAGTGAGGACAGCGGAGAAGATCATCGGGGTCTCTCTCCCCTCTATTGAAGACATCTACACCACACATTGTATCCGCAAAGCCACCAGCATTGTGGCTGATCGGACACACCCCTCTCACACATACTTCACACTCCTGCCATCTGGAAAAAGGTACCGAAGCACTCGGGCACGCACATCCAGATTGTGCAATAGTTTTTTTCCACAAGCCATCCGTCTTCTCAACAAAAAAGGGACTGGACTGATAAACATGCACGCACACACGCACAAACATTATCACTTAGCTTAAACTCAACTATCTCAAAACATTGAGACTGGACTGACTGATTAACATAAGTGCAAACACACTGACATACACTACCAAACTATTACATCAACACATCAACTTACACATCAACTTGTAAAGGCTCTTTCTGCACAATATTTATTACTAGGACTACGCTTTGCACTAAAGTGTTAAATTCTCCTAAATTCTAAAATGTATACTGGTTTTGCACTACCTCATTTCACGTACACTTTATGTTGTTTGTTGTAAATCTACGTTGTTATTTTATGTTGTTAAATCTATGTTGTAAATTTATGTTGTATGTAGCACTTTGGTTCTGGAGGAACGTTGTTTCGTTTCACTGTGTACTAACTATATATGGTTGAAGTGACAATAAAGCCTACTTGAACTTGAACTTGAACTTGAACTCAAGAAACATACCTTATTATTATTATAAATGTTGGTGAAAACAGTGGTGCTCTTTTTTTCAGGATGATAAATAGAAAATTCAAAAGAGCAGCATTTATCTAAAAGAGAAAGCTTTTGTAACTTATACACTATACCGTTTACTTTGGGGTCATTACGTGATTTTCTTTTTTTTTTTTATGAAATGAATTTATATTTTATTAAATAAGGATGCATTAAATTGATCAAAAGTGATGCTAAAGGTATTTATAATGTTACAAAAGCTTTCTGAATAAAGTTTCTGTACAAATAATAGCATTTGTTTTTGGAATAAAATAAAGAGAAAAAACAAAAGCTTAGAAAAAGATAAAAAGTTTAAATTTATGAATTAAAATAGCAATATGAATGTTATTAATATCATTAATTAAACTTACTAATTACTATAATTGACTAAAGGGTACTAAATATTAATATAAAAAATTTAGATTATTATATTTTTAAAGTTTTTAACTTAATAATGAAATTTATAATTTTACGAGCTGTACTTTTGTCACGAATCCTGGCCATGAACTTCCATTTGTTCACCACCAGAGGTCACCCGCTCACCACATGGACTTTCACACTACACAGCACATTGGACTCCATTTCCCATCATCCATTGCACGGACGACACACACACAGCTGAGAACTATCACCCAATCACACACACTTTATAAGCCTTGGACTTCCTCTCTGTCACTGCTGAGTATTGTTTAGCATTTATCACAGTCCCTGTCGATAGCTACTTCACCAAGCCATTCCTAGTTCCTATTCTAGTCTTGCCTAGCCTGTTTACCTGTGTTTTGATTCCTGCCCGCGTTTCCTGGATTAACCCTTTTGCCTTGCCGTTTGGACTCTGTTCGCACCTCGATTGGATTATTTCTCACGCTACTGGATTACCCCTCTGTCTAGCCCTTTGGATACTGTACGCCGATCGTCGACCCACGCTTGCCCTAAGTATACCCTTGTGTCTTGCCTGTGCCAACCCTGTCTGCTGTTGTTGACCTAGCCTGTGAACTGACTATGTTTGTCAATAAAAGCTTGCAAATGGATCCCCATGACTCATGCCCCGTAACTTTACTTATATCATTGTCTTTATTCCCCTTAATATTCCAAGCTAAACCAAACTACTCAATGTTCTATGACTCTTAAATGGAAAACAATATTGGTCCAATAGAATGAAAAAGAAAAATAGACAGAAAAACCATATCCAATTACTTTTAAGTACCTCTCAGTGCTTCTGTCCTGAATATAAAGGTTACAGGGCTGATCATTCATCACGCTACAGGCTTTGAACAAGAAACTCCAGAAATTCCAAATAGATTCTTCAGCATGACTGAGAATCCTTGCACTGAACTCATGCATGGAATGTATATTACTTTCCCAGGGGCTCATTTTATTCACCCCTCTTGAAACCAAACCAACAATACCACATTCAGAGGAGTGTATGTGCATTTCTGCAGAATGTTCTTCTACCTTTTAACAATTAACGCTTGGTTTGGAGGATGGTCAATTAATTAAAACTGTGAAAACTGTTATTTTTATTTTTTAGGTATTTTAAGTTTATCAGTGTATAGCATACATTTTATTTTTTTATTTAATTTGCATTTGTTTGAAACAGACTATTAAGCAAAGTAAAATAGTAACTGATTATCAAAGTAGTAATTAATTATATATTAATGCTTTGATAAATAAATTTAATAAATACTTATGCTAAATTACTGAATTAGTTTTTTAGTGTCTCTTCAGTAGACAAATCAAGCATCAGTTGCAGGAGATCTTGACAATAATGACTGTACTCACTGTGGGGTGTTGATCCAGATGATGCCCAAGTGACAGTAATAAACACATTCCCTGTCCTTAAATGAGTAGCAAGTGCAGCGCTTGGTTCTCGTGCGGGAGTGTGATGCTGAAATGAGCTCTGGTTTCTTCTGCTGATGTAAAACACTGTTCGGATCATTAGACAAGACTAGAGATGAGTGCAGGTCTCCTGTCCGGGATAATGATGCACCTTTAATATGAACAAAAATCCATCGTTATCAAAGAGCATAGCTAATGCCAAAGTACACTTCAATTACATTGGAATTTAACATTACAAATATGGGGATAAAAGTAAAAATAAATAGTGTTTTTGTGTAAGTACCATAATTTTCTTTGGTGATTCACATTAGATCCTCATTACCGACAACATAATGTAATACATTTGTATTGTTTCACTGCACAAAAAAATTAATAAATATTATTGTTATAATTATAAATTTTATAAATAATAATAATAAAAATATTTATATAATAATAATTATTATTATTGTATCTTTATTATTATATTTTATATTATATTTATTATTTTACTATTATATACTATTATAATAATTTCCATGGTGATATTTCCTGTCCATGGTTGTACTTAATAATAATAATAATAATAATAATAATAATAATCATCATCTACATAATTTTCAATAATACTTTACAATAAGGTTCCATTAATTAGTATAATTAACAATGAGCAATATTTAAAAAAAAATTTTTTTACTCTATATTTGTTAATCTTTGTTAAAGTTAGGTAAAATTACTACTGACCGTTTTTAGTTCAATTAAGTTTCAATTTCAACCTTGTAATTTAATAATATATTATAAATAATAATAAATATTAATATTAATTAAATCAATAATTTAATAATAAATATCGAAATTAACATAAACTAAGATGACCTTGTTATAAGTGTCAGCCTACCATTATTATTGCATTACATTCATGAGGAATATTAGAATTTGAAAGAAAATGTGTTTAATTTTCATGACAATAATGTCCCAGTGCAAAAAGGCGTAAATTAAATAAAAATTAAAGCCATAATTTATTCTGTCTTATGATCTGGTCATGTTCTTTACATTCATTCACCCACCATTAGCTACATAACACTTGGTAATAAGGCAAGGTTATAAAAACTGAATGACTATAAAATACATAGGCAAACTTAAAACTGGTTAAATAATAATAAAACTATTAATGGCTCCTATAAATAATAAAGCCACTTCACTCATGTAAAACTTACAACAGTGTGGTTCAGTATAGTTAGAGCACTTACCCACGGTGAAAATGTTTAACAAACTCACAATTAACAAAAAAGCATCGGGAAACAGTTTTGCCATTTTACAAGAGTCCTTATTGAGCGCGCGACCTATATTTATGTGAAAAAGTTGTCAGACGCAATATTCGAGTTTCTAAATGAAAAATGTCTACCAAAACAATTCCACTTCAGTCCACAAACCAATTCTGAGCATCATCTTCTTGCTCTGGCATTAAGGAAAATGAGATTTTTTTTTAAATAACGCTCAGACAAAATGCATATTTATAGCGCGTGCTGACACCACCCACTGGTGAGTGCGCGCTCACGTGCACGAGCGTTGTTTGAGTGGAGCGACTGAAACATGACAGATCATATCAGATCATATCAGCATGATATTAAAAAAAAGCGCACTTAGGAATTTGGACACGAATTTGAGCAACTAATCTTTCTCAGCGTTGAGGAATTCTCTCATGTTGATATAGGCTACCTAGTCCATTATTTATTATTTTACCTTCATAGCTGGAAGACATTAAGGTTGGTCTCTTTTAAAATCCAGGCATATGGTTTGTGGTACACCTCAAGCTTACAAAGTTAACTGAGGCATTTAACAACCCTCACTTTTAAATCGCAGTGATCTTGTGTGCACAGTGACATTTATGTTAGTTATAATGTGGCACTATAAGGCATTTTATAAGGTTTTAGGACCTCTAATCTTGCTACTACGTCTTTTATTATTTTAGATGTAGTAAGAACAAAAACCTACTATATTGTTTGATTTTTTTTTTTTTTTTTTTGGAAAACCAAAAAAATGTGGTTTTGCTGGTATAAATTGATCCAGTGACATTAAAGAATATTTTTGACTTATAGTAGTTATTCACTATTATTAAATGAATAGTTCACCCAAAAAAATGAAAATTTATCCTCAGACCATCCAAGATGTAGATGTATTTGTTTCTTCATCTGCAAAGATTTGGAGAAATGTAACATTAGCCAATTGATCCTCCGCAGTCAATGGGTGCCGTCAGAATGAGAGTGAGCTGATAAAATCATCACTTTAATCCACAAGTAATCCACACCACTCCAGTCCATCAGTTAACATACATCTTCACAAAGCTGTTTGTAAACGGATGTTTGAGAGAAATCCATCATTAAGACTTATTTTGTTTAACTTCAAACCATTACCTCTGGCTAAAAAATGAGTCCTCTATCCTTTGCTTTCTGCAGTGGATATTTTTATCAGCTATTTGGACTTTCATTGGTGAGCATGTACAATGCTAAATTTCTCCAAATCTGTTCAAATGAAGAAACAAACATATATAAATTGGATGGCCTGAGGGTGAGCAAATGTTCACTTTTGGGTGAACTACTCTTTTAAGTGGGTTCACACCTAATTCTTTAAGTGCTTTCTTTAGGGGAAATTTTCAAGAATTATTTATACACATTTATTAGGTTGCATTTGAAGGTCTTTCACTGACCTAAATCAAAAGTTTCTATGCAGGATGCTAAAGAGTGAAAATCTTTTTCCTTTAACCCACAAGGTACTATGGAGTCAAAGCAAATAAACATTTAGACTGCCCACCTCAGGTGACCTCAATTTCCTCTTCAGTGTAAAGTTTGATGGCCAGTATCCCTCAGAGAATTTCAAGCTCTTTATAAATCTCTTCAGGGTCTGGCGGTGATATTTATTACCTAAACGTTTGTCATTTAGGTCACATCATTAAAATTTAAGACACATCTGTGAAATTTAGTTCACAATGTACCCAAAGTTATGCAACATAGTTTTTATTTTTATTCTGTGTTGTATCTAATGTTCTATTCATGACTGATAAAATAGCCTATTAGATAGACATGCTATTATTTTAATGCAAAATGACACATTGACTTATCTGAATTTCATAAGGGTCTTGGCAGAAGCTGTATTTGTATCTCTAACCCTAAATCAAACCCACAAACATCAGGATGTTTTCCCATCTAGCCCCCTGGTTAACTGCAGTGGAGAAAGAGGAATTCTACAGCAATTATATTGGGGGAAAAGGAACAGAAACAACTCACTCACAAGCGTCTCTCATTTTTGTGGATAGTGGGAAAGTTTTTCATATCAGTTTCTGTAATTTTGCAATTATTGCAAAGCGATTGTGATTTAGAAATACCCATAGACTGACTAAGCATCAATTCAGATCATATGTAATGGCAAATATTATATTATATAACCAATTCATGGTGTACCCATTAAAAGTTAATGTTGGACATTTGATAAATTGCTATATCCATTGTGGATATAATTTCCAAAGGTGCTTATCTAACAACAAACAACATTTTCATAAGCACTTTGAGTTATTATGATGAAAAACATTTTTGGAGCCAAATTCCTGGGGACATTTATGCATGTGCTGCCTGGAGGTTTGAGTATTTAGGAAGCTCTATCTCAAAAGTCACTAAGTACATGCAAGGAAAATATATATTACATCAGTATTCAAACATACTGTGTATGCACACAGCAAACACAGTTTGATTGTAAAGCCAAGTAAAACAACACACACTTGAAGCATTGCCCAGACCCAGCTGTGAAACGGTACAGAAAATCTCTAGTTTAATCCATTTCCTGACCCTACCATGGCAGGACTTGAAATGAATACAGGCTCGTAAAAGTGCCCTTTCTATAGACTAAAATTCCATGAAAACCTGACACCTCATGCAGAAATTTAATATCGAACAGAAGTTATAGTATTAGAGTAAGGGAGATTATAAAATATAATTTATTTTGGAGAGAAGCTCATGAAAAACTACAATCTCCAATGAATATATTGGATATTTTCATCAAAAATAATTCCACAGATTCTTCTATTTTTAAAATAAATTTCCCATGATTTCAGAACAAACAAACCCATAAAGGAAAGAATGTGAGTCTTTATTCAATTAAAAAAACTACCAACAATCAATGAGGAAGAGATTACCTCTTGAAATTCTTATAATTCTGAAAAATCCAGCATTGCTCCTGAACATATACTACTGTATTTACTCATGCAGTATATACACACATACATGGAAAAATATGTTTCTTATTTCAGGTGGTTATCGGAATGTAATATGGACAATGTGGATATATTTCCAATAGCACTGACTGCATAAAGGTTCTAGATCACATAATTATTAAAAACATGACTTTCAAAAATAGTTTTCTGGAGAGCAGTTTCATCAGCTGTTAAACAACACACATTAGTTTCCCACAGATGGTACGGAACATTAAAAATGGATGCCAAGTAATTT
Organism: Barbus barbus; assembly: GCF_936440315.1. Taxonomy (NCBI): domain Eukaryota; kingdom Metazoa; phylum Chordata; class Actinopteri; order Cypriniformes; family Cyprinidae; genus Barbus; species Barbus barbus. The sequence goes on from NC_136719.1 coordinate 7,999,140, forward strand.
CCTTGTGCTAAAATCAAACCTCTGTAGTGTATCATCCTCTACAGTCTCTAACAGCACTCTTTCACTTAATAAATGGAATAACCTAAGTTCCAGATTGTTTCAAATGCAGCCAGTATTCAGAAAATATGATAGGCCTTATATGAGTATAAAATATGGCCTTATATGAGTCCAGTATTATCATCACTCAACTACGTTAGACATAAAACTCTTTACTGATTTATTGCTGGGTTTTGAAAGGAGCTATTTTTATACAACTGTTTTTTATGTATTTTTTTGAAAGCACTAAAATTAAATCGAATTTAATTAATCAATAGCAATTTTGAATGCGTCACATGTCAGCAGGTAAAGTAAACCATACAAAATAAAATAAATAATAATAATAAAAATCTATCTATCTATCTGAAAAGTAACATGTTGGCTGTGAACAAAAAAACGGACCTAGAAAGTGAAAAATTAGTGTGGAAAGGGATTTGTTTCGAAGGAATTGTTCTCTAATTCTAGCTGACTGATCTGAGATGAAGCCATCAAAATATGTGAATGAAATCAAACAACAAACCACCTACCTGTGCAAGAGAGCTCTCCAAGACCTGTGAGCAAATGAAAAGCCTCTGTGACCCGAAGCTACAGTGAATATAATCTTTTTTTATAGTTTTTATAGTAGCATTACAAAAGAAGTTCCCATGGAGTGGATCTTTTGATTGAAAAAAGCTTTGTGTGCTTCTTATGTGGTCCTTTTCTGTGAGAGATCTGAAAGTTATTGAGTTGTTGTTGGCAATTTGAACAACTAGATGCCCTTTGTTTACATTATGTGTTGTTCTGCAGCCCCTTAGATACTGTGAGCATTCAGGGTGAGTGTTTGGAAAAATGGCAGTACTTTTCTTGCTATATTGAGCCTGAATCAAGCAGGCATCTGGGGGATGCTCACCAATGCTTCAATTCATTAAAAAGAAATACATCAGTGTAGACTTGAAATTGCATCCAAGACACTAGAGAGCACTCGGGATGAGATTCAAGGCATTGGCAGACAATATTGAGACCTGATTACTTCATTATGTTGGACACCTTCATTCCCAGATGGTTCACAGACCAGGCCTTTAGGACATTCTAATTTTGCTTTTAGTATTTTACGGTTTATAATCCATTATGAAATTATTTTCAGGTGGAAGTGTAATTGAATTTTCACCTTATTTTTGAATACTCCTGTCTGATCATAACACTTTTTAAACTGAATTGCTCTGATGCATTACAGAGGCTCAGCTACAAGAACTCCTGCTTCTCTACCGGCACACAAGCTGAGAAGATACAGCTAGAATACATTAAACTTATCTACTGCAGATCTTACATAATGACCATGACCTTCATATCCTACATTCCTGAGACTTCCAAAGTGGCTCATGCAATACTAGCCAAGTCTAGGTTAATGAAACACATACCTGGGGGATTATCTACTTATTAAATCTATTAAATGACCGTGCTATGATCGGCATTATGGAGCCCCTAAAGTGACATTTGTAAAAAGAACAAAAAAACAGACAAACAAAAAAACATTTTGCTCGTGCACGAGAACATAGACATGAAAACATTCGAGTGTTCTCACGTTTTCCATTCATAGGCTATGGCTGTGTCCTCCGAAGGTTGCATTTGAAGGCTGCATATGTCATCGTTGTGGCAGTCTCATTTAAGAAAAGAAACCTATAAATTGCAAAATAAAAAATAAATTACAGTGTTTTACACCTCACAAGGAATAACAGTAAATTTTATTACGGCCTACTTTTCTTAAATAAGATAAAATATTCTTAAATAAGATATCACATCAGTAGACCATTTACAGCCATGTCTCACGTCTACGAGTGTGATATTGCATTAATAAAACAGTTCGACAGCACGAGTGTCTAATAAACAACAACAAAGTGTCTTTAAAAACCCTCTTTTGTGCAGAACTACTTCCTTCTGCCACAAAATCTCAGTTTCACAGTTTAACAGCTGAGCCCAAGCCTCCATTATTAATTTCGAAAACATCACTTTAGAACTTAGCAATGAAGGAATTGCTTCATTAAAAGCTTATTGTTTTAAAAGCTGTGTATTAGCCTATGTGTAGTAGTACCTGCATCTGAGACAGCATTCATTCTTCAGCTCAATCTCATATTCACAATAAAACATCAGTTTGAATGTCCGCTGAGGAAATCGATAGGCTCTTTATCATACTATCCTTTCATCTCTTAAGGGTGTATTTCAATGACAGCGCTGCTCTGACTGTGTCTTAAGTGGTTGTTAAAAGTAAAAATAACTTCCTTATTAAAAACAGAATTTCAGACTCTTTACTTCTGACTCGTAAAAACAGTCTCTTGTCGCCATCTAACGGCGGAACAATATAACTAAAATCACCATCACAAACACACACTGTTAATATTAAATACTAGCCTACTATTATTTATATAAAATTATTGAATAATAATGTTTAATAAACATCAACAAACAGCCATCATAAATACGGTGGCCGAGAGAACTCAACGCACTGCAAATAGAAAAAGCACCTGCAAATTAAGAAAACAACTTCATCAATTTGACAACACACGCACTGCAAATACTCACAATCTTTATTTGGTTGTGTTGTGAGCATTTGCAGGGCGTACTTTATTTGTTTGCATTGTGACCATTTGCAGCACCTGTTGTCAAACTAAATTATCATTTTTTATGTGGGGAATTTAAAGGGGAGGGTATAAATACAAAATATTGAGAGTTGAACAGTCTTTTTATTAGGAAAATTAAACAAATTGAGTTATATACAACAGCATTAAAACGGCCTTATTGAAAATGCTAATTGATTCTCTGCCAGTAGGAGGCGCTTTTGGAACGGTTTCCCTCTTAGCTGTACACAAAATCTCATAAAAGCTACTTTATCAGGCAATAATCGGGCATTATAATTTAGATGAGATGAAAATTATATTGAACGTTTGAGAAACGCCCCCTGTTTGGTCCGCAGAGATCTATACTTGGATTTGTCATTGTGTTTTCTGACTGTTTGTTTCTGATTGTTATTTAGTTTTTTAGATTTGCATTTGCATTTGTAATTTGTTATTTTTTGTGTTGAGAATTGTGATTTGTTTTGCACTTCTCTTCTCAGCCACAGTAGATTTTGCCCTCTGCCAAAACTATTTCCTCTGGAACAAATAATAGATTAATGAGACCAAAGACTGCATGCTAGATTTACCCAAAACAAATTATATCTTGTGTTTAACCAGAGATATCAGAGCCACCGGCAAATTCCAGAAGATCTGGCAGAGGTGAGGGGCTCTCTCCGCGGGTTTATGAACGCTGAACGGCCGCTGACGCACAGGAGCTCACAAAAGTGTAGAAGCAAATTTTCAAATAGATGTTCTCTTTATTAACAAACTGCATATTGACGTCTAAACAACTCTCGTGAAAGAAAAAAAAAACCCCACTTAAACATATATTCGGTGACACAAAAACAGCAATATTTAAAAAAATTACAGTGGATTTGAGCGTCCACCGTGACAATCACTGTGAGAAATACTGCAAGCGGAGTAATAAAAACGGTGAAATGGTTGGCGTTCCGATATCAGATTTGCAATCAGATTTGATGACTAGAAAGAACTGGGGCATGTTCAGGTCTTTCCAGATTTTTCTCCAATCACCGCAAAAAGAAGAAGTGCATTTGCGCCAATTAGGAAGGAGAAACGCTGGCATCCAGAATTTTCTTCTCTATCCTGCAACGCTGAAGGTCATTCTCAATCAAGGTGAACCTAAAATGCTATATTCCTCAGAAGAAGACAGAGATTTTCTCAGATCCCTTTCATTCACCAACTCTCAGTGAACTTCAGCTGGACATTTGCTGTCTAATCGGAGAAGAGATGCTCTAAATGGTTAGGACTGTGTCTTTCACTGTTCACTTTAATGTTCACTTCTTAATTCATAGTTCATTGTGCATACAGTATCGCTTACTGATTATGATATTTTATTTGTTTTAGTTGTATTCTGCATATCTCTTTTCTTTCTATCTTTTCTTTATTTTTTTTTTATAGAAATACTACCTAGTCAATATGTGACTATGGGGCCAATGTTGGTGCTACAGTAATGTGCAGGGTTTTGTTGACGCCACGGACCATATTAAGGGGTGCTGGCAGATCAAGGTTTGTTCTTGGTTTGATCTGCCATAGTTCATGGGAATGTGTTTGTTTATTTGAATGGTAACGGGGCTTTAATGGTAGACTCAGCTTGTTTTATTTTCAAACTTGTATTTTGTCTTATTATGCAGTAATTCTGTTTGATATCTATGACTGACCTTAATATTCTGAGTTGTAATATTAATATCACAAACGTACAGGTTTTATGGATTTTTTGTGAAGAAGAAAGATTGATATAGTGTAAGTTCAAGAATCCCATTTGAAAGAGGAGGATATACACAGGTGTAATAATAAGTTTTATGAAGTGGTATCTCACTCATCTTCAGATACTAAAACCAAGGGTGTCCTAATATTGGTGCGGAGGACTTTAAATATTACTATTTTAGAGAAAAGTGGTGATACAGATGGTAGAATAACACACATAAAAACAATAGTGGAGAATAGGAATATTGTATTTCTCTCAGTTTATGCCCCTTGTACTCCTGACCCTACTTTTTTCTCTTTTTTGTCAACCTATCTCTTGAAGTTTTCAGATTTTGAAATTGTATTGGATACAGATATGAATTCTGTAATGTTGCATATCCTAGATAGATCTGGAGCAAAGGAATCACACTCTCAAGCTTTGTGTTCTGTCTTCGGCAATGTGTAACCTCATCCTCGTTGGTGGATAGTTGGCGTTTATTAAACCCTTCTGCTAAATCTTTCACTTTCTTTTCTGCTACTCATAAATCCTATTTGCGAATTGACTATATTTCCATTTCTACTTCTTTATCTTCAGCTGTTCGTGATGCTGATATCTGTTCCTTATCTCTGTCGGATCATGATGGAAATTTGTGCAGATTATCTTTGATCCCTCGGTCATCTCGTGCCACTAGATGGCGATTTAACCCTAAATTGTTACAGGATTAAAACTTCTGCAGTCAATTCAGAAATACATTTATTGAAATTAATTTATTGCTGAGTTTATTGAAATTAAACAAGGTTCAGTGGATGATCCTCGAACACTTTGGAATGCAGTTAAAGGATTTATAAGGAATAAATCAATTTCATATGCCTCTTTCCTTCAGAAAAACCGACACAAAAAGATAGTTGCTCCAGAATCTGACTAGAGATAATCAGCGTTGTTTCTCAGACAATACACTCAGTAAAATCATGGCGGTTAGGTCCGAACTCAAATCATTACTGAGATCCAGGGCAGAATTCCTGATCCAAAGATCCAGGCAGAATTATTATTTTCAAGGGAGTAGACCAAGCCACCTTTTAGCCCTAAGATTACACAACAGTGAAAAGTTTGCTAATATTTCAGCAGTGAAATCACAATCTGGGCTCATTATGACAGACCCAAAAGACATTAATATTGCCTTTCACTCTTTTTACTCTAACCTCTATACTTCTTCTGCTGATGGTGACCCTGACTCTTGCATCTTTTCTGTCCAATCTTGATGTACCTAGTCTGTCAGATTCAGATTCAGAATTTTAAGTTTAAAACATCTCAATGATTGATCGATTTTATTTTTTTATTTTTATTTTTTTACAAATACGCAGCTTTTCCCTTCAAAAGTCTTTATTTAATGGAATGGAGTGTGGATTTCTTGTGGATTATTGTGATGTTTTTATCAGCTGTTTGGACCCTCATTCTGACGGCACCCATTCACTGCAGAGCATCCATTGGTGAGCAAGTGATGTACTACATTTCTCCAAATGTGTTCTGGTGAAGAAACAAACCTGTCTACATTTTGGATTGCTCGAGGATGAGTGAACTTGAAGCATATTTTCATTTTTGGTGAGCTATTCCTGTAATATAAATAGGTAATTGTTACAGTTTTGTCAGATGAAGTCAAGCAAAATGATGTTTTCTTGCAGTATTAATTAATGGAATTAAAAAAACAAACAAACAAACATGCAGACCATAATTTTTTGTTAAATTCACTGAAAATCATTTTTTCACACACTCATCAAGCATGATATTCTCAAGAGGAAAAATTGCAATATCATTTTAACACAGCAAGAATAATGCACCCTCTCCCTCAGATAAATGTGTAGGTGGAGAAAATTAATCTCATTACTAAAACAGGTCCTGTCCCCATTTGACCGGTTGTTATATTTGTCCTCCCTTTAAAGTTAGCTTTGACAAATTCCCCCGTTTTCTTCCAATATGAGTAAGATGAACTGAAGAGGTTTTATCTTGGATGAGACACACCTCCCTCCTTCAATCCAATCCTTTATACTCCACAATACAGATAACAAGTCTTGTTGTATCAGGGAAGGTGTTGAATCAGTTGATCTGGTTTTCCATCAAGCCACATATTTAAAATTGTGCATCATGGTGACTCATGCAAAAGTACATTTTAATGTATAAATATTTACATAAGCTCCATAGGCCCCACAATAATTGCCTTTTTTATTATACTGACACCGGCTAAAATGGAGCAGTGACAGTTTTTTCTTTTTAATGTCTTGAATTGTTTTTCATAGTTTCACGCTCTCGTTATTTAAAACAAACCATATTTATCCTGTAAGTGAATCCATATTAAATACGATGTCTGGGTGGTATTTTTTATTTAACTTTGCATTTTGTTCATAGCTTGAGAGGATATCTCACGCAGCCTGTCAGTGTTGCCATCTGCCTTACTTGGCTATAGCTTCTATAAAATGTCAAATGAATTTGTGTCAAAATACCACTGGATGCTTTTGAAATCAGCAATAAAAGATATGGTAAGTTTTTTCTCTTCCATTTTAAAGGCTGCTAAACAAATACATTTTATGCACATGGTTAGTTGAATTTTATTATTTGCATTCAGCATCATTTCCCCTGCTGTGCTCAAAACCAGTGGCTCATATTTTGGACGCAGTTTTCCATTTTAGGTGGCTTTTGAGTAATGTTATGATAAACATCTCACAATCCCGATCTCTATTCCCCAACTATCTGATTTTATCTCTAACATGACAAATGAACTTTTCATGACATTATCTCCAAACCACAAAGGACTGAAAACAAGGGTGTTGTTTTCCAGTAAAATACGCATAATGATGATAATTACTCGACTATGATTTTCCATATTCTGTTCATATGGGAGTAGCGTATTTCACATCAGGCCACTGTGGACAAAACAAAAGCCTGTGAATGAACGATGGTCAGAAAAAAAATAATGCTGCCATCCTCTGGTTGAAATATTGATAGCAACAGTTTCAGCTGTACCAAACACATTTATTATGTAAGGTGCTTTAATTAGTCCACTCTCAGTTCTTGATTTTTCATTTGAGGAGAGTTCTTTGTCAGTGTTTCTTGTCAAACAACAATTGTATCTGCCCTTTCTCTAGAATAATGGCCTTACACATGACCATACACACACTTGTGTATATAAGGACTGTCATTTGAACACTCTGCTGTAATTTTCTCAGCATGCACACTAATTTCCTGTGCTGTAATTACAAATGCACTCCCACTACAGAGCACATTTCCCATCAGGCAACAATCTCACTGTTTAATAAAGTTGAATATGCAATAATACTGCAGAAATAACTGCAATTATTTTTATGGAGAGAAAAATACTTTTCAGATGTATTCGTATGAGGTTATAAATTCAGAGCTCAACCAGATTTTAAACTTTTTCATAAGAAGAATAACACATAAGAATTAAGGCATTTAACACCATGGTGATTGAATGGACATTTAATAACTCTGTCATTACATTCAGTTTCATCAGCAGTGCATTTAAGACTGTTCCCTTAATTCAGAATTGAGGGATATCTATCAGCAGCTGTCTGTAGGCAGAAGGGCTGTCAGTAAACTGGTTGTGCACACACAGGGGTTTTTTCTGTTTGCGTGGGGTTGGGATTCTTTCTATGCCATGAGATGTTTGGATTTCTGGAGGAGGATGTGGATTTGAAGTGTTTGAACATGCTGAACTAAGTTTAAAGTTGTTGTCTTTCTCATCATTTTTGCTTCACATACATAATGGATGATGGATTGTGGAAATATTAGTTGTATTTTACATTTGCATTTTTTGTTCATTTGTGTTTCTGAGTTATTAATTCTCGGGTTTATCACAGTATTAACTTATTTCAAATTCAGTTAATTAATTTCAGAAATGAAAATTATTTTATTGTTCCAAACCTGTGACCTCCTTTCTTCTGTGAAACAATAAAGAAGATATTTTGATGAAAAGTGTGTTTGTCAATGGTAACTAAAACTGTTTGGATGCCAATATTCTTTAAAATATCTTCTTTTATGTTCAAAGAAAGAAACGAAATGCAAGAAAAAAAATACATATTAAAATAAATAAATAAATATATTTGCAAACAAAATCTATACTAAAAACACTATATTAGTTCTAAGAGTAATGATAAATAAATGAAGGAAGGAACTTTGTTATGTGGAACATAAAAAGATATTTTGAGAAAATTGTGTTTTGTTTTTGTCCATACAAAGAAAGTCAATGGTCACCAAAACTATTTGGCTACAGATAATATTCAAAATATCATATTGTATCATGTTCTGAAAAGATTATTAATGTATGTATGTATAGTTTATTTATTTAAATTAATTAATTAATTTGTTTGTTATATCTTTTCTGGCTTTTAATTTTTTTTTTTTTTTTAAATGATGCTCCCAAATTTCATTTTTCTAAATTTGTTTAGTTTTAGTAATGAGGTCCTAAGAGACCTCTAAATATATTAAACAAACAAACAAACAAACAAATTAATTAATTAATATACAGGCAACACAATGCATCCAATATAGAGTTAATACTATTTTCACTTATATAAAACTCAATTAAATATTACCACATGAAGCACATTTGTAGTTGCCTGACAAAACATGTTTACCTTGTACTGGAGAAATTTGTCTGTAGGGACAAAAAGTATTCAGTTCTATTGTGGTGAATGTGTTTCTTCAATTCTTCACCGAATAACAGGGATACGCTAGTGTATATGAACGGACAGAGACTCATAGCGCATCCGTGATGATGAAATCGGTGCGTGTTCAGTTGAGCGCTGCTCTCTCAGCGGTGAGGAAGGAGTTTGGTGTATTCCAGCGCGCATACGCCCCCTACGCTCCTCTCCTCTCCTCCTCCTCCTCTTCTCCTCTCCTCTCCTCTCATCCATCCACCCGAGAGAGCTGCTCTCCCCCCTCCGCTCATTCATCCTCTCGGACAGTCTCCATCCTTTGACGGAGGACAGAAGCAGCAGGGCGGTGGCAATCGCGAGCCCTCAATGCTCGGCATTTGGACGGAAATCCGCGCGTCAAACCTGGAGAGACAGGTAGGGCTCTTTGTTGCGATGCCATCTCGTGTATGCTCACTATCCGTGAAGTGTGCACCGTAAACAGGCTAAATGTGTCCTCTCAGCGCATGCATAGAGGGCTCAGCCTAGATGCCCTTGTGATGAGCCTAGCATCGCGCGTTATTCTGGCATTTTGCGCGGCCGGCCGGTCTGTTAACAAGGGTTTGCCACCGCTTTTGGTCATGTGGTCATTTTTAACTGTGTTTAGTGGAGAAGACAGTAAAAGGATGCCGTTGTTATACTGAACAATAGCCTACGTGTAATGTCAGTGCAGGTAAACGAACCTATTTCATTTATAATGGAGAACAGCGCTGATATTTAACCCATATCTATTTCATATATTGCATAAAGCAAGCTTTTAGTTGCTGTGTTTCTTCCCCATTGGCCATGTTATGGTATCACGTGCAGAATAACATTTATCCTCGCTGTATGAATAGGTTACCTGGAGCTTCACTATAATTTAAATGTTGCTTATTGGTGACACAGATGTAAGTGAGGCTGTTTAATGAAAAGAGGGTGTGGCACCAGGGGCAGTCGCGCGCGCTTCGTGTGGCTCCAGAAGCCAATTAACTGAAAGCTGTTGAGACTTATGGAGTGCGCGGGAGTACGTACGCTCCAGTGCGCACCGTGTTAGTTTGCCATAATAGAGCTGAAGGAGCACGCTGGGAGAAAAAAAAAATAACATTTGCCAACGCGTTTCGGAAAACAACTGGACTTGTTATGTATTTGTTGGCGTGTTTGTGTGGCTTGTTTATACTACAGCACCCATGTGGTTCATGCCAGATTTTCCTGCTGTGTTTTGCCTGAAGAGGCTCAGATGGGTATAGAAAGGTCTCCAGCAATTGGATTACAAAGTGTAGTTGCTTTTCAAACCTGGGAATGTTTAAAATTATGTTTTCCAGGCCTGGAAAATTAATGGAAATTATTAAAATCTAGAACATAGTCTACATCCCCTACATTCTCAAAAAAAAAGGTTATTTATTGGCATTGATGGCTCAAATTGAACCATCAAAATTAAAATTCTGTCATTAATTACTTACCCTTATGTTGTTCCAAACCTGTATATCTGGAACACAAATTAAGATATTTTTGATGAAATCCGAGAGCCTTCTGACTCTGCATAGACAGCAATGTAACTGAAATGTTCCCAGACCCAGAGACATAGTCAGGACATCAATAAAACAGTCCATGTGACATCAGTGGTTCAACTGTAATTTTATGAAGCTGTGAGAATACTTTTTGTGTACAAAGAAAAAAAATAAAAATATTCAACAATTCTTCTCCTCCAAATCATGTCTTCCGCCATTGTCAAGAGCACCTCTGCACATAAACAACGCATGCATGTGATGCTGATCATATCTTCAAAATACCATCATTTCTGTTTTGAAGATGAGCGAAGGTCTTACGGGTTTGGAATGGCATGAGGGTGAGTAATTAATGACAGAATAGTTTGGGTGAACTATCCCTTTAACATCCATGGAACCTTTATGTTTCACAAAAGGTTCTTTATATTAAAATATTGTTTTTGAGAAAATTGGTTCTTTAAGAACTGATCACTGTAAATGGGGAACCAAAAAAATGTTCTTCAATGCATTTTTTGGAACATTTACTTTTAGGAGTGTGAACTTTCCTATTGCACAAAACACTAAAGGTTCTTTGTTGGCATTCTATGAAGAACCTTTAACATCCATGGAATCTTTCCACTGCACAGTTGAATGGGTTCTTTAGATTGTGAAAATGTTCTTCAGGCTAAATAAAACATTTCTTTTATAAGAACTGTTCACTGCTAAAAAACCCCTTTGTATGTCTTTATAAGTGTGCTTTGTCTTTATTATCTTCAAGATGTGTTTTATGCTCATCTGCAATATATCTCTAAAACATTCCCTTCCCTGGAAAACATGTTTTCCAGATGTTCAGAGCTCTTGGAGACTACTTTGAAGTCATGGAAATTTCTATGATCATTGTGTACATTTTCTAGTCATAGTATATTTAGCTGTAAAACGTTTCATAGACTAAGTATTGCTTTTGTTAAAAGTCAAACTTGCTTGGTGATTTCCATTTGAATCATTATTTAAATTTTACCCTGGTTTATTAATCAAAGTGGATGAAAACCAAGGGAGACACATTTAAGTAAACCATAAAAAAAAAAAAACTGGACACAAATTTTGTTGAACAATAACTTATCTTTCCTGTAAGTAATGCGTGGGTCTGTTGCCAAATCACAGAAGTGCATTGGTCCGGATGGCCATATCATTTATTACAAGTGAATTTTGGCATTGTTCCTTTGTCCAGATTAGAGTTAATAATAGATGAAAAACACCTTTGTTTTGAACCTTTTTGAACAATCGTTAATTTTTGGACAATTTTGTTAATTATGCTTCTTACTGCCTTTGATTTTTAATAAATTTTAGCATATTCTGAAGAAAATGTGAGTGTTATTGGCCATATAAAAGCTGCCACTATAATGCTACAGGCTTCCCATAGGATCTTATAGCTTTGTTAGCTACAGTATGTGGTTGCTGGGGTATTCAAAAAAGCCTACTCACAAGTTTCTGATCCCTCCTTTAATGTGAGGTATTGTTGTTTTATTGTCCACCAGGCAAAAATAGTAAGTCTCATCACTCAACCCTTGTGCGTACATTCACACCGGTTTTATTAGAATATCACATGACCATCTGCTATATTCCAATCTGCTTTCACGCTTTGGCGCTGAACCAAAGAGAGCCCAGAGAGAGCTCATCCCTTGTCATATATTTACAGCTGTTCAGTGTTTTCACCCACATAATGTTTATGTAATTTTTTCCAGACATTTAAATACACATAAGCTCTAGCAATGATGTCTATTGAAATCTTCTAAACATAATTTAATGATGTGTATTTTTCACACCAGAAACACATTGTGTAGGTAACTATAAAGCTTACTCTATTCTTACTTACCTACAAATATTTGAGAAACAGACTATCAGATATTTCACAGTATATTTAGCAAGCTTGTGAATGTTTTGAATTAAAAGGAACAATGCAATAAAACCAATACATTTGTTATACAGTGCTAATGTGGCTGCGGTGTGTCATGTGACAAGCTTGAAGAGTAGCCATAAAAAATAGGTGATGCATTCTAAATTAACAGTCTAACTCACTCCTGGGGCTCAGCTTGAATATTTTAAACTTATGCGTGAAAGGGTTAAATAGGTAATAGTACACCTCCTCAACAAGCTGTATGATTTGAGGCATAACCTTTTTTTTTTTTTGCAGAAACCGTGGATGAGTAATGCGCCAAAGTGTAATACCTCAGTTTAGAGGTTTGTTGAGTTCTTAAAAAAAAAAAAAAAAACCTAGGAATGAGCAATGGTAAAAGCAGGTGCCGCTAATTAGCCGAAAACCAACTGTTTAATTCATGTCAAGGCAGTAGCAATACAAAGTGCCAAAAATTCTGCAAGCTATTCCTGTAGCACGTTGTTTGGACTAATTGAGCACAGCATGCTATTAATGGAAAACTGCAACCATCCCATCCTACACATGCCTCAATCATGCTCTCAGCGTTCTTATATAACGTCCCATGAGTTCCCCTGATGACAGTATGCTGACATGCATTGCATTGTGCTGCATTTGGCAGTTCTATAAGAATAAGATCCTATTTTCACAACCTTTTTTCCCCATGAGCACAACCAAGGGCGAATGTGTTGCACAGGTAAACTGGAGTTAATCAGCCAAATGTGCACTCTCAATAAACAAAACGTTTAGGCTCTGAAAACGAAGGTACAATGGCTGCTTTGTTGGCTCGGCGGCAAGACAGTCAATGGCTCTGTCCCAAATGTTAGCTTAAACCATTGCAGTCCATCTCTGAGCCCACATTTTGGTGACGTAATGCTGCATAAACTGTCGGGTATACAGGTACATCTAAAAAAATTTGAATATCGTGAAAAAGTTCATTTTTTTTCTTTAACATTTCATAAATTTTAGATTCATTACATGTAAAGTAAAACATTTCAAAAGTTTTTTTGTTTTAATTTTGATGATTAGATCTTACAGCTCATGAAAGTCAAAAATCAGTATCTCAAAATATTAGAATATTTACATTTAAGTTTCAAGTAATGACCATCCCTACAGTATAAATGACAGGTATCTCTTGTTCTTTGAAACCACAATAATGGAGAAGACTGCTGACTTCTCCATTATTGAATATAATAAAGGCAATGATCCAGAAGACGAACATTGACGCCCTCCACAAAGAGGGTAAGTCACAGAGGGTCATTACTGAAAGTGTGGCTGTTTACAGAGTGCTGTATCAAAGCATATTAAAAGCAAAGTTGACTGGAAGGAAGAATTTTGGTAGGAAAAGGTGCACAAGCAACATGGATGACCACAAGCTTGAGAATACTGTCAAGCAAAGCTGATTCAAACACTTGTGAGAGCTTCACAAGAAGTGGACTGAAGCTGGGGTCAGTGCATCAAGAGTCACCACGCTCAGACGTCTTCAGGAAAAGGGCTACCAAGCCACTTCTGAACCAGAGACAACGTCAGAAGCATCTTACCTGAGCTGTGGAGAAAAAGAACTGGACTGTTCTCAGTGCTCCAAAGTCCTCTTTTCAAATGAAAGTAAATTTAGCATTTAATTTGGAAATCAAGGTCCCAGAGTCTGGAGGAAGAGTGGAGAGGCACAGAATCCATGTTGCTTGAAGTCCAGTGTGAAGTTTCCACAGTCAGTGATGATTTGGACTGCCATGTCATCTGCTGGTGTTGGTCCACTGTGTTTTCTGAAGTCCACAGTCAACGCAGCCATCTACCAGAAAATTTTAGAGCACTTCATGCTTCCTTCTGCTGACCAACTTTATGGAGATGCTGATTTCATTTTTCAGCAGGACTTGGCACCTGAGACACTGAATTTTGGGTTTTCATTATCTGTTAGCCATAATCATCAACATTTCAAGAAATAAAGGCTTGAAATATTTCACTCTATGTGTAATGAATCTATATAATATATGGGTTTCACTTTCTGAAATGAGTGACAAAAAATATTGACCTTTTCATGATATTCAAATTTTTTGAGATGTACCTGTATACTGTATGGATGGTCATTTATTGAAACTCAAATGTAAATATTCTAATATTTTGAGATACTGATTTTTGACTTTCATGAGCTGTAAGCTCTAATCATCAAAATTAAAACAATTTTTCACTTTTTGAAATAAGTTACAAGAAAAAAATGCACCTGTGGGACAGCATGAGGATAATAATGAGAATATTAAATTTTTTTGCCTTTTAACAGGCACATTTTAAGGAAAAAAAAATAGTATAATGTGTAATCTGATGATCTACAACAAATGTATTAGAAAATATTTTAGAATAAAATTTAAATATATAAATATAAGATATATTTGAAATACTATATATATATATAATTCTATTTCAGTTAATGTTTACTTTATTTCAAGCTATGAAAATGTTTTTATGGTTTCAGTTAACTAAAATAACCCTGAGCTGCATTGTGGGGATTCATCTGTGCTGCCCTCAGAAATGGACCAGACGGAGGCATCTGAATAGATAGGATGTTGCACTATGACATAACTTCTTCTTCTTTAATATAAGCCTCTTTTGTGGCGTTTTTTTTCCTCTCTAGGCCCTAACCCAGTAAGATCCATCCTCTCTGCTCTGTCTGCTCTTATGGCCTCCAGGGCAGACAAACTGAAAAAATTACCGCCTCTTTTTTCTCCACCCCCATCGCAGGGCTCAGAGAGTGCAGATTACTCGTCATTCATGTTGAACAGTGTCCCGTATGCTGTGTGTGTCAGAGAGGACAGTGTCTGTGCTTTAGAGTCAGGGTTGGGAAGGTTTTGATGCTCACAGAAGGAGAGCTGCCTCCCACGGGAGATTATTTGCCTGTATATGAGTCAGTTGTATGAAGTTCTCCCCTGATCGTACAGAAGAATGTAAATTATTCAGAAGGCAGTTAAGCTTTGTGGCCTTGTGGGTGACAGCATGACTCGGTCTGATTGCTGTGAGTCAGCGCAATTTTCTCTTGCCACTTCATCAGACCCCCTTTCACATTCATTGGATTCACTGACATCTTTTAAATGGACACGGGGCGGAAAATGAAGGGGTAGGTTGTGATGCCTTCCAGGAGGCACTGATACCTTGGAGCTAAAAGCAGTTTTACTTCCCTCAGTATCGAATCTGGCTTTGCCTTTGTTTATTTCCTAGAAGAGCCTTTTATGCTCTACCATCATGATATTTTAGCATGGAAATATGGAGTCACAGACCTCTCAAAAAAGGGTCATTGCTGTTGTTTTATCGCTCTGTTCCTTTTCTCGAGTGTAATTAGCAGTTCTTGCTAAGGCAATCACTGTTATTATTGCTCATACTTTGTTCTAAGCCGTAAGTGTTAAACTTTAGGGTGTAACTCATCCTGTTTGTGCTACATGAATACAGGAAAATCGTGTGATTTTGTAACTTTATTTCTAAACCTTTGTCACAGTTATCTTTTTTAGTTTTTCTGGCACAAATGCTCTTCCATAGGATCGTTAGCAATATCTAGAAAACAGAGTATCATATCGTTTTGTTATTCTTAAACTAACTCTATTTAATATTATTTTCATTAATTTAAATCAGTGTTTCCCAATCCCAGCCCCCCCGCTCTGCATATTTCGTATGCATCTCATATCACGTACGACGTTTGTTCTATTCGACCGTAAGTGCCCTGTGAAGTGGACATCACCGGATATTCCGCCATGATTCCAGTTCGAAACGAGTGTATATGTTCCATTCGAAGGGCATTAAAGTGTGCGAGACGTGAATTTAAATTGTATTTATTTACAGAGGTATATGTTGCCTTACCAACTAACTGAAAAAAAGCACATAATAAAATGACTAAACTTAAATTAAAATGAAAAATGTAAATATTAAAATAAAATATTAAAAAAACTATAATAATATATAATAATACTAAAATAGCACTGCTTGGTGGTTGGCTCTTTTGACTTCAGTCAGTAAGCAGCAACCTAACCACACAGAACACATTAGCATTCGCATATCAATGGCCTGACTGTGAGTTTTGCCCAGACGAGTTTTGCAAGCACCTCTGACATTTTGTTCAGATGAAATTAGGAGCTTTATTAAATTTAAACTCTGACATTCTGGTGTATTATCATTGTGGTTAAAGAATCAAATTCAACAAGACAGACATAGTTATTCAGATTGTTTTCAGACAGAGATAGGAATCTATCTCTCTGTGTCGTTGTCAGTGTGGACAGGTGTGTTTGTTTGAAACCAAAAAAACCTCATTTGCATAACCCTAATGAGTCTGTCTGCCTATACGCTCATTAGAAAGTCTATTTGATCTCCCAGTCTAGCAATACATCTCAGTCATTGCTAAGACTGTTGAATCGGTGAGGTAAGTGGGAAGGATGTATTGATAAGTGAATGAGGCTGGCCAAAAGAAAGGCTCAATCATTTGAGAATCGAGTTGGCTACTTTGACTACCATTTTAAGAAATTAGTTTAATCAGTAAATGAGCATTTTGTTACTCCAGGCTTTCTGCCATTGCGCCTAGCAGGGACTGAAAAGGGCTAATCTATGAGCTTTTTCATTGTACAAATCATACAGTTGCTATTCGGTCTAAGAAGCAGACGTCCTTCTAAATGCGGCTTATTTACTTCAAACCCTTCCTACTTTGAAAATCATAGGCTTATATGTAAAATTCCAGAGTTAGATATGTTAAGTGCTTTGAAACTCATCGCCGCGTGTCTATTTCAAGTTCTTCTCCATTAGAATGAACCATCTTCTGTGGTAAAAAGCTTCAGTGCCGCACAGTTGTTTAGGTCTTTACGTTTACATGGCTTAGATGATTCCCTCGATGAGTCACAAGCTCATCAAGTCACTAGCAATGCTAATATCTGAAGCTCATTTTAGATTATTGTGAGAATTAAAAAAATGACCCAACTGATTAACCTTTAATGTCAGTCATCAAGAGGATACCCACTGGCTGAACTCGCATTTAATTTTTATTTGGTGGCCGTTTTCTCCATAGATAGTTCGTGTTTGTATCACCATGGTACCAGAACTTTACAAAAAGCACCCTTTTTTGTTGAAGATCTCTTTACCTCAACGTTGCATAGCTTTTTGCTGTCATTTTCCTGTCTTTAGAGATGGGTTCATAAAACAGGCCTCAATCAGTGTGTCAGACTGAGAGTTTGTCATTGTGTCATGGGGGAAGTTTTAAAAGAGCTTTGTGACAGTGACGGTTGTGGAGGCAGTAAACACATTTTGGTCGCTGAAGCACGATTTGAATACATTAGATTGAAGACAATGCGCAAAATGATTCAACCTGTAGCAGAGGTACTCAAATGGTACTCAAAAAAATATTCACTTGTATTTGTGTTTGAGCTCTGAGGAACGTCAGTTTTTTTACATGGTGGTTTTGCAGCATTGATCAATGTAGCCAATCACAAACATGTCTGTTGAGCTCATGACTGCAATATCCAGTCACTCTACACAACTTACAGAGTCCGGAGTCGATGCTACTTGCCAAAAATCAGAGCCAGTCTGCAGATATTGGGCAGTCTGAGTACATAATAGGCACAGACTTTTGTTAAACTTTAACTATAGGGATAGACCACCTGCAAATGAAAATTATGTAATTTATTCACCCTGCACTTGTTTCTTTCTTCTGTAAAACACAAAAGAAGATATTCTGATCTTGCTATAGATATTCTGTGTTGTTAACTAAACAGTTGACAGTTGCCACTTCCGTAGTGTGGAAAAAAATACTGTGGACATCAGTGGTTACCTTGAACTATTTGGAACTGAAGTCAGTCGCTACAATCAACTGTTCGGTTACCAACATCATGTATATATATATATATATATATATATACACATGAAGAGTTCAGATGCAAAGGCCTCTAAGGACGGCTGACATTTTTCTTTAAAATTGGCATTCTTTCTGGCTACTATGTATAGGTTTCTATGTAAGTACTGGTACTTCTGAATGGGTTGAGGCTTGGATTTAGCACAGTTGAAGTGAAAGTACTTGATGAACACATACTATGTGTGGAGAACATTCACTCAGTATCGTTATCAGATTTTTGACCAAGATGGCTTTTAGAGGGTTTTGCATTGGAACTCTCTCTCTCTCTCTCTCTATACATATATATATATATATATATATATATTAAACAGTGGTTTACTGAACAATTACTCTTTCTTTAAATAAATTCAATTACAATTAACATTTTCTTAGGGATAAAAATCTACCTCAGCTTATGCTCTAAACCAGGGGTGCCCACACTTTTTTGTGTAGGGATCTAGTTTTCAAACTTAAATTTAATTACTATTTATTTTTAAATATAATAATCAACACTCAACTTATATATAAAAAAAAATGTATGCAAACATGTAAATTGCACATAATGAAGTTTTGAAATTAACATCTAAATAATAAAATTTCTATTGTTGAAATAATAGAACATAACTTGTTTCATAACAGATTTATTTAAAACATTTAAACATTAAATAGGCTAATTAAGAAATCGCTAACAGGCAAAGTAAAATATAGTGAGTCTAATATTTTGTGAAATGCTCTTCTCTAGACTTGCAAACTAATGAGCTGTGGACACTGATGACTTGTCTGAGGTAAATTAAATGCTACATGAATTTTTTTTTGAAGTCTTTCCACGGTTGAAACACTCACTGATTGAGCGATTACATGAAGCATTAGATGTTCATTCATGTTTATTTCACATTAAAACTGTTTGCTGCTGTTTGAATTGAGCCATTTATACAGTGATCTGTATAAATTCACAATTTAAATAAAAGTATTATTTTTCTTGCTACTAACAGGACCAGCAGCCAAGTACACACAGTGCAAAGTATCAGGACTGACAAAAATTATAAAATTAAAATCACACTGCATCATTTCATGCTTTTTTTGGGTGCAGATTATTATAGCTAATATACGTTCTCATGGCAATACTGTTTTCCTCCCAAGAGTGCCAGTAATCTGATTAAATTATATGACAGAATTCTCACCTTCTAATTATTTGTGTCCTTATCTGTTTGCGAGTGCCATAAAGAGCCACATTTCATTAGAAATTTATGGCGTGTCCTTGAAAGAGAATCTATGTCTAATTCAATATGCAGTTATCTGCATGCCCTTGAACTGCTCAGTGATGCGAGATGGCACGTTCTTAAAGGATGATGTCTGCATCTGTGGATCCTCACTTTTCTCCTGCGGAATTATCCAATAGGAAATGTCCACTTTCCTTCTTGCCTTAATGTATTTATCTACGGTACAGACAAAGGCAGATGTTGTAACTTAACAAAGGCTTTTTCAGGATTTTTCAGGGATGGCCTTTCCTCAACTTGCTGTGATGCTCCTGTGGCTAGAGATGTTTGTTCGCTCTTTCAGCGGACTGCATTTTTATCGCAGCCGAGCAATAAAAGGCCCCTCTGGTTTGAGGTTTTACACTCTCACTGAGAACCGTACATGCTTGGCAGCCTTTCAATTTATCTCCTGTTGCTTCATAGGATGCCTTTCAGAAACTTGGGCAACATCCTCCAAGTCGATTTAAATGGCTTTTAGCTTTAAACCGAGGACAAGGACGTTTCCGTGCTGGACTGAACGCCGCTCCATTGCATCAGCCAAATTTCACTCAGGACAGATTGATGGATTGGCGGTAAACAGCATTAATATGAATGCTCTAATTAATTTGAGAAAAGCCGTGTATGACGTGCATGCTAACTAGGGGCCCTGAAGAAAACCTGCATTTCTTTCTTCGTCACACTCCTCCTCTCTGCCTGTACGCCCCTCTCACAGACTGATTGCACCGGTGACGTCATCACTTCCTTCTGTATGCCACCATTTGAGGACTCATTGGCTTGGGGCTATGAATGAATTCCGGTTTGATATGTTTTTCTTGCACATGAGTGCCTGTGTTATTGTATTTGTTTATTTGAAGGTTGTTCTATGCATTATACTATTACGGCAGTGCTGTTTGAACAGATTTGTTCCAAGATGGTAAGTAGATCTTGCAAAACTGAGCTTTCAGTTTTTTTCATAAAATCAGTTGATATAAGACTCAGTTGACGTTTGGTTGTTTCTTTTTTACAGTGGAGTGCTTTCATGCGTTGAACAAGGGGGGTTTTGTGCCTTCTGAAAGGGCACCGCAGCTCTCTCAAAAAGAAGTCTTGCCATCTCTGTAGCTCTGTTCCAAAATATAGTGAGCTGAATCTGTAGGCTACATTTTAAAGCATTATATACATTCCTGATGCAATGGCTGTTCCAAAATGTAGTCAACTTAATTATGTTGCCTTCTCTTGTACAAAGTCAAAAGCAGCATCAGTTAAAAATGAGAATACGACACTTCAAGAGAAATGTTGATTATAAATAAAATTCATGCAATACTGAAAATGATCATAATAATCTATATATACTATAAATATTTATGCAAATTAAAGGAGTAATTCACCCAAAAATGAAGTCAGTTATCATTCACTCACCCTCATGTTGTTCCAAAATTGTATTACTTTCTTCATTGCAAAAGGTGATAAATAAAACAATGGTTACACTTTATTTTAAGGTGTCCTTGTTACAGCGTAGTAATATTAATTAACTACATGTACTTACTATATGGTTAGGGTTAGGATTATGATTTGGCTTAGGGTTACTTACATGTAATTATGCATAATTTATTGTTATTATAATAGTATGTAATGGGTAACAAGGACACCTTAAAATAAAGCATTACCTAAAAAATAAATGAAAGTGGATGGGAACTGGGACAGTTGGTCACATTTCACTTTCATTGTAAGAGCAGACTTAGCTTCTGCTTTTGAATTCTATGAAAGGAAGAAAGTCATGCAAAAGTTATGTAGTTCTTACATTTTATTTAGTATATCGGCATGTACCTGGTTTATTTTCATTAAAAAGTTTTCGAAACAAAGAACATTGTAGAAATGCCAGAAGAAATATCTTTTGTGTTGGAGAATAGGGGGTCTACACGTCAAAAAGGTTGAAGACCACTGCTTTGAAGTATTTCATCATCCCTGTTATTTCTCCTATACTAAAATTAATCAATGACACGCATATTCTGAATCAGTCCCTTATGAGGTTCCATTGTTGTTTGGATGCAACCTAGGATACGGTGTACGTAGGCAGTAGGCAGCTTGCCAAGTTATGGACCATAGCGCCTGTCTTCATGCGTGAGAAAATATGGAGAGGCTTTCCCTCATTACTTTTTCCTCATGCACATTTTGTCATTTCCCTGAAATCGTTTTGTGTGAACTGTTGACATGTTTGTCTTGAGTTACTAGAGCGTCTGCCCTGTGCCTTTCTTCTGCTAGCATGCGTTCTTTCATAAATGATGGATTCCTTTAGCAGATTGCACTACAGATGAGTGATTGTGCTTGGAGCTACGGAGAACTGCTCGCCAAGTGTAGATCCATTTTCCAACAGCAAGGCTGCAGGGAGAGAATGAAGGGGAAGATATTCGATGACAAATGGCATAGTACGGCCGTCATTTTGCAGGAAATTATTCCCCATCATTTTGCTGGCTTTGGGGGCATTTATCTAGGCATCCTGAACTACACTCCAAATGGCTGCTATAAAAAGGTTTTAGTCGGTGAACGGTGTCTTAAAAATAAGATTTGTTTTTATTTTAGCTTTAATTACACTTTTCAAGTTAGCACATAAAGAGATAGACAGGCTAATTGTGAAATGGCAAGTGACAGGATAAAAATAATACAAGCACAGTGAGCCACGGTAGCATGTGGTAGAAGATAACGTATAAGCCGAGGATGCAAGTTTGAATCCAGCTTGTCGTCACGTTACGATCCTGTTAATACACAACTGGAAATTAGATGTCGATTTGGCCTTACAGAAATTGGAAGAGAAAGATCATTGCCAATGCAGAGAAATTTAGCTTGCCATGAGAAAAACAAAAAAAAAAAACTGCCTGCCTGCCCCAATTTCAACTTTATGATAACATGTCAGCCTATTAAAGAGATGCAGCATCTGTGCTTACTTAACAGTATGTCAATAAGACTAGATTATTTTTTTTTACATTATATTAAAAAACTGTGAGTGGCGTTGGTGTAGGGCATTGCTATACACTTGGTAGTATATACACACTTTACTCTACAAATGAAAGCATATAGCTGGGGGATCATTATAATTAGTGGTTCTTGGCATAAAAAAAATTAAGTGATTGCTAGGGCATAGGTGGTTACTTACTGGTCCAGATCAAGAGAGCTCACTGCCAGGAATGTTGCTATATTCCCATATCTAAATGGAAAATCAGAGCAGGACATTCATTTTAAACTTTGTCTACCTCAAAAAAATCCTCTTGCCAAAGGCTTGTCAGCTTTCACTGCAAAGGTCAATATACAGCATAATACATTTTGGACAGAGTACAGTAAATGCTTTAGGATTATCTGGTTGTCCTTGAGGGTAATTATGCAGCTATCAATAGCAACTGCTTTTAATATGCTGTCCACCTTTTTGCTTTGCATCAGAAAGCTACCCATTTCTTTAGAATACAAAACTTTCATTTATCAAATAATTTATGAAATCCATACATCCCTTGGTCTTTGTGTGTTTAATAAATATTTTAGATTTTGCTTTCAGTTAGCAATATGAGTGAAGTTCAATTCACATTTCCATATTAACCCTGTAAAACCTGACATATAAATGAATAGTCAGAATACCTGATTTATATATTAAACCGAACGAGACTCGAGACATGCAGATCCATTTGCAAGTTTTATTCCAAGACGTGGTCAAAAACACAGGCAGGGTCAAAACATCAGCAAACAGGTATAACACAGGCAAGACAAAGAGTAATCCTAGGGCAAGTGTGGGTCTTTGATCGGCAAACAATTTCCAGAGGGCTTGAGAAGAGGGGTAGTCCAATAACATGAGCAATAGTCCAAACGAGGTACAAACAGAGTCCGAATGGCGAGACAAGGGTTAATCCAAGATACACAGGCAGGAATCAGAAAAAAAGGAAACAAGGCTACACGAAATGACTAGACTAACTAGAACAGGAACCTAGTCTCAGTAAAGCAGCTACTAGTTGAGTGATAAACGCAGAACAATACTAGAGACTAAACAGAAACACAGAATGGCTCGGTAAGGCAGCTAACACTAGGAGAGTGCTAAACGCTAGAACAATACTCAGCGATCTGAAAGAGTAAGTCCAAGGCTTATAAAGCGTGTCTGAATGGATTCTGCTTTGTATTTGTAATCAGTGCCTTCAGCTGTGTGTGTGCAATCAGGGCAATGGATCATGGGAACTGTAGTCCGGAGTGACATGTAAAAGTCTGTGTGTTGTGAGAGTCAATGTAAAGAGAAGACGACATCTGGTGGTGAGCAAACGGAAGGCTACGGACTGGATTCGTGACAGGAATTGTAGGTGGGAGGAGTGAATGTACAGCGCTCTCTCCACCCTCAATACCACGATTGAGGTGCCCTTGAGCAAGGCACCCCCAGGCGCTGCAGCATAAATGGCTGTCCACTGCTCCGGGTGTGTGTTCATGGTGTGTGTGTGTTCACTGCTGTATGTGTGCGCTTTGAGTGGGTTAATTGCAGAGCACAGATTCCAAGTATGGGTTACCATACTTGGCCACATGTCACTTTCACTTTTGTTTTTTTCCACTGGGCCTCACTATGGTCCAAGTGCCAAGTCTCACGGGCCGCATATCATTTACATATTACGTCACCAATACAAACCAACCAGATTTATAATATTATGGCATAAATATTATGATATCTAAATGATTACATTTATTGAAATAAATAAATAATTAATTCTACTCACCATTAATAAAACACCTGATGCTATCGGGAGCTGACCAATTTTGTGAATCCGGCTCGAAAGGAGTAACAGCACAATGAAGTTGCGATTGTAAGTTGCAGTCTGTAAGAAGGAAGCGTGACTTGATGCGCAACATGTTGATGAAAATATGAAAAGCACTTTCGAATTTAATAATCTGAGGTTCTCTCTATAGAGATGTTTTGCAATTAAGGATGATAGCTGCATAGTATGAGTGTTTCCTTTTGCCTGAACATCTTCAACAATTTAGTGGCGGGGCAAACCAAAAATTGATGCCGAAAACTGCTGCGACTTTTCATATTTGTATGTGTTCCTTCGCTGGCATTTTCCACATTTCCTTTTTCTCCCTTAATAACAAATTTGTCAATTTTGATGCTTAATTTTATCGAACTAATGGCTGCTGATGACTAATGAATTGAATTCTGCCAAAGTGCTCGCTTTTAAGTGTTTGTTAAATGCGTAACGTTAATTACATTAATTACTGCTTCTTTCCACAGAATTCTTCATATTTTCCCCTCCAAATCATCACAGAAAATGCAACAAAGGTCTGCCAAATATATGTAATATTCAACATATTCCTTTTCCTGAGTTGTTTGTTATGCTTCAGCACATGAAGCTTGCTGTTCTGATAGCACCATGCGACTGATAAAAGTGTACGGCTTGTCATTGGTTACATCAGGTTCACTTCTCCATATGTCCATATGGCCTGGGGCAGTGCCAGCTCACTGCTGCACTCCCAATGTGCATCATGGCAGAACTGGGAAATTTAGCAAATGAGACGGGAATCTTGTTCCTTAATTTCGTCTCTCAATAATCTCATGATCACTGCAGAGATATTTTGCAGCATCTGTTAGTTTTTACAACATCTGAGCAAACACACAAAAAC
Source organism: Barbus barbus (assembly GCF_936440315.1). Taxonomy (NCBI): domain Eukaryota; kingdom Metazoa; phylum Chordata; class Actinopteri; order Cypriniformes; family Cyprinidae; genus Barbus; species Barbus barbus. Next base: position 8,024,285 of record NC_136719.1, read on the forward strand.
ACACACACTCTAATTAACTGCTATTATAAGAGTCCAAGTCATCTTCTACAGCATCACTGAGCCATTGGGATTATCCCTGTTCAAACTCGACCTCTGACTTGATTATAAACAAAGACATGGTTACATGTACAAACAACATTATAGTTGCTGATCAGCTTTAATTCTGAGTGCAACAGGATAAGGCTGCTTGATCTCTGTTTGGGCATTTTAATTATCCATCATCATCTGTGTCAAATGCTGTTTTGATCATGGTGAGCGCTTTAGTCGGAGGAACCACTTCACATGAAAGCTACTACACAAAGGTCAAAGTGCAGAACTAATCACTGCTGTTCATTAAGAGCATCAGGCTTTTAATTTTAAAGTTGATGTTTTTAAAATACCACTTGTTTTAAATGGTTGGTTTATCCCAAAAAATGAAAAATATAATCTTCACGTTATTACAAATCTACTTTCTACTGTGGAACACAAAAGAAGTGGTTTAGCAGAATGTTAACGCTGCTCTTTTCCATGCCATGAAATGAAAAGGTATGGTGCAAAGCATCATAAAAGCAGCCAAAAAGTAAGATGTAAAGTAAGAATTCTAGTTGCTTGTAATATAAATCAATGAGATCTTTGTAACACTATATCACCCAATAAAATCTTATAAATTATGACATTTAAATGTTTATTTTTTATAATCAAAGCTCTTTAGTTTTTTTATGGTGGGGGTCAAAATGCATAATGCAATGCAATACAATGATGATTGGGAAATGAACAAATAAAAATTCATCAAAAGCCTGATGTGTCACATTCAGATGTCAAAAGGAGATGTTTAGCAAAATGTTAACGCTCCTCTCTTTTCATGAAAATAAAAATGTAGGGTGCCAAGCATCATAAAAAGCAGTCCTTGTGCACTGTATTTCAAGAAGGCATACAAAAATTGAAGTCAGTCAGATCTGACACTGCAGATATCAAATCTTATGTGGGTTCAACTGTAAAATAAATAAATATGTATATTATAGAGGTGTAATGGTTCACAAAAATGACAGTTCTGTATGTACTTTGGTTTTAAATTTACGGTTCAATATTTTTTTTGATAGAGCAAAAGAAAAAACTTTCGCTTATTTTGCTTAAAATTTGCTTATTTTTAATTTTTTAAAGGGGTCATATGATGCGATATCAAGTTTTCCTTTCTCTTTGTTACAAGCTGTTTGTGCATAGATAAGATCCCTGAAGTTGCAAAGACTAAAGTCTCAAAACCAAAGAGATATTCTGTATCAAAGTTAAGCCACGTCCACCTAAAACGGCTCATTTAAACACGCCCCCACATGTCTACGTCACAATGTGGAAATATTTGCGTAAAGCCGTCCAAATGTTCACGCAAAAAAAGAAGGCGTGGTTTCAGTAACCGCAGTAGTGTTGATGAAGCCAGGGACAGGGAGATGCTGTGTGTTTCTAGGCGAAAGCAAAAGCACTTTATTTGGCCTTCTGAAAGTAGATGCATTTAGGAATCATTAAGCTTACTTACAACAGAACAGCACAACCCAGATGTTATCACAATGTATTTTATGGACGACTGTTTCGTGAACCTAGGAGAGGAGGTCATTCTGACTTTGCTATGACAACCTGCTGCTCCTGAATCAGTGACTGTAAGTAAGTTTTGTTATTAGTTTAAGTATGTGCTATTGACTGTTCAAAGGCGGAGTTTTGCGCGTTGTGTGTGTGTGTACGTGCACGTGTGTGTGTGAGAGAGAGAGAGGGTCACATCACAGCAAGTCAGCTATCTTAATCGTGGCTTGTGTGCAAATACATACGAGCATCATCACTATGACTGTCACGTGACTCTGTTCCCCTCTCGGGCTTGAACTGCTGGTAAAACTAAGGACATTACTTTTATTTTGAAAGCTGAAGCTCGGGATTATGGAAAGGGCCGTTACATTTCCGACAAGAGCTTGTGGTGTTCGGCCAATCACAATGCACTGTGCCAGTTGGCCAATCAGAGCAGACTGCGCTTGTCGGAAGGAGGGACTTTGTAGAAAACGAAGCGTTTGAGAGAGGCGGGGCATAGTGGACCTACAATAATGTACAGTATTTTAAAAATAATGTGTTTTTTTAACATTAAAGCATGTCAACATATTCTGTTACACCAAATACACAACATATGACCCCTTTAATTAAACAGCACTTTACTAAATAGTACTTTACCACTGCAACCAGCTACAAAACACTCGTTGTTGTTCTTTGGTGAAGAAATCTGACATGCCTCTGCTTATGGATACAGTATATTTTAGCAAAAGATTACATTTTAGTAAGAATTATTGCACTTTCATTCTGTTGTGCTCCATCTGTTTGACATGAATGCACAGGCTGGTGCTGATTTAGTCAAGTCTGAATTTTAACAGAGATTCACTTTGCATTTTGGAATATGGAAATATGTGATTTGCAAACTTTTACAGATACAACTGTATGATGCAAGCTGTGCGCTGATGAAAACGAGTCTGAAATGCATTAAACAACATATCTGACAGGAGGATAAGTCGCTTAAAACTGAAGGCTTGTAAGATAGACTGAATTCCTTAATAAAGCACGTTTAAAGTAAGTCGTGTGGGTTTGGGAGGACATGAGGGTAAGATAAATGATGACAGAAATGTTCTTTTTGGGTGAACTATGCTTTTAATTCAATATTAGAAATAAATGCAGCTCATTAGTCTACTTTCCAAAATGTCCCATCTTACAAGTTACTGTATATGCTACGATTGGCTCTGACATTTTTTGTACTGGATGAGAGAGATGTAATATAGACTTGAAGTTATTCACAACAATGGTGTGAATTAGACGCATACGATGATAGAATTCAAAATATGAGACAAATTATGTAAGCATACTTTAAGCGTAAACAAATTCCACTGCCATTAGTTTCAAAGTGATTCGCTGATGATCCATGAAGTACTGGCTAAATAATTTACTGTACAATCTTGCAATGCTTGTCAAAAAACCCTGTTTTTTGAAGTTTACACAAATAAAAAATGCCATTGATCTAAGCAACATCCCTAATCGTGCAAATTTTAACACTCTGACATCAACAAGCATATGAGAAAACTCCTTGAGGAGAAACATTTAGACAGGGAAAAAAAAAAAGACAGGAGCAGAACCGCCCCATGTTGGATTCCTTATTATCTCTCCTGGCCTGCTGATTAGGTCTGTATTGACCAGAACAGTCATTCCTGTATAATGATCAGGGGGTGAAGCAAATGACATTAGAGAAACAAATCTCATGCATGTTATTTCCTTTACTAAGAGGCCCGATCTCTGACAAAGCAATACATTTTATCTCGCTTTGTAATCCTTTACTCATTATTCTTCAATGAAAAGCCCTCACTTTGACATTGTATTTGCTTGCCCATGTTTATGAAAGAAAGTTCATGAAAGAAGGATTCTCCATAAACCTACAGTACAATGACTTATGGTTGGCATGATTTTGTCCATATTGTGTTTAAGGTAACAAGTTAAAATGAACATTTTAAAGAACTGGTGATTGGATTTGCTACAGTTTGCCAGGTTAGGGATAGGGAAGGTTATGGCTAATCCAGTTCCAGATATTAAGGAACGCATACTTGAAAAAAAGCATGCTTGCCATTTCTGTATTGAACCTTTATCCATTATCAAACAAAAATAGCCTTTTCCTTAGCAATCACACCAAAGGTAAATGAATGAAAGATATAAAAAAGATTTGTAACACTTTAGTATAGGGACCAATTCTCACTTTTTTGCTTGAATCTCTTAGGTGGCAAGTAAACTAAGTAGAGTTGCACATTCAAAGTTTTTAAATAATTAAGTAATTACTTTTACTTTTGGATGTATATATTATTAATCTGATTACAAATTCAACACACATTTCCACTAATGTATTTTGTGTATAGTTGGTTATGTATGGACACATTATTTTAATGAGTTTTTCCCACACCAGACTACTAATGTGTTATCGGCAATTTTGGAAGAAATCTTAAACAGCACATTAAAACAAAACAAACTGTGTTTGTTTTTTTCTTGTCTCAGTCAGATAGTTTATTCCTGTCTGAGTGGGTGGTTCTTGGCCCAAAATTAGCTGCACCTGAAACAGGCGATAGTAAGAAGTCTGGCTTCCCAAAGCTTGCTTAAAGCCTTGGCCTGGGATTAAAGGATGGTTCACACCAAATTGAAAGGTTTTTCATTTCATTTACTCATCTTCATGTTGTTACAAACATCTACGACTTTATTTCTTCAGTGTAACTTTTGAAGAAACTGTTTTTGACCATATATTGAGAGTCAGCGGGGTCTAGAACAACATTGGTCCTCATTGACTTTCACTGTATCGGCGAAAATATGACAGAATTTACATTTTTGTGTGAACTCTCTCTAAGAATCTCTTTAAGACTCAGATAACATTCTTACGAATCATTATTATTTCTTTTGATATTAGAGCTAGGTTACAGTTAGGAAAAGGTTAAGGTTAATTGACTTCCAGGAGATGTTAAAGAACACATACTTGGAAAAAAGCACAGCTGGCATTTCTTTATTTAACTTGTTTTATAATCTTACTGAGTGTCATACCTTTGATAAAGCACATCTTTATCTCAGAATAATGATAGTCCAATCAGTATAATAAGCTAACCCTATCATCAAAAAGGCTGCATATCACAGTTGTGTTACATTCTTTGAACTGAAGTATTTAAAGATCTCCGACGGCGCTTTACAATGAGTCAATTTTTCCCAGAACTGTCCCAGGTGTAGGAACTCAAAAGAGACCCATTATAGTCAAGATGTGTCGGCGTTAGTGTAGCATTTGGGCCGAGAAGGATCTGTAGCTCTCTGAATGTTAGGAACAAGGGACGGTGGGCCAGATGTTCTGCAATTCATCTTGTGCTCTTTCCAAGAGTCGCAGTTTCCTGAATCTTTCTCTCTGGGAGTTTTTTACATCCACATAGTGTCATCTTCTGAAGTGCTTATTTATTGGTCTTTTTAATCTCCTCAGATATGTTTCTTGCTCTGCAAATTGGCATGCGTGTGGTTCGAAACTCGACAGCGTTAAATCCCAATATAAGCATCTGGATGTAGAATGTTAATCTTGGCTTTTCAACACTACGGTTACTAATGCCACATTATCCGTCTTCTGTTTACAAGGAAGATGTAATTATACAGAGGAATTAAAGTTTAACTTATTAGGTAGCAATAATTTGGTTGGCATTTTTAAGCAAGTGTTCTCTCCTTGTCTCTCTGAACTGTACCTCTGTCTCCCCTCCACCTGTCTAGTATTTCTTCTGAAGCTTCCCATATGTTTGAAGGAGAATACATTATCTTTGTCTTTTTAATGAATGCATAATCAGAATCAGAGTCATTTTATTCGTTATTATAAGTAAAGCCTAAGTGTAACAAATCTGCCTGCCAACATTTGGTAAAAAAAAGCATTTATATGCACCAATAATATATATATTTTTGGACATTTTTAAAATCTAATAAATAGATTTCAACATGGTAAAATGTGTCTTAAGTCGCTGGGGTATATTTGTAGCAATAGTCAAAAATAAATTGTGTGGGTCAAAATGATCGATTTTTCTTTTATGCCAAAAATCATTAAGATATTAAGGAAAGATCATGTTCCGTGAAGATATCTTGTAAATTTCCTACCGTAAATATATCAAAACTTCATTTTTGATTGGTAATATGCATTGCTAAGAACTTCATTTGGACAACTTTAAAGGCGATTTTCTTAATATTTAGATTTTTTTGCACCATCAGATTCCAGATTTTCAAATAGTTGCATCTCGGACAAATTTTGACCGATCCTAACAAACCATACATCAATGGAAAGCTTATTTATTACATTTATAAAATTTATTTTTGACACTTAAGACTGGTTTTGTGGTCCAGGGTCACAATTGTGGAGATATGTAGAAATTAAAAATAATATTTCATTCAGATCATCAAGTCTGCTGACCTATACCCGAGATTTGAAAAATGTAATTCAGTTTGAAATGATGATGTCCCTCTAGTGTGTTTTCTGCAACAGAAATTAAATCAGAGCTTTTATATAGCTACTTTAAAAAAAGGCTCACATTTCATTACATTACCTCTGGGTGAATAATGCTATTATAATGTTTAGCTATGTGTCTCCATTTCATTTAGTTGCATTTTGTTTTAGTGTGTTTCATTTATTCCTAGTGGTTTTCTTCAGGCTGTTGTGCTACGGACACATTAAAGTGTTTGCTGTATTTTTTTATTTTAATTTTTTAGCTCCAGCAGTGTTGACTGAGACTTCAGCAGAGACTTGTTTCTTAAGGCAGTGGCTTTACTGAGCCTTTAGTGTATGTCTAAGGTTCATCCTCTATGCGTTGAGACTTCTGACAGTGTACACACCTACACTTATATATATTTTTAAATATAGGTTTTTATTATTTTTTTAATTATGTATTATACTTTTATTATACTTTTTTAATATAATTATTATAATTTTAGTCAAACATTAAAATATGTTTGTACAAACATTGATTTGTGGTAACTTTAATGGCTTTCCATTGATGGAGGCACATAAATGCATTTCTAGACCATAAACTGACTTTCTTAGCCCAGTAAAAAAGGCCTCATCAATATATTGATCTGGACACACATTAACTGAAAGAGAAGGAGCTGGAAAAGCAACTGACTGTTACTATTCTGGTGCTTCATATCTTTCTGTAGCTGCCATTTAATTCGGCTCAACTTATTTTTAGTAGATGAGATATAACTATAGCTTGCTTCTACCACAAAAGAAAAAAAAAATAAATGTAAAGGTGATTGTGATTTTTTATCTCAGAATTCAGACATTTTACTCACAATTCAGAGTTTGTATCTTATATTTCTGACTTTCTTCCTTCCTTGTAATTCTGTGTTTATATCTCACAATTTGAAATTTGTTTCTCATTCTGAGAAAAAAAAAGCGATATAAAAAAAGCAACTTATTTCACAATTCAGAATTTTTAACCCCATGTAAGAAAACAAAACTGAATTGTGAGATAAAACATTGCAATTACAATTTTTTAACAAAACAAGCTCCCATATATTTTTTAAAACGGATTTTGTTAAGCTCATTTCATTGTAACATTAGTTGTAATGGCCAGTTTGAAATGGCTTAAGGAGTGCAGTTTTGCATTAACCCATGTTTCCTGTTGAAACAGGAAGTGTGTGTGGAGCATGTCAAAAGGCTTGTCCCAATATTTTTAAAATAGCCAATATGCTTTATTTACATCATAACTATGACACATGATTTGATACTTTACTAGCTGGCAGCAAATGGTTTGGGAGGGGCATTCTTGTTCTAGAAAGCATTTGATTGGATGATGTGCCCCAGTATAAATCTGATGTGCCCCAGTATAAATCTCAAAGTTTAAGTTTGAACTATTTACTTTATTTGTCAGTGTATTCATTTACATCAATAATCGCGGCAAAAAACAAACAAAAAAACTGGTCTATATGCAACGCAGTAACCTAACGCACGTTAGAGGTGGCAATGCCTCCATCGCGATATGATTGGATATGATCGTTATGATTGAATGTGATTGGTTCATGCGATAAATCCCGCCTGTTGTTTTCATGCGAGCTCTCGGCCTGAATGAAGAATATTATGGCATTATTGACTAAATATTAAGTAAGTAAACAACTCACCCACTTAGTTTTCACTGCTATGTGTCACATCAAAATAAATCTTGAAATGGCCTGAAAACGTGATGCCTGTCAGTTAGTGAGCATTCAGTGTGATGAAATGAAAGATGTATCTTCGTATCTTCGTGTTTTCTCCATTTTCAAATCTCATATCACATGGGGTAGGTGTAGGGAGGGCTTATATTGCCCCAATAGGGTGGCATCCATTTAATAATTTCAATTAAAATTATAATTTACTCTCACTATGTATTTTTATAATGTTCTACAATACTAATGTGCAGATAATTGCCACTATTTGCAATAAGTAGTATGAATAGCTGAAAATCCTGCTATTTTAACATCGTGTAAATAATATCTAACTAAGATTAATAAATGCTGTAGAAGTATTGTTCATGTTAACTAATGTTAGCCTAATTTATGAAGTCTTTACAAAATAAATATTGTTCAAATTGTTACTGCGTATCGTTATTATTATGGAATAAATGTAAAAATGCACAAACACACTATGAAATGTATAATTATTATATGTTAATAAAATACAAAAAAAATAAGTGTAACAGGGACATGAGTTTACATTATATATATATATATATATATATATATATATATTATAGGCAGTACAATTTAATGCTCACAAAATTAACCAACCTTTGTTTGGACTTGGCTGAGAAACCGGGGAATGCCTTTGTTTGTTTTTTTCTAGATTAAATATGCTCTTTATTTTAATTGCAGCCATAAAATGACTGGTTTCTTGAAATATAGTAATTGTAAATTCTTGAAAAGATGTAATTATTCATTGTTATCATTGTGTAATGTAGAAGAATGCAGATGTGCAAGAAAAAATTCTCTCTGCTTTTATTATTTCCATACAGTGTATGCCATTAATGCCGTAAACAATGTTAATGCTCATGTTAAGTATGTTAAAGATACTTAATTTTCCAGCGTACATACCTTCCTCAGTATTGTTGCACTGTAAGAATAGTGGTTTAAACAGAAGTTTGTACAGTGCATTGTGTTGCACACTTCTTGCACACAGCAGGCTTTCAAGAAAAAAGTGATAGAAAAAGTAATGGGGGCCTGTGCCCCAGTAGAGCTTTAGGTCTAGCAACGCCCCTGGTCTGTACTATGCTAAAAGTGAATTTTATCAATGTTTAGGAATTTGTTAGCATATAGATGGCTTTAATGCTAACATAGATAGTCTTTCAGGGTTTTCATCTTCACATTTCTTTATATGATATCTTATGTATCTCCCGTCAGCATCTATTAAACTGCCTATTAATAAACTCACGTGTGTTGCTCACATGGACAGTTTGTTTGTGATGTTTCCCAATCTTGATCTTTTCTCCATCATTTCTTGTCTTCTGTTCTATGAATAATGCATCAAGAAACCTCAAACCCTCAAGGCTGTAACAGTTCAGCTGAAATAATTAAAGCATTAAGTCCTCCATTACGGCAAAATGCAGAGCTTCAGTTAAAACCGGTTAATTGGTAGAGATAAGTCAGCAACCAGAGTTAAATGTATAGATTAGCCATTTAATGGACTGGCTGTTTGTCTTCTGACTGAATCACGGGTACATTTGCGGATAGTACTTAAAGAGCGAACGACGAAAATGAGCATGGCCAAATGGGGAGGTTTGTTTGTTTGAACTGTGATGCTTATTGAGTGATATTTGGAGAATTTCAATGGGGGAGATGTTTGGGGCTTTTAGTAGCACAGCGTGGTGCAAGTGAATGAGATGGAAATGAAGGCGATTAGCATATTCACAGTGGTATCAAACTGTCAAGCTGCGACACCTAAACACCATTAAACACAGAAGTTTATTTGCTAAAAACGGATTGCATATTTAGCCAGGTATTAAGCGTTTTACTGTTTTTAGATGCAGCTACATCCATCTGTCTTCTATCTGTCTTAATTCAACAGAGATCACAAAGATTTCTATTCTGGAGAAAGACAAATAGCTCAGATAATAATTCAAATGCTTTCATTGTACGCATAGTAAATCTGTTTACTCAAACTGTGTATCACAGCTTGTTAATTTATTAATATGAGATCATCACTAGCTAATTATACTTATGATGCAGACACGCAATGTTTTAGATGTTTCCCATGACCATATGTCAATAAACACATTCCCTGTAATTCACCAAATTTCATTTTACAGGAGCTTCAGTAGCTTCAAGAAATAGTCAAACAGACTTTGTCCTGGCCATTTGGTGACTAACTATGAAACATTTGCTCTGTAGATCACATGAACACATCGCGGCATGGCTCATTAGATAAACCAACAGATGTGTTTGTTTGTTCTTCATCTATTGAATCACATTAAAGGGATAGCTCACCTAAAAATAAAAATTAATAATGATTTAATAACCTCTTGTTGCTCCAGATCTGTGTGGCTAATTTTATGGAATTTGAAAGATTCTTTAAGAATACAAAAACTCTTCAATATAACCGAAGTGATTTACGAGACTTCAAAGTATCACCGGTTTGTTGCCAGCAGTCAAATATACTGCATTTATATGTTTGTTAGACCTGTTAGGCCTATAAAGAAGTTAATATGAAATTAATATGGTGAAGCCTCATCATCTGTTTAATGAGTTTGTTCAATTTTTTTTTATTACTTTAGGACTGCAAGTGATTGCTATGTCAGAGAGAAGTTCAGCCGTAAAGAATACAGCAGACGGAGGTTATATGGTAAGCCTAAGATCTATAATTTATTAAATATTATGCTTTATAATATGTTTGACTATGCCATGCAACTTTCTATCATTTGAAGTTCATTCATGAAACATCCTTTCATGCATTGCTTTTGAACACCACCATTTCAGAGCATTTTTTTGAAACTTTGATCACTTCTATTCAGGATCACGATTCAAAGATGTCGGATGAGCACAGAGACACGGATGATTCGTCAGAGAAAACACCTAGTAGGATGTCCAGGTCCCCGCAGAAATCCTCCAAAAGACCAAAGACAGTACCTGTGAAAGTCACACTGCTAGATGGATCTGCCTATGAGACCGGGGTGGAGGTACAGTAGTTGCTGGCGCGTGCTAAAACTAATTTGTGTTGTTCTGTAGAAACATGGTTCCAGACCTCTAGGGCTCTCAGGTTTTCACATACTGTTCTCCAGTAGTGCTGTATTCCTTTGTCAAGTCAACCGCATGCCTGCTGACTGCTTAAACAGCTAGATTAGTTGAGATTTTTCCAGCAGAGCCAGACAGTGTAGCTGAAATATTTCTACAATTTCAGAAAAAAAAAGGTACAAAATATACAAAGTTTTCACTGGGTCGGTAATCTGTGGTACAAAAGCTAAAAGGTGCATCTTTGTAACTTATTTACCTATTTTTCTGCGAGTGTATTTGTAAAAAATGATATCCTGTTTTATGAAAAAATTCTGTGAAAAAAAGTATCATGAATTCCAAAAAAGCATAGTAATAAGAAATGTTTCTTGAGCAGAAAATCAGTATATTAGAATGATTTCTGAAGGATCATGTGACACTGAAGACTGGAGTAATGATGCTGAAAATTCAGCTATACAGGAATAAATTAACTGTTAAAATACATTCAAATAGAAAACAGTTATTTTAAATTGTAACAATATACTGATTTTACTGTATATTTGACCAAATAAATGCAGCCTTGGTGAGCATAAGAGATTTCTCTCAAAAACTAAACTTTTGGTAGTGTAATTAAAAAATTACATAATTATCCTTACATTTTTTTTCAGACTTCAGTGTCAATTATACAGTATATTTGCAATGATGTATTCTCTTAAAAGTGTGATTATTTTACTGCATCTCAAATATGTAATGCATTTTATGGTGCTAAACATACATAACACCAAAACCTAAATTAAGACTATACTAAACTATTAGATTTGACACATACAAACAAGCAACTGTATTTACAGTAAGAATGTGCATAGATATTACAATAGTGTCGAACAAAACAATCATAGTGATGTTCCTGTGATCCCTAAACCTCACATTTCAGTCCCTCATTGGAATTTCACTGCCCAGCTCTGCAGCTCCATGTTGCCTACCCCAGTGCTTCTGGGAATTACAGCACATGAGATATGATAGGTGAAAAGCCCTCCCACAGGGAGTTCCACATACTGCTCTGAGATCCGTGCCACGTCTGCCCATGTGCCCCAGGGGTCTGCCGGCTGATGGATTTCCAGGGGGTTTTCAGACATGGCTCTTCTCTGGGGTGTTATTCGTGGCTTTCTGGTAGCTTCTCCCATCCGTTTGCCATTACTGATGCTGCAACACCCACTGAGAGAGACAGACTGTCCAATCTAAAGGTCAAAGGCCGCCTATACTTCCTGTCTTCTACGCTTGGCTGAAGGGGAGGAGTATGGGAAATCTACAATGGTGACATGTTAGTGGTCCCCTGTAGTAAATAATACTACAGCCATTCAGAGGAGGGTATTCCGGGCTTTTGCGTTTGTCACCCTTGGCTAAAGTTCATGCAGATTTTAAAAATTTGTTTAATTTCATTTTCAACCCTCAGCTTTGCTCCGCATTTGCTTCAAACCTGTGTAACTTTATTTCCTCCACAGAACACAAAAGGAGGTATAATGTCCAAGCTGCTCTTTTCCATTCAAGAAAAAAAAAAATTGATTCATACTTACCAAACTTCAAAAGGACAAAAAGCACAGTAACAGTAGGCAATAAGACAAGTGGCTACTTTTGAATGTTCACATGCATGTTTGCAGCCATGCTTTGTGCACTTGAGAATGATCAAATGCACTTCTGCTCATGTGTCAAAATATAGGATTGTCATGCCACTATTTATAGTGTCATATAGTGTCATTTATAGTGAATAGTGTCATGCCACTATTCATGCCACTTACATTTCACTGCTGGTTATACTCTGTATAATTGTGTATGTGACAAATAAAAATCTTGAATCTTGAATAATAGTTTTATTAATATTTTGATATATATATGCAATTTTATAAATTTTTCTTTCAGTTTTAGTTTTAGAAATTTAGTTTTAGAAAGTTAAACTAAATGAAAATAAGAAATGCTAACCGAAATAAAACAATTTCATTTTAAAAAATATATTTTATTTCATTTAACGATTACTTTAACAAAAAATATTTTTTATGGTTCTAATCACTAATGGAAAATCACTAATTTTATTAATTTCTAGCTATAATAAACCATCTAAATCAGGGGTTCTCAACCCTGGTCCTGGAGGGCCACTGTCCTGCAGAGTTTTGCTCCAACCTTGGTCAAACTCACCTGCCTGTAGCTTACTATTAATCCTGAACAGCTTAATTAGCTGGTTCAGGTATGTTTGATTAGGGTTGGAGCTAAAATGTGCAGTACAGTGGCCCTCGAGGACCAGGGTTGAGAAAGCCTGATCTAAATCAACTCAAAGTTAGGCATAAAAAACTATTACTGCTGTGAATTCCTGCCTAGTTTTAAATGTCTGCTTTTCTATTGTTTGTAGGCAATTTGCTTCTTATTAATTTTGTTTATTTGTACTTAATTGTAAAACATAGTCATTGTGAATTATTAATGAAAAACCTGAAGCAATTTTTACATGTCTGTTTTTCCCCCTGTATGTACAATGGAAGTTAATAGTCCACAGAAGAAAGAAAATCATACAGGTTTAGAACAACATGAGGCTGAGTAAATGATGACAGAATTAGCATTTTTGGGTGAACTGTCCCTTTTAATATTTTAATATAATGTAACAGTTGTGATAGGAAGTTTATTTACTACAATCATTCGCCTTTTTTTGTCCTTTTGAAGATCGGCTGTCCCATCCCCATTCACTTTCAATGTATAGAAAAAAAAACAAAAAACAACCTGAGCATTTAAAGTTGTGCTCAAAATTGTTCATACCTTTGGTGAATATGATGAAAGAAGGATCTGAAAATAAATCTGTATCATTAATCCTTTTTATTATTATTATATTATAATAATCATAATATAATATTATTAATATCTTTTATTTAATTTTTTTTTTTTTTACAAAAATCTAACTTTTTCTTTGGAGAATAAGAATTTAAAATGGGAGGGAAATCTCATTAAATCTAATCCGGAAATGTTGGGATGTCTTTTAAATTTGAATTAAATAAAAACTGAAAGACTTTCAAATCACATTGTTACGGGGCGAACGAGACGTGAGACGTGCAGATCCATTTGCAAGCTTTTATTCAGGGACGTGGTCACAAAACAAGCAAGGTTCATGCAATAGCAAACAGGTAAAAACACAGGCAAGACAAAGAGTAATCCTAGAGCAAGCGTGGGTCTACGATCGGTGAACAATATCCAACAGGGCAAGGCAGAGAGATAATCCAGGTAGACGAGCAATAGTCCAAGCGAGGTGCAAACAGAGTCCGAACAGCAAGGCAAAGGGTAAATCCAGGAAACACGGGCAAGAATCAAAACACTAGAAAACAGGCAAGGCAAGACTATGACAACTAAGTGGGCTCCGTAGAGTAGCTATTGCTAGGAGAGTGATATACGCTAAACAATACTCTGCCATCTGACTGAGGAAGTCCATGGCTTAAGTAAGGCGTGTGATGGGAATCAGCTGTGTGATTAGTGAAATCAGCTGCGTGTGTGTCGTCAGTGCAATGGATGATGGGAATTGTAGCATAATGCGTAACAGTTAGTGTAGTGCAAGAGTCAATGTGGTGAGCGAGTGACCTCTGGTGGTGAGTGAACAAAAGTTCATAGACCGGATTCGTGACACACACGAGCCAATGTTTTAATCACAATAGAACATAGAGAACATAACAAATGTTTAAACTGAGAAATTTGACACTTTTATCCACTAAATGAGCTCATTTAAAATTTGATGCCTGCTACAGGTCTCAAAAAATTTGGCCCGGGGGCAACAAAGGGCTGAAAAAGCAAGAAATTTTGAAAAGATTCAGCTGGGAGAACATCTAGCAACTAATTAAGTTAATTGACATCAGGTCTGTAACATGATTAGCTATAAAAGGTATGTCTTAGAGAGGCAGAGTCTCTCAGAAGTAAAGATGGGCAGAGGCTCTCCAATCTGTGAAAGAGTGCGTAAAAAGATTGTGGAATACTTTAAAAACAACGTTCCTCAATGTCAAATTGCAAAGGCTTTACAAATCTCATCATCTACAGTGCATAATATCATCAAAAGATCCAGATAACTGGAGAAATCTCTGTGTGTAAGGGACAAGGCTGAAGACCTTTGTTGGATGCCCGTGGCTCTCAGATGATACTGCATCACTCATCAGCATGATTCTGTCATAGACATTACTAAATGGGCCCAGGAATACTTCCAGAAACCACTGTCAGTAAACATAATCTTCCATGCCATCTGCAGATGCCAACTAAAGCTCTATCTTGCAAAAAGGAAGCCATATGTGAACATGGTCCAGAAGCGCCATCGTGTGCTGCGGGCCAAGGCTCATTTAAAATGGACTGTTTCAAAGTAGAATAGTGTTCTATGGTCAAACGAGTCCAAATTTGACATTCTTGTTGGAAATCACAGACGCCGTGTCCTCTGGACTAAAGAGGAGGGAGACCTTCCTGCGTGTCATCAGTGTTCAGTTCAAAATGGGACCAAATTCCAACACCAAAACTCCAGAAACTCATAACCTCGATGCCCAGACGTCTTCAAATTGTTTTGAAAAGAAGAGGAGATGCTACACCATGGTAAACATGCCCCCGTCCCAACTATTTTGAGACCTGTAGCAGGCATCAAATTTGAAATGAGCTCATTTTGTGCAATTTTTTTATTTATTTCTCAGTTTAAACATTTGTTATGTTATCTATGTTCTATTGTGAATAAAATACTGGCGAATGTGATTTGAATTCTTTAGTTTTCCTTTTATTCAAATAATAAAAAAAAAACGTCCCAACATTTCCAGAATTCGGGTTGTAATTATACTCTTTTATTCAATACTTTTTGATTTCAGATTTCAGTTTATCTTTTCTAGATTTTTCTTGAAACCCTACGAAACAATATGTGGCGATGTAAGTGCTGTTTAATAATTTTTTTTAGGCTTTCTGACCCCAAGATCTTTTGCTCAGAAATATATTCTTTGGTTTTTCTCCTTGTGATGAAAGATTACGGGAATTTGGCCTTTGTGTTTCCTCATATGTATTTGTGATTTTCCTCCACTTTCACTTTTTTTGATCCAAATTAAATGTTAGCTTTTTTTAAATTTTTTAATGAAATATCAAATGGATAAACAATGCAGACTTATTTTCACAGCCTTCATTGTTCATATTTATCAAGGGTATGAATAATTTTGAGCACAACTGTAGCTAAATATCTCCTTTTCTGTTCCACAGATGAAAGAAAGTTGAGTTGAGCATGGGTGAACTGTCCCTTTAAATATCTGATGTCTTCGCTGGAACAATGGCTTATTCGTCTTGAGTCAAAGAGAGATCTCTCTGTGAACATTTCATTAATTATTTTATGTCACATCATCAATATTAAAAATCTTTCCCCTGGATAAACGCAGCAGAGCACTTCTCATTACAAGCAAGCTGTGAACGTACTGTACCACCTACAATCACAAATAGTAACAAGTCCAGTACTATTGTTAGTCAGAACTCAAAGTACATTTCTGCACCTGGTGAACTATCAAAATTAAGTCCTTGAAGTGCATTATGTTAGGCTAAAAACTATGAAATTGCCTTTACATACAAATATAATGTGCTGCTGGTGTGATTGAGGGCCTCCCTGGCTAACTTAAGAAGCCTTTTTATGGTAGCACACCCACTCTCTCTTTCTCTCTCCCTCTTAAAAAACCTTGTGCTTCAGTCATGAGAGGCCAGGGAAGCGACACACACACACAGACTCACACACATAAAACCTCACCACTTCTGTTGCCATGGAAACAGCTGCGCTGTATCCCTGTCGCCGCGGTAAACGGGCTCCCTGGGCGGCGAGTGCTCAGTGTTTCTGTAGAAAGGCAAAGCCAGAGCTGGTGTCTCAAGCGTGTTGCATATGCCACTCGATTGTGCAGAATGACAGGGTGTGGTCAGAAAGATATACAGATGATTAGCCATGACTGAAAATTATATGAATATAGAACATGAGATTAGCGTTTCATAGAAACAGCACAAAAGTGTTCATTTCTTCAGTGTTCGTTGAGGCATTTAATGTAACAAAGGGCAGATGATTTCATTATTTCAATTTCTTATCTTTAAGACTGTAATCTAAACAAAATTAATATTTTATATATTATCGCCCAGCTCTTTATATAAAGTTGGATATAGAAGTTATATATACTTCTAAATTGCTTGATTATTTCTGTTGTTACAAAAATTTAAGATGTACTATCGTTTAGTACACTCACATTAAGCGATATATTCTTTATATCAAATCTCAATCTTGATTTCTTGTATCATCATATAAAATAGAGACTATATTATCGTCCAGCTCTAATCTGCTGAAATCGAAATGCACCAAGATATTAAGATATTATAAACATCAACATCATGATTTTCTTGTAAAGCTGCTTCATAATAATGTGTATTGGGGGAAATTTGACTTGATTTACATGCTAATGTTCACCTTATCATTGAAGCAGCAAATGGATGGAAACTACACGGATAATTTACTACATTGTAGCATAAATCTTGCTTGTTCACAGCATATTTGGGGACTTTCAGCCTCCTGAATATTACAAATATTGCATTTAATCAGCATCTTCACTGGTTAATAATAGCCTGGCTGTTAGGGTTGTGGGGAGAAGGGATCAGTACTGCAGAGAATGGGCTTCTATTAATAATAAAAATAAACAAAACCAACCAAAACTACCCCGTAGGGGAAAAACAGGACAGCTGGCAGGCTTGGCAAGGCAGGACAGGACAGGACAGGACAGGGCACGACAAGGCAAGGCAGGATCAGCAACATACGACGACGAACTGGCACAGGACTGCAAACACAAGGAGATTATAAAGGGAGCAAATGAGGAGGGCAAGGAGATAACAGGTGGGGCAAATTAACCAATAATCAGGAAACAAGGTGGATGGGGTCAAGACAATTGACATGAGAGCACAAAAGACAAGCCATGTGCTCACACAAAACAAAAACACAATCACATGGCCAGCAAAACAAAGCCATGTGCAAAACAGGACAATAACACGCAGCTAATGAGGAGACTCATAAGCTGCGTGTTCACAAAACATGAACGCACGCAGCCAGTGGAAAAAAACAAACAAAAAAACAAGCTGCGTGCAACACAGAACAAGACAAAACATGAGAAAGCATGCAGCTGAAGAACGAGCTGCGTGCAACAACACAACGAAAAAGCACATGGCCCAAACTGAACCGCATGCCGAACAAAACACACACACTCACAGAGGAGTGCACGGCTCGAGCGAACTCGAGACTGCACACTCCTACAGCAAGAACAAACCTTGAGCGTGTCTGTACCCCGACACGAAACCAGAACTGAGTCTGAACAAGACAGGAGTGCCGGGATCCGAACACCACGCCCCAACATGAAACAGAGCACTCAGACGAGAGAAGGGAGTGTCAAGGCTCCGTCACAAAGAGTGTCAAGGCTCCGTCACAAAACCATGAATAAACTAGACCGAAGTGACAGAACCCTGACACTACCCCCCTCCCACCTGGCGTCCCTAATGAGGACACCAAAAAAAGACAGGAACATGACACAAGACAAGACTAGCACAACATGAGAACACAAGACAGACAGGGGTCAACACACAGAGACAAGGAAGGGTGGGAGGGAGGGAAGCCAAGACGGAGCCAGGAAATAAGCCCAGGAAGTCTTTAGGATGGTCCAGGGTGGGACGGGAGGGTTGAGCCAGGGAGGCTCAGGCAGTTCGTGAGACCTGGCTGAGGGCCAGGGTGGAGCTGGAGGGACAGACAAGGCGGGCTCTTGCGCCTCTGGAAGCCCGGCAGGAGGCCAGAGCGCGACCAGCAGCTTGACAGGCAGCAAGGGCGGCCCCAGCAGGACAGGAAGCAAGGGTGGAGCCGTCAGAGCAAGGAGCTTGGGCGGTGCTGGCAGGGCAAGGAGCTTGAGCTTGGGCGGAGCCTGCAGGGCGAGGAGCTTGAGTGGCGCTGGCAGGGCAAGGAGCTTGAGCGATGCCGGCAGGGCAAGGAGCTTGGGCTTGGGCGGAGCCGGCAGGGCAAGGAGCTTGAGCTTGGGCGGAGCCGGCAGGGCAAGGAGCTTGAGCTTGGGCGGAGCCTGCAGGGCAAGGAGCTTGGGTGGAGCCGGCAGGGCAAGGAGCTTCAGTGGGGTCGGCAGGGCAAGGAGGTTGGATGGCACCGGCATCAGGGCAAGGAGCTTGGGAGGCTCAGAGACGGCCTCCTGGCCAGCAGAGGGCTCTGGAACGGCCTCCAGGCCTTGAAGGGTGGAAGAAGCCTTCCTCCTCAGACGAGAGCGAGGTGGTGGCATAAGAGCCTCTGGGGGCTGTGCAGTGTCTTTGGCTGCCTCTGGGGGAGCTGCATTTTCGTTGTCCACTACTAGGGGTGCTGCAACCTCTGTGGCCACCACTGGGGGTGCTGCAGCTTCATTAGCCGTCTTTGAGGGTGCTGCAGCAGCTTCCTCGGCCATCAATTGGGGCACTGCAACGTCTTCGGTCGCCTCTGGGGGCATAGTTGCAGCATCATGGGCTGCCTCTGGGGGCGCAGCTGCAGCAGGCCCATTCTTCCTCCTTCTCCGTTTATGGATCATCGGAGGACTGGGGACTAGGTTGTTTGTGAGGGGAATGGGAGGAGGGCCAAGAGGGGGAAGGCCACCCTCTTCTCCATGGTGGTAGACATACCCCACAAACTGCCAGAAGGACAGTATCCCCAGCATTCCCATCTCCCAGGCATGGATGGGCTCATTAAGGCTGGTGTTAAACATGTCCTTGAGCTCTGCATCACTGATGTTGAGTCCCTCCGCTACAAACAGGAACTGGTAAGCAAAATCCTTCACACTGGCTCCCCCTTGCCGAAGAGAAAGGAGGCTCCTGCGTTGAGCAGTCATCTGATGAGCGGAGGGGCAGGGAGATGGGAACAGGAAGATGCCCATTGTTCTGCTGAGTCCTCTTTTGGCCAGTTCATACTGTCAGTGTTGTGGGGAGAAGGGATGAGGCGAGGACTCAGTACTGCAGAGAATGGGCTTTTATTAATAATAAAAATAAACAAAATCAACCAAAACTACCCCGTAGGGGAAAAACAGGACAGCTGGCAGGCTTGGCAAGACAGGATCAGCACACGACAGGGGAACATACGACGACAAACTGGCACAGGACTGCAAACACAAGGAGATTATAAAGGGAGAAAATGAGGAGGGTAACGAGATAACAGGTGGGGCAAATTAACCAATAATCAGGAAACAAGGTGGGTGGGGTCAAGACAAGCCATGTGCTCACACAAAACAAAAACACAAGCACATGGCCAGCAAAACAAAATCACTAGCCATGTGCAAAACAGGACACGAACACGCAGCTAATGAGGAGACTCATAAGCTGCGTGTTAACAAAACATGACTGACATGAAAGTGCTGAAAAAAAAACACAAGATGCGTGCAACACAGGACAAGACAAAACAAGAGAAAGCACGCAGCTGAAGAACGAGCTGTGTGCAACAACACAACGAAAAAGCACACACACTCACAGAGCGAACTCGAGACCGCACACTCCTACAGCAACAACAAACCTGGAGCGTGAGTGTCCGTACCCCGACACGAAACCAGAACCGAGTCTGAACAAGACAGGAGTGCCGGGATCCGAACACCATGCCCCAACATGAAACAGGCGCACGCAGACGAGAGAGCGCGCAGCTCGAGCACACACGAAGCCGCGCGCTCACCAGAAAACAAGACAAGAAGGGAGTGTCAGGGCTCTGTCACAAAACCATGAATAAACTAGACCGAAGTGACAGAACCCTGACACTGGCCAGATAATATGACGTTGAATTGTGTCTTAAAATCATAAAAACCTTTGCATTAAATGACGGAAACCCAGGTATCATCATATTCTCAAGGGAATGATACTGTGTCCCACTGAAGGGATTAGAGACACTCCTGACTTTGATAATAATGCTTGTGCTGTTTCTCTGTATTTGTTCATCTATCTATACAGAAACTCTGTAAAGGACAGGTGGTACTGGATATGGTGTGTGAACATCTCAACCTCTTGGAGAATGACTACTTTGGCCTGACCTTCAGTGACACGGAGAGCCAAAAGGTCAGAGTTCAACTATTATGTCATCCCATTGTACTATTTCTCTTATATAGGCTAATTGCTATAATTGCTTTAACTTAACAGAGCACATATTGGTGAAACTTTTTTTATTATTCCAGCCCTTGAATGTGCGAGTCTTCCGGTGTCATTTGCTTCCAGTTATTTTACTTGTACAAAAACAGGCTGCTATGTTGCTTGATATTGCAAACTGGTATTTCTTATGCCAGAAACATGCTAGAAAATGTGGCAACATGTTAAATAATGCTAGCAACATCAAGAAAATGATTAAGAAAAATATCAAAGCATGCTAAAAACATGTTAGCAAAGTGCTAAAACATGCTAGCAACTTTAAATATTGCAATATATTAAACCATGCTAGAAAGATTTCAAAACAGCAAAATTGTAAAGCATATTAGCAATGTGTTAAAACATGTTAACAACATAATATGTAACATTCATGTTAGCAAAACATGAAAGAAACATAATAAAACATGTTAGCAAAATGTTAAAACATGGCAGATTCACGTTAACAAAATGTTAGCAATGTGCTGAAACATGTTAGCAACATGTTAAAACATGCTAGCAAAATGGTAAAGCATATTAGCAATGTGTTAAAACATGTTAACAGCATACAATATGTTAGAAATGAAATATGTAACATTATGGCTGCAATTTGTAAAAGCACGATAGCAACAGGATAAAACATGCTAGCAAATGTTTAAACATGGTACATGCTAACAACAAAATTTGTTAGAAACAAGTTAGCAACATGTCGACCCTTACGAAAATTAACCATAGTTTTATTATAGTAAAATTGTAGTAACCATGTTTTTGTGTGTGCATGTGCGTGTGTATTGTAATTTATATAACTACAAATTTACTACAGATACCTTGGGTAAAGTATAGTTAGTGTTGAAAAATCGTGGTTAATTTGTGGTTCCCTTGCTTTAACTATAGAACCTATATGGGTTATTTGTAGTAAAACTGCTATAGATTAATTTATCAATTGCTCACTTGATTAACAACGCCACCCACCGGACATATACTAGCACGTAGCAAACATTTACACCTAAGAACAGATATTTGTAAACATGTTATGTTGAAACTACCCCACACTGGGCGAAATACATTACAAACACAAAGATATTCAGAGCAGATATTCCAAAAATTAGGCATGATAGTATTTTAGCATGACAATGTTATAAGCTAGCCAATACTGAACGGAATATATTACAAATTCATTTAGAGAGCATTACATATTACAAACCCAGAAAAGTGCTATATAGATGCAATTATTAATATGAATTATTTAACGTTACGTTAACACTTGAGCATCTATACACGAACAATTTCAAGTGACATTGTGACGCAATATACAGCTGCAAAAGCTAAAAATATACTTATTTTCAGACTATACTTTGAATAGTTTTGGCTAGTTTTTGCTTTCATCAAGTTTCATATGAGACAAAGGATTACATAACAGTAAATAACTTACTCATCAGAATCCTCGGCGGGATCAATTCTCTCTTCAAAATACAACCGCTCGTCG
The DNA here is from genome assembly GCF_936440315.1 of Barbus barbus. Classification (NCBI taxonomy): domain Eukaryota; kingdom Metazoa; phylum Chordata; class Actinopteri; order Cypriniformes; family Cyprinidae; genus Barbus; species Barbus barbus. The sequence goes on from NC_136719.1 coordinate 8,046,645, forward strand.
TCAGAGTTGCAATCTTCCTCAGAGGAAAAGGTGAATTCTTCCTCGCTTTCCAAAATCAACTGAAGTGCCTCTTCACCGGAGTAACGTGCCATCCTCAAAACGTGATGAACGTTCAGTGAATCTGATGTAAAAACGCCACGCTTTTTATGGCATTGACCGGGGAGCAGGGGCGTGTGCAAAGCCGAAACTATTTACCATGTGAATCGCGCGGGGGGTGTGGCAGTCTCAGCTGATTACCGGTAATGAGGTGAGACAAGGTAGACTGTACCTCTCCTTACATTCATACAGATTACATAAACTGAGAATATTTGTTTTGTATTTGAATAACACCATTTAAAAATAGACATTCTAAGCTTTCTGCAGACATGTGTTTCATGTTTGTGTGACAGGTATTCGATAAGTTACAGTTAAGTTTTCAGACGCATTTCAGAATAGACTCATCAAAGAGATAGAAGGCACAACGCGCATCCTGTTTTTTTTTTTTTTTTTTGCGAAAAGCACAACATTTTGTTTTTATTGTAAGCGTACCCGAAAAAAAATAGATACTTCAAAGTTTCAATTGATGTATAACACTTATCTGTATGACCAAAATCGACGGAGTATTTTAAGTGTCTTTTGCGCTGATAAGAAAAAAAAATTGCTCGTCTCGCCGGCGATACAGCCGACCCCAAAGGGTTAAATGCAAATATCCAAAGCAATCTTATGTTTTCTTCATTTGTAAGTAGGAAACAGGGATGTCGCTCAGTCAACAAGAGCATCCTTTTGTTGTCCATGTATTCCCATGCACTACCACGACCTCTCTATATAAAAATACACATAATTGGGTTGAAATAATAGGGCTCTGAGTCCTAGTGATTGGGACTGTTGGAGGTAGGGTTTGACTAACGGAAGTGCTCTGAGGATCTCCCCAGTCCGAGTTTAGCCATAAGGACCCTGCTTGCACCACAACAGCTGTCACAGTCTAGTTCCACTTAGCTCTTTTTCCCAGCTGAGGCTCTCTTGCCTGCTGCACTGATCAGCGGGATTGTTCCCAGGCCAACAAATCTGATCACACTGCAGTTTGAAAGGTGAATGATTTCCATTTTAAAACGGAAGTATGGGAAGCAAGACCTGCGGAGAGCTCAAGGTTTGTTAGAAACACTTGTAAAGATAGTAACAGATCCAGAAACAGAAATGGGCCATTTTTCAAATGTAATGAAGAAGATTTATGTTAAAGTATGAAGACATTTGCAGGCCGGGTGGGCAGATAAAAATAACCAGGCTTTTAAGTGGAAATATCTGTGCTTTGACTCGTCTGTACAGCAAAGGAAAGCGATTTCTGAGACAATTTCACTCCCGGTCCTATATTTAACATGTATCAGTGGTCATTTATGAAAGCTGGTACTGTGAGATGTGAATAAGGCAGTGCTTTTCATCTCCTCTGGACCGAGGTGAGCTGGCATTAAACGTTTTCGTGTGTCACCAGGCTTTGGGTGACCTTACTAGAGTGTGGTGTGCCGGAGATGACATTTATCTACTCTTTTAGTGCTCCTGTGGCTGCAGAATATTAATGCACTGACCATTTTACAGAATATGTATGAGGTGATTGCTCCTGCCGTGGAGGAGACAGTGCTGAAACTGCGGCATTTGCTTATCAATTTGTCCTGGCTGATAGAGGAATTTTTGTAATCTCTTTCAGAATTGGCTGGATCCTTCAAAAGAAATCAAGAAACAAATCCGTGGTAAGTGTTGGAAAATAAGATACTTCAGCTTTGTATCCTTGGTTGCTTGAATCTGATGAAAGAGAGTTTGTGTCTGATTGTTTTTAGTGGGTCCCTGGCATCTCTCCTTTGCTGTCAAATTCTATCCTCCCGATCCGTCTCAGCTGATTGAAGACATCACAAGGTGAGTGCGTTGTTCAAACGTGTTAAAGCTGAAATGTGTAATTTCTGTGCCACAATCATCACCAGACGTAAGTGCAAAAATAAAGACTGTCTACAAATAAGTTTGTCAAACATTCTTATTGTCTGGCACTGGCCAGCAAACCAAATGAATGAATGCTATTGGTTGAGCCAATCTTGCCATGCCGGCTGGTCATGATGTTTTGATTGTGACTCTATTTGAGGAAATGGAACCAGAAATTATAGCTGTCATCTGCATATTAAAGAGATCGTTCCTCCCAAAATGACCCTCGACTTGTTTCAAACCTGTGAATTATTCTTTCAGCTGTTAAAGACAAAAGAAGATATTTTGAAGAATATTGATAATCAATCAGTTGACGGTAGCCATTGAGTTTCATAGTATGGAAAAAAACAATATTGAAGTCAATGGCTAACTTTTTGATTACCAACATTCTTCAAAATATCTTCTTTTGTGTTCAGCAGAAAAATATACTTTAGAAACAGAAAAATAAAATTTAGGTTTGGAACAACATGAGGATGAGTAGATGGTTTTTGGGTGAACGACCATGACTAAGTTTGGACCAAACATTTAATTTCAATTCTATTCAGTTCAATTCAATTCAGTTCAACCTGTGGTCCTACATAGGACAAGCTATTGTGAGAATGGATGGATTATATTTCATAACAGTTGAATAATTATAATTAATAACATTGATAATACAAACAATGTTAATGTAGAATTATATATAAAACATGTATGAAAGCTAAAAATGATTATAATAATTACATAAATTATCATATTGTAGAGTACTTTATAAGATGTCCTTATTTTATTAATATTTCATTTCCATGGTTCAATCAATCAGTATCAATCAATAATAATTTTATTCTGGTCCTCACAGACAACTTTTCACAAAATAAATAAAAATACATAGTTACCGAAAAAGGTGTAGGCAGAAGCCTTGCTTATTATGAAGACTGCGAACAAATATTTTCTCTAAAATTTTTGAGAACTGGAAAAAAAGAGAAATTGGTCTGTATAGTTGGAAAAACAGTGACAATCTCCATTTTTTAAAAAACAGGAATAACTTTAGCTGTTTTCATATTACTTGGGAATATTCCAGTTAAAAAGGACTGATTTCAAATGTGTGTAAATGGTTTTACTATATGTTCTATAATATTTTTTTATTAACGACATGTCAATATCATTACAATCAGTGGAATATTTATTCTTACAGTTATTAACAATGTCGAGTATTTCCTTTTCGTCAACTCCCCTTATAAACATTGAATAATCATTACTGGAAATATTCATTTAATCTATTCTATCCCCAGGTCTTTGCTCCTTGATCACTTTTGCTAAATTGCTCCCAATATTTACAAAATACTCATTAAATTAATTGACAATGTCATTCATTTTATTTATACTGAATTTATTATCATTAACAAAATAATTTGGGTAATCTACTTTTCCAGTATTCTTTTTAATTATACTATTAAGTACTTTCCATGTTGTTTGTATATTATTCTTATGCTTGTCCAATAACTTATTATAATAGTCCTTTTTACTAAATCTTATAATACTTATTAATATATTTTTATATATCTTCATCGATTTTGATTCTTTAAGTCCTCACTGAGAGCAGCAATGGTGTTCTATATCGAATTCATTTAAAACTATTTATCCTACTAACTTTTGTTTTATCAAATAATCTTTGAAAGATTGCAAAAACTGGAAAATGATCAGTCATATTATTTATAAATAATCCTCCTACTATTTTTCCTTCAATTTCGTTTGTACATATATTGTCTATTAATGTAGCAGTATTTTTAGTTATTCTACTAGGTTTTGTAATAGACCTTTACTATATAGTATGTCAGTAAAATCTGTTATTCTCTTATTTCCATTTGGATTCAATAAATCAATATTGAAATCTCCACATATAATTTGTACCTTGTTCTCATTCCATTTATCGAGCATACCAGATAATTTATTCATAAAGGTATCCATACAAGTTCCTGGTGATCTATACACACAACTGATCATTATATTTTTAGATCTTTCAATATCGATTTCTATAGTTACACATTCCAAAAGATTTTCTATAGTCACTGACATACTTTTAATCAAATTACATCTTAACGCTGTGTCAACATACAAAGCAACTCCTCCTTTTTTATTAACTCTGTTTACTGTAAACAAATTATACCCTATGGACACACAGTCCATTTGAATATTGACCAACTTCCCATCATCAACATCTCTAAATGGGAACAGAAATTCCTTATCAATGTCCATCATATCGATAATACTTTTGAGTCCATATAAATATTCCTTCACACAGTCTTCACTTGTTAATTATTTATACACATTACATATTAGACTTGCAAGACACATTAATCACTTAGCACTTTTGTTATATACAAAATATAGTGTTACTTGTTAACTCATGCTACATGCACAACCACGTTATAACTCACTGTATCTTTCTTTATATTTATATTTCTTTATAGATATATGCCCTTGTTCTATACATGGTCTGGTGATCTAAAATCTGAACCGTGCAATCCAAATACAATCCAACTTGTCACTTTAACTAAATGTTGCTTCAGATTGGTTCTCCCTAAAAAGCATGAAAACAAACTCCAAAAGCCCCGGTCATGTGGTGATTAATCAAACTTTTATTCTGCTTTGGTTTATATATATATATGTATATATAAAATAACATATGATATATATACTAATGTAATTACCAATGTAATTTAAATTGATTTACTAACTTTGGTTGGGCAGGTATTACCTGTGTCTGCAGCTGAGGGAGGACATACTGTCAGGTCGTTTGCCTTGCTCGTTTGTCACTCATGCTCTGCTGGGCTCGTACGCCGTTCAGGCTGAGCTGGGAGACTATGACCCAGAGGAACACGGGCCAGACTACATCAGTGAGTTCCGCTTCGCCCCCAATCAGACCCGTGAGCTGGAGGAGAGGGTGATGGAGCTGCACCGCACCTACAGGTGAGACCAGCTGAGCTGCATAGGGAGCAGTGATTACCAGAGCTGTCAATTAATGAAGACTTTTAGTCATATTAATTACATGATATGCTGATTAATTAAATTAATCCTAATTTTATTAGAGTTTGCTTAGCAAGTCCCCCAAATTAAGATAACCTAAATTCATGACATTATTATGACAGAAGATAAAAGCTTTGAATAGACTTTAGAATCTTTATAAGTTAATGCATTTTTTTTTTTATATATATCCTGATCCAGTTCAGTCAGTTTTGCTGTTGAGTTTGTCAGTCTGTCCAAGTCTGGGTCAAATACCATATTTTAATTTTTCTGACGGTAAGAAAACAATCCTTAATGCATAATTTACTTACGGATCATAGGACATGATTAATGACACTCATTTTTCATCACTTAATAATAATAAATATACACAAAATATTAAATTACACTAAATTAACACACTGAATTGTTAGCTCTAGTAATTACAGATACGGATAACAAGCAGTACAACAATCAAATAGCTCAAATATTCTGCAACATATGTTTTTATACAAACTGTCTATTTAATTATTCTCAAAATTATGACCTGTTATCAGGGGCATGAGTCCTGCAGAGGCTGAAATCAACTTCCTGGAAAACGCCAAAAAACTCTCCATGTATGGCGTTGATCTCCATCATGCTAAGGTATGATGGTGTTATTTATTTTTTTAAGTTGTACTGCTAGCATAGACGTGTCTACGTTGTACATGGAATATTATGAACTGTACGCTTGGTGCAAAGGTGATTCTAGTCCTTGTTTAGGATGACTTTAGCCCACTGTCTTACATCTCAGCCCCCCCTAAAATAATGCTGGGTTTCTGCAGGCCTTAAAAAGGCTTAATTCCTTCTTCCATAATTTAAAGGGTTACTCCACCCCAAATTGAAAATTTTGGCATTAATCACTCACCCTCATGTCGTTCCAAACCCATTGACTGCCAAGTAAATAATACTGCCAAGGCCCAGAAAAGTATGAAAATCATTGTCAGAATAGTCCATCTGCCATCAGTGGTTCAATCTGAACTTTATGAAGCGACGAGAATACTTTTTGTATGCAAAGAAAATAAAAATAACTTTATTCAAGGACAGTGTTATTTACCTGGTAGTTAATGGGACAGTCACAAGTCTCCCTGTTTTCATCCAAAATATTTTAAATTGTGTTCCCAAAGTCGAACAAAGCTTTTACGGGTTTGGAACGACATGGGGGTAAGTGATTAATGACAACATTTTCATTTTGGGGTGGAGTATCCCTTTAAGGCCGTATCCACCTTATTCACGGAGAGCCTACTGCGTTTTGAATTATGGGTGGCAATTCAGGTTTGGGGAACTTACATTCAAAAAGACTGAAACTAATCATTTCAAATGAAATCTGTTGATTTCCTTCATGCTTTATTTTCAGACATCATGAGTTACGTTATCACGTTATAACAAGTATATCTATGGCAAGAGTTATTTTCAGTCACTGCGTTCTTTTCTTTCTTTGCTTTGCATTCTGCTGTAATAGTAAGAAAAAGGACAACATATACTGCACATTTGTGGCCTGTTTTCCTGATTTAATTTACAATATATTCCATTAATCACTGGAATGCTCGAAGAATATCTTGTTTTTCTCCTCAAATCCTCACGTCTCTTTCCAGTTTTGTTTGTTTTCACAGGTAAATTCAATTTATTATCTGTCAAAATGACAGAAATCACTTTAAAATAGTATTACACAATGCTTAAGTTAATAAACATTTTTGATTAAGGCAATGCATGTTACGTAATACCGATATATTACTACAGTGACAATTCACCCGTCCGTTATTGCTGTGGAAAGAATCGCACGAAAGCGAACCTGCCTTCATAAAACCTGCAGAAACCCTGATGTTACCATTTTTGCACATTTTAAAATAGGACAATGGACTCATACATGTATAAACAAAAACAATGAGAAAAAAGTGATTTACCAGTCTAACATTTGAAACACACACCAGGCCAGAAATAGCATTTGTATTAGTTTTATTACCAAGTAACAACATTTTGATTGGACACACACCCTTTGCAAATGGGAAGACACTTATGTCTAAAAAGTATTTTCTCCTGTCTTTTGAAAGTAGATTATTTACTTTGCCACCTCAACTTGGCATGGTTATACGGTTATTTGTATTTAATTTTTTGGATTTTACAATGTTTTCCCTGCGGTGCACAGCCTCATTAGAGCAGACCTGTGATCCAATTGTGCAATTTTACAGGCTCAGACCCCTTAGGAAGAAATCCTGGAATCACCCCTGGTTTGAAAGTCTAAAACTGAAATGTGACTGAAAACCTGAACATCTGAATGTGTGTGTGTGTGTGTGTGTTTTAAAGGACTCTGAAGGCATTGACATCATGCTGGGGGTGTGTGCCAGTGGCCTGTTGATCTATAGAGACCGGCTGCGTATCAACCGATTTGCCTGGCCCAAGATCCTCAAAATATCTTACAAGAGAAGCAACTTCTACATCAAAATCCGACCTGGAGAGGTAGAGAAAAAGGTCTTTTGAGATTTTCCAGGTTTTCTTGTTAGATTTCGTTCGTAGATGCATGTTGAAGCATTAGCTATATAAGAATGGCGTATACTGAGACTAATGCTGTGGGCGAGAAAATGGGCGGATAATCTACATGATGTGGTTTTATTAGAAAAGAATGAGATGATTTTTCGAGTATTTGAAATCACTATTCAGGCTTTCAAAGTACCCAGTGCTCTGAAGACTGATGTAAGTGTTCTTCCACCGTTTTGCACAAAGAAACAAAATATTTTTAAGCGCATTTCTAATTACGCCACTTAAAAAATGCCTTTAATTCTCAACAAACACTAGGTATATTGTTTGAGGTTCTGCTCTTTAGTGGTTGTTGGCTTGCTGAGTGCAGAAAGGATGAGGGTTTTAAAACATTAGGCTGAGCTGTGAACATTTTTTGCCTAGTGGGCACAGAGACAGAGAGAAGCAGAAAATGAGTAGAGATGGGGTGAGGAGAGAATTCAATCCGGAGAGAGGGGAGAAAGCAAGCAAAATAAGTTGCAGAGGTCCTTATTAAGTGTTAAGGATTCTGCAGTCTGAATTTATGGGGTTATTTCTTTGATTTTCCTCTCACAATGGGATTCTCGTCTTGTGTTTAGCACAAAAGCATGGCGTTTCATTGACTCTGCCCGTTATGTGCGAGGGTCAGATATGAATGTTAAACAATATCTCAATGCCTTTATTCAAGATGCTTCACTGTTCTGCATCTTATCAACACAACAGGCTCCATTCTGTGGACTTTGAGCTTTTAGATATTAATATTTACTCTCATTCTTATGCAGTTTCTCTGCAGCATTCTTTAGAAATTCTGGTTACGTTCTGTTTGGATAAATAAAGGCATGCAGAATTGTGCCCTGTCGGTTGATTTGAGCTGTAGCAGCACACATATTTTACACCTCGTCAAATCTCCTGTCAAGTAACACGTTACCACTCTGCTTTCCCTTCACACCCTCCACTTCCTCCCCATCACATGCCCACACTCCCCTGCACCCCCAGTACGAGCAGTTTGAGAGCACCATTGGCTTCAAGCTGCCCAACCACCGTGCCTCTAAGCGCTTGTGGAAGGTCTGCATTGAACATCACACATTTTTCAGGTAGGCGCTCACTGTCCTATATCAATTCCTGCCACAAAACTGGGCACAGTCTTTTTTAAATGTGAGATTGCAGGTGTTTTGGTCTTGTTTGTTTCTTTGTGCTTCCATTAACAGAGTTGGAGTCTGAAAATGTGGGCCTTAACCTACTGTATGCCTCATTATCCGGTGCCATGGTTTAAATCTAAAAACCTCAGTTCCTGATCTGGGGCTTGGTTTATGGTCTGAGATAAAACCATACTCTTTTTGTCTTTTTAAATTATTATTATAATTTTTTTTTTTTTTAGCTAATTTCCATTTGATCTTTTAATGTATGTAAAACTAAATAAATAAACTTTTTTTTTAAATTCCATTATATTAAAACTTAATTCTTGGACCAACAGATCTTGGTCTCGATCTTGGATTTTATGAGTCTAGTTTTAATCTTAGGTAGTCTGGATTTGGTTTTGGGTGTTGTTAGGGGATCTAGTGTTTGTCTTGGAGTTTCTAGTTTTGATTCCAACTCTGTTCATAGAGTATGACATCAGAACCCTGAAGCCGCTGGTTCTTTCAAGATTTTCTTATGGGGTTTATAATGTTTTTTTTTTTAGTTATGAGTAAATACGGCCTGTGGTAACTAGATAAGACAGTTTGGGGTGTGAGTGTGTGCAGTTACATTGTAGAATAAAACACCAAAGTATCATCAAGTTATGTTTATCACAGGCTTTATTTTACTCATAAATGGAAAAACCCCATTATAAAACCTCATAGGAAAATCTTGAGGGACCAAATGGTTCTGACGTCATACCTGCACCACTTATTAAAAAGTGCTGATAGACTTCACTTGGGCTTAAACCATTATAATGTTCAATCTAGGGCTGTCAAAATTAATGCGTTAACTCAAATTAGTTTTAATGAATTTTATTAACGCGCGATTAACGCAGCGCGCATTTTCTGTTTAACCCATAGTTGGGAGAAATGGAGATGCAGTGTTGCCAACTTAGCGACTTTGTTGCTAGATTTACAGAATTTTTTTTTTCCAAAAAAAAAACACCTATAGCGACAAATCTAGCGACTTCTAGCCGAAATCACAACACAGCTATTGGCTTTATCTTATGTGTATTTGATTTCATCAGATGACGGCTCGATTGTAAATCAGGATTTTTGTGCAGATTAACATCTTGGAAGGGAGAGCTGAGGCTTAACGGGTTGCGTTTCATATTCATAGTCACCATTTCATATTCATTCCGTTGTCTGACAACAGAAACTGTAAAATATATCAATGAAAACAGTTTTATTGAGAATGTGACTATGGTTTCATTAATAATAAACATACATTTACATAAAGCATCCATATTTGTCCATGCCCATTTTGATTAGAGTATTAAACACTTGAAAAATATTACTTTAAGGTACATTTGGAACAGATAAAAATATGCGATTATGTTGCGATTAATCACAAGGTAACTCATGACAGTCATGCGATTAATCACGATTAAATATTTTAATCAATTGACAGCCCTAGTTCAATCCTTTCTCATTCTGTTACATTTTGATCACGTTTTCTTTTTGCATCGTTTCAGTTTTTTATTTTGTTTTTCCTACAGGTTGGTCTCTCCTGAGCCTCCTCCTAAAGGTTTTCTTGTGATTGGCTCGAAGTTCCGCTATAGTGGGCGGACCCAAGCCCAGACTCGCCAAGCCAGTGCTTTGATTGACAGACCAGCTCCTCAATTTGAACGATCGATTAGTAGGAGGTACCTGCTGTCCCGCAGCATAGATGGAGGTAAGTACTGTAGCTCTCTGATATCATCACAAAATACATTAATTGCTCAAATCATACTTTAGTTGACACCTCTCGTCTAGTTTTGATTTACAAATTTGCAAACCTATAATGTAAAATGTTATACTTTCAAAATGTGACTTCAAAAAGTGACAGCTTTCACATTCTCCTGCTAATATTCTCTGTTCACAATGCTTGTAAAGTAAATTTGTGTTTACTACAGTGGGATCTGGAAGTCATAATACCAAAAAATGCTTCTAGAATTGCAGTTTTAATATTAAATACAGACTTTTCATTACAAATTATAAACAGCTGGAGTGAAGCACTGAATTGACAAATAAACATGATAATAAACAAATAAACATTTGATTTGTCTCCCTTTTGCATTAATAACAGCAGCCCTCAAACTGCATGAACTCCACATATTTGAGAATGATTCAAAGAACATCTATTGCTTCAAAGGAAAGAAGAACATGGAAAAGAAATAGGACAAGAAAAGTTAGTTTATTTCCAGTTTTAAATGAGATTTGTCCTAGATGGCCCTAAACTCTAGATTTGTGGTCTGTGTTATTTCAATAGGATTGTGAGTTTCCTGTGAGGGTAAAATAGGTCCCCATGCAGATTTCGCTCATGCTGAAGTTGGTCACACAAATTAACTGTTCTTCACACATTGCTAAACTATTGGCAATAGACAATGCTTTTTTGACCTTGAATCTTGGCTAATGTGACCACACTTTTCACTTTTGGACCTGACTGTATACTGTATTTGTCAGGACATCTACTTGAGACTTTCCTTTTTGATTTGAAGGTGACAGTGGAGGAATAAGCTACAACATCTGAGATGTCTACGCTGCTTAGATTTCTTACCCTACATCAGTGGTCGGCAACAGACGGCCCGCGGGCCAAAAGTGGCCCGCCAGCAATAATATCTGGCCCGCGCCCATAGCCAGATTATTTTGATAGCGGGTGGTTCTAAAATAGATCTGTCATGACAGCAACAGTTACTCACAATCAGAGTATGTGAGCGGAGCGGAGCGGTGTGATTTTGACTGGAGCGAGAAGCGGATTTTTTAAAAGTCGGAGCATCGTGGTTTTCACTCGCTCCAAGAACACTCCATCACCGCTCCATCACGAGTACAATTCATGCCAACGACCTGTAATATAACTGCATATTTAGCAAGAATTCATGTTAAACATATTTAGCTAGCTAGATAGAAAATGATCACTCAAATCAGAAAGAATGTGAAGGCTATGATGACTGCAGTGGACATGAGTGGAAAGTTATATTTCTCAAGGAATTTATTTGTTCCTTCTGAATATTTTTTCTCAGAATTGCGTGATATAAACTCGCAATTGCAAGTTAAAAAGTCATAATTCTGAGATATAAACTCGCAATTCTGAGAACATATCAGTTTTTTTCCCTCCTCAAAACTGGACTTTAACTTGCAATTCTGACTTTATAACTCGCAATTGCGAGTTTATATCTCACAATTCTGAAAAAAAGGTCAGAATTGCGAGTTTATATCTCACAATTCTGTGAAAAAGTAACAGCTCACTATCAGTTACAAAATACATTGTAACAAGTCAGTCACAGGCAATTCTGGTTGGATTTTTCATCAATTAATATCTTAAATTATCCTTTGATTATGTTCTGGTCCGCCATCTAGTGGTGAATTTTTTTTTGGCCCGATGCCAAACTTACTTGCCGACCCCTGCCCTATATGATTTGTTTCTTCTCTTTCAGAGTCTGCTTTAGGGGACACTATGGACCAACTCTCCCAGCACACCTCCTGCGAGCCTGTGCCTAGTCTTCCCAGAGATGAGCTGGACCAGGACTACCTGGAGCCCAATGTGGATCAGGACCTGGACCATGACCATGAACAAGCTGAAGACCAGCGACTTGAAAGTGACTCCACTCCATCTAAGACTGTGGAGCTCAAGGTTCTGTGCACACAACAGTGTTTAGTGTCAGCTTCTTCATTTAGTTTTCTAATAAGTATTCTATGGAGAAGAAGCAGGTTTAGGTTGATACCATCTTTGCGTTATGGGTGGCAATATGTAACTATTCTTCCAAGCAGATTTAAACAACTAGTTGTAAGAATTCCAATCACATTGTTTAATTAACACTCCCCTTGCCGTCCCGTCTGATTAAAACGATCTCCCACTCCAAAACCTTTTCCTAACTTTGCCTTTCTTTTCTGCACCTGACTTAATCTTAAATATATTTCTATGCCTGCCTGTTTTGTTGACACTCTTCTGTATCTAACTTTCCAATCTGCCTCTACACTCACCTTCCTCTCCCTGTCTGCTAATTTCTTCAGTTTAATTCAGATTCTGCTCTGTTCTTCCTGCTTCTAACCCTTCACTGCTGTCCTCTAACTATCGCTTCTTTCTTCATCTTCTCGTGGACAGAGGGAGGAGGCAGGCTCTCCTGTAGACTCTAAGACGGAGGTATTTTTAGCGTGATTTATCTATCTGTGTGTCTAATTGTCTGTCTGTCATTGTCTCAATTACACTCTAAATCTGCATACACACTGCTAGCATGGCTTTAGAGTGCCTCGAAAAATAGCAACGTGATTGCTATGTTGTTAGCCACATGGCAGATCTTGTAATTTTCCAGCCTTCATGGCTTTTCTTGAGATCCAGATGAGACCATTGTTCATAGCTGGATCATATAATGGCTATTTGTTAAGTGTTTAAAGGAGAACTGTGATGTAACTTCATTAGCTTCATTAATTTCCTTTTTGTTAACCAGGCTGTACTAGTGCAGAAAATAGCTATTTAGGCTTTGTTTTAGAATACTGTTGTACAGAATGGAGGCTTTCAAAAAAGTTACCAGTAGTTTATGCAATAATGCAAAGCATGTAACATTATATTAATTAAGATTAATATAGGTTATAGATGTAATAATTAGTAACAGACAATACTTGCGCTTACAAATAACACTTAAAAGGGACACATTTACATCCTCTCCACAATCCAGTGTTTTTCCTTATTGAATATCCTGTTTAATTCCCAAATATACAGAACATAACAGATTTAAAAAGGGTATGATTGCCATTTCATGTTGACTTTAAGAAATATATTGGGTCTTGTTCACTAACTGTATGTACACAGGAACAAAATGAGTTATATATCATATTAGAAATGGAACTGTACAAAGTTCTATTGTATTAAGTTTTATAACTACATACAGTGCAATATGTGTTTTAGAATCAAACACTTGATTTAAGCTGAACATATTCATGCACGTGAACATAAAAGTACAAAATTATTAGTGTTTTATTTCCCATCTGTTTTCATAAATAGAAGGATCACTGTACAAACTCTTTCTTAAGTATGGAGGAGCTCAGGGACATTCTTCAGAAACAGAGCTGATGTTTTGCCATACTGCCAGATTAGTCTTGTCTTAGCACCATGTTGACTTAGACTTCTTGCAGAACAGCCCATGTATTGATTTGTGCTGGAAAGGTTTTGCAAAGATTAAGTATGTCATTGGTGTATCATTTATCCATGCTCAAAGATAATTTCCAGAAAATGCCAGTCTGCACCTCATAAGACATGTATGATGAAAAGAAAGCTCAGGAGATTTGTGTCACTGAATTTGATACAGTATGCCATGCTGCTCAATGTGACTAAGACAACTTTAAACCTGTGTATCTGAGGCAGTGACACAACCTCTTTCACTCTCTGTACTTCCATGGCTGACATCAACGTCTGTATGAGAGTTCCTCTCTCTGTTTGGCTGCCTGCTTTATGAATTCAACCATGCTCTGCCTCTCTGTCTCCACTACCTCACTTTGCCTCTGCCTCTGTTCCTTGGCTTGCACCCCCCCCCCCCACCACCCCTTTATCCCAGTCGGACCAGGACTTGGCCCCACGTCCTAAACAGGAGGTACTATTTCTCATCGATCAACTGCCTGAGCTGTCACTCTCTGTAACTACACATGTTGCAGTTTCTCTTTCTTTCTGTAATTGTTTTCTAGAGGAAGTAACAGAAAACCCAGCCAAGATGGCAGTTCATCTGACATCTGTTACCAACACCAGCATGTTTCATGTTTTCTGTGCTGCTTTTTTGTCTTAAATGTTGACGATGTAGTGATTAATAATGAAGAGGGCTCAAATCATATAGACAGATGTTTGTCATGAGCTGTAGGCATTACAATATTTATTGTATTTATAGCATGTTAAAGTATTAGACTAAAATTATGTTGTGTCTATAATGTTCTCTTGAAAAGAAGAATGTACAGTCTAAAGTGATGGAACAGATAATTTTATTCCTATTGGTTTATTGGAGTTTTCTATTATTTCAACATGCTTATTCATGTGTTTCAAGAACATGTGCCTGATGTTTGCATTTGCGTACTTATTATGTACTTACCATGGTTAGATAAACAATTCTAAACAGCTGTGCTGGTCTCCAGAAAGCCCTCACTTAAGTAATTGCTGAAGGTAAGTGGTTCTACCGATTGACCTGTTTGTTTTATAGCAGTTCCTGGATAAACCAGAGGATGTCTTGCAAAAACATCAAGCCAGCATCAATGAGCTGAAAAGAGCGCTGAGAGAGCCCAACAGCAAACTGGTCCACAGAGAGAAACGTCTCTCTGGAGCCTCGTCTGGTAGCACTCCGGAGAAAAAATCTGTGAGTAATTGGTACCTGCAAGGAATCGTATTGTGCGGTGCCTTTTTAAAAAGCAAAATGCTATATAATTAGTGTTATTTTGGTCTGATACTGCTTTAAGATGCCTGTTGAGGATTATTCAGATTTATGTCAGAACCGGTCTCGGATTTAGTGCTTGATTCGTTATTCATGCGCTCTTTTTTATGTGACTAATCTCTCTTTAAGTGGATGCTGTTGAACCATTTCATGTCATGCCTCTGGTCAAGTGCTGTCAGCAATTTGGATCTTTAATATAATCTGGCTGGAGTGGTTTATTTGAACACAGCATGAATGCATTTTCTTTAATTAGTGTTATAAAGACAATGATATTGCTCGATAATAAAAGCAAATGGCATTTTAAGTACTCGTGTACATGAATGTCTCTCTTTTGTTTAACTTCAAAACACCCTTCTAACTTTGTACATAAAATTCTACTTGATAACATGAATTTTTCCTCCTCAGATCAATAAATTATCTTGCATCATAAGATTTTTTTCAGATTCATATTGCAAATATATGCACTATACATATTACAGTAGAGGGTGTTGTTGGCACTGACAGGCCATTGAAACTGTTCACTCTATTGATATATAGGCCTCAGAGGATTCCCTATTGATTGAGAAGCAAGATGGTTGTCAAAGAGACCTGCCCCTCAGTAAAAAAGACGAAAAGAGCAGGAGTCCTAGAGTAGCTTCATTAGCCACTGGATTCAACAGAGAGACAGAAGACAAAATGAGAGGGAAAACCATCACCACACACACTGACAAAAGAGAAAAACAAAGTGTAGCAAAAAGGATCTCAACAGAAACCATCCTATCGCCAGAGAAGCCCCTGAGAAATCGTGCTAAAAGCCCTGCTTTAAGGTACAACCATTTCCAGGGTGCCGGTTCTTTGGAGGAGAAAGCATATGATAATGGGGACCCTCAGGACAGATGTTTGTCAGAGAATGTCATTCATACAAATGGATGCGATGAATATGCAACAGAGAGACTCTGGGGCGATAAAAAGTACATTGGGGTAACCAATAGAGAAGACAATGACTTGGCAAGGTATGTAGAGAGAAGCTTCGGAGAGGCTTCTCCCAATGCAGCCATGGACAAATATATGAGAGATCGATATAATGAAAACCAGTGGGAAAGGCAATCCTGTGAAACAGAATCAGAAAACACCAGAGCAACCTTACAGAAGCAAACATCTAAAGCGGATTCAAAGGGTAAAGGCTCAACAATCCAGAGACACGATTCTACTGCAAGCGACACATCACAGTCTGAGGTGAAACGAATCGTTCCACTGAAGCCTGAGAGGTCAAAGAAGCTGAAAGGCAATAAAGGAGCCAAGCTGCAAGGACAACTGAGTGAGAAAAGCTTTTCAGGATCATTTGATGAAAGTGAAGGGACCAAGTCTAAGGAGGAGCAAGTTGGCTTTGAGAATGTCCTGGACAGCTTGTCGCAGCCCAGAAATTCTGCAGCTTTAGAAAGCACTGGAACTTTTGCCAAACAAGACTGGGCGAGTAATTTTCACAATAGGGAAGTCAGAGAATATAGCTGTCAGTCTCTCCAAGACAGGCCCCAATTAAGGGATCTCAAGAACAATGCAGACCACAGACTTAGTATCGAACAAGATCAGTTTCTTTTTGATGATCCATTGTTTATGTTTGACTTTCCTACCAATTCAACATTTCCAGCATTTGACCAGATTCCCCCCTTATACCCACCTGTAAAATCCCAGAGGGCAAGAGATACACGTACCAAACCTATCACCAAAAGCGATTCTGGCAACAGTCTTCACAAGAGCTCCACAATGGAATCTTCCAAGAGGAAACCAGTGGTAACAACAGCTTGATAATCTGCTTGTCACTCACAGGAACTAAAGCATCGCATGAATCGGCACATCCATATCTATAGTTTTACATAATGCACATGCCAGTAAAACATAAGTAACCTGTTTCTGAGGAGAGTTGAGTAGAACAGTCAGTTTTTTGTGTAATCGTAGCATGATAGAAGATAGAAGTTTAAGGTACAATAACCGATTGTACCTCTGTCTGATTGGATGAGGACGTGCCACTTCCGTTTTCTCTCCTTCCTCTGCACAGCTCAACATCTGCTTGCGCATTCGAGAAACACTTAGGATCTTCCACATAATCTCCATTGCTTAAGCTTCAGGCTTCCGTTCCACTAACTTTCCACCTGATGTGCGGTCTTTCCTTCCAACATTCTTTTTCTTGTTCCCTCTTACCAGGCATGTAGGGAATGGTTGTTGCAAGGAATCAAAGGCCTGTGCACCATATTCTTATGCTAAAATGCCATTTTTGCAAACAAAAGGGCTTCTGCAAGACTTTCAAAAATGGCCATGGTATTGTTCATAAGAAGGGCTCTGAAAGTTGATTTAACAAGGAACGGTTTTAGCTGTCATTTAGAATATAATATGCCCAGCTTCATTATTAAGGATTTTGAATTTACTCTTTGACTTGGCTGGGGGGAAAAAAATGGTCAGTTTACTTCACAACCAACTGCAGGGTACCTTAAGGGCTTTCTTTTTTAATGCAAAAGCCCACTGAGCTGCAATTTCAATAGACACCAGTTGTTGTCAAAACAGATACTACCGTATTTCATTCAACATTGAAACAAAAAAAGAAACTTGGACTAGAAAAGCCTGAGGAATAACCAGGCAAAATTATGTCTAATATAGATATAATGTTCTGATTGATTAAAAGGCTCTTTAGTGGCACTTATTGCAAAATTGCACCCAGCTGCCATAATATATTTTAACTTTCAATTGTTGTGGTGCGATATGTTGTACGCTCTAGTTCACACTGTTGAAGACTCTTTGTCTACATTTGTATCTGTCAATCAGTGTATTCGGTCAGTTATATAAATGTCTGGTTGTTGCAGAGCCTAGTCTGGGCTCCTTCCCTGTTATCTCAAATTTCAGTGCACTAACTTTGCATTGCTCTTCCTATTATTTCATCTCATATTCCAGGAGCCTCTTCCCACTCCAGCAATTCATGCGGAGCCTCAGGAGGAAGCCCAGGTGCCTCATTTTTCCACTCATCTTAGCTACTGCTACCTCCTTGCTAACCCACAAGCTTTGACTTTCACATTTTTGTACACATAAGCACTTATATTTGCCTTCTGTCTTCTGTTCCCATCATCACAGCATGAATTAATTGCATGATCCAAACCATCCTACACAGAAGTGTAATTGAATGCATCCACCACATGCATTGATTCCTTGGCACAGTTTAGGAAGTTGCCACATTAGCATGAATTTAACATGAAGTTGTAAAAATGGCTAAACACTGAAATTGCTGTGGAGAAATAATATATGACCTAAACATACAGACTTGCAGTACTCTACCCTTGGGTGAATTTGTTTTATCAGTATATTACTGTCTCAGTTTTTCCTCAGAGACATGTAACACTTCTGACATTTCAGTTAGTCTTTTGAGTTGAACTAACCCCTGCATCTCTACTAGATTTTAACCATCAGTCACCACAATGTTGTCTCATTCGTCTCATGTGAAGAAGATGTAACATCCATTACACTGCCTTGTTTTACCTGTTTGTCAGTCAACATTTGCTCTTGTAGCATAGCTGGTTCCTTGCACCAAGACCTATTTTTCTGCTTCTTCAGAGAGAGCCCTGGGAGAGGCGTTTAGGATCGGTGTCAGAAGATGATCCTGACCCAGACACTCTGTACCTGAAGGAGACCCACCTGGGCATTGAACGCAAATGCTCGAGTATCACTGTTAGCTCAACGTCCAGCCTGGAGGCTGAGGTGGACTTCACTGTGCTCATGGACTTCCAAACGGGTATCGAGGAATTTTCTAGAGGCATGACTGAGCTGGGGGAGAAAGACTTCTCATCTGAGTTTGGCCTCTCTGACCGTCCCACCCATCCAGCCTTTATACTGGGAGCAGATCCTATCTACTTTCCAGAGGAGAAACCTGTAGAAGTACCAAGGCCCATAGAGAAACCAAAGCCTGTGGTAGAACAGAAGCCACTGGAGGAACGTAAACCAGAGGTAGACGAGCGTCCTATCTCTTTCAGCAAAGTGGCTGGCTCACCAAATCACTGGTCAGAGTAAATGTGTAAATGTGCTGATGAATGCAGTCACATCCCATTTTTTCTCACATTCTACAGGGCATCAGAGCAAAGCATGAAATTACATTGGAATTTGAGTTCATGATTGATGCTAATTCCATGCCATTTGATGCTGCCCTCCATAGTTCAGTCAGTCAGTTCAGGTTTGGTTTCTTTTGATTTCAGAATTTTGTTATGTTTTTCATTGCTTCTTATTCTTTTCTTTTGAACCATGACTCACCATATGCTGCCAAGTTCATTTGATTGGCACTGTGTTTCTTAAATCTCATGATCATTCCCAGGTTTCAACTTAATCTGTTTCATTTCTTTCCCAAGCCTTTTGTACCTAAGAAAGCTCCTCGGTCAGTAAAAGCTGCCCAAGCCTTGAGGAAAGACTCTACAGAACAAGCTAATACCCAGTCGATGAGACGGGAGAGCTCTGAGTCACCCCCAATCCATCCTCTCAGCAGAGAGAGCAGTGAAATCATTGCCTCCCAAGCTCTGAGGAAGACCGAGGTCAAGATCGAGACACAGCCCAACGGCTCCGAGGTCACCACGACCATAATGGAGATTGCAGACCCGGTAAAGACCTTTTAGCACATCATATGTACTTTTCTGGTGATATGTCACTGTACGATAGGTTAGAGGAACATGCTCTGAAGACTGTAATTATGTCAATTATCATCAATTACATAAGTGAGAGTAATTACATTCTTTTATAACTTACACTGTATTGGATCTTGTAACTTCTATGCTTGCTTTCTTAGGACCATGGCATCAGCGGTATGCGAGAGGCTGTATACTCTATGACAGAGAGAATCTCTCCTGTAAGTATTTTCATCTGGTGAACTTCTGTCTTTGCTTCTGCTCTGTCATTTTGTCTGTTTTTTTTAAATTTCCAACTTTAGTTCCAGAGTTTTCTTCAGATGGCTTGCGTTATTTGTGAGGTATAATACTACGTTATAGATTTCTTGTTTTGAGAAGTGTTTATTCATTATATTCTTGAACAGGTGAACCTGGGATCATTAGCTAGAGACGGTTCACCTTTAATGGTGACTGAGAATGTAACATCAGCCACTACAACTCATGTTACTAAGGTATCTGAAAAAAAAAAAAAAGAATCTTCTGGTCGCCAATTTTTTAGGAAAGTGAAAATGTACATATATACTGTATGTGTTTCTGTTTTGTAGACGGTGAAGGGAGGCTACTCGGAGACAAGAATTGAAAAAAGGATTATCATTACTGGTGATGATGATGTTGATCAAGATCAGGTAGGTGCAGAAGGGCTGGACATTTTTAATGAGATATATGATTTATATCAGCTTTAGAAGGGTTAGTTCACAAACAAATTATATGTTGTTACCATTTAGGCTACTCACACTCAGATTTTTCCAAACCCGTAAGACCCGTAATTGCAACACAAATTAAGATGTTTTCAAATAAAACCTGAGATATTTCTGTCCATCCATTGAAAGTCTAGCAAAGAGGAATAGCCTTATACTCTGTTGATAACAGTGCAGTGCTTCCGGGAGCGTTTCGAGACAGTTTGCTCTTGCATGAACAGCCATTAATGAGATTCTATTGTGATAAGATATTTTGAGATATTTTTTTTTTTGCACCCAAAGCAATTCACATTGCTTCATAAAATCTGGAGTCACATGGATTTCTTTGAGGATGCTTTTTGGAGTGTGAATGTTTAGACGACCTAGACTAATTACATTGATGGATAAGTCAAGTCAAGTCAAGTTGAGGTTTATTGTCATTCCGCTACATGTGGGGACATACAGTGGAACGAAATGTCGTGCCTTGCAGGACCATGGGGCTACATAAATACAGACATATAACAATGAATTAAAAAACACAAACCTATACACAACTAACCTACTGACATATTTAACTATAAGTATACTATATATAAGTATTTACCCTATACAAACTAAGAGAATAAAGGATAAAATACAAACTATACGAATGCTTCACAAATACTGTACATGTGCAAAGAGAGACATTTTGAGTCAAGCAGCTGGTTGGGGAACAGTGCAGGATGATTATAGTGCATGAGCATGTAAACATACATATATTGCTGAGTCTTTTGTGGGATTGTGTACATTCAGCAGTGTGTGTAAAGTATCTAGTGCACATAGAGGAGAGTGTGTTACTACAGGTGGTTTGTACAGGCCCACTCACCTGTGTGTAGCACACTTCGAATTGCACAAAAAAAAAAAAAAAGTTCCATACAGTTTTTTCTTTGGTGTGGTAAGGTTTGTGGTTGGGGGTGGTCCATGTATCAGGAGGTAGGGGTTTGCATGGGGTTTCAGAGGGGGGCGGGGTGATTTGAGTTCAGGGCTCTCACAGCCTGGGGGAGAAAACTGTTGAGCAGTCTGGCGGAGCGGGCTCTGATGCTCCGGTACCGTCTTCCTGATGGTAGGAGCTGGAAGAGACTGTGGGAGGGATGGGTGGAGTCCTTCACGATGCTGTTGGTTTTGCTGGAGAATCGTGTAAGGAAAATGTCCAGGATGGAGGGGAGAGGGGCTCCGATGATCTTTGCAGCTGTGTTCACTGTCCGCTGGAGGGTCTTGCGGTCAGCAGCACTGCAGTTCCCGTACCAGACAGTGATGCAGCTGGTCAGCACACTCTCAATGGTGCCTCTGTAGAATGTGGTGAGGATGGGTGGAGCGAGACTTGCTCTTTTCAGCTGGCGGAGAAAGTGTAGGCGCTGTTGTGCCTTTTTGGAGAGTGATATGGTGTTGGTGGTCCAGGTGAGATCCTCTGTGATGTGCAAAATCTCGATCACACTTTTGTTGTTCACACTAGTTTGGGGACCAGTTCTCACTACAATCAACTATGACTTTTGCCACAATAGACTCCTAATTTGCTGCTTATTAATAGTTAGTAATGTAGTTAAGTTTCGGTGTGGGGTAGGACTGGGAGATCTAAAATGTGGTCATGCAGAATAAAGGTCCTTGCACACTGAGTCCAAAATTTTCGTATAAATTTTTTCGTATTCATCATCCTAAAAAATTGTCACGCACAGAAACCTGAGTCCGATGCGTATTAATTTATTATTAATAATGATTTTGTTTCCAAGGACCTATACAGTGCTTTGTGCTTGTCAGATGCCATTCTGGATTTTGGCGTCCGCTTGTACCGTGGCTCTAAATTGTCAATACACCTCCCAAAATGCTTGTCATGGATGCGAAAAATGCAGAAGATTGAACCCGATCTGAATTTTTTATGACGGACGGAAGTTTTGGAGGCAGTATGTAAACGTGATTGACACAACGTGAAGTCATTAGTCGTACTCAAGTGTGCAAGGACCACAAGGCATTAATATGTACGTTATACTAATAAACAGCCAATATGGTATTAATATGCATGGTAATAATTAACTAGTTAGTAGTGAGAATTGGTTCTTAAAAAAGTCTCTGTTTTATTTAATTTTATATTTTAATATTTTATAAAAAATATTATCATTTGTGTTACGAAGATGAACAAAGATCTTCCAGGGTTGGAATAACATGAGGCTGAGGAACTGAATTTTAATTTTTAAAGCGACCAAGAAATTATTTTTCCATGGAATATTGCAGTGTTTACTTTAAATTATTGATCTATGAACATCATTATTTTTTAATGAAAAATACCCCCCCAAAATATTAACTTCACCTCTCCTCGCAACAAAATCTCTTGAAAATCTCTGATGACTACCCTCCAGCAATTTGTCACTCACGTGAGATTACAGCAATTAGCAAACAACAACGTTTCAACTGATTCTTGATGGACAAAATCAACATCATCATACATTTTTCTTGTTATAGAAGCCATTTCAAAATATGTCACAATAGGAAAGAAAAGCAATTTCTGTTTCAAGCTGCCTTTAAAGTGCAAATTAATTAGTCGGAAAGCATATTACTAATTCATTAGCTGCATGTTTCTCTCATTTAACTTGAGAAATAAATTACTTTTTCACAGGCGCTTGCCATGGCAATAAAAGAAGCCAAGCAACAGCACCCTGACATGTTGGTAACCAAGGCTGTAGTTGTCAGGGAAACAGAATCTTCCACTCAAGATCCACATGAGGAATCGAAGGTATTTGTCACCGCTAGCCCCTGCATGCACAATTAATCCATCCATTTCGAAAATGCATATTATGGTTTCACTTCAGTGTTTATCTGTCATATTGAGCCTGCTGGTGTATAGCAGTTTGACAAGGGTGTAATGACATGTCAAAACCAGTTCAGTCAGCGCCATGTGTTAACTCTAGGTGGACAGCGCTGACAAACACACTCTTTCATTTTACTGCAAACCGAGCAGTTATCAAAAATCTATGGCAAGGCTTATTGTATTCCATCTTATAACAGCAATCACTTATTGGCAGTGAAGTGGATCTTCTAATAAACGGTTGTGTTACATGATCTGTTTATTTGTTTTTCTCTCCATTAGTCCTGATCTCCTCAGTTCTCAGGACTTCAACGGGAAGCAACTGTTCCTCAATGACTGCCGGTGGGTCCCTAACATCTACAGGCCTCTTATTCTAAGCTTCTAGCTTCCACTTACATACACGACACTAACATTTACACATGCACACAAACACATGCTGTGTTTGATGTCGGAACCTATTCCTTCTCATGTAATTTCTATTTCGTGTCTACATTCGCTGTGGTAACATGGACATACTGGTTCAGGAGGCACACGGTCTCCTTGGCTGAGGACTGCTGGGGAAGGACAGACTCAGCATCACATCGATCAGATGATTTAGCCGCCATTGTAGTCTCTTGCTTTTTCTTCACGAATGTGAAAACTAACCAAGCGTACTATCGACAGCCCGATGCTAACATCAAGCATGAGGCATGGGACTTTTTGATGAACATTGCTGAAGATTTAGCTTAGTGGAGTGACAGTAGTGTCTATTGAGTAGTTTTTTCTAGGGTTCATTGAGATATAACACAGAAGATCTTTTTGCAAATACTGAAGTGTAGGGAAAAGCCTAGCTAGAGTACATACAGTATGTCGTGCTTCTCTGATCAACAAACGTTATGTTGCTGTTAAATTCTGAACCTCATCTGCATGTGGCAAAGCAGGGTTTAAAATGTTTTCACATACAACCAACTAACTAAAACCTCTGGTTCAGTGTCCTTACAAACTGGAAAGGAAAATGAGACGGACTGTATTAATGTATGATTGCCAAACCCTTTGATGGTCCTCTGAAAAGTATTTCTTTCCATATTAGACATAATATGGAGATAGTGGACTTGCGCATTGTTCCAGAATTTTGATATACTGTTGTATTTTTTTTATAGATGTCTAGAATTTTTTTATTTGTTTTATTTCAGAAGCCCTTACAAATACAGATATCACGAACGGAGCAAAATTAAAAGCGCCAATTTACAGTCCAAACATTTCAAGGTACCAGTAGTAAACAAGCTTTATCCCCAAGTATGACATTGTTTTGAAATGCACAATACAAAAAGTAAGACATTTGCTTGTCGAATGCTGTATTTCATCTACGCATATTGTTAAACTGTGAAAAAGTCCAAAGAAACTAAATCTAATTTGAGTTCAGTACATGCTGACACACTTATATAATTAATGCGTTATGTGCATTTAGTCAAAGCATTTGAACAAAGTTCAGTTTATTAGGATTGCAGAAAACAATGTATAATTTTTTTTTCCAACAAGCCAATATTTAACAAATTCCCTACTGCTCTATATGTTTGAGACTTCTGTGATTTATTTATTTATTTTTACAATGTTCCTTCCCACACAGTGCTGTGTCAACGAACTAATGATTTTTAAACAGTTAAAACGGTTCTGATTTGTTAGATATGAGACCTTTTTATGTGTAAATATCATGAGCCTGTGGTTTTCAGTGAAGTGACCCTTGAGCCATGATTCTCTTTACAAACGTTCCTCTGTGAAAGCGGTAGAGATCCTGAATGAGACAGGACATATATGTGTTCTAGTATTGAATGGATGAATGAGCTTCGAATTGTGTGTATTGCCAAATTAAACACTTTATATTAGGATGAAAGAAGGCCAGGATAGCTCTTAAAGTCCGTGTAAAGTGATATTAAAACATGTTTTCTGAGTTTTTTACACAACAGAAAAATTTTATTAACTACCCAGCCAAATTTGAATGATAAAAAACCCTAAGTACTGTATATTTAATATCACAGACATTCAAAAAGACAAACTAAGAACTTGACCTCTCAACAGTTATTATAGTGTTAGGGGCGGGGCCACGCTCGGTGGCTCCACGGCGTCATCGAGCCACCGCTTTAGCCCCGCCCAAAAAATTCTGAACACAGAATTGGTGAAAAACTGTTTAATGGTTTAACTCCACAATTAAGTACTACATAGTTCAGAGTCTTTGTAATGTGTTTCAGCAATACATTTCTAACATTTGCAATGTGTTTAGAAACAATTCTCAGAATTCTCTTTACACAGACTTTAAACCACAAACACATTGCATTCCACCAAATACACAAAATAATGTTAATTTGGTCAGGACTGTGCACTGTGTGAAAATAATACTTTACACAACCTGCAGGTATCAGAAGGGAAATTTGTACGTCATACTTCCAACTTGTACAGTGACTGATTTTTGAGGACATGGGAGCTGTTCTTGAATATAAAGAAAAGAAGTGCCATGCAAAGCATTCTTTCGCCAGCCCATTTGCTAAGCCTATGTCAGAGTTTTGTCTCTTTACAAGGCAATGCCCTTGTTTACGCTGTACATGTTGCATTTAAGATTTGAACTTTGAGGGAAAAAAAAAGTTAAGCTTCGAAAAGTACGTTTAGCATCAGTTCCCCTGAGATTCCACCTGCAGACACTTCTGTTTACAATGCTATCCTCTACTTTCTACTGCTTGGTTTTGTGTGTTTGCTGTACAGTGTTCGAAATAAATAAGATCCATCCATGTGGTCAAGTTTGCTATTTGTTGCATCTGAGTTAAACATTACATTACTGTATATTGTGTATTATCCAACAACGGTATAGGTGCAAGAATTTTCCATTTTGTTTAAGAAATGTTGTTAGTTCTGTCACACTGCCCTCTCGTGGTCTACTGAGGAGCATAGGCTACTCAAAATCGTCAATAGGACTCTAGTATCACGTTTCTCTAATTTAATAACACCTCTGATTTTAAGCACAATTAAGGGAGAGCATTTGTTCCCAGAAATATTAACAAACAGTGTAGAGTTATCACCAATATCATCAGTTATCGTCAAGACTGACTGAGTAAAACTTGGCGAAAGTAAGGTGTAATTTTAAACAAACTAAATGGTCACCGAATAAATTCGCCTCTGGGTAACACTTTAGAATACTGTTCCATCATTAATGAACAACTACACAAGTTGAATAACACAATATTAGCACTCTAGTAACTACTAGTATCTAACAATAAACTCTGAATAATGAATTAGTAAGGAATAGTGCTTAGTCGAATGTAGTAGTTCACTATTAGCTAATCAGTAATTACTATTTTTTCATACCTGACTAAGAACTACTGTATACAGGTTCATAATTAATATGAATAATACATAATGTATAATTAATTCTAAAGTAAAGGCCATGGTAACCCACTAGTAAGGACTCAAGTATTACCAAATCCTTCAGAAGTAATTGCTAATTATTTGGATCAGTATTCTAAAGTGAAGATCGTGATAACTCCCTAGTAATTACTGAAGTCATTGTAAACTTTTAAGGTTTTTGTAAGGTTTTGGTTAGTAATTTATTTTGCTAGATTTGGTAACACTTAAATCATTACTAGTGGGTTAGCATGATCTTCACTTTAGAATACTGATCCAAATAATTAGTAGTTTCTTCAGAAGGATGTAGTAACACTTGAGTCATTACTATCCAAAACCTTACATATATGTCAAAAGCTTACAATGACATCAGTCAATATTAGGGAGTTATGATGCTTTTTATGATTCTAAAGTGTTACCTGCCACTGTATTCCAATCTTTGTGGGTGCTTTTGCTCGTTTGCTGTTTTTCTCACTTCCGATTCCCGCGCTTCATCAGAGACCTGGGCGCGCGCAGATGCAAACAAGAAAACTCGTTACGTTTTCTAAGGTAAGACACATTTTCTTTTTTATAAATTAAACTTTTTAAACTTATATAACGAAAACATTAAGCTAAAGGTTACCTACCACTTTAGTTGGAAGCACACAAACATATGACTTAAGAGCTTGTAATCTTTTCTGGCATTATCCTATCTTGCTGTTAACAGCAATTTAATAATTGGTGCTTAAATGAGTAGTCAGTATAAAATACAGGGTAAAGGTGCACCCTGACCAATAATTGTCTTGGACATTTATGCAACACATAAATCAAAAAATTTTCAGAAAGTGAAAACCTTGATGAAAGGGCAAGTGATGACTAAGAAGTCTTTGCATAGACAAGGCTGGTAAGAATATCCATCACACTAGTCTTTCTACAAGTGTTTCAGTGTTATGGCAACACTTTTGGGCAAGTCAAAGTTATTTTCTGTGTTAAAGGACAGCATACCATTACCTCTATAAAATATATTAAATTATATTAAAGAAATCTGGCATATACATAAATAAAATAAAATGCATGCACAGATGCACTATTCCAAAAATGATCAATAACATGCATTTAGAAAACAGACAGGATGAATTTATTTCATGCTGACTAGCTTTTTCACTTTCTAAAGTATTTCAGCCAGATGCCTGTTTTGGTATTTAGCCAGAGCTATGTTTAAAATTTCCAGTATTTTAATAATTAAATTAGGCATGTTAAGCTCATCCTCAAAAAAGTCATCAGGAGGCCCTCTGACCTTCTCACCTTTTGCACCACTCATGAATTTGCATCCCTGATGATATAAAATTTGCATTCTATAACAGTAGAAATTACAATGACTAACTCACAAATATCTTAAGAACATTATTTGTTCCTTGATTTATTAAAAGCAGACAGTCCATTCAAATACTGTATTCCAAGCCACTACAGAGCCAGTTCATGCTAAACAGCTTGAAAATGGAACATAAGCATTATGTCCTAAGTATTTAATTATCACAGCTATTACCTATAGAAAGCACCTTAACAGAAAATGAACGCTGGTATTTTACAGTCAAAATATCTGTTATACATCATCAAATAATGGAATTGTCAATGAACAGAAAAGAAAACAAGACAACTATTTAAGGCTGTTCTGGTCCTGAGGATATTTTACATACTGTTTCTCATTAAAGAGGCACACACACTAGCAAAACAAAGATCTCAGTGCATGACTGAAGGAACAACCAGCTTGAGACAGCCAGAGAGCTCTTTTACTGTATAAGTAAGGCCAGCAGCATTAGCTTCGTCTTTCAAACAGACAGGGGGGCATGTCAACACCGGGGGACTGTAAACTCTGTCTGATTTGAGGACAGCTGATTAAATGGGTTGATGGTCTTACAATGAAAGTGTCTGTGAGGTATGGCAGTATGGATTTTCTTCAAAGGAGTTCATTAAGTATTCCCAAGCTTCCTATGGAAAAGGCATTTGTGTGGTTCTCCACTGCCAACCGTCTATAATGGATGAATATGGATTTATCTTATCCAAACAGATGTCCTTGTATGTGAATCCTTAAGAGTGAACTGTGTGTCATTTTATGCCCTTGACTATCCAGTTCCTGGTTGGAAACCACTTGGGTAACATCCGTCGATACGTTTATCCCAAAAAATGCAATAGCTCCTACTCCACTGTCTCGGCAGCTTTGGTGTCAGTGATCAAAACCAGATTAGCAAACATCCTCTTTTAAAAAGTGAGAGGAAAACTTTCCTTCTGAAGAGTCTCATTTGTAAAACAAACTGGAAAAAGACAAGTGGATCCACTTGTAGATGTTTGTACTGTTCGCTCCGCTGTAGAGTTCAGTTCATCTGTCATAAGAAAGTCCTGACCATACAGTAGAGTGATAGTGTTATGAGGACTGGTAGTGCTTTCCTCTCTGGGGCAAATCCAATCGCATGTGCAACTGCAAAATATAAATAGAAAAAATCTAAATCATATTTCAGATAGCCAACAAACAACAACAACAAAAAAAACAACAAGATGTTTACAGTTTCAAATAGTGTGATAGGTATTCTGGTTCTCCTTCACTTTAAGTCTAAGAGATTTTCACTTGCTTTGTGTAATTAATATAATTACCAAAAGTTGCATTATTGACATGATAGCCTAAAAAAAAACCACCACAAGTTCAGCATACTGAAGGACAATAGTTATAAACGCCGTAAGGGCTATAAGCAGACCTGCTATCCTGGGGATGGTAATCTGTTTGCTGCTGCTCCCTTCTCCTCCTTCACTGACTGGTTTAATCTGGATGATGTAATCCTCGTCCACAGGCAGAGAGAGCTCAAGAGATGTGCTGTTAGTCTCCACCACGCTGGGCCGACTCTGTCTGCTTTGCTTGTACATGACCTTCAAAATAACACAGCAGCTGTAAAACTCGGTTACACTTTATTTTAAGGTGTCCTTGTTACAGTGTAATTACACATTTAAGGGAAAGGGAAGTGGTGTGTGGCCAAGTATGGTGACCCATACTCGGAATTTGTGCCCTGCATTTAACCCATCCAAGTGCACACACAGTAGTGAACATACACCCGGAGCAGTGGGCAGCCAATGATGCGGCGCCCGGGGAGCAGTTGGGGGTTCGGTGCCTTGCTCAAGGGTCTCACCTCAGTCGTGGTATTGAGGGTGGAGAGAGTGTTGGTTATTCACTCCCCCACCTTCAATCCCTGCCAGATCTGAGACCTTCGGGTTACAAGTCCGACTCTCCATTCATTAGGCCACGACTGCCCTGTACTAAGTACTAAGTAATTAACTACATGTACTTACTATATGTTTAGGGTTAGGATTAGGGTTTGGTTTAGGGTTACTTGCATGCAATTATGCATAATTAATTGTTATTGTAATAGTAAGTACATGTACTGTAACGTGTAACAAGGACACCTAAAAATAATGTTACCTAATGTCATCTAAAACTCAATTCATATGTAACAAATGATGGACCGCTGAATTCATGGTGTGCATTATACAATACACTTGAATTATTTGATCCCCTGCTGATTTTGCACGTTTGCTCACTGACAAAGAAAGGATCAGTCTATAATGTCAATGGTGGGTTTATTTTAACAGTGAGAAAGAATAACAAAAAATATAGAAAAATGCACTTAAAAAAAGTTATAAATTGATTTGCATTTTAATCTCAGAATTTTCTGGATCGAATCGGATCTGAAAAAATGGTATCGTTGCATCCCTAGACAAAATCCCTCCTGAGATGGGTGCAAACCTAGTGGCCAACAACAAGAAACGTCTGACCTCTGTGACTGCCAACAAGGGTTTTGCCACCAAGTACTGTCATGTTTTGCGAAGGGGTCAAATACTTATTTCACTCATTAAATGCAAATCAATTTATAACTTTTTTTGAAATCAGTTCTTTTGGATTTTTTGTTGCAATTCTGCCTCTCACTGTTAAAATAAACATACCATTAAAATTATAGATTGATCATTTGTTGTCAGTGGGCAAACATACAAAATCAGCAGGGGATTAAATAATTTTTTTCCCACTGTATATATGGAACTGTATTATGATCCGAAGCAATCATTCAACCTTATTGTGGTATAAACAGAAATAGTGGCTGACGTAGTGATTTGTGTATGTTCATACCTTATAGCCCATAACTTCAGACTCATTCTCCAGAGACTTGACATGATCCCACTTGAGGATGAGTTTAGAGTCTGTAGTATTCCACGTGACTTTCACTGGAGACTGACTCGGTGCTGGAGAAATACATTCAAAGAGCTGAACATCACACTTCAGAGCAGTTTAAAACTGCTGTAGAGTTAAGCATGTTAAGTTTGAAATAGCAGCAGCACACACACAGTACACAGACCTCGTTAAATGTCAAACGGAAGCTCAACTGTGGAGTTCATTGGTTCTTGCAAATGAGAACAAAGCTCATTGGTTCTTGTGCAACAAACGATCATGTTTGAGCAAATGTTTACGATATTTGATAAACTCTATGTACTGTACTATGTACTGTATGTGCATTGATCAATGCATATATGTGAACAATAGGCTAATTTGAAATAACTTATTTTATGATTCATTTCTATAATGCTTATATGGACTTAATAAAGTATGAAAGTTTTGGGGGAATGGACATTCAGTACTAGTGGAAAGACCGAAAATCTGTTTCGAAGATGAAAGAAAGTCTTATGGGTTTAAAACGTCACAGAAGTCAGTTAATTCTCAGCACATAGAGACTCTTTCACCTAGATATCACACTATAGAGACTGTGTCTGTTCCCCGAACTAGAAAATACAGGAAACGTCCAAACCAAAGTAAGAGTTACAATTTAATTGATGTTCAACAAATAAAAAAACAGATATAATACAGATAAACAAATGATAAAGCTTGGCTTATTGAATATTAGATCCCTTTCTACAAAAGCACTTTTTGTAAATAATATGATCACTGACCATAAACTAGATGTGCTTTGTTTGACAGAAACCTGGCTAAAACTAGATGACTACATTACTTTAAACGAGTCTACCCCCCAAGATTACAGTCACAAACATGAACCGCGTCCAAAAGGTAAAGGGGGAGGTGTTGCCACAAATATTTTCTATATTTCTTAGAGGTCGGGTTTCAAGTATAATTCGTTCGAAGTAATGGTGCTGTCACGAATCCTGGCCATGCACTTCCGTTAACTCGCCACCAGATGTCACTCACTCACCACATTGACTCTTACACTACACAGCACTCTGGACTACAGTTCCCACAATCCATTGCACAGATCACAGCTGTCACCATTCACACATCACACACACCTGATTATCATTTCAATCACCACCACACACCATATAAGCCTGGGACTTGCTCTTGCTCAGGGCCGAGTATTGTTAGCGAATATCACTCACATAGCGATAGCAACTTTACAGAGCCATTCTTATAGTCTTAGTCTTGCCTTGTTTTCCTGCCGTGTTTGACCCTGCTCTTGTTTCCTGGATTTACCCTTTGCCTCTGCCGTTTGGACTCTGTTCGCTCCCTGTTTGGATTATTGCTCTCGTCTCTGGATTCTCTCTCTGCCTTGCCCCTTTGGATACTGTTCGCTCATCGTTGACCCACGCTTGCTCCACGGATTGCTCTGTCTTGCCCTTGCCATACCTGTTTGCCGATGTCTGACCCTGCCTGTTTCTGACCATGTTTTTTAATAAAGCCTTGCATATGGATCCGCATGTCTCACGTCTCGTCAGCCCCGTAACAGGTGCTTCATATAACGTTATCCAAAGAAACAAGTGTTAATGATAAATCCCCTGCGATGTTTGTACTGGCTACTGTATACAGGCCACCAGGGCACCATACAGACTTTATTAAAAAAATTGCTGATTTTCTATCTGAGTTAGTGCTGGCTGCAGATAAAGTCCTAATTGATGGTGATTTTAATATCCATGTTGATAATGAAAGAGATTCGTTGGGATCAGCATTTATAGACATTCTAAACTCCATTGGTGTTAAACAACACGTTTCAGGACCTACTCATTGTCGAAATCATACTCTAAATTTAATACTGTCATATGGAATTGATGTCAGTGGCGTTGAAATATTGCAGCAGAGCGATGATATCTCAGATCATTATCTAGTTTCATGTATATCCCATATAGCTAAAGCTGTAAAGCCAACTCCTTGTTACAAATATGGTAGAACCATCACTTCTACCACAAAAGACTACTTTATAAATAATCTTCCTGATTTATCTCAATTCCTCAGCATATCCAATAGCTCAGAACAACTTAATGATGTAACGGAAACTATTGACTCTCACTTTTCTAGCACTTTAGATACAGTTGCTTCTTTACGTTTAAGGAAGATTAAGGAAAAGAGTCCAACACTTTGGTATAATGAGCACACTCAGGCCCTAAAGAGAGCAGCCCGGAAAATGGAGCGCAGCTGGAGAAAAACAAACTTAGAGGTATTTCGTATTGCTTGGCGGGAAAGTACCCTATCCTACAGAAAAACATTAAAAACTGCTAGATCTGCTTACTTTACATCTCTTTTAGAAGAAAACAAACATAACCCCAAGTATTTATTTAATACAGTGGCTAAATTAACAAAAAATATAACATCAGCAAGTGCAGACATTACCCAGCAGCACAGTAGTAATGACTTTATGAACTACTTTACTTCCAAGATCGAAACTATTAGAGATAAAATTGTAACCATGCAGCTGTCAGCCACAGTATCGCATCAGATAGTGCACTATAGATCCCCTGAGGAACAATTCCACTCATTATCTTCTATTGTAGAATTGTATAAACTTGTTAAATCAACTAAACCAACAACCTGTATTTTAGACCCTGTTCCATCTATGCTCTTAAAAGAGGTGCTTCCAGAAGTAATAGATCCTCTTCTGAATATTATTAACTCATCTCGAATCTCCCTTTTCTGTCAAAGATATTAGAAAAGGTAATATCATCACAACTATGCTCCTTCTTAGAGAAAAATATCTGTATGCTTGTATCATCTGATTGTGGTTGTATCTCTCTATTATTGCTACTGGATTTTAGCACAATTTTAGCATCGACCACAACATTCTTTTAAATAGACTAGAAAATTATGTTGGCATTAGAGGAAGTGCACTGGCATGGTTCAAATCGTACTTATCTGACCGCCATCAATTTGTGTAAGTAAATGTAGAGGTATCATACCAATCACAAGTGCAGTATGGAGTACCTCAAGGCTAAGTACTTGGCCCCTTACTTTTCACTCTTTACATGTTACCCTTAGCAGATATCATTAGGAAACATGGTGTTAGCTTTCACTGTTATGCTAATGATACCCAGCTCTATATTTCTTCACGACCTGATGAAACTTACCAATTTGCAAAACTAACGGAATGTATAGTTGATATCAAAAACTGGATGACTAGCAATTTCTTACTGCTAAATTCTGAAAAAACAGAGGTGTTAATTATTGGACCAAAAACTTTGGATGCATGTAAACTTTTTGCATGTAATAACCTAGATCACTGTCTAATACTCGATGGCTGCTCTGTAAATTCTTCGTCATCAGTTAGGAACCTAGGCGTACTTTTTGATAGCAATCTTTCCTTCGAAAAACATGTTTCTAACATTTATAAAACTGCATTTATCCATCTTAAAAATATATCTAAATTACGACCTATGCTCTAAATGTCAAATCCAGAAACATTAATTCATGCATTCATGACCTCGAGGCTAGATTATTGTAAATTATCGCCCAGACTCTGGAACAATCTACCTAACACTGTTCGGGAAGCAGACACACTCTGTCATTTCTAAAGACCCATCTCTTTATCCTGGCTTACACATAATACACTATCGCATTTCTATAATTCAAATCTGTTAAATGATTGTTAGGCTGCATTAATTAGGTCAACCGGAACCGGGAACACTTCCAAAAAAAAACCTGATGTACTTGTTACATTGTTAGAAGAATGGCATCTACGCTAATATTAATCTGTTTCTTTCTTATTCCGAGGTCACCGTAGCCACCCAGATCCAGAATGTATCCAGATCAGATCGTGGATCAGCACCTAGAGATGACCTCTACAGCCAGGACACCTAGATCTATTAATTAGACACCTATTCTTTTAATTTTCCTTCCTAATGATGAAATGGAAACACCCTGAAATAGGGTGATGTTTATAGACAATAACACAATAGCCAGGGTCCATGTCACACTTACGGGGTCTCTTAGTGGTGACATTCACCACAGCACTATCGGGTCCAACACCAGCACTGTTATAGGCTTTGAGTTTGATGTAGTATGTACTGCTGGGGTCCAGTCCACGAATGACAGCAGACGTCCTGTTTCCCACAGTCCTCATCACACTGGCTGTGTCCGGCCTGTCCTTTGTACTCCAGTACCTCAACTGAAATTCACATTCAAATAGTAGTCATAATCAGCATCACAAAGTGTCAAACATTGATGAAAATTTATTGGAGCTGTTATGCTCATGTGGGCCGTCATGTGATATATTCAAGTCAGTCTTGCTTACTGATATTCTGTTTCTAATAAAGCAAAAATCCCCCTACCGCAAACAAAATATGTGACATTTTGCCCAATATGTGACTTTTTTATATATGAATATAAATATATGAATTTTTATAGCTTTGTTTATTGGTAGTTATTGCATTAAGAACATTAACAATACTGTATTCGAGAATTGTTATAACAGTACAGGGAGTGTAATAACACGACTAATATGTAGATCAAACCCAGTCAGACTCATTAGCTTGCTTTATTTGTGTTGTCCTCACCTCATAGCCCATTATGCGTGTCCTACTGGAGCTCCATGGTAAAGGCTTCCAGCTGACCTCCACATCTGAGGCTGACAGGCTCTTGGCACGAACGCGACTGGGGGCGCGACTTGGCTCTATGGTCAGAATAATCATTACTGTAGTGTCTCGGCATGTTTAGGCTCATTATTAGAGCACTGGTGCACTAGCAAATGTTTAGCACTTTCAATT
This sequence comes from Barbus barbus, assembly GCF_936440315.1. Lineage (NCBI taxonomy): Eukaryota > Metazoa > Chordata > Actinopteri > Cypriniformes > Cyprinidae > Barbus > Barbus barbus. Next base: position 8,082,216 of record NC_136719.1, read on the forward strand.
TGCCCTAATCAAACACTGCAACACTGCAGCCACATGATGTTTTAAGCATTTCATATACCTGTTCATTCTTAAAGGCAATTTCTGCTCCACTGGCACAATCTATCTTTCATTGTATGAACAAACAAACAATACTGATTGAGACAGTAGACCTTGGGGTTAGTGGTAGACCTCAAAACATAAATTTTGGACAGGAATGAAAATGAGGCTGTAAGGGATAGAAGTACAGTGTGTTCAGTGGAGTCTACTGTTTAAGAACAGACTGTACCGATTAGTTCATCTTTCCAGAATACTTTCAATAGACAAAAACTCCATAAAACAGTTTTGTAAGTTGTGAGCTGGGAAAATGACTTGTAATCTAGGACCTTTAAGCAGTGCGTGCCATTGTAAAGACTAAGTCTATCCCTCACAGCCTCCTATTCATCCACGTTCTATGGTGCCATGTTGGGCCACTCAAACCAAGAGTAACATTTCCGTTGCACCACAGAGACATAGTGTTTATACTTTCTGATGGACTGAATTTGCGAATGGCTTACAGTTGTCTTTCCATATTAAATTAAGGTTGATAAATTGGGTTTACCCTCTTCTGCTGAGTATATAGTGGTCACAGGTCCAAAAGGACCTTCTCCTTTGTTGTTGTAAACTCCTACTTTCACATGAAATGGAGAGAATGGAGTGATGCTCTCGTTTTTGAAGATGTATCGGGATGCATCAGGAGATGTCACGGCTGCCTGCATCCAGCTTTGACCACCAAGAGGGCGAAAAGCAACCACGTAGCCGAACCCTGGACCACACTGCAACTCTTCTGGGACTGGCTGGAAAGCCACACAAGTACCCACAGACAAAAATAAGCAAATGAAAGACGTATCATTATATCAGAGCAATGTTATACAAGAGGCTTTGTCTCAGTAAAAGCAGACTATGGAAAATCCTTTTCACGGTTCTTGAACATATTTTTCGCTTTTCACATTCTGAAATGTAATTGCTAAAATCCATAAACATTTTGCCTGCCTCACTGAAGACTATCTGCCCTTTTTAAACAAGAGCTGTTTAAATCTGACAACATGATGGGCCTGTTTTTGATGCAGGCCAGTGGACGGTTCACTATTGACAGCTACCTTTGTGCACTTAAATGTGCAAGCAAGAGCTTGCTGTGTTACCTCCCAAGTGATGACAAGCTCTGAGCGACTGCCACCTCCTCCACTGACTCTGGCTGGGGTCGTCCTTGGCACTGCAACATTAAAACAAGAAGATTTTTTCAGTCAGTTTTACAAGATGAGAAAAGCCAGAAGTGCAGACAGGGCATTTTTCGCCTCCATCTGTTTAGCATGATGCCACAGAGACAGCTTCCTGGCTGCTTCTTGGTTCTGAGCGAAAAGGTTTAATATACAGTATAGTTGGAAGAGAACTAAATGTCAGTCTTATCAAATCTTGGAGAAGTGCCTTGTTTTATTTTAACAATCCCTGCTGGCCTTCCCAAAAATTATGAAGCTCCCAATATACTAACGGCAACATTATTTTTTGTTCTTCACCTAGAAAAAGAAGTCGGAAACACCTTTGCAGTGGTATACTGTTATCGAACATGATTTAGATGAATATGTAAATATGAGCTGCACACTCTCATTTCAGTAACAAAATAAACACACAAAAAACACTTTGGACAATAGATTGCATTAAAGGGGTGATGAACTGAGAAACAAAAATTCCCTTGATCTTTTGACATATAAGAGGTCATTGTATGATAAAAACATATTCATAGTTTTAGAACACAAAACTTTGACGTTAGTCTAAAAACAGCTTGTAAGGCAGTCTGCCAAAATGACAGCTTTTGGAATGTTCTAATAGTGTGGTTAAACACCGTCTCCGCAGAAGAATATCAACGCCTGCTTCGACATCACTGCCTGTTTAGCCCCGCCCACTGATTCGTGCATGTAGTGTTTACCAGAGACAAACACGCGGGTCTATGCAGAAACCAAAGGATAAAGATGGCTCTGAAGACAACAAGATGCTGTGCAGTGCCAAGCTGTGGAAAAATGAGGAGTGTCTCGATGCAGAACCCAGGATCCAGGGAGTGTGGTTGGATCCAGATCCAACTCCTCTCACCTCACATATACCTAAACCTACCCATCTCCACCCCCTGATCCCTAAACCCACCCATCTCCACCCCTAAACCTATCAATCTCCACCCCCTAGATGTGGATCCAACCACACCCCCTGGATCTTGTGGGTCTTTGCATTGCCTTCCTTCTGATCCCAAAGTTAGGAAAGAGTGGATTAACTTTTTTTTTTAATGAAGATCCGGACCTCGTCAGTAAGAACTTGGTCCTTTGTTCACTTCATTTTTCCACGGATTTGTTTACAAACAAGGCACAATTCGAAGTGGCATTTTCAGAAAGATTGAAACTAAAAAACAATGCAGTGCCTTCTATTTTAGATTCGACAGTAATGTCGCGACACACAAGTGTAAGAAACTGTTTTTATTACATGGTCACCATTGCTTTGTCTTTTCTTACAGATTGCTTGATATGTATTGAGTTATTTATGCAATTTTGACCTAAATCACAGCAGCATCCAATTATGAGGAATGTATGCTGTCAATTTGTTAACATACACAACATTAGCCAATCAGTGGGCGTTTACTTTTGTCCACACCTATTCAAACAGAGCGTTCTGATGAGGGGGGTCAAAAACAGGACAGAAAATAGCATATTACTTCTAAATCATGATGGTTTTTAATGTAAACAAAAAAACAAACAAAAAAACAAAAACAAAGGCAGTTCATGACCTCTTTAAATCAAACAGCATTAAGCAATTTATACAACAGATTGCATTAAAGCAAACAGCATTACAGTATTAAACATGAAAAACCTGTGCCAGGGTTGCCATCAATTAGAATTACAACTTCAATTTCTACTATAAAGCAGCTTTCCAGTGTGTTGATAGACTGAACAGAAGAAATGAACCAAAGAAAGAATGTGGAGCCACAGAGCCACATCTACCTGGCTATATAATCATTACAGATCATTGGTAGTTTGAAGGTATTTTTTCCAGCCAGAGTGAAATTTTCTTTGATAAGCTGTTTTGAACTCCTGAAACAAACTCTAAACAAACTTTGTTTTGGCCTGATTTAATTTGAAATGACATCACACAAGTTAGCTTTCAAATTTCACTTGGTCTTGAGGTGACATAATAAGTGCCTGAGATTTGCTTTTTTTGGTGGTGGTTTGGGATGGGGGATCAACGTAAACATAAAACTATATACATACATGTGTCCTTGGTCCTGATTTTTTGTGAGGGTTTGCTGGGTTCCCCGGTGCCTATGGAGTTAGTGGCCAGCACTCTGAACTCATATTCAACCCATGGACTCAACTCTACCACACGGGCTGTCAACTGCTGCCCTCCCAGATACTCTGGCACTGAGGAAAGAACAGATATTTCAATATATTGAAGATACATTTCCAGAAACCTTTAACAAAATAATCACTTGGAAAACAAGCTAGAGACCGGAGACACAATATGCAGCTTCTTATGGCCAATAAACATGCACATGGCCAGGAAGTGACAAAGTGTTTGGCATTAAAAAGAACCAACTGTTTTTGTTTTTACCTACTTGTACCCTTGTGAAAAATGTGAATGTTGAATTTGCACTTTTGAACTTCTAGGCTTCTCTGGTGCTCCTCATTTCCTCACTTGTGAAGTGTGACTATTTTTTTTACGACCACTTAGCCTGCTCGAATCATGCCCTCAGTTTTTTTGTGTTCACATTCCAAACGCCATAAAAGTCATCAAGTTTCGTACCATTTTGATGAAGCTGTGATTTAAAAAAATTCAAAACAGAAAATGTTTCGGTCAAAAGTGAGCGAAGAGCACCAGCAGGTTAAATGTATATGTAACTGTACTTGCAGATAATATAATATTAATGAGATAAAAGACCACTTAAGTGTACTTAAACAGAGTACACTTTCATGACTATTTAAGTGTACTTTGTAATAATGTCAAAATCTTTTGTTGTGCTTAAATACAGATATAACACTTATTTTGATGTGGTGACTAATATCCAAAAGCATGTGCAAAGTATATAATAATTCACTCATTTACAACTTCATTATTTTAATATTTTAAAGACAACACCATTATGAAATGACAAAGATGTACTCGAGTCGTACTTAAATGGGTCAAAAGGTTCAACTAACTGCATTTAATATAAACAAACTAAATTTAGCATCAATAACACATTTTAATTTATTTGCAATTAACATGCAATTAACAGTCTGGAAATATTACATCTGGGCAAATCTGAAAACAACGATTCTATAATCATACAGTGTGGAAATATTGCTGTGATTAATGCTCATCTCATGGTTGTACAGAAAGTACAAAATACATTTGCAGAAAATGTGTGTATACATTGTTGTCAGAAAACAAAGTTGACTACTAAAACATTTGATTGCACTACTATTGCTTGCAAACTTCAACAAGTGCAGTGAACTAACAGTGGGCGTTCAGGTTCCTGAGATTAGAGGTCTGAACAAAGGATAAAGATGTGTTTATGAAATATTGCTATCATAAAAGCAATGCTAAAACACTGAAAATAATTAGTAGGCCTTGTGCCAAACTAATCAAACTAACTTCAGTGGTGACTAAACAGCACTTAAGGATCATTATAATAAACTGTGTATTTTAATCCAAACTATTAATTCCTGCACACCTGTTTTGGCTGCCTGCCATCCGAGAGAGAAGGGGCTTCGGATCTGAATGTTGTAAGCAAAGACAGGACTGTGGTTATCAGGGCCTGGACTCCAGGAGACAAAGGACGTTGTCTCTGTCACTTCATCAACTTTAATATCCAGCGGTGGGTCAGGGGGACCTGTGGAGCAATGATTATAGAGCTTACACATATTCTAATATATATTTTTTAAATTTGGTAGGTTTTAACCTAGTGGTTTTTACTTTTAAATTAAATCTTAGTGGGGTTTTGTCTTTGAAATCTTGTTTGGAAAATCATTACCTCGTACCACAACATCTGTTGCTATAGACGCACTGTCCACTTTAGTCTGTACGGCACATGTGTATCTTCCTGCGTGCCTTAGCTGAATGTTACGAATCATAATGTCACCAGCAGAAGTCTGTGAGCAAAAAATTTAATTATATTTACAGATTCATGTAAGATTTATGTAGTCTTATAGTCAGCTAGATTCTGATTTTCTGGTGTCAACAAATCAACAAACATGAACATCAGAAAGTAATGCTAAAAGAACGCACCCCACCGACTTTTTCAAAATATCCCCCATGGCTTCCAAAATTTATCAGCTGCTCGTTGAAAAACCAGGTGAATCTCACATCCAAGGAAGGGTCACGAGACACCTGGCATGGAATAACAACACTCTCTCCCACTGTAACATCCACCTGGGTGGCTTTAGAAGTGATGATAGTCGGCTCTGAAATAACAATGAGATGGTCAGCAGCTAATATATAAGTGCACAAGTCATCAGTAGCTTGGTGGATAAAACAAAAGTTGTATTTAAGTACATTATGACCAGGCTTAAGATGAGACATGTTTAAAATTAGTTAGCCTAGTACTTTTTCTTTTATATTCCTTTAAAACCAGGTCAATCTGAGGACATTTCTCATCTTTCTGACTGAATTTATGAGATTAAGATCAACTTTGTAATACTGGCTCTGTAGCTTTTTTAGTTCATGGTGTTGCCTTGGAGTTACAAAGTAAACTAAAAAAAAAAAAAAAATCTTTAAGCTCATTGATGCCAACCTGTAATTTGAGTCTTTTGAGCAGAACACTGTTAACACCTCCTTCTTTCGTCTTAGAAATATTGCACGTTTACGGCCCATGCTATCCTTTATGCTCCTGAAAAGCTGATTAACTCTTTTGTTTTCTCACATACTGACTACTGCAATGCTCTCTTTGTTGGAGTTTGTAAATCTTCCCTCGACAAACTACGATATCTGCAAGATTTGGTGGCTAGAATCCTATCCAGGGTTGGTGACCATATGACCTCTATTTTGAAGTCTTTGCACTGGCTCCCTGTCAGGTACTGTGTATTTCAAAATCCTTATGCTAACGTATTAGGTTTTGCATTATCTGGCTCCAAAGTATTTGGCTGAACTTCACACTCTTTATGCACAACTTGCATCTTGCGATGCTCTCAGAGTAGTCTTTTTATCCTGTGCTCAGAATTCTTTGGCTGACATTAGAGATGCACATTTGTTAGGTATTTTTAAATCTTGTCTTAAAAAAACCCATTTTATTTCAGAATTGGTTTTACTTGATTATCTGTTATATTTAGGTATTTAATAATTCTGCATTTTTAGTCCTAGTTGTTTTAGATTGTTTTACATTGTTGTGCTTGCTTTTGTTGTGAAATGCTGTGAGAAAGTACTTTTTAAAAGTGCTATAAAAGTCTCTAGCTTTCAATACCCCTTGATCATTATTGTTGTTTTGTTATTGTTGTGTTTTAAATTTATTTCTGAGTTTTTATTCTATTCTGTACAGCACTTTGGTTGTTTTTAAATGTGCTTTACAAATAAATATTGTATTGTACTGTACTGTACTGTTTTGTATGGATGTATTATTACTACTACTACTCCAACAACTACAATTGAGGCAAGAAGTGCAATGAGCAACACAATTCTACCACCACTAGATGTCCCTATGCTGTTACATTTTCGTTTGAAAGAAGTCTTGTACGTCTACAATTCTCAATTATTATCAATAAAAATTACCAATATTCTCAACCTTACAAAATATCAATACGTACATCAAATGAATGCACCTGTTATTAATATGATATTAATGTTAAACTACTTAAAGCACAATTTGTCTGATTGGGTGTTAAAACTCCATTAACATATCTATCTATCTATCTATCTATCTATCTATCTATCTATCTATCTATCTATCTATCTATCTATCTATCTATCTATCTATCTATCTATCTATCTATCTATCTATCTATCTATCTATCTATCTATCTATCTATCTATCTATCTATCTATTTTATGATTTGCCAAAGAAAAGGGTCAATATGACAAAAACATGCAACAGTGCATATTAATAAAACAGTCGGTTCAGCTTTAATTTATGGGATGAATCATTACTGATTAGTAATCTCTGGATTCCATTGTGCTGAATTATTCACGCTTTATCACGCACCTCTTGCAGATGTGTCTCTTTAATACGGAAAACACGTGAATTTTGCTGGAGCAATTTTATTTAAACTGTTTGCAAATTAACATGTCAAATGAACATGTATTCAGGATCCAGGCTTTCATGTGAAAATGAGAATGAGAGAAGAAACCAGAGAGTTTCTATAGAAACCAGCTTTAAAAACAAGAAGGACCACCAAACCGCCATTCTAATAAAGCACTGGTATTGTTCACGCCGCCTAGTAAAACGGGTGAAGAATTCACAGAGTTACAAAAAGGGCTGTTTTAGATGGATTTAAGCCCTAATGAAACACAGCACGGTTATTTCCACACATATCATGCATCTCTAATGCTCGCCAAATAAATCAATTCCCCATTAACCACAAGCACAGTTCATCTAGAGAGTGTGGAGATAAGGAGCTTGTGCTTTACTCTTACACTGGCACAGACTGTAGATCGATAGAAAATAGTTATTTTATCTTATGCAACACAATATGTTTTATACAGTGCACTAACATTCAAAAGTTTGGAATCAGAATACAGTAAAAACAGTAATATTGAGAAATATATCTACTAAATTTTCTTAGATATTTATTCCTGTGATGCAAAGCTGAATTTTCAGCATCATTACTCCAGTCTTCAGTTTCCTTCAGAAATTATTCTAATGTGCTGATTTGCTGCTCAACATTTCTTTGTCTTATCAATGTTGCTGCTTACTATTTTCGTGGAAATTGTGATATTTTATTTTAAAATTCTTTGATGGATAAAAATGTATATTTATTAGAAATATAAATGTTTTGTAACATTATAAATGTCTTAACTGTCACTTTTGATTAATTTAAATTAATTAAATTAATTGCGATTAATCCCATACAAAATAAACGTTTTTGTTTGGATAATATATATGTGTGTGTTCTGTGTGTTTTTATTATGCATATATAAATACACACACATATATTTTGAAAATATTTACATGCATTTCCATGTCTATATTCATATAATGTATATTATAAATAAATATTTTTAATATATAAACATAAAATATTTTTCTTAAATATATATATGCATGTGTGTGTATTTATATATATAGCCTACATAACAAATATACACAGCACACATACATTCATTATGTAAACAAAAACCTTTATTTTGGATGTGATTAATCGTAATTAATCGTTTGACAGCACTAATTTAAATCCATCCCCTGAATAAAAGTGGAAATGTCTTTAAAAAAATAATAATACTGACTCCAAACATTTGAACTATTCATTTATTATTTAACTATTTAACGTTTATTTAACATTTTATGAATATATTTCATATAAATGTATTTTTTTATAAATGGAAACATGTCATCATGTTACTTCTATGCATACATACAGAAATGTCCAAAAGTAATGCATGTACTAAATACTAAAATGTCCCAGCATACCTTTCACCACTAGTGTGCCTGAACTGCTTGCTACTCCAAACTGGTTTCTCGCCACACAAGTGTAAAGCCCTGCATCAAGTTTGGTGATGTTGGATATCCAGAGACTGCCATTATCCAGCACGGAGACTCTAGACAAAAAAAGTGACTTGATGAAAGCCATACAACCCCATTCATCCATATAAACATGCTTCAAAACCAGTTATTATATTACATTGAAGATCTATGAACTTTAGTCTGGCAACAGAGATCAATAGGCAATAGGACTTAAATAAAACTACATTAAGCAATTATAGATGACAGAAGATTCAGATTTATCAGATTATCATATTATAAAATAAATTGCAGTTAAAACCTGTGTTTTTATGTATATTTCACAATTGCATCTCAGATTATTGGGCATTTGCTGTCTCTTATATATATAGGAAATTAAACATTTAAAAGCCAAACGCATTACAATCTAGTATAAATTGATTTCATTAATGAAACCTGTCTCTGAACTCGTCCTTACTGTTAAACCAGCTCTGATATATTCACTTTCAACTGACGATAAAAGCTCTCTCTTTTAACGTTTTCTTAGTTTCTTCTGTAACTTACAATAATTAGCAAGACTTTCCAAAAATTAAACATTCAGTTATTATTTAATCACCTTCTTGTCATTCCAAACACAAAACAAAAGGTGAAAACACAAAAGGTGAATTTTTGGAGAATTTCCTGATCACTTTTCTTTGTATTGTAAAAGAAAATGGGGACTGGAACTGTCAAGCTCCAAAATGACAAAAAACACCATAAAATAATTATACAACTGAGAATTTGTGGGAGGAGTAGACAGATATTACCAGGGTTGCCAGCTTTGAGATTTTGATGACCGGGTGAATTAGGTTAGGCAACAATTCAAGGTTAATGCTGTATAAATTACACCTTTACTAAACTTTAGAAACAATTTTCAATTACATATGCTGTTTTAAGTATAAAGATTGCTTAAAATCACTAAATCACTCTTTATTAAGATTGCAATACAGTCACTGTTCCTATAAAATATACTTTCTTACATAAATTTGGTGTTCAACACAAAATATTGAATGAAAATCATAAAATTGTAGTGTAAATTATTGCGCTGGAATCAACATTCAGCTTCTGAGCTTTATACATTATTTCCTGTGATTGTGACTGCAGTGCAATTTTATATTAAAAAGTCTGTCTATGAGCACAATTTTATGCTTTATATAATAAAGCAGAATTTCTTTGGACTATATAAGACAGCAGATTGTGTCCAAACTAACACATTAAGCATAATAAAAACTACATTTCCATGTTCCACTACAAGTGCAGAAGAAAAAGAGAAAATTAGTTGTATGCTGCTTTTATTAATTATAGTGCAGAGGCCAAAGCAATGAAAAATGTTGAAGAGCAGAGCGCGGGATGTGCTTCATTTACACCGTGACCTTTCAGTATGCATTGGTCTTCATCACAGCACTGCTGAGGAGAAAAAATCTGCTCCCACCACGGCAAACAGCTTCTTTACTATAGACATGCCAATGTTTGCAAAAGTTCAGTAAGTGGCATTTTTAGAAATGTTGACATGAGAGCTTTCAGCAGGCATGTCATCCTCATGTCTTGTGGAATTATCATCGATGGTTTTACACTAGTTGAGGCCAGAATTACACTTGCATCGAGCGAATGATAGTAGGGAGAAAAAAACAGTCAAAATTAAAATCTAGCTGAAATCTGAAAATCTAGCTGTTTTATTATGTGTATTCTGTTTATTTATTACATAGTTTTTTTTTTTTTTTTTTTTACATCTGTTAGCGTACATGTGCCAGATTATTTCTAAAGGTGCAGACATGATATGTCATCAGCACGGTGCAAACTGAGCGAGAATGGAAGGCATTATTATTGTAATATTATGCTCTTTGTGTACTATAATGTTTTCTCACCGGTGAATGAGACATGAGGTAATCTGACATTGCAGCGCTGATGCTGGTTTGGATCTGGTCTGCCTGTTCAGGATCATGTGTTTTGGAGGAGGCGTGGCTTTGGAGAGTGATTTGCAGGGAGGGTGGGATGTTATGCTTTCAAAGCTAGCTTGCTATTGCTAGCCTCTACATTTAAAAAACATAAAACTATTTATCTGTGCCAGTGTTTCTAATATTTTGGCTAAGGCAGTGACACAAACTTGACATCTTTCTCTCTTTTGACCAATTTAATCAATCTCTCGATATTTTTTCCTCCTTTGGAAAGTCACAGAAATGCTATCATTGATTTTTTTATTTTTATTTTGCCATTGGAGCAATTGGAAAGCAAAGCTAATGTGTGTTGTATTACCCATTCACCCCTATAGAAGTTTACCTAACTATGGCTACTTTCACTTCTGAAAACCCTAGAAATGTGAAAAGGCTCAATACCAGCAAATACATCCTTGCGCAATAAATAGGAAATATTGGAACAAGACTATGACATAAAATAAAAGCAATCTATTTTTTTCCCTTTAAAATACAATGTCCAAAATTCAAAGGAAAAACTTCACAAAGGAAGGAAAACTGAGCTTTTTGGTAACACATTACATTAAGCTTCTATACGTTCTATCAATATTAGCAATATGCAATAGCTAACATGAAATAACAAAAAACAATTCCTTTATGAATTATGAATGAACATGAATTATCAACATTTATAAATTGCTGTTGATTATCACTCTACTGAATTTATTAGCCAATGTTAGCAACATGTTAGCAGCAACTTCACTAGGTCTTTAGCACATTTTCTTTTTAAATCAGTCAGCGGTATAATTATGCATGAATAACTTTATGCAACTTTTACTTATTTATGCACAAACATGGAAAAGCTGGAAACTGTAAAAGGCTACAATCATATTTGCATAGTGCAGTCAGCAGATTTCCAACAAGCACTACAAAAGCAAAATTGGACATAAAGGAATGAAAGCAACTTTTTCTCTTCCCACATGATAATTATAGAAGAAGCCTAAAAAGCTGTTCTTTGGTTTTCTCTCTCTCTTCTTCTTCTCTCTCACAATCACAGTCCCAGTAGTGCAGCAGAGTTTAATGAGAGACCCTGTCCCTCTCATACATCTCTAGATGGTGGGTGGATGTTAGTGTAGGTGGGCTGATGCCACCTATGATGTAACCTATATAATGTGGATGTTTTGCCACAACTACAGGGTTTCCAAACAAATGGAAAGAGAAAGCAGAGAGGTGCACAAACGATCTTCTTTATTTGACACTTAAATATACTTAAAAATATAATCATGCAAAACATACAATTCGTAAAAAAAAAAAAAAAAAGCACGAATCACGAAAGTAACACTGTTTTTTACATAACAATAGTATTCAGTGGCCACCTATAATGTTGCATCTTGACCTGACAACATCAATATCCCTTGGGATAAGTTAACATTTGGGAAGGAAATGAGAAAAAAAATAAAATAAAATGCAATACAAATAAAATCCTCAAAAATTCACACTTTCCCACAAACCAATAAAGCAAAATAAAATTTCCCTCCCTCAAAATAAATAACCAAAACCACACAACAAGCCAACAAAAGAAAACAGTGAACCCTCCCCGCAGATGATAACCCTTGCTGGTTATAAGGGAAATGTTTCGTACAACAAAACAAGACACAAAATTAAAGAAAACACACTTAAATCAACATACAACAAACAAAAAAAAACACACCATCGATTAATCTTAACACACAGCATACGAACACGCACTCCCACAAACACACGATTAGTTCACTGTAATGCGACTTGACCACACACACAGTCAAGTGCCCTTGAAGAAGACGAACTACTTCTCCGCAGCACATCGGCACAGTCCAACCACCACACAGCAGCAAGACAGCAACGGACAAGTTTCTATAAAATAATTACCCGATGGTCATTAGACACACGTCCACTAAAAATTTAAAATTACATCTTTAAATAGCAAACAACTTACAAAATACCATATGAGAACCTACCTGCGGCACAATTAACTGGCTCTCAATACAAGTGGTGAACGATCCACCAATCCTGCCAGAATCAAGCTAAAAAAAAGCCGGTCCACTGTTAGTCAACGCCACCTCTCAAAATAAAGTGGCAACATAAAGCAATACAATAACGTACCCTGAAATGCGTTGATGCGGTTGAACACCCTCAGGCCCACGCCCAGAGTTAGAGAAGAAATCCAACCTTATACAGGTTAATGTGCTTACTACAGACTCACTGCTTAACGCACATCAAGTAGTTTTTACAACAGGATCAACATGCCGCCAGTATACCATGCCAGAGGAAAACGGAAGTAAAGTAAAACCTCTGCGCTTTTTTAAAGGGCCCGTGAATTTAACTTCCGCCCCACTCCATCCACCCACACAGAATGGAAAACCCATTAAAGGGGATCACCCCATTACATTAGCACAAGGCTGATGGACAGTGATGGCTACTAATGATTTTCTTACAGTGGCTCCAGACTCAAAAGTTCAGTGGTACTCTCTCCATGGAGACACAGTGCCATATACTACTTAATTCCTCCATGGATGCATCTAAAGTATATGCTAATGAAATGTGATGCACTACCTTACATATGCTATAAATCCTATTCAAACACGAGTCCTTGATCTGGAGGCAGTAACAATGTCTGAGTGGAGGTTCAGAGCTGTTTTCAGGTTCTGCCCAATCAATGTTGTCACATGAGGCTTACAAACAGACCTGATATTGAATGAGCATGCTTAGATGCTTGCTGAATTTAGCTCTGGGTCAGTCAAGCTAGAAATTCTACTATGCAAAGAAAAATCCCAGTCAATTAGAATTTTTATGCATAATCCTTAAATCAAATGTGAGAGGATTTCTTTGAGGTTAATTTTCTTTCTTATTCTGTACTCAGTCATACTTAATTCTCTGATGGATGGTGTCCATGTCAAGGGAAGTGACCTTTAAGCCATTTTAACCATTCAGGGTGTGATGTGACATCGAATAATGAAGGAGGCTTTCTCAGAACTCTATATGTTGCTCTACTTAATATACTGTCGTTCAAAAGTTTGGAGTTGGTAAGTTTATTATATTGTTTTTGAAAAAAGACTTTTAATCTCACCAAGGCTTCATTTATTTGATCATAAACACAGTGAAAACAATATATAAAAATATTATTAAGCTCAGAAGCTGAATGTTGATTCCAGCACAATATTTTTAAATATTACTATAATTTAAATGGACTGTTTTCTATTTGAATATAGTTGAATGTAATGGCAAAGCTGAATTTTCAGCACAATTCCAATTACTTTTTATAGAATTTGTTGATTAATAGAAAGTTTAAAAGAACATTGTTTATTTGAAACTGATTTTTTTTTATTTATTCATTTTGATCAATTTCATCTTTGCTAAATAACAGTATTAATTTCTTTAAAAACAATCTTGACCCCAAACTTTTGAATTCTAGTGTTGATCTTTTGGTTATATATATATAAATTCATACATAAATGGCTGACAAAAGTATTTCTAAGAAAATTTTAAATAAAGATGAAATTTCTACAAGAATATTTTAAATATGAAGTGATGTTATACATTTAACATGTAGCCCTAAATGTAAAATTGCATAGCCTATTATTATATAATAATTTCTGTTCTAAACTTATGGTCTTTGTAGGGAGAGATCGCCATTATTTCATGTTATCTTGGTAACACTTTACTTAAAGCCTTTATTTTTAATGCATTATAACTATTCAAAATGTGCTCTGTAATACATTATATCTTGTAATAATTATAACCAAATTTAAAATGCATGTAACAATGTGACAAATGTAACAATGAATTGATAAATTTTATCATGTATTAACTACGGTTACAATAATTCATGAGACTGTTCAATTCATGATAAGGTGCATTACAAGCCATAATAATGCATCAAATATATATATACTATTTTATTTTTTTGTGATTTAATAATTTAGCATCAAAGACTAAAGAAGAAAGATGGCGGCGCGATCGATCGCAGCGGCTGCTCCGGGTCCCAAAGACGGTGCTTTTATGTCGTTTAATGTTGTCTGTTCGTCTCCAAATAGTGTCAGTTTACCGCTAACTCTTAAGGAAATCACCCCAGAATTCATCTATGATCGCCAAAGTCTTTTGGATATCAGCAACGCTTACGTACACCAACTCTCGCCGGCGGCTACTGAGAAGCTACGAGGCCTTTGTTTACTGCTGGAGCCGGACCTCGAGACCGCGGCCTCGCCTACTGACGCTACCCGCACAAGGCAGCGTCGCAAGCGGTGTGAGAGAGGACGGAAGCGCGGTAAGCGCGGAGGTATACGAGCTAGGCTAAGAGCTAACCCCTCAAGACCGGCTCTTCCAACACTCATGCTCTCAAACGTCCGCTCTCTGGAAAACAAACTGGACTTAATTCAACTCGGTCGATCTACACAGCATGAGGCAAGGGACTGTTGCGTGTTTGTTTTCACCGAAACATGGCTAAACGACAACATCCCGGACTCCGCCATTCAACTGCACGGGCTATCCCACTTCCGAGCGGACAGAGATTCATCACTGTCTGGTAAGACACGCGGAGGTGGCTTGTGTGTTTATATCAACAAAGACTGGTGTAACAATGCTGCGGTATTATCAAAACACTGTTCATCGCTGGTGGAGTTTATGGTTGTGAAGTGTCGACCGTTCTATCTGCCGCGGGAGTTCACGGCCATTGTTATCGTTGCGGTTTACATCCCCCCGTGTGCAAACGCTAAGGACGCGCTTCGTGAACTGTATAGCGCCATCAGTGAACAACAAACAAAAAACCCCGACGCCTTTTTCATCATAGCCGGTGACTTCAACCACGCAAACTTAAAGACAGTTTTGCCAAAGTTCTACCAACATGTGAACTTTGCAACAAGGGAAAACAACACACTGGACTTTGTTTACACAACAGTAAAGAACGCTTACAAGGCTGAACCCCGCCCCCACCTCGGGTACTCCGACCACATCACTGTTATGCTAATCCCAGCATATAGACCACTTCTCAAACTCACCAAACCAGTTGAAAAGCAGATCACAGTATGGCCAGACAATGCCACCTCAGCACTGCAGGACTGCTTCCAGGACACAGACTGGAATATGTTTAAAGAGGCAGCCACCTACAACAACCACACAGACCTGAATGAGTACACTGAAACTGTGACTGCTTACATCAAAAAGTGCACTGATGATGTGACAGTCACCAAGACCATCACCACACGTGCAAACCAGAAGCCATGGATGACAGCAGAGGTTCGTGGGCTGCTAAAGACCAGAGATGAAGCATTCAGATCAGGAGATAAAGCAGCCCTCAAAACAGCAAGAGCCAATCTGTCCTGTGGCATCAAAAAAGCAAAACGGTCATATGCCCAAAAAATCAACAACCACTTCACAGACAGCAGAGACACACGGAGCCTGTGGCAAGCCATTCAGACCATCACAGACTACAAGCCCCCGCCACAGGCCTGTGATGAGGACACATCCCTCCCCGATGCACTCAACCACTTTTATTCACGGTTTGAAATGCAGAACGACACACCTGCACAAAAACTGCCCACACCTCCCAACGACCGGGCGCTCTGTCTGTCTCCAGCCGACGTAAGGAAGACCCTATCTAGGATTAACCCACGCAAGGCTGCGGGTCCTGACAACATACCTGGCCGTGTTCTGAGAGACTGTGCTGCACAGCTGACAGATGTCCTAACAGATATCTTCAACACCTCGCTGAGCCAGGCAGTTGTCCCCACGTGTTTCAAATCCACAACAATCATACCGGTACCAAAGAAATCACCTGTGTCCTGTCTCAATGACTACCGTCCCATAGCACTGACTCCAATCATGATGAAGTGCTTTGAGAGGCTAGTCATGCATAACATCAAAACCAGCCTCCCCAACACACTCGACCCGCTCCAGTTTGCATACCGTCCAAACCGCTCTACGGACGATGCAATTTCCTCCACCCTCCACCTGGCTCTTACCCACCTAGAAAATAAAGACTCCTATGTTAGAATGCTGTTCATTGACTTCAGCTCGGCATTCAACACAATAATCCCACAACAGCTCATAAATAAGCTAAACCTGCTGGGCCTTAACAATTCCCTCTGTAACTGGATCCTGGACTTTCTAACTGGAAGACCTCAGTCAGTCCGTGTCGGCAACAACACCTCGAGCACTACAACACTGAGCACAGGTGCTCCACAAGGCTGTGTGCTCAGCCCGCTGCTCTTCACACTGCTGACCCACGACTGCACTGCCAAGTTCAGCTCCAACCACATCATCAAGTTTGCTGATGACACAACAGTGGTAGGTCTCATCAGCAACAACGATGAAACGCACTACAGAGAGGAAGTGGCACAGCTGGCTGAATGGTGTGGCACAAACAATCTGTCCCTCAATGTGGAGAAGACAAAGGAGGTTGTGATGGACTTCAGGAGAAACTCCATTGACCACCCCCCACTGACCATCGACAGCTCGACTGTGGAGAGAGTCAGCAGCACTAAATTCCTGGGGGTGCACATCACAGAGGATCTCACCTGGACCACCAACACCATGTCACTCTCCAAAAAGGCACAACAGCGCCTACACTTTCTCCGCCGGCTGAAAAGAGCAAGTCTCCCTCCACCCATCCTCACCACATTCTACAGAGGCACCATTGAGAGTGTGCTGACCAGCTGCATCACTGTCTGGTACGGGAACTGCAGTGCTGCTGATCGCAAGACCCTCCAGCGGACAGTGAACACAGCTGCAAAGATCATCGGTGCCCCTCTCCCCTCCATCCTGGACATCTTCCTTACACGATGCTCCAGCAAAACCAACAGCATCGTGAAGGACTCCACCCATCCCTCCCACAGTCTCTTCCAGCTCCTACCATCAGGAAGACGGTACCGGAGCATCAGAGCCCGCTCCGCCAGACTGCTCAACAGCTTTTTCCCCCAGGCTGTGAGAGCCCTGAACTCAAACCACCCCGCCCCCCTCTGAAACCCCATGCAAACCTCTACCTCCTGAACATGGACCACCCCCCACCCCAAACCTTACCACACCAAAGAAAAACTGCATGGAACTTTAATTATTTTTTTTTTTTTTTTTATTTTATTTATTTTTTTTAATTTATTTTATTCTTATTTTTCTTTACACTATGGACACTCTCCTCTATGTGCACTATGGACACTTTACACTATGGACACTCACACTCTACACTATGTGCACTATGGACACTTACACTTTACACTATGTGCACTATGGACACTTACACACACTGCTGCGTGTGCACAATCTCACAAAAAACTCAGCAATATATGTATGTTTACATGCTCATGCACTACAAATCATCCTGCACTGTTCCCCAACCAGCTGCTGACTCAAATGTCTCTCTTTGCACATGTACAGTATTTGTGAAGCATTCGTATAGTTTGTATTTTTTATCTTCTATTTTTTAGTTTGTATAGGGTAATATTTATGTGAAGCATTCGTATAGTTGTATTTTTTATCCTTTTTAGTTTGTATAGGGTAAATACTTATATATAGTATACTTATAGTTAAATCTGTTAGTAGTGTATAGGTTTATAGTGTTTTTTTACTTCATTGTTGTAATGTCTGTATTTATGTAGCACCGTGGTCCTGCGAGACACGACATTTCGTTCCACTGCATGTCCCCACATGTAGCGGAATGACAATAAAGCTCAACTTGACTTGACTTGACTTGACATTTAAACCAACTGACTAAAACTATATAAAAATCTAAATTAATGTGCAAGACAATACAAGAAAGGTTCAAATGAACTTTTACTCCACCACTTTTAATACTAATAACTGCAAATAGTTTATGAAACTACAGATTCAGTTATCAGTGGTTGGTTGATTGTTCAAGTGCTGTTGATGCTATTCTGTGACCTGAAAGAGGCTTTTTCTAGATCAAGTAAATGCAAATGCAGCGGCTGCTTTTGTTGAGACGTTTTGATGTGAATAATCAAGGCTTTGATCAGTAACAACCCTCTGCCTGACCTGGATCATATTGCTCTGTCTGTATCACTTTAATAAACAGGTTATTGGCAGACAAAGGGAAATGGGTTGGTAAAAATACCTGTGGCTCTCTCGCAGGGCCTCTTTGCCCTTCCTCCAGGAGATCATCCCGTGCGGAGACATGCGGGGCCTGCACTCAATCAAAACATCTCCACCCTGCCGAGCCAGTGTCTGCGCCTTTAGCACACTATTGGAGAAATCTGGTGCCACTGCTGATGTGAAGAGAAAAACAAGCATCTTACAAAACTGACAGAAAGATAGACTGACTGACTCCTGAAAGTATTTGGGAAGTCCTTGAAACATGTAAAATGTCATTGCATTAGATATTAGATAAGAAAAAGGACATTTCCATTTCACGTTTTCTACACAACAGACTTAGAATACAAAATGTGGAATAAATAATATAAATATAAATACATGATTACATTAAATCATTTCATAAAGTGTATTTATCAAAATTTTAATCTTGCTTTTTTTCCTCATTACAACATCAAGACAGCTGTATCACACTGACATTTTTGCTTTCATGCCTCCAATAATAATACATTTTAATTTAGAAATTTATTTATGTTCTTCATAGAAGACGTTTATGCAAGTAAATGATGTATGAATTGCATTTTATTATACATTGCCATTCAAAAGTTTGGGTTCAATTAGTTTAATTACTTAATTATTTTTTAAAGAAGTCTCTACTGCTCTCCAAGGCTGCATTTATTGGATAAAAAATACAGTAAAAACAGTAATATAGTGAACAATAATTACAATTTAAAATAACTGGTTTCTATGTGAATATATTTTAAGATGTAATTTATTCCTGTGATGGAAAACTAAATTATCAGCATCATTACTCCAGTCGTCAGTGCCACATGATCCTACAGAAATCATTGCTTATCAATGTTGAAAAGAGTTGTGCTGATTAACATTTTTACAGATTCTTTAATGAATAGAAAAAAAAGCAACAGTGTAAATGTCTGTACTGTCACTTTTGATCAATTTAATACATCCTTGCTGAATAAAAGTATTAATTTCTTTATACTGAGCCCAAACTTTTGAAGAGTAGTGATTAAAAGAACAAATTAAATTATTAATTTGAATAAATTAATAAATAGGACAAAAAACAATTGTGTCATGTCACAGACTCATTTTCTTCCACACAACCTGTCAACCTACATCTCTATCTGCTTCCCTCTTTGCTAAATCTCATCGTCATCTCACTTTCCAGAAGCATGCGAGGAGGATGTTTTTAATGCAATATCCTCACTTAAGAGCACACTCAAGAGCTCACGCTATCGGCACCACTAAGTCAAACCGAGTCAAGCCAGCCGGCACAAATCTAAAGGCTCTAAAGTGCGAAGACTGTCTACCTCACATCTCCCCCAGGCAGCAATTTCAGCATACTAGACTTTCCTGCCTGTTTGGCATCCATCTGCACTCGGTGCTGGCAGCATCAAAGCACCCATTGTGCTGACAAATGACAGGACTAGGGAACAGAGCATTTCTCTCATCTGCCTCATGATAAAAATGGCCTCGAACGTCAACTCCTTTAATCTTCAGTGCAGAGATGGGTTTGATCATTGATCCTGTCAAAAGGTATTCTGCTCCTCATAATAGCGGGTCAACTGTTTTTAAATGCAGTGTTAAAGAGTGTAGCAAGACTAATGAGTGCAAGCGTTTGCTGACAATGTGGTTGGAATGAGCTTATGAGGAAAACATAACCCAAGTACTGCTACACAGCACTGCTGCACCAAAATGAAACAAACTTTATATCATCTGGCCAAATGCATATTGGCTATATATTTCAGAATATGAGTGGCAATGTCTTTAGTAACTAGTGATTCCTTACCAATGACTTTGAGCTCAGCGTTGGCAAGCACTCTGCCGTGACGGTTCTCAGCGATACACTGGTACATCCCAGTATCTGACAGGGTCAGACTGCTGAAGGATAATGCCCCGTTTACCACCTGGATTCTGTCCTGGAAACATAACAATCCCACAATTCAACTTAAAACAGTTAAACTGACTTGTGTTACATATTGTATATATAGTGTTTCTATATAGGGAAAAACAACAACAAAAAACACTTTGCTATGTGTACTGCGTTAGGCTAACCGATTCTTGTCATAGCACTTGCATATTATTGCTCTTTGGTGGTTTTGATTGCTTCTATTGTCATCATTTGTTAAATTGCTTTGGATAAAAGCGTCTGATAAATGACTAAATATATACTGAAAGTTAACTTCAGTATTACTTTACATGTTAAATTCTACATACTGTAGAAAACACACTCCGAGAAATTATCAATATATGTAATGTAATGCAATCCTCTTTTCTATCCTTGTACACATATTCAAACATGAAATATGCAACTTGTTCAAGAAATAACATACAATTATACCCAAACTGTTTTGACAGCTTTGATCAGGAAAAACAAACTTTCTTCCAGTGGAAATGTCTATAAATAATGCAAATATATCCTTGCATTTTTTTCCGACACATTCATAGTCATTACTTTTGACAGGGCTTTGCAGCAAGCTATATGCATTAATTATCAAACATTATTATCATTTTGAACAGTGGGCACACGCATTTCATTTTTAAAAGAAGGTATGTTCATGGCAAAGACAGAAATGTCCAAAATGGTTTTTCAAGATGGTTAAATAAATAATTAAATAATAAAATTGGACAACAACAGTATCAAAAATTAACTTCTATAGCTTACATTCCACAAAACAAACAAACAAAAACAAAACTTTATTTTTGAGGCTGTTCAAGATTAAACCAATGCAACAAACAAACTAGGAAAAATAATGAAAAATGCACTAAAATGTATTTAACTTAAAAACTTACTAATTTAAAGATTTATTGTTCAACTAAATCAGAAAATGCAAAGAATATGTATAAATGCTTTGTAAAATGCATAGCATGGACTTCTGGCAAAACTACTGTGCGATAACGAAAACAAATCAAGTGGAAATTAATCATCCATACAAACCAATTTACTAGAATGAATCGTTCTTCTCAATGCTACTTGTTAGTTAATATTAGATATTTTATCTTAGATAAAATCGGCACAACAAAACTCTAAAAAATGAAAGGAATGGGACACCACCGTATACCGTATTCATGGAAAGTGGCTGCTATAAAATAATAAAATGACAGATGTGAAGGGAATAGAAAGGAGGATGAATCTAATCCCACAGTAGCAGTGGATTACTGTTGATGGGCAGTCTATATTTTTTTTTTATCCTGGCCAAACACTTACTCGTAAAGCCCTGTTATGCTGCCATTGCGCTCACTTGAGTGTGAAAAATTTGAATGGTGCATTCAGGTTGAATGAACTGAGATTTAAAAGGCTCAAATATCTGCACTCGCTCTCTGCATGCGGGCACTTCAGAGTCTGCTGGCATTAGCTTTATGCCACTTGAATTTCATTGTTCCAGTGCAGCTGGAAAATGGTGTAACTCTCTGGCCACGTGGTCTGCCTCGACATGGAGCATCACAATCTAATGATATTATAAACAGACCACTTCCTATGTGTGCTGTGTTGACAGGGGTAAACTAGAGAAGATCAGTACAGCCTCTAGCAGCAAAGACAAATGGTGGCATAAATCAGCTTTATGGGGGTAATTAATTAGGGGTGACATTCCACTGAAATCAGCACTTTCCCCCTCGACGGGAGAGCGCCGTTTGAGTGGGCTGTGCTGCACCAGACTGATTAAGTTGCCCACCTGAATAGACATCGCAAAGATTGCCCCAACATTATGGGTATTGGCTTGGCATGTGTGATATTGTTGCTGAGGTAAACATTTACACAAGCAGAGGATGATTTGGTGTAGTACCAGGGAAAAAATCTAAACAAAACGCAGGAGAACTGCAAACTTTCATAATTTAAAAGTACATAAAATAAATATAGATTATACAACTATTAGTTTTGGTGTACTCGTTTGATTGAATAAGAATGGCATTGCTGACACAGAACATTTCACTGTTTGTATCAGTTTGCTATATATAGTTTGACATCTATGGTTTGCAATATTGTGACGAATGACCACATCTAACCCCAGCCCTAAACCTACCCCTCACTCGTACATATTTTATAAGTTGGCTAACTTGTTCAAATTCGTACGACCTCACTCGAACAAGTTTGTATGTTTGTGGTGAGATAGCATGGAAACTGCAACAAAACAAAACAAAACAACTGAAACACAAAATAAATATAATAAAACAAAACAAGAGCAACAAAAGTAAAACAAAACAACAAAACAAAAACAACAATACAAAATAAAGAAATGCAACAAATCTAAAAAAATAACAACAAAAACTAAACAAAACAAAACACAAACAAACAAAAAACAAACGGCCTGGTCAAGATGAAGCGAAAATAAAAGTATCTTGCCCACAAAAACTTTAAGACTAAATACAGCTGAATTTAAAACTGCCTAATTTATTTTCGCCTAATTTATAATCAGAAAATGCAAGTAAATTATTGAGCAATAACTCTACGCTATTGATAAATGAATCAAAGAAATCAAATTGAATCATTGAAATGAACCATCCATACAAACCAATATACTATGAATCAGACTTTTCAGTGCTAGTTGAGAGAGATGAAAATCTAGAAGGTTATGTAGCATACAGTGTGACATAATTCTGTCATGCTACACCACTGCTGAAAAAAAGCTTATTACTGTATTTTAATAATAAAAAAATACTGAAAACTAAAATTAAATAGCTAGCGCTACTATTTAGGGTTACTTTCTAACAGCGATCATATGGAGCTTCTGTGATGTGCTCTGAATACTGCATTCAGGTAATGGTGGATAGTTATTTTCTGTTCATTGTAATCATCAAATAACAAATGACAGTCTTCTCTTCCTCTGACTACATGGATGACCTTTGGTCTGGAGATTGATCAAATGCTGAGGTAGCCAATGGTGACATTTACAAAATGGTAACACCTCAGCTCATTAAGAGTGCAGCCTCACACGCCGAGATCGTGTTCACTATCTCTCAGAGTGATGAAACAAGCTCTGTTGTACATGACATTAATATAGCACAGAACTACTCTGAACCTTACAACAACTGAGACAAACCTAAACCAGAGCTCTGGAAATACACATGTAGAATCCTAAACAACATAATACTGAGAAAGGCAATAGAAAGTCATTGTGTCATTGTGCTACAAATATGTTAAAATATTTATGTGCTTAATAAAAATACCCCACAACTGTACTTTTGGTATACTGAACTGGTATACAAGTACATCTCAAAAAATTTGAATATCGTGAAAAAGGTCAATATTTTTTGGCACTCATCTCAGAAAGTGAAACTCATATATTATATAGGTTCATTACACATAGAGTGAAATATTTCAAGCCTTTATTACTTGAAACTTTGATGATTATGGCATACAGATAATAAAAAAAACAAAATTCAGTGTCTTAGAAAATTAGAATATTACATAAGATCAATAAAAAAAAGGATATTTTAAATAGAAATGTCAGGCTTCTGAAAAGTATCAGAATCAGAAAGAGCTTTATTGCCAAGTGTGTTTGAACACACAAGGAATTTGTCTTGGTGTTATGAGCTTCCAGTACAGAAAGTACAAACATAGTGCAGACAACATATAATTAAGGTGATAAAGAACACTAATGAAGAGAATATACAATAATTAAGAATAACAATAGTAATAAAAATAAAAATATACAGAAAAGAGACATGACCATAGACAGAACTGTGAATGTGCATGTGTCCTATGTACAGATGAGGGTTTGATGGTTATTTACAGATGTACAGTACCGGGGTGTGTTATGTGTTGTTCAGGTGGGATACGGCCTGGGGGAAAAAACTGTTCTTGTGTCTGGCTGTTCTGGTGCTCAGTGATCTGTAGCGCCGGCCAGAGGGCAACAGTACAAAGAGAGAGTGAGCTGGGTGTGAGGGGTCCAGAGTGACTTTCTTAGCCCTTTTCCTCACTCTGGAGGTGTAAAGTTCTTGGAGGCTGGGCAGAGGGGCACCGATAATCCTCTCAGCAGTCCTAACTGTGCGTTGTAGTCTTCTGATGTCTGTTTTGGTAGCTGAACCAAACCAAACAGTTATAGAAGAACATAGGACAGACTCGATGATTGCAGAGTAGAACTGTTTCAGCAGCTCCTGAGGCAGGTTGAACTTCCTTAGCTGGCGGAGGAAATACAGCTTCTGCTGGGCCTTTTTCGCAGTCAATGTGATTGTCCCACTTCAGGTCCTGGGAGATGGTGGTGCCCAGGAATCTGAATGACTCTACTGAAGTCACAGTGCTGTTCATGATGGTGAGTGGGGGGAGAGCAGGGGGGTTTCTCCTGAAGTCCACTATCATCTCCACAGTTTTGAGCGTGTTCAGCTCCAGGTTGTTAAGACTGCACCAGACAGCCAGCTGCTCAACTTCCTGTCTGTAAGCAGACTCGTCACCGTCCTTGATGAGGCCTATGACTGTAGTGTCGTCCGCAAACTTCAGGAGCTTGACAGAGGGGTCCTTTGATGTGCAGTCATTCGTGTAGAGGGAGAAGAGCAGTGGGGAGAGAACGCAACCCTGAGGGGCGCCAGTGCTGATGGTGAGAGTCCTGGATGTGAGTTTGCCCAGCCTCACTAGCTGCTGCCTGTCTGTCAGGAAGCTGGTGATCCACTGACAGATGGAGGAGGGCACAGAGAGCTGTCTCAGTTTGTCTGAGAGAAGGTCAGGTATGATGGTATTGAAGGCCGAGGTGAAGTCCACAAATAAGATCCTTGCATAATTCCCAGGTTTGTCGAGGTGTTGCAGGATGTAATGCAGTCCCATATTGACAGCGTCATCCACAGACCTGTTTGCTCTATAGGCAAACTGAAGAGGATCCAGCAAGGGTCTAGTGATGTCCTTCAGGTAGGCCAGGACCAGTCTCTCAAGTGACTTCATGACCACAGACGTGAGTGCGACAGGTCTGTAGTCATTAAGTCCAGTGATTTTGGGCTTTTTGGGGACGGGAATGATGGTGGAGCGTTTGAAGCAGCAGGGAACTTCACACAGCTCCAGAGATCTGTTGAAGATTTGTGTAAAGATGGGGGCCAATTGGTCAGCACAGACTTTTAGACAGGCAGGTGAAATACCGTCTGGTCCTGAAGCTTTCCTAGATTTCTGTTTTCTGAAGACCCGGTTCACATCCTCTACACAGACTTTAAACGCAGGTAGAATGGTGGGGGAGGGAGTAAGGGGGGTTGCAGGGGGTGAAGGTGAATGTGTGAAGTGCAGATCAGAGCGGGTGCTGGGTGTCAGTCTGGCCTTTTCAAATCTGCAGTAAAACACATTGAGATCGTCAGCCAGTTGTTGATTCTCCACAGACTGTGGGGGTGGTGACTTGTACATGGTGATGTTCCTCAGACCAGTCCATACCGACGCCGGATCGTTGGCTGAAAGTTCTTTTTTCAGCTTCTCAGAGTAGTTCTTTTTAGCCACTCTGATCTCCTTTGTTAGTCTGTTCCTGGCCTGGTTATACAAGATTTTATCCCCACTTCTGTAAGCGTCCTCTTTGGCCTGACGAAGCTGTTTGAGTTTCCCAGTAAACCACGGTTTATCATTATTGAATGATAAGAATGTCCTGGTGGGGATGCATATATCCTCACAGAAACTGATATATGATGTTACAGTCTCTGTGAGTTCATTCAGATCGGTGGCAGCGGCTTCAAAAACACTCCAATCAGTGAGGTCAAAACAAGCTTTTAAATCTTGCTCCGCTTCATTAGTCCATCTCTTAACAGTTCTTAATACAGGCTTAGAAGATTTGAGTTTTTGCCTATAGGTCGGTATGAGATGAACCAAACAGTGATCAGAGAGCCCCAGAGCTGCCCGTGGGACAGAGTGATATGCATCTTTAATTATTGTGTAACAATGATCCAATATATTACTGTCTCTGGTGGGACATGTAACGTGCTGTCTGTATTTTGGCAGTTCACGGGAGAGATTTGCTTTATTAAAATCTCCAAGAATGATTAAGAAAGAGTCCGGGTACCTTTGCTCTGTTTCAGATATTTGTTCAGCCAGCTGTTGCATCGCGGCGCTCACGCACGCGTCCGGAGGCACGTACACATTCACGAGAATGAAGGAGGAAAACTCTCGGGGTGAATAGAACGGCTTACAGTTTATGAAGAAGGCCTCCAAATTAGGAGAACACATCTTCTTCAGAGTTGTTACATCACCAACACCAACCTTCATTTATGTAGAAACATAGTCCACCACCTCTCGTTTTCCCCGTTAGCTCCGTGATGCGGTCTGATCTGAACAGCTGATATCCCGGCAAATGAAGCATGTTATCCGGGATGTTTTCACTCAGCCAGGTTTCAGTGAAGCACAATGCAGCAGAGTTTGAAAAGTCCTTATTTGTGTGGGTGAGGAGAAGTAGTTCATCCATTTTGTTAGGAAGGGATCGGAGATTCGCTAGATGAATGCTTGGGAGCGCAGTTCGGAAGCCGCGTTCGCGGAGTTTAACCAGCGCGCCGGCGCGCTTCCCTCTTTTCCGTCTGAGCGCGCGTTTGGCTAGGACCGCTGCCCCTCCGACCAAAACATCCAACAAAGCGTCTGAATAATCAAAAACCGGAAAAAAATTGTCCGGTGTGTGTTGCCTTATGTCCAGTAGTTCGTCTCTGGTAAAACTGACAGTAAAAGAATGACTAAACACAGAACAAACAAACAAAAACAACAAAAGTACGGGAGCGTTCCACACCACAGCAGCCATACTCGGCGCCATCTTGAGTCAACTATGTTCATTTCTATGCACTCAATACTTGGTTGGGCCTCCTTTCGCATGAATTACTGCATCAATGCGGTGTGGCATGGAGGCAATCAGCCTGTGGCACTGCTCAGGTGTAATAGAAGCCCAGGCTGCTTTGATAGCGGCCTTCAGGTCATCTGCATTGTTGGGTCTGGTGTCTCTCATCTTCCTCTTGACAATACCATAGATTGAACCAGATTCTCTATGGGGTTCAGGTCAGGCGAGTTTGCTGGCCAATCAAGCGCAGTAACACCATGGTCATTGAACCAGCTTTTGGTACCTTTGGCAGTGTGGGCAGGTGTCAAGTCCTGCTGGAAAATGAAATCAGCATCTCCATAAAGCTTGTCAGCAGAAGGAAGCATGAAGTGCTCTAAAATGTCCTGGTAGATGGCTGCGTTGACTGTGGACTTCAGAAAACACAGTGAACCAACACCAGCAGATGACATGGCAGCCCAAATCATCACTGACTGTGGAAACTTCACAATGGACTTCAAGCAACATGGATTCTGTGCCTCTCCACTCTTCCTCCAGACACTGCGACATTGATTTCCAAATTAAATGCTAAATTTGCTTTCATCTGAAAAGAGGACTTTGGGCCACTGAGCAACAGTCCAGTTCTTTTTCTCCACAGCCCAGGTAAGATGCTTCTGACGTTGTCTCTGGTTCAGAAGTGGCTTGGTAGCCCTTTTCCTGAAGACGTCTGAGCGTGGTGACTCTTGATGCACTGACTCCAGCTTCAGTCCACTCCTTGTGAAGCTCTCCCAAGTGTTTGAATCAGCTTTGCTTGACAGTATTCTCAAGCTTGCGGTCATCCCTGTTGCTTGTGCACCTTTTCCTACCCAACTTTGCATTTAATATGCTTTGATACAGCACTCTGGCGTCTGTAAACAGCCACACTTTCAGTAATGACCCTCTGTGACTTACCCTCTTTGTGGAGGGCGTCAATGTTTGTCTTCTGGATCATTGCCAAGTCAGCAGTCTTCCCCATTATTGTGGTTTCAAAGAACAAGAGATACCCAAAATTTATACTGTAGGGATGGTCATTCATTGAAACTCAAATGTAAATATTCTAATATTTTGAGATACTGATTTTTGATTTTCATCAAAATTAAAACAAAAAAAAACTTTTGAAATGTTTTACTTTACATGTAATGAATCTAAAATATATGAAAGTTTCACTTTTTGAAATAAGTTACAAGAAAAAATGTACTTTTTCACGATATTCAAATTTTTTGAGATGTGCCTGTACTTAAAGTCTGCTAAATTGGAACAACTAATTTTGAACTTAATGCACTTTAATTGAGCGGAAGTAGTGCTGAATCCACCTTAAGATATACTGAAGTAAATGAGATGGTCCTGAAGTGGAACTTTTGCAAGTATACTTCAGGTAAACTTTAAATATCTTATTATATATTATACAAAGATCATACAATTCTAATCAACAGAGACATTAAAACACATTTTTGGTTTAGTATTTAAAAATGTGCAATGTGCACATATAGTACTCCAAATAAAGTTTAATTATAATTTTTATATCAGTAAGTCTCGAGCGATATGTCAGTAAATATGTTAATAGTTTAGTTTGATTATACTTATTATGACATAAATGTATTTAATATATTACTTTAATTTATGCTCAGTTTGATGTAGTTCTGTTATTGTTAACTAAAGAACATTAGAATATTATAGAAATGGTTTTCATAACTTGAAATAAAGTAAAATATTAAATACTTAAAAAAATAAAAAATAGACATGTTACATTGGTAACCATCAGTAATAAGTTCAACAACTAAGATTACTAAAACTAAACTGAAATAAAATACAACGACAAAACACATAACAAGAAAAAAAAAAAAAAAAGGAGAAAGTTTAAAGCTAATGTCTCGGTTACGTATGTAACCCTCGTTCCCTGAAGGAGGGAACAGAGACGTCACGTCGGATGATCGACGAAATTGGGATCTTGCCAGAGAGACCAATCCACTTCGAGTGTAACTAAATGAACCAATGGACATTGGCATGCGGTAATTCGCATCCAGCTGCCGCTGATCACAGCGTGAGTATAAGAGACAGCAGGTGCACCACATTAATTCATGCTTTCACTGAGGAGCCGAGCCGGTGACCCGGCAGCTCAGTGACTGTGGCGACGGGACGTGACGTCTCTGTTCCCTCCTTCAGGGAATGAGGGTTACATACGTAACCAAGATGTTCCCTTTCAGTCTGTCACTCCGAGTCACGTCGGATGACTGACAAAATTGGGATCCCTACCAAAGTGCACCAGGAGCTGCCCCTTCAAGTGCCCTTGTGTAGGTCTCCTGATCCTTCCTATAAGGCAAACGATAGGATCGGGCTCTACACAGAGAAGGTCAACTACTGTTGTTCCTTGAGCAACCCAAACAGTAGGACTTTGGGAACACTGGGAAGTGTGCCCTTCCGCTTGGAAGAGGAACACTGCAGAGCCACCACCTCCCAGAGGGGGTTAAGTGTCATTTAGACATGTGAAGTAACCCTGTATGGCCCTATTGCATATGGAAGTCTCTGAGATGGCTTAGGCTGCATCATTAGAGACGGCAGAACTTGGTCTGCCATGGGAAACACGGCTCTAATAAGCATACCGTGGAATACACATATGGGATCCCAGCAGGGTCTCTCATATGGGCACTAGCCTCACACCAGATTTCAAGAATTCATTGGCTGAAAGGCCTGGCGCCGGACGCTCCGCCACGTCCGGATGCCGGAGTGCTGGAGGACTCAACAGGGTTTGCCTGGTTAACCATCTGGGGTCTGAGGGTGTTTTGGGGGCCTGGAGAAGTTTTGACATGCCCTGACATTTGTGCTTTTTTCAGTTGCTTATAAATATATAAATGGCTAAAGTCTAATAACACTTTAAACAGCACAAACTGGGCTACAATAATATGTTAGCAGCATTTATTTAATTGATTTTGTTTTGGAGAAAGAAACGTTTATGCGTGGTTAGTGAAAAACAAACATTTTGAAGTCACTGAAATAAGGCCATAAAAAACATACAGAACAGATTTGTTCACAAAACTTCTGAGAACTGGATCTTGTAGCCTAGAATTTTTGCTTCAAAATAATGTGAAAATCGTCTTTGCCCTCAGAAAACAACATATTGATTTAAATTTTCTAAGTCACGTTTTGAGTAAAAAGGGTCTATGCGAGAAGGCGTCAACCTTCACATTCACACCTGAGAAGACAAAGGCCCGCATAATGAGCTTCATAATGAGCTTCATAATGAGCCATTTAGTCAAATATGTGACTGAGAAGGAAGAGTTACAAGAAATAATATGAGGACAAAATAAATTTAAATGTTTTTTTGTAGTTTATTAAGAATATATTATATTAAGAATATATATTATAATATATATATATCACACAAAATAACTTGAGATTCACTTTTGAGGGCAGTTAAACTGTTTATTAGGATCAATCAAAGCTGTCTTTCAAAGCTGACTTTTTAGCATCATTACTCCAGTCACATCATCCTTCAGAAATCATTCTAATATTCTGATTTGGTGCTAAAAAAAAAAAAGATTTATTATTATTATTATGTTGAAAAGTTTTTTTTTTTTTTAAGATTTTTTTTTTTTGATTAATAGAAAGGTCAGAAGAACAGCCTTGTTTGTAACACGATACATGTCTTTATCATCACTTGTGTGCTAAATAAAATTTTTGAACCTAGTATTTTCATAGTGTATATTGTTTATGTGCTCTGAAGGAAAAACAAAACAAAACAAAAAAAAACACATTTTGAAATGTGTCTGGGTTATTTCTCTCAGCAAATCTTCCTGAAACAGAAAGTAGCCGGGATGAACTTGTTTGTTTGCGCGGAGGCGATGTGGGCGTTTACATTCGCACGCGCCTCACGTGGATGTTTGAATGGGAAAGGCACGAATGGCGCGTGGGCGTGACAGCGTTAGATATAACAATTTGAGACTCGTTAGAAAACTGGACATCGTGTTGGTTTCATACGTATTACTTTAACAACCCTTTGCAGTTTCAAATAATACCTTATTCTTATCTGTACGATCAAAACTCGTGGAGTATTTTTAGTTTGTTTTGCGTCATAAAGAAAAAACGAGACAGCCCGCACCGGTGCGGGCTTCGACCCCAGGGGGTTAAGGAACTCTCTGGAGAATTAGGTGTAAGGACGCCGCAAGCCGACTCTGAGCCGGGCCTCTCAGTGCCACTACCCGTTTGAGGTGAGAATATAGGAGGAAACCGGTTTGACATGTAGGCTATAAGACCTAGTGAACACCACGAGCCAGCACCCAGGATGATGCGACAACCCTAATGGAGTGAGCACGCAACCTGAGCAGGCAGGGCACACCTTGTGCTTCATAGGCCAAGGTGATGGCATCCACTATCCAGTGGGCCATCCTCTGCTTGGAGACAGCCTTCCCCTTCTGCTGTCCTCCGTAACAGACAAAGAGCTGTTCTGAGGTCCTGAAGCTCTGAGTTCTATCTAGTGCGCGTACAGGACAGAGCAAAGCTAGGGCTGGGTCTGCCTCCTCCAGGGGCAGTGCTTGCAGGTTCACTACCTGGTCCCGAAGGGAATTGTTATTTTGTTTTTTTGATTTGCATTTGCATTTGTAATTTGCTATTTTGTTTTCAGAATTGTGATTTGTTTTGCACTTCTTGGCCACCGTATAATTTAGCTTTTGTTTATTGTGAAATTAAGTTGTAAAAAGTTCTAATAAGTTCTTTAATATGTGCAATCTACTAGATTAAGTCATGTAGGGTGAATGTGAACCAAACAAGTACTCAAATTAGTTTTGATGTTGACATAATTAAAACTGTAGTTCTCAGCAGCATGCTTTAATGAGACTTAAATCAGAAGAAAACATGCTGAAATGAAGTCAAATTTTTTTGTGTTATTGAGAAAGATGAGAAGATGGAGATTAGTATTAATATTCAGTTATGTTGAGATTTAGATTTAGATTTCTTTCCATACTTCCTAAAACTGCTAACTTGGTCTTTCAGGTGCAATAAAGATAAAGCAAACTGCATCTCTCACCTCAAAGGACTCGAGCGGCTCTCCGTTCTTCAGCCACCTGTAGGATGGTTTGGGCTTGGCACTCGCCTTACACTCCCACAGCAGAGATTCATCAATGGCTTTCTGCACATCCTGAGGCTTCTCCACCAGATGAGGGGGTGCTGAGATCCATCAATAAACACACGACACACAGCGAGATATCAGCACCTCACAAAGCGCTGCTGATAAAAATGAATTTTCAACAGCTCCCTGAATCCCAGACACACTTAGAGTTGGTTATTGATTAGCCCCTGTTAGGAATCAGTAAACCAACCAAGCAGTTTATGAGCCAATTAATGAACAAATCCAGTTATTAATCAATCAACATGGCATTAGAATGAAGAAAAAAGCATAATACTGTATGAATAATTTACAAGGACATTTAGTAAACCGCATTCACACTGAGCTGAGGAGATTACAGCACTCAGCTCTCACTAAATGTGAATCAAATTTTATGGATCTTTAGCCTGTCTTTGGTATATTGCTTTAATATTTATATTGCTTTGAGGAACAACACACACCCTTCCCAAACATGCATTAGAAAAAGGTGCTAGAAAAAGTGCAAATGTTACAGTTTTAACCTTGATTACATATTTATACTTAGAGCTAAGACGATTATATTTTATTTTTTAAAATGGCTTGAAAACATATTAAAATGAGATTGATTCTCGTGGCTTCTGTGAAGGTCGGTGTGACTTGCATAGGCTTAATTTTTCTTATAAGACAGGAGAGAAAGGAGAATAAATCACACCGTAGTGGAAGCGTGGACAAAGTAGCATGCTTTATAGGTATCAGTCACACTGCTGGAGCTCATAATTTTGACTTCAGCCATTATGTTATAAACAACAGTGACCCATATTGATTGTTCCATAGCTCCAACAGCAGTGATAGATGGAAAATACAGTCTATGGGAGATTATGGATTTTCACCTGCCAAATAATTGCAATGACAAATAATTACAACATACAGGGATACTCATGAAAATCTGACATCCTGGTTATAAAACATCATGGGGTGATAAATTAAACATACAATATTGATCAGTGATAAACTCAAATATATAAGCATTCATAAAAGCTTAATGGTGCATATTGATTGTGTGTTTGTCAGATTATTGAAGGAATCAGTTGAATGTCCAATCTGATCTTTTCTATACAATGAAAGCGGTGGTCACCATTCTTTTACATTGCAAAGAAAAGGAACAGCTTGAACAAGGGGTATAATGATTAACTAGAACTAAAACCATTAAAAAAAATTCTTACTTATGAAAACACGTTAACTTTTTTTGTACAGCTAGTTGCCAAGACAACTTTTCTCATTTTTATTTATTTTAGGTTGAAGTACTAAATAACTCAAACGTATGGAAGCCTGCCACAGAATAAAAAATAAAAAAGGCAATTGTGACTTTTTATTTTACAATTTACTTTTTTTTTTTTTTCACAATTCTGAGTTTATGTCTCACAATAAAAACATGTTTCTAGTAATTCTAACAAAAAGTCAGAAATGCGAGATTAAAACGCTGATGAAAAATTGAGTTTGCGATTCTGATTTTATATCTTGATTTTTTTCAGGTTATATCTCACAATTCCCGCAAATCAATCAAGATGTAATCTCAGAATAGCAAGAAAAAAATCCTGAAATTTGAGATTAAAATACTACCAATTACCTTTTTATTTTTTATCTCTTTAAATTAGTCTTTATCTAAATATATACAGCAGGGGTGCCCAAACTCAGTCCTGGAGGGCCGGTGTCCTGCAGAGTTTAGCTCCAATTTGCCTCAACACACCTGCTGGGAAGTTTCTAGTATGCCTAGTAAGAGCTTGATTAGCTGCTTCAGGTGTGTTTGATTAGGGTTGGAGCTAAAGTCTGCAGGAGACCGGCCCTCCAGGACCGAGGTTGGGCACACCTGATATACAGTAGTGTTGTCAAAAATATCGATATTTCGATAAATATCGATACTGAAATATCTGAACGGTACCAATATTAATTTCCCGAAGTATCGATACACCGATACTAGCCGAGCTGTCACTTTCACTTCTCTCCAAAGGCGCGTGGACAAGCAGCACCACACGTGACCGCACTCGTCTCCTTCGCTCTGGTTAAATAGCACAAGTGAAGTGAATAGAAAGATGACTGCTCTGGTTGTTAAAGAACACAGCAGGAGCGCTATCTGTAGGGATCTATGATCTCCGCGATGCAGAGAACTCGCACAGAATCCAGTCATAAAAACGGAATTTACAGTTTAACGCGGAATGTCACGGAATTTGTCAAAGTTTGGATGAATTAATCAAAAGTAGGTCATTACACTTAAATCAAATCGTGATATGGACTAGTATCTGTAAATATTAAGCTGCAAAAGTGGATTTAAATATGAATCCTGCATGTTCTGCGCGTTTCTGTGTGAATGTGCTGCACGAGCGGTTGTGTTTACTAATGTGGCGCTCGCGGTGATTTCAGCGTCTGCCGTCTCAATGAGGACATAAATACATCAACAATATCTCCAGAACTGATCTGAAAGGCACTTTACCAGCATTTTACCATTTAATTTGAGTAAAACTAGCTTCATATCATACACACACAGAACTTTAAAAGTATTCACGGCAACCCGTCAAAATAAAAGTTCGGTTTAACAGCCTATTAAAGACCGTGTGCCAGAAATAGGCTATATTACTATTATTTAGTAGAATGTACATAATACTACTACTTACTACTACTGTTAATTTTTTTTAAAGAAATAATCACAAAATATTTTAATTTTAATAGTAAATCCCCTTCATTTGCCAAAAATGTAAATGTTTAATTTCATTAATTCAAATATAAATTAATTAAAATAGTTTTATGCCTTCATCTGATATCCAGTAAAATTTAAATACACAACATAGAATTTCTGAGGGGGAAAACACATTTCATAAGGCTACTGTAAGAATAAATAAAAATTGTTTGCATGCATTCAAATAATAGACATGCTAAAACACAGAATTTGGTAACAATAAACATAAGGTGAGAAAAAAATAAAACATTTCATACGGCCCTAAACGTGTCATTTTTGTTACACTTTTAATAAATTAAATGTTAAATTGTATAATTTTCATGATTTTAATGAATTAGACATGCTTTTAGATTAATAGCATTTAATTTGACCATAAAAAAAAGAGAGTCCAGAAAAATTAAAACGGAAAAAAAAGGAATCCAGAAAAATTAAAATGGAAAAAATTGAATGTAGAAAATTTTTTAACGGAATTTGGGGAACTATAAAACGGATTTCATTCCCTATATCTGGAAATATTTTGGTTATGAAGCAAATGAGAATATCAACAAATAGAACTTTGGATTTTAATTAGTACGTAAACGTTAGTTTCAATTAACATTTAACTAAGATTAATAAAAGATTAATAAATAAATCAACAAATGCAGTACCTCAAGAAATTTTTTTGTTCATGTAAGATATACCGCATGTTCTCGACTTGTTACATTTATCTTTAAATTAAAAAAATTACCCCCTTAATATTATGGCAGTTTTTTTCACCGTGGTATCGGAAATGGTATCGAGTATCGATATTTTTCAAGGTATCGCATCGAAGTTAGAAATTCCAGTATCGTGACAACACTAATATACAGTATATGTATTTAGGAACAAAAAAACTATAAAAAGTGACAAAAACAACAACATTTCTAATACTAACTAAAATGAAAAGAGAAAATATTAAAAATAAAATCTAAATACAATTACAGAATTTTTGATAGAATCTAAATAAAATTACACTGGCTTGAACATTCTGCTACAGTAAGTCTATCATTTTGTCCACACAAACAGCGCTCATACAGGTTTGGATGACTTTTAAATTTGGCTGAACTTTTCCTTCAAGAGAAAAGTACATTTATTTAATCTCTGAAATATTTCTGTCCTACCGTAGAAGGAGAGTCGCCCCTTCACTGTGTTTTTGCCTCTGGAGTTCTCAGCTGTGCATTCATATGGTCCTGCATCTTCCTGTTGGAAATAAGGGACCTCCAACACGCCACTGGATTTGCCAACATCCACTTTTCTGGGAAAAGGAACTTCATCTGTTCTTCTCCAGGTGATCACAGGTACTGGACTGAAAGCAAAATGTAAATTTGATTGTTTAATGAGCAATGTCTCCCTTTAAATAATAATAGTCTATATATAAACTGGAAGAGAAACCCAGTGTCTCAGTGATTGTTAGCATATGATATTGTGTAAGCAGGCTCAAGTATAAGTTTTTATATTTACTTTCCCAAAGCGAAGCACTCCACTTTGACTGTCAATCCTTTGGCAACAGCCAAAACTTCTGGAAATTGGACCTCAATTTTGGGTTCATATTCTCCCATAATGCCTGAAACAGAAAAAGAATGATATTTTCCTATTAAAACCCTATGTTTAGAACCACAAATTAGCCATTTTTATGAGCTGAATACATGGTAAGACCATCACCATCACTGCGGAGTACGAGTGATGTAGGAGGCCCCTGCACTCTGCTTTGGGTCACAGTGTTAGTCACGACACAGGTGTAGTTTCCCACGTCTGAGGGCTCCACTTTAGCGATGTACAGGTTGCCTGTTTTCTGTGACACAAAGCGCCGCATGTCTTGCTTCACGAATGAGGGATATTTGTTGAAGATCCAGGAAAAGGTCAACTCTGTCGAAAAGAGAAGAGGTGAGAGACTCTGTACTGCTCCACACGCTTTGAAGTTTTCAAAAACTTTGTGAATTTAATATTAATCCATTTCAGAAAAACAGTGATGTGAGTTAACAGAATCACACAACCTTGAGAATGGTTTTCATTGTATATGGTAAATTTGTAATTCTTTCAAAAAGGTTTCATTTGTTAATACTAGTTACATACAGATCTATCTATCTATCTATCTATCTATCTATCTATCTATCTATCTATCTATCTATCTATCTATCTATCTATCTATCTATCTATCTATCTATCTATCTATCTATCTATCTATCTATCTATCATATATTCATCCACTATCCATCCCTCTATCATCTATCACTATCCATCCGTCTATCTATCAGTCTTGCTAAAACTGCTCCAGAGAATCCGTACTGTAGACCCTGTCGAGCTCCTTCTTTCCCTCGGCAGCCAAACGTGGCGGAGCGTCCGGCACCAGACCCTCACTCGATGAATCCGTGAGAACTGGTAGAGGGCTGGGTTCCATATGTAGAGACCTATTTGGATTCCATATGTGTAAGTCCACGGTATAGCCTCCGAGCCTGTGTTTCCATGGCAGATGTTCTGCCATTTTCCAAGAGGCTACAATCACCTCTAATCTTCCATATGCACCTAAGCAGTTGTTCATATGCGTAAGTGCTTCTAAACCTCCTTCGGGAAGGTTGGGCTTCCGCAGCGTTCCTGTTCCAAGTAGAATGGGTATGTTTTCCCAGTGTTATCCAATCCATAGCACAGTAGTAGGGATCCCAATTCGTCTGTCACCCGACGTGACTCAGAGTGACCGACTGAAAGGGAACGTCTCGGTTACGTATGTAACCCTCCTTCCCTGTAGGAGGGAACGGAGACGTCACGTCCCATCGCCATGGCTGTTGTACCACCGCTGAGAGGCCGGGTCACCGGCTCGGCTTCTCAGCGAAAACCTGAATATGCGCTGCACCTGCTGTCTACTTATACTCATGCTGTGATCAGCGGCAGCTGGATGCAATAATCGCATGCCAATGTGCATTGGCTCGTTAGTTACACTAGAAGTGGATTGGTCTCTCTAAGTGAGATCCCAATTCATCGGTCACCCGACGTGATGTCTCCGTTCCCTCCTTCATGGAACGAGGGTTACATGCGTCAGAGGTCCCCAACCACCGGGTCGCGACCCACTACCAGGCCGTGGAAGAATTCCTACCGGGTCGCGAGAACGTTCGGGGGAAAAAGTGAATAGATATGACGCTCTGTTATTTATTGTGTGTAAATGATTTTTCTAATTATTCTGTATTTTCGTTGTATGCGATTGATATCGAGTAGCAATTTGACAATTTTATGTTAAATTAGTAAATAAAAGATTGCTCTGATCTGTCATATAGGCTATTAGGACTTAAACTTATCGCAGTTGATCAAATCGGTATGCCGCGCTGTCTGAAACACGTCTCTATGCTTGTGCGCGCTTCGGGTGTGTGCCAGTACAGCACAACCATAGAGACAGCGCGGCATACCGATTTGATTCCTCTTTCATTTATCCCTACGTTTAAGATGGGGGTTGCAGTTACGTCGCAATACTGGAAATATTTCTGTTTTAAACCATGAAGGCAAGCCAATGGATATCACAACAGCAACGTGCAAACTTTGCGCAATAGTTATGCCGGTGAACGTCTTAACTTCAGTCATAGAGAAAGTGAAAGTAAAAAAACTGATGGAGTTTTCTAACGCTGCATTAACAGTGCATATTCTCAAGAGACGAATATACTTCAACATGTGCTGATAACAGTATAAATGAATCGAACTGTTTTAAAGACCCTCCACAACAACAACACCCCTCCCCCCGGTCCGCAAGATTTTTTTCAAACCGTAAAAGGTTGGAGACCCCTGACATACGTAACCGAGACGTTATCCATCCATCTATTCATTAAACAGTATATTCATCCACCTCCATCCATGCATTCGTCTATCCATCCATCCATCCATCCATCCAAACAAAAGTGAACTAATATCATAATTGCAATAATATATTAACGAGGAAATATTTTAAAATATTTTAAATAATTTACAGTTTGAAGATTTGATTAAAACAAGAAAAAGACTGGCAAAATAAAACTTGAGTCCATCAGTACAAAAAGATCTGATCTTTGGTTTTCCTGATGGATCCACAAAAAAAAAAGAAGAAAAAAAAAAAAAGTGATTTTAGCCTTCGGTAAGTTTAAAAGATTTGGCTCCATTAAAGCAATAAAGTCTGATATGTTCAGCCCAGCACTAAGCACAGTAATCAAGACAGCAGGGAACAGTGGAGCGTAACACTAATGTAGCAAAGCTGTGCTAACTACTTTTCATCTCAGGCAGAGCTTTTTGATGAGAAGTGACAGAGTAGCCTAGAATAAACCACTTTTATACTTAAACATCCAAAGCGTGTTGTGTGTTTTTAATATGTTGAAAACATTGCCCTACATTTGACTTCTTAAACATTTTCTTATAGGGAAATGACACTGCTTATAAGATCTCTCACTTTTCAGTAAAACACTGTTGCTCTAATTTTGCACATCAGTGTAATAACCTTTCCTGTGTGGCCCTTTTGAAAGTGCCCTGTTTTTATTTTCGCGTTTAACATGTTCTGTTCTTAAAAATGTCAACAGTCTAAGTGACGACAAAAAAAGGTCTAGTAATCAGTCTGTTCGGAGTTTCTTAAGTGTGGCCACTCATTGAGTTAACAGCAAAGAGCAAATACAAAAAGTTTGCCTCGCATAACATTTAACTTGTGCTCTGTTGTGTGCCACTTAAGGGCACTAAATCGACAGCGGAAAAAGGAGGTAATATGTGTTTATGCTGTTATATGGGCAGTGAGGTTGAAAAGCCTGTGAGCTAATTACAGAGGACCGTAATTGCTGGTTGGGGGGGTGGTTAATAGGAACAAACAGTAGAAACTTCCCCTCTCTGTTTCTCTGAACAGGTAAAATCTGCACATATGATAACTCACATGAGGCACAAAATAAAGTTCATGAATGAGGATATTGTTATAGAGTTATAAATTGATATGTCCTGTGTAGGGTTGCAAGACAGACTATCCCAGCAGATAGACTGATATAGTGGCAGACAATTTGTCTCATTTTCTATCATTAAGTAGAATTATATCATACACATAAGGGGTAATGTACAGTCAGTCAGCTATTATCACAAAATACACTGTTGCACCAGGCCTTATGTAACCACAAATGGGTTTATTTAGCAGTAATGACTGGCTGGATGAACATTATCCTGCTATTTTACGGCTACTTACTAAATAAATAAATAAATGGGCATAAAATATTAATTTTTTTGAACTTATTTATTGCGTGAAAAAATAGACGACTAAATAACACAAAATATATGAAAACTGTATAAAAGTAGCACACCTACAGTACGTAGGAAATTGGTTGCCTATTGCAATTTAGTGGTCATTGAAGAGTGAAGTTTAGACTGAAAAATCTCATAACTTACTAATCAGAATCAAGTATTCCAAAAACATTTTGTCATAACATCAGCCATGTCCACCTTTTTTTCCCTCAATATCGCCATCGACCATTAAAAAACCCAAATCAGCCGGCCAGCCGATAGACGATAAAACGCCTTACCTCCCATATGGGCTGGAGGGCCACAGAGAAGAACCACACCTTGCCCCTCCCTGACACTCACTGGACTTCTCCTCTGGGTTTTAAACTCTTCCAGATCTATTAGAAAAACAAATGTCAGACACAGGGACACAGTTGCTTAATCTAGACACAGTTTACACCCTCATTAACAATGGCTTGTTTGATGGATTGAGTACAGTTACATTTAATGACATTCTATTTGTTTAAAATAGTATACAAAGTAATACAGTTTGGAGTCTAGATCCAACAAAAAAAAGTTCACACAAAATGATACAATTATTTATTTGTCTTTACGACATTCCAGAATTTATTTCTGCTGTGAAACACAAAAGGAGATGTTTAGCAGAATGTTCATGCTGCACTTTTCCATACAATAAATGTAAATGCTGACCAGGAGTTGTTGAATTTCAGAAATACCAAAAAGCTCCATAAAAGTAGCCCTGAAATTTAAGAACTGAAGCTATGTACTGATAATTTTGTCCTGCAGCTCTTAAATCTCACGCTTGCCCACAATGAAATGCTAGTGTCAAATGTCATCAGTTCCTGTGTGTCTCATAACTGATCACGATGTACCAAATTTGAATACGCAAAT
This sequence comes from Barbus barbus, assembly GCF_936440315.1. Classification (NCBI taxonomy): domain Eukaryota; kingdom Metazoa; phylum Chordata; class Actinopteri; order Cypriniformes; family Cyprinidae; genus Barbus; species Barbus barbus. The sequence goes on from NC_136719.1 coordinate 8,123,545, forward strand.
AAAATCTGAGATTCTAAAGATTAGTCTGTTTGTCACAGAAAAATTACGGCTTAGGAAGACTTGGAATTTAGTGTCAATACTCGTATGGAATACTTTTAAAATGCTGTTTTGTCTTTGTTTTATTTTGCTTTTTGGAGCCTGGCAGTCCATGGTCACCATCTTTCACTTTCATTGTATGATAAAGAGCAGCGTGAACATTATACCTAAAGGCTGGAATACAACACTTTTAAAATCTGAAAAGATTTTAAAACAACTGACATCTTACACTTACTGACTTACTGACCATCATACGACTGAGGATCACACACTACCAGACTTTAAAGTCGTTCCAATCACAACAACTCATGAAGAAACTTGTGCCTTGGTTGACAATTAAAAATAATGTGTGTTCTAAAATCATCAACATGTTTGATCTCCTCCGACTAGATGAAATCATAGTCTGAAGCTAAAAAAAATCAGAGTCTGTGACCATCATACACTACGTGATTTTCTTTGAAATCGGTCAACTCAAATCTGCAGACTGGCTCTGACTTTTGGCAACTAGCATCGACTTATCCAAACTGTAAATTAGGGCAAAAGTCATGTACACTGTAAAAAATAAAAAGTTGAGAAAACGTAAAAGTTTAAGGCAACCAGCTTCAGTAGATTTTTGAGTTTTCTCAACTTGTTTTTGTAGGAGATTTTGGAGTTTTCTCAACTTTTTGTTGTAGAAACTGAAAACAACAAGTATAGAAAACTCAAAAATCTGTTAAAGCTGGTTGCCTTACATTTTTAAGTTTTCTCAAATTTAGATTTTTTACAATGTAGAGTATTCCAGCCTTAAATTATGATTTTGTCTACCTGGTCTCATGGCATAAACATACCTGGGGACACTTTTTAGCGAGACACGAAATACGTACCAATAAGTACATATCACTGCAGTTTCCCAAATTTCTCACAAATTTACAGAGTTTCAATTAATAAAGCGTAATTTTCGCACAATTACTTGAAGAATATCATGTTATGACTTCAAAACAATATTAATATGCTGGGAGATTTGAAAACTGATGCTTTTGAACGTTAGAATCACACATGTCCAGCTTCATATCTATGGGCTTTCATAGATGGAGTACGGAGCTCACGGAGTACGGAGACTTACTTGAGAAGTGAGGAGCTCCGGTTTGAATCCCGTGTAACTACGGTTCGACAAAACAGTTCAAATGCATATAAGGAAGTTCAAATAGCATGGTTGCATCAACAAATGTGTTTTTATATCAGTTTTGCATTTGTCAACAACAAATCGGGTAGGTTTAGGGTTGAGTTTGATGTAAGGCATATTTCCAACACGATGGACTATTTTGATGATGTTTTTCATACTTTTCTGGGCCTGACAGTGATAATTACTTGGCAGTCAATGGGACAGTCACAAACCTCCCGGCTTTCATCCAAAATATCTTAAACTGTGTTCCGAAGACGAACAAAGCTTTCATGGGTTTGGAACGACATGGGGGTAAGTGATTAATGACAAAATTTTCATGGAGTAACCATTTCATTTTTAGCGATGTTCCCCAGATATTTGAATTCTGAACCGCCGCAATACGTACCTGAAGCAGCGTAATAAACACACAGCAATACGTACCTATATCAACATAATAAAAACGTTCCAGGGTTTACATATTGAACCCGTGCTTTAGCGCCATTCAGTGGACATTTCTCTTTGAAACTGCGGCGAAACGTGCAGTAAGGTCTCGCTTAAAAGTGCCCCAGGTACGTTTATGCCATGAGACCAGGTTGGATTTTGTGTTCAACAGAATAAAGCACATCATACAGGTTTAGAATGAGTGCAAATGATCAGAGAATTTTTCATTTTGTTTATAAATTCAGAATAAACAACCAAACTTCACTTTTCTTCTTCTTTGTTTTAAAAACCCACGAGGAAAAAATAAATAAATAAAAATAAATCAACAAATAAAATAAGCTGCATACTTTCTTTTGTGAGTATCTTACACTTTATTCTGTGAAGGGAACAATGATGGAGGTTGCGTTTGCCTCACCTGCACTGAATTCAGTGAGGGGGTTGTGTCTAGAGAACGGCAAATTCAAACAGAATATGCATGAACAACACATCCACTCAAAACCCCACAATCCCCACATGCCTCCACGACACAAACTATTTCAACACCATCCACAAAGCAGGGGTTTGATCAGGCTTTAAAGCATGTCTCTGTAAGAGAGAGGTGCTTTTTGTGCTCCGCATGCAAGTTCCACTGAACTACCCACATCAGGAAAAGTTTTCCTCCAGAATGTTCAGTAGACAAATTTTTCATTTCACATAATATCTCATTACAGAGTCCTTACAAGACATTTCTATGAGGCCAAAATAAATAAACCGACAACTCTCTGCTATACATATGCAATAAAATCATCTGCTCTTCAGATACTGTACATATAAACCATTCATCAAGAGAAAGACACACTCCACTGCCTCTAATTGGCTTCTTGGTTATCAACTATACGTTGTGTCCTATTCATTGCTCTCGGCAAAGTAAACACCGTAAGCCCTTGTGAAGCTGCAGAGATTGAATACTGTATTGTATTGAAAGCAATGAATTTGGGACCTGTAGAAGACAGGGTGAAGGAAAATGCTTTTTCTAGCATCTCCATAATAATATGATAATAATGAATCGGAGAAAACCAAGAGGTTAAGTGTAACAACATACTACTTCAATATTCAAATTATGTTTAATATAAAACAAATTAGAAAAAAATAAAAGCATATTTAACTGTAATTAAATCTTAAGATTATCTTTGCGTGCTGCTGGAAATGCATTAAATCAACAGAACACAGACACAGGCCAGTGCTGCTGATGGGATGTAGGAAATAATTTTTTGGAGAGTATAAAGAAATGTGCATGTGTGCATGTGCAATTTTGTCTAAACAAATAAAAAATAAATAATAAAAATTTATCAAAAATGTCTAGTCTTGAAGCTCTATGTTGACTATGGTTTCAATAATAATAATAAACATACATTTGCATAAAGCATCCATATTTTTCCATGCCCATGTTGATTAGAGTATTAAAAACTTGTCCCTGTCTATATTATATATTGTGTTTTTGCTGCTTCGTACATTGCCTATTTGGACATTATTCTTTTATTATCTATGTCCTGTCCTGTTGCTGTCTTTCTGTTGCACTGTGGAGCTTCTGTCACTACAACAAATTCCTTGTATGTGTAAATATACTTGGTCAATAAACAACAACTATAGGACAGGAAGAGCTAAATAAACTTATCAGTGCATCTAAACCAACAACGTGTTTATTAGATCCAGGGATAGTATTTATTAGAGGCAGGGATAGTAGTAGCTTTTTATTTAATTTATTCATTGATATGTTTATTATTGAAATGTTGTTGTTATATGCATGTGTTAATTTTATTTAATTTCTTTATTTTCTTAAATATGTGGGTAGATAGTATTTATAGAGCTGTAACTTTTTAGTTTTAGTTACTTTTTCTTATTTGTAAGTCGCTTTGGACAAAAGCGTCTGCTAAATGACAAAAGTAAAAAGTAAGTAAAAGATCCTGTACCCACTAAACTACTGAACGAGTTGTTACCTGTAGCAGAAGAACCGCTTCTCAATATTATTAACTCATCGTTATCTTTAGGTCACGTCCCAAATCCATTCAAGCTGGTGGTTATTAAGCCTCTTATTAAGAAACCACAACTAGATTCTAATGAACTGGCAAATTACAGACCCATTTCAAATCTTCCGTTCTTGCAAAAAAATGATCTCTATGAAGAATTTCAGTCAGGTTTCAGGCACAGGTTTCTCACCATAGTACAGAAACTGCACTTGTTAAAATTACAAATGACTTGCTTCTTGCTTCAGACCAAGGCTGCATCTCATTGCTAGTATTACTTGATCTTAGTGCTGCGTTCGACACTATAGACCATGATATACTCATAGATTGATTACAAAACTATACTGATATTCAAGGGCAGGCTAAAATGGTTTAGATCCTACCTGTCCGATCGCTACCACTTTGTTTATTTAAATGGAGAGTCATCACAATTATCACCAGTAAAGCATGGAGTACCACAAGGATCTGTCCTAGGTCCTCTTCTATTTTCAATATACATGTTGCCTCTTGGTAAAATTATTATTATTAATACGGGATTAGTTTTCATTGTTATGCTGATGATACTCAACTATATATCTCAACAAGACCAGATGAAACTTCTAAACTATCTAAGCTAATAGATTGTGTAAAAAATGTAAAAGATTGGATGACCAATAATTTCCTCCTGTTAAATTCAGATAAGACAGAGATATTTATTGGACCAAAAAACAGTACACAGAATCTATTGGATTACAATTTACAACTAGACGGATGCACTGTCACGTCCTCTAAAGTCAAAAATCTGGGTGTTATATTAGACAGCAACTTGTCCTTTGAAAATCATATTTCCCATGTTACAAAAACAGCATTCTTCCATCTTAGAAACATTGCCAAGCTTCGAAACATGCTACCCATTTCTGATGCAGAAAAGCTAGTTCATGCATTCATGACCTCTAGACTGGACTATTGTAATGCACTGCTAGCTGGTTGTCCTGCATCGTCAATAAACAAGCTACAGATAGTCCAAAATGCAGCGGCTAGTGTTCTTACCAGGTCAAGAAAATATAATCATATTACCCCAAGTTTACAGTCTCTGCACTGGCTACCTATTCAGTTCCGTATCATTTACAAAATATTATTACTTGCCTATAAGGCACTAAATGGTTTAGCTCCTGCGTACCTAACTTGTCTTCTACCACGCTACAATCCAACCCGCTCCCTAAGGTCTCAAAACTCTGGACTTTTGGTAGTACCTAGGATAGCAAAGTCCACTAAAGGAGGTAGAGCTTTTTCACATTTGGCTCCCAAACTCAGGAATAGCCTTCTTGATAACATTCGGGGTTCAGACACACTCTCTTTGTTTAAATCTAGATTAAAGACACAACTATTTAGCCATGCATTCACATAATGCATCTTATAATCGTGCACTGCAGTTATATCTGATCAAATGTACATTATTATTATTCTTTAGCTTGGGTTGAACAAATCATTTTTGCTTAGATGGAACAGCAGCTACGCTAATTATGTCTCTATTTGTTTCTCTGTTTCTGCCACGGGATTAACATCCCGTGGTAACTAGGAATTACAGAAACTTCAGTCTGGATCCAACCCTTAAATGATCTGAGATGACCGAACACCTGAGGAAAGATAATGCCAACCCCTCAGAGGACTTCGGAGGATGCCAATGCTCAGACAACATACAGAATTACCAAATTTTGCCATAAGTTAAACATATTAAGGTTCTGCAATATATAAATATATTTTGGAAACTTAAATTCCTGTAGAGCTGCTTTGCAACGAATTGTATCGCAAAAAGCGCTATACAGATAAACTTGAACTTGAACACTGGAGATTCTCTCCAGGGTAGCAGTGGAAATGCACTGCAGCTTTAGTGATTTAACACTTTAATTGTTTGGTGTTAGATTTATCAGTCTGCAAATGTCTATTCCTCTCAAGTAAACATCTACCTTTAACATTCAGAGCAGATTTAATGCAGAAAGCATGGATTGGTGTGGCTCAAATGCAATAGCCTTGCCGTTTCACCATAAACTCTTAATGATACAAAATCATTTTCTAGTGTACCATTAAATCTCCCTCTCAATCCATTCTCAGGTTGTGCACGAAACATCATGACGAAATGAAATATTAGACTACTAGTGTACCATAATAAGATATACAGATGAACACATATGTGTCTCAAATTATTAAGCACATTCAGCAAGGAATCGTTGGCTTGTGAAGCATTTTAACAACCAAAGCTTGCTAGCAACCATAGATACAGATTAGATACAGATGTCAAACCAAATGAAGCAGAAAACACAAAAGATCAACATGATTAGGCGAAAGAAGAATAAATAGCTACGCTGCACCAAGTGTCTAAGAGTGCTTAAAATATCTAATCAAGCTAGCATTAATGGCTAGAACATTACAGACTAGAATGGATACTGCATTTGGAGCATATGCAAAGCAGTCTACCAAAAGGAAACCAAAATCTCAAAGCAACTGATTTTATCTTTCTGTTAAAGTCAAATGACTATTAATTTCAATTATTTCAATTTAAATTGTGAATATAAAACATTGAAATGCCAGTCACATGCAATAACCATTACATTCACTGTAAATAATTTTTTTTAATGTTTACAGAAAAAGACTGTAAAAAAAAAGTATATGTAATTTTACTGTAAAATGTTTGTGGTGAAAAACAGTAAAAGGACATTCCCAAAAGTCCCTGCATAACACATCACATATATGACCCTGGACCACAAAACCAGTCATTAGGGTCAATGTTTTAAAATTTATATATATATATATATATATATATATATATATATATATATATATATATATATATATATATAATCTGAAAGCTGAATAAATAAGCTTTCCATTGATGTAAGGTTTGTCAGCATAGGACAATATTTGGCCGTGATACAATTATTTGAAAATCTGGAATCTGAGGGTGCAACCCCCCCCCCCCCCCCCCCCCCCCAAAATTGCCTTTGAAGTTGTCCAAATGAAGTTCTTAACCATGCGTATTACTAATCAAAGATTAAGTTTTAATGTATTTACAGTAGGAAATTTGCAAAATATCTTCATGGAACATGATCTTTACTTAATATCCTAATGATTTTTGGCATAAAATAAAAAAATTATAATTTTGACCCATACAATGTATTTTTGGCTATTGCTACAAATATACCCCAGCGACTTAAGACTGGTTTTGTGGTCCAGGGTCACATATGATTGTCTTTTATTTAAAATAATTTAGATTCTTCTCGTTTTTGTTATCAGTAATGTATATTAGGATGTTTTGTGTCACATTTGGTCATTTAATTAAAGTTGCAGGATTTAATGTTTTGCCTCTTTATCGCCATCTCTTTTTGAAACCTGCAATTGCAGTTATTTGCAGAATTATCTGATCTCACGATGAAAAGGTACCTGTGGGAGCTTTTTTGCAAAATGCGAAATACGTACCAATAAGTAAATATCTCTGTAGTTTCCAACAGAAATGAACACCAGAGGCAGTAAAACAGCGAGCACTTGTAATTGTTTTCGTACATAGTTATGATTACAGCACCATATGTTTCACTTTCCGGATGTAAAAAGCTTACTCAATAGCTCTGCTGGCACATAATTGGACTTAGGATGTGGAATCCTTGGGTACGAATCCTGTGAAAAACATGACTCAAGAGTAAAGAGCTGAGATGAGAGTTGAAAAACAAGCTAAAACGGCATGCTTGCGATTGCATTTTTACATTACATTTGCTTTTGTTCATACTATCGGGTAGGTTTAGGTGTAGTGCAGACGGTGTGTTATTTTAAAATGTCACGGATCATTAGAGTTATAGCGCTACTCAATAGACATTTCAAGTCAGAACTACGGTGACACGTTGCACAATTAAAACTGGAATATAATCTATTTTCAGTAATTTACATATGTTTCATTACCATCATGCACTGATTAAGACTCTATTCTGCTGCAGTCTCTGTGTGCAAATTAAAAAAATGCCGCCAGAAGAAGCCTTACATCAGCCTTGGTTGTGAAATGTCATTGGTTCTTGCTAGTCTCGTGACCGATTGTGTCATGCTATGGGAGTATTTTTTTGAATGAAATTTGAGCGCGTTAACAGAGCGGGATCATTTTCAGCGATTAAAACCTTATGTTTTACTCTCTTCTTCGCATAAAGACATTGTATGTCTTCAGAAGACTTGGAATGCAACATGACTTGTTTGTAATACTTTTATACTGCTATTTTATTGTCAGTTTTTGCAATAAATACCTGTGACTGTACTTTTATTTGCATGTTTGCCTGTTTTATATTGTTCAGAAGTGGGTAGGTTTAGGGTAGGGGTGGGGTTATGTGCTCCAATGAAAGTATACATTTATATAAAATTATTTCTACTTTTTACAAATGCATGCAAACCATTAAATTAAGACAAACAACTGAAAACAATGGAGGACCCATCAGCTAAGGGGTACCTTGAGCATTAAAAAGTGACGCCAAGGGGTCCTGACCAAGTTTCAATATATGACGAGTTGGAAGTGATAATGTGTTGTAACAACATCAGAATTGCGTGACTACGTGTATTTAGTGTGTATTAGCGTTATTTCTAAATTTTGATTTCTGTACACTGTAATCTCTAATTGACATACCATTCAAATTTCATCTAAAGACATTGTTCTTTTAACCTAAAAATGTTTTAATGTTCCTTAGAACTCATTCTCTTTGAAATACAAATATTTTGTAAGTACAGTGCAAGTACATGTTTCTGAAATCAGATGCACAATTTAAACTGGAATATAATCTATTTTCATTCACTTACACATTTTTCATTACCATCATGCACTGATTAAGACTCTATTCTCAAAATAACTCGTTTAATTATTCCAGCTGCTGTAAGAAAAGTTTATAAATGATTTTTTAGCTTCAATATAGCTCAGAATATAGCCTCAATTGACATCATATGTTATAGCGTACTAAGAGTAAGACGCCTAAAGAAAGGTCTCAGATCAGCCTCCCCTGATGCATTACAGGCGCTGGACAAGAGGAGAGCGATCAATTTGGAAGCCACAGCAGATTAGGTCCAGGTAATTGAGAGAAAACATTGATAACACATAAAGCTTAAAGACCTGTATGCATTCCACCTTCACGCCACAGAAGCCAGAGCTGTTGTAAAGATCACACTGGGCCTGACAGCAGGAAACAGGTTCCTGAACTCAGACTCTCATCCATCACAGGCCATCATTTCTGCAGATGAACCAGCTAGCCATCAAATAGATAAGCACCAACCTCACCTTGCCACCAGACATCCAGCAGACATCACACAGAGAAAACAGGTAAATGAGGCCCATGAAACAGCAGTTTCAGAAGCCCTGTAAGATCTCAACAGTCTATGAATATGATGTGGATCATAATGTCTCACAATAACCAAAGAGCCTAGATGCTTAAAATTCAAATATAATCTTATATAATTTCTAATTTAGAGTTTAATCTGGAACTACACTACTATTCAAAAGTATTAGTCTCTAAAATGCTTTTTTAATGTTTTTGAAAGAAGTCTTTAATGCTCATCATAGCTTTCATTATTGTCTATGGTAATATATTTTGTAATGTAAAACAGATTAGATTAGATTATTTTAAAATTTAAAGTAGATTAGCATTTATACTAAAAGTCCAGTGTGGTTACATGCATTTTGACTACCTCTAAATGTGGTTTGATTTATCTGATCACAAAATCTTTTGAAACTGTTTAGAAAGTTGTAGAAATTCAGAAAATATGTTTTGCTTTCATAAATGGTTATTTTATCTCAGAATACCAAATGAAGTGTGATTCCTTATGTTATGAGCTTTTTACCATAAAATTCAGAGCAAATGCTTTGTAATTCTAGAAACACAAACTCTCAGTTTATGGTTAATTTGAGTCATCATTAAGGAGTCATTTTTATGCGATATGGATCATCTGCTCTCTGCATTGCTGTTCGTAATATTAACTCAGACTACATTCAGAGTCCATGCTGTATACCCACTTTAAAATACAAATTCACAAAGGTAATGAAAATCCACTAAAACCACCTTAAATGATGTGGAAAAGACTAACCAAGCATCATTAGTCTCAGGTTTGAGTCTATAGACCCTCGTACTTCCAAGTACTTGAGTTTTTGTGAAAAAAAGTACTTAGACTCACAAGCAATGTTAAGACTAGCTTCTCTGCTCAGAATGGTCCCGAAAGAGTTGGAGGCCAGACATTGGTAAATACCAGCATCCTCTTCCTTATTGAGCTGGCTGATTCGAAGGTTTCCTCCTGAGATGCTGTATCGAGACCCAGGTTGAGGGGAAATGAAGCTGTCGTTCATTTTCCACCTATAAAACACAGAGGGAAGTTAGCAGAGAGTGAATGGAGAGTTTGGAGTACTGGAATAAATTTTTCTCTTCATTCAAAGTAAAACATATTGCGGTATTTTTGTTTGTTATTTGCAATATATTGTATATGTGACTGCACATACAAAATACAAAATAAGATTTGAAACAGTAAGCAAAAGGAAATGTTGACTGTCCATCTCAAGCAGTGTTAAACTAAAACTAGTAAAACCTGTTTTGTTAATTGAAATAAAGCTCAAATAAAATAAAATAAAATAAAATATTAGCTGAAAAAAAATAAAAATTTGAAAATTTGAAATAATTAATAATAAAGTAAGTTATAAAACTACTATAAAAATTAAAAAAAATCACATAACCAAATGACTAAAACTTGAACTAAAAATGAAAACTGAAAATATAAAAATAAAAAGTTCATTAAAATTATTAATAAATATTACAGTACATAAATAATGTAAAAAATGTACAAAATAACACCTCAATAACTACTTTAAGTCCAATAAGACATGAGATGTTTTATATTTCTATTCATATGTTAAGTTTTGCAACTCCATTACCAAAATGTGCTTTTATAATTATCTAGCAAAAAAGCATTATATAATAATAATTGAAATCTTTTATCATTTATTATTATTTTTCATAATTAAAATTAATCAAACAAAAATAGGCAACAATTATAATAATAAATACAATAAAATAACCTGCAAAACAATAATAATTATAATTATAATTATAAATACATAAACATATGCTTTGATTTATTAAAAAATAATACCAATGTGCTGAGCATGGATGTACAGTCCCACAAGACAAAAACACTAGCAACAGCAAAGACTGTTAAGTAGAAAGACAGGACTTTTACAACAAATCGATGGCCCAGACCAGTCACCCTAAGACATCAGAAACCACAAAACTCCAGAGACGGGCATACGTTCAGATCCCCTGCTACAAAAGCCTCGTCTTTACGTCATCACACAATTAATCAATACAGCCAGGTAACGAAATCACTGCCTTACCTCATTATTAAATCGTAATCACTGAAAAAAACAGACCTCTCTGTCAATGTGGCATACAAATGAGAACAAATGAGTCTGCTCTGTGAACCCCACAGCAAATAAGGGCCATTTTAATTGACGGACTGGAGAAAACAGAGAAGGGCACTATAGTGGCCATCTGGCTTTAATGTGGACAAAGACATGATCCACATCAATTACCTTTCTGATTATATGCACAATGGTAATCAATACAACACACAAAAAAACTGAAGATACCATGATGTCACGTTTCCCTTCCACACACTAACGTCCATGTCTATGACCTTTTCATATTGATAGAAATCTGTACCGTGCTGCACAAGTTAATGCATGGGACATGGGAGAAATATATTTGCATGAAGAGCTCACTGTTTGCTCTGCCTGTCACTCAAATTCAATGACGCTCTTTAAGAAATAAAAATAAATAAATAGACTGGTTCACTGGAAGGGAATTCTTTCAGGGACTATATGCTGTAAACATAGAGTATATTATTCTGAATACATTAAGTATGTTTTTGAGTCTCCTGAGGAGGGCAAACATTCCACTCTTTTCACTTCCATTCAAATGCTGAAAAATTATTCAGTTTTACAAATGTATTAGCTGAACAGAATTATACAATTCAAGGGCAGACTGTTTGAAAGTGTCTAGCTTTTTAACTTGTGCACTTACATTTTCATTTTTTATTCATTGTAGACATGTCAGAGCTTTAAATTAGTGAAGAAACATTTTAAAAGTTTTTCTGTTAAGATGAAAATATTTAAACTTGAAGAAATGCTTGCGATGAGGTCGGAAATTAATATAAGTTTTGTGTTATTTAAACAATTTTTGTATATACACTATGGTTCAAAATTTGGAGTCGGTAAGACAGTGAGTTTTTAAATGTTATTTAAAGAAGTCTCAAGGCTGCATTTATTTGATTGACAATACAGCAAAAACAGTAATACTGTGTAATATTACTAGCATTTAAAATAACTGCTTTCTTGTAATTCATTCCTGATTAAAAATAATTCAACATATTCCTGTGATGCAAATCTGAATTTTCAGCTTCATTACTCCAGTTTTCAGTGTCACATGATCCTTCAGAAGTCCTTCTAATATGCTGATTTGCTGCTCAAGAAACATTTCTTATTATTATCAATGTTCAAAACAGGAAATGGTAATTTTTTTTTTTCAGAAGTCTATGAAGGATATAAATTCAAAAGAACAGCATTTTTTGCAATAAAAATCTTTTACAGCATTAACTTTTGAAAAAAATAAAATAAAAATAAAATAAATAAAAATAATAATATATATATATATATAAAAGTTACTTTTATGGTAATTGAGGAGACTGACAACTTGTTTAACATCCAAAATGTTGTTTGATACATACATAATCCAGTTAAAATAGAATAAAATTCTATTAAAATCACAGAGTTCAGAAATCAAGCACAAGAACACGAGGGAGTCAAAGAAAGAGTGCAGTCACGGAAGAGAAGTGGCTAAAGAAAACAGCTTTTCAAAGAGAAATTAAATCCAATTAGACTCAGCATGAGTCTCCCACAAAAATAAATAAATAAATCAGAAGGCCAAACCAGCTGAGACTAGTTCAGATTGGCTTTGACTCAAGATGAGTCAAATCAAGGACTGCAGTAACAATATAAAGGGCTCTCGGTAATGTCGGCAATGGAGAGCTTCACTCTTTGATAAATTAATGTGTCCTTGGTGGCTTGCAAAAGAGTTCCCTTCATGTTAGAAATACCCAACATGTGCTGAGAGCTCAGGAAAACTTCCAAGGTCCTTACACTCGAACTCGAGCTTAGATTGAACAGGTTAATCAGGTAATATGGATTGTCTATTTGTCTTTGCCACTGACAAAAAAAATTATCAAATAAAGCTTGTCTTGGCTTTTTGATACCAAAATCAATGGTACACTGGGATCTCACCTGTAGGACGGGGGTGGATGTCCCTGGGCTTCACAGCTGAAGGTGACCTCCCGACTGGGCTCATTAAGATGGAGAGGGAATACAATACTTCCCGGCTGTTTGGTGAATACTGGCCTCAGAGGACCGCTGCCTTCTAAAGGTGAGGAGGAAAAGAACATAAATACACTGTTAGTCAATGCTAAGTTTAGCTTAGCGTCCTTTTTAGAGCAAAGTGGTTGTGAAAGGTATCCATCTGTTCACTGGATGAAAGCCTAGCTGTCATTCAGTTGCTGTCAAGTGGGCAGCGTAAATTTGGCGCAACCAAAGAAATCGTAAAAACACTTGAGGTTATTGTTGCAGGATCTTATGTTCAAGATGGTAATATCACAAAGCACAAAAGAGCACACGTGTTAAAATACAAAACTTTTGAGCTTAAATATTGTTTTGAGACAGTGAATGTCTTTACATAGGCTAGCTTATCTACCATGTTATGCTATGTTTGCAATTCATAAATCTAGTCAGAGAAAAAACAAGAGCTTATTCAATTTTCAAGAAACACATGGTGACCCACTAAGCTCGCTAATGCGATTTCCTCATACCAAAGACACTAACTTGCAGGAAAGTAGCTTAATTGTGTGTATCGTGTAAACACTTAAAAGCCTAGAAATTGTGTGGTTTATTATTCTCCGTAATTACATGTTGATGGTTAGCGCAAACCACTTATCCTGTCTTATTAAGCACAAACGGCCTTCAGCAAAATGAGACATCCACCCAACAATGAGCAGGACCGAGAGTTTTTGTGCGAGAGTGAATGCAATTTGCATAATCTAAAACTCATTGTGTGCCGATTAACATAGAGCCAAATGTTACTGCATTGGGTCTAAAACACCAAAACACATCTGTATGTTTTGTTTTAAAAAAACTGAGATGAGCAGAATTTTGGGGTGTTCAAATGACACCTGCACTGAAACATGTCTTTCTGTATCTGACGTTTGACTTTCATGGCCTTTCAAACGTTATGCAAAGAAATGAGTTAATTTTGTTTTTCATGCTATTAATATAACCAGTGTGGTTTTGATTTTCTAGTGTGTAAACCCCAATAAACTAATTTGTAAACAGTTCTTAACCTTTGTCTGTGTAGCCAGAATATGACGTGCTGTTTCCCCAAACACTTTTTTGTATTTTACTGTATGTATTTTATTAATAAATTAATAAATGTAATAATTAATAATTGTAATCATTTTTATCAATAATATAATATATTTATTAATCAATTGTATGTATTAATCATTACATCAAGAGCAATAATTGAGAATAACAATTTTTGTCAAATATTCAGTTTCACCTTTGCAGTGTAAAGGTGGCTCTTATTGATGTTAATAAAATATTATTAGTATAGTATTTGGACTGATTAAAGTAATTGGTTAAATTGTAGTATTTGACATATAAGACAACACAGTTAAATTTAACATAGAAAGGTATACATAAAAAGGTTCAAATAAAGCCCCTTTAAATCAATTCCACTGGGCAGTTATTGTCCTTTAAATTAATAGTTTACTCAAAAAGGAAAATTTGCTGAAAATTTATCCGCACATCTCCAGTCCATCAATTAACATCTTGTGAAGCAAAAAAGCAGTGTTTTTAACAATTAAAAAAAAAAATCCATCATTAGTTCAAGTTCAAGTTCACTTTATTTATATAGCACATTTAAAACAGCCACGAGACTGACCAAAGTGCTTCACAAAAGATACAGCATCATAAAAGTAATTAAAACAAGCAAACAGATTAAAACAAAGAACCCAAATAAAACAGTACCAGAAAAACTATACTAGGCAGGAATATAAACCTAATAAGCCAATGAAAACAGATGGGTTTTTAACAGAGACTTAAAAATGGTCAAGCTCGGGGCCATTCGAATTTCCACTGGCAGGTCATTCCAGAGACGAGGGCCAATTACAGAGAAGGCACGGTCACCTCTACGTTTAAGTCTGGAATGTGGAATTAAAAGAAGATTCTGGTCACCAGATCTTAAGCTTCTTGAGGGGATATACTGATGCAACAGTTCAGATAGGTAGCCGGGTGCTTGATTGTGCAAAGATTTAAAAACAAATAGTACAATTTTAAAATGTATTCTAAATTGTACTGGCAACCAATGAAGGGCCTTTAAAAGTGGAGTAGCGTGATCCCTTTTTTTCTTTTTCAAAAGAAATCTTGAGGCAGCATTTTGGATCAACTGAAGACGGGCAATTTGGGCTTTAGAAATGCCACAGTATAACGAATTACAGTAATCAAGACGTGACGTGATAAAAGCATGCACCGCCATCTCCAAAGTCTTATCAGTGAGGAAAAGATCATTAAGATACTTTTAACTTCAAACCATAGCTTCTAATATACAAGTCCTCCTACCATAATATTGTTTTGTCCATTGAAAAAGTTGTCTCGTCTGGATCAGGAGAGAAATAGGCACAGATCAAGCACTGTTTACAAGCAAAAACAGTCAAAATGGTTTTAAAGAAATAATGTCAATATATTTTGATGGACTTTTTCACTGGAGAAAGCATTATTATGTTTTATGGACTCGTATTTTGTTCAAAATTTAAAACACCTCATGGATGTACAGTATTTACGTCTAATAAACACGCAGCTTCTTCAACTGGATGAAAAGTTCATTTCTGACCCTAATGAGTTCTGGCGTACTACAGAAATCTCTTTCTTTAATAGAGTCTGAGGCGGCACTCATGGCTCACCAAGTACTGTTTTTAACCTACATTTAGGGGACTCTTTTGAGAGGAAACCATCCTCTTGAGAAATTAGTTCATGTTAAGCACATACTGCTAGTTGTTTATTTACCTTGTGCAGATATCAAGTTCCAGAGGGGTGCAAACTGAATTAATGCATCTGAAAATTTGGAACTAACAGTTTTTTTTTTTCATGCCAGAAACGCTAAATTGGACTACCTAGTGTTCAATTAGCATCTCACTAATGCAGGAGAGGTGGAGTTCATTGTGATTCTGGGTGATAATAGAGCACAGAGGAGCTCTCAGCGGAGGTGTTTGAAATCTATTGAATGGGGAATACTCTGCACCAGGGCTAATTGCAATCTCACTGTCAACAAGGGCTTTAACTCTTAAATGCAACAGGAAACATGAGAAGATGAAAAGACGTGAGCGAGAGCAAATGATAAAGTAATACTTCACAACCATAATATTGACTCAGATTTCCCATTAGCTACCAAAGTGCTTTCCATTGTTTAGCTGATCCATATTTCCAAAAGCCCAGCCTCCTTCCATTGTCACCTTTCTTATGATTTTATTTTTATACTAAAATGTGGTGACTGTGGTGATGCTACAAAAAAGTGTGCAGCTAAACACAACATCAGAAGCACTTACTAAAATTACTGACATGCGTGCAGGGATATTCTTAACTTCTTAACAAAATCATACGCTCATCCCCATGCCCATGAGTAGAAATCAGTATAGTTGTGATTTACATGTTTTTCCAAAGCTAATATAGAGGAGACATATCCAGTTCTGTTTGCACAAGTGATAATCAGCAGCAAACATGTTACTGTTACAACTCTGCCCGGGAGCACGGAGACCAGGAGACGAGGAATTCACAAACACGAGAATCTTTAATCCAACTAGGAGCATGGGAGGCACAGGAAACACATCACGGACAGGGAAGACAATTCAACGACCGACAAAACTAACTGAAAGGACTGGGGCTTATAAACACAGGATAACGAGGGACCTAAGGAGACACACCTGGGATCAAATTAACAATTAACATGAGGGAGAAACTGGGTCACAGAACACATGGGGAGCAAAACACAACAAAAACAGGTCCAAGATCCTGACATATCGCCCCCCTCCCGGAAGGTGCGTCCTCGCACCATAGAAACATCCAAAGGGGAGGGGCGGGTGGGAACTTGGGAGGCGGCTCAGGAGGAGGGCGGATACCCGGGAGGGGGCCGGCAGACAGAGACCAAGGCGGTGACGAAGGAGGGAGGAGCCAGGGAAGAGACAGGAGGGACCCGGAGCAGGAGGCGCTCAGCTGGACCCAGGCCACAGCCGTGAAAATGGCCCAAGGTGGAGCCGACGGAGGGAGGAGCCATGGAGGAGGGATGGCCGCCGACTCCAGGGGGCCGACCAACGGCGGCGGAGCAGGTGGTGGAGGAGCCCGAGGCGGAGACGAAGAGCCAACGAGCCAGGGTGATGCCGAGGATCCGGGGGGACAGGGTGGAGCCGAGGGCTCTGGTGACCGAGGTGGAGGCGGAGACCCGGAGATCCGCGGCGGAGCCGGAGCGACTGAGGACCAAGGTGGAGCTGGAGGGAGGAAGGAGCCCAACGGAGCCGGTGGGACGGAGCGACGAGGCGCAGCCAGAGGAGAGGAGTCCAGAGGCGATGGCGGGTCGACGCCCGACCAAGGCGGAGCCGGAGGGACGAGGGAGCCCGGTGGAGCTGGTGGATCGAGGAGTGACGGTGGAGGCGAGGGAGCTAGGAGCCGAGGTGGAGCCACTGGGTCTACGGACCGAGGCAGAGTCCGGGCCTCGGAGGCTGGAGGCGGAGGTAAGGGATACTCCAGCCCCGGCAACGCTGGAGGATGGCAGACCCACGGGGCTCGCACCGTACCGATAGAGGGCTGAGGGCGAGCGGGGGGGCTGCCAGACGACAGCGGTGGAGGAGGCAGGAGTGGGTGGGAGGGTGGGGATCTTCGAGGAGCAGGCACTGGAGGGCACGTGCGTGGAGCCGGCACTGGAGGGCACGTGCGTGGAGCCGGCACTGGAGGGCACGTGCGTGGAGCCGGCACTGGAGGGCGCTCTGGAAGCGCGGACACTTGGGGGCGCTCGGGAAGAGCTGAGCTGGACGGGACCAGTGGGAACTCAGGAGGGCTGGACGGAACCAGCGGGAACTCAGGAGGGCTGGACGGAACCAGCGGGAACTCAGGAGGGCTGGACGGAACCAGCGGGACTTCAGGACGGCTGGGCGGAACCAGCGGGACTTCAGGACAGCTGGGCGGAACCAGCGGGACTTCAGGACGGCTGGGCGGGACCAGCGGGAACTCAGGTGGGCTGGACGGGACCAGCGGGAACTCAGGTGGGCTGGACGGGACCAGCGGGAACTCAGGTGGGCTGGACGGGACCAGCGGGAACTCAGGACGGCTGGACGGGACCAGCGGGAATTCAGGATGGCTGGACGGGACCAGCGGGACTTCAGGACGGCTGGGCGGAACCAGCGGGACTTCAGGACGGCTGGGCGGAACCAGCGGGACTTCAGGACGGCTGGGCGGAACCAGCGGGAACTCAGGAGGGCTGGAGGGAGCCGGCACGGGAAAGTCGGACGCCCCCTCTCTGTCCAGCAGTCCCAGATTTCTCCTCAGCTCACCCTCAGCCGCGGTGCAGGGGGCGGAGCTCCACTCCGCGCTCACACCGTCCACGGCTTGCTCCCTCGTGATGAACACTGACGCCGGCTCTCGCACCTGGTCTGACGGGTTGGGCTCTACTTCCGGGACGATCATCCGCTCAGTCGCTCGGCTTCGCGCTGGCTCGCAGATCGCGGCGGGAAATGGCTCTCCGTCATCGGTGGGCTCGGGCTGGTGCTCCGCACCGTGGGGAGATGGTGGGCTGGGCTCTGGGTCTGGAGTGGTTCTGGCGAGATCATCCTCTGAGGAGACTGTGAGAGGCGATCCGTTTCTCACCAGAATCCACTCCACAAAAGCGGCGAAATCCTCTCGAGGACCATCTTCGGACGACAGCGCTCTGCACGCGGTGTTCAGGCTTCCATAATAGAAAGAGCAGAGCACGTCGTCCGGGTAGCTGGTGGCGTTAGCTAACATGAGGAACAGTCTTGTATGGTCCTCGAGAGATCGGTCCCCCTGCTCCAGCAGGAGGAGGAGGAATTCGGGCCAGACATAGGGATCCATGGGTCACAACGGAAAGAAAAACACTGGGTAAGACGGAAAACAAAACGGAAGGTAAAAGTAGAGGTATCTGTTTTAGGTCGGTCGTTCTGTTACAACTCTGCCCGGGAGCACGGAGACACGGAGACCAGGAGACGAGGAATTCACAAACACGAGAATCTTTAATCCAACTAGGAGCATGGGAGGCACAGGAAACACATCACGGACAGGGAAGACAATTCAACGACCGACAAAACTAACTGAAAGGACTGGGGCTTATAAACACAGGATAACGAGGGACCTAAGGAGACACACCTGGGATCAAATTAACAATTAACATGAGGGAGAAACTGGGTCACAGAACACATGGGGAGCAAAACACAACAAAAACAGGTCCAAGATCCTGACAGTTACATGTTATCAGTTAATTACATTTAAAATTTTAAGTTGATAATTAAGGACCGAAAAAGGTAAGGAAGGAAGTTTTCAAATGAAATGCCCAGTTTGAATTGTTGCCTCAGATCACTTTATAACAAGGACATAGTTTTTCTAAATTAGAAGTACAAAACGAGGATTTGTAAAGAAAAATGTTGGAGGATTTCGATATAAGCCAAGAGGAGACTGGTTTTCCTTTGCTGTAAACAAAGCTTACGCTACGTCCTACGTCATCCGCAGGAACACCACTCTCTCTTGAACAGACATACGACAGCTAGTAGAAGCTAGAGATTATGGTTTATAAAGTTTTAAATATGGATATTTTTCTTACACAAACACATTGCTTCGCATCAGAAGGCCCCTGGAGCTGTATGGAGCACTTTTTATGAAGGATGGATGCACTTTTTTGGGCTTAAAAATCTCGACTACCATTCACTGCCATTATAAAGCTTGAAAGAGCCAGGACATTTTTTTTTTTTTTAAATATAACTCCGATTGCATTCACCTGAAAGAAGAAGGTCATATACACCTAGGATTGCTTGAGGGTGAGTAAATCGTGGGGTCATTTTCATTTTTGGGTGAACTACCCCTTTAATATCATTATTATGGTAATCTGCAAGCAGCACAAAAAGACACTTTTTCATTGATCAGTAAGTCAACAGCAAGAACTGCCATAAGACTGTTCTTTTTTTCTTAAGAAAAAAACCCAGGATTTTCTTAAGAAAATATTTTAGAACTTCTTATAATATGTTTAATTTTGTAAAAATTTTAAAGAAAATTTTCCTATTGGACATTGCATACCCCTGTGACGTATAATGGCTAGATCTAATTCCCTAGATCTCAGACAGACTATTTTTTTATAATCAAAACATTAAAAGATCATGTTAAATCATTTGTGCATAATTAATATAAAGTCTTTAAACCATTTCATGATGTCATAACCTCCCACCACCCCACTACTTTTTAATCTGAAGTGACACCCATGGGATTACTAGATATATTGTGTTCCCCATGTATCCGCCAAAAACTTCTTATGCAATCTTGTGATGCACATGGACATGAAAGTCAGTCCGCTGAGATTTTATCAAAGGCTAAAACACACGTTAATTATCAAGTGACTCACCCATGCTAAACAAAGAGCGCTCTCATAATCAAGGCTCTGGAAAACGTCAAATGGGGGCGTCAGTATTGACACTGCACTAAAGTATCTGTCTGTATCCGATCAAGCTGTTCAAAATCAACATGAGCAATTTTCTACAAAACAGCTAAATGAGATATCCATACCTAAAATCTGGTACCAAAAGATATGAGGCATAAGTAAATAAAGACAGGGGCTATAAAGATTTCAAAACTTCAGGTTGAGCTCGGAGCTGATGCAAACCTGAGAAATGCAGCCGAGAGTGAATTTCTATCATGCAAGGAATTAATGCCGCAATTAAGGTTCATATTTGCCAGAGGACAAGAGGACGGAACTGTCTATTTCAGAAACACCATGTAATTACAAGCTTTGGTGATGCTGCAAATATTACAAGATGTTATTAAAATATTGATGGGGAGTAATCTGAAACCGCGTTGTCGCCCGAGGGTTTGATGTTACGTTGTGAGGATTCTGCTGAGGGCTTTACTGGTGCTGTGATTTCTGTCAACATACCGCAGCTGTCCAAAGAGACACACAGTTGCTGAGAAATTATCTATCCCTGTTCAGCACAGAATACTAACAAGAGGTTTACAACACAAAAGCCCACCTTGGTGGAAAGGGAGGTCATTATGAAGGAAGTTGGAGAAAGCAGGTCTCTCTCTCTCTTTCCCCTACCTGAGGGGAGAATTTATATGGCAGCGCAGCCCCCCCGGAGCAGCACCAGAGCTGGAGGGAAAAGCCAAGGAGCAATTTGGAGGCCCAAATAAAAACTAATCTCAAATTCAATACCATCTGACAAGCCGATGAATTCGGCCAGCTTACCTCAGCATGAATATCCAGCCACAGACAGTGAACACAGGGCAAGGGAGGGAGGGAAGGGGTTTAGACGTTCGTGTGCCCTCCAATCCGTTTGATTCTGATTCAAGGGTTTTATTCATCAAATGAAAAAGCCAATCTTGGTAAGTTAAAATACACACCTGCACTCACCCACACAAACAAATACACACACACACACACACACACAACGAGCCCTGAAGATCTGAGAACCGTGAATTTAAGAAATTAAGCGCACCATATTCATTTGCTAACTGTTACAATCTTGCAGAATGTTACACAATAATGAATTACAGTATATCGCAATGGATCAATTATGTGTATATTTTATATATATTTATGTATATAAAAAACAGTCAAAACAGATTATGTAAATACAAAACAGTCAAAACAATTTAATGATTGTTTAAAGACATACCGATGTGAAAAAGAAGTGTGCTTAACTGTACTGAATGTGCAGTTGTAGTGAACTTCAAATCTTAAGGTTTTTTTTTTTTTTTTAAATGTGCTTGCAGATAATATATTAATTAAACAAAAGGCCTCTTCAGAGTTCACTTTCCTGACTGTTTCTTAAGCACACTTTTAAAAAGCGTGCTTTATGATAATGCCTAATTAAGTTAACAGTTTTTTAAATTTTTGTTTTGATATTCTTTTGTATATTCTTTAAATAATTATACTTATTTTGACGTGTAACGTACTTGAGAATAATCAATAAACTGTAGTGTGTTATTTGACATTACATTTAAAGTTAATAATTTTAAATGTACTTAATTGAAACTTTAGCATTACTAATGAATACTTACTGTACAAATGTAAATTTAAATGCATGACATACAAGTTTAGATATAATTTTTTTTTAAAGTATAATTTAGTTTACCATAAATGCTGGTCAGTACATTCAGCACTGCACTTATATTTCAAAGACAATAGAAATAATTATGAGATTTCTTATATTTCTTTCTGACCTACGTAGGTAAAAGCACTATAAAGTTTGTATGATTGCATTTAATATAAATTTTTACTTTTTAATTTAAGCTGCAATTAAGTGTCTGAAACATTACATTGTCACTTTTTCTTTCCTGATAAGTACACTTTTTAAATGAATGTTAAAGTGTACATTTTCTTATAGTCCAATGTTCTCTAACACATACATTTTACAGGTCTTACTGATTTTAATTTGTGAGAGCTTTGTCATATGTTTTTATGTCATGTTGATCTGTGGTGCCCATGTGTTCACAGGTTCAAATTGAGATTTCCCTTCATAGCACCAGTGTCTTCCTCTTTAATGTATCTGCTCCCAGATGAAAATTAATAAGAGGGAATAAGCTTCCCAAAATGGTAAACATCATACAGCATCAAATTCAGTTTCATGTTTTGCATTTAAACTGAATTAATCAGGACTACGGATATGTTAGTGCTTTTCTCTGATTGTGCTGTTTGTGTTTTGTGTCTCTACTCCTCAATCAAAGCACATTTAATCAAGCACAATTATATCCTTGCGTCCATTATGTTCTACTGCAGTTACAATTACCTGACGCCATATGCTCAAAAGACAGAAATGAACGCAAACTCTTTAACTGGTGTAATTATTCACAGGTTTTTAGTCGAGTTTTGAAGAGACCAAGCAAATGAATGCAGTTAGTGGCCATTTAGAATGTCTATTTTCACATCTAGATGTAATTTTTATTTTTTTTGACTTTCAAGAGTGTATCGAGTGCTGGTAATTAAATCACACAGGTCTCCGATAATAATTTCTAATGGGTTTGCTGTTAATGTAATTAGTGATGAATATCATTAACATTTCACAATGCTGTAAGATTTAGCAGTAGTGTTGCTTTCATCAACAAATATTATGACTAAATATCGTCGTCAACAAACCTTTATCACGTGACGCAACGTAAATGCTGATCATGTGACGATGACTATAATTAAATGTATAATGCAATATTGTTGACGAATAAAAACGAGGCTACGTCACCTCCTCAAGCCCCACTCGCGGCATTATTTAGAAGACGACAACAAAGATAAAGGGTAACTAAACCCCTGGTCAGAGCCTAACTCCACCCACTGGCAATATTTGAAAAATGCTGGAAAATTGGGCAGAGCCCAGCGAAGACAGAGGGGATGAACCGAGGGCGGGGCTGAGCAGGGGGCGTGCACCTGAGACCCGCAGTGACGGATTGGTTGAGCTCGTGCAGGGGCGTGGTTAGTAAGTGCCATTATATGTCACAGGGGTATGCAATGTCCAATAGGAAAATTCAACTGCAGTAGCCACCGTTCAACCTGAAGAGGCCAGCACTCAGACGTTTTTACACCATATATTGTAGAATTAAAACACTTTATAACCAAACGACCAAACATTTACTCGAATCAGTGCACAGCACTAATAATGACACAGTCTTACAGATCATTAACTCAAAAAAGTTGTTTTAGGGTTTAGCTACCCTTTAAGTCTGACACAGAGAAAGGGACCGATGGTCGAACAGCCGGGGTTCGTCTTTGGGAGATGTGTGTGTACTTCTAACATGTTTGGTTGGTAAAATAAATGTTGTAAATTCAAATCAAAGCGTCTTCCGTGTCTGGAATGGATGTATTCTTCAGTCTATAAGGTAAAAATAATATAATAAGATAACCTTGTTTGAAATGGATTTGGCTAAAAGAACATTTTGGTTTCGTCTATACTTCTAGATACTTATACTATTTTCACTGGGTTAAATAGAATTGCGTTACTAAAAAGAGACTAAAATACAAGTTTCATTGATGAAAACTAGATTAAATGTCATCAGTTTTCGTCGACTGAAACTAGACTAAAATGTCATCAGTTTTTGTCGACTAAAACTAGACAAAAAGTCATGGATAATTCTGACTAAAATAAGACTAAAATGCTCAGAATTTTTGTTGACTGAAACTTGACTAGACTAAAAAGAGTATGAACGTGACTAAAACTAATAAAAACTAAAATGACAGCTTCACACAAAGACTAGACTGAACTAAAATTAAAACAGGCCACCAAAAACAACACTATTTAGCAGTATCAATTATTAATCATTAACATTATTTTGAAATCATTAACACCACTGGCAGAAGTCTCTCTGAACAGACTTAAAAATAAGAAAATGACATTTGATCAGTATTTAATAGAGAATACTTAAATACTTGTGTTTTCTCTTACTCCACAGTATATACAAGGGATGGTAAGATTGACTGATTCGCATCAGTGCATCGGCATAAACGTTAACGATGCGTTGCATCGATTAAAAAAAAGTGTGCATCGGATACAAGTTGGCATTTGTGCATATACATACAGTATTTGCATTGGTAAAAAACTATTTATTTATATATAATTATAGTATATGTGCTATACTTTTATTATTTGGAAAGTGACCAATAATTTGTGACCAATCTTTTATATGTAGATTGATTTCTCGTCTCTACACTGTTTCTCAAGCACGCTCTCTCGTCACCACCACTTCTACATGAATATGACATATCACAACACTATGGAGACCGAGGCATAAGATGTCAGAAGGCACTTAAGTTAATTTATGATTTGCTGTCGGTCTGAACCAAAGAAATAAAAGCAAACCATTTTGTACCATACTGAATTGCATGGCATCATATTTTTTCCATTGCATCGTATTGCGTTGAATTGTGTTGAATCGAATTGAAATCTGCTTCGTAATAGGGGTGAATCGTATTGCATCACATTGGAAGCTGCTTCATATGTATCTTTAATGTATCGTATCGTTGTCTATGCATCGAGATGCATATTGCATTGGCCTCAGTTATGGGGATGCACTTCCCTAGAATATAAGACTTATTGTTTAAATAAGGAAGTCTGAAGCTAGTTGTCATAAGAGCTATAGCTCGGTAGCAGAAAAGTTTTCAATCAAACATCCAATTACATAAATGCATGTTTTCTCTAGTGGTGGGTATGTTTTTCAAACTTAGTTCAAAGCTCCAATGTTCTAATATTTATGCTACAGCTGTTGTGTGAGCACAATACAACCACACTTTACATAAATTCAGACAAGTCAACTATAAAATGAAAGTAAATTTATAGTGTTAGATGTTATGCGTGTTTTATATACAAAATATGAATAACAATATCTTTGTTTAATTCATATTTTAATAAATTGATTTGTGCATAAATTATTATATTTCATTTTGCCCATTATGATGTCTTAATCCAAATATTAAAGTGTGACAACATGCCCTGCTTTTGGGTCAACGCCTGGCTAAAATGTTTTTATTGAGCTGAACCTTTTTTTCTGAATAATTCTACAACATAACGCTACCCGGTAGCGGAGAGAAGAGTGCTTTTGAAAATCACACACAGCAGGAGTGAAGATCATGAAAAAAAAGCAAACAGCCCTTTTTAAATCCAAGACTTAAAAGCGTGAGGATTAATTCTGACCCTCCCACTGACTGAAAGACAATGTAACTGCTTCATCAAAAAGAGATCAATAAAGGGGCTTTTGTCCTTCCACTTGGCTAAATGAGAACATAAATTGTGCTCTCCAATAAAATATTGGCTGGTAGATTAATTTGCACATTAATCCTTTCCCGTCTCTCAGATGGCTGGTTAAATTACATATTGTAGAATATCAGAGACTGAATCAGACACATTTAAGATGCGATCAGAACATTGAAACATGACAAACTGGAATTCCACCGAGAGGCCCAAGGAAACAGGACACCGTAAATCAGATTCCTAGCTCCAACTAGTCTGAAGCAAGCAAACTAACCAGCAAGCCTCATCCACAAAACAGCTTACAACCTTGAGACAAAAGAACACGTATTGATAATTCCAATTCAGGGAGGAGACCGTCAAATTTGGGGCAAGTAATCAGGACTGATGATCAAAGAGATGGCTATCACATGGGTTCCACGCTGAATTCACAAGCTTCCTTAGACTGACTTCTCCCCCACATAGAAGACAGACCAAACCAAAATTCCTTTGTCTAAAGAACATGCCTTCATTCTCCACAGAACTATACAAAGACTGTCTTTTTCATATGCACATAAAATCATCCTAAAAGGACATTTCTTACCCCATATTATGTTTGTAACCCACATATTAGACTATGATGTTTTAATCAAATATTATGTATGTCTTTTTAATCATTATTGAATAGCTGAAGGATTCAGATGCATGTTTGGTATGTATGAGTGTGGAAAATCATGCTTTAAATGTTTCTTCCAATCAATTCTTTGTCAAGTGCATCATAGTCTTGTTATAGAAATCATGTTCAAAAGTATACTTTGCAAGAGCCTGTAAAGTTTGGACCTCTGACTGAACAGATAACATGTTGATTTATTAGTGGGGTGGAGAAATAAACCAATACCCTGAGCAAGGACAGTATCTAATTGGTCAAGACGTCCAGATGGGACGGTCTGAAAGCCGAGTTTAAAAACTCAGGACACCATCAAATTCTCTCTTAGTCACTCTCTCTCCTCTTCTTCTATTTTGCCACCGCGTTTTGACGCTGCTCTTTGAGCGTGCTCTGGCCCACGTGCCAGCTGCTATACCACAATGAGAAGAAAACCACCTAGTCTCATTACCTCCTTTTAGTTTTATTCTTTTACTTTAGTTTCTTTTCTTTTCTTTCCATGGAGTTTTGTGTTCTAATGTAAGTTTGCTGCAAAGTTCAGCTCCGACTGCACTCGCTTCAAACTTCAACCAGACCAACTCCGCTTTCAAAAGGATCCAAAGACTATTGAACTTCCAGCCAATCAGCAACTTCAGGGAACCCCCTGTCTGCAACGACGACGACACAAAGGAAACCCCTTAACACAGGCAATGCAAGCAAGTAACACCTCCAGGTTCTAACTGAATTGGTGTCTTTAATATAAATTTTAGCCTCACTGAGAAACTCAAAGCGAGGGTTAAATAAGTGATTGATGGTTGTTGAGGTCTATGCAATTGAACATATTGCTGTAAACTTGGGATTTCACATTTTCATTCTCTTAAACTCATCCTTTCCTTACTTTCTCTCTTTCTGCAACGTGTGAATGTGTGAATGTTTGTGTTCATGTGTTAGATTAGTTTATGTCTTAGGTTTATATAAATAAAATCTTATTTATATTTAAAAGAGAAGTATCTTGTGTTTTGTGCTCACAAGTTAATGTCTTAATCTGCCGATCTTGTTACTGTGCTATTAAATAGTGTTTTCATTATATTTTGGATTTTAATATCCAGTGCATAGTTTGTAATATGGCTGGTTCAGTGAATCACCGTAACAGTGAGTCTGTTCAAAATTCCCTATAAAATCATAAATGATTCCCTTTGAGCTAAATTAAACTATTTCTTTAAATTACATATTAATCTTACGTTTTTATTACGTTACAGTATTATCACATCTTTTCTCCATCTTTGTTACAAAGCAAGGTGGTCTTAAAATCAAGAAGTCTGCAACCATGGTATCATGGCCAGAGTATAGGAGGCGTAGTTCAGTGACAATGGAAATATGTCTAATGTATATTCTACAAAAGATGGATGAGTATAAAGCATAAGCGTCAAATCATATAATTCCAAATAGGAATAAAGTGTTGCCAAGGAGAACATTATGGAACATTACACCTATACTTCAGTCTTTTTCCTGTAAAAGCACAATGACTGTTTACACTACACTACAAAGATAACAACACCACTTTCACCATGTCTTCTTGACCACTTTATATTTATGTAATATACATTATTTAATATAAACCACCACCCCATGGCCTAACTACAGGTACATCTAAAAAAAATTGAATATCATTAAAAAGGTCCATATTTTTTGTCAGTCATTTCAGAAAGTGAAACCCATATATTATATAGATTCATTACACATAGAGTTAAATATTTCAAGCCTTTATTTCTTGAAAATTTGATGATTATGGCTAACAGATAATGAAAACCCAAAATTCAGTGTCTCAGCAAATGAGAATATTACATAAGATCAATAAAAAAAGGATATTTTAAACAGAAATGTCAGGCTTCTGCAAAGTATGTTAATTTCTATGCACTCAATACTTGGTTGGACCTCCTTTTGCATGAATTACTGCATCAATGCGGCGTGGCATGGAGGCAATCAGCCTGTGGCACTGCTCAGGTGTAATTGAAGCCCAGGTTGCTTTGATAGTGGCCTTCAGGTCATCTGCATTGTTGGGTCTGGTGTCTCTCATCTTCCTCTTGACAATACCTCATAGATTCTCTATGGGGTTCAGGTCAGGCAAGTTTGCTGGCCAATCAAGCACAGTAACACCATGGTCATTGAACCAGTTTTTGGTACTTTTGGCAGTGTGGGCAGGTGCCAAGTCCTGCTGGAAAATGAAATCAGCATCTCCATAAAGCTTGTCAGCAGAAGGAAGCATGAAGTGCTCTAAAATTTTCTGGTAGATGGCTGCGTTGACTGTGGACTTCAGAAAACACAGTGGACCAACACCAGCAGATGACATGGCAGTCCAAATCATCACTGACTGTGGAAACTTCACACTGGACTTCAAGCAACATGGATTCTGTGCCTCTCCACTCTTCCTCCAGACTCTGGGACCTTGATTTCCAAATGAAATGCAAAATTTACTTTCATCTGAAAAGAGGACTTTTGACCACTGAGCAACAGCCCAGTTCTTTTTCTCCACAGCCCAGGTAAGACGCTTCTGACGTTGTCTCTGGTTCAGAAGTGGCTTGGTAGCCCTTTTCCTGAAGATGTCTGAGCGTGGTGACTCTTGATGCACTGACTCCAGCTTCAGTCCACTCCTTGTGAAGCTCTCACATGTGTTTGAATCAGCTTTGCTTGACAGTATCCTCAAGCTTGCGGTAATTCCTGTTGCTTGTGCACCTTTTCCTACCCAAATTCTTCCTTCCAGTCAACTTTGCATTTAATATGCTTTGATACAGCACTCTGTAAACAGCCACACCTTTCAGTAATGACCCTCTGTGACTTACCCTCTTTGTGGAGGGCGTCAATGTTCGTCTTCTGGATCATTGCCAAGTCAGCAGTCTTCCCCATTATTGTGGTTTGAAAGAACAAGAGATACCCAGAATTTATACTGTAGGGATGGTCATTAATTGAAACTTAAATGTAAATATTCTAATATTTTGAGATAATGATTTTTGACTTATCAAAATTAAAACAAAACAACTTTTGAAATGTTTTACTTTACATGTAATGAATCTAAAATATATGAAAGTTTCACTTTTTGAAATGTTACAAGAAAAAATGAACTTTTTCATGATATTCAATTTTTTTTAGATGTACCTGTATAACACATATTGTGCTCACCTCACCCCTGTGCCCATCTGGAAGAGCTGGATGGCTTTAGCTTTCACAAACAAACTAAAACCATTAATTGGTTCCAGAAGATGGGAGTCATCCTTGAATGGGAGGTCTGCCCTTAATAGTAAATGACAAGGACAAATGCATGCCATAGAAACAGACAGGAAAGTCTATAGAGGAGGTTATTAGGATGCCTACCTGAAAGGCATCCCATGAATAATTGCAGCACCAGCAGTTTCCATGACAACCCCATTTTAAATATTGGAGGTCAGCAAGAGCTCACATTCAATTGAGGGTAAATAGAATGCAGTCTTTGTCCAGACTTGATCCTCTGTGCCCTGAAATCAAAAGACAAGACGAGAAGAGTTAGAAAGTGTTAGCCAGACTAAAGCAGTCAAGTTCAGCAACATTTTCTAGTTTTGTGTCATGTAAATGAATTTGTTTCTTCATGAAAACAGATTTGGAGAAATGTAGCTAAATCACTTGCTCAGTAATGGATCCTCTGCAGTGAATGGGTGCCATCAGAATGAGAGCCCAAATAGCTGATAAAAACATCACAACAATCCACACGACTGCAACAGTTAATATCTTGTGAAGGCAAAAGTTGCATGCTTATAAGAAACTAATCGATCATTAAGGTTTTTTAACTGTAATGTGTAACTGTAAAGTGTATTAACTGACAAAATATGAGTCCATAATCCATAATAATGCTTCCTCCAGTGAAAATATCCATCCCTTGTTCTCATATAAAAATTCACTGACGTATTTCTGTTTTAGACTGTGTTTTCTTGTAAATGGTGCTTGATCTACATATTTCTCTCCTGATTCAGATGAGACAAACGTTTTCACTTGAGAAAGCATAATAAGGATAATATGGATAGGGATAGAGGAAACAAACGTTTAAAGTTAAAAACATCTTAATAATAATGGATTTATTTCTAACAAACATGCAGCTTCCGCCTTCATATGATGTTAATAGATGGACTGGAGTGGTGTGGATTACTTGTGGATTATTGTGATGTTTTTATCAGCTGTTTGGATGCTCATTCTGACGGCACCCATTCACTGCTCCAGTAGTGAGCAAGTGATGTAATGCTACATTTCTTGAAATCTGTTTCGATGCAGGGACAAACTCCATTTTGGATGGCCTGAGTGTGAGTAAATCTCTCACACATTCTCATTTTTGGGTGAACTATTCCTGTCATGTGAACATGTAAATAAATAAAAAAAGGTTTTAGTGTTTAGATCAATACCTGTCAGACAGACCTTGAAAAGTCTAAGCAATGTCTTAGAAATACTTTACTGCAGGTACTGTGAAAAATATTTCTAATCTTTGATCATAAAAAATAAAGCTGACTGACTGTGTGGCGTATCTACACTGTAATACTCAAGGCTATAATTAGAGCTTTTACTTAAATAAACCTTTTCTCCCAACATCACACAAGGCTTTTGTGAGGGTTAAGAACTTGGCCCAAGGTACAAATCCCCTTATGACATTATCTGGCCTAACAACCCTGATCATCTGGAGGGGAGACTTCAGGCAACTAGCTCTCACACATCTGGTCTAACCCAATATTGCTCAAGCACTCACTCTGTGAATTCACAAGTATTTCCTCTTTTCTGTACAGTATATTCTTTGAAGATGAAACTAAAATTAAGTTTATAAATCAGCTTCTGTCAGTACAACAGCAAAATTGCAAGAGTGATATTGAACAGCTCTGCAAACAAGAAGTTAATAGAGTGCTGCAGTGATGACGTACAGTATTTTTGTAGGCCAACCTCAAAGTTAGCATCACACCGGTTGCCTTGACAAAAACCCAATAGGATTTTTTCTTTAGGGTTACTGCAGACAATAAGCTCTGTGACCAACAAAATTTGGTGATTTTTAAACGTTTTGTTTATTATGATAATCTTCACAAATGAATACAAGTTAGATGAGTCTACCTGTTCATTGTGAGGATGTTTAATGTCTCCAACACAAACCTCTGTAGTCCCATTTAGTTAAAAAGCTAGTTTTTTTTCAAGACAAGTAAAAAATAGTTTCATGTAGAATGTGAAATATCTAGAGTATGTGTTAACCACAGACCTAATTTCAGGCATTTAACCAAAAGTAAAAAAATACAAATAAAAATCCCAACAACCTTGACTTCAGGATGATGGAAACAAAGATGATAAAATGCTAACTTTTTTTTTTTTTTGCCTGCAAAATATGTAATTCCTGCAGCACTCTATATCAAGTATTTATGATAATATTACCGGCTGTTTTGTTTCATTTTGTTCTGCTTTTTGTTCCAAAAGCAGAATCAACTTTGCATGTTGATATGGCCATGAATGCAGACACTCGGAGAGATACAGTGAACAATTCCAATAGAGATTTTCCTTATATACATCAGTTCAGTGAAAAGTTAATGTGTAAATTAATAAAAGGTAAACACATTTTAGATACAGTATTGCTAGTTACGTTGTGTTCTTTGCTCTGTCAACATAAATATTTCTAAATTAAGTCAGCTTCGAATCAATCTGCTGCAAACAATGTTTTCTTCCTGAAAGAATGAGCGTCTTTAAACAAATGTTTGAGTGAGTGATTCAATGATTCCCTCATACTTTTTCTGTTCTTGAATTAATCACAGCCTATTTGCACATTTGGATGGGATAGCCATTTGCAGTGGCGTCCGATACTGTAGTCGACATTATCTATAGTGAACTCATTTAATACTACAATGCACCTCAATAACGTGTGTACAACCAATGTACACTCAACAGCAAGCTACTCAAGAATACACACATTTAGTATCAAGCCAAACGAAATCAAGTTCCAAACATAGATTCGGGAGGAGCCTAATTATTCAGTACTGTCAATCATGGCAACGGCCGTATAAGCAGCAGTCATTGCTCCATCCTGGTGACTGATCTCCTGGCATCCCTCAGCCTCCCCTTATCCTCCTTAATTTCTCCTTCACACCGTACAATCATGTTGAGGGTTGTAACTCAGAGCTTGAGCTGAGCCTTGGGTTTGAGCTTCCCTCGAAGACAGCAAGCCAAGTTTGTTTACCATTATCTAGTAAGACTCAATGGGCAAGCAACTCATGAATTACCACATCTTGCAAGAAGATGGCATCCGCAGCACTTCTAACACTCGCAGTGTCCGAATTTTCTCACAGGTTTTTATTTACTCATTCAGTGGACTATATTAGTAGGGGAACGTTGGGAAGAGTGAGGGTGTATGGGACAATTTTGGATATAGTCATACTGTTTTGAATGAATTGTTTAAGTGGATGATTCAATGACTCACTCATAAAGACACTTGACAAAGTCACTTGCCACCATCTACTGGTGCAACAATATAATTTGTAGAAAGAGTCTCTAAAAATTCCAAAAATAATGCACATGATCTTCAACATGTCAACTAGCAGAGTAAAAAAAAGTGAAAAGTCCTAGTTCATGTGACTTTTACAGCTCACTTTTACAAAAATTCCTGATTTTTAAAGTGAATACAGTAACACATGAACATGCAAGAAAAAATGTTGATCACCGGATATAATCCGTACCATGTATGGTATATTAAAGGAATAGTTCACGCAAAAAATGAAAATTCTGTCATTAATTACTTACCCTCATGTTGTTTTTAAATCCGTTAGACCTTCGGTTCTTCTTAAGAACACAAATTAAGATATTTTTGATGAAATCCGAGAGCTTTCTGACCCTCCATAGACAGAAAAACAACTACCACATTTAAGTCCCACAAAGGTAGTAAAGCCATTGTTAAAATAGTCTATGTTGAATCAGCGGTTTGGTACCATATGGCAACGTTACTATTTATTTTCCTAAAGCACTTCCAAGTGCAAGTGGTAAGGGCTGAAAATGACCATGTGCAATGGGGCTTCACCTCACAATGGTTATCCAATAAACAGGTGCTTTCCACAGCACAACAAATTTGAAAAATAGAATGCTTGAATGCTCACCAATTGTAGACCTATTAGCAGGGACTGAAATGAAGGACAGATAAAACTAAAAAATATCTAGCCAGCAAGTGTCATGATAACCACACATCTTTACCTAACTGAGTGAAGTCTTTTGGCAGGACACAAATAAAACATCCTTCATCTGTCACATCCAATGATGTCAAAACCTCCTTGAGAGAATTAGACATTAGCATTGCTATTCATCTTAGACAGTTGCAAATCATGTGCTGCTAACATGTTTCAGTAGCTGTCAATGGATAGACATTTTCCTCATAAGGTTGCCACATGTCATTTTTGACCCACTTTGACCCAGTGCAAAAATTAAATAATACTCAGGCATCCGCATGTCACAAATCTGTGCATACAAAAACAAGAACAAGCATCATTAACCATCTCTTGTGTCCACATGAAATCAATAAACAGCACTAACATAAACTTAGAAAATGACAACATAACTATCACACGCCTCTGTAAAAACTTGCCTTTACTATCAGGCTTCATGCATGCAATTGGCCCTTTAAATGTTTTCTTTGTTTGTGTGATTGGCAGTTCATCCATTATGGCTTGTGGATGCATTTCAAATCTGTGAACATGACATGCAATATACTGTATGTCTCGCTGTAATGCTGCGGTCCGAGCGCTCACAGCCAAGAATCTGAGCTGAAAATGAGCCCACAGAGAATTTCTCTGTCCTTTAAATTCTGCTTGATGCCATAACTCTGCTTGATGCTATAATAAAAGCCAAAATATGGCATGTTTTATGATTTAGAAATGGGATCTGTCTGGAATATTTGCAGACATTCACATTTGCATGGAAATCAGACAAAAGAGAGCAAGAATAAGGCACAGAACTCCCATTCGTACAACATAAAAACACGTCTAAGAGCAAGACTCTGGAAAGCATGCAGTGTCTGGCTTTAAAGAAAATGCCGACGTGAGCTTGACCTTGGTGCTACCTCTGTCTAGAAATCCATCAATTTTTCAATGAAGTCAGTATTAATAGAATCTCCACTTTGCTGTTCATGGGATTCACACAAAATGTACAGTATGCGTGCTCTCTGATTTTTAAACATAAATGAGACAGACACCCACTCTTCCCAGACCTGGCCTGATCGTGGGTAGAAAGTAACACTTTAAATCTTTTATCTGGTTCCCTTGACTTCACTTGATCCACAAACACCATCTTTGAGTTTCTCTGTAAACCCAAGTATGATTTCACTTATAGGCAACCGGTCCCTTTAAAGTGCAAAATTAACTGTGGTGTTGTTAAAACCTCAGCTGACATGAACATTTGAGAGTAGCGGTTGACAACACGGTCGAGGAGCGTGTAAAAATTCTCCAGCTGGTATTGTGCACTCAAACTGAACTAGAGGGTGTGAATGAAAAATTAATGTTCAGCATCCAAAAGAGCCAAGAAACCACAGTTACAAGATTTATCTAGCTGGATATGACTGAATTTTGAATGAAGCACCACAGAGAATCTGCTGGTTTGCATTCACACTTCTATTCATATTATACCACTGTCTCCCGTATGGACGTCTATGGGTCAAGTATACAAGTACACTTTATATGCATCAGTACAATTTTTTTTGCTTGTTTTTACCAACATAGGGATAAACTAAAATGATTTTTGATAGCATCTGTGGCACGGGACCCCGAATATTCCTTTATTCTCTCTCTTTAATGACAGAGTTGTGCACTCAGACTGAAACTATTCATGCAGTTTCTGACAAAAACTGTATTATTTGGCTGTGAAATTGGTGGTACAGAGATTTGAAGCATGCATCCAGCAGGTACGACACATCTCACACCTTAGCCTCGACCTGCTGCATATAAACATCAGCTCTCTATGACTCAACAAGCAATGCTGGGAGAAGGAGAAAATGTAATATGTCACAGAAGACAAGCCTTCCTCCTTGTCTCTTCCCCCTAGACTTGCATCAACACAGAGGTGTGTGCAAACAATCTGGCTTCCCTAATGATGCTTTGAGAAATCATTCAGTGTTTTTTTTTTCTCTGACAAGCCAGCAGAGTGCAGCAAAAACTGCCTCTACTTCTAGTGCAAATTATTGCCATGTATGAATGAGTGCTCATTTTTATTCTTGAATTTATTCTTTCTACAAAACAATGCCTTAAATTATACATAAACTGCCTAATGCTGTATATCAAGTTTTGAGAAAATAACACCAAACATGAAAAAATAAATAGGCCTACTTTTACTAGAGATTCTAATTGTATGAAGATTGTGATTACTAAAATCAAAATACAGGTTTAACACATAAAACCATATAACGACTAATTATAAAAATAAAAGAAAAAAAGAAAGAAATCAGATGCATTGTCTTATTTGATTGCAAGGCTGGATTTAATGTCACTGCTTATTTAATCTTCAGAATAACTATGGGAGAGAGGGACATAGATTGGATGAGGTATTGTGAAAGACTTAAATCAAGCCCATTGTCAAGAAAAATACAACTTTCATTTGAGAGATTCTTCTTGTGAAATAAATCTATTTCAAAAACCTCTAATCAAAATGCAGCATGAGGTTTGTCCATGAGGGAAGTCAGTTTGTCAACTAGATCTTTCAAACAACAAAAAACAAAAACAAAAAAAACAATCAATCAATAAATCAATCCTAATTTAATTCACATCATTAAAAGGAAGGTTCCTCTCAACCCAAATCTCCAGTGGCATCATAAACACAAACAGAATAGTAATTTGGCAGGCAGGGTACATTTGTAATGATGCTCCACAATTTTAGTGGTTAGACAGACTGGAACAGATTCCAACCAGTTCTTGCAAGACCTATATTTTATAATTCATTCACAGATGGATAACTGAGAGAGGTCCATAGGCTGCAGCATGGCAGTGTCTGGACAGATGTTAATGTTGCTCAGGTTCACTGTCCAAAAATGGTTGTAAAAAATGGAGAGTAGAGAATCTAAGAATAGAGAATCTAAGAATGTGGACTAATTATGCAATATTAATGAAATGAAAAGTGGAATGGAGACCGTAATTTTTAATCTGAATGATGAGTTTGCAATAGCAAAAAATAAAGGTTCCTCAAAGGTTCTTGAATCGGTTATGTGGTTCTTTAGAGGTTAAAACAGCTTTCATAATAGTATTTTGGTTATGGGCTCTTCATTTTGATGGTTTCCTAAAGAATAGAGAATAAAAACTACTTTGTGGAGCTTGGAATGATTTTCCCACTGAATAATTGCAGCAGACTCTAAAACACTTCTGTTCTAATTGCAACCTTTATTTTTTAAGACTAGACCAAATTAGGAAAATGGGTTCACTAACATAAGCAAAAGCATTTACTAACATAACCAACATTTATCTATTTTATATTCTGCTTCTGTGAACGATCTACCAAAATCATATAACTCTGACAAACATTTCTCAGCCCATAATA
Source organism: Barbus barbus (assembly GCF_936440315.1). NCBI lineage: Eukaryota > Metazoa > Chordata > Actinopteri > Cypriniformes > Cyprinidae > Barbus > Barbus barbus. The sequence continues at coordinate 8,160,407 of NC_136719.1, forward strand.
CAACAGGCTGCAGAATAATACCTCACCTAAATATAAAGCGTCATATGTCTTCTTCTTCTTTTAAATAGCCTTCAACTATTAGTGTTGTTCTGTCTCAAACTCGTTTACCTGTTTGACTTCCCACAGTTTTCAGCCTCTTCGCGTCTGCCACTGTAACAGCAGCATCTCTCCAGCCATTCCACAATGCCAGAGACGAGACGAGCGCTCTTCACAAGTGCAACTGCCACAGAGGAATTCTTTCCGCTATTTTCTGCCTTCGGAAATCCAAGATACTCCTTAAGAAACGGTAAGACGCGCTGGTGATACCCGGCTGGATTACTGTGCGGCAAATGAGAAGTAAAGCAAACGCGTTACGCATGGAGTATCCTCAACTCAGCCTCACAGAGAGAGGTGAATGCGCGGATCCACTCCACACTGCGCCACGCGTCAACGTGTGCGGAGCCGCTCGCGCTCACATCCCCGCTGTGACGCAACACAAACTTCACATCACTTGATCTGCTGTCGGTTCATCAGCACTGATGAAACAAAACACCGAATCCCGTGGAAAGAGAGTGGGAGGAATATAAAAATACTTTTTGAGTCGTAAAAAAGTGTTAGAAGATTCATCAATAATGGATTAAACACATGATATCAGGTTTCAAATTTCCTCAGTGTTTGAGACCTGTGCTGATATGCACATTTCTTATTGGGTAGAAGTTGGGGGAAGTGCCTGTTAAACTGAGCAGTATTATTATCCCCTGAAAGGAAAGACATTTAGAAAACCTATTCATTTTAAAGTATCTCATGAATTAATGAGAAAATAAAATTGGCACAAAATCCACAACTGAAGAACTGGCTCCTTTTCAATTAATGAGTGTAAATTTGAATTGAATTGGCCCACATGAAATTGAATTGAGGATATTTTTCAAGGTAATGCAATACGACTTATATAATTATATTATTAATTATGCCTATTTGTTTCCTGATATGTTGAATAACTAAGCTCAGTCCTGTTGAAACTATTATCACAGCTGTTTAATTAGCTTGATATATATATATATATATATATATATTAAAATATAGAATTCTGCTTGCATTCACACTTCAGTTCATAAACCACTGACTCCAATAGCTTGCATAGCTATAGATATCAACTTATTGAGCCTTATTCAATCCTTAATTATTTTATTGTATAATAATCATTTTATATAAGCAATAAAGGCTCAAGGCAGTATTATGAAAGTCACTCATCTTTGTGTTATGTGGTGGAAAATACTTACAGAATTTAAAGTTCTTTGAATTTCATTCCATTTTAAATCTACTTCCTTCACATCATCCTCATTTCAATTTCAGGAATACACTCATATCCAACATGCCATCAGAGATCAAAAACAGAGGCTGTATCAGCCTTTTAGCAGCTGTTCCTCGACTTTATGCCTTTCTATTCTAATTTAGGCCTGCTTAATCAGTGTGCAATGATTGTGATTTTAACGGTAAAAAACTGTGAAAATGCTACGGTAAAAACCTGTTACATGGTTAAAGGAAAGTTCCTGTAAAATTTACAGGGCAAAACCGTAAACTGACGTTCCCAGAATTCCCTGCGTTCCATTTCAAATTCTGTTTGAATTTGACGTTTTTTCTTTGAAATAACTATGTTTCTTCTTAGTTTTTTCTTATCAGTTATGTTTATTAGGGTTGTATGTTACATCTAATGTTGTTAAATGAATGTTTATAGCATATTTCAGTTTAATGAGTCTCACCATGATGGTGTTTAGTGCTTGTGTGAATGACACTGTGCACCTTCTATATATGCTATTGTTTAATTGTTGCTTGTGATGGGCTTTGGCTCATCATGTGACTTTCTCATCATCACCTGCATTTGGTTAGAAATCAGTGTATTTCAAAGGAACAAAACCGATTTCAGTACTCTAATAGGTTGGTATATTAAGATTATATCAGTTAAATAAATTACGGTATTTAACCGTAAAACCGTATTTTTTACAGTAGAATTCTGGCAACCACAGCTGCCAGTTTTTTACCGTAAATTTTACTGAATTTTTTTACAGTGAATATTTCATTACAGAGAAGTGAAATGTCACATTTTGTTAAAGCTATATAAAATATTCCAAGATGGCTCTGTTGAGATGAACAAGTGTTGAAGTTTTTTATTGTATTTTTTGTTCAGACATCAAAAGTCAAAAACCATACCACACACACTGACAATCATTAATAAGTCAAATAAATCAATATATATATTTATTTGTGCTGATTGTTGTAAAATTCTGTAGAATGAATTCAAAAGTTAAAAACTGAGTGTTGCACAATTATTAGTAAGTTTTGTCAAAATAGTTTGTAAACAAACAAAGAGCAAGAAATATTTAGAACTATTTGAATTTTCGTATCTGTTTGAACTGTCCTGTATCTGTTAAAATCTATACGGAATCTTCTGCAGAGTTCTGTTTGTGCAGATTCCACGTGAGCCTACTAATGACTCATGAACCTCGGAGCTGTGTCTTTGAAAAGGGGAAATATAGCTCATGGTTTTTAAATCATGTCACGGTTTGGTTTCTGTTTAGTTTCCCTTTTGCCCTTATTTGGTATTTCCTGTTCTAGTTTCCTGTCATTAGTTAATTATCATTCAACCGTTTCACCTGTCTTGATTTAATTATCTAGTTTCCTCGTTTGGTTGGTCCCTTTATAAGTCCTGAGTTTTCCCTTAGTCTTGGTCTGAGATTGTATGTTGTTTAATGGTATTAGTGAGTTGAAGCCTATTAAAAAGATTCCTGTTTCTTCATTCCTTCGTCGAGGGCTCTTCATTCATCTACAACCACACGTACCGTAACAGAATCTCAGACCAAACCGAAATATGGAGGTAGCTGATCGCATGGTAGCTCTGGCCTGCCGAGATCTTCCACTACCAGAGTTTGCACGAGAGTTCAGCAGGATCGCTGTCTGGTCAGGGCTGGACGACAGCACGCTGAACTCCTTGTTCTGGATCGTGGCTAATTACCATTGCCCCGTGGACTTCACAGACACCACCGGACTCAGATGGAGGGAAGGGATCCTCCGGTGTTTGGAGAGTGTCCTGCCCCGATCCAGAACCAACTCACCGGGAATATGGAAAGCTTGCCATTCGCGGGGAAATCAAGCCCGCCGCCGTTCGCGGCAAACCCAAGCCCGCCGCCGTTCGTGGCCAACACAAGCCCGCCGTCCATGGCCATGGCCATCCAAGTCTCCAGTCCCTCCATGGCCTCCCGAGTCTCCAGTCCCGCCATGGAGTCTTTCCTTGTCTCCTCCCTGTCCTGGCCCTGCTCCAGCCTCCAGGGTGCCCACCCCCCCTCCCCGATGTGACTGTTACGGTGCGGGACACACCTTCCGGGAGGGGGGCGATATCTGTAACACATGTAGCATCACTAGAATTATTTACACTTATGTAAGATGTTATAGATTTTGCATTATGCATTCCAAAAGTCTGGAAGCATGAAGCAGCATATAAGCAATGTTTCTCAATGCTTACCAGTCCGTTGAAACAGCAGTTCAAAGATAAAAATACCTCTTCAAAATCTATCACAATATCTTATATAAAAGTAAATACAAGAACTTCCCTGAGGATGACACAACAGATTTATATCGTCTGCAGATCATGTCAGAATTCAGCACAAGGCTGAAGCACTTTACAGCAACGGACATAATATTACACCACTTTAATGCATTCAATACATTAAATGTCTTCTACAAGGTTCAGCAATGCAATTGAAGAATTTTTCTTTTTCCTTTTTGAAAGGGTGACTACATCGTTTTTATGCTATTCCAACAAAATGTGGCCACAATGTGACTGCAATTTCTTTTTTTTTTTTTTTGTCAAACATGATGGACAAAGGGTTTTCTTCAGGAACCAGTAGCTTTCTTTATTCAAAAGTGTCTGTTTAACTATAAGTATCAGCATTTAGTTCAATATACATAGTTCTAATTTGTTGTATTTTATTAAAGAATGTGTGTAGGGGAAGTTTCAGAAGGCTTGAGGATCCCTGTCATCATATGACACCTGTTGAAATCAGTTTTTTATGTATGTCGTAATATACTGACAACAGTGTGGGGAAAGCATCATGCTAAAACAAGTGTTTACAGTTAGAGATGGCACATTATTAGCAGTATGCACGTAGTACGTTACAACCCGAATTCCAGAAATGTTGGGACGTTCTATAAATTTGAATAAAATGAAAACTAAAAGAATTTCAAATCACATGAGCCAATATTTTATTCACAATAAAACACAGATAACATAAACGTTTAAACTGAGAAATGTTACAATTTTATGCACAAAATTAGATAATTTCAAATTTGATGCCTGCTACAGGTCTCAAATTAGTTGGGATGGGGGCATGTTTACCATGGCGTAGCATCTCCTTCTTTTCAAAACAGTTTGAAGACGTCTTGGCATCGAGGTTATGAGTTTCTGGAGTTTTGGTGTTGGAATTTGGTCCCATTCTTGTCTGATATAGGTTTCCAGCTGCTGAAGAGTTTGTGGTTGTTTTTGACGTATTTTTCGTTTAATGATGCGCCAAATGTTCTCTATAGGTGAAAAATCTGGACTGCAGGCAGGCCAATTCAGCACCCGGACTCTTCTACTATGAAGCCATGCTGTTGTAATAGCTGCAGTATGTGGTTTTCATTGTCCTGCTGAAATACACAAGGCCTTCCCTGAAATAGACGTTGTCTGGAGGGGAGCATACACTCACCTAAAGGATTATTAGGAACACCTGTTCAATTTCTCATTAATGCAATTATCTAATCAACCAATCACATGGCAGTTGCTTCAATGCATTTAGGGGTGTGGTCCTGGTCAAGACAATCTCCTGAACTCCAAACTGAATGTCAGAATGGGAAAGAAAGGTGATTTAAGCAATTTTGAGCGTGGCATGGTTGTTGGTGCCAGACGGGCCGGTCTGAGTATTTCACAATCTGCTCAGTTACTGGGATTTTCACGCACAACCATTTCTAGGGTTTACAAAGAATGGTGTGAAAAGGGAAAAACATCCAGTATGCGGCAGTCCTGTGGGCGAAAATGCCTTGTTGATGCTAGAGGTCAGAGGAGAATGGGCCGACTGATTCAAGCTGATAGAAGAGCAACTTTGACTGAAATAACCACTCGTTACAACCGAGGTATGCAGCAAAGCATTTGTGAAGCCACAACACGCACAACCTTGAGGCGGATGGGCTACAACAGCAGAAGACCCCACCGGGTACCACTCATCTCCACTACAAATAGGAAAAAGAGGCTACAATTTGCACGAGCTCACCAAAATTGGACGGTTGAAGACTGGAAAAATGTTGCCTGGTCTGATGAGTCTCGATTTCTGTTGAGACATTCAGATGGTAGACTCAGAATTTGGCGTAAACAGAATGAGAACATGGATCCATCATGCCTTGTTACCACTGTGCAGGCTGGTGGTGGTGTAATGGTGTGGGGGATGTTTTCTTGGCACACTTTAGGCCCCTTAGTGCCAATTGGGCATCGTTTAACACTTTAACCTTCAACCCCATTTAGGGCCTCGCAGGTGAAAATAACCTACCTGAATTAAAATGGTAACAGTTTGTGACAAAGTGTGCTTACACAAACAAATTAGGTATCTTTGGAAAGAAGAGACTCTGGGCTTTACTATCTATCATCCAGAGTTGATAATGCTCAAAAAGATAAAAAGTTATAGACACTGACGTGCCTTGAAAAATATTTTTCCACACTGAATGTTTTTTTATTTCATATACAAATACATGAAATAAGTCCTGGAGCAATCCAGAAAAGTAATGGATCGAAAGCCATGTGTCTCATCAGTTCATATTTCAAATTTGAAGAAGATACCATGAAAAATGAGATTCCTGCAATATTTTTTCTGAAACTATTTATAGTCCCCCCACCCCCCTGTTTGAGGAAAAATAACCACCAAATGGATTGCAGAATTATACAAGCTATTTTAGTCATTATACATGTTCCTGCATAGTTTTTCAATTATAAAATAATAGACAGATTTATTTGAGCACTAAAAAATACAAAAATAATTATTTGAGTAATAAAAAAGGAAAAAAAATAGAAAAAAATGCTTTGTATATAGTATGTATACTGAAGTATTCTTCGTTATTCGTTATTACAATGATAAATATCACTGCCAGACGTGAAGTGATATTGCCAGACATGGTCATAGAGTCAGTAAACACACGCTGATGTGCTTCCATTCAGATTATAATCAAACAGATGGGCCATATAATCAATAATAGCTGATCAATGAATCACAATGATAGCCGTCATAGAGTCGCTAATAAACACGCTGATGTGCGTCCATACAGATTATAATCATGCAGACACGGCCACATTCCCCACACAATACACACACACACATATAAAAAATGTAGAAGAAAAAAAAAACAGTTTTTTATGGATAAAGCAGATCGCTAAGTTATGCCCCGCTCAGATGACAGCGTGCGTCACAGAAGCGTCACTGCCGGCAGGAGGGAGCGCCAAATTCAAATAATCTATATTCCGCTTTTCTGAGACTTTTTTTTCCGTAGACGGTCTCATTATGTTTGTAAGACCGTATTCTACAAAATCGTTTTGTTTTTTTTACCACCAAGACGCTGTTTTTGAGCGTAATTTATTCCATAACGGACGCGAACAATAACTCTCTGAAGAAATGAAACGTAAACAAAGGAATATTCATCCTTATTACAACGTTATTGTTTCGCTGGACTAAAAGTGCTCGCTGGGATGTTTTTCTGTGGACCCTTACCTCTCTAACTAAACTGGGATTTCAGCAGTGGACGCGTTTGTGGCTCGTTATTACAATGATAAAGGTACGTACGGCTTTTTTACTCTGCGTGTTTGGATGTGTACTGCTTACACAAATGTAGCAAATTTGTGCCACTCATTCCTTATAAGCTTTCCATCGAAAAACAGCGATCTGTCGTCGATGCTTGAGGCTTAGACCCTCAGAATGATATAGAGTTTGACAAGATTAACTTTGTCCCGTTTCATTTATTCTATTAGAAAACAATGACACATGCAAACAAAGAGCGTTCAGTGCGAGGTCGCTCTGGTGCAGGCTAACAGGTTAAATGCCACGGCCTACCTGAGCATTGTTTCTGACCATGTCCATCCCTTTATGACCACCATGTACCCATCCTCTGATGGCTACTTCCAGCAGGATATGCACCATGTAACAAAGCTCGAATCATTTCAAATTGGTTTCTTGAACATGACAATGAGTTCACTGTACTAAAGTGGCCCCCACAGTCACCAGATCTCAACCCAATAGAGCATATTTGGGATGTGGTGGAACGGGAGCTTCGTGCCCTGGATGTGCATCCCACAAATCTCCATCAACTGCAAGATGCTATCCTATCAATATGGGCCAACATTTCTAAAGAATGCTTTCAGCACCTTGTTGAATCAATGCCACGTAGAATTAAGGCAGTTCTGAAGGCGAAAGGGGGTCAAACACAGTATTAGTCTGGTGTTCCTAATAATCCTTTAGGTGAGTGTATATTGCTCTAAAACCTTTATATACCTTTCAGCATTCATTGTGCCTTACAAAACATGTGAGCTGCCCATACCATATGCACTTATGCACCCCCATATCATCAGAGATGCTGGCTTCTGAACTGAACACTGATAACATGCTGGAAGGTCTCCCTCCTCTTTAGCCCGGAGGACACGGCATCTGTGATTTCCAACAAGAATGTCAAATTTGGACTTGTCTGACCATAGAACACTTAAATGAGCCTTGGCTCGCAGGACACGATGGCGCTTCTGGACCATGTTCACATATGGCTTCCTTTTTGCATGATAGAGCTTTAGTTGGCATCTACAGATGGCACGGCGGATTGTGTTTACCGACAGTGGTTTCTGGAGGTATTCCTGGGCCCATTTAGTAATGTTAATGTTAATGTTAATGACAATCATGACGATGAGTGATGCAGTGTCGTTTGAGAGCCACGGGCATCCAACAAAGGTCTTTGGCCTTGTCCCTTACACACAGAGATTTCTCCAGTTTCTCTGGATCTTTTGATGACGTTATGCGCTGTAGTTGATGAGATTTGCAAAGCCTTTGCAATTTGACGTTGAGGAACGTTGTTTTTAAAGTATTCCACAATCTTTTTACGCACTCTTTCACAGATTGGAGAGCCTCTGCCCATCATTACTTCTAATAGACACTGCCTCTTTAAGACATCCCTTTTATAGCTAATCATGTTACAGACCTGATGTTAATTAACATAATTAGTTGCTAGATGTTCACCGAGCTGAATCTTTTAAAACGTTCTTGCTTTCAGCCCTTTGTTGACCCCGTGCCAACTTTTTTGAGACCTGTAGCAGACATCAAATTTGAAATTAGCTCATTTAGTGGATAAAAGTGTAAAATTGGTTATGTTCTATTGTGAATAAAATATTGGCTCATGTGATAAGTCTTTTAGTTTTCCTTTTATTCAAATTTAAAAAATGTCCTAACGGAATTCGGGTTGTAAATGATAACAGGAATATTCCAAATTGATAATAATATACATGCATTAATGAAGACTCAAACACCCACCCTATACTGTGGAGGGTTTCAACTGTCTATCTTTTTTTTTTAATCATTGTGGTGCATTTTACACTGTCAACGTATCATTCTCCAAACCAAAAAAAAAGTCAAAGTCTCAAACAGACTGAAAACCATCAGCTCCAAATAGAATGGACTGACAATACTTGCTCATGCAAGCGAATACAGCTACAATAGTTCTCAGCCAATGTGTTTATTATGCAACCACACCAGGCTGTAGTGAAGAAGCTCAATATGAAGAGGAAATGTGCAGCTCTGGCATCAGTCTGATTTAGCCTCATTGTTACGAACCAGTTTTGAAAGCACTTTTAAGTTTATTTTGTAATAGCTTCTTAGGTTTAACTGTATTTTTGGACTGAGCCCTACAGTAGCAGTGTTCATGTCTCTAGAGCTTTATTCAGTAGGTCATTCCCACTAATGAATCACTGACTATCATCAATATCATCCATTATAATGCAATTATTTAAAAATGTGCTTTTATGAGACGATTCCTGAAGCTAATGAGAAATAGATAGCAGTGAGGAGTGCACTGGAAGACAATGAGTTCAGTTCAGTTTAAAATAATTTTCTTAATGAATATGTCGTGAATTGCATTTAGTATCATGATCATTACTTCTGGTGATCCATATAAAAAAGCAGACACACATACTGTAATGTTGTATCACACTGCACCTTTGCAGAAGTATGAGAAGTTTTACTGTAGCTGCTATGCTTTGCCTCTCTCTTCCTCTTAGTTTATCTCCCCACTGATGTGCGTCCACAAGTTAAATCTTTATTCTACATCTCTGTTTCAGTCTTTGAGTCATGCTATGTACCTTGGCCTCTTTTTCCACCAGGTCTAAATCCAGGTATTAGAGGGCTGGAGTGGTGTTTGAGAAGCAGGGTGATAAGGGAGGCCTTTCATAGCGCTGACCCCTCCTTCAGAGTGCACCTCTGTAGCTGCCTATGAATAATTCACTCAGAGAGACCCCTCAACTCCTGCTGATAAAACCCTTGTTCAACAGCATCGATTTCCTCCCTTATCTATCTTTCTGTGGTGCTGTAGATATGATAGACCAAGATAGATAGATAGACAGACGGATGGACGGGAAGATAGATAGACAGACAGACAGACAGACAGACAGACAGACTGACTGACTGACTGACTGACAGACAGACAGTTGGACAGAAAGACGTCTTCATAGATAGATAGATCGATAGATAGATAGATAGATAGATAGATAGATAGATAGATAGATAGATAGATAGATAGATAGATAGATAGATAGATAGATAGATAGATAGATAGATACAGATAGATATAGATTCAGTCTGAATAACATTTGAAAAATGTATTTTAAAACAGTAGCTAATTTATTTAGCTAATTCATCAGTTATATTGTACAAATTAAATATTTAAAATATCTCAATCGGAAAACTGAAGACAAACGCATGCCTTTGCTTTTTTCTGGCAAGCTCCAACAGCATTGAAACCAGCTCTTCCTGGCTGACGGTTTGAAAAAAAAGTCAAGGTGAGTTAATATTCTTCATATTCCTCCTTGCATCCCTGAATGTTCAAAGTAAGAGCTGCACAGACTTTCTTTTAATATGGCGATTCTTTGTGAAGAAATATTGAACAGATCTGCTTTGAAATGCAGAGTTTTCTGCTTTAAATAAGGCGGTTATCAAACAGTGTCTGTTGAGGCAGGAGCTTTCAAATGAATCTCCACATGCTCCTTGGCCACAGGGCTGGGATAGCCTACCTGGCACTCAGCCATTGTGACAAAAACACTGCAGAAACATTGTGTTTAAAAAGGTTTTGGACAATCCAATAGAATGCTGAACCCTCAGAGACACACTGAAGAAAAACTGCAACAAATGTTTAAAGAAATTCAATACTATATGTCTTTTCACTAAATATGGCCTAAATTACTAAATCACTAAATTACTCAGAACTGCAGAAGGTTTGGCAGGAACTCATTTGCAAATTGAACCTCCCTGCATGCCAAAGTCAAACAATATGGTCACGGCCTTGAGACACTACTGCTGACTTCCAAGTGTATGTGACTATTTTTCAACTAATTCTCAACATGTTTCGTACTAGAAAAAATAAATAAATAAAGTTACTTAAATACAAGCTGAATGTTGCAAAAATGCAATGGTGGGCCTTAGTGGTCAACAGTTTTCATGTCATTCACTCTACAGAGCATCTAGTAAATCATACATAAATATTCAAAATTATTTTCAATAAAGCTTGATGAAATTTTTAAGAGTCTCAGAGGCGTTTTAGTGCAGGGTTTTATAGAAGTCAATGCAACTGCACTGCAGGCCAATATAAATATACATTTCAGATACTTTGCAGGGGGTGTGTAGGAATATTCCAGAATCACGAAACTTCAGAGAGTGTCACATGACTCCTCTGACACAAATATATCAATATTTCAGGCTCCTAGCTTGCTGAAAAGGATTCTCAAGAAAGTCAAAGCTTATGCTTGGACTTCATTATAAAAGTGGTGAAATTTTGTGACCTTGAGATTGCATTTTTGCAATATTTTCCTTCAAATATATGCATAAACAGGATTTGAATAACCAGTTTCAACTAAAAACATCCAAGGGGAAATAAAAGAAATGCATCCTCAATATTAGTGTTTGGTCTCTGAGGATTGAATTAAACACCAAAGAAAAATGTATAAAGAAACTTCAAAACTTACATCAATGAATGACAATTAAAAACACAAACAACAAAAAAAAAACATTGAGTGTATTTGTTTATAGTGTATATACTATAGTGTGTGTGTTTAATTATATACAATATGTACTGTACATACTGCAAAAGTATTGTTGGCAAAAAACAACAGAAAGTCATTACTTTCCAGTTCATGGAAAACATTAAATAAAAAACACAAATACAATTTAAAACAAACACAAAACTATCAATCTTTCTATTCTTGTAATACTAAAGAAAAGATTCAAAACTTGCCTCCACCGTCATGGAACATGATTATAACAACAATATGCTTCTTAAATCCATTCATCTCGATTAATATTCTCGAATGCCCTATTAATGACCTCTGCCGGTGAGTCTCATAGAAAGATTATTACATCTTACATTACGCACTTGTGTAAACACATTAATTACCCCTGAGGAAACATTACATGGAACATCTATTTTAATCAGAGCATGTGGTTTGCAAAAAAGATGAGATATTAAAACCACCTGCACTCAACAACAATAAGGTTCCCTAGGTGTACAGTACGACTATCAATTGTCATGTGTTAAAAACAAGCAAAATGAGAGTATCAACCTTTTTCACCTTAAACAATATGTACACCACAAGACTGATTTCGCTAAAGCCTTGAAAATAAGAAGAATACAATTTTGCGAATCTTCCCCTTGTTAGTCATTGTAGTGCCTAGTAGACCAGGACACACACACACAATAATTTCAAGACAGCACATTCCTGGAGTTAAGACTTCCACTCCCAGCTTCTGCATTTGACTGGTAGGCCGATTTCCTTCCCTAAATCTCCTTATCTCAGGAGACCTCTAAAACCCAGGATAAATTTGAGGGAACATCTGAAATGGATTTAGAACAGAACCTTCAATGTTGTTCCTGACCGGTTTACCATAAATAAAAGTCGCACAATCAACAGTATAAAGCATGTGGCATCTGGAAAGGCTCCAGCACAGACCCTCCCTGATATCTCCTGATCGTTTAACGCAGTAATTCAATGATGGTATCAACAAAGATGATGGTTTTACAACAGACGTCCGAGCTACGAAAATCACCAGATCTCCATTCGGAGTGACATTCCAATGACGTCCCGTTTCTCCCCAGCAGAGAAACGTGCCTTTTCTTCTTATTGGAAGAACAAAGAAGATTGGACCTTTATAAGTGTTCCCAAAAGGACAAATAATAATCGCTGCTGCTATTAAAGCAATATACTCAAAAGCAATATATATAATATATTTACAATATATATTCAGGTTGTATTTTATGAAATTAAATTAAGCTTGCTGTGTTATTGGAATCTATGTTATTGTTGTAATCTCTTGATGTCTAATTTTTCCCGATCACTATTGTTTAGTTTCACATGCTTGGTGTGATTATTTAGAATTTAGGATCGTTTAATCTATGCCTTAACCGCGTAATAGATCAAATTGATATATGTACTTTGGGTATGCAAAATACTTGGTGTTTGATTTTGAATGAAAGCTAGTTGCGTCAGCAATAATTTGGTGTGGATGAAAGTTGACTTTTCTCATCGTAATGTATGATTAAAACACTTATAGGAATCTGCTAGGATATGTTCTTCATTTTATGAAATAACTCAGCAAAGGATTTAAGCACGGAAAACTGAGCCGTGCGGGGCGGGGCTCCGCCCTACAGAAACACTTGTGATTGGATCAAACAGAAAAAGGGGCAGACTGAAATCAGCCCAATAAAGACAGACACCCAACTTCGGGTTTCTTGTTGCTTGCTGCTTGCTTGCGCGCTGTTTGAAACTTCGGCTCCTCATCTGATCGCGCTGTTAAGCGCTCTCAGCCATACACAATCTGGCGAGGATCCACACATGCCTTCAAAGCTCTGACCAAAGAAACTTTAACACCTGAGGCCGAAAGAACTCTAAACAGACTTCCTAAGAGCGTCATCACGTCACAGAGAAACCAACCAATTGCAAGAGGGCATCCCCAGAGATATCACGCAACGACCACTTCAGCAGCCAATCCGCATCCGGGGTTCCCTCAACCAGGAAAGGAACGAAACAACTCAGATCAAGTAATCAAATAATGCTGCTGGAAACTGGTTGCATTCATCTTTAAGAGTAAAGATAGTAAAGTTCCTTGCTTGTGACTCCCTCAGGTTTAGAGCATTCTTGGAAACGAGCATTAGAACCTTAAACTCTCTTCAAATCGAAACAATTCATTGCCTGCAGCGTGTATGTGTGTTTGTGTGTGTAAGTATTCTGTTTTGTGTTATTTTAGCTTAGTAGTGTTGTAGAGTAGCAAATAAACTTTGATTTATTAAGAAATTGTGTGTCTGGTGCTATGTGATTTTCAAGTCTTAAACTATTTGCCAAAGATCGCGTTACCTATGCTCATGAATTTTGATAAAGTACTATTTGGTTTGTTTTATTGTTGGCCACGAATAAGATAAACAAAATTGTTAAAAATATACTGAACTTAACAATTCGCTGGATGAGTCTTTAAAACCTTAGAAATTATACGTTTTGATTGATATCATATCAATATCGAATCTTAAGAATAGATTCCCTAAAAGCTAAATTAAAATAAGGGCTAATCCTTACATCATAGAGAATACATGACTGACTTATGCATGCGCTGCATGATTATATTGGGAGTAAAATAAGTCTATCTTGATACAAGGGGGCTGGTGGAAGTAAACTAAGCTACTACAGCATGTATAATGTACTTTGAAGATGCATTGCTCACCTTGTAGTCTTCAACGAAATATTTCAAGGAAATGTTCAGTCTTATATTAGATAATTCATTGTAATACCCAAAGCCAGTTTGCTCTAGAAAATAAATCTAGTATCGTCCTAACATTATGCCATTACATAAAAAATTGGTGGTTTATGTAAGAGGTTGACAGTATAAGAGGCACCAAGGCTTTGCCCTTGATTTTTATGTTGTGTTCTGTGTGGCTGAATTAGGCGGCTTCACAGCATGATGGAGTTGGAAGGGGCTGGAGTGGAGGGCTGCAGAGGCGACTGAATGGAAAGGGATTATAGATGGCACAGAAATTACATTTTCGGCCTTCTCTCCAACTGAAGCCACCATCTGCCACTTATTTGACAATTTTAGATTGAATTAAAGAGAATCCCTTTTCCTAATTCGCAACCGAGGAAAGCTGATTCAAAAAACTAAGCTAGAGAAATGTAATGGCATCACCATGATGCCCATTGTTTAACCAGAGTGAGGAGATATCAGGTTTTCATGCAAATCAGAATGAAAGTCAGGGACAGCCACAGCATGATATACAATTACATTCAAAACCATGTCCAAAAACTGAGTTGAGAGGGAATAATGGATCGTTTGATTCATAATGTGAGAGAACAGCTCAGTGTGACTCTAATGGCAGCATGAGCATTGAGCTTGGTCGACATCTTTCCACTAGATGAAACTTCTCAAACTCATAACTTTCTGTATTTTGATTAAAGAGATAGTTCACCCAAAAATGGAAATTCAGTCAAAGGAGAAATTTGAGGGAAAATATCCTGCTTTTGCTCGTCCATATAATGGCAGTGTATAGCAACCATGCAGCCTCAAAAAGGATACAAAAGTGGGCTACCAAGAATAATACAATGAGACGCGTGTTTTAGACATAAATAAAATTTGGTGTTAAAGATATTCCAAAAATAAACCTATTGCAATGATATTGGTATTGATTTTATACAATGGCTCAATGAACAAGAAAAAATAAAATGTTGAGTAACTTACATTTTGTTGACCATTGTTGCTCAAATTTCTTAGTCTGGGAACACAAACACAATGCTGAACTGTACCAGGTGAGCTATAGAGCAACTTTACTTACCCTTTATCAACCCAATTGGTTGGTATTTTACTGCCAATTTCATCAGTGAATTTGTATGTATAGGTACATTTTTTGAAGTTTTGCAATAGATAGAGGCACCTTTTTCCAATGAGCAAGAAATGCTTGACTCATTTTGCTTCTCTTTCTAATGAGATACTGTACTCATATATTTTTACCCCATCAGAGTGTTTGTGTTTTTATGTTTTTCCCTCTGTGAGTCAGAGAAAGACACCCAGCCTAACGACAGTAATATGACAGCATTTTTCATCTCTGCTCTTGAAAGGGAAAGAAAAATCAATATTTAATCAAAGCAAGATCGTGTAGACTTCACAATATATTTACCTTCACTGTCATTAAAGCCTCAAAAAACATTCAAATGTGCAGCGACAGAACAAAATAGTTCCAAAGAGGAAAATATTATATAGTGAAAGAAATATTCAGCTCCCTTTTAGCTGCAGAATATATAACGTGTATAATGACCAAGGTCTGCTTGCAACAAAATAAAACCATGGTGAGGGAGTGAGAAAATATTCACAAGAGATATGACTGGTATGTCAACATGCTTACTACAGAAGACAGAAGTAATTATGTGTGCTCTCTTTCTCTCTCTGACGCTCTTCTCTCATTCTGCTGTCTCCTGATGTGTCCCCTGTGTGATAACAGAGTCAGGGTAATGGGCTCTCTGTAAGCTAATGGAGGCTACACTGCAGGAGACTCCACTGGCTGGTACCACATCTTCAGCATGGCTCAGGGATGCACTGCTTCCTGAGCCTTGACTTTCTGAATTTACAAGATGCCCATTGAGCGATTGCCTTCATGCTGTTAGGACCAACAAATAATGTATAACCTACTATTAAAATGTTAGAGAGCTCACCTCATTATTAAAATGCAAATGTGGACCTGCAACAGCATAACATTCAAATTTCAATGATCTTCAGAAGCAGCATAAATTAAATGTCTAAACCCAATTAAGTTTAAAGTATTTTTAGTGACCAGGGAAACAGATAGTAACAACAGAAACAAAAAATATCAAAAAATCTTTTACAATGAGTCACATATTGTCAATGTGTATGCAAATTATATTATATAGGTTGAGTGAGTGGTTTCGTTTGAGCCAATTTTTGGTGGATTGATTAAATGGTGTCAGTTATTTTTATTAAAATTGTGTTTCTTAACCTCCGCAAATTCTAACATTGTTGATTTCCAGATGGTTTGAATAGACTGTTGGCTTTGTTTGGCTGAAAGGGGGCATGGGTAGCTTGGATCACAGTAAGTTCTGGCAGAGGCATGCTGTCAGACTAAAGAAAGAAAAGGTCAGGACTGCAATATGTGAGGAAACATGTCTCTTGGAACGCTGTGTGGGATTTCTAAACCATTTAATGTAGAGGAGCAAATGGCGTACTGAAATAAATGACATGCAGGTTGCATTTTTTAGTTTTTTTTTAGGCAAATTCATAAAAAGTGGCTGCTTCATTTTTGGAAACGCATAGCAATGAAGGCTAGAAAACAATATATGTTAATGCTAACAACAACAGCACTGGGAAATGTCAACATGAGTTCAGTGAGTTGGGAAGATAATATCACAAGGATTTTATGACATTATCTCCATCCTCAGAATGATATTATCCCATAATCACTTGGGAACCTTGTGATCTGCTGTCCCCTAATAACTCCTTTTATCATATTAATAGCTGGGCTCTTGTAGACAAACTGACCACATGTTCTAATAACAGTGAGATGAATAATTTATGAATGTGACGGGCTACTGCAGACTGGAGAAAAATACTTAAATATGCAGAGCTGAGTACAAGCATCATGGCTCTAATGTCTTAGACATAGTTTGCATCGTAAATATGTTTCATTGTTTAGGATAATTCCAGTGCAGACATACAAATCTTCACAAAATACCAAAATGTACACTAATTTTATAATGAAATCAAATCTTGAAATAATAATACTAAACACTTACAAAACCACAAGAAACAGACACACAAATTCAAATTGATGCATACATTTAATAGAATAGATAAAAACATTTAATTAAACAGTATACAGTGACCTCCACTAATATTGGCACGCTTGATAAATATGAGCAAAGGCGGCTGTGAAAATAAATCTGAATTTTTTTATCCTTTTGATCTTTCACTCAAAACATTCAAAAAAAAATTCTAACCTATCATTGAAGTAAAACTATTGAAAGTGGGGAGAAAGATCTCTTGATGAAATAAATGTTTTTCTCCAATGAATGTTGGCCACAATTATTGGCACCCCTAGAAACTCTTATGAGTAAAATATCTCTGAAGTATATTCCCATTCATATTTCCATTTTTTTAGCACACCAATGGTGACTAGGAGCATGAAATTGTCCAGCCATGACTTCCTGTTCCACATGATTATAAATATGAGGAACACAAAGACCAAATTCCCTAAGAGTAAAACCTAAGAATACAGTTCTGATGTACAGAACAAGATTGTTGAGCATCACAAAATAGAAAATGGCTGTAAGAAAAGAGTTAAAGCATTGAAAATTCCCATTTCCACCATCAGGGTGATAATTAAGAGGTTCTAATCAACTAAAGATGTTAAAAATCTACCTGGAAGAGGACGTGTCTATATCGTCCTAATGCACGGTGAGGAGGAGAGTTTGAGTGGCCAAAGACTCTCCAAGGATCACAGCTGGAGAATTGTAGAGATTAGTTGAGTCTGGGCTACATCCCCTACATCACCACATGTTGTTTGGGAGGGTTTCAAGGAAAATTCTCCTCACTCCTCCAAAAACAATCTCCAGAAAATTCAGTTGTCAGACACGACTGGAACTTCAAATAGCACTGGCTTCTATGGTAAGATGAAACTGAAAAAAAGAGAGCTTTTTGGCAGAAAACCCACCAGATGAGTTTAGTACAAACAGGGATAAAAAAAGTACCTCAAGTCCACGGTTAAATATACTGCTGGATCTTTAAAGTTGTGGGCCTCTTTTTCTACCAGAGGTCCTGAACATCTTGTTCAGATGCATGGCATCATGGATTCTATCAAATACGAACAGATAAAAAATCAAAACCTGACTACCTCTGTTAGAAATCTTATAAATGGGCCGTGTTTTGATCGTCAACCAGAACAACAATCCAAAACAAACATCAAAATAAACACAAAAATGGATCACTGAGCACAAAATTAATCTTTTACCATGGCTGTCCCTGTCCTCTGACCTGAACCCTACAGAAAATGAGTGGACTGAAGAGAAGAAGTACTAACATGGAGCTGTGAATCTGAAGGATCTGGAGAGATTCTGTATGAAGAAAATGGTCTCTGATCCCTTATCAGGTATTCTCCAAACTCTTCAGGCATTTTAGGAGTAAAAGCTGTTGGGAAAAGGACGTTGCAACAATTGGGTGCCAATAAATGTGGCCAACATGAACTAGAGAAAGCATTTATTTCATCAAGAGATTTCCCCCCCACTTTCAATTGTTTTACTTCAATGATAGGTTGGAATTTTGTGATTTTTTTTTTAATGAAAGATAAAAAGGATAAACAATGCAGATTTATTTTCACAGCCGCCTTTGCTCATATTTACCAAGCATGCCAATATTAGTGGAGGGCACTCTAATTGTGTTCTATGGTATGGTGACAAATGAATACATACACCACCGTTTGAAATCAGTGAGAAGAAATAAAAACTTGTTTTCAGCAAAATATGAATTAAATTGGTCAAAAATGGCAGTAAAGACTTATTTTTACATTGTTCAAATACAAAACTTTTCTCCTAAACTTTAAATCAAAGAATCCGCAGACAAAAGATGTTTATATAAAAAAAAAGCAACACAACTGTTTTCAACATTAATGAAAATAATAATAATTAAATCACATCAAATCAGCATATTAGAATGATTTCTGAAGGATCCTGTGACACTGAAGACGGGAATAATGGCTGATAAAAGTTATGTTTTAAAATTTATTAAAATATAATATATTTAAATATAATCAATTACTAAATATCCTAAATTAAACAAGGCTACTATTTGAATATATTTTAAAACAAGTGACTTATTTCAAAAACATAAAACAAATAAATAAATCGAATATTACCTTAAATGTAAACATACAAATGAATAAGAGTGAAATTAAATAATTGCATGTAATTAAACAACAAACAAACAGTGTTATGGTGTGGTGGCATCCTTTAGACTAGGTCAAAGTCCTGACAAAAACCAGCATAAATTGGGCCATGATACATGTGTATCAAACCCGTATCAAATGAGGTTTGACAGGGTCACTGATTTGTCAAAGAGGAGCGCTTTAAAGAGTTCAGAGGAGTTGTGGGTCAAGTAAATCTCTTTATAGGCTATAGCTGTGCAAAGCATCTCCTGAGGAAGAGCTTAGCCTGAGGCCATGGGCGCTAAAGGAAAACGCTTCAGATGAACGGAGCTCTGTCAGTCCCTGCCCAGCAAACGTATGATAATGCCTGTGACACTCAATGAGGCAGAGCTTCAGTTACGGAAGTAAAATACACAAAAAGCAAAATGCCCTGAAGCAAAGCCGAGAGTAGGACGGGATGACAAAGTCTATTTAGTAAAAAAAAAATTGGAGACGTAAAAAAAGCAAGTCGGATGAACTGCAATTATTTTATATATATTTTATATGTAAGATATATATGGCATTTACTCTCTCTCTCTCACACAAACGCAGATATATGGAAGTGTATTTCTACCACAGAATAAAAATATAAAAAATGTATTTGTGACTTTTCATCTTAAAAAAAAAAAAAAAAAAAAAAAAAAGTTTACATCTCACAATTCTGCCCCCCCTCCCCCTCAGAATTCTATATGAATAAATTGAAAAAACTGAATGTATGTGTGCGTGTGTATTTATAATTTTTTTATTTAGAGTTTACATCTTGCAATTCTGTTTTTCCCACTACAAATTTGATACCTGACCTGACCGCATACACATACAAAATTTTGAAGAAAAGGGGGGGGGGGGGGGGTAAAGCACTGTGGGTAACCCCCTGGGGTTCTTTTAGTAGTTCTGAGAACAAATCTGAATTGTGAGATATAAACTCATTTACAAGATAAAAATATTTCTTTTTTTATATATTTTTATTCCATGACAGAAATAAGCAGATATGTGTGCTCATTTCTTTCTAGACTCTGCTAATAACGATTCATTAGAAAGAAATGTATTGGCTTAGGAGTGTAACATCTTTTGTGCACATGGGTGAATAATATCAATGAGGTAATGACGCACTGAAATTTTTGGGGCTGTTTCAGTGTCTTCAGACGTTTCAGCTCAGAGGTTTTCATTATCTTCCACTTAAGAACAGGTGATCACTAGTGCCAGTAAAGATGAACTCACACACCCAGCAGAGTATGTGAGTGGAGTGACCGCAGTTTCCCTTTCCAGCTCGAAGTGCTTTATAATGACTCCGCTCCCACTACGCTCCAGGTTTTACATTACCCTTGTAATTCATTTTCGATAAACATTTGTAATTCTCCTCATGAGTTTGCACTGCTCACATATTCTGCACAATGTTAAATGAGGCATAACAGTATTTTTGATGAAGTGGTTGAAAAACTTTATTGTTGGCCAAATTCTGTGATGTCTGAAGGCCATACATTTCTTAGAGCAGAGAACCATTTAATGGACCAGAATATCAGTATAATAAATGAAATGAGTCACATTACTATAGCTTACCAGTAAATGAGGATTCTGATAATATCTTTCCCCATTTATTTGTGATGTAAAATACAATGTTTTTGGATAAACATCCGCACTTTGCCCTGGTACAGCAATCCAGTCAACCAGGACTCTTTTTAGTTTTATATATGTGTATTATGTGCTTTCTCTTTTTAGCTTCAGAATTCTGGTCCTGTGCTTTGCACATTTGTTGGGTTTTTGTTCTCTATTGCGTAAGTCATTACAACATAGACAGACAGAAATAAAAAAGCTCTAAGAACAACAACAACAACAAAAAAAGTAAATTAAGAAAGAAAACAAAAGAAAATTGTTGGTTCACAGCACTGAAAATGACGGAAAGTTAAATTATATTTAACAGACCATTTCACTGCATGTGACATGAAAAGGTGCTGAAATATTTCCAGCGTCTTTTCATCTCTGACGATTTTCTCAGACGCCCATGAAAGTTCACCTTCACACATAAGCAAATGTAGAGAAGCTTCAAAATAGCACCTAACAACTCGTATTGAAATAGTATGTTACATAACCAGGCACCAACGGAAGGTAAACCTGTTTCATGAGCTAAAATAATTCATTTGATTGGCATTAATCTTGGATTAGGTATCGCTCTACAGTGCTTTTATGTAAGTGATTATATCCCTGCTGATGTCATTTAGGCACATCACAGGGTCAAGTGGGATCTCAAATCTGTCTGTAAAAGTTAGTAATAAAGCAAACTACTTGGGTGCATTTTCAGAACTTTTTAATATTTTAGTTCACTCCAGTTTTTCCCAAGTGAGAGAATTATATATTTTTTTAAAGTGGATCATTCTGACTCTGAAATTTCACATTCAAAGCCATCAGCAGTGTGTGGCTGCACATACTTAAGGCATTTTAAATTTAAACCGTCTCTTCTGGCTAAAATTTGAATCCATAATCCATAATAATGCTTCTTCTACTGAAAAAGTCCATCCCCTGCTATCCTCACATTTCAAAATCCACCCACATATTTGTTTAGAACTGTTCTAGACTATTTTTGCATGTTTGATCTGTGTATATTTCTATCCCATTTCAGATTACTTTTTCACTAGAGAAAGCAATATTATGGATAGTTGACCCATATTTTACGCAGAGGCAGTGGTTTGAAGTTAAAACAGACTTACAAACAGACTGTAATTCTGACGGCACCCATTCACTGCAAAGGATCCATTGGTGAGCAAGTGATGTAATGCTAAATTTCTCCAAATCATCTACATCTTGGATGGCCTGAAGGCGAGTTTTCAGTTTTGGTTGAACTATTTCTTTAATGCAGCAAGTGTTTTAATAATTAATATTATTGAACATATCGGTATTGTTTATGCGACCTCTTGTAAAAACAATAAGCCTTGTAAGGTTGTGAGAAACAAAATGGGTTTAACATAAGGGGGTTTAGACACTTTACATTGTTCCTTGGAGCATGTAAATTTCACCTATGTAAAATAACTATAATGCAGAGCTTCTTTTGCTGTAATACAACATGCTGTTTTCACAGAATTAAACAAAAAGCATCCATTATTTATGCTGTGCAAGAGCTCTGCCAGGGCAGCCTAAGGTTTGAATGAGTGCGAGCTTTACCTTTTATGTGTGTCAGAGCGCTATGACAGTAAGCTTTGATAGTGACAAACTCAAATGATCCTCCCTCCACTGGGTGGCATGTGAGGAAGAGGCCACGTTAAAAAAGACAACATGTGAACAGCAACGTGGTAGAAGGGTTTAGGAACGTCAGAGACGACATAATGAGGACAATAGGGTTCATTTTCTATGCCACTTTAGTGAGAGCATGAGGCAGAATGCCAAAAGTTACTTGAAGAAACCTTTTTGTTTTTATTATAGTTAACGATTGCACTGCCACAGTGGCTTTTAATTGTTTTAAAGCTTTATTATTATTTTTTTAATACTGCGTCCAAAATAATCTGTAACAATTACTGTCTATAAAGTGTGTTGGATTAACTATTGAGAAAATAATCTTGGATCGATTGCTTCAGTCTGGTTAGCTTGTTACTCGCAGTTCCATTCACATTTCTATTTGCGCCTAAATAATGTTAAAGAGGTGTGTGAACTTGCAAGTACGATGTCAGACACTGTAATATGCTCTGGTTCGCTCCCTGCTTACCGTGGCGATGAGATTCATATGAGTCACTCAATGGCTGGATGTCTAAGTGGTGCCCGCAGAATAGCATAGACTTTATAGACAATTGGATGAGTTTTTGGGGCAGACCTGACCTGTTGAAAAGAGATGGTGGTCATCCCTCCTGGGGTGGTGCCGCTCTTCTCTCTAGAAATATGACATATAGTCTTAGAGTTCGTACTTGACTAACTGGGGCCCAGGTCAGGAAGCAGACAGACTGGCTAAACCGATCGTCTGCTAGCCGCCTTATGTCACAGAAGTCAGTTAATTCTCAGCACATAGAGACTCCTTCACCCAGATATCACACTATAGAGACTGAAAATACAGAAAACGTCCAAACCAAATTAAGAGTAATCCGTGGTATAATGAGCACACTTGCATCTTAAAGAGAGCAGCCCGAAAAATGGAGCGCAGATGGAGGAAAACAAAACTAGAGGTATTTCGTATTGCCTGGCGGGAAAATACCCTATCCTACAGAAAAGCATTAAAAACTGCTAGATCTTATTACTTTTCGTCTCTTCTAGAAGAAAACAAACATAACCCCCGGTATTTATTCAATATAGTCACTAAATTAATGAAAAATAAAGCATCAACAGGTGTTGGCATTTCCCAAAAGCACAGCAGTAATGACTTTATGAACTACTTTACTTCCAAGATCGATTCTATCAGAGATAAAATTGTAACCATGCAGCCGTCAGCTACAATATCGCATCAGATAGTGCACTATAGATCCCCTGAGGAACAATTTCACTCATTCTCTACTATAGGAGAGGAAGAATCTAAACTACTACAAGAGCTGCTTCCAGAAGTCATAGATCCTCTTTTGGCTATTATTAATTCATCACTGTCATTAGGATATGTCCCCAAAACCTTCAAATTGGCTGTTATTAAGACTCTTAAAAAACCACAACTTGACCCCAAAGATTTAGTTAATTACAGACCGATCTCAAATCTTCCTTTTCTGTCAAAGATACTAGAAAAGGTAGTATCCTCTCTCAATTATATTCCTTCTTAGAGAAAAATAGTATTTGTGAGGAATTCCAGTCAGGATTTAGACCGTATCATAGTACTGAGACTGCTCTTATTAGAGTTACAAATGACCTGCTTCCATCATCTGATCGTGGTTGTATCTCTTTATTAGTTCTACTGGATCTTAGCGCTGCGTTCGACACTATCGACCACAACATTCTTTTAAATAGACTAGAACACTTTGTTGGCATTAGTGGAAGTGCATTAGCATGGTTCAAATCGTACTTATCTGAACGCCATCAGTTCGTAGCAGTGAATGAAGAGGTATCATATCGATCACAAGTGCAGTACGGAGTACCTCAAGGCTCAGTAGTAGGGCCGTTACTTTTCACGTCCTATGTTACCCTTGGGAGATATTATCAGGAGACATGGTGTTAGTTTTCACTGTTATGTTGATGATACTCAGCTATATATTTCTTTGCGGCCCAGTGAAACACACCAAATTGAGAAACTAACAGAATGCATAGTCGATATAAAAAACTGGATGACGAGTAACTTCTTTCTGCTAAATTCTGAAAAAACAGAGGTGTTAATTATCAGACCTAAAAACCCCACATGTAATAACCTAGAACACTATCTAACACTTGACGGCTGCTCTGTCAATTCTTCTTCATCAGTTAGGAACCTAGGTGTGCTGTTTTATAGCAATCTTTCATTTGAAAGCCATGTTTCTAGCATCTGTAAAACTGCGTTTTTC
Source organism: Barbus barbus (assembly GCF_936440315.1). Classification (NCBI taxonomy): domain Eukaryota; kingdom Metazoa; phylum Chordata; class Actinopteri; order Cypriniformes; family Cyprinidae; genus Barbus; species Barbus barbus. The sequence continues at coordinate 8,185,072 of NC_136719.1, forward strand.
CATCTCAAAAACATATCTAAATTGCGACCTATGCTCTCAACGTCAAATGCAGAAATACTAATTCATGCGTTTATGACCTCAAGGTTAGACTATTGTAATGCTTTATTGGGTGGTTGTTCTGCACGCTTGATCAACAAATTACAGTTGGTCCAAAATGCAGCAGCTAGAGTCTTTACTAGAACCAGGAAGTATGACCATATTAGCCCGGTTCTGTCAACACTGCATTGGCTCCCCATCAAACATCGTATAGATTTTAAAATCTTGTTAATTACTTATAAAGCCCTGAATGGCTTAGCTCCTCAGTACTTGAGCGAGCTCTTATCACATTATAGTCCTCTACGTCTGCTGCGTTCTCAAAACTCTAGTCATTTGATAATACCTAGAATATCAAAATCGACTGCAGGTGGAAGATCCTTTTCCTATTTAGCACCCAAACTCTGGAACAATCTACCTAATACTGTTCGGGAGGCAGACACACTCTGTCAGTTTAAATCTAGATTAAAGACACATTTCTTTAACCTGGCTTACACATAACACACTAATACACTTCTACTATTCAAATCCGTTAAAGGATTGTTAGGCTGCATTAATTAGATCAACCGGAACCGGGAACACTCCCCATAACACATGATGTACTCGTTACATCATAAGAGGAATGGCATCTACGCTAATATTTGTCTGTTTCTATTCTGTTTCTCAGTTCGTGTCCGGATCAGATTTTGGATCAGCGCCGGGAGATGATGTATGTGGCCCTGATCGTCGGCGGAGGCTGGACACCTGGATGAGCCCCGGGAACATATCCCCAGTCACTGTAGCCACACGATCCGGTCCGTATCCAGCCCAGATGTTCACTGCAGTCACCAGATCCAGTCCGTATCCAGATCAGATGATGGATCAGCACCCACAGACGACCTCTACAGCCCTGAACGTCAGCGGAGACCAGGACACCGAGATGAGAGCCAGAGACAGATCCCCAGTGAGGACCCCACCACTTAGACAGCCATCGGGAAAGACCACTGGAATCAGTTGAGCCCTTACAATCTGACTTTGCTGCAGTTGGAATTGAACTACTGGTTTGTTTGGCCAGAGGAGAACTGGCCCCCCGACTGAGCCTGGTTTCTCCCAAGGTTTTTTTCTCCATTCTGTCACCGATGGAGTTTTAGTTCCTTGCCGCTGTCGCCTCTGGCTTGCTTAGTTGGGGACACTTCATTTCCAACGATATCGTCGACCTGATGGCAAAGACACTATTTAACCTGAACTGAGCTGGATGATGACATCACTGAATTCAATAATGAAATGCCTTTTAGCTGAAAATCTTTTTTTTTAATCTTTTCATTTTACATTATTGACACACTATTTTTATTTTTTGATATTGTGCAGTTGCTTTGACACAATTTACATTGTTAAAAGCACTATATAAATAAAGGTGACTTGACTTAACATACATTTTCAAAAATGCTTTTAATGTTGTTGGCTTTATGTATGTTACACTTAGAAACACAGAAAGGGTGGTGCAGCAGTTAGTGAGATTAAAACATTAAGCTGTGGTGCGCATGTCATGTTCGAGTCCACATCCCATTTTCTTTCTCTCATGTTCTATCTTTTTCCATTATATCAGTCTGATGAAAAGGCAAATGCTCCCACCTAAAATTGAAAAGCTGCAGTTAAAGGTTATTGTTCAGAAGCTTAGATGCTAATTACTGGCAGCATTTGCCCCATTGACTTTTAAAGAGTGTGAGTCTTGTGATGTTTTAGAATAGATTATGTGATGTGAACTAATGGAGTGCTCTGGTTAGGTAAAAAAAACAAAAAAACATTTGAAGTAAATAATCACTTAGGGCACACTGAGTCATAGTCTATTAAGACTATTTTGTTCAATGGTTTGCACATACTTTAACTACAATGTAGCCTCTTAATGGCTGCAATGGCTGACCACTGCTCCGGGTGTATGTTCACTACTGTGTGTACACTTGGATGGGTTAAATGCAGAGCACAAATTCCGAGTATGGGTCACCATACTTGGCCACACACCACTTCCCTTTCCCCTTTAATGCTATAAAGCCTATACTGTATCATTTGATACACACATTTCTTAGTCTTCTAAATGATCAACATGATAAAAACTTGCTGAAAAACCCGTTGTACACAATCTACTATATGCCTTCTGTTGTCTGATAGATAGTTTATACTTTTTAAGTAAGTAAAAGGACAATTATTTAGTATAATTGTAAAAATGTCCACCTTCATGGTACACGTTGTTACGGTATTGCTCCCAGGAATGCGAACGAGACAGGCAGGTATAGAAAACAATGCTCTTTACTTGTTGAAACGTAAGGTGTAACATCAAACAATAGCAGACAAAACGGCAAGGGTGAACACAGGCTTAAATGCAAAACATAATCAAACGACAACAGGAACAGGTGAGGGGCTAATTAACTCATCAGGGAAACTGGGTCAACTGAAGACATAACTAGAACGTGACAGTTCGCCCCCTCCCGGAACGGTGCGTCCTCGCACCGAAAAAATGTAGACAACCAGAGGAGGGAGGGTGGGGGTTCAGGAGGCGGGCATGGAGTGTGAGGGAGCCGGGCAATGGAAAAGGGGAAAAAAGAAAAACAGTCCAAAAAATGAGTCCAAGGGGGAGTGGAGGGTGGGAGGAGCCAGGGAGGAGCCCGGAGCAGGAGAAGCCAGATGGCAGTCCAGAGGCCAGCCAGGATGGCGGCCCACGGCGGAGTCGATGGCGGGAGGAGCCATGGTGGTGATGGGACCACCGACACCAGGGGACCGACTGCCGGAGATGACGCCGGTGGAGAAGGAGCCCAGGATGGAGCCGAGCAGCCGCAGAGCCAGGGTGACACTGCTGGGCCGGAGGACCACGGCGGAGCCGGCGGCTCGGGCGAATGAGGCGGAGGCGGGGATCCCGAGTGACGCGGTGGAGCCGGAGTGACAGAGGACAACGGTGGAGCCGGAGGGAGGGAGGAACCCGACGGAGCCAGAGGAATGGAGGGACGAAGCGGAGCTGGAGGAGTGGAATTCCGTGGAGTAGGCAGGTGGACGACTGACCAAGGCGGAGCCGGAGGGACGAGGGAGCCCGGCGGAGCCCGGCGGAGCCCGGCGGAGTGAGGGCCCACGGTGGAGATGAGGGAGCCACGAGCCAAGGTGGAGCCGATGGATCGGAGGGCCGAGGTGGAGTCCGGGTCTCGCAGGCTGGAGGTGAAGACTGGGGATCCTCCAACCCCGAGGTGGCTGATTGCAGGGAGACCCGAAGCTCAACCGATCCACCAGGCATGGCATGCTGAGGGTGAGCTGAGGGGTCTTCCAGATGTGGCTGAGGAGGGACTGATGGGCTGGCTGACTGGTATCGAGGAGGCGGGAGAGGGAGGCTGGGAGGGAACACGGGAGGATTCGAGCTGGACGGAACCAGCGGAGACACAGGAGATTCCAGGCTGGACGGAACCAGCGGAGGCACAGGAGATTCAGGGCTGGACGGAACCAGCGGAGACACAGGAGATACCGGGCTGGGTAATGCCTCCCCAAACCAGTCAATCAGATCCTCTTCAAAGATGCCCAACAGTTCCTCAAAAAAGTCTCCAGAAGCCAGTGGTTGCTCACCCTCAGTGGTAAATGTGTGGGCTGGGGATTTCTCCATTCCCTCAATCTCCACTAAGACTCCCACGACGCACGATGTTGCCGGCTCACACACCTGGTCAGTCGCGTCGAGTTCGGTCTCCGGGGCGATGAGTGGCTCTGTCACTCTCCGTGGTGACGGCTCTCTCCGTGCGGCCGGCTCGGGCTCTGCGACTGCGGTGGGCTCAGGCGAAACCTCCGTGCAGCGAGATGGTGAGGGCTGACTGGGCTCTGGATCGGGAGTGGGGCTGGAGCTGTCCTCAGCAGGGTCACCGAAGATAAACCGATCATTATTCTCCAGCACCCACTCCACGCAAGCGGCGAAATTCTCCTTTTGACCGTTCGCTGGTAGGCGTGCCTTACACTGCTCGCTCAGGTTGGCGATGTAGAACACGCAGAGCGAGCGGTCTTCAAAGTGTGTAAGGCGCGCCAGGTTGATGTAGTCCATGGTGTGTTCCACCAGCGAACGGTCCTTCTGCTCCAGGCAAAGGAGTAGGACGGCGGGATCCATACCGGAAGGGAGAGGGAAAAGAAACAAAAATGAGCAAAAAGAAAAACGCCGCTAAAAAAACTGTTTCGGTCTGCTATTCTGTTACAGTATTGCTCCCAGGAATGCGAACGAGACAGGCAGGTATAGAAAACAATGCTCTTTACTTGTTGAAACGTAAGGTGTAACATCAAACAATAGCAGACAAAACGGCAAGGGTGAACACAGGCTTAAATGCAAAACATAATCAAACGACAACAGGAACAGGTGAGGGGCTAATTAACTCATCAGGGAAACTGGGTCAACTGAAGACATAACTAGAACGTGACACAAGTCTTTTTGTGGCACAATTTTTAATGGCCTTTGTAAAGTATATAGTAACAACTTTAGTAATCTAGATGATCATTTACTGGAATGAAGCAACTTATGTTGACTTGATTATCCATAAATCATTTTTTGAAAACTTGTGTTAAAGTGTATCAAATGTGACACATCAGGTACGTTTTTAGATTATGTAATGTGTCAAGTTTTACAAGGTTAAAGTAATTTTTTTTTTTTTAATGTGAAGTAGTTTCTTCACCACTGATAATAGTCATAATAATAATAATAATTATTATTATTATTATGAAAGAAGTGAAAGTGTAAGAAAGAAACTTTCACATAAAAGAACCCTTTCACATTATTGTTGTTGTTGTTGTTGTTGTTGGTGGTGGTGGTGTTAATTTAATTTATGTTTATTTGTATACTGTAGTCAGGGCCACATTAAGACCTCACTGGGCCCTGGGGCCATGACTTACTGCAGGGCCCCCCATCGCAATAATGACATATATATAGCTTTAAATAGGATTTTTATCCTATCAACATTTTTGATGCACTGAAATTTCATAATTCTTGTTGCTAATTTCAATATCACAAAAAACTAATACTAGCCTAAGTAAAGCCAAGTTTACTGAAGACAAGTAAACAGTCATGAATTACAAGAGAGATACATATGAAATCGACCTACCTGAAAAACTTAAAGCACTGAATAAAAAACATTATATTGTATAAAGTAAATGTACCAATAGACTGAATAGTCTTCACTGTATAAATTCAATATACATCAATTCTTACTTATTTTACTAAAGTGATTCAGTCAAGGACAGGCAGGGATTTTCCTTCTGATGTTTGATTTACATTATTGACACAAATGGCAACTGTAACTATATTAGGCTACTTTCGAGGAATAGTTCACCCAAAAATTTAAATTCTGTTGTTCTTCTAAACCTGTGTGAGTTTCCTTCTGCTGTTGAACACAAAATAATATATTGGGAACCATACTGGTTACCAAACAATTGCTGCATGACTTTCATGGTATGAATAATTAAAAAAACAAAAAACAAACAAAAAACACTATTGGAGTCAATGGGGACCAGAAAACTTCTGGTTATGAACATTCTTCAAAATATCTTATACAGGTTTAGAACAACTTGAGGCTGACTAAATGATGACAGTATTTTCGATTTTGGGTAAACTATCCCTTTAAAATCTCATCATACAATGCCAGGATCTCATATAGCCTACTACACTACACATGCTTCATCTTTAACCATAATGTTCAAGTAAGACACAAATGACTGTGTTTATGAGGATAGTCGCAAAGACGGGCATTTTGACACATAAAAATAATAATAATAATAATAATTTGTTACATTTATATAGCGCTTTTCTAGGCACTCAAAGCACTTTACATACAAGGGGCGAATCTCCTCAACCACCAATGTGCAGCATCCACCTGGATGATGCGACGGCAGCCATAGTGCGCCAGAACGCCCACCACACACCAGCTTACTGGTGGAGAGGAGACAGAGTGATGAAGGAGGCCATGATGGTCAGAGGCCAATGGGCAAATTTGGTCAGGATGCCGGGGTAACACCTCTACTCTGTTTCGAAGGACATCCTGGGATTTTTAATGACCACAGAGAGTCAGGACCTCGGTTTAAAGTCTCATCCGAAGGATGGTGGTTTTTTACAGTATAGTGTCCACATCACTATACTGGGGCATTAGGACCCACACAGACCACAGGGTGAACACCCCCTGCTGGCCTCACTAACACCTCTCATGTTTCCCAGGAGGTCTCCCATCCAGGTACTGGCCAGGCTCAACCCTGCTTAGCTTCAGTTGGCAACCGGTCTTGGGCTACAGGGTGATATGGCAATATACATCCATCAAGTTAATAATACATCCATCAAGTTAATAATCAAACTAACCTAAAATCTGTGGCGACGATGACGCTATGCTTTTATCTGCTCCATGTGTCCGGTCCACTTGCTGTTCCACAACTTCCACTCCTTCATAAGCTTTATTAAAACACCCTGATAGCTGGGAATTTTAGACTAACTCGTGTTTTTCCCTCTCTCCTCATTTTTTTTATTAGAATAGCCCCTCTCTCACTTTTTTTTTTTAAGAATAGTTGACATTATTACTTATTGAAAATTGTTCTTTGCATGACCACTTCCAGATTACGCCAGAACGAAGTGAAGAGAGGTGAATGCGGACATTAGGCACAGCGATCACCTGATACATGCACAGGTCGTTCAAAAGTAAAATATAAAATAAATGCATTTGATTGGTAAAACAAATTCAAACGTGAAGTTTCAATCTCTAATGGTAGGCTACTGCATGAAATTTATGGATAAGCTCTACTAAATAATGTTTCTCAGCTGTCATTGGTCAAATAACAGTTAGCCCCGTCCAGAACTCATGCCATTGTTTGGGTCAGTGTTATTGTGGTGCATTTCCCAAAAGCATATTTCTATCATGACAACACTTATTTTAGCATGGTTATATATATGACAATGTTAATGTGTTTGGTCTTGGCGGAATAAATCTGCTACTCTGCTTTGGCAGAGCAAGACATGCTGCTGCCAACACATCCACAACATGCTGCTGTGAGCATGTAAGAATTACTGCTGCTGCACATATAACATACATGAAATGCCCCATATATAGCATACACGATCACCCCGTCGCAGATCTATACAGGTGGAGCTGGGGAAGGTGGAGGGTTTCTGAAGTGCGCTGCAACTGCTACAGCAAACATTAGTTGAGTACTTGAATGTTGAGCAGCAAGCTCATTGCCTGCTGATACAAAAGAGAACCAATCAGCTGTGCTATGTGATAATGTCATTATGTCAGACTGAGTTAGACTTATCATAGCCTGACTACGTCAGACTTCGTACTTCCGCTCAATTTCAGTTCGCTTCAGTATTCAGTCTGATATAGCAAACCATCTCCCAGATTATCCATCCAACCAACGAACAGAGGGCTGGCTGAGAGCCGTGACGTAGACGCCAAGTGCCGTATTTAAGATTGTAGTTTAGGTTAGGTAAATTTAAAACGACAGCGGACATGGAGACACGGAATGTCAAGATATAAACACTTATTAATATCTGTCGAGCTCGAACTGGCACCCTTTTGACAGGTCAGTGTCTCCTTTCTTTTAGAGTCCTTGAATATTGCCATGTAATGCTGTAATCTTGCAATTAAGTTGCAGCATTTCCGACAGACTCGAAATGAACAAAGAGCTGTGTTTAACAGAACTAATCCTAACTTTGACAGTTGGCTGTAAATATTTTCTTGTTTGTCTCTACTGTCAAATATTAGTTTAGATGCACTAATTGTACCGTGGATGCGTAGATTTACTTCACATAATCTGCAAAAGTCGTTCACAGCCATCTTCACTCCGGTATTTCGCTCGATGGTTTTGTTTTCGCCACATACCTGTGTTTACAGCAGAAGTTCGAGGCGGCTGAGCCGGCACATAACATACATCATAACCAAACGTTATGTGATTGCCACCTAGAGTTTCATGACAGAACTTTGGATTTAGCCAACTATAGTCGTGAGTTCATAGTCAGAAGTCATCACAATGCCGTTTATGAGCACTACTTGTTCATATTACACATTTAAGCTAAACATGTACGGTGTACACTACAGTCCCCTTGGCCATGGCGTCCCAGACACAGATATTTTAACAATTTATAAAGATGAATCACTGTCTGGCCATTTGTGATATGGAGATAAAGGTTAGGATTATACATTTTTGGTAGTATTACATCACATTGTGCATATTAGCACGTTTGTTGTTTTCTTGTGGCATCTGATAGAGCGTTTGAACCCAGAACTGGTAACTTTTTGAGGGTCAGTTTCAGAATGGTTCAATTCAAAGTTGCCTCTGGATATTAAGCTAGGATACAATAGAGTATTTGACGAAGATGGCTGTGTCTGAGTAAAAATATTTTTTTGTGTCATTTTCATTGGTATACTTTCTGGCAGTGGAGTAATATATGATACATCTGTTAGGTCATGTTGTGTAAAGATCCATGTATACCATTCTGTTAAGATAATCAATAAAATAACATCTGTTAAAATTATGAATGCCTATCGATCTCCCAATAAAACATATGTCTTACCGCTTTTATTGGATGCAGTTTCACGCAAATTAATAGCTCTCTGCAGCCTACATCACAAATCCATTTTTCTCTTTCTTATCCTTTGATTTGTGTCAGTGGTCGACTGGCTGCATTTTCTTAGAGGAAAAGAGGCGGAATCAGGCTGTATTTGTTTGTTCAGCAAAACCTTGCTGTGCCAGTCCTCCTCTTTGACTGCTCTGCTCTCACCTCAGGTTTCTGTCAGATAAAACAAGATGGAGAATTATCAAGCCACACAATTCAAAAAAGAAAACAAACTCAAACTGCTTCATTCTTATATCTGTCATTCCTGAAGATAGAAATCTACGTGTCAGTGTGCCTGCTTTGGTTTATTTTCAGCTTATTTGTTTAGTTCATTTTGTGTCTCATTTATCTACAAGTATGAAGGCGGCATTGTTTGTAAATGTTATGTCAAGCAAAATGTCTAAACAAAGAAATATTCATACAACATCCAATGGTTAAAAATATAAAAATGCACATATTCACTGAAACGGTAAAATATCATTAAATGAAAGTGAAGTATTTATTTTTACTCAACAGGTGTGTAGTATATGGGGTTTTTTTTTGGAAGAATGTTTCTTTCAAGTACTTTGTTCTTTTGAGACAGATACATTTTATCCACCAAAAATAAAAAAAATAGCTTTGGCCTATTTCTTTTTACTTAAGGTTTGCTTCCAACTAGAAATCTATTTTTATTTTCTAGTTGTCAAATAGAGTTAACATCAAATGAATGTTTTCAATATCTGAAAAAAAGTAAAATTAACTACTAATTCAACCAGTGTTAAAGGACTGACTATCTTTTTTTTTTTTTTTTTTTTGTCTTTTGACTAATTGCCATGTTCTTTGGCCCTTATAGGTTTGTTTGGTTTCATGTGCGATGTGTTGTAACTGTCAAATTAATCTAGATAAACCATTTGTGAATGTTCTACAACACAATATTCAACATTTTGGAACTTAAATGGATTCCAAATTCAGGTTTGTGAGGCAATGAAGCAAATCTTGCTCATACAACTGATTATATGATGGCACTGATTAATAATGTTGATGGCAGCTGAAAGGGATCGAGGGAAAAGTCTAGACCATTAAAACTGTGTTGGATAAAAGCTCTCTTATTGTAATTATTACAGTAGTCAGTCACATCTCTTTGTCCCATCTCGTTTGTCTCAGTTCACAAACTCATCAGATGAGGGTTTGGATTGTGAAGTCAGATGACAGATGTAGGGCTTATTTCACTACAAAGTTTCCTCATTTGACACCAGAGGTGACAGCACATCATATTTCTGTTTGACAGTTCAATTATGTTAGTGCGGAGGAGTTTCATGGTAGATGTTTAAGTTTGTCTGTTGTTCTCATGTTAACTGTCCGATACTGTCGTTATAACTTTAAAACAAGCATACCAAAAACATGATATGCAAAATAGTTACTAGATCTTTCATTTTTGACATGAAAAGTTGTTTGTCCAGAGAAACTTTATTTTTAATCTATGCATTTATTTATTTGAGAACTAATGCTTAAGATGAAGGGTTTACTGTAACATTTTATAACAACTTTAACAAACATTATTGCCTACTTTAAAAGGAATAGTTCACTCAAAAATGAGAAATTCAACCAAATTTAATCACCCTCAGGCAAAACAAATCTATCATTAATTTACATTTATTCATTTAGCTGACGCTTTTATCCAAAGCGAATTACAATTGCTATATATGTCAGAGGTCACACGCCTCTGGAGCAACTAGGGGTTAAGTGTCTTGCTCAGGGACACATTGGTGTCTCACAGTGGATTCGAACCCGGGTCTCTCACACCAAAGGCACGTGTCTTATCTACTGCGCCATCACCACCCCTGTGAATTTGTCATTATGGACTAAGAACTGGTATTGTGGCTAGAAATTATGGTTTAAAGTTAAAACTTCTTAATGATGGATTTGTTTCTTACAAACATGCAGCTTTTCATTTCACAAGATGTTAATTGATGGACTGTAGTGGTGTGGATTACTTGTGGATTATTGGGGTTTTTAATTAGCTGTTTGGACTCTCATTCTGACGGCACCCATTCACTGCAGAGGATCCATTGTTGAGTAATATAATGCAAATTGTTTTCCAAATCTGATCTGATGAAGAAACAAACTCATCTAAATCTAGAATGGCCTGAGGGTGACGAAATGTTTAGCAAATATTCATTTATGGGGGATCCATTCATTCAATGCTCATCGGCTCATTAATGTACAACATATCTTTAATACAACATCTTTAATAAACAATGAGACCAGGCTGTATGACTCCATGCAGCCATTCACTGGACCTCTGGCTTTATGATTATTGAGTAACAATTACAAACAAACTAAAAGATCACTTTTTGACCATTTTTGCTGAAATGGTTGACCTTTTGCTGAAAAGTTGCTTTTTGACTTGTTTAAAATTTAGATGTTCAATTAACAAGTAAAATGTCAAATCATCTTATTAAGGTTTCCAATTTAAGTTTCCTAAAATAGCGTAAAATCTGACATCTCACTCTGGAAAGAGTTGGAAGTCCCAGTCTATTTTCACATGTATTGTAAATCTCCAAGCTAAATCCATGATCTGTTTGACTAAGCCTTCTTAGTGTAGAATACTCCATAAGCCTCCATCTGCAACTCCATGAGTAACATTTCTCCCTGTCACAGCAGATTTTTTTTAATCCATATGTCTAGTATGTTCCATTGAGGTCCCATCAAGTATCAACTTCCAGTAAATGGTTCTTATACCTGCACAATTTTCCTTAATTGCTCATATAATCTTCAATTCTGATTGACTTTTGCACTGAAAACATCTGGTCAATCCTGGCATCTGAAAATGTATGTATATATATATATATATATATATATATATATATATACATACATACAAAAAGTTGTGAAAGTAATGTACATGAATTTACTTCTGCCACAACTGTATAAAAACTCAAACAAGAGCTGTCTGACTTAAATCTTCTGATGGAAGGTGTTAATTACTGCAAATCCATCTATACTCTAAAGATAAAAAAAATAAAAATGTTCCATGTTCTTGATCCCAGTACATTGTAATATGTTTTTAATAAAGAGTGTCACCACAGCTGTTGATAAAGAGAGAATGCTAAGATTACTCATGCACGCTACTGACGATCTCACACCTTCTATGGGTAATTACATTATTTTCATTAATTAAAATACAACCACTCACATCCATGTAACTAGGCCACTTCTAAAAAGAGATGAACTATTTAATTTCTAAATTAAATGTATTATTACTCCATCTAATTACCATTGAGTCTTTTCACTTGCAACTTGTGCTCAAATGCAGTGATAATGTGATTTTTTTTATCTTGATGGTCTGACATTTAGATCAGTGTCTTTTCTTCTATCAGCTCCATCAGCAGTTTGAGAAATACATTTATAACTGCATTTAATTTGATAAATGTTTTGAATGATGAGACCTATCACTATATTTCTAATTTAGAAAATTAAAATTAAAGAGTTAGTTCCGGTCCTCGGATCTGATTGGTCAATAGTGCTCAAACAGTGCTGCTACAGACCTATAGGGTTTCTAATTTTTTGTAACCCACTTGCTTTTTGCCTTTTCAGTGACTGTTTTTGTGGGTTACATCATTACATCAGAAGGTGAAGATGAGTGTGTTTTTGTCTTTCTCTGTGTGAAGCCATGGTCACACTAGACTTGGAGCATGCAAAGTTTTTCGGATGCTGCAACGGTTGTGATATGACCACGCTCTGCAGCATCTTTTGAAAAACATAAATTCAACACATAACGTCTCGGTTACGTATGTAACCCTCATTCCCTGATGGAGTGAACAGAGAGGTTATGTCGTGACGACATTAGGGGATTCACTAGGGAGCCCCAATCATCTCTGACTTTAAGAGAAAACGCCAATGAATATTGGCTAGTGGATTTTGCATACCCGAGCCACTCCCCGTACAAACGGGTATAAATACGCGACAGGTGCATCCACTCATCAGGTTTTCCGCTGAGGAGTCGAGAACGTGTCCCTGGCACCCAGCGATGGTTCAAGATTGTGGCATGGGGACATAACGTCTCCGTTCCCTCCATCAGGGAACGAGGGTTACATACGTAACCGAGACTTTCCGTATCTGTCGGTCACTACGAGTTATGTCGTGACGACATTAGGGGTCCACGGAAAGCACCACAACCTGAACCCCATCACAACCTTATGGCATTGCAAATGTTGACAAGCAAGCGCATGACAGACAAATGCCATGTAAAGTCGTAACCTTGCCATCGCCCCACACAAATTCGCTGACCTTGGTACCCGCAGGGACCACAGGTGAGTACATTGCTGCTGTAGATAGCCAAGCCGCTGATCCTTTCACCACAGAATTTAGAAGGGATGTTGACCTTCAACGAAAGATTGTCTTTCCTATATGTTGTTACAGCTTGGCAGTAACGACGGGGAAGCGAGACTTCCGGAGAAGGGCGATATGGAGGCCACATCCTGCCCAAAGATAGGTAACATGTGGAGACAGTGATATGGACTGACCCAGGCCTGGGGCAGTACTACATACGAAATGGGACTCTGAGGCAGATCCTACCTAGGAGTAGGGAGGAGAGCTGCCAACAGAGCCAGACAGAGTGCTCTGTCAAAGGAAAGACTGTGGAAGAATGCACATATGCAATTGCCCGTAGGGAATTAAGCCATATGGACACCTAGTCCCGTACAGGGGCTGACCGGAGACCCGGGCGAGCTAACACCAGTACTGGGCCTGGCGTCAGACTGCTCCGCCCAGTCCAACTGCTGAGGGTGCTGGAGGAACTCCACCAGGGTTCGCCGTCCGGGGAACTCTACTGGAGGAGGAAAAAGGCACTCACATCCCTGGGTGAGGGGGAATGGCACAGCAAGTGTGACATTGGCCAGCTCTTCCCGCCACTTACCAGTTACCCAACACAAAGGAAGAAACTGGCTCAACGCGGAGACTGAAAATCTTGCGAAGGTTTTCGGTGTCGCCCAGCCCGCAGCTCTAGAGATGTCTTCCAGAGAGGTGCCATGCGCCAAGCATAGGACGAGGCAGCACTCCTTCCCTTTCTGCTGACCTCCGTAGCAGACAAGGAGCTGCTCAGAGCTTCTAACGCTCAGGGTATGGTCCATATATTTGCTCAGTGCTCTTACGGGACACAGCAATGCCAAGGCTGGGCCTGCCTCCTCCGAGGGCAGTGCTTGCAGGTTCACCACCTGAAAAAGGGCCCGATTCGAGATTCGCAGATCCAGGATTGGCCAAAGGCCACCGCCTTTCTTAGGTATGATGAAGTAAGGGCTGTAAAACCCCTGCCTCATCTCGGCTGGAGGGACCGGCTCGATTGCCAGGAGGACAGCAATCTCCTCGCACAAGACAAGTGCGTCTCGGACTGCCACCGAAGTCTCGAGAGCGCCGCTGAGCTTGGGAGGTCGCCTGCTGAACTGAATCGCATTTTTGGTTACCGCACAGGTGCACCGCAACCGCACTCTCCACCTGGGGAATGTCTACGTACACCCTAGCGGCCCGGCCATCGAGGGTAGTGAGGATGGGGGAGGCAGACGAGCCGCTTCTGGCCATAAAAAGGGGCTGTCCACGACTTCATCAGCTCCTTGTGCACTTCCTGGAAGAAAGGAACCAGGGCAAGGCGTGGTTACGAGCCACGGCCCGTGCCAAGGAGCCAATCATCTCTCCGCGAGGGCTCGGGACTGGGAGGTGTGCACGCCTCCAGCCCGATGCTCGCGGCGGCCCGGGAAAGCACGGCCATCAGCTCTGGGTCCGATTCGGCGGCGGCCGCGACACCCGAGGGGGGCAACCCCGCCGAATCTTCATCCTCAGAGGACGATTGCCCATCCCCCAATGCTGCAATTGACATCTAATCCTCTATCGGCGGCGCTGAATGAAACGCTGGGCACGCCGTAAGACGGCACAGCAGAGTCACCGGGGAGCCGCACAGAACAGCTGCTGCAGGAGGAGTGAAAGGTCCGTGGGGACTGGCCCGGCGGAAAGCTCTCACTGTAACCCTCAGATCGCCCAGAGCACTAGCCGATGGTTCTCTGCTCGTAGCAGAGAAGCCAGCGCGGGTAGTGACAGAGGGGGACCCTCCCATCTCTGTGAGGAGAGAAAGGCGCGATCGCAGCGCTGCCATGGTTACACCCTCAGAACGAACGCATAACCATCCACGAACGCAGCTTCAGCGTGCTGGATGCCCAGACATCGTGGCTGTCGACGGAGGGTAGGAAACGACCGCAACCAAGAGGACACGGCCGGAACGGTGTCTTTAAAAAGACACGATCCGACCGTGATTTGCTCTTTTAGGAAATCTGCTCTTTTAGTTGAAGTGCCCAGGGGAATCGCTGCAGACTGGGACACAGATATTCGCACCGTGACGCCAACCAGAACAGCTTCCAGACAGATGATGAATGGTTTTGTGGAGATCAACACATTCATCCACCCGTCTCCGAAGCAAATATCTGATGAGTGGATGCACCTGTCGCCTATTTATACCTGTATGCTCGGGGAGTGGCTCAGGTATGCAAAATCCACTAGCCAATATTCATTGGCGTTTTCTCTTAAAGTTAGAGATGATTGGGGCTCCCTAGTGAATCCCCTATTGTCATCACGACATAACTCGTAGTGACCGACAGATAGGGAATAAATAATAATAAGGATAGGAAAGGATGTGACGTCTGGCCAAGTATAGTGTCCCATACTCAGAATTTGTGCTCTGCATTTCACCCATCCAAGTGCACACACACAGCAGTGAGTAGTGAACAAACACACACATCTTGAACACACACCCAGAGCTATAGGAAGCTGTTCATTCAATCCTCCCACCTACAATCACTGCTGGTACCGAGACTCGAACCCGTGACCTTTGGGCTACTCCAACCATTAGGCCACGACAAAATGTAAATCCAAAATGTAATAACATACAATCTATTTTCCTGCAGCACTGAGGTTTTAAATTCATGTTCTTTTAATTCAGCTATGAGGTCATGCAGTAATGTATCGATCTTCTGTTTGTCACACAGTTTCATGTGATATGAATCCGCAGGTCAGAGTTCACCAAACTTTGGAACACAGTGAAATGAAAATCAACTTTCCATGTGTATGAATGGAAGTTAATGGAATTAAAAGTGTAGTGTGACCGGCACTTAATAGTCTTTTACTCTTTACCCACCAGATTCTTTTTCTTTTTAAGTTGGCAGCCAATGCCAACATTTTGGACCATTTTCACATATGACACCATTTTCAGTTTAATGGCACCCAGAATATTTCGTTGTATAAATATCTGAACATGCAATATGTCAAAACAAAGAACAGAGCCCCTGCTTTTTTTTTTTTTTTTTGTGGGTAAGTTTCATGAAAAAGGCAAAACTTTAAACAAAATCTGACAAAGTCACGTTTTTGAAAAGACTACATCTTGATCAGATTCAGATCAATGATCAAAAAAAAAGGAAGTGATGCAGTAGATCACTTCCTTCAATGCCACGAAAGCTTGCATGGTCCTATACCATGTCCTGGATTGTCAATTCATTTGGCAAAATTATTAAGTTTTGATTTATATGCTGATTAATGCTTGATGACTGCATTATTTTACATATGCTTCTACTTATATAAGCATACGATCGCTTGTTTCTGCTTGTTTTGATCCAGATGTTCAATACTCTTTCAGAAGATGTGTAATAGTGCCTCCTACCGTACACCAGTGAAAACACGTAAAGCAGGAAAATTCTGTCATTGGTGGTAAAAGAGTTAATAATAAATCGCTTGAATCATTCACTCTAAAGAATTGTTCAAAATCTCTGCATTCAAGAACAAATTTATAACTGATGCTGGGTACACACCACAAGACAATCGGGCTGATTTTAGGCCGATTTCTACCCTTCCGACAATCCTAGGTAATGTCCCGATTATCTTGGTGGCTATCACGTGAAACGAAACAATATCCAATCAGAAAGCGAGCTGACAGAAGACATGGCGCAGCACAAAAGGATTTGGACAGCAGAGATGGAGGATCAGCTTATAGATTTGTGGCAACAGCACGAGTGTTTATACAACGTGTCCTGTAAAACATATTTATTCTCAAGTCTTGAGAGATTTTGCGAGATTTCGTGTGTTCACAGTCGAGACTCTGGTTGAAAATCTGTTGGTGTGTGGTGTGCTGTCTGTGTCACATTGTGGCACACCACACACTATAGGAGCAAAACTGTTAACTCTAGGATTGTTTGTCCTCATGTTTGTGATCTCTCACATTTTGAAGATCTTATAAGATTTTAAAAATCTTTTAGTGTGTACCCAGCATCAGTCACTGAATCATTAATTCAACTCATTTTCAAACATGCTGATTCATTTCGAAATATTTGTTTTTGTTGGAGAAACAAAAACAAATTAAATCATTTTTTCTGTTAATTTACTCACCCACAGGCCATCCAAGATGTTGACATTTTGTCTTCAGTAGTACAGCTTTTTAGCTGAAACCATGGTCCTTGGTGATTCAAAAAATGCAAATCAGCAGCTATATACTGTATATACATGCAGGCAAGATAAAATTAATACCTTGTGGCTATTGACAATATATTGAGGTCTTATGAAGCAAAATGATCTGACTGTGCAAGAAACTGAACATTATTTGCAACATTAAAACATAAAAGTTAGATTTTGAATTCATAAGAATTAGCCACCATTTCACCAAGACACACTAAGCTGGCCGACATGAATAACTGCTTGTTACTTCCTTGCTTCAACTCATGGAGTGACTCAGGTGTCGCCTGTAGATCCATCAAATCCAAATGCATTGTTGAAACAAACATATCCACAAGATTGTGAAATCCATATCAAGGACTACACACACAAGGTTGTAATGTATTTGCACTCTCAATGTCACCATCTGTTCATCACAACACTTTAAAAGCGATTTCCCCTCAGACAGTGTGTTGAACATCTAATCGGATCTAATTTTAGCATAGCAATTTTCAGTGTCTTCCTCGCATTCCCTTGCCATTACACAGTTATCGCAACCTTACAACCTACATTTAATTAGCTGCTGCAAGTCAATTAGTGTCCTGGAGAAATCACTATGTGCTTATCAAAATTCTGAACATTGAAAGAAAAATTGAAAAGACTGAAAATACAATGAGTGGAATTATGTCAGATAAAAAGGAAAGTTTGATAGTCCACAAACGGGTTGCTGTTGTCTTCAATATCAGATAAATAGGAAGGAAAAATTATGCATTATGCTAGAGGCTTTGTCATCGGATTGCCTGCCAAAATCATGATGAGCACAAGCTTTCAAAGTAGGAGATTTGAAATAAATACTTAGCTTCATGATTTAATCACTTGCTCTATAAAAATTTAGACATGTTGCATAACATTGTGCAATAATAGAAATTGTCCAGACAATTTTGTAGGATGCATCTGAGTGCTTTTTTTCTTTATTTTTTTAGGACGAATTAACTGAGACAGATGGCTCAGACCTGCACTAAGCATGACATATCTTAAACATGTTTTTCTATTACGAATTATGATGAACAGAATCAGCCCAGCCAAACCATTTGTTCCATATTTGCAGACCTAAAGGAATAGTTCTAAACTATGTATTATTCATTTAAACTTAAATCAATTATCTTATTTGGTACAATTTGTGAATTTAAGCATCAAAACTTTATAGTGTACAGTATGAAAAACAGTGATAAAAATCTAAATGTAAAAATTACAGAAATAAGCATGCACAATTAAATCTACCAATTCTGACCAATTGAAAACAAATAATATCTGATATGGTAACCAGTATGGTACTTTTATATTGTGCATCTAAAATTTTTTGGTTTAACATTTAAAGTGCCCCTATTATGGATGTTTGAAAATGACCTTTCATGCAGTGTGTAACGCAGCTCTAAGTGAATGAAAACATCCTGCAAAGTTTTAAATCTGAAAGTGCACCGTGTATAAAGTTATTGTCTCTCAAAATAAACTATGAATCATTGAAACGAGTCATTTTTAAAATGAATCCTAATTGTTACATGTTGACATCAACATGAAATATTAGCATATTGCCAGCCCACTTGTTGGTCTTTTCTCGTTGGTCTGAATGAAAATGCTAATTCATTTTTTGCCACTAGGTGCCACTTTTGGAGCGGTAGAATATCTGTTTCCTTGGTAACACTGTACACAAATCAGCTGCTTTATCAGGCATTACAGGCATGATGAAATGAAAATGAGACCAATCGGACCAATCACAGCAGATTGTCATGCAAAGGAGGGGTTTGTAAAAATGAATCGTTGAGCGAATCGTTTGGGAGTCGTTGAGCAAGTAAGATAAAAATAAATGCATATTATAAGACAATGAAAGTGTTTTTGACGTTGCATGCATGCCAACCTGTTGTTGGGGACCAACACCAAAATATGAACCGTTTATTACCCATAATAGGGGCACTTTAGAATGTATTTCATTTAGAATGTTATTCACACTCACTCTTGGGACTTGTTTATGTTCTTTTTGTGACACTTTTTTACAAGTAGGGCTCGCTGCAGTCCACAAGATCCAGGGGGCGTGGTTGGATCCACATCTGGGGGGAGAGATTGGTAGGTTTAGGGGTGGAGATGGGGTGGGTTTAGGGATCAGGGGGTGGAGATGGGTAGGTTTAGGTAAATGTAAGGTGGGAGGAGTTGGATCTGGATCCAACCACGCCCTCTGGATCTTGTGGGCTGCAGCGAGATGCTCCTCCTTTTTTGAGATTGTAGAGTCCATTAGAAGACATACAGAGGCAGTCCTTTTTCTCTCACAGTGAGCTCTTAAACATGCAATCTAATTCTTGTCTTGCGTTTTATGACGCAAAACAATTTCTTACTCACACAATGTGAAGTATTTAGCGGAGAGATTAAAATATAATAACTGAACGTCATACTCTACACCAGATGTCACTTGGACATATCTAGAACACATTTGTGTTTCTCAGAGGACGCTGCTTTCATTTTACTCCAGCACTCTGTAGTCAGACTTTCCTCTGCTTTCCTTTAGATTTCGAGCTCTTGTGTTCTGAATCGCATCTAATTTTATAACGGGAGTCCCAGCAAGGGATGATCATCTGAAGTGTCCAGCTGTGCTTACACCCTACCCTGCTCGCTTATTAACGGCCTTGCATCAATTACCCAAATGCACAGTGGTTTTATGAAATATTGAAGTGAAATCCTTCTCACGGTCTCAGGACTCTTGCCCATATGTTTCACACCTTGCCCCTTCAGCTTCTTCAAAAAGCTTTGCTCTCACAAACAGTTATGCAGATTGTAGTGGACAGATGGCTGCTGATTAAATCTGATTTTACAGAGGTCTCTACCTTTTACAAGGTCTCTTACGTCATGACTGGACAGACATCAGCACAGATCCTCAGAAAAAGACCACAAGAAACAGACAAGTCCTCTGCACAGACCCCTACAGCCAGCAGTGAACGTGTCAAGCCAGGAGCTGCTAGGACCACGATGCAGTTTTATCATGTTTACAGTGACTGTTAAACCAGTCGTCCACTACTGGCTAAACGGCAGCCCTGCTGGACAGGCTACAACTTCTCCTCTGATCAAATGACAGCGTGACGTATCCTGATTTTCTAGCAGTAGGAAGTGGATGAAATAATTTGAATAACACCAGTCCACAATCTCACTAGTGATGCAGCCTGAAATCATAAATCACACATCCTTGTTCATTTAGCCAGAGGAGAGCTGAGCTGACTGCTCCTGGTTTCTTTCAAGGTGTTTTTTCTTCGTTTCAGTCACCTGCTGGAGTTTGGGTTCCACTGTCACCTCTGGATTGCTTAGCTGGGGTTTAAAAGACACTGAATATTCAGAAATAATACTGATTTCATTGTATTGCATAATGGCAAAACTTGAACTGAATTGTTGGATTATGATATCACTGTTTTCTCCAGAGCTGCGTTATTGCCGAATCGACTTTGCTTCATAATGTATTAATTTGCAACATTTTTACTGATATTGAGTTTTATTAAATCAACATCAAGCTGACACAAAGTGAATATTGAAACTTTTGTATGCTATAAAATTCCTTATAGCTGAATTGAGCTAATTCATTCGTAAAGATTAACTTTACCAAGTTATCGAACTGAATTTTCTTTTTAGAGGTAAAGTTTTTCATTAAAGCAAAATGTTTTTGTACAATTTGTGGTTACATTTTATTTTTTATTTATCTTCATGTAATACCTACATTTTACAAACCCGATTCCAAAAAAGTTGGGACACTGTACAAATTACGAATAAAAAAGG
This sequence comes from Barbus barbus, assembly GCF_936440315.1. Classification (NCBI taxonomy): domain Eukaryota; kingdom Metazoa; phylum Chordata; class Actinopteri; order Cypriniformes; family Cyprinidae; genus Barbus; species Barbus barbus. The sequence continues at coordinate 8,205,935 of NC_136719.1, forward strand.
AATGCAATAATTTACAAATCTCATAAACTTATATTTTATTCACAATAGAATATAGATAACATATCAAATGTTGAAAGTGAGACATTTTGAAATGTCATGCCAAATATTGGCTCATTTTGGATTTCATGAGAGCTACACATTCCAAAAAAGTTGGGACAGGTAGCAATAAGAGGCCGGAAAAGTTAAATGTACATATAAGGAACAGGGGGAGGACCAATTTGCAACTTATTAGGTCAATTGGCAACATGATTGGGTATAAAAAGAGCCTCTCAGAGTGTCAGTGTCTCTCAGAAGTCCAGATGGCAAGATGATCACCAATTCCCCCAATGCTGCGGTGAAAAATAGTGGAGCAGTATCAGAAAGGAGTTTCTCAGAGAAAAATTGCAAAGAGTTTGAAGTTATCATCATCTACAGTGCATAATATCATCCAAAGATTCAGAGAATCTGGAACAATCTCTGTGCGTAAGGGTTAAGGCCGGAAAACCATACTGGATGCCCGTGAACTTCGGCCCCTTAGACGGCACTGCATCACATACAGGAATGCTACTGTAATGGAAATCACAACATGGGCTCAGGAATACTTCCAGAAAACATTGTCGGTGAACTCAATCCACCGTGCCATTCGCCGTTGCCAGTTAAAACTCTATAGGTCAAAAAACAAGCCATATCTAAACATGATCCAGAAGCGCAGGCGTTTTCTCTGGGCCAAGGCTTATTTAAAATGGACTGTGGCAAAGTGGAAAACTGTTCTGTGGTCAGACAAATCAAAATTTGAAGTTCTTTTTGGAAAATTGGGACGCCATGTCATCTGGACTAAAGAGGACAAGGACAACCCAAGTTGTTATCAGCGCTCAGTTCAGAAGCCTGCATCTCTGATGCTATGGGGTTGCATGAGTGCGTGTGGCATGGACAGCTTACACATCTGGAAAGGTACCATCAATGCTGAAAGGTATATCCAAGTTCTAGAACAACATATGCTCCCATCCAGATGTTGTCTCTTTCAGGGAAGAGCTTGCATTTTCCAACATGACAATGCCAGACCACATACTGCATCAATTACAACATCATGGCTGCGTAGAAGGAGGATCTGGGTACTGAAATGGCCAGCCTGCAGTCCAGATCTTTCACCCATAGAAAACATTTGGCGCATCATAAAGAGGAAGATGCGACAAAGAAGACCTAAGACAGTTGAGCAACTAGAAGCCTGTATTAGACAAGAATGGGACAACATTCATATTCCTAAACTTGAGCAACTTGTCTCCTCAGTCCCCAGACGTTTGCAGACTGTTATAAAAAGAAGAGGGGATGCCACACAGTGGTATACATGGCCTTGTCCCAACTTTTTTGAGATTTGTTGATGCCATGAAATTTAAAATAAACTTATTTTCCCTTAAAATTATAAATTTCCTCAGTTTAAACATTTGATATGTCATCTATGTTGTATTCTGAATAAAATATTGAAATTTGAAACTTCCACATCATTGCATTCTGTTTTTATTCACAATTTGTACAGTGTCCCAACTTTTTTGGAATCGGGTTTGTATAGTGTTTCATTGTTATTGGCCAAGAAAAGTTTCGATTTTTTCCAAGTTTTGAACGATTTTCTGGTTTATTAATATTAATAAAGGGAGACATATATTTAAGCTTTTATAGAGCAATCTAGTCTACATAATGTTTGTCAGCTCTATTTTAGGTATTTCCATAGCTAGTTTTGGCCAGATTCTCCATTTTAAAAAAGGTATAAACCCACTTAATGAACAGATCCAGTTCGGATCCGGGCCGGATGAGCTACTTTATGAACGGGCCTGGATCGGATACGGTTCGGATGAGCTACTTCATGAACGGGTCCGTATCAGATCCGGGCCGGATGAACCGCTTTATTAGCGGATACGGTACGGATCTGTAATCCTTATCTGTTCCGGATCCGCTGCGCTGTGCAAGTGGACGCCATTATGGACCCGTTTTGCGTATACTTTCCGGATCTTGTGGTACCTCCGGGGCGGATCCGCACCGGAGTCATTTTGCTATCTGGGAAGATGTTTCCATTTAAAAAAAAATTAATTGATTGCGCTGGTGCTTCCATGTCCTGCGCTTTAGCTTCCACTCTCCACACAAACTACTGGATGCAGCGCACATTTATCTAGGTTTAACGTTTAAACATTGTTATATATGCTTGAACTGTTTTAGTATATCTATAGATTTTATTTTAGGCAAGTCATGATGATTTGAGAAGGCTAAATTGATCAAGCATAAGCTATGTCTGCCGCTGCAGAAAAAAAAAATTATTTAATGAACAAAAAATGCTCCAAACTTAATAAAAAGCCAGAACGAAATATAACCACTTTGCCATTAGGGCAGGGCTCTAGTACATTTTGTCATTTTAGAATATTAAGTTCTACTTCTGTAGATATTTTGGTGAAAGCAACTCAAAAGTAATACAGGAGTCATGTAACGCATTACAATTCTGAGACAGTAATATTGTAAGGCAATATTGTAATTACTTTTAAATAACAGTAACAAGTAATCTGTAATGTATTACAGTTTGGAAGTAACTTGCACAACACTACCAACAAATATGATGTACAAATGTGACAAATATGATGTCCTGTGAGAGCTGAGTCCAAAAAGGTGAGAGAGAGGAGCACTCCCAAAAAAAAATGCAAAAACGTGCCTAAAACTCCTTGGGAACAGAGATTACACTTAGGAGAAGACGACAGATTCATATAAAAACGATTCATTGGAGTCAAGTAAACCCTATGCAGCAATTTCCAATGAATCATTTAGTGATTAGGGTTTTTAGAAGAAAATTTAAACATACCTCATACCTGATCGGAAAATAAAACATGCACATCCTCATTAAGATCCTTAGCCCAAACAGTAGTAATAGATAAAAGTTTGTATGAATGCTCAAGAAGAAAGAGATAGATGACTGAAGCAGAGGAGGGAGATTCCTCAGAAGGAAGGATTAGTTTGCGCAAAAGGTGAACAGGCAGTTGAGAGTTCCAAGGCACCCCATATGCCCGTAGGGCCGATCTAATGCGCAAATACATAAAAAAATGAGGTGCCTGGCAGATTATATTGAGTTTTAAGATTCTGGAAGGTTTTTAAACCACTATCATCATAGATATCTACCAGAGTGTTTACTTTATTATGAGTCCATTGCGAACAATGAAATGGATTACTGCCTGACAAAAAGTTATTATTGTGGAAAATAAGGTCGGCGGGAAAAGGCTTGAGCATACAGTCTAAAATTAGGGAAAGAAAGACCTCCATGTAATCTACATCGTTGTAAGGTAGTCAGTTTAATACGAGGACGTTTCCCATCCCATATATACTGTGAAACACATGCATCTAGTTTATTCCAGTAGTCAAGCGGTGGAGCGAGAGGAATCATGGAAGAAAATAAATTAATATGTGGCAGAACATTCATTTTAATCACCGATGTACGGGCCTGAAAAGAAGTAGGAAGACGAGACCAATTTTCCGAATCTGAGGATACTTTGGCTAGAATACCATTATAGTTTTTTGAGACGATTTCCTGCAGGGAAGGAAAAACATCTATCCCCAAGTACTTAAAGTTTTGAACCAGTGGAATTGATATAGAAAGGGCCATGGAATCAATTCGAGATCCAAAATGGTCAAAAAAATTCAACACATGAGGAATAGAATGTGACGGCTTCTCCAAAAACAATAAGATATCATAATCAAACAAAGAAATATGATGATAAGTATTCTGTATATTTAACGGATAAATAGTTTCAGATTGTCGGACCACTTGAGCTAAGGGTTCCAAGGATAGGGCAAATAACAGAGGAGAAAGCGGGCAACCCTGACAAGTACCTCAATGTATAAAGAATGGGTTAGAGCGAACAGCACCTGTGAGAACAGTGGCTGCTGGATTGGCATACAAAATATTTCTCATATTTGTGAAACTTGATCCCAGACCCAGATGCTGTAGAACCGCCCATAAATAGTTCCATTCTAGCTGATCGAAAGCTTTCATCGCATCTAGAGATAATACTGTGCAAGGGGAGGACAAACTATTATTTGAATTAATTATATGATATAACATCTCAGGTTACGTACGTAACCCTGGTTCCCTGAAGGGAACGAGATGCTGCTTCGGAACGCTAGGGGAACGCCTCCAGCGTGACCGCGCTCTGAATCACATGTGTAATCTGTCCAATGGAAGGGCGAGACGTCACGGGCGGGTGACGTAATCGACCAGGAAGCATAAAAGCATGTGTGGTGGAACCGGCGTTTGCTTCTAGGAATGAAGCACGCCGCCAGACTTCCAAGTCCCTGCCCTGTTTGTATCCATCAGGAGCACAACGTGGGTGAGAGCCCGGAAGCTATGAGCTGTGCCTCCTCAGAGGCCACACCCACAGCTTCCACAGCTACAGGCGAGGGTGGACGATAGCATCGGCCAAGTCTGTACCATAGCATCCAGTCCCAGTGGAGCTGGATGAGTCAGAGAGAACCAGAGGGGATATTGCGATGTCTCCTGAGTCGCAAAGAGGTCCACCTCTGCCTGGCCAAACACTCTCCATGTCGAAACACAGCCAGCATCTTCAGGCAGTTGAAGTGACATGTGAGATGGTGACCACTCCACAGACCGCGGACAGGGTGGCCACTCATGACTGCTCCCCAACCGGTGAGGAAGGCGTCCGTTGCTAGCATTACGCAGCGACCAGGAGTTCCCAGCACCAGGCCCTGAGACGAGAGCCAAGGACGTCTCCACATGTCTAAGGCACGTAAGCATCGCCGCATGACCTTGAATGCGAAGTGGGTTTCCCCTTGGGGAGAACCCCTTGGTTCTGAGCCACCACTGTAGGGGTCTCATGTACAGCAGGCCAATATGCATCACATTGGACACAGCTGCCATCAGACCCAGCAGTTTTTGAAACTGCTTGACAGTGAGTTACTGGCCTTCTCTCACTCTCTTGACTGACGTGAGGATTGACTCAATCCGAGCAGGGGACATGCGTGCCTGCATCGCGGTCGAATCCCACACCGTGCCTAGATAAGTGATTCTCTGTACTGGAGAAAGCACACTTTCTTGGCGTTCAGTCTCAACCCCAGCTCTTTCATGTGTGCGAGAATGACATCTCGATGTCGAATCGCCAGTTGCTCCGATTGAGCTAGAATCAACCAATCGTTGATGTAAAAGTGTGGGGTGAGAGTGCAAGGCCAAAGGGAAGAGCCCGATATTGGTAAGCTTTGCCCCCAAAAGCAAACCTCAGGGACTTCCTGTGAGTGGGAAGGATGGAGGCGTGGAAGTGTGCGTCCTTTAGATCGATCGTGACAAACCAGTCCTCGAACCTTATCTGAGACACGACCTGTTTGAACATCTTGAACTTCAGTCTGCTGACTGAGCAGTTCAACTGATGCAGATCTAAAATGGGACGCAACCCTCCATCCTTCTTGGCAACTATGAAGTACCGGCTGTAGAACTCGGACTCTCTTTCGTGAGGAGGGACCACCTCGATGGCCTCAAGAGTACTCTACTTCTCGTTCCAGTACCAGAACCTGAATTGAGGCGGAGGAGAACCAGACTGGATTCTGCAGCCTCTCTCTACAGTGTGCAGGACCCACTGAGACACATTTGGCAGTAGTTTCCACGCTGCCAAATAGTCTACTAAGGGAACCAGTCTCTCGAGACTGGCCTCTGGTGTACTCAGAGCTGCTAATTCGGTGCCCTGAAGCGGAGGACCGGCAGGAGACGGCCGAACCTGCGGCTCTAGAGACCCCCGCAGGGGTGGCGAGCTTCTCAGCTCCACTACGTTTCCGGGCGGATGTGACTGAGAAAAGCACTCGCTGGAGCCAGCTGCACCCTGGAACTCTGCCAGGGTTGGCAGACTGAACTCCTGAGGGCACTGAGGAGAGATGGACACCGTATAATTCCCCAGAGGGGCCTACCCTTGTAAGCCCTGGGCCACGCCCGCCAGGTCTTCTCGGTTGAGGACCTCTCAGACTGAAGGACAGTCCGTATATCCATCTTAGTCTTAGAGGCCCCCGCCGCGGGGGGCACGAGTAGCAAGGCTCGGTTTTGGTGCCTCTCTGTACGAGGAGCTGGCACGCGGCGAGGGCTGCTCTAGCCCAGCAGCCCCCTGAGCTAGAGATCGGCGAGGGAGGAACCGCTGGAACGCCACCACTTGTTTATGGGCCTCGTTGTACCTGTCGGCGACGGAATTGACGGCGTCGCTGAACAGGCCAGAAGGCGCAAGCGGGGCGTCCATGAGGAAGACCCTATCTTCTCCTACATGTCAGATAGGGTCAACCACAGATGTCTCTCCACAGCCACCAGCGCTGCCATAGACCTGCCGATGCACGGGCGGTCTCCTTGGTTGGCGTGGAGAGGCAAATCAGCAGTTCTACGGAGCTCAGAGATCAGCAGATTTGAGCTCCTCTCCCTCATCTAGCTCTTTAAGCAGGTATGTCGGCTTGGTACGCCTGTAACACCGCCATGGTGTGCAGACACGCACCAGCCTGACCTGCAGCCGCATACCCCTTGCCCACCAGTGTGGAGATCTGAAGGTCGGAGCCTTCAGAGATGACGCTGCGCCAGGGGACAGATAGCTCGCGAGCGTCTGTTCCACCCGGGGCATCGCTTCTGATATGAAAAGGATTCATAATATGAATGAGAATGACGTAATGCAACTGCAACAGCGAGCTCTCACTCAAAAGGGGAAGAACCGCAGCGCGGATGTCATCAATCATAATATGCTTGTGCAAACACTGCAGCTTTACAAAGCTCATCGACGTCCTTCATGTCCACCTCCTCAGAGGAAGACAGGTGGAGCATCCCTCGAGAGCTGAATATGCGTGCTCTTCTCTCAAGCAGACCACACACGGACTGTGTGTATCCCCAGCAGTGATGTAGCGTTTGCAGGTAGGAACATACAGCCTGTAATGCGGTCTGCTCTTGCCCAAGTGCTTGCACTTTTAGACATTGTGGAGCTTATTTCAAGTGATTGTGTAGGGGCAAACAACACTAAATAAGACTCACAACACAGATCGACAGACACACACACAGAGTGGCGGTTGCTGAATGACAAAAAGCAAACGCCGGTTCCAAAAAGAAAGTGAAAGACTTAGCAGAGGGGTTTAAAAAATGCCAACAATCCACCAAAAAGGATGAGGTTACACATTGCGAAATTTGTCAGAACACAAAGCTTGAGAGTGTGATTCCTTTGGTCCAGATCTTTCTAGGATATGCAACATTACATAATTCATATCTGCACCCGATACAATTTCAAAATCTGAAAACTTCAAGAGATAGGTTGACAAGATAGAGAAAAAAGTACGGTCAGGAGTACAAGGGGCATAAACTGAGAGAAATTCAAATTTCCTATTCTCCACTATTGTTTTTATATGTGTTATTCTACCATCTGTATCACAACCTTTATCTAAAATAGTCATATTTAAAGTCCTCCGGACCAATATTAGGACAACCTTGGTTTTAGTATCCGAAGATGAGTGAGATACCACTTCATAAAACTTATTACACCTGTGTATATCCTCCTCTTTCAAATGGGATTCTTGAGCTAACACTATATCAATCTTTCTTCTTCACAAAAAATCCAGAAAACCTGTACATTTATTATGGCCATTTAGCCCATTAATATTACAACTCAGAATATTAAGGTCAGTCATAGGTATCAAACAGAATTACTACATAATAAGACAAAATAGAAGTTTGAAAATAAAACCAGCTGAGTCTACCATTAAACCACCCCCCACCCTCCCCGTTACCATTCAAAAAATCATAAACACATTCCCATGAACTATGGCAGATCAAACCAAGAACCAACCTTGATCTGCCAGCACCCCTTAATATGGTCCGTGGCGTCAACAAAACCCTGCACATTACTGTAGCACCAACATTTGGCCCCATAGTCACATATTGACTAGGTAGTATTTCTATTTTAAAAAAAAAAGATAGAAAGAAAGGAGAGATAAAGAATACAACTAAAACAAATAAAATATAATAATCAGTAAGCGATACTGTATGCACAATTAACTATGAATTAATAAGTGAACATTAAAGTGAACAGTGAAAGAAACCTAATCATTTAGAGCATCTCTTCTCCGATTAGACCGCAAATGTCCAGCTGAAGTTCACTGAGAGTTGGTGGATGAAAGGGATCTGAGAAAAACTCTTGCTTCTTCTGAGGAATATAGCATTTGAGGTTCACCTGGATTGAGAATGACCTTCAGCGTTACAGGATAAAGGAGAAAATTCTGGATACCAGCGTCTCTCATCTCCTTCCTAATTGGTGAAAATGCACTTCTTTTTTTTTGCAGTGACCGGAGAAAAATCTGGAAAGAAAGACAGCGTTGCTCCGTCTGAAGTTTTCACCGGGGCATGAAGTCTGGCAGCCCGCAGAATGAGCTCCCTGTCCGTGTACCGCAGCAGTTTAAAGATGAAAACCTGTGGTTTAGCGCAATCTGAGGAGAGCCTTGTGTTCACGCGTTGTGCTCACTCCACTTCAATCTCTTTGCCCGCCAGAGACGGGAACAACGTCGGTAGCGATCTTTTCAAAAAGCCCATAGGGTCATTCTTTTCGGAACCGTAATGCAATCCAACCAGACGCAGATTGCTGCGCCTATTGCGATCCTGTTAGTCCACAACCTGTTGCTCGAGCCCAGCAACGTGCCTGTCGTGATCTGCGACAACTTTCTTTTGTTCTCTCATCTCCCCTGTAATAAGATCCAGTTTAGAGCATAGCGACTGAACAACTGACATGTGAGAAGCGAATTCGTTCTGCATCACCGTCAACTCGGTTCTTAGAATGTCCTCAAAGTGTGTAACAGTGTTCGCCATCTTGTCCATCATATCGCTTGAGGTCGGTGACTTGGATTTCTTCTTAATCGGAGAAGCTTACCGAGACAACTCCTGATGTTTGCGACTGCATGCCATCAGGTAAAGCACAACCAATGAATAAAACTTAAAACAAAACGAAAAAAATCAGCAAAAAGAGGCCAAACGTACGGAGCTCTACTCAAGTGCGACTAGGTTCATGAGCACATCACGTGACTCTGATTCAACAATTTCTTCCCGCACTGTCAGGTACCACGACATGTAACAAATTGATTACATGCAATAAAAAAAGAAAATTTCCTAATGTGAGAGCAGAATATTTTGTAATAACAAATATTGTAATTCATTAAACATTGCTTCAGTCATAGACCCTTAGTGTTTTTGTGTTTGTTTGTGTTAACCGTGTGTGAAAAATTAAAAACATGCATCAAATTATTACTTCCTATAAACAAATATGAACTTAAAGCTCATTCGTCTACTAAAATTCCCCTGGGTCTGTAATTGCTTTACCTTTTCACAAATCATGAGTTTGCATCCCTGTAACAAAGACTTGAAGATCCTGAACTAACAAAGAACTAACGAAGATCCTGAATCAGTGGCAAAAGATAGTTGTTCCACACACAAAGGGGCCTTGGGACACTTATGTATTCCTGTTTATTTACATATTTGCACATTGAACTGTCGTATAAACAAGCACTGTTGCTTGTGTGATATTACTTTACATTACTTTTAAAGTATTTATTGTTACCATTAAAGCAGTTTTATAGGCAATAAGATCATAACAGAAATGATGATGACAACATGCCCTCTCTCCATCCCTTGTGTCAAAAAGGTTGCTGCATTGCTCAAGGGCATATGGCTTTGATATTTCACTATGTAATTATAGTACATGACTCAGCCTAGCTCTTCTTTGAAGAAACAAAAGTGTCATTCTCAGACTTAATTAACCTTTGAGTGTGCTGCACATTTACCTCATTACGAGCAACAAAGCATGACAGGTTCCTTTTCTGATGTTCTTTCTGAATGTCACTTTTTGTTTTTCCCAGTTCATTCAACTTGTTTAGTTTCCTAACAAAGGTAATTCCAACCTATTTTTGGTCACAAGTTCATAATTCAGATTCCGATTCTGTTTCAAATAACGTTCAGTCCAAACAAGAGCTACATTTTCTATTATTAACAAAGAGAAACTAAAACCATGTGCAATAAAACTTTGAAATGGCCATTTCGAAATCGTTTTAATAAGCTCTGGAGTCTTTTGTATCTTTCGCATGCCTCCAGGGACATGTCACGTCGAGATCTACTGATCTTCGGCAACATGCGATCCAACACAGGGGGAAAAAAGCCCAGCATCCTCCTCTGCAGAGCTCAGAGAACAAACATACATACAAATCAACTCGACTCAAACCGAGACCCCAGGGACACATGAATCACGGGCAAACGGCCGCCCTGCCTAGTGTTTTCTCCTTGCCTATGGCAATATTTGTGTGACTGAGTAAAAGTCTTATTTGTAGATCTATCATAACTTTATATAGCCGGCACATACAATCCTTCTGCTCTTTTTGGAATTATAGCCATAATAAGAGTGGGTGTTGGCTTTTCCTTTCATGTAATCAAAGATAACTGTGTGCGGTACACTCACGGCTCAGCCCATAATGGGCTCTTCACATAACTGGCAGTATTGGAGCAGATTACAGCATGGCGTTTAAAAGGTCCTACCTGATCCAGTCATTTGCTCTGTATGATGGGATGCAGTGAAAGGAGCTAAATAAGCATTGAGAAGCAGATACGGCACATTAGGTTTATATATTGAAGGGCGGTAATGATGAACTGAGCTGAGGGCGTCTGATGGACAGTGATGGCTCCCCAGAGTGAAGGCTCTGCTGAGTTTTTGTTGGTGTCTATGGCAGTGATTGAGGTTGTATCGGGCCCTTTGTTATTAGAAGATCTCATGGTGCATTGAGAGAATGGGAGCAGGGCTGAACATTGATAGCACTTAAGTAGCTTATCTCATCTGCGGAGCGTTTTAGCTGATGCACAGTGAAAGAGGGCCCCAAGAGCGAACACTTATCTCACGCTCCAGTGAAATATTGTCATAGCTTCCTCACTCAAGGGCTGTCTTACAATAGATCACACCGGTGCCCTCTTTTCATGGTGTTTGTAGTATTGACTGACTCCAATTTAATACGAACCTTGTCATAGAAATGTAAAACCATATTTCTTTCGTTCACAATGCCCAAACTGCCTTTAAAATTCAGTCCAGATTCAAAACTGCAGATCATTCTGAAATGTCTATGGTATATTTATGTACTAGAAATTAGCGATATGTATAGTATGTAATTATATGCTGATTAAACTGGTTATTCTTTATTTAGTGAATAATTAATCTATGATTAGAGGGACATTTCTCCCAAAGCAACCTAGAGTTAAGTGCTTTACTTAAGGGCACAATGGTGATCATAATGAGAAACTAAGAAACTCAATTTCATGGATCATTCTTTCTGGAATCTGAACTTTTTAGATTGCCATCTTTAACAACAACTCTGCCATCAGACATAGTTGTGCGACATTCAGGATTTATCTGAGATTGAGAATTTGAATTGATATAATTGGATTTTTAATTGGGACTGAGGATCTGTTTTTTTTTTTTTTTACATTTGATTCTTTAAACTGATAAATGTAAGAAAGTAGAACTAAATTTTTATATTTAATTTTTTTAAAACATTAATGTACATATTATGAAAGAATGGTTTATTTGCCATTGAGTTCTTTTAGTTAATGTTACTTCCAATGTTTACCTATGCATTATTAAAATCAAAAGTTATATCTGTAAACATTTAATGGATTTAAATATTGTAAACATTTAAATATTGTAACAAATGCATTGCTCATTGTTAGCTAATGTTAGTTAATGCATTAAATACAGTTGACTAATGGGAACTCACTGCAATTTCTAAACAAAAAAAAATAAAGAAATTATTTTCACTCTAATTTCTAGTAAACACATTGAATTAAACATTAAATTTTTCTTTTAATCAATATACTTTTATGCTTTGATGAAGGCTGAAACACAGAATTCATATCTGACACTAAATGCCTTGTACAAGTGCTTGTTGGAAATATAAATATATCTGAAAAAATTTGGTAGACATTTCAAATTAATTATATATTTAAATGTATTAATTATCTTAGTAGGCTATTAATTAACTACATTCTACTTTCTAAATTCTGAATTAAAAGTAGGCCAATTCTTAATTTTTTTTATGTTAACATTTTTATGTCTTTCTTTACAAGTTTATAACTTGTATGGTTTACTGAAACAACTGGTTTGAAAAAATACTTTGATAGACGTTTTAAAGACCAGAAGCCATTACAAGCATGTGTGCTGCATTTGCGCTGAACTGTGCATTTCAGAGTTATATAAAACAGCCTTAGACCACCGCTTGTGTCCATGGACATCAGTCTTATTTGTATTTAAATGCAGCTCGCTCTCATTTAGTGTGACTCTAAGGAGCTGTGACTCAACCCCGACAGACAGCAGAGCTGACTTACTGTGAAAGTGGAAATGGCACTTGCGGGCTTTGTGCAATAATGGTTATACTGCAGTATCCTGCGCTGGGTTCATATGTTTGCGTCTTCCTTAGTGTCTGCTCATTTCATTGGCCTGCTTAATGCAGGTAGGTGCATCCGTGCTCTGTTTATAATGTGGATATTACTTCTGATAGATGTTATGCTTTGCAATATCAACAAAGAGGACCGTTTTTGCAGACTAGTGCACAGTACAAAAGCACAGTAGGTGTTTCATGCTGCACATTACAATGTTTAATGTGACGTCACTTCATTTTACCTTCACTCCAATGCTATTTCAATGAAAGAAGTATTTCAGTGTCCTTACATTGTAAAGTTTCGACCAGACAGGCTATTTTTAATACATGATTGTAGCAGGAAAATCACTTGAATTTAAAGGAGTCATGAAATGGAGAATCAAAATGTTTTGTAGACAAATAGGAAGTTACTCTACAGTAAAACATACTGCAAGTTTCAGAACTAACTCCCCCAGTTTAAAATATGGATTATTTTACCCTTCTGAAACACCCAGATTTGAAATGGCACAGTTCTCCTCATCATTATGTAATCAAGGATCAATGTTCTGAACAAATCATGCCTGTCCAGGTACAAACAGTTAGGCAAGGAAAGACCTGTTAGGTAAAGAAAGACATTTTGGTGTTAGGTAAAGAAAGATCTTTTTGGTGCAAAAAACTTTGGAAATTTTATAAACTAACATTGGAAAACATTATATAAAAATGACCTGTGATTGCATTAAAAGGCTCATAAACATTCTTTCATAAGAGAATCAAGCCAGTGACTAAACAATCAATTTTACACTGTTCCTGTTAATAGAGTGAAAACATCTGTTATCTACACTCACCTAAAGGATTATTAGGAACACCATACTAATACTGTGTTTGACCCCCTTTCGCCTTCAGAACTGCCTTAATTCTATGTGGCATTGATTCAACAAGGTGCTGAAAGCATTCTTTAGAAATGTTGGCCCATATTGATAGGATAGCATCTTGCAGTTGATGGAGATTTGTGGGATGCACATCCAGGGCATGAAGCTCCCGTTCCACCACATCCCAAAGATGCTCTATTGGGTTGAGATCTGGTGACTGTGGGGGCCATTTTAGTGCAGTGAACTCATTGTCATGTTCAAGAAACCAATTTGAAATGATTCGAGCTTTGTGACATGGTGCATTATCCTGCTGGAAGTAGCCATCAGAGGATGGGTACATGGTGGTCATAAAGGGATGGACATGGTCAGAAACAATGCTCAGGTAGGCCGTGGCATTTAAACGATGCCCAATTGGCACTAAGGGGCCTAAAGTGTGCCAAGAAAACATCCCCCACACCATTACACCACCACCACCAGCCTGCACAGTGGTAACAAGGCATGATGGATCCATGTTCTCATTCTGTTTATGCCAAATTCTGACTCTACCATCTGAATGTCTCAACAGAAATCGAGACTCATCAGACCAGGCAACATTTTTCCAGTCTTCAACCGTCCAATTTTGGTGAGCTTGTGCAAATTGTAGCCTCTTTTTCCTATTTGTAGTGGAGATGAGTGGTACCCGGTGGGGTCTTCTGCTGTTGTAGCCCATCCGCCTCAAGGTTGTGCGTGTTGTGGCTTCACAAATGCTTTGCTGCATACCTCGGTTGTAACGAGTGGTTATTTCAGTCAAAGTTGCTCTTCTATCAGTTTGAATCAGTCGGCCCATTCTCCTCTGACCTCTAGCATCAACAAGGCATTTTCGCCCACAGGACTGCCGCATACTGGATGTTTTTCCCTTTTCACACCATTCTTTGTAAACCCTAGAAATGGTTGTGCGTGAAAATCCCAGTAACTGAGCAGATTGTGAAATACTCAGACCGGCCCGTCTGGCACCAACAACCATGCTACGCTCAAAATTGCTTAAATCACCTTTCTTTCCCATTCTGACATTCAGTTTGGAGTTCAGGAGATTGTCTTGACCAGGACCACACCCCTAAATGCATTGAAGCAACTGCCATGTGATTGGTTGATTAGATAATTGCATTAATGAGAAATTGAACAGGTGTTCCTAATAATCCTTTAGGTGAGTGTATATTGTGATTATTTGATATACAGAAAGCGATCAAAGATCGTTGTCAGCCGATTAAAGATCAGAGTTGATCAGTGATTTGATTTCTGCATTTTCATGAAAATGTCCCAGGTTACTTATGTAACCATGGTTCCCAGAGGGAACAAGACGCTGCGTCAGAAAATGGTAGGGGGAACGCTTTCAGCAATACCATATGTTGCATAATTTTCTTGTTAAATTTAGTCTAAAAAATAACATTTATTTAGTAGCGCTTACCTGACGCCTGAACGTGTCAAGATGGCGAAGCTGTTTCTCCCACTAAGTCACTCAGGCTCGTGCACGTGCAGAAGGATCTCAGTGTTGGCTGGATTTATTTTTATTAGTCCAGTCAACATTTAGCATTCTGAATGTTGACTGGATTTGAAAATAACCATTCATTTAATGTTTTTAAAATATATTTGTGCAGACTTAATATAATATGTCTTCTCAACTAAGCCCAAACAATAAAATTTGTTCAACTTAAATATTTTTGCCCCTCTAACATTTTGTTAATTGGATTTTTTAGTGTATGCGCGTTCTCGAGAGACTGCCTTTCCAGCTGATGACATAGGACGTAGGCGCAGTGCACGTGTCTGTGAGATATGCTAGTCTTTGTTTACAGGAGCAAAGGAAAAAAAGTTTCCTTACTTTACCAATGGAAAACCAGTCTCCTCTTGGCTTATATCGAAATCCTCTGGCATTTTTCTTTACAAATCCTCATTTTGTGCTTCTAATTCGTGACTGGCGTTTGGTTTTATTCTTGCTCCGTCGCGCTTCCACGTACGCATACGTCCTACGTCATCTGCCGGAATGGCTTCTGCCTATGACAGTAAGGAGAAGTGAGAAAAAGGTGTTAATATCGCTTTAAATATGGATATTTGTCTTACAAAAATTCGCTACAGGAGGCCTATAATAATCCCCCGGAGCTGTGTGAGGCACGTTTTAATATGGATGCGTGCGTTTTATTTGACTACTTTTGGGCTGTTGAACAAAAACACCCACCCATGCCATTATAAAGCTTGAAAGAGCCAGGACAATTTTTTTTTAAACTGTCGTAGGTGGAAGCCATTCCGGTGGATGACGTAGGATGTATGCATAGCGTAAACGCTGGTGATTAGTGACGAATGCAGAAGTGTGACGGAGAGAGAACAAAACAAAACGCCGTTCAAGAATTAGAAGCACAAAACGAGGACTTGTAAAGAAAAAGTCATTTCATGACTTCTTTAATACATTTCCCTGCAAGTTTTTAGACACTGCAATTCAAGAAACTGTTTTTTTCATCTACCTGCCAGGACCTTTTCCCCCATCATAAACAGGCATGAATAATATTTGTGCATGTTCACAGAAATGAACTGCAGCTGAATTTTAAAAACTGCTATGATTCACTACTTTCCCCTTTCTTGGTTCTGTTAACAAGAACATGAAAAGCTCTCAATTTGCTTGAGATAAAATGGGATACAGTATATTGGAAAAGTATTTCAAATAGAGCTAGCTGATGTAAATTCATATCTCGCTTCCATGTAAGCCACCTTTTTGAAGTTCTACAGCTTTAAGCATAATCAATGAAAAGGCTTCGTTTTGTATCAAAATGATACTTTCCTCTGGGGCACCGCAGACACGCTGGGAGTTGTATTACCATTTTGCTTGAGAGTATAAATCATCCAACACTTGTACATTCTTTCCAATACTGCTGATGAATATTTCATGAACGAAATTGCACTTTCACTGATATTCAGTTGTGCCAAACATCCCCCTCCCCACCTCATTGATCTCATGCACTAGGACTGAAGAACACCTTCCTTCAGGCCAAGGCTAAACTCGTGTCCTTAAACTCGTGGCAGGTTTGCTGCTGTACATCACATCCGATGTAATCAGAATCCGAAAACTTTATTCTCCATTTGTACATTTGTACCTTGCGGTCAGATCTGCTGACTGCTTTCTGCATGGTGTTTGTCATTATTGTGGATGATAACTGCGGTGTCATCAGCGGTTTAGTGTGCTTCTGCTGAGTGTACGGTCATAAGAGTTAATACAGGCATGGTGTTAAAAACTGCCTGGAGGATTTAGAGTATTTTGAATCACTACCATGAGACTGTATTACCCATTACCCATTTAGTAGCCCTTATGGGCTACCGGTCTGACAATCCTGTTTAAACATTTAGACAGAATTGCGCACACTGAGATCTGAGTCTGACGACGATTGCAGAGCCTGTGTTGGTGTTAAAAAGAATCGCAGCCAACAACGACATCCTGATATAGATGTGTCACTTACCGTGAGATGTTCACACAAGAGAGTTGACATTATCTGCAGATATCTCTGTGGAGAAAAAAAAACAAGAGTGAAGACACTCTTACTAGAAAGAGTAGTGGGAGGTCAGCTATTGTGTCGGCTTGGGATGGATTTGAGTTGGAATTCGGCTCAAAATAAAGGATTTGTAAGATTTATATAGATAGATGTTGTGACTTTTGAATCTTGTACCATTGAGCTCTAACCCCAGGACATGACTCGCAGGTCTCTCTGGGTTTAAGGCAAAACAACCTTACAGTATAAGCAAATCAAGCCGCTCAACTTTGTAATGCCCTGTTGCCACAGTGATTCTGTGTCACATAAAAACACCCAGAGCTTTCAATGCGATCTCAAAACTCTGGCCATTTGATAATACCTAGAATATCAAAATTAACTGCGGGCTGGAGATCGCTTTCCTATTTAGCGCCCAAACTCTGAAACAATCTACCAAACACTGTTAGGGAAGCAGACACACTCTGTCAGTTTAAATCTAGATTAAAGACCAATCTCTTTAACCTGGCTTACACATAATACACTATCGCATTTCTATAATTCAAATCCGTTAAAGGATTGTTAGGCTGCATTAATTAGGTCAACCGTGAACACTTCCCAAAACACCTGATTTACTTGTTACATTGTTAGAAGAATGGCATCTACGCTAATATTAGTCTGTTTCTTTCTTATTCCGAGGTCACCGTAGCCACCCAGATCCAGACTGTATCCAGATCAGATGGTGGATCAGCACCTAGAGATGACCTCTACAGCCAGGACACCTAGATGATCCCCAGAGACTGATCCCCAGTGAAGGCCCTGTCTCCAAGACGGCCATCGGGACAAGACCACAGGAACCAGATGAGTCCTTTGCCTTTGCACAATCTGACTCTGCTTTAGCCTAGACTTAAAATGATGATTTTGTCTGGCCAGAGGAGAATGACACTATTTCGACAAACTATTTCCCCGTCTAAATACTGTAAAGCTGATATAAAGCCACCCAGCTTTATATCAAGCCGATGTAAAGCTGCTTTGACAATTTGTATTGTTAAAAGCGCTATACAGATAATATTGACTTGACTTGACTTGTGATCCTACACTCGAGTCACCTCTTTGGATTTTGGATTTTTTGGCAACTGAACATTATTAAATACTGAACATTCAATTTTGTTTTCTGTGCCATGCCAAGCCAACGTAAGCATTTCATATAAATGTGAACATAATAATAACAAATAATAATACTTAAGTAATACTTCTGGATGGGTTTCCTGAAGCACTAATAGAAAGTTAGTAGTGTGCAAAAGGCTGGTCACACTACTTATTGTTCCATTGACTTCCATTCATACACATACAAATGCAGGAGACAGGAAAGACAATCTCATGTGAATTTTGTTACATTTCAATTTTGGTGCACTCTGCCCTGCAAATTTGTATCACGTGAATATGTATGACCAATAGAAGATTGATATGTCATGGATATGATACGTTACCTGAATTTAAATAATGCAAAGCTTAAATCTGCAGGATTTCAGCACTGCAGTAAAGTTAAGTAGACTGAATATTATATGAAAAAAAAAGATGTCAGAGACTGTGACATATGACCATGTTTCGCATGCTCAAAGTCTACAGTTTAGGGACATTTCTGGTGTGCATCTTAAGACAAAACAAAGGCACTGACATGTTTGAAGATCAGTCAGTGCAATTTTCTTTCAGTTGAAATCGGAGGATTTACAGTTTAGTATAGGACTAGGCTTAATGGATATTAAGCCTGGGGCAGTCGTGGCCTAATGGATAGAGAGTTGCACTTGTATCCTGAAGGTCGTGGTTTCGAGTCTCAGGTCCGGCAGGGATTGGTTAAATGCAGAGCACAAATTCCGAGTATGGGTCACCATACTTGGCCACACACCACTTCCCTTTCCCCTTCCCTCTTTCTTAACCCTTGTTTGTGAAACCAGAGGCTAGTCTACCAAAATTATTTTCTTACTATATATTCAGTACTAATAACTTGTCATCAAAAATGTGCAAATTCCATATTTGGCAGTCATATTCTCTATTTCTGCATTATTTTTTGAGTTGAGAGATTCTCATTGAAGCCTTGTTTTTAGTTCAGGACTGAAAGCTCCTGTATGCCTTTAAGTTATTAACAACCTTATTTAAGTGCCGGTTTTGGGAAAACAGTAAAATAACACGTCTTTAACGAAGATGATTTTAAGAGAAGGAGTTGCAATGTTATCAAGAAACCCAGACTCTTTCAATTAACATATCTCTAATTAACATATGCCGCAACTCATTCTGCTTATTCGGTCACTTTCAGTGCTAATGCCCCAATATATATTTTAGAGCTACAATTAATGTCACTGCTAAATTGTGATTATTTATGAAGGAAAGTCTTGCAAACTGAACTAAACAAAAGAGATTTGTGCTGTCACTGTATTCATTTTTTCTGACATTATCACATATTGCATGATATTTATGTTGCGATATTGGTTCAGCATTGCCTCATCCTCAATGTTGGACATTAATCAAGTTCAAGTTCAAGTTCCGTTTATTTCTAAAGCACATTTACTAATGGCCGCCAGCCGACCAAAGTGCTGTACAATAATTACAATATAGATACACAAGAAAGAAACACAATCAATAATCACTTAGAAACAATAAAAACAGGATAAATTACATGTTAAAAGCCGAGACAAACATGAGTTTTGAGAGCAGATTTAAACTCAGATAAAGTGGAAGCCATTTTAATTTGGGTCGGGAGATTATTCCAGAGAGTGGGGCCAGCCACTTCATAGGCTCTATTTCCCTTTTTTTTCAAGCGGGTGGGAATCTGAAGGAGGAATTTGTTTCCCGATCTAAGTCCTCGCTTAGGAGTGTACGGGTGTAGTAAGGCCATAATGTCCGTAATGAGTAATGTCCAAAGAACACAGCTAAACTTTCTGTACGTCCAGGTTTTGCTCCAGGTTTAAAAGTTTGGGTTAAAAATGCCCAGAGTGGCATAAACCCGCAGGGATATTTACAATCATCTGCCAGCGTTAAGAGCTTTCTTCCCGGGTCTCATTCAGTCTGACAGATGCTCTTTTAATTCCTGTGGCTCTATCGCCTCAGAACAGAGCGAATCCTTCTGCTGCAGTCAGCGGCTTTGGCACCTCATTTACACTTTGAACCCCCTGCAGTAAGTCTCGACAGGTCGCCGTCCCGTCCGCTCAGATAACTCTGTCTTTCCAGCCATTGTCTACACATGAGAACTAACTGATTGCAAATCCTTCGCAGGATATAAGCAAACAGGCCCTCTCCAGTCCCAGCCCAGCCTCCTGGTGAAATTGTCTTGATGCAATAACTGAAAGGTTGTTGAATAAAACATGAACGTCTAGGCTATGTGCACTGTAAATATTTCAACTATACAATTGGTCTCATCCAAGTAGGTTGTGAGACAGATTGTATAGAAATACTTTTAATCTACATAATAGGCTATAGTGCTTTTTGAGTCACAGAAATACTTTGAATCTACATTAAAATGTATGTTAGACCTAAATTTGTTCTATAAACCAAATGTTTTATTTAATATTAATAATATAATATTATAATAAAATTTAGTATAAATATAATTTTATTTATTTATTTATACATACCTACATACTGTTGAATGTGAGCTCCCAGCAAGTCCTGCAGCATGAACAGGCTAAATTATTGTTCTGCATTTTCCTGTTGTCACCGTTAGAGATCTTTATTATAATGCATTTATGTTATTTTCTTCAGAAGCTGTATTTACTTCATATTAATTGTTTAGTGAAAATTCTTGTTGCTAACTAGTCATTATCTGAACTAGAAATATAGTTGTTGTGACAGTAGTTTATGATGTTAACAAGACATTTTGCATTCAGTGAATAATCAAATTGGCTATGTACAAAGTAGCATTAATATAAGCTATTATTAAAACAGCTGAACTTATCATGTCTTGCTTTTTTATTTTAATTGTGTAAACAGAGGCACAACCTTTCAAGTTCAGATTCACTAGTTTATGCCTCCAGAAGAAATTAATTATTTTTACAAAAGTAGCATTTAACTGATCAAAAATACAGTGCATATTATTATCTGTATAATATAAATATAAAATATTTTTTAAATGATTTACTTGTGACCCATTTTCAGCAACACTGACTCCAGTATATTAAAATAACAATGTGTTGCATAACCCTTTCTCATGCACTAATTTAGTTCTCATAAGACCTTTCGTATTGTTTTAACACAACTGTGCTGCTTAATGAAGTGTGGAAATCCCATACACATCAGCTGCACATACACATTTTTTTTTTAATTTGTCAGTTTTTTGTTCTTTTAAGCAAGGTTATTTTGCAAAGTATACATATTCTGTCTTGGAAGAAGAAATCAAACTGGATTTAATCAGGACAGCAAAAGAAATCAGATGCACAACTTTGTAAGAAGACAAATACTTCAGGGTCTCTAGTCTGAGAAACAGATGCTCAGCAGGCAGCTCCATTGAACAGAACACAACAAACATCAGCTTCATCTGCAAAAATCAAGAGAAGACACTAAGAATCTGGCAAATAAGAAGAAAAGGGTTGGACGGGTTTGAAAATAAAATGGTAAATGTTTAGAAAAGAGTATTATTGATTGATAAAAGTTTGAGGTGTTGAGTTGTTGTGGGAACAGTTTCGTTAAAGTCTGTGAAAATTTCCCAAAAAAAGGCAATCACACCTATGGGAAGTGCTGTGAAAAGCATGAGAAAGCATCCAACTGAATATCTTCTTAAAATGCCAGAAACTATGAGTTCTGCACAGCTGACATTACTGCACATGAAGGATAGCAACGAATACAGTCATTTATTTATATAATGTCTTTACAGTCATTTTGATCAATTTAATGCATCTTTTGTAAATACAAAAGTTCCTTTAAAAAACATAATTCTTGTAGTGATTACAATATTAGAATGATTTCTGAAGGATCATGTGACACTGAAGTAATGATGCTAAAATTCAGCTTTGAAATCACAGGAATAAATTACATTTTAAGATATATTCAAATAGAAAGCAGTTATTTTAAATAGTAAAAATATTTCACAATATTACTGCTTTTGCTGTATTTTGGATCAAATAAATGCAGGCTTGGTGAGCAGAAGAGAATAGGTTGTTTGCAAACACGTGATTCTGATGACGCGCAAAATGCAGCTGGAGGACAGAAAGCAATTTTTTCTCCATAGGAATCAGTAGCAGAAACTCAAGATGCCCGTGTTTTGCGTTGTTTATGAATGCTCAAATCGGTCAAACGGAGAAAACACAAGGCGATTTCATCGTGTACAAAAATGTGTTGTTCATAAGGGGGGAAAAGTCAAGAAATTGACTGAAAAAACGCAGGAAAAAGTGGCTTGTACACCTGCGTCTGCGGTCGGGAGGAGCCGACCGGATAATGCTCGTGTGTGCAAATTGTAAACCAGAGAGACAACAATAACATTGCAGCTGTGATTTGAATGCAGGTTTTTGCAAAGTAAAGAGAAACCTAAATCAAATATTTATGTATCATTTCAAACGTAAGACGCATGTAGGCTAATTTCTGAACCATAGCTGAAAAGAAAACAAGGGTTGTGGTTATAAATCATCACATCAAATCAGATTATGTCAGACCTACTTCTTGTATGCCTTATAAAATGCCTTGATCTGACTCTTAAATTTGGCAACACAAGTGAGCACAAACACACATAACAGCATTGTATTGATTGATTCTGGCAAGCTTTGGGTGTTCCAGAGTAAATCTGTGGGAAAGTAGTTTGTGAACAACCAAACAGTTATTGAGTGTGATAACCGAATGGGACGGTGGTGCAGTCTAGCTTATGGTGGCTGTAAGTTACAGTACATCAGGGGACTAATGCTGGTCTACATTGATGCTCAACTACAGTATAGACAGTTATGAAAATGTATAGTGTATTCAAATAGACGCCTTCAGTAAATGGGACTGTGAATAAATAGCTCCAGTGGGTTGATCATCACTAAAAGATTTTCAGAAATCCTCACGGTACAGCTTATTCAGAAGAGTGAGAACGGCACGCTTCCTCAAAGCGTCTTTCTGCAGCCCACATGTCTGGTTTTCTCTCACGCTGCTTGATTTAACTGGAGCTCAGCAGCTCTAGAGAATGAACAGTCAGTTGAATCTAAATGTTAGGTGACCGTCTTATAACTGAGAATGTTTTAAGGGATAGGCCCCTTTGCAAGCATGGGCTAATCCAAACAGGGCTAATCCACACGACTCTGTGACGTTTACAGTGTCGACGAACACACATGAAGATGGTTTAACAGTCTTTAATTAATACAAAGGTAAATCCACACAGAGAAAATAATGGTGACTCACATTGACGTTAAAGTCAGCATTAACAACCAAAGGAACTTAAGTACACAGACCAAACGAGGATAATTAACTAGACACACCTGAACTTAATGAACTCAAATCCGAAACCATGACAACTAACTAAACCGTGAGCAACAACGCAAACAATGTCCAAACACTGTCATGGTGTGACAGACTCCAATCCATCAGTTAATGTCTTATAAAGGGAAAAGCCGTGTTTTTGTAAGAAAAAATAAATAAATCTCATTCTGACGGCACCCATTCACTTCAGAGGATCCATTGGTGAGCAAGTGATGTAATTCTACATTTATTCAAAATGTATTGTATTCTGATGAAGAAACAAACTCATCTTGGATTGCTAAGGGGGAAATATTCAGCAAATTTTCATTTCTGGGTTGGAAAAGTCAAATAGATGGATAGATAATACTTTGAAAAAGGTAAATACATCTGAAATTCTTTGTAAAAAAAAAAGAAAAGAAAAAAAAAAGGTTTCGAATTATCATGCTTCAGTCAATTGATGTAGCAAGCATGATGCAAAATGAGTCTTTCCTGAATAGATGTGGCAGATTTTAAAGTGCTTTGTTAGCAGCATGCGTGCAGAAAATCACAGTGACTCATTTTAATGAGTCAACCTGCCATAAGGAGATTTGTTCTTTCCAGGTATTTTGGGTACAGTGTGTCACTACTGTAATGTTTTCCTTATTGCCTCACATGTTTGAAGTGGATGACGAGAGAATGCTCACCAAAGGGACTTTTGTGGTTTCTCCATCAAGCAATCATTGTAAATTCATGCTTGCATGGGAAGTCCTAGGTGCGCAGAACAGAATATTTAAATCAGTGGTATTAACACAGAGCCCTTTACATGATTTCAAATAACTCTGTATTTTCAAGGAATAACTGTGCAGTGATACAGACAGTGGAACGGTAATCCAGTGTTGTACTAAACATCAGTATTCTTGGAATGAGCTCGACCAGTCAGATTAAAGGGAACTAAATGGAACTGTTGTATAACGTCTCCTTATGATTAGATCTAAAGAATATTAGAGATCTCTGTAGTTCAGTTTATTAGTTTTCACTGGAAGAAATGAAATTATATTGAGAATGACTGCTACATTTAAATGTTAATTTTACATAAGGATAAATGAAATTAGAGAACCCTATCATCGGATTCGAATTATGGGTAACTTCTTCCACGCAGTAAAATTATAATATATAGGATGAAATATTAAATTCACAAGCTTTACTACTATGGTTTGAGCGGATGTTGAGTTTATATATGAAATAAAAGTTATGTCCTTAATGATATCATCCTCCAGGAAGTTACATTAATTTAAAACATCCATTGTGTTTGATAAAATGGCAGAAATCATGTATTTATATCAAAATTTCAAAAGATGGTTAAAATGATAAGAATTAACTGCAAGTTGATGTCCTCATGTACTGTATATTTGCAACCCTCATCAACCAATTGTTAACTTTAGCTCTTTAGCTCCATCCTGTTAATCCTTGAAATTTTATTTCCTTTGTAAATAATCAATTATAATTATATACCCAATTAATTCATTTTAAAGTTTTTAGTATTTTTTTGTATTTTTTTCACAACTGTTTATTGAGTTTTATTTTGTGGAACAGTAGAAGAAAACAAAAAAAGCAGCTGTACAAATTTAAAACCCACCCCAACCCATCTCACCCCTTGGTAGACTTAAAAAATACATTAATTAATCAAATAAATAATAAATCACATTAATGCGTTTTAGTATCTTTTTTGTTTTTGACATTTATTTATTTATTTTAAATGTTCATATAGTGAATAATATAGTATATAAATGAAGTTTGTTTTTTGTTTTATTTGTTTTAGTACTTCAACTTAAGCTAAAAATTAGAAATTAAAAAAAATACAAATGTACTGTGGTTGATTTTTTTTTTTATTATTATTATTAATTTTATTTGAGATTGATATGTTTATTTAATTATTTTTTTATTTTTTAGTTAACGATAATAACCCTAGCTTGATCAGGGCATATGCAAATTCTGATATATCCATTTATATAATAATTATTCCCTAAATTACCCAAGTTAATTCAAAATGCACTGCACAAAAGCAATGATGCACACAATGTTTAACATCTGTACACAGGAGTATCACTTTATTTCTGCTTCCATCTGGAATGTGTGTTGACATACTGTACAATGCAAGACTGTAAAAATGTGTTAGATCAAGTGGAACATTATATAAGAGGAAAAACATGTCCAGTGGATGTGTTTTGCACAGTTAAGACATTTCATGTGGGCATTTCAGTGCCTGACAGAGGACTGAATCATTTATAGGTGTTATTGTGAGACCATAAAGGCTGTGTTTCAAAGGTAAATGCTTTTTGACGGAGAGAGCTTTGCGGGGAAGATTGTACAGACCCCATTACTGCGCTTTAATGGGTGACAGTAGTGCAATTACTGCATTTTATTCTACCTCAACATTACAAGCAGTGAATCCCCACGTCTCTGATCCTATTAAAACTGCTGGAGTGCAGTAGATTTAAACACAGCCGGCCAATCTGTTATTAATCTTTTTGATTAAATCTCAGCTTTGCTGTTTTCCTTTCCCTCCTCTGATCATCATGACATTTCTCCAATATATAACAAATTATTCCATAACTATTCTGAACCCAAAGGTTGCTAGTCAGTGTCTAAAAAATACCATAAATTAAGTGTTAAAAATACTCTAGCAATGCTAATCCTAAAATGGAGAGCATTTTGAAAGTAATGGAAGCTCATAAAAATATGAATAAATATAAAAATCCAAAGTCAACATTCTGAAGACACTAAAAATCCACATTACGGTTCTTTAGTCATACAATAATTATTTATTTGACCATTTGTCTTTTCTGTTTTATGTTCCATCATGCAATTTTGTGCTCTATTTTATTTTCTGCTCACATTTCCCCATTTACCTTGCTAACCTCAGCCATGTCAAATAAACCAAATATATAATGATCAAAAGTTGTGCTTTGCGTCATATGCAAATGATTGTGTTTATTGATGGCCTCATGCATTTTTAATGAGTGTTATCTGCAAACGCTGCATGAAATATCAAAAAAGCCTGCATGTATTCAGACTTGAACACTCACATCTCATTGTAGGATGTATCATAGCATAACGTTTTCCTCTCTCATTAGTGTCTGAGGCACTTTGAAGTAAACTTTGTCTTGTAATCATCTCATCGTTAGATCTCATTAGGTCCCGTTAAGAGTGACCACATTAAAACGGAATAGTGGCTCATCCATCCAGGCCCTTGCTGTCGAGCATTTTAATTAGCCAAACAAATTTTGGCAACTTTAGTATTTGTTAATTTGCTAGCGGTTGGTCTGTGAAAATCTGCTGCAAATACTTAAAGGAAGAGTTCACCCAAAATGAACATCTACAGAAATGTTACTCACCCTAAGGCCATCCATGATGTAGATGAGTTTGCTTTTCATGGAAACAGATTTGGAGAAATTCAGCATTACATCACTTGCTCCCCAATGGCTGTTTTTTTATTTATTTTTTTACAGTGAATGGGTGCCGTCAGAATGAGTCCAAACAGCTGATAAAAACATCACAATAATCCACAAGTAATCCGCACAACTCCAGTCCATCAATTAACATGTTAAATCAGGGCTGTCCAAACTCGGTCCTGGGGCTGGTGTCCTGCAGAGTTTAGCTCCAACCCTAATCAAACACACCTGAAGCAGCTAATCAAGCTCTTACTAGGCATACTAGAAACTTCCATGCAGGTGTGTTGAGGCAAGTTGGAGCTAAGCTCTGCAGGACACCGGCCCTCCAGAACTGAATTTGAACAGCCCTGAGTTAAGTGCATGTTCGTAAGAAACAAATCCATCAAGGACTCTCATTCTGATGGCACCCAGTCACTGCAGAGATGAGCAAGTGATGTAATGCTACATTTTGGATTCCCTGAGGGTTTTCAAAATGTTTTATTTTTATATGAACTATTCTTTTAAAATTCTATTAATGACATTTAGTTTCCTTAACTTGGACTCATTTTTAAAAACTCATTTTTAGGATTCAGTTTTTTTTAGCTGACACTTCTTCTTTTCAGCTGTAATGAACTTTATACTGACACCTACTGGCCTGGATACGTGAAGTTTATTTACTAGCTTCTGCCGCTTCACTCGAAGTTGTTTATCTCTGATTTCGTTCATTTTTCTGTATTTCTCCATCGCAAACTGCATACATCTTGTAAGGCTCGTTTATTGGTCCAATGGAGGTTTCCAATAATACGAGGAAGGTCTCTCTGCGTATTGCTTGTCTTTCCTTTTCGCAACACAACAAGATTAAATGCAATATATTTCTTTCACATATAATAACTCGTTGTTTCATCTGACTCCATAAATGAAAAGGTTTTAATGATATCTGTGCATCATTAAAATGAACGAATGTTTGATTGTTCTGTTAAGCTCTGATTATACTTTACCCGCTTAGATCAGGAAACTATATCGCTTCGAGTTCCTCACCAGGTCTCCGGCACAATTTTGTCAGTTCCAATGACCCAAAACAGAGGTATTTGGCTAAATATCTGAGATTTGCCGTATTCCCACGTGCACAATCGAAGATATGTAATACTTAGCCCCCTTGGATGCCCCTCAGGAACTTAATTCAATCGTTTACTTTAGTAGAGTCTTCCTTTGACCACCATTTAAGAACATTAGTCGATCAACTTTACCTTTCTTCAAAATGGCTTTGTCTGGCCAAGCTCGTGGCTTTTCCCACGTAAACTTATCTAAAGTAACATTAAATTAGAACAGAGGTCATCGACGCATTCAGATCTAGGCTGATCAAACAGCATCTGCTGATTCTAGACAGAAACTTACTCGTCTCCTCATCCAAGCACACGTGAATTTAGGTATTGGGTATTAGTCGTCACTAATCCCTGACGCAAACTTGTGGAAATATACGAATCCGACAATCTACTTGGGAAAAACAAATCTCAGAGTCGGTCAGAATACAATCAAACGTTTACAATTTATTGATCAGGTAATGAAGCAATAATTCAAAATCCAATTCATAAGAATAAAATCATCAGTTGAACATGTCATAACAACAATTCAGAAATAGAGGAATTTGTAGAAATTATTACCTGTCAACAAAACTACACACAGCATTTGTGTGGGAAGTCAGCTTACAGACTCCTCGAACGTTTTTGCACTTTTTCCTTATATACCCAGCTAATTCAATATTCCTACCAAATGGTGGCGTTTGTCTTTATAATTACAATTTGGTTCCCTGTTGAGGGATTCACACCGTGAGATCAGAATTTGTACTTGAAAGGGTTCTTGTTTTACATACAGGAATGGGGGATCTGGGGGAGGAAAACACCTTTTTAAGAGACACATGACTTTTCTCATATTTTATAACTTCTTTTAGCTTTTCATTATGGTTGGGAGAATGAGACCATTTTACCAGGCGCACAGGGACACTTTAAATGATATCAAACATGTATAGTTACTTCTTGTGCATACCTAACATTGCATAGGTTTCAGTGTATTTTATGTGAGGAGGAGGAGGGGGGTGAAGGGGAAATAGTGTGTGTGAAGTGTGAGCTGCACTGTGTGCTGCATCTCTGAAGTTCCTTTTACATCTGCAGGAGATAGTTCAAGTGTTAATTTTCAGGAGAGCCTTTTGTTTCGTCGAGGGGTTGATCAGACATTGGCACCAGCCTTACAATCTATAAAATGGTCATTCTTGAATTCAGTCCCAAGTCTGTTAAAATGCCAGGTTTCTGTGATGTAAAAAAAAAAAAGTAGACCAAGATAAATCATTCCAGAACTTTTTCCACCTTTAATGTAAACTGCAGCCTGTACAACAAAAAAAAACTGAAATCTTTTAGGAAAGGTTGAGTAAAAATAAAATAATGTGGTTGCATAAGTGTGCACACCCTTAAATTAATACTTTGTTGAAGCACCTTTTGATTTTATTACACCACTCAGTCTTTTTGGGTACGAGTCTATCCGCATGGCACATCTCGACTTGGCAATATTTGCCCACTCTTCTTTGCAAAAATGCTCCAAATCTGTCAGATTGTGAGTGCATCTCCTGTGCACAGCCCTCTTCAGATCACCCCACAGATTTTCAATCGGATTCGGGTTTGGGCTCTGGCTGGGCCATCCAAAACTTCAATCTTCTTCTGGTGAAGCCATTCTTTTGTTGATTTTGATGTATGCTTTGGGTTGTTGAAGTGCTGAAAGATAAAGTTCCTCTTCAGCTTTTTAGCATAAGCCTGAAGGTTTTGTGCTAATATTGACCGGTATTTGGAACTGTTCATAATTCCCTCCACCTTGACTAAGGCCCCAGTTCCAGCTGAAGAAAAACAGCCCCAAAGCATGATGCTGCCACCACCATGCTTCACTGTGGGTATGGTGTTCCTTTGTGCAGTGTTGTTTTTGTGCCAAACATACCCTTTAGAATTATGACCAAAAAGTTAAATCTTGGTTTCATCAGACCATAACACATTTTACCACATGCTTTTGGGAGACTTATAATGTGTTTTTGCTAAATTTAGTCAGATTTGGATGTTTTTCTTGCCACCCTACCCCATAGCCCAGATATATGAAGAATATGGGAGCTTGTAGTCACATGTACTACACAGCTAGTACTTGCCAGAAATTCCTGCAGCTCCTTTAGTGTTGCTGTAGGCCTCTTGGCAGCCTCCCTGACCAGTTTTCTTCTCATCTTTTCATCAATTTTGGAGGGACATCCAGTGCTTTGTAATATTACTGTTGCACCACACCCCCGCCCTGAACACCTCTCCACACACCCATTAACACCTCCAGCAACCCTCCTCTCCCCCACAAAATCAGCGAAGATGTGTGCCAGGTCTTCAGGAACAACAAAAGAAGGAAAGCACCAGGCCCAGATGGTGTGTCATTCAGATTACTGGGCGCCACCATCTCCCAGGACCTGAAGTGGAATATTCACATAGACTCCATTGTCAGAAAGGCCCAGCAGAGGTTGTACTTTCTTCGCCAGCTGAGGAAGTTCAACCTGCCACAGGAGCTGCTGAAACAGTTCTACTCCGCCATTATTGAATCCATCCTCTGCACTTCAATAACTGTCTGGTTCAGCTCCGCTACCAAATCTGACCTCAGAAGACTATGGAGAGTAGTCCGGACTGCTGAGCGAATCATTGGTACAACCCTCCCCACTCTCCAAGAACTATACTTATCCAGAGTGAGCAAAAAGGCTGGTAAAATCACTCTGGACCCTTCACATCCAGCACACTTTCTCTTTGATTTGTTACCGTCTGGTCGACGTTACAGAGCTCTGAGCACCAGAATGACCAGACACAGGAACAGTTTCTTCCCTCAGGCAATCCATCTCATGAACACTCAACAATAAAGGTGGAACACACAACTATAATACACTATCCATTCACCACACTCACTTATTTTATTTTTATTTTCTCATTTCTAATTTGCACATACTTGACCTGTACATACATAGTTGTCTATATTATATATTGTGTTTTTGATGCTTTGTACATTGCCTATTTGGATATTATTCTTTTATTATCTGTGTTCTGTCTTTTGCACTGTGGAGCTTCTGTCACTACAACAAATTCCTTGTATGTGTAAACATACTTGGCCAATAAAGCTCATTCTGATTCTGATTTAAATGATGGCAGGTGTGTACTGTCTCCTATTTAACATGAGTTTGAATGCTTAATTCTGAACACAGCCACATCCTTAGTTATAAGAGGGTTTGAACACACATGCAACCACATTATTTTAGCTCTTTCATTTTTACTCCACCTTTCTTAATATATATTTTTTTATTATTTGTTTTTTTTAGTTGTACAGGTTATAGTATATATTAAAGGTGGAAAAAGTTCTGAAATTATTTATCTTGGTCTCATTTTTTTTTTACATCACAGAAACCTGGCATTTTAACAGGGGTGTTTAGACTTTTTATATCCACTGTATAGTAGGTGGACTGTGCTGGTATGCGGCTTATTCAGGCGGTCAGGGATTGGCTGTTAATATGGTATGGTTATCCCAGCTTTTTCTAGAAGACTGATCGCATGTGTACAGCAAGTCTCAAGTCTACTTTATTTATAGAGCCCTTTCCACTACAAAGTAGAGCAAAGGACTGTACAGCAACAAAATAAAAATAGTAAAAACAATTTACATCTTCCAAAAGTCAACCATTAAAAGCAATAGAAAACAAGTAAATTTTCACGCGAGATTTAAAAACATCAACTGATGGTGCAGATCTGATGTCAGGTGGAAGGGTATTCCAGTCTTGGGCCAGCAACCGAAAATGCAAGATCTTCATTAGTTTTCAGGCCAGTTTTCGGAACTGAGAGCAGTAAGCATTTGAATGATCTTTGAGGTCTACCAGAGTTCATATTAATCAGGTCCGTAATATATTCTGGGGCCATATCATGGACAGCTTTGAAAACGGCTTTTAAAGGTCCCATATTGTCAAAACTTGCTTTTTTCATGATAACTGAGGTCTAGGGGCTATGTAACTACCATATAAGTTTCAAAACAGTCAGTCCACAGTTAATTGCACACAGCCTGCATAAATTAGCTGCATGTGCTTTTTCACGAGCCCTTGTTACTTCCGTAAAAATGTGACGTCTGAACTATTCAGTCACCGCCTTCATTCACGACCCCGAGCACCGCCCACCGTCCCATCCATCCTCCAGCAACAATTAATCATGACAATGTATATACAATTACAAATGATTATAAATCGTCAGTTTGTTGTTTTACACACATGCACACAGACATTATTTCAAACACAACATAGTCGTGAGATGCAAGAAATCTTTAGAAACCCATTACAACAAAAGACAATACTTTATTGAACCTTTTCTGGAGCATGCGCTGCAAACGCGAGCATTGTTGACAATCGTTTCTGTTCAGTCCGCTCGCTTTATCGCATTTAACTACAGCTGTCATCAGTTTTTTTTTTTTCTGGCAGTGGCAGCAGGTATGCAATCAAATTTCTAATTTGAGGCTGTATTACATCGATTCTGGCACCCAACATCACACCAAGATGATATTTTAAGCTCCTTATGTAGCCGAATCTGCGCTGGTTTGAATGGGCCGCCTCCAGTTCTCCCTTTGTTTTGCTTCCAGCTTAGTGCGGTGACGTAATCGTGACGTCGGCCCTAACTAGTTACCTGTGGTTGACCTAGCTGTGCGTCACTCAGAAAACAACAGGCCAATTAGAAGAGAGGCACATGAATATTAATTCATCGACCTGTTCTTGGCAGAGCTCCTGAAAAGAGGAGCTGTAAAAATATATTGAGATATATATATTCTTAAGGACATCAAAACCTAAAATAAAACTCCAGAAAGGTGTACAATATGGGACCTTTAAGCAAGGTTATTATTGTTAACTATAAAAGTAAAACCTCAAATTAATATGTAATATTAATTAATATTAATATTTCAGATAGTTGTCAAAACAGCATTTCTCATTTTCATTTAGTTGAGAAACTAAATTAGCTAAAACTGAAAATGAAACTAAAACTATACAGAATTGTTTTTATCTAAAACTATTAAAAATGACAAACAAAAAACTAAATTACTAAAGTGTTTACTAAAATAAAACCTACTTTAAGAAAATACAAAAAAATATATAGAAAAACTAAATGCAAAAAAACAACTAAATAAAATAGATTTTAAAATATTAACAAAACCTATAATACTTATATCAAGTAGTAATAATAATACTATATCACGGCTACTAAATTAAAACTGGTGTGGTTGGAGGGGAGGATATCTTGGCCATGGATTAATAGTTTGTTCACATTATTCATGCTATTTATTAAGTTGTGGCTATGTTTTATTTTCTCAAAATGAGGGCTATTTAACAAAACCATTGTTTTCTGTTTTCTTTTAGCCTTCAGTGTATCCAAAAGTAGTGAAAGATGCATAACATGTGCTTGTCCATACTGTGGAGTACCTCATGAATACTGAATGAGCGATTAACACAGTGATAGAGGTTCTCTCTCCATTACCCAGTCGTGCTATGTAAGCTCATTAACATCGTTCGGCTCTCATTATTTCTTTCATGGCTGAGAGTTTCCTTGTTCCTGCTGATGCTACAACGTTTGCTCTGATTGGCTTGCTGACATGTGCGATCGCGCAGTCACTATCTAAAGTGTTGTACCAGGAAGTAATGACTTCTAGCAGGCGTCTTTGCATAATTGCCTTTCTAGTGAGACAAATTAAGTTTCAGTCTAATGTGAGAACAGGACCAGCAGAGGAACAGAGGGAGATCCCTAAAGGATGTGGATGTTTCTGTAGGACACTCTTAAATGTCACCCAGGCTCTATTTTAAAACCTTGTGAGCATTTTAAGATATTATAGGCACTCCTGAATTAAAGCTTAAGGATGATGTCTTCTAGATACCAGATTCCGAGACATTATCATACATCTTTTGCAGATGAGGCAATTCTAATGCATCGAAACAGCTAGCAAAAATGAAATGCACTTAATTGTATTGAATGTGCACTTGTGCTTGCAGATAATATAATATAAATTATTAATGATTATATTTTAACTGTAATGTTATTTGATTTCATTTTACATTAAGTTAATATTTTAAATGTACTAAATTGCACCTTCATAATTGCAATTGTCTAGTTGCAAATACAGTATATTGAAAAACATTACATACAAGTTTAGACAGAAATGACATTTAAAGCATTTTAGTTTAAATGCGTGTCAATATGTTCAGCAGTACACTTTAACCATATTCCACACACAATAGAATTAAGAAATTACATACAAGAATGTTCTTAATTCCTACTTAAGTTGGTCAAAAAAGCACTCTAAAATTAATCTAATTGCATTTAATGTAAATTAAACCGGCATCCATTTCCATTTAATTGCAAATATCATGCAATTAAGTTTCCAAAAACATAGATTTAGTTTAAGTATATTTTAAAGTGTATTATTAAGTACTCTTTTCAAAGTATGCTAAAGTGTACTACTTTTTCAAAAGGAAAGGTCTTTGAAAACATCCATTTAAGGGATACTGTACCAAAAACATTGTCATAATATTTGTCACTGTCATGTTGCTCCAAACATATATGACTGACAGAATACAATACAAAAGAAGATATTTTGATGAATGAAGATCAAAAACTGTTTTAGTCCAAAAATGAAGGTCAGTGGGGTCCAAAACAACATTGTCCCCATTGACTATCATTGTATGGATTAAGAGACATTTTCAAAATATCTTATGTTTCATAGCAGATAGACAGCAATGCAGCTCACTAGAATTTATTTTATTTTATACAGTCTGTCACAATTGTCACCATCAGATTATATTTTGACATTTGTGTCCACTGGCTTTAAATAAAATATATCCATATCTATTTATTCTAACCCATTATTAAAGGTGCATTAGTTTGGTGCCAATTTAAAAATAAATAAGTAAATGGTGTTTTGGTTTAATGGTGTAGTTCCCCAATGATGGTGAGTATGTATTAGTGAATAAACTAGCAAAATATTAGTGACAAAAAGTGAATTTATTATTGTGAAGACCGATCTCTAAAATGTACTATCAGCGTAATTTACATATGACTAAAGTAAATATCAAAGATGTCAACTTTCATAACACCAGTTAGTCTTATTTCGTCTGACCTGTTCATCTGCATAAGTTCATCTGTTACTGAAAATGTGGTTGTAAGCCCTCAAAATTTAAGACAGTCAGTTTGGTTATAAAATGTGGTTGTTATCCTTGTTTATTATGTGTGACCCTAACTACATTTGGGACTCTAAATCAATACTGGCAACCATATTCTGCAGCTGTGTGAACAAATACAATATTCACTGTTTGTCTCACTGAATTTGACAACTTGACAGTTTTGTTTGAGAATAGTGCTCTTAAAAGTCCTCTGTTTATTAACAAAGCAACTCAGGAATCTTGAAATATGACACCTGTCATATTTGACCTCCCCGTGAACTACGTGTTCATTATTTATAAAAAACTCCATCGCGTGTGTCCTCCACGCTATGGAATAATTGGTAGATCAAACCTCGTCTTCAACAATCCCTGGTGTTTTTATTTACAAGCTGATTTCTTTCTTTATTAAAGCTTTGAGAGCTGCTGTGTCTAAATCTAATGGTGTTAGGGTCAGGGTTAGGGTCTATGTTTATGTTCAACAGTGTTTGTGTTGACAGAAGAGAGGGTTACTGTGCATTGGTTCAGGATCACCTACTGAGGTACTTCCTAAAACATTTTAACTACAGCTTTATGCGTGGTAAACGTAACCTCCTGTACCTGATGCTCCTATAGGGCTTTCACAGCATCCATTCACAGTGGATGGACTATGTGCTCACAAGTTTCCTTAACCTTGGTGCTTTCTTTTTAGACAGCTTGTGCAGTGAAAGTGCTTTAGAAGGTATGTTACACTTTTCGGATTTTTGTTACTTGTTTTATGGCATCTATGAGAACAAATGCTCAAGCTTGACCATGTATTTCCATAATATAATTGAGCAAACAGTCCAGCTAGATGTTAATATCACTCTTTTGTGGTATAAAAACCTTGAGACTGCCTGGGCTTCTGTGATTTTCATGTTATCAAGAGAAATAGTCCATCAACAGTGTCAAGCTATCAAGAGTCATGGACAGGAAACTGAAGGCTGAAGATTGAATGAAGACGTAGGTAAGCATCACTCTCACTATTGCTAATACTTAGCATAGACGTATTAAACATTTATGAATTGTTTGTTCTAGTAAATGTGTTGGAAAAGCTAAAAATAGATGCTGCTACTCTAGCATTCAAAAGTTTAGAGATCAGAAAATCTTCGTTTTTGAAAGAAGTCTCTCCTCAATACAAGTACAAATTTCTTTAAAAAAAAAAAACTTACTGTCTTACTGACTGTACATAGAGTAAGTTTGTTACACTGATGTTACCTTTTTCTGTGTGATATATTCAAAATTGTAAGCTTAATTTTGTTCAAATGCCTGTTTATTGCAGTGTTGAAATGCATTACTAAGTAATTAATAATTAATTACTGTATTTATTTTTACCATGAAAAAGTATAGTAAGGGGCTTCTCTTCACCTCTGTGATGTAATTACATATTGTATAGACTGTGTATAATTATTTGGTTACACTTTAAGTCATCCTTGTTACAGTGTAATTATACATTAAAGTACTGAGTAATATTGATTAACTACATACACTTACTATATGGTTTGGGTTAGGATTAGGGTTTGTCTTAGGGCTACTTGCATTTAATAATGCATAATTTATTATTTATTTATATTTATTTATTCCATAACTTACATGTTTATTATAATAATAATGATAATAAGAGTTCAAAATATTCTGAACTGAGTCTCTTGAGTGAGTAATTTGTTAAAACTGACTGATTCGATGATTCGTGCCTGGTTTTGAACAATTAATTGAAATGAACTGAATGAAAAGTGATTCATTCATGCCATATCAGACATTGCTCTGATTCAAAAGATCTGGGAGACTTGTTGAAGAGAGGTTTGCTATTACTTGTCTAAACTATTGAACTTTTGATTTTTACCTGTCAAAGGAAGACATAAAATAATCCAAATCCCAAAGCACAACTCGCATGTTCTTCAGGGGGAAATAAAAAAATCTAAATCTAGTAAATCTCAACTCAAAATGACTTCTTGTGACTTATTCATTCATGCTGGTTTGACCGATCATTGAACTGAACTGAATCAAAAGTAAATCATTTATGCCATATAAATTCATTCATTGATTGTTCCAATTCAAACCC
This sequence comes from Barbus barbus, assembly GCF_936440315.1. Lineage (NCBI taxonomy): Eukaryota > Metazoa > Chordata > Actinopteri > Cypriniformes > Cyprinidae > Barbus > Barbus barbus. Next base: position 8,242,828 of record NC_136719.1, read on the forward strand.
CTGGCAGATTTGTTGAAGAGAGGTATGCTATTATTTCTCTAAAATATTAAACTTTTGAATTTTACCTTGCACAGGAAAACAAACTAAATAATCCCAATCACCAAGCACACATTTTCTTCAGGAGAAAAAAAAAATATCTAAATTTAGTCCGTCTCAATCCTAAAAACATGCCTGTGGTAGTCAACTACATCCATAACAACTGAGCAAAGCATATCAACAAAAGAACTAGAACTGGATGGAAATATTATTGACAAGGGTCAACAAAGTTGAGTTTTATGTCATGTATAATTCAGGTGCACTGACCTTAGATGCTCACTGTGTTTCACTACGGATTTACACCTATGGGGTACATGTTGAATCTGATAGCCTTGGACGAGACGATTCATTTTGACAAGGCCAAGGTCTACTGACTGGGGGGTAATCTTTTGTTGTTGTTTAGTGGGTTTCATTGCTCTACAGAGAAAGCAATTTTAGAAAGGATAAAAGAATAATCCAGCACGAAGCAGGGATTATCGCTGTGAAATGACCTTTATTTCAGCAGTAAGCATTGGGTGCTTTTCAAGTGCTTTAGCCATGGAGTCATCTGATTATAGCTGGATGCCTATTTAATCTTCAAGAGCTTTGGATGGAAGAAGGGCAATTCACCTGCAAAATCTGCATGAGATCAGATACTCACATGGCTAGAATAGCTGAATACAATTGAGGTCATTTCACTTAGAAATTGCTAGTAAATTTCACAAATAACTACAAAGAAATAGCAAGTAACACACAATTAAAAGTAGAAAGACGTATCCTGTGTAATTATTTTCATAGAATATACACACTTTGTTAACCTATTAGCAAACTGTGTGTTGTTAAGCATAAACCTCATTACTTTCTTAACTTTAGTTTGGGGACCAATTCTTCACGATTAACTGACTTTTGCCTCGATAAATTCTTAATTTGCTGCTTTTTAATAGTTAGTAAGGTAGTTTGAGTTTTGGTATGATTAAGGGACCTAAAATACGGTCATGCAGAATAAGGTATTAATATGTGCTTTATAATAAACAGCCAATAATACGCATGCTAAGCAACTACTTAATAGTGAGAATCGGTCCTTAAAGTGTTACTGATTCATTTTTTAAAAAGCCAAAATACTTAATGTATTTTAAGACAACTTTTAAGATCTTAAAAAAATTGACATTTCTGTTTCTTATTTTTTATTTTATTTTTTTCAGTATGCAATGGTTCTTTTTTAAAATATATTTCTCTCTTTTTGACTTTAGCTGTGACACTTATTCCAGCATGACCTTAGAAACTGTAGGGTGGATTTACTGTTGACAGCTTCCTTCTCCAATATCCAGCATATCCAGTTTGTTAGTGAAATGGGTCACCTCTAAGGATAACAAGAACATTGCGAAATTGCCCTGGACATTTCTTTGAAATTGGGATTTGTGATGAAGGGAAAAGCATTTCTGTGATTTAGAAATAAATATATAATGGCCATAGTGGGTATTTTGCCTTATTTCAGCTGTCATAAACATCATTAAATTGCCATAAAGTAAAAGTCTAAGACACTGTAGCAGGCAGAGGTTACCGTGACAGCTTGATATAGTAAATCAAGTATTTGTGCACTGAAATACAACAGAATTTCTTTCATCCTGGACTCAGAAATGTAATTAAATATGACTTTATTTTCTACTTCGTTACCATTTGTCAAATTATATTGTATAGCTCTATATTATGAACCAGAAAGGCGTAAGTGACATTTCACCAACTTTACAGGAGAGCCAAAACAAAAATTTTACCATAGTTTGATCTGACTGTGTGTACTGATTACAATTGTTTATAATAAAAATTTGTACACACATGGATGACAGTGCTTTTGTCAGTAGAAAGAGCTCATTAACAGCTTTCATTTTATGTATATATATATGTATATATATATATATATATATATATATATAAAAATCTCCATTTCACCAAAAATGTCACTTATGCCCTTCTGGTTCTCTCCCCTCGATGTTCTTCATTATATACTGTATATATACTCTCTACCTAGGTCTCCAAGCTTTTTTCAGTACAAGGACTCCCTGGTTTATATTATGATGGAGAAACATATTGTATAAATTGAGTGCTGAATTTTAAGCTTATTGTATTTTATGATGCACTTTAATGTACATTGTTACTGTATATACTGTCCATCATTTTATTTTTATGTGAGAGACAATGAAACATTTTGAAACTTTAGCATATATAGTATAGCTTTGGTTGAAATTATTTTTGTTTTATATACATTTTTTTTATTTTTTCACCCTCTTTTGAAGATTTCTGATCTATACACTATTACAAAAGTATAACAATATATGCAAAAGAATATTGAATGGCCAAACAATGATCAAGCTAATTACTGTCTACTTCATTGAGTCTTGGCCAGTGTGTTTTATATGTAGTAATCCTGATCTGCTGACCCTCTTATACATGTTTTGGTTCTTCCCCGTCAAGTGGGACGTGTTCAGGCCCATAAGGATGTGCTTTAACACTGGCTCTAATTGTAGAGCTTGTGCCCTCAAAACCACTGTGTGTCTTTTAATTGGTGTGCCGCTATTGCAGATACCTTTGGAGGTCCAAGGTCATAAGGCACTCTCCATAAGAGCATGTGTCAGCTTATTACTAAGAAAAAAATCTTTATCCTCAACTCCTTTACAGGAAACAGTTTACCTGGATTTCTGATGCATACTTCCTAGTTGTGCTGGAATCACAAACTGCTAAATGCTAATAATGAAAAAAATCTCTATTACAGTATATAGAGCCAAAATGTTTCTATAAACTGAAAAAGATGTTTTTATAAATTATTTTAAAATATTTTTTATTGCCCTGTGTGTTTCTGTGGTGAACACTGAAATCATTTAGGTTCATTGTAACAAAATGTGTCGTGATAGTCAACATTTCATTTTATTGTTCATGACAAATATAGCAAAACATAGCAAATGTGGGAGTAAACATTTTCAGGTCTGAAGATACATGGATGAACATTTTGCACAGAATATTCTATAACAAAACCTCTTGAGTCTTTAGTATAAGCAATATTTCAGGCAGAATGAAATGCAAAATTCAATTGCAAAAAAAAAAAAAATCTACAGATATATATATATATATATATATATATATATACAGTGCAATAACAGAAGAGCATTTTAAAAATAAAACTGTCTCTACAGTGGAATCTCTCAACTAAATCTTTCAAAAAAAAAAAAAAAAATGCATCATATATCAGCAGAAGGGCTCTCTTTCTCTCAGTAATAATAAATATGTTAGCAGGAATTCAAGTTTGATTGACATTACATTGGATTGCGGCCCGGACATGATATATTATTAGGAACATGGATTTTGGAGGCAAAACAGAATTATAAAATGTCAAAGATTTGTTGAAGACACCAAAAGTATATTGAAGGACTTGATCATACTCGAGTCTTATAGTTTCAATAAGATAATAAGGAAATCTCAGTACATTACTGATAACATAATCCCCCTTATGGCGGTAGCTCGCATGCACTAAAACATATTTTTACATATTGGTGTAAGTAGAAAATGATGGGATCTAACCATTCAGTGTTGACCTTTCTCGCCGACTTCTTTCCCATTGCAGCACCAATGTCATTTTTAATCAAATATGTGGTTAAACAGAAATATGTTTTTGTAGATATATTGAAGAGTCAGAACATAATTGCTTTGTTTCATTGTATCAGAATTTTGCTGAGGCGTGCAGAGAGGTTACGTGATTGCCCACTCAAGCGAACATGTAACCGAAAATTGTGCTGTCAAGATATCAGTTTTGTGACAGGCCATGAATTATTTTTTATTTTTTTTAGCAGGAATAGTGAAAACTTTACCTAATCCAACCGCAACCGTGCAATCCACATTAATTCTAAGGTGCGCAAACCTGATTGTTTTCTTGTTGGGCAGATAATGTTTCATAAAACCAAAAATTATTTGCTCATCCAACAATGTATATTCTGTTTTCATTTACTTACTGACTAGTAAAGCTGTATGACTTATTTTTTCTTTCATCATTGATATAAAACCTGCCGTGATATGTTTTGTCGTGCCATATTTGAATATGCACAAATATGATATTTGAGAAGTGCAGCAGATAATCAGTGAGCAATTACTTAAATGTCAAATTGTATTGAAGACTTTGAATACTCTTGTAAAAAAGAAATGTGCTTAATTGTAATAAATGTGCACTTGTAGTGTACGTCATATTTTAAAAATACATTTAAAAATATATATATATATTTAAAGTTAAATTTAAGGTTAATGTTTTACATGTATTTAATTGCAACTTTATCATTACAAATGTGTAATTACAAATATATTGAAATACATGACAAACAAGTTTCAAAATAAATTACATAAAAGTATATTTTAGGGTCCGTGTATCATCCGATCATTTGTTTTTGATTTAATATTGATAGTAGAAAAATTTGAAAACGGCGCCTATTTTCAGTTTTTCATTTGTTCAAAAAAGAAAAGAAAAAAAAGAAAGAGAATTCAGCTTAATTTTTCGCTTTTCGTTCAGGTTCAGGCATAGAAAAATGAATAAACATCGTAAATATTCGACGTCTACACATGGCCGGAAATTAAATGATTGGTCAGGCAAAGAGCAACCGTGCAGTCATCAGTACTTCTGCAGTTCTGCGCAGCAAAATAGTAGTCCTCCGCTGCTGCAGGTGTACGGATTCATAACCCGTTTTATTGCAACTACATTTCCTCTTTTTCTTGTACCGGGGCAGAGTCTAGAAAAGGTTTTTTTTTTCTGTGTAAACCAGGGTTCTTAAAGTGATCCGCGAAATAATTTGCTATAGCCTACCATATTTTTCAGACTGTAAAGTCACTTTTTTATCATGATACATACTGTGATTTATTCCAAAGTGATTTATATGATGCAATTAACGCCAAATAATCTAAATGTAGACTTTTTAAAGTAGGCGCGTCAAGTATTCACTGTGGATTGGTTCGTGTTTGCGGCGTGCGACAGAAAGATGTTAAGGGAAACCGAGATGTGCCAAAAGTGTTGCATGCTGTTGTTTTCTTTATTTTTCAAAGGCATGACATTTAGTAGTTATTTTGAAATGTACACAAATAAAATGATAGAGTATTTCGTTATTTTCCCTGTTCCCTGTCCCCTAAATTCAGTAGCTATTTAGAACACAAGTCACTGAAGGATAACAGACTCCCGTCCTCATTCAATAAATGAAGAACTAGCCTAACCAAACACCCTTTTCAAGCCGATCAAGAATACATAGAGATATAGCCTAAATCTAAATATAATAAATATGTTGGGGTTCTGTGTGGAATGAAGGTGTGATCATGTAATAATTTCCAATACTCTGCACCTAGTGCAGCTTCACACTGATTTAACTTTGCACAGCTAAATAAAACACGGGTGCTGATTAAAAGTTCTGAAATAAATAATTTTGTAAAATGCTTAGTTTGCACAGAAGAAAGCCCGATCTAGGAGCTTAAGAATCGGTATACTGATATAGCAGCAGAGGACTATTAGTTTCTTGAAAGGAAAAAATAAAATAAAATTCTTGAAAGGAACAGAGGAAAGACTGATGACGTCTGTCACGAATCTGGTCCATGCTCTCCTGTTTTACCACCACCAGAGGTCACCCGTTCACCACATTGACTCTCACACTACACAGCACACTGGACTCCATTTCCCACTATGCATTGCACAGATCACAGCTGTCACCATTCACTCATCACACGCACCTGATGCTCATTTCACAATCACACACACTATTTAAACCATGGACTTCCTCAGCATCAGGGCCGAGTATTGTTAGCGTATATCACTCATCTAGAGATAGCAACTTTACAGAGCCATTCTTATAGTCTTAGTCTTGCCTTGTTTTCCTGCCGTGTCTGACCCTGCCCGTGTTTCCTGGATTAACCCTTCGCCTTGCCGTTTGGACTGTGTTCGCTCCCCGTTTGGATTATTGCTCTCGACTCTGGATTCTCTCTCTGCCTTGCCCCTTTGGATACTGTTCGCTCATCATTGATCCACGCTTGCTCCACGGATTGCTCTGTCTTGCCCTTGCCATACCTGTTTGCCGATGTCTGACCCTGCCTGTTTCTGACCATGTTTTTTAATAAAGCCTTGCATATGGATCCGCATGTCTCACGTCTCGTCAGCCCCGTAACAACGTCACTGGTTCAGATTTGGTTGACCAATCGGCAGAAAGGGGCGTCTCATGACCGCCCACAAGGGGAAAACCACGGGTTTTCTACCCGTGAACCAAAAAATGAAAATCAAGCCAAAATCTTGTTTTTGCACATTTCTGAACAAACGAAAAAAATCGAAAATAGGCGCCGTTTTCTCATTTTTCTACTAACAATATTAATAAAAAAAACTAATGATCGGATGATACATGGACCGTTTTAGTTTACCATAAATGTTTGTCAATATTTTCAAAAGTACACTTTAACCATATTTCAAAGAGAACAGAATTCTGAAATTATACAGAAAGATGTACTATTTAAGTGGGTCAAGAAACAATCTTAAATTTAAATAGATTTAATATAAATTTAAACTAAAACAGATTTTATTTAATTGCAAAGAACATAATTAAGTGTCCATTACAAACCATTACAGTCAGTTTGCGCTTAAGTATTCTTTTAAAGTATACATTATTTCTATAGTAAGTACTTTTTTTTAAAGTATGCTAAAGTGTACTTTATATAAGGGTATATACATATTTTTGTCCTTTTTTGGAGCTTTGCACTCTGGTAACCATTTATTGTTATTGTAAGAAAAGAGCAGCATGAACATTCTACTAAATGTCTAAAAGACAGTCGTACCAGTTTGAAACAGTACAGCGCTGAGTAAATGATGGCATAATTTTCATGTTGGCCGGAACTATAACCTGTCATCACCCTTCATATTAATACTGTAAAGAAGTGGCTATTCACGCAAAAGCAAACTCTGTAAAAAACATAGGCACATTCATGGTACATCTTACAAACAAACCTCTCGTTCTCCCTGTAAAATAGTTTAAAAGTTCCTAAGGTTGAACCAGCATTAAGAAGTCACCGGGGCATGTCCATTCACCTCCGTGGACACCCTACGCTTGTATCCTGAGTACTCGCCGATGAACGACCCGTCTTCGTTGAACTCGCAGTCATCGTCCTCCGACATCACAGAGCTGTCCTCGCTGCTATCATCCGCTTTGATGTCTGTGAACAATTGCTGACTGCTCTTCAGCGGCTTCTCGTCGTTGTCACTGTCAAACAGCAAGAAAAATGAGTCAAATTCAGCTCAGAGTGACTAGGATGATGATACTAGTCGAGGCTGGCAGACAGAGCTGGTGGGGAAGAAGGGTGCAAGGGAAGGATGCAATCACTGCTTTCTGCTAATTACTAATTGCAAAGACTACAAGGCCTGATGGCAATTCTCAAAACTAGAGAGAGGGAGAAAATTGCTGAGCGCCGGTCATGCCAGCCAATGAGAGGACCGACTTAAGAGAATCTTTTGTGTGCCTGTAGACAAACAGCCTGTCAGGTTACTTTAGTCCCTAAGGAATGATGGGACAAACCAAAATTAGCTGCCAATTTGAGAGCAGGCACACTGTCAGCAAGCAGGTGTCTATAAGGAGACAGGGGGTCACCTCGTAAGCTCCCAATTACTATGAGATGCCACAACATCTCGGATAGCGATAAAATAAATCCAGACAGAACATTTATTAGGATAAACTGACATTTGTCCTCTTTTCATTTTGGAAATAATAGTCCTGCTGACCACAAGAGAACAATTCACAGTAAGGAATGTATTGCATCATCTCTCCAAAATATTTAGTTAGTAACATGTAGAAATTAGATGCTTTTGCAGATTAATTGGTGCAGATAAAAACTAAAATAATTTTAGCAGAACTTGTTGTCATTATATATCTCTTATGCTCACCAAGGCAGCATTTATTTGATCAAAAATACAGCAAAAATAGTAATATTGTGAAATATTACTACAATTTAAAATAACTTATTTTAAAATAACTCCAATTCAAAATAAGTTAAAAAAAATCCCTTCAAACCTTCTCATAATATTCTGATTTGCTGCTCAAGAAACATTTCTTATTATTATTTATGTTGACAACTGCTTCATATTTTTGTGAAAACCATTATAGTCACAGTACTATTCAAAAGCTTGGGGTCATCAATATTTATTTATTTGTTTGTTTTAGTGCTGTCAAACGATTAATCGCAATTAATTGCATCCAAAATAAAAGTTTTTGTTTACATAGTATATGTGTGTACTGTGTATATTTATGTATATATAAATAAACACACATACAGTATATATTTTGAAAATATTTACATGTATTTACATGTCTGTATTTGTATTCATATAATTTATATTATAAATAAATATTTAATATGCAAATATAACACTTTTCTGAAATATATACATGCATGTGTGTGTATTTATATATACATAATAAATATACACAGTACACACACATTATGTAAACAAACTGTTATTTTGGATGCGATTAATCGCGATTAATCGCTTGACAGCACTATTTTGTTTGTTTATTTATTTATTTTTGAAACCAATACTTGTATTTAGCAAAGATGCATTAAATTGATCAAAAGTGACAGTAAATGGGTCATTCCACGTAATCGGTGCCTTTTCCACTTGGAAAAATAAAAAATTTAATTAGTTTAATCAACATTTTTTAAATATCCATGAAATGAAGACACCTTAAAATGACAAGAAATTGTATTGTGCCATCTCAGGCTATGTAATTTATTATTTTATGACTATTTTTCTAGTCAACCCTGTTACCGACACAAGCGTTACTAGATACTGTTAATTAGAACTGTGTGATAGTTTTCACATATATGAGCAGCATTTTAGTTCCTCTTGTCACTGGGATTGTTTCACGTTTTGGATTTTTCTTTTTATATTTTTATATTTGTCATACAGATCATGTGTGGAGACGTGCTGATATCGTGTTTGATCTCGTTCTGTATCACGTATCTTGTCAGTGTCGGTGCTTGTTTGGCCATTTGTTGTGAAAAAATAAGGAAAGTGTGTCCAGCTAAGTTCAATTAGTATTTTGTTAGATGGGTATAAAAAAAAGCTTAGTTTACCGCGGCAGTTGTCGTGTGAAGTCCTCCTCGTGTGATGACCGTTATCAGTATTTGCAAAATCCTTTATCAGTCATCCTGTAATATATCTAATATCGTTAGATATTACATATATCTTAGGATCTAACGAATATCGTTAGATCCTAAGATATATGTAATATATCATATATCTTAGGATCCCAGAATTCAGTGCACTATATCATATTTCAGTGCATCAAATGAATATCACCAATGGTGTAACACGATAAACCTGCTCTTCTATTCCCAAAATTGTAATAAATCATTAGCCTCCTTGTGTAATCCAGAGTAAAGCAGTTTTGAAAGCCTCTGAGGCTACCGTCATACTCCACAGCTGGTACGGGACACACTTCCCTATCTGGTTTCTTCAGTTAGCAGATGTTTGAGTGTGTCTGGTGCTGTAACTCCCCAAACAAGGGTAGCGTACAGATCAGACTCCAAGCCTCTGCTGAAGCTGCATTTCTTTCCTGAGGGAGGAATAAAATGGGCATCTCTGTGTCTAAGTGTAATGAGATGGAAACACATTTATGGATTCAAGCTACTCCGTTTGCGAGTATACAAGTTAACTGCACACAGCCTCCCTTTTCGCTCGCTTGTTTTCCACACAGGTTTTTAATGTGTCACTTGTCACTTTGCACCTGGTTGGTTGTTGTTTTCCAACATTAACTACATACTTTTTTATCCAACAAATTTCCATCACATTTCCAGTCATTTCTGATTATTGGATCATTTAAATGTACATCTATCTATCTATCTATCTATCTATCTATCTATCTATCTATCTATCTATCTATCTATCTATCTATCTATCTATCTATCTATCTATCTATCTATCTATCTATCTATCTAATTGCTAATCAGCCAATCACATGGCAGCAACTCAATGCATTTAGGCATCTAGATGTGGTGAAGACGACTTGCTCAAGTTCAAACCGAGCATCAGAATGGGGAAGAAAGGGGATTTTAAGTTATTTAAGTTACTTTGAACGTGGAATGGTTGTTGGTGCCAGACGGGCTGGTCTGAGTGTTTCAAAAACTGCTGATCTACTGGGATCTTCATGCAGAACCATCTCTACGGTTTACAGAGAATGGTCCGAAAAAGAGAAAATATCCAGTGAGCGGCAGTTGTGTGGACGAAAATGCCTTGTTGATGTCAGAGGTCAGAGGAGAATGGGGTCAGAACATTGGCTGGTCTGATGGGTCTCGATTTCTGCTGCTACATTCAGATGGTAGGGTCAGAATTTGGAAGAATTAAGGCAGTTCTGAAGGCAAAAGGGGGTCCAAACCGGTACTAGCAAGGTGTAGCTAATAAAAGTTGCCAGTGAGTGTATATACAAATATATATTTTTGAAAGAAGTCTCTTATGCTCACAAAGGCTTTTAAAATGTAATTTATTCCTGTGATTCAAAGCTTAATTTTTTGCATCTTTACTCCACTCTTCAGTCTCACGTGATCATTCAGAAATCATTCTAATATGCTGATTCAATTCTCGAGAAAAATGTATTATTTATATTATTAGCAGTGTTGAAAATTGCTGTGCAGTTTAATATTTTTGTGGAACCTGTGATACATTTTTTTCAGGATTATTTGTTGAATAAAAGATCAAAAGATTTTTTTTTTTTTTTAAAGCAAGTCTTGTCACTTTTGATCAATTTAATGTGTCCTTGCTAAATCAAAGTATTCATTTCTTTACAAATACTGGCTCAAAATTTTTTTATATATCAACGGATTTCCATTTGTATGTCAGATACTAATCTTTTAAAATGATAGCAATTAGCAAATCAACAGACTCTGACTTAAACACTCTCAAAGAGCAACATTTTGCATATGTAATATTTAAATGTATCTAGTTTATGAAAAAAAAAACATTTACATATTCACCAGAATGTTTCAGCCTTGATGTGGAAATAAGTAATATTACCAGATATTTTCAGCTATTTCTATGACTGAGGAACTCTTTTGAATCTGTTCTACTGGCTAAACGCAATATAACAACTACCAACATACACCGCAACACTAAAAATCTTACTTATGCTAAAGAAAGCTGCTGTTTACTACCTGTGTGGTGGCTAGTGAGCACAGAGTCAGTTCAAGCTTGCAGAGAAATGCTTTCCATGTGGCTCCAAGTAAATGGCGGGCATGTAGGGTTTATTTGCAGGAGATAAAGGCATTAAGAAATGATTTTACAGGAACTCAGTGAGACGAAGATCTTGTGTTCTGATCTATAACAGAACTAGTGTGGCTCTCTGACCTGTACTCGCAGGGAGATTCTTCCCCCATGGCGTGAGCTTTGGGATCAGCGGGAGTTTCCTCATTTTCCTTCACTGCAAAGAAAAAAACGCAAAGATGTTATTTATCATAAAATATCATTGTACTATTTTGGGAGATTTTATTTTAGTGAAATTACAACATCCACAAAGGATGCTTTGTACCGGTTTCACGGTTGCTTTTGAAATTTGTTGCCTTGATATCATTTAAAAAATGATAATATGATATCCATTTGTTTTGCAAATGCTGAGCAAACATTCAATGCTTCATATTCTCCAAATTTGGGAGAATATTTTCTATTTTGCTGTGTGGAAGCACATCAAGGACACTGACTGCCTTTTAGTTAAACTACTTTGTGCTGAACTTGAATGTAAGACATGGCCTTACTGGAGAAAACATGAATTATTTTCAGCTTGGTAAGCTATAAATAACCTATTTGTAAAGTATAGCTAACAGCCACAGTGATGTAAGAATAAAGTGTTTAAAATGGAATGCCTTAGGCTTTATTCCATAAGCTCCATAAGGTTTCTTACGCATTTTAATGCATGCAAGTGTCTGTTGCAATAATCCAGTCAGGACATAATTTGTTCTTGAATCCATTAAAAGCATTTCATATTGGTTAAATATACATGTGAAGAACAAAGGAAGACCAGTAGGAGCAGGTGAGGACAGGCTAATAAAGCTCACTGATCTCAGGTTATCTGTCTGACACTGCTAGTAAGTCTATGGGTTGGTGCGAAGGAGCAACACAACACAAAGCTAACTAAAGCACCAAGCTAAGGTGTAAACGCTTTGACTACAGAGCACTGAGAGCATGGACAGAGGTCTGTGTGAGCCGTTTATGTCTTACCTGCGTACTTGCCGCCTTTGTTCTTAAGCACAAAACAGCCGATGAGGACAAGCAGAGTTAGTAATGCCACCACGCACATCATCGCCACAAACCACTCCTGGGATGCCATGAGTATTTTGCTAGGCACTGCAAGGACAAGGGAGAGTTTGTTTTTGGAAAAATGTTATTTATGTTGTCAACTTGAAAATATTGGAGTCTTTTGGGTTAGAAGAACAAATTGTCAAAAGAGAACAATTAGAACACAAAAGAGTATTTAAATGGATCATGAACATTTTTAATTAAGTTTACTCCTTATAGCAAAAATAGCTCACTTCTGAACATTTGATGAATTGAACACATTTGCCACCGATTCTCTAGCATAAATGGCTCTTCTGTCTCAGAGGCTGTGGGTTTACTGACAAAATGAAATGATCAGGAACCCAGTTGCAAATAAATTTCCGTCACTTGTCCGTCGGAAGCATATGCAGAGCTGTAGGTGCTACATCTAGCAGTCATACATAATTCAGTGGCATTATCATTAGTTCTTCAGGTGTTTATGAATAACATTATCTACCCTACTTCCTCTGTATTACCTTGCACTGAATAGATGGGCCAAGTTTCTGTCAAATACACAGTAGGCATTGTTGAGATGTAGATGTTGGCCGTTATGTCCAAAGGTATGTCTGTCTGATATCAGAAAGTTGCAGGTAACAAGCTGTTTTACAGTCTTCAATGATCTTACGGTCTTCGGGTCATTTATTCTAGAGTGGAACTTGAGTTTTGAAAGGTAGAGTTTGCTCATAGATTAAGCTACTTGTGGTGAACACTAATTCATCACGTGTCCTGTTTACTGCTTCTATTATTACAGTGGTTATCAGTATATTATACAGATACAAAACAGAGTAGAAGGATGTAATACTCAAGGGCTAGTTCTGCCCAAAATGAAAATTCTGTCATTAATTACTCACCCTCATGTCGTTCCAAACCCACAAGGCCTTTGTTCATCTTTAGAACACAAATTAAGATTTTTGATGATTTCCGAGAGCTTTCTGACCCTGACTAGAAAGAAACACAACCTCCACGTTCAAGGCCCAGAAAGGTAGTAAGGACAAGTCATTAATTTGTATTCTTTGCGCATAAAAAATATTTTCGTAGCTTCATAACATTACTGTTGAACAACTGATGTCACAGGGATTGTTTTGACGATGTCCTTTCTGGGCCTTGAACATGTCAGTTGTGTTGCTGTCTATGCTGGGTAAGAAAGCTCTTGGATTTAATAAAAAAATATCATAATTTGTGTTCAGAAGATGAAAAAAGGTCTTATGGGTTTGGAATGACATGAGGGTGAGTAATTAATGACAGAATTTTCACCTCCCGGTGAACTATCCCTTTAACATTATATAATTTATTAAAATATACAGTTTTTGTTACCATGATGTACTGTTGAGACAATTTTTTTGGTGTAAAATTCTGGCAAGCTGCTGTTTTTTCCCCTGTAAATTTCACAGCTTTATTTTTAGAGCACATTCTATAAACCTATAATTGTAAAGTACAATATAAACTGCTTGCTCAATGGAATGGGAGACCTTTTTTATATACTCCTAGTGCTAATGCACCAACAGAAAGACTGTCACATACTATACCATGTCAGTGATACCTCTAATGCTGTTCTACAGGCTAAATTCTTTAACTTCTCACCTTTCCTGGTCTTTAAAACCTCTTCAAAAATGCTAGGGACATCAACCCTTTGTGAAACCTGCAGCCGGACTGTGTACACAGTTCCTGGGGTGAGCCCTTCAACGAGGTGGAAACCTTTAGATGTATTTAAAGCCTCTGAAAGCTGCCAGATACCATCACCTGAAGGAGTAACCGCATAACCAGATAGCGTTAGCCCACAACCCAGCAGAAAGAGGTTTTATCTATGATAGTGAAAAGCGACACTTTGAAAGGTTAGAAAAGTTGACAGAGTAAGATTGATAAAAGGGCTGCAAATAAAAATCCACAATGAAAATTATAGAGAATGATTTTCATTATCAGTTGGTCTGTATTTTGGGCTGTTTTGTAGGCAAACCGCAGATTTTGAAACTGTTGAGTGAATTCTTTTAGTTCTTAAATAGCAAATTATTAAGGATTTTCTGTATTAATTATACACAGGTATTTTACACATATTTTGTATTATGCATTTCATTGCCTTGCGTTTTAAACCCAACTGAAAAGGTACTGATAAGACATTATCCACTTTCTACTGATTTTTCCTTACAGCATATGTTTCTACAACACAAAGCTCATTTAACCATAATTCATTAAAACAATCTTATATTTATTTAAAATCATTAATTGAACATTACGGGGAAAAAAAGATGGAATTACTGAAAAAAAAAAGATTATTTTAAAGGGGTCATATGATGCGATTTTCAAGTTTTGCTTTCTCTTTGGAGTGTTACAAGCTGATTGTGCATAGATAAGATCTTGATATCAGGAATTGGATTTCTACTAGTAACAATGGTTATTTTAATATCAGCAATTACATTTCCACTAGTAACAATGTTATTTCTTGATACCAACAATTCAGTTTTAACTAGTTAAAATGCCAATTCTTGATATCACTAATTAAATTTCAACTAGTAAAAAACTATCATTCTTGATGTAATTGTATTTTCACTAGTTAATGTCACCATAGGCTGCCATTCAAAATCAGTTGTTGATATCAAGAATTAATTTCTTACTAGTTGAAATTCCAATTTCACCTATCACAATTCTTACAAGTAAAAATGTATATTCTTGATATCAACAATTTAATTGTCACTAGTGACAATGTTCATTTCTGATATCTGAAAATGTATTTCTGATATGAACAATTCGGAGGGTAATTTCTGATATCAACAATTGAATTATTGATATCAAAAATGAACATTGTCACTAGTGACAATTCAATTGTTGATATCAAGAATATACATTTTTACTAGTAAGAATTGTATTTCTGATATGTGAAATTGGAGTTTCAACTAGTCAGAAATTAATCCTTGATATCAACAACTGATTTTGAATGGCAGCCTATGGTGACATTAACTAGTGAAAATACAATTACAGATATCAAGAATTTAGTTTTTACTAGTTTAAATTTAATATGTGACATTAAGAATTAGCATTTTAACTAGTGGAAATGTAATTGCTGATATCAAAAATAGCCATTGTTACTAGTAGAAATCTAATTCCTGATATCAAGAAATAACATTTTAACTAGTAAAAACTGAATTGTTGATATCAAGAATTCATATCCTGAGAAAGAATAAAAGTCAAAACGGCTTGCCATACAGGGAGATGCTATGTGTTTCTAGGCGAAAGCAAAAGCACTTTATTTGGCCTTCCAAAAGTAGATGCATTTAGGAATCATTAAGATTACATCACAACACATTTTATGGACGACCATTTCATGAACCTAGGAGAGGAGGTAATTCTGACTTTGCTATGACAACCTGCTGCTCCTGAATCAGTGACTGTAAGTAAGTTTTGTTATTAGTTTAAGTATTTGCTATTGACTGTTCAAATGCAGAGTTTTGCGCATTGTGTGTGTGTGTGTGTGTGTGTGTGTGTGTGTCTGTGAGAGCGAGAGGGTCACATCACAGCAAGTCAGCTATCTTAATTGTGGCTTGTGTTCAAATACATACGAGCATCATCACTGTGTCTGTCCCGTGACTCTGTTCCCTTCTCGGGCTTGAACTGGTGGTAAAACTAAGGACATTATTAACTGTCTTTACTTTTATTTTGAAAGCTGAACCTCGCGATTATGGAAAGGGGCGTTACATTTCCGACGCGCTTTAAAATTGTCATGTAAATTGTAACCTTTATATTTGCATGTTTGCACACAATATATACAGTACATTGTACATATTTAAATTTGCACATTGATCAAAATGTTGAAAAGCCAAATTAATGTTAGAAATCATCAGATCCATCGATTTAAAATAGTTTTTAATTGCAGCCCTCAATAATACTTTCCAAGCTACGCTACAAATATGTCTCCAATTTACACAATGCTGCAAACATTAGATCCTGACAGATCAGTTCCAAGAGTAAGATCCTTACTGTGATTCATTATGGCAACATAAAGTTGTGAATCAGAACGTTCTCCTCTGGTTCTCCAGCTGATTCTTGCATAGGTGTCAGTTACAAAGGTGGATATGTTGAGCACAACTGAGAGAAATACATAGAGAAGAAGATATATAACAAAAGACCGGAAAGAATGAAATGCACTGTTAAAGAAAACATGAAGCTCTTTTGTAACATTTCAGAGTGAAAGAGGATATTTATTTTAGAAAACAATTATAAGGCAAGATTTCATGTTGACTCTAAATGTCCATTTCATTTAAGTATGGAGTTATGAAAATGATTGTTTAGGTAGATGAATGGATGAATACCTAAGATAGGATAGGTGGTATTGACAAAAGGAGTGTCCGTATTAGATGAGGTGAAAGAGAAAGGTTGCCCTTGCAAGAGAGAGAGAGAGAGTTCAAACCACAAATAAATGGGCCTAACAAGGCAAAAGTACTGTCAAGGCTTGACAGTTACTAAATGCTTTTTTGCATTTGTACTACGAGTATACAGCTGGTCTTTACTAAATGAATACCGTTGAGTGATGTGTTCCTGTCAGCAGCGAGACTGGTTTTGTCAACCCTGATAAAGACAGCATGTATTTGCTCTCTTTAGCAGGGGTTCAGGGACAGTACTACTGCCTCACAGAGGAGCTCTTAAAAGACAAAAGCAAATGCCAACAGCAACCAAACTGAAGTAAACTTGAACCAGCTGTCACTATGTGGATTTTTGATAGAAGAATATGCTCATTTTGCAGAATGTACACAATTATCTCCTTCACTGAAAATAGAGTTATGCTGGGCCTTTTGAATTTCAGCAACAACAACTAATGCTATTTATGTGACTAAAATTAGTGCTACAACTACTGACACTACTACTAGTATGACTAATGTTAAGACCTAAATATTTTTCCATGCCGTTATGAGTTTATGTAACTAATAATTTCATCTGGAGTTATTTTAGTCATTAGTTAATATACTAATTCATTTTTCAGTTTACAGAAATAGCTACAAATCTGCTAGTACATACTCAACTCAGAAGATGTCATCTCAGATGTTGACAGATCATCTTAAAAATACAGTAGAGACATGTTAAAATAAAACAAATATAATAATAAGATAAATCACTTCAGGTTTTATGTCCATAAGTTGACATATCTTACTGATAAATTAGCTTCAAATTGCATTTATCTGACCGAAAACGGCAGAAGGCATTTGAAATGCTTCAAAATTTTACATTTTCGAAATAAAAAATTACTATGTAAGCTGCAAAATGCTATAAACTACAGTATGTGATACATACAGCTCTCTGTCGAAGTTTCAGCTGAGCCTGTAGAAACTTCAGGATATGAATGTTCGGGCATTGTAACTAGTTCATGAGAAAGAGAAGTTGGTTGATAAGAAGACAGATCAGTTTAAACAAACCCATGGAGTATGAAAATATGAGCATAACAGAAAGAAATAGGCAATTCGTAACAAAATTGTGGCCTAGAGAAAAACTGTGACGATGATGCAAAATCAGTTATCCAGTAAATAGAAAAACATCAGTATGCGATTGTTTTTACTAAGGCACCTCATTGATTGGTCAATGTATTGGTCATTACACCCTTTTGGTCGTCAGATTTTTGCATGATAGCAATAATCTAATCATTCTCCTTTATGCAACAAGATCTTGCCAACAGCAACTCAGAGTTCCGTAACTGCTGCTTAATCACTTTCGAACACCTTGCGGCTGTGCTAATTAGAACACAACTAACTTTGCTTGAATCAGATGTTTGTGTCTCAGCATGGGCACTTCAAATCAGATTCTGATACCAGGTTCATTATAGCTCTTGGGACTCTGCTTATAGATGCTGCCGGGCACACTTACACGCTTCAGAGACGGTGCCTCCTTCCTCACTGATGGCTGACCCGCAGCCCACCTGCGTGCACGCACTCAAGTAGAACTTATACCAGTTGTCCTCCTGCAGATCACGCAAGACCCACTGTGTTGTATCTGGTGCACCGATGTTCACAGATTTCAGCTCACCCAGAGTCTCATTAACTACAAGAACAACAAGAAAGTTGAGTTTTAAAAGATTTAAAACATTCAAAAGTGTGGGGTCAGTAAGAAGTTTTTAAACAAAGTGATGCTTTTATTTAGCAAGGATGCATTAAGTTAATCAAAAATGACAATGATTTCTATTTCAAATAAATGCATAGTTCAGTCAAGAAATTCTTCTGAGTAGCTGACTGGCACAATCTGCCAGTCGTTCTCTATTTCCTGTCTACACAACCTTGTAAATTACCGTCCAGCACGGTGATCATTTTCTTTAGCCTTCCTCCTCCCCAGCACCACTTGTCTAGATCTGTTATGGGGTTCTTCCTACTTTACGTAATTTAAAATTATGGATTTACTATCATATCTAGTAAAATCAAAAACCTACGTACTCCCTATCCTTATCAATAAAATGCTGTTAATTCAACATTCAAGAAAGCATCGTCATGCTTGAAACCATGTTCTTCAAATGTTATGCTCATCAAGGAAATCTAAATAAAGACACTATAATACATTTCCACTTTAGTTAAGCAGCACAATTTTTTTTTTATTTTTTTTTTTTACCTGCGATTATAATTAAAAATGAAGAAATCAGCATATTAGAATGATTTCTGAAAGATCATGTGACACTGAAGACTGGAGTAATGATGCTGAAAATTCAGCTTTGCCATCACAGAAAAAAAAAAACATTTGAAAATATATTATAATAGAAAACGGTTTTTTTTTTTATGTAGTATCTCACAATATTGTTGTTTTTGACTGTATTTTTGTAATATATAAATACGGTCTCCTTGAACATAAAATTCTTCTAAAAAACATAAAAACATAATCAATGTTATAGACCCCAAACTTTAAGTAAATACACCAGAATATAGCACAGTTAAACAGGGATTATATAAAATTCACCGAGACAGATGATGTAACATAAGATAAATCTGTGAGAGTCATACCTGTCTGATATTGCAGCAAGTATCCCGTGAGAAAGCCGTTGGTTTTATGCGGAGGCGCCCACACCAGCGTGATGGAGTCTTTCTGAAAGTTTGTTGCTCTCAGGATGGGAGGTTGCTCAGGAGCTGTGGGAAGATGTCAAGTGCTATACTGGTCAGTATGTACCTTAAATTAGGAATATATTTCAGTGCAAAAAGTCTTTATTTCATAACCACCTACAATTTAGTTCAACTGCTGAAATAGCATTTCAATTAAGTCAATGTCATTCTTTTCACACCTCCTTTCTATCTAAATTAGTCTTATTATGTTCAGCAATACATTTGGGTGAATAACAAACTGTGTAAAATTCAACTGAATCTACACAAGAACTAAACAATTGCCCAAACCACTGAATTTCAAAATGTGTCTACTGTCAAAGCATTCTTGCCTCCCTGTGGAGTTGTGAAAGAGATGGGACTGCTGCTGGGCCCATTCCCTCTCCGGTTAAAGACGTTGACAGTCAGGTTATATTCAGAGAATGGCTTCAGTCCTGGCACCATGGTGTGACTCCTGTTTCCAGGGATGGTGAGAGACTGTCTCTCTGAGGGAATTCTCTTAGAGGTCAACAGACTTTGATTTTGCCACCAGTGCACCTGGGGGCAAGAGACGGAAGAAAGAGAAAGAGGGTATTTATGAGGAGATATATATATATATTTTATGGAAAAGAAAGCAAGAGTGAAAATAGAGGCAGAGAGAGAAAAAGGCAATAAGAAAACACAGTGGAGTCTATTAAATGCTACAAACAGCTTGTTTGTTGCTGAATGACCATCTGCTTTTGTCCAGCACCACAGGACCTCTGAACTGGAGGGGTTGGGAACTCACAGTGTATCCTCCAAGATGGCCCCTCAAGGCGGATTGGGGCACCGGTGACCAGCTGACCCTCAGCAGCGTAGAGTTCAACACCTCCACAGATACGTTTTCGGGAGCCGCCAAGGGCACTGGAGAGGGTAACAGAACGCAGATCTGTTTAAGGCTAAACTTTCCCAACTGATGCAAGAGAGTAACAGCTCACAAATCACACATACACAACCATTTCCTCAAGCAACTAGAGCCACTGAGGGGAAAAAAAAACAGACTGTAATTAGGTGACACACTAACTGTTTCCAGGAAAAGTGCACATGCTAACATGAAGCTATCCACAGAGACATGTGGGTTCATAGGAAAGGCTCTTTCAGGGATGCAAACTCATCGGGCATAAAAAAAAAAAAAAAGACATAGATGCAACCCCCTTTAGCTTTAAAATGTGGATTTACATATATAGTGGATATAGGATATAGTGAAAAACTCAACCTAGACTCTTTTACTTTAGTTGTCTCAGACCACATTCACACTGTGTTTATGGAACCCATTTAATATTACTATACCATAATAATAATAATAATATTTATTAAATTATTATTAATAATAATAAAATTAAACCAATAAATACATGTAGTATGCATTTATTTATTGGTTTAATACATTAAACCAATACATACTTGTGGCAGCCATATCACCCTGCAGCCCAAGACTGGTTGCCCACTGAAGCTAAGCAGGGTTGAGCCTGGTCAGTACCTGGATGGGAGACCTCCTGGGAAAACTAGGTTGCTGCTGGAAGAGTGTTAGTGAGGCCCGCAGGGGGTGCTCACCCTGTGGTCTGTGTGGGTCCTAACACCCCAGTATAGTGACGGGGACACTACTGTAAAAAGCACCGTCTTTCGAATGAGAGGTTGTGACTCTCTGTGGGCATTAAAAATCCCAGGATGTCCTTTGAAAAAGAGTAGGAGTGTAACCCCGGCATCCTGACCAAATTTGCCCATTGGCCTCTGACCATCATGGCCTCCTAATCATCCCTTGGCTGCATCACTCTGTCTCCTCTCCACCAATAAGCTGTTGTGTGGTGGGTGTTCTGGCGCAATATGGCTGCTGTCGCATCATCCAGGTGGATGCTGCACATTGGTGGTGGATGAGGAGACCCCCCCCCTTCCATGTAAAGCGCTTTGAGTACCCAGAAAAGCGCTATATAAATGTTACAGATTATTATGTATTACTATTGTATTTTGAAAAATAAAAATTGAGTTGTTGTTGTAATACTTCATTATAGTGCTAATATATGTATGCCTTCATTTATTTACTTTTAAACAATAACTCATTTACTTTTTTTATTATTTTTTTTACAGAAAATTGCAGAGAAAACTTTGTTGATTTATAAATAGATTTATAAACAATTTTAATAACAAATTTAGGAAGATGGTCGCATGTGTTGCATTTGAAAATGCATGTTATAAGCGACAAACTCACTCACTTGCAGAGATGTTCATGTGTGGCAGCATTTGCAATTTTAACCACAGAAGCTACAGTAGTCTTTTTTTGTTTTTAATTTTTTGGCAACTCAAAAGTAGTGGTTCTCATTTCATCCCAATTTCAAAAACTTGTCGGATTTACATGAATCACAAGGACCTACACTGGCTGAAAAAAAAAGTGCAAAAATTGTACCTTTAGGAATACAACTGCTTGATATTGGGGCAGTACCCTCAAAGGGACACCTTTGTACCTTCTTTACAAGTAAAGGCTGCATAGTAGTACCATTACAGTAGTATGCACCCTTTAGGGGTAAATAAGGTGCTCCTTTAGGGGTAATATGCACCCTTTAGGGGTAAAGAAGGTACAAAGCTGTTCCTCAAGTGTACTGCCCCAGTGACAAACTGTTGTACCCCTAAAAGTACAATTTTTGCACATTTTTATCTGAGTGTATTTTGGATTCAAAACAACAATTATCACTGAAAAGTGTCAAGTTTGCATCCCTGCTCTTTGCAACAACTGCATGATAACTGTCAAGATCTACCTACAGCTAAAGCAACCGTGTTTTTGTGTATCTACAGTGATGCAGAAATATAACAGGGACAAAAGCAGCCCAACCTGTTGCATCATCCTCAAGACAATGCCAAATGTCAACTTGAGGCAAGGGCATGAGATGGAAAAATATGAAAATGGAATAAAACAAAAGTTAATCACATAAGTGCTTGGCAAAGAATGTATCTGATCCCTAAAAGCACAATGTAAAAGCTCCGCAGAAATGGCTGATCCTGGAAAAGAGTGGATTAGACCACTCTCCCAACTAATCTTCTAATCTTAAGTGTTTATTTTTGGCTAATCGTGGCAGTGTCACATGACTGTGAGATGAATGCATTAACAAGCTGTTTGACTCACGGTCTTCTCCAGAATAACCAGTCACCAATCTGGGCTCTGGTGCCAACCCGTGACGGTTGAAGGCCTGAATCTTGACCTCGTAGGGGACAAATGTTGGGGTGTCTCGCACCACAAATGAGTGTCTCTTCACCATCTGTTCTTTCCAACTGTCCTCGACACCCAGGAGCCTGTAGCTTAGTTTGTATTCCAGATCGGGACCGTTGTGCTGCACAGGCAAGAGCGGCTGGTGATTAAAGGGAAAAGTGGGTCAGAGCACTGCAAACGTTACTGAGAATTTGGAAAGAATGGAAGAGTTCGAGAGACATTTGCTGATGGGTTTGTGAAATCTGTCGTGGGAACCTAGTTTCTGGGGTGCCTCGCTTGGCTTTCTTTCAGACTTGCAATCTGAAGGAATTTTGACTCATAAATAGAGCATAAATTGGCTTGTGAAAGGGGATTTGCTCATATACTTGAATGCCAGTGCAAATTAAGCTGTTACTGCTTTAAAACTACAAGACACCAGACTTCTTAGGTGCTCCAGGAACATTTAGTTCCCAAGACAGTATTTGCTTCTAAACCATGCATATTTGCATATGCGTTAAGGTTGTTTGACAATGCTGTTTGCATTTTATTACCTCCCAGCTGATGTCCATCTGATGTGGCAGGTGACCCTCAATCTTAATGTTTTCTGGGTTCCTGTCGGGAGCTGTACAAATGTGAATATGAATTATTTAACATCTGTCTCAGTCAATAATACCATTGCCGTCTAACACTGCCAATGTGTATCACACATAATGACGAGCATGCAGTCATTGATAGTCTGAGGCAGCGCTCGCTTAAAAGAGCATTAAAATTGATCGAGCTTTTATAGACATCTGTATAATTTTCTCAGGGTAAATCCCCACAAAGACACGCTTCAAACAAATCCAAGGTGAACCAAGGACAGCCTAGACGTTGGATGGTAACACGTCACGAAAGTCTTCAAGGATCACAGGTATCCCTACCACATGGAGGTGTCTTATATCTTTCAGAGGGCATGCTGGGACGGCTTCTCCCAATAGTATTGACAGCGATGACTCTGAACTGGTAGTTAATGTGGCCGTAGAGCGTCAAGGGGGCTGAGAACTGGCTGCCTGCGACTCGTAGAAGCTCCTTCCACTTCTCTGGCTCCCAGTGGTTCTCTTCGTACTGGATGATGAACTCTAGTCATAGGAACAGAGCGCAGCGGTCATTGAATATGCAGAGCGCACACTCTCAATACACTGTGGTTCGGCCCCAGTGGGAGCCCTCTTGAAATATTGTAGAGCAATGTTTGAGTACGAGCAACGTCCATGAAAACGACTTCAGAGGAATCTGCTTAAAGCAAAAGCCAGCTACAGAAGCACTGAAAATGGGTACCATTACATATGAAGGGAACGCTAATGGAAGCGTTTTGCATTTGTTCTGTAGCCCTGACAGTACAGTACTTTGATAAGATGCATTTTACCTGTTATGGGACTGTTATGATCACTGCCGGGTGCCCAGTGGAGCCTCACACTGCGGTCTTTCGGTTCAGTGAGTGTCAGTTGAACCGGTGGATCTGGGACATCTGTGTGGCATTTAGGACACAAACACTATAAACAAGCTTCATATCATAGATTTTTAAAGGGATAGTTCACCCAAAAATGAATATTTTGTGATCATTTAGTCACCCTCATGTTGTTTCAAACCTGTATGAGTTTCTTTCTTATGTTGAACAGAAAAAAATATATTTTGAAGAATGCTGGTAACCAAACAGTTGATGGTCCCCATTGACTTCCATAGTATTTATTTCCCTACTATGGAAGTAAATGGGGGCCAACGAATGTTTGGTTCTTCAAAATTTCTTAAATTGCATTCAGTATAAGATATAAACTTATATGGGTTTGGAATGACTTGAGGGTGAGTAAATGATGACAAAAATTTGTGTGTGAACTATTCCTTTAAGACCATTCAAAAAACAATAAGAATCGCTTAAAGAAATAACTGGTGCAATAATGATCACAAAGTCTACACAATATGTTTTGTGTTTTCTGTACAATCTTTTGCAGAGATTGCTACTCTATTATTTGAATATTTTTCCAAGCAGGTCTATTATTGTGGGATTAAAGTAATATATAATCATTACAACACAGTCTAGTTGGTATTCATTCTAGTCTCAAAAGGTCCTTCAGTTGTACCTAACACAGTTATGTATGCAGAAGCTGTATCTTGGTCCAGTGATGTTCGAACAACGCAGGTGTAATTCCCTTGATCACTGTGGCTCACATTGACAATCTGGAGAATTCCATCATCTGTGAAATATCTGCAAATAACCCAAAACCGGTACAATATAAAATAACAGTTAGGTGATAGTGGATTGATAAAATATTGCTAAATAGTAGTTCAAAGTCTCGAAATGTCTTTCACAAAGTTCAAAGTATCTTACATTGTTTCAGATCTTGAATGAAATAAGCAATGTGCATTCCAGGAATATTTATTGTAACTTTCTATGTTGGCAGCAATAGTCAATGGTAAAACAAGGCAAGAAACAATGACTCATTGACAAAGTTCATAGAAATGTATTATTTGTCTTTAATGTGGTTCTAAAAACTTTTACACCATTTTCAACTACATTTAAATGGAATTCTTCTAAAATTTGATGTAACCAAGTATAAATTAAAGTATAAATTAATAAAATATTTTCCTTACACCTTGAATTTGAGTTTACAATCATTATTTTCAATGTAATCAGTATTTATTTGTAAATATTATGAATTATTAATTAACAAATACTCTGGTTCTGTGGGAGTCGCACCACATGACTACAACTTAC
Source organism: Barbus barbus (assembly GCF_936440315.1). Classification (NCBI taxonomy): domain Eukaryota; kingdom Metazoa; phylum Chordata; class Actinopteri; order Cypriniformes; family Cyprinidae; genus Barbus; species Barbus barbus. The sequence goes on from NC_136719.1 coordinate 8,268,195, forward strand.
ATTCTACAACATGATCTAACATTATTTTTCATCATAAAAGGTCAAATAACCTGATATTTTACAAGTCTTGTTGACTATGAATCACAGATGAACTTCAAAGCAAAATTCAAAGCAATCAATTCCCAAATTTCCAGGCAGACCGGAAAAATAAAGTGGTTGAAGTTGCTATGCAGCCTTACAAAAATAGAAACCAGGCATCTGTCGAATGAAGTCACCACTTATAGTGCAGACAGCTCCATTGATTATAATGGAAGTGATCTAGTTTGTCTCAGGACGGTATAGACGCATTGTCACAGGCGGATCTGTGCCTTTTGTTATGTTTGAAATGACAAATAAGAGCTACGTTAAATGTTGTCTTGACAATCAATGCACATCTCTTATGTTCACCAAGTGTTTGTCTCCAATATTTTTAAGTACAAAAAATGATTTGCGGTTCGACTGGAACTAATCTGCAGCACAGAACTGAATCATGGCCAGCTAATTGGCGACCTGAGGTAGAGATGCAAACATAATTTGCCTGGAAGGAAATAGCTAACAGTCACAACAACAAAACACTGCATTTACACAAAAGATCCTGTTGGGCATCATATTCCAGCCAGTAGAAAAGAGGTTAAAGCTCCTGCTCATTAGCTGGAGTACCTTTTGATTTTCAAGAGAGACATTTCGCCCATAAGAGCTTACTATTACTGATAAAAGCTTACAATTAATCTAGCTCGGCTCTGTTACACGACTACAAAGTGTAAGCACTTAATCCATGATTCCAGCACTGATAAAACTATAAATAAAATGTCTGCACTTCAAAAATGTTATAGCTCACACTAATCCTTCCTGTTTTGACAGCACAACCCTTTTTTAAACCAGGATTTACTTAAATGGCTTCATTGAATTCAAAGTTGAACCATTAAGGACAACCTATCTCATCCTACTTAGGGAAAACAGGTCACCCACCCTTCAGAGAAGTTTGAGAGGATATTCATCCCATCTTTCATCCACAGGATCTCCAGCTCTCTTCTGAGGGTGGGATCGCACTCCACCTGGCACTCCAGCTCTGCCATTGATCCTCTTTTGACCTTCATGTCTTGAGGAGGTTCGACAATCCTCGTTGAATCTATCAACAGAAGACCTTTGGTTTCAGTAATGATCAGGAAGCAGAAAGCTTTTTGATTAAGGAAGGTGGCTAACCTTTAATGAAAAGTTCAGTGGTGAGGCTCACAGTGCCTTCGGAGTTGTTTGCCAAACATTTGTACTGGCCCATATCTTCCATCTCGACTTTTTGAATCTGCAGGGAGCCATTCTTCAGGAGAGAATATCTCTCTCCATCTAGAGAGCCCTCTGGGTCTTCTCTTCTCCTACAAAACAAACATTGAACCCTTCAGAGTTCCTCTGAAATAGAGGCCCATGGGAAGGGCCTTAACTGAAATGACTACAGATGCTCTGTTGATAAAACCAAATCCAATGTAGCCTAGTTTTTTTTTTTTTTTACCATGACTTTCAAAATTGACCAAAGGCTTTTGAAAGGAAACTTTTCAAAGAAGAAAAGAGTATAAATACGAGTGCAAAAGGAGGATCCCCTAGAGAGAACAGACATTTCAAAAGGCCTATAGATCTTGCAGTGTCTTTTCTCAATGTGTTGTCCCTTTTCCTTCACTTAATTCACTTGACCCTAGTGGGTCTCTGCACTGCTGTTATCAGACACTCTGTGCCCAACAACTATCATTCATATATTATATCCAATTAAAATACATAGGACACTCATACACCGTGTCCTAACCAGGCGTGATGTGATAAGACTCCTGTGACAAGAAACTGAGTGTGAAAATGGTCCGTGACGCAACACAACCAAGCACAAAACAGCCAATCAGAGGCATTATCTCTGTTTCACATGCACAACGCACTGAGCGAAAAGAGAGTAAAACTACATTCAGCATCAGTAGACGGCATGCTTTTAATGGTTTACATTTAATTTGACTTATAATCTCTGATTCTTTTACAGTTAGTCTCTCCTCGTCCGAGTTTGATTTTTAATATACATGAATACGTTACTTCAGTCCAATGAGATTTCAGTGTGTACAAATAAAGAAACCAAGCGACCAACAAAATGTAGCCTCGCTCGTTACTTGTCGTGCAGACCAAAACTCTGATCAACAGAAAAGAGACCGCTCACTTGTGGCTTATCATGTTGCGTCTGGTTATGACACGTTGTTAAAATTGCAACTCTTGTTACCAAACTCACCAGTTAATAGTGGCAGGTGGTGAACTAAAGACTTTGCAGTCCATAATCACACTCTTGCCTAACATTGTCGCATACTCCAGATAAACCCGCGTCAGAATCAAAGGGGGATGATCTGAGGGAAAGCCAGACCATTAGTCAAAACATTCGTGCACACAGACAAACATCAAACAGTCAGCACAGCATATGGCTCACTTTCTGAGCTGTAGTTTAAAACCGAGGCACACTCCCGATATCACAATTAAACTGTAAAAAAGCTATTAGCATATAAAAGAGCTCTCTTCTTCTGCCAGCTACAAACAGGAAACAGTGACCGAAGTAGTTCATAGACACATACTCATACACGTTTCATGTTTTTCTTCTACGTCAATTGCGAAGCAACAGCTGCTTAACCCTTAAGCCATTACATGTCAGCAAGAGCATCATATCATAATCAAAGGCAAGAAAACTTAAATGAAGACCACAAGCCTCTCTTATGGTGCTATGATTAATTGATGCATGTCAATTAGGTGAGTTGCGCATCAGTAGCACTGACCTATTATTGTGCTCTGAAAATTACAATATGATATTCATCTTCTTCCAATTTACACAGGTAAGTGAAGTACTCACTCATGACAAGCACGTTAGTGTTGACAAGTAGGGTCCCGTGCTTGTTAGAGACCTCACATTGGTACACGGCAGTGTCTTTCTTCTGTGCTCTGAGGATGATTATTCTGTCATCAAGCATTTCGTAATTGGTAGAAGGAAAATCTGGGGAGAAAACAAACTTGTATTGGCACCCAAAGTGTTTAGGAGAGACTGGGGTTATTTGTCACACGGGCTTTCACAGTACACTACCATTCAAAAGTTTGGGGTCAGTAAGATTAGTAATGTTTTTGAATGTTTTTTTTTGTTGTTGTTCTGCTTACCACTGCTTACCATATATTTGCAATTTAAAATAACTGTTTTCTATTTGAATATATTTTAAAACGTAATTTATTTCTGTGATCAAAGCTGAATTTTCAGCATCATTACTCCAGTCTTCAGTGTCGCATGATCGTTCAGAAATCATTGTAATATATTGATTTGCTGCTCAAGAAACATGTCTTCTTATTATCAATGAAAAAGTTGAAATATTTTTTTTGTACCATTATAAATGCTTTTTGTAATTTAACGCATCATTGCTGAATTAATTTTAAATAGTAGTATCTTAATAAAAATCTTACTGGTCACGTGAACTCGTGAAATTTCAAGATGCATCTAATGAACTCTCTCTTTTTTTCAGGGGCAATAACAGTGCAAATGTTCAACAGCCAAGACTAGAAATTATGCATCTATACACAAACTGACTTTTAAAAATAAACTGAGAAATTGAGTAAAAAAAAAAATTACAGCTAGTTGTCTATATTGTAATATTTCACATCATTATAACAGCAATACACTTCTGAGGTACATATTTAGAAGATACATAATTGACTTTTTTCTTCTGCTGCTGAAATATCATTTTACCAGAGCATGTACATTGTGCATAAATACAGAGGTGGCCACATATTCACTGCTGTCTAACGGAAAGGAACAACAGACTGTTCTCACAGCCAGTAATTGCACATTTGGCAGTGGCTTTGAGCCGACAAATTTAGTCAAATGGGCATGATAAGGGTGGGAGTGGAAGGGGTTTAACACACCATCAAGAGGCTGGCCATTTCTCTTCCAGGTGATTGTGGGTTGTGGTTTTCCTCTAGCAGAACACTTGATGTGGATGTCAGATCCAATCTCTGCTAACTGACTCTTCACTGGCTCCTCCTGCCACCTGGGTGGCTCTGAGACACAACATATGAATTGAATATGGTTTAAAGCAACTTCCTATCTAGAGCAATACTGCCCCCCTGTGTTTATAAGTGACATGACTTTAAATTTGGCAAAACATGGTCATGCAGAATGAGGCATTGATTTGTGATTTGTAAGTACTAACAAACAGCCAGTATGCTAGAAATATGCATGCAAGTGAGAATTATAAATACGCTTCATATAAAAATAGTTCAGTTAAGTAACTTTAATTAATGCATTAACTATACAGTAATTATCTAACAATGAGCAATATCTTTGTCACAGTATTTATAAGTCTTAATGTTAGTAATTAAAAATAGTTGTTTACTGTTAGCCAGTGTTATCTCAGGTCATTAAATAATATTGACGTACAACTTTATTTGAATAATTATTAGTAAATTAATAAACTTCGGGCTTAAGACCTTGTAAATGTTTGCATACCCTCCACAACAACGTGGAAATGATGCACAGCGTCACCAAGATAATTTTTGGCTTTGCACATGTATTTCCCTTCATCCTGATCTGTGACGTTTGGTATAGTCAGAAGCTTTCCATAGTTCTTGATTTGTGTACGCTTCGGTAAATTGTCCCACATCTTGATCCATTCTATTGCCGGTGTAGGCCTGAGAAAATACAAAAATAAACCGCTGTCAATCTCTCCGCCAGTGGAAATGCATTTACGCCATGTAGCGTTTATAAACCCAACATGGTTATAGGGAAGTGAACTCACAGTCCTTCTGCGATACACTCCAGCTCTAGCTCTTCTCCTTTTTTTAGGTATGTTGTTGAATGACTGGAGGGCACCAAAATGCTCGGCTTCCTCTTCTGAACTGAATGGGGACAAATGATGGTAAATGGCCTCAACATGGATAAAAACAGAAACATACTTTCATGTCTGAACAAGAATAGACCAAAGCCTGAAAAAAATTCAAGATATATTCTCAGAGAACAGGCCATTATCTCACACAATTTTGAAAGTGACAGTAAGAAGTTACTTTGTCACATTTTAATGGTTCTTATAAAAGAACACAGCTCAAGAAAACTGAAGAAAACTCCAGAAATGGCTGGCAAACTAGCAAGTGCTAAAGCCTAACAAAGGTTTAAACTTCTTGTGGCACAAAGTAAAACCCTTACATAAAATCATGGTAATAAAAGCCACAAACGAAAGGTTAAATGAAGGTTTTTTACTTATTTAAACAGCACATTTGACAAAATATGTTACTCTGTGACTCACCACTCATCATGTCATCATCCCCCTGGCCTAAAAAAAAAAAAGAAGAAGAAATTGAAAGAACTGAATTTTCAGCACATTTAAATGGTAATAAATAGCATAGCATATAAACAATAAATACTATGTAACTGTACTAGGGATAAGTCAGGGTGGTCAACTAATCATAAAACAACTGAATTGATTTTAGGTTTAGATTTTTTTTATGTTAATATATATTTTTAATATTAATATTATGGTCACACTTTATTTTAAGGTCCAATTCTTGCTATTAACAAACTACGAAGTTTGTCATAAAAGCAATGCTCATACCTAAATTTAACAACTACCTTACTATTAATAAGCAGCAAATTAGGAGTTTATTGCGGGAAAAGTCGTAGTTAATAGTGAATGTGTTACCTTTTTTTTTTTTTTTTAATAACATGAACTGATAAATTATAAGGCCAGGAATGTTTAAGAAAGTAAACAGGGTAACTCTGATGTTATGTTGATTTTAAAGAGGATTACGTTAAAGACAGTTACTGTTAAATTATTGCCATGCTAAATCACAGCATGCTGACAATACACTAAAACCAGGTTGCATCTATAAATTGCATCCACTTTAATGAATCGCACCTATACAGCCATTTAAGCATTGCTTTTGGAAGTAATCTAATACATTCAAAAATATATTTAGACAATTAAAAAAAATAATAATAATGTAATTGTTAAACTGTATACTTTATCTATTGTTGTGCATCTCAGTTTTTTTTTTTTTTTTTTTTTTTTTTTTTTTTTCAGTGTCATAGGAGCTTCAGTTTCATAACACTGTTAAGCTAAAAAATACTTTTAAAAACCATCTTGTCACATTATGCTGTGCTTTTGCCCAGCTGTTCATGAAAGCAAGAATGTGTCCTATGTCACCCAAAACCAGCATAAGAGGTCGTCATTGATATGGTGATTAATAGGTTGTGAAAATATGTACATACACAAACTACAGACAACAATTCATTTTGAACTGTTTGGGATCAGTAAGATTGTTTTAAATTAAAAAAATTATTCAGAAAGGATGCAATAAATTGATCAAAAGTGATAGTAAATACATTTTTAATGTTGCATGAATGCTGCTCTTTTGAATCCTGCAATATCTTTCCACATAAATATTAAGCAGCACAATTGTTTTCAGTATTGATAATAATAAAAAAAAAAATGTTTCTTAAGCATCAAATCAGCATATTATAATGATTTCTTAAGGATCACGTGACACTGAAGACTGGAGTAATGATGCTGAAAATTCAGCTTTGCATCACAGGAATAAATTACTTGTTAAAATATATTACAATAGAAAACAGTTATTTTAAATTATTTTTAATATTTCACAATATTACATTTTTTTACTGTATTTTTGATCAAATAAATGAAGCCTTGATAAGCATAAGAGACTTCTTTCAAAAACACTGAAAGATCTTACCGATCCCAAACCTTTGAAGGTTAGTGGAAAAAACAATGTTCTGTTTCATTTGCTTTAAATGCTATCATGTTTATGAGATTCTTGCCACATACTTGACTTGACCTTCAGGGCCATGCGGGGTTTCTGAACGATTGTGCGTATCCTGGAAAAGGAGGCAAAACAGCAGTAGTCATCGTGGCTATCTTCCACCAGTGTATTAGAGAAGTACAGATTCCCATTGAGGCCCATGGACACCCTCTCATTCTGCTCAATGTGTCGAAGATCTGAGAACAATACAGAGAGGAGGGCTAGCTTAACACGAGCAACAGGACATCGGAGAGAGCAACCATCCAAACCGCCCAGAAACAGTCCCATTTGACAGACTGCACAGCAGATAACAGGCATCATGGGTAGAGCTTTGAATGCTCAGGCATTCTTGTTCCTCTCAAGAAGTGTAGGTGGCTAGACGTGATTAAGCCGCCTCTTCAGTTCAAGAAGTGAAGGCATGTACAATAATAACGCTCATTGCTTTTTTAATCAACTGTCTTGCTATCCAGTATAAATATCTAAAAAAAGTACATTTACTTGAGAAGAAAAGTTACATACAGTAAGTCTTTCCTTCACAGAAAGTTAATGAGAGGTTCATGCTTATAACAAGGAAAATCATATATTTGCCAATGGGGGTAAAAAAAATTATTCAAACAGATAATTCAAGTTTATTTTTCTTACCCTCACTAATAAATTCAGAAAAACATTTAGAAACCAAAATTCACACTTCAGAATTTTGCTTATTATTGGGCCTATATGCATATTATTGCATTTTTAATACATTTTAATGGCATTTTGTTTACTTTTAAAGTTTTGTTCTGTTTTCAGGTGTGAGCATTTGACTAATTTATTGTTTTACTGGCTTGACGGAAAGAATCAAATTCTTCAAATGTCACATTCCCTGCATTCTTTACAAATTGCAACATGTAACATTTATCATCAAAAGCCTGTTATTAGCGGAGGTGCTTATGTTGAGAACTCCAGTCTGGCGCCAGAAAAGATAGTTACAGTTGGTTGAAATATATGCAGACATCTGTTTATCCATTTAGCCAAAAACAAGGAGATGACTGACATATCACAAACAATAATGTTTGCTGTAACAGCTGAGGAAATCTGCAGCAGTGATATTTTTGTATCATTAATATACTATTATATTTTCTGTTAATATTTTTCATTAGATTTTTTTTTTTTTTTGTCAAATTTTCACTCAAGTTTTGTTAATTTTGTTGTATGTTTCAGTAAGTTTTTATGGTTTTAATTTAAGTTTTGGTTAACAATAATGACCGAGATGTGAAGGAGTGATATTCAAACTAAAAAGAAATTCACAGCATTAAGATGATCTGCTTAGATCCCTCTATTTGGCAAATAAAGTGTCTTGAACTACCATTAGTCATCCAGTACAGCTGCCAAGGTGGAGTTCCTTGAGGTGGGTTACACTCCAAAACCACCGAATCGCCCTCTGTGACCACCACTGGCTCTGTCTTCACCTTGGGAAACTTGGGTACCACTGTGAGCAAGCACAAAAACAACACAAATAAACTCCTTTAAATTTATAGCAATCACTTTCTTACTAAAGTGTAGGCTACCAGTGAAGCTGTCGGTAAGACACTATCAAGATTAAAAACCAGTTGAGCAGCATCATGTTGGACGTGCTTAAGTGGTTACATGCAATATGCAAATTTCTTGGAACAGATCTGAGGATATTCTCAACACTAGAATTTCTAGAATCTTCTATACTGATTTCATGATCAGCAGCCGAGATAATGTGTAACAGGGGATATATGAACTGTGACTTACTAGGCACAATAAATTCTGATTCCTCTGATATTGCAGTTCCGAGCTTGTTTGAGGCATAACATCTGTACTTTCCCTGGTATTTCACTTTCTCTTTAGTGTTGGGTATCTCAAAGGTCCCACTACTTTCTTCTTTAATGAGCCGAGGGTCTTTATGCGGGTCAAAATCCATCCCATCTTTCGTCCAGCGATACCTGTTCAATTAAAACACACAACAGACGCCTGTTAGGCATGCACATTAAAAAAAAAAGAAAATAAAAAAATTGAGAGAAAGGTTTCATGGATGTTAAAGGTTCTTCATGGAACCATCGATGCCCATAATAATAATATATATATATATTTTTTCTATTTTTAACTATTTTTGAGAGTGTATAGTTAGTGCATATCTTCTTTTTTCTTCTACTTTTAAGTTTACTGTGCTTCAACTCTCTTTCCACACACATCCTTTCACCAAATTCATAAATGATATCAACAAAACCTTATTTTCATTTTGAATTTTTACATGTTGCACAAAGAAATGGCTAAGCTTCTTTCAGCCCATTAAAGGCAATTTCATCTGGATATTTCTTCAGTTTTTCTGCCTGCACTGACATCCTTAAGTACCGGACATCTCACTCACGTAGGTCTTGGGTTGCCTTTGGCTTCACACTTGAACAGGACGTTCTCATCATATGGCAAGGCAATGAGAGAGCCTGAGGTCTGAGCAGTGATGGTCGGCAGCTGCTCCACTACAGGAAACATATCACAAGATAAAAGAGCTGTTGAGATGGTCATCTGTGCTAAAAAGAATGCTTGTTTCTGGAAGAGTTTACTGGATAATAACATGTAATACTGTTGAATAATGATCATAGCCTCAAGTTGAAGTTGCATTCATAAGAACAAACACCTGAGAACAATTTAACTGTCTTGGCACTTACCGTGAGGAGGGAAATAAAGACCAAGGGCAGTGGAGAAGAAGGCCGACAGGAACCCGACAATAAGGCTCCTGAGCCCCCTCATCCCAGCCAGCAGATAAGGACAAAGGTGAAGTAAATGCAGAAAACACCCTCACAGAGTTGTAATTTTAGCAAGAGCTCTTCACTGACTCTTCCAAGGAAAAGATCTAAAGAGACATAAAGGAGTACAAGAGTAAGAACAGAGAACAAATTGTAATAAATCCTTTTACAGTAAAACTGAGAGGGGATTTGAAGAGCTGTTCTCTTTGAACCGGTAGTCTTAGGTATTTTACAACATTTTGGATTTATAGCAGGTGAGATGCTTTTAAAACATTTTCACCTCAAGCAAAAGCAAGATTATATTGATGCAAATCATCATCGCAGTCTGCAATAAAATATAGGAACTGGGTCAATGATGTGACACTATTTTCCCCCTAGCTATTAAATACATTAAACTTGCCATTCATATACAGTGAATTGAGTACACCTTTTCTATGATGAATGTTTTTAATTGCTGTATTAAAACTGGTTTTGATATTTTGGGGTACATAAAGCCAATTTTTTTTCAAAGAAAAAAAAATAACAAAACTGCTTCACTGTTAATCACTGCTATTTATTAATATTTAAATGCACTTGTCTACAAAATCAAGTCATGTGGAGCAAAAAAAAAAAAACTACAGAAAAATACTAACAGGAAATAATATCATAAGGACGCATTCAGACCTTCATTACTCATTAGTGTCAATAAGTTCCCAAAATATCAGAGAATTTGACCTTTTTAGGACAGGAGGTTAGTTCAGGTTATAAAATATCATGTGGTGGAGACAGTCACTTCATCCATTTCTAAATGAATCAGCCTATTGAAAGAATCGGCTAAATAAATGACTCAGTGACTCACTCATGACTGACTCAAGACAGTTACTTGCTGCCAGCTACTGTCCGTTTTCTTTTCATTTTTAAAGCACAATTTCATTTTTTAGCATTTCACATCTATATATTCAAATTGTTATTTTTAAAACACTATTCTCATAGCATGTTATGCAATTGTAATTGCAGTGTAAATGCATTCATGCATTACACAGTCTGTGCAAACCTGAAAACTTTGGCAGTGCAAAAATTAATTAAGCTGATACTAATCTCATTTGATTGGTAACAGCTCTATAATGCCTTATTAATAAAATTTAATTTATTGATTGTTTATTGACTTTATGTTTATTGAAATCAAGGTTGCAAATACCAGGCTTTAAAGTTCTTTTACTGGTGTTATCCAGCAATTACGCAAAATATAAAGAATATGAAAAGCTTTGGGTGTCAGCTGTCCAGGCCGTGCCTAAACCTGCCAAGGTATACGAGCTCAAAAAAAACCTCAACAAAATACTGCCTACTTATCATCATTAACAAACTCCCAGAAAATAGTGAGATATAATTTATTTATAGTCACATGTAATCAAGGGTTATGGCAAATATTGTAGAAAGTTTAATATCTGCAGCTTCCAAAAAAAAAAAAGCTTTAGAAAAAAATTTTAGCATGTGCAAAGTCAAGACACAAAGGTCGCAAGGCTAAAATGAAAGCCATCGGCTGAGAAAAGAATTTGACGTTGTTTATTTCGCTGACTCGTGTGCGTTGTTTGCCTTCACGCCTCCGTGAAGGCTGATGAACCGTGAGCGCGCTCCTGCTGCAGGCTCATTCCACACATAATCGTTTACATTCACAAGCTGCAAAGAGTCAAGCCGCCTCCACAAATTACCAGCATCAACTTCAGATTAATTTATCTCATCCAGGAGTGGCCAGAGGTGATCGACTGTCTCACTCTCGCCCCTAGCTCATAATTTGGAGGCTGGGTGGATAAGTCTTCCCCTGTCTCATGAAGAGCAATCAAAACACCTGGATGGACTCGAGGAATCAGCACACTAATTGCACTGACAACATCGATGCCCTGAGATGCTGAGGTCTTGCAGAAGAGGAAAATGTGTCTGCAGAATGATAGTGGTTCTGTTGAAAAATTTAAAAGGGCCAAGTGAAACTATATAAAACTGTGATGTCTGATATCGAGATGAATGAGAATGATAGTCAAAGATAGTCATCCATCTGGTGCATGTTTACATAGAAAAACAAGTAAACAAAAATGCAGAGAGACTAGGTCCTGTGTGAATGGCCCTTATAAGCTCAGTTGAATATTTATAAAATACTGAAATAAATTACTATGCAACATGTATTTGTAAGTCATAATAATGTAGTAATCTGTTTTTTTTAAGTTTTAGATGTTGCAATTTTAGCTTTTTTAGCAACTTTCATATATTAAAATATATTATTTGGGATATAAAGACCATGTTGGAGGGGTGGATTGCTGTCTGAAAGGGCCCACTATGGTCAAAATGCCTCTAAAATTATTTCAGAATATGTAGAAATTGACAGATAATAAAAAAAACATACAGTAATTAATAAAATGTGGATGTGGAGGATGAAGATGCAGAACATGGAGATTAATTAGTAAAATTAATTTAAAATAGATCCAAAATATGTATTGTATGTGATTTTTCATAAAATCCTTAAGGTTATGAAATGGCAAATAGGATTATATCGGTGAACTATTTCCTGAAATAGTTATTTTGAATAAGCACACTACCATGCAAAAGTCTGGGGTTAGAAAGATTTATATATATATATATATATATACTGTATATATTTGAGAGAAGTCCCTTATGCTTATCAAGGCTACATTAATTTGATCGAAAATACAGTAAAACAGCAACACTATGAAAAATTATAATTATAATTATTATTAGAATATATTTTAAATGTAATTTATACCATGATTTCAAAGCTGAATTTTCTGCATCATTACTCCTATCTTCAGTGTCACATGATCCTTCAGAAATCATTCTAATATGATGACTTACTCCTCAAGAAACACTTCTTATTATTTTCAATGTTGAAAACAGTTGTGCTGCTTAATATTTTGGTGGAAACCATGATATTTTAGGATGAACAAAATGTTCGAATGAACAGTAGTGTTGAATGGTATACTTAGGTGTTGCTGCTTACAATACTGTATATGTATTGCTATAATTAAGTATTTGCATCTGCAGGTGCCTTTATATTTACATAATTTAATCAAAACAAACTTATTTTACAGTTTATTTTTGTACACAAAATGTGATGCATCAATCTATCAGAAAAAAAAAATTACATAATAAATTTTTATAATTTTATAATACATTCTTCTCATAACAATATGGAGTAAACTTCTGACACCATTCACAAACCCAAAACTACTGAGATCTTTCATTCTGGCAAACAAGTGTCACATTTATCAACTGCAACAGCATAACTGAACCAAATACATCCACTTCAAATCATACTGTAATTATTTACTGATCTATTTCAAATGAACAAATTAAAAACAACACGCGCAGCAAGTTAATCAAACAATGAGACTGAGGAAGACAAACTCAATGAAGCACATGACTGCATATTTCATCCATTAATCCTGAATACAGAAAGATACCACAGACTAACATCAGAGAAAACTGCTGAGGCTTACAGGTACACCTTTCTCATTTGCTTCACTGTCACCACACACTTTAACCATTAAACAAACAGCCAACTAAACAGAACAAGGAAACTCTGCTTACTTACAAGTACACACTCACACACATGCTGTCAAGACAGTATTCCCAGAGGTGGTAGTGATAGTATTAAACAGCTTTCAGACTGAGCATCCAAACTCTCATCATGCTCTTCAAATTCCTACAGAGAGAGAGAGAGCAAGAGAGAGAGTCCGAAAACATGCCCCGGCACTCCAGCAAAGCACTAAAGGGGATCCAGTGAGGAGACATATGTCGGCAAAGCCTCTCACCGGGATAGGAGGCTCGCTAAACCTTTGACAAAGATTCAAATAAAGCCTGATCCGCCGAGCTATTCACAAACCATTAAAGAATAGTCCGGAAAGTGCAGGAATTCCTGCCTACACAACTCAACGCATCAGAACAACCTTGACATGAAAACACAGCAGTCTGGAGAGACTTCGCCACTGAGCGATTTGACTGAAAAAACAAACCTTGAAATCATTTTATCCTCCTATAATCATTCGTAAACAAAAAAGAGTGGTTTGATGAGTCAAGTCAAATAGGAAACTGCTTTGATTAGTGATAGTAGCATGCAGTGTGTCAACAGTGAAAATCCTCTTAGTATAATGAAGACTATTGTCTTAATTCCTAATGCCGTCTTATAGGGTCGGTGGATGCACCCCGATTGCATTGTGCAGAGACACAACACGCAATTGCTTGTTGATAAAACACAGCTTGTGTTTATAAGGCCATTTTTATGTTTATGCACAATTTGATGACTAACGAGTGGAGTATAATGACTTTTTTTAGTGCTTCGTGTCATTTTGTGATCTCAACCTGCCTATTGACCTGGCTACTTAGTGCTTTCTACCACCATATGGCATGTAGAAAGTACAAACAAAGCCTTAATAGCAGAGTGAAGGACACACTCACTTTACAGTATGTCTCGGTACAGCTGAACATACATAATGCAACAACACATGATTCCAGACTGAGACATATACACACAAAGCAAGCAAAGTATAGACAGTGGACACAAAGTTGTATACTTTTTGCATATAATGTGTACACCGCAATGTAAACGTTATACAGAAATGCACTTTACTAGCAATGCTGACATAAGCTGTTTGAGTAACAAGGAGGGGAAACAATTGTCTGGTATTGCTTTGAGTTCAATAAACAAAAAGTTAATATAGAGTGCCTATCTTATGTTTTAGATACAAAGTTGCCAGTTACTTTGTTTTTGCGCCATCAGTGAACATTGTTCAAAACGGAGCAACAGTGGAAATGTTGCATTCTGTAGAAGTGGTGTTTAATTTCTAAATGATTAAGTGTTCTTTAACAAATCAGCCGGGTAGATGATTCAATCACAGAATTGTATACTTTTCAAAATACTTATATGCACATTATTTGATATAAAGTGACTGTAATGACTTTTATATATATCCAGTCATTGCTGTAAAAAAAATCTAAGAATCCTGAAAATCAATCAATCAATGTTTCCACAATAAATAAATAAATAATAAAACAAACTAATAAGCACAACTGTTTTCATTGATAATAATATGAAACTTTTCTTGAGCTGCAAATCATAATATGAGAATGATTTTTGAAGGATCATGTGACATTGAAGACTGGATTAATTATGATGAAAATTCAGCTTTGCATCACAGGAATAAATTGCATGTTAAAATATAGTTGTAGTTGTAATAATATTTCAAAATATTACTGTTTCGACTGTATTTCTGATCAAATAAAAGCAGACTTGGTGAGCAAAAGAGACTTGTTTTTAAAATTTAATGAACATTTTTAAAAATCTTATTGACTCCAAAGTTTTGAACAGAGATAGATAGATAGATAGATAGATAGATAGATAGATAGATAGATAGATAGATAGATAGATAGATAGATAGATAGATAGATAGATAGATAGATAGATAGATAGATAGATAGATAGATAGATAGATAGATAGATATAGATAGATAGATAGATAGATAGATAGATAGATAGATAGATAGATAGATAGATAGATAGATAGATAGATAGATAGATAGATAGATAGATAGATAGAGAGATCACAATGCTAATGGGGTATACTCTAAGTTTAACCTCATTTTGATTTATAGATGTTGCCTCCAACGTAACCTCATTTAATAATGAACAGATGTTCAACATCATCAAATAATGAGTCAAACGTTCCTAAATTAAGCCATGTCTCTCATTAAGTGTATATCATACCAAGACACTGCCCCTGAATTCCAAACATTTGTCAACTTCAACATGTTCATAGCCTGCCAATGTCACTGCAAACAAAACACAGCCTGCTGTGACAGCTGCCTTTTGACCTTTGTCTGGAGCAAACATACTCATTAATTCTTCATGATTCACGATACTACAAATGTAACTATTTATCTTTACACCGGAGGTTTTACAACATAATTAAAATATTTAAACAACACTAACAAAGCTTTAAAAATGCCAGAGAGGAAGTAAAAACAATCCAAGCGGCCTAGAAAGACAACTAATAAGCCCTGACACAGTAACATTCATTCACGCTAGATGCCACAACAGAAAAGCACCTGTAATTAGAAGCCTGTATGTCGGCCCATAGATGACCTGTGCAAGTCTTCCAACCACAGTGTCAGAGTTACATTAGGACAGCTGTCACATAAGAAACCAATTCTGTGAGATTCGTCATGTTGTGGGTATTTGTGTTGGCTGGTTTCGCATGTGAAAACTTGTGAAGACTTTGACAAGTCACAGCTCATACACACATTTCTTTCTATTTCTCACTAATATACAGTATATGAACAAGCTACAATTAAAAATGTACACTACTGTTCAAAAATTGGGGGCAGTTTTTTAAAGTTTGCTCACCAAGGTTGCATTGATGAAAAATACAGTAAAAACAGTACGAATGTGAAATACTGTTGCAATTTAAAATAACTTTTGTATTTGATTATATTTTTAAAAATGTAATTTGTGAACCAAAGCTGAATTTTCAGCATTATTGCTCTAGTCTTCAGTGTCACATGATCCTTCAGAAATCATTCTAATATGTGACCAGTGCTGGCAAAAAAATGAGTCGGAATGCGCAAATTTTCAAAAAATGATTTTTATTATTTTTATTTTATTTTACTAAAATACCTTCAAAATGATATATCACTTGTTGCTACAGCCATTTGAAGGCAATAGAAGCAGCAGATATGATATTGAGAAGAATCGGGTTAAAGATTCCAAAGCAGAGTCACCAAGCAACATTGCATATTTTCTTTTCTTAATAATAATAATTACTATATTATTAATCACAATATAGCTTTTATTCTATCTTTGTTATTAAAAACAAGAACAAAGATGCAAATAAACAGTATTTAATCAAGAGCAGCGAGTGATTCCGTCTTTTCTTTTAATGTAACATTGAGACAGATCTATATTAAGACCTACTGTAATGCATGGATCAAATATAATGTTAAACATCAGATTTCCCCCCAACTATTAACTAAATGTTCATGTCAGTCTTAACAGATTATGATGTGAATCTCGCCAATACATATTTCGCAATAATGTACTTTATAAGGGAGATCGGGCTCTCGCGGAAAGGCACGTTTTATGCACTTATGCTTTGCAAATGTCAGTCAGCACGATCCTCATCAGCATGGGTTTGAAAATCATATTTCACTGGTTTGGACTCATGTCATTGAGAATTCGATATGAATATTAACAAAGCTGGAATGCTGCGCTTTGCAACAATAGACTTACAACTTGTGGTGAGATGCAGTAGCCGTCGTCCAGAAGTGTGCAGAGAAAAAGGTACTCCTCTCAGAAAACGTACAAATAAAGATCATTTTAGATGTTTAATTACTATTTGGAGCATTGGGATCGCTAGAAGAGGGCTTAATGAACTCATTTTTGCGAAAACTTCAAATTCGACCAAAACTGACATTTTTCACTTCTTTTGCCTGTAGCTCAAAATTAGCCCGTGCAACTTCCGACTCATTTTGCCAGAATGGGTCACATATGATGATCTGCTGCTCAAGAAACATGAACATTTTAAAAAGAACAGATTTTATATGAAATAGAATATTTTGTAACATTATGTTTAATATGAACATATATAATACTCTAACATTTTCCAATGTAAAAACATTAGTGCATCATGCCTTACATATTCAAATATTGTTTAGGCTACTGTATGCACACAAATGCAAACAAATCAAAAATCATTTTCAGACGTAACAGATATTGTCATCAAATGTCAAAGCAGATCAGTCACGAATCCTACATGCAGCTCAAAATTTAACAGCATTCCTTCTGAGACAGAACAGTGTTGAAATGTACACATGTGTGTATGTGCAAGAAACATGTGATTTGCATGTTGAAACATGCAAATGACTTCTATGTCAGCTTCCAAGTATTTTTAAGTTTAAAGTTTTTACATTCTTTCTCCATTAACATTATCAGCATGTGCATGTTTGCTACCAAAATTCCAAAGTCACACTGCAATATCATAAGTTTTATAGCATGCTCATCATAAAGGAAGAAATTACACCAAAAGAGACACTTTCTGTACATTAAGCAGTAAAATAACAGTTCCACAAAAT
The DNA here is from genome assembly GCF_936440315.1 of Barbus barbus. Classification (NCBI taxonomy): domain Eukaryota; kingdom Metazoa; phylum Chordata; class Actinopteri; order Cypriniformes; family Cyprinidae; genus Barbus; species Barbus barbus. The sequence goes on from NC_136719.1 coordinate 8,285,837, forward strand.
GCATAAGATGCAAAACAGACAGATCCAATTACCTTCGGATATCCTCGTTCTCTCACACGCTATGGTCCCTCTGCATACAGTCAGACCAAACAAGCATGAACTCCACTCGCACAAACACTCATGTACATTATAACAAACCTCTGACAGCTCACGGAAAGCTAGAACCAGTAATACCAGAAGTAGGGAGGTGACTCCAGGGTTAAACAAACACAGAGGCATGGCAAGTCAATGGGAAGCGTGTGGCTACCTATCCTTTTCTAGAAAAAACATTTCAAAAGAATATAATTGAATCAGGATAAGCTATAGTGGCTTACATAATAGGGAAGCATTTGGACTACAAGTCCATTTAATTCATTTTAATTCAGTCTGACATGACCAATGGGACTTTATACTAAGACATTAATGTCTTTCTTCATCTTATAATGGAGGTAATGTTTTAAATGTCGGGATAGGAGACCAAACATCAATTCGTCAATTCGCTAAATCCATTTATTATTAAACATTTTCCAGATGTTAGGCTCACTAACCTACTCGCTGTTCTTGTAAATATAATAATATTGTAGAGAACACAGCAAAGCAATAAATAAGTAAAATATTAGTAAAAATTTAGTAAAATATAATAAAATACTAAAAGTAATTAAATAATATATTAAAATAATTTAAGAAAGTTTATTTTTATTATTATATTAGGATAGTTGTTATATGTTAAAATAATTGCAAAATGTATGCCTAACATGAGAAAAAAAAAAGATGGACACTGCAGGTTGGATCCTGCAATACTCACATGAGCACCACAGCAGAATGCGTCTTAAGCATATGAATGAAAAAACAAAATGCTGATGCCAACATGGCTGAGTGCCATTTATTCATACTCATAAACCATGAACAAAACAATGCCAGATAACAGAAGAAAGTTCCATGAACCATGATCTTACAGTAAATGCCGGTTCACTTGAATGACACAGCTTGTGAGGACCACAGTGTGTTTTGTGTTCAATTATTGGCTGCTGAGAGTCAACAGAACTGAAAATATTTAGAAGCCATTTAAAAATGCATTTATACGATTTAATTTTTTTTTCTGCTTATTCTATGTCATTGCATTTAAATGTATACATTATTAATTAAAAAATAAAAATCCTATATTATAATTGAAAACAGAAATTTAATTCAAATTCATTCAAATAAATTATCAAACCAAAAAAAACATTTATGAATGTAATAATTATTTTTGATACTATTTAATCAATTTTAAATGTCTCTGTTTCATTTCAAGGACTTTTTCTACATACCATTTACAGTAGTACTCAAATGTTAAATTTGGATACTAAAGTAAAACCGCCTTTGAAAACCGCTATGCTACATTACAGTTCCAACAGCACAATTAAAACTGCATGTAATGGTCTATATTACTTTGCTGTATTAGTTATTTCTCCCAAATGGCCAGACCTGCTGCCAATTTTGCACATCTTTCCATCCTCATACAGTTTAGTCAACACGGCATTTTTAATGCTAACTGCTAAATTTTATAAAATGCATCAAGCATTTCTATCAGCAAGCAGTCATTTAGGATGGCAGGATGGAGAGAGATGATGGGGCGAGAAAGAAGGAGCGAGGAGGGGAAGGAGCTCTTAATCTGTGCCTCACAGCAACGCAGTGAAAGTTGGGAAGTATCTGGGACAGACAGGAAGAGAGTGACGGAACCTCCCATTCATCCCGCTACCATTCAGAAACATCCTGGGTTGTCAGCACTCCTGCACAACACCTTGTCTGCTTTAATCATTTTAATAACACGCAGCCAGAGAAGAGAAGACTCTCCTATGCAACTACTGCCACATTTCCATACTATTGTATGCAAGTCCACATTAAGATGCACAGATATTGTAATCTTAGTCTTGGTAGAGGAAAAAAAGACACCTAAAAATAAGATACTACCCTGAGGGCAACGCTTAGTCAGATTTTATTCATAAGTTAAATGATGTTAGTTAATGAAATGTATGGTAATACAAAATCCTTACTGCAAAATGCATGTAATTCATTGATATTATAGACATTTCCCAAATGCACAAAACTAAGGTTTGCTTTAAGAGATTTGGGAGGACTATTTAAAGAGACTACGTAACTTCAAACCATTGCTTCTGGACAAAATAGGAGTCTATAATAGGGGTGTAAGAAAATATCGATGAGTATCGCAATATTTTGTTTGGCGATACTGTATCGATTCTCAAAAACGGAATATCGATATTTAAAAAAAATAAAAATCACACAAGATTCATGGAAGTTGTTTCGTTTTGAGTTCATATCCCGACCGCTAGTCTTCATCTCTGAACTTAAACAGTGACAGGAAACACTAGCATTAGAGCACACCACTAATGTTAGAGTTAATATAGTTCGCTGCCAGTAATGGAGGATGAAATAATTGTTCCAGCTCTCGTTTCGATGTACAATGCTGAAGTGTGGCACCATTTGGGCTTTTGTAGTAATGTCCGCCACGGGACCACGGCGCGAGCGCAATCTCAGTTCTGCCACTTGCCGCGTCCCGTGTTGAAGAGCCTTTGCATGGGGTGCGGCGGGCGGTAGAGTCACAGCGCAGCTGCAGCTTTCTCTCGTAATTCAGGGGAGTTTGGTGCTGTTGGGGCGGTGCTCGCGTCGCGGTCTCTGCGATTCCACGCGGAACATAAATACAAACTGAAAAACCTGTGAAATCCAAGTTGAAAAGTTCTGAGAATGTTTAACATCTGTATTTATTTGATTGTTTTACAATTGTTTTGTTTTCTTTAGGAATCGTGCAAGCACTTTATTTTTCATTGATATTAAGCAGATGTCCTTTTTTGTTCAGATCCAATGTTATGACATTGTATGTCACAATTGTTAACTTAAACTGTGAACTTTTAAAGTAGAGTCTATAAATATATATTTTTTCTTTTTATAAAATACATTTTATACATACATTTAACTAAAGAATCATGCAAGCACTTGAATATTTCCCCCTTTACTCGTACTGCACAAAAAGTGGTTCAGTAATGTTGACTGTTATAGGGACTGATTATTGCAAATGCAGATCCCAGTGTGTTCTGGTTAAACTATTTTTACTTATTTATTTTTTGCTAAGGTTTGCATATGGTGGTGTGTTCTTAATGACAGCTTTCCTAAAAAATATATATCCTATTCCTAAAATAAGAAATATCCCAATTTATCGCCTTGCTTACAGTATCACAATATATCGTATCACAACCCCTGTATCGTGATACGTATCGTATCGCCAGATTCTTGCCAATACACAGCCCTAGTCTATACTACATAATAAATGCACTGTTGTTCTCTCACATCAAAATCCACCAACATATTTGTTTAGAACTGATTTAGACTGTTTTTGCTTTTAAATGGTGCTTGATTTGTGCATATTTCTCTCCTGATTCAGATTATATTACTTTTTCATTGGAGAAAGCAATATTATGGATTGACGCGTTTCTTACAAACAGACAGCTTTTCGACTTCACAAGATGATAATTGATGGACTGGAGATGTGTGGATTACTTGTGGATTATTGTGATGTTTTTATCAGTTGTTTGGACTCTCATTCTGACGGCACCCATTCACTGCAGAGCATCCATTGGTAAACAAGTGATGTAATGCTAAATTTCACCAAATCTGTTCCCATGAAGAAACAAACTCATCTACATTTTGGCCTAAGAGCAAGTAAATTTTCATCAAATTTTCATTTTTGGGTGAACTATCTTTTTAAAAATCAGCAACAAAACTTAATTTATGATGTAAATACGAATATATTAATGGCAAGCACTTTTCACGTTCCAGAGGATACATTCACTACAAGGTCAAAGTTGTCCAGATATAATATTTTTCAATCTGATTTCCAAATATAATTAGTATCAGATTTAGTCAGATTAAATATGTAAATAAATAAACAGAATAAGACTACTGTTTTCATGTAGCTTCTAAAAAACAATGAGTATGTGAAGAAATCACAAGAAAGGAACTTTAATTAATAATGGGCCAGATACTGAAGTCACGTGTCGTGCTCATGAACCTAGTCGCACCTTAGGGCTCCATACGTTTGTCCCTTTTTGCAGTTTTTTTTTGGGAGGTTTTATTTTAAGTTTTATTCATTAATAATATTTTCACTGATGGCATACAATCGGAAACAGCAGAAGTTGTCTCCTTCGGCTTCTCCGATTAAGAAGAAATCTAAGTTACCGACCGCAAGCGATATGATGGACAAGATGGCGAACACTGTTACACACTTTGAGGACATTCTAAGAACCGAGTTGACGGCGATGCGTAACGAGTTCGCTTCTCACTTGTCAGTTGTTCAGTTGCTATGCTCTAAACTGGATCGTCTTATAGGGGAGATGAGAGAACAAAAGAAAGTCGTTGTAGACCACTATAGGCGCGTTGCCGCTCTTGAGCAACAGGTTGGGGACTTACAGGATCGCAATAGGTGCAGCAATCTGCATCTGGTCGCATTGCCTGAAGGTTCCGAAAAGGACGACCCTATGGGCTTTTTGAAAAGATTGCTACCAACGTGGCTCCCGTCTCTGGCGGGCAAAGAGATTGAAGTGGAGTGAGCGCATCGCATGTACACAAGACTCTCCTCAGATCGCACTAAACCACGGGTTTTCATCTTTAAACTGCTATGACTATGGGGCCAATGTTGGTGCTTCAATAATGTGCAGGTTTATTTTGACGCCACGGACCATATTAAGGGGTGCTGGCAGATCAAGGTTTGTTCTTGGTTTGATCTGCCATAGTTCATGGGAATGTATTTATATATTTTTTGAATAGCGATGGGAAGGGTGGGGGGTGGTGTAATGGTAGACTCAACTGGTTTCATTCTCAAACTTGTATTTTGTCTTTGTCTTATTATGCAGTAATTATGTTTGATACCTATGACTGACCTTAATATTCTGAGTTGTAATATTAATGGGCTAAATGGCCCTCACAAACGTACAGGTTTTCTGGATTTTTTGTGAAGAAGAAAGATTGATATAGTGTTAGTTCAAGAATCCCATTTGAAAGAGGAGGATATACACAGGTGTAATAATAAGTTTTATGAAGTGGTATCTCACTCATCTTCGGATAAAACCAAGGGTGTCCTAATATTGGTGCGGAGGACTTTAAATAAGACTATTTTAGATAAAGGTTGTGATACAGATGGTAGAATAACACATATAAAATCGATAGTGGAGAATAGGAATATTGTATTTCTTTCAGTTTATGCCCCTTCTACTCCTGACCCTACTTTTTACTCTGTTTTCAGATTTTGAAATTGTACTGGGTGCAGATACGAATTCTGTAATGTCGCATATCCTAGATAGATCTGGACCAAAGGAATCACACTCTCAAGGTTTTTTTTTTTTCCTGAATATGAATCTGTCATCTTCTCCTAAGTGTAATCGCTGTTCGCAAAGATCTTTAGGCATGTTTTCGCATAGTTTTTTTTTTTTGGGGGGGGGGGTTGCCCTTCTCTCAAATTTTTTGGGATTCAGCTCTCACAGGACCTGTTATATTTGTTGGGTACTGAGATATGTTTGACTCCGCGCCATTTTTTCATGAATGGCTTTTGGGACTTCACCTTGTCCTTCCAGCAAAGATGTTTACTTTTAACTGCTCTCACAGCAGCAGAAATTGCTAGTCAACCATTGGAGTCCTCCTCACACAATGGACGGACAAACCTGGACTGTGAGTTTGTTGGACATTGTCTTGGTGGAACTCTCAATTTCTTGTGTGCATGGATCTAGTGGGGGAACTGTAAGTTTGTGTCATTCAGCGTTTGATGTTGTGTCATCTTTTCTGTAATCCAAGTGAAAATTATTTTATAGTGGGTTGGGGTGGGTTCTGAATTTGCACAGTTGTTTTTTGTTTGTTACTGCTGTTTTAGGAAGAAACTTCAATAAAAAAAATGAATGGGCCAGATACTTTGATTTGATGATAGACACAAGTGACTTAGAGCCAAGAATGCGAACTGTGAAAGCAGAAATATCAGATCTGGCTTGAGGTTATGAAACCTGACTCTTTAAAAGAAACTCTTAGTTTTATTTCTTCATTTGGTGATTCTGCACAGTCTGTGTACACAAAACAAGACTATGACTGAGAAATGAACGTTTTGTCTGGATCAAGAGGCCAGAATCAGATCTCATAAACGTTTAGTTCATTTCTCAAATGTAAAGAAGTATGGGTGATAAGAATGGGCCTTTCAAAGGATCCTCCAGGACTGAGTTCCAGAGAAGCTGTTCAGTGCTGCCAAACAGATGCTTAGGTGCTGCTGTGTTTCAGATAAGAGTGCTATATGCATAGAGAACAAAAAGAACTTGATGGTAGCTTTAAACTCAATGTTCCTTGTTCTATGATGGAATCAAGATCATCAGCTGTAAAAATCTGGATGCCAGCATTCCGCCCCAATTTGCAGAGAATTTAATTCTTGATTTATCCCAAACATTTTTTCTTTAATTATTATCTTCACATCGTGTTATGACGGAACCCCACAGCAGATAAACAGGAAACCACTGCCTATCAATCAAATTCACGCAAGAGTCAAGAGTTAAAACCAGATGTGTCTCCATGCACAACACTGAAGAGAACGATAAATTCAGTACATAAAATATTTTAATATGGTATGCATTATGTTCTAGCCAGGAAATTTCCACTTTTTTATATTAAATAGCTTCAATAACAACAATAAAAGTCTTATCAAAGTAGAAATATGATATTGTAGAAAAAATAATGTGGTAATAAAGCAAAGTTTAATGAAGTAGAGTATCAAAATGCCACTTCAAAATTGAATGTTTAATTCAGTGTGTTACTTGATGTGTCTTTGTAATTATCACAGTATAGAGAGTATTTTAAATAATAACAACAATAATAATAATACTTTCTGCTCTAATTAAATAATGATTATTTTATGAAATGATTTATTATTTTATTAAATTATACATTCAAACATTTAGAATTCAATTATTGATTAAATCTCATTATTAAAATCATTAATATTGTGCATTAATATTGTGCATTTTTCTTGGCCTCTCAGTAGAATTTAATTTTTTTCATCATAATAAATAAATCATAATTGTGTTCACATGCATAATTATTTATAATTATATAAACATTTGGAAATTCATAAATAAATGCATTAATATAATTGTGCCACATTAACTATAAAACTCTGATATCAAAATATGAAGGTGTTAGGTTTAAACAATCACTTAAAATAGAGTCTTAAATTTAGAAGCCAAATTTACCCCATCTATTCGGTAATAAAATGTTAAAATGATACTCACAAGTAGGGGTAAGTAATATGATCTTATATCATGATATGAGCAATTTTATTTAACGATAATGATATATATAACGATATCGATATTTTGCTTTAAATAGGGTCTTTGTGATACCAAAATTTTATTTTCATCAGTGTCAATATTACAAAAAAACTCCTCAGGATACGTATGTAACCCTGATTCCTCGAAGGAACGAGACGCTGCTTCTGGTAAGATGCTTTGGGGAACGTCTCCAGCGTGAGCAGCTCTGAATATCGTGTGTAATCAGTCCAAATGATGGGTGAGACGTCATGGGCGGGGTGATGTAATGACCAGCTGGTATAAAAGCACGTGCGATGCAGCCGGCATCAGCTTTCTGTCATTCAGCTAAGCGCTCTGTGTCTTGTAAATCTTATTTACTGTTGTCTCTCCGTTTTGCAATGTCAAAGAGGCTTTGTAAAACCAAGTTTGGGAGGAGTGAGGCGCAATACAGGCTGTGTGTGCCAGTGTTAATTTCGTTGACTAAGACGACGACGAAAAATATTCGTCAACTAACCTTTTTTCTGTGACTAAGACGAGACGTTGACGAGCTAAAACTAATATCTGATGATAAAAACTATGACGAAATTTATGCGCGTCTTCGTTAACAAGACGAGACGGGACTAAAATGTTATTTGAGGACTACCGGACATTCAAAATACATCCTATAGGCTAAGTTAACTGACTTGTCTTTCAAAATGTGCGTCTCTGTCATTGGATAAGGGGCGTTTGCATATCTAGTCTCAGTATGGCAGCCGCAGTGGACGGATAGGCTACCAAAACGCGAACTATAGCGATCTGAAACAATGGCCTCAGCAACCGAAGGGTTAGGGAGTGGGTGACCAGACGTCCCGTTTTTCCCGGGAGTCACAATTCATTGTCGATTAACTTAAAGTCAGTGAAGGTGCGATAGGCGGAAACGCGCTGATAGAAGTGCTCTCTCTCGCGCACGCTCCACTTCTTCAGTTCTCATACAGCGCGCGATCAGTTCTCAGTGCTCAAATACACACACAGCAGTCCAAATGTCTCTCATGTAGAGTATCTCACGGAAATACAGTCCGTTATGGTTTAAGTGAGCTTAAACAGGTGGGTGAAAACTGAATGTATGTCAGTAGGCTATTACATACATACCTTCCGTCTTAAATGGACAGCATTCGGACGGACAGAACAGCAGAGGCCGGTAAATCCTGGGGTGGAGGAGTATGTTTTATGATCAACAAGAAATGGTGTGATCCCAGGAATATCTCCATTCTGTCACGTTCCTGCTCGCCTCATCTGGAACATCTTTCCATTATTTGCCGCCCATTTTATCTGCCCCGGGAGTTTTCATCGATCATTGTTACTGCCGTGTACATTCCACCACAGGCGGACACTGGCTTGGCTTTGTCTAAGCTTCACGATGTGCTCAGCGGCTACATTAATAAACATCCTGACGCTGCCTTCATCATCGCGGGGGACTTTAACAAAGCCAACCTCAAGCAGGTCATGCCGAACTTTTATCAACATGTATCCTGTCCAACTAGAGGACCAAACACACTGGATCATTGCTACACTCAATTCAAGGATGCCTACAAAGCCCGCTCACTACCGGCTTTTGGCAAATCGGACCATGCCGCCATTTTTCTAACACCGAGATACAAACAAAGGCTCGTTCAGGAACCTCCGGTGCAGAGAGTAGTGACGCGCTGGTCCTCCCACTCAGAGACTATGCTGCAGGCGGCGCTTGATGACGTCGACTGGGACATGTTCCGGGCGAGTTCTTCTGACGTCAGCGAGTTCACGGATGTAGCATTAAGCTTCGTAAACACGCTAACCGAGCAAGCTACAGAAACAATAACGATAAGGACATTCTCCAATCAGAAACCGTGGGTGGACAGAACAATCCGTGCCGCGGTTAACACACGCACCGCCGCTTACAACGAGGCTCTTCTGTCTGGGAATACGAGCGAGTACAAAGCATCGTGCTATGCTCTCCGACGCGCAGTAAGAGCCGCCAAACACAGATACAGAGAGAGAATTGAGTCTCATTTCCAGCTCAATGACTCTCGACGGATGTGGCAGGGACTGAGGACCATCTGTGACTTCGGAAACAAATCCTCCGCGGAGGTGAGAGCAGATCCGTTGCTGGCCGACGAGTTAAACATCTTCTACGGCCGTTTCGATGGCAACGGCGGCAGCGCGTTTCTGCCGACCAACGCGTCTGGAAGCAGCAGGCAGAGCAGCGATGATCCTGTAATCACCGTGTCGGAGGATGAGGTTCGGAGGGCACTAAAGAAAGTGAATGTCAGGAAAGCAGCCGGACCTGATGGGATAACCGGCCGTGTTCTGAGGTCCTGCGCCGATCAGCTCGCTGGTTTGTTCACTTCTATCTTTAATGAGTCCCTTGCTATCTCCGTGGTTCCCACCTCATTCAAAAAATCCATCATTATCCCTGTGCCAAAGAACAATAAACCCTCTTGCCTGAATGACTATCGCCCAGTTGCCCTCACGTCTATAGTCATGAAGGTTTTTGAGAGACTTGTAAAGAGCCACATTTGCTCCTCCATCCCTGATACTCTGGACCCTCTTCAGTTTGCCTATCGCCCAAACAGATCCACGGACGATGCCATCTCTCACGTCCTCCACTCTTCCCTCACACACTTGGATAGCAACAATGGAAATTATGTAAGGCTGCTATTCATTGACTATAGCTCAGCTTTCAACACTATAGTCCCCATCAAGCTGGCATCTAAACTCACAGACCTCGGCCTAAACTCCTCACTCTGTGACTGGATTAAAGACTTCCTCACCGGCAGACCTCAAGTGGTGAAAGTTGGCCAGTTCACCTCAAACTCCATCACTCTGAACATAGGAGCCCCACAGGGCTGTGTCCTGAGTCCCCTGCTCTACTCTCTCTACACGCATGACTGCGTGTCCTCTCACAGCTCCACATCCATTGTTAAATTCGCTGATGATACTGTGGTTCTGGGCCTCATCTCCAACAACAATGAGACCGCATACTTGGATGAGGTAGAGAGACTCACATCATGGTGCCAGGACAACTGTCTCTCTCTGAATGTGAGCAAAACTAAAGAACTGATCATGGACTTTAGGAAGAGACAGCAGCAGCCCTACACACCTCTTATGATCAGTGGGACCCCTGTGGAGAGGGTGAGCAGCTTCAAGTACCTCGGTGTAAACATCTCCGAGAACCTGACTTGGACTACACACATCCAAACACAGGTTAAGAAAGCCAGACAAAGACTGTACCATCTGCGACAGCTGAGGAAATTCAGGGTCTCACCAGCAATCCTGAAAACTTTCTATTCAGGGACCATAGAAAGTGTATTGACTCAGTGCATCTCAGTGTGGTATGGAAACAGCTCCAATCAGGACTGCAAAGCTCTACAGAGAGTTGTGCGCTTAGCTGAGCGCATCTCAGGGTCTGCTCTCCCCTCTCTGCAGGACATCTACCTCAAACGCTGCAAAAATAGAGCTGTTAAAATCTTCAAGGACTCTAATCACCCTGGTAACCATCTATTCACTTTGCTTCCATCTGGTAAGCGCTTCCGTAGCCTGATGGCAAAAACTGAGAGACTTAGGAGGAGCTTCTTCCCCCAGGCCATCAGGCTCCTAAACTCTAACTCTGTGTCATAACATCACTTGACTCCATGTAAATATCACCATATCAATAAGCTATTCATAATTTTTCTCTACCTCATATTGCTGCTATTTTTACCCTGTACAACTTTTTGCACATTATTTTTGCACATTCCTCTTAGTACTATTTAAGTCAACAATACTGACCTGCACATTTAGATTTATATTTTTTATCTTATCTTATTTTATCTTATCTTTTGTTTTATGTTTGTACTTCTTCTTAATATTTGTATTCTTTATAATTGCACTGTCCTTGGAGCGGACCTGACCTACATTTCACTGCTGGTTATACTCTGTATAATTGTGTATGTGACAAATAAAACTCTTGAATCTTGAATCTTGAATCATTCCTAATTATCTGTCATAAATGTTAACCACCAAAAGATGTTAAATAAATGTATACTTGTTAAGTAAACCTACTGTATCTGAAAAATGAGTTTAATTTATATTTCTACCAAAAAATGAAAATTTATTCCAGTTTTTCCAAATTCAATCCTTGATTCAAATTTCTCATAACTAAGCTTAATTGATTTGGTCTAAAGAGAGAAGAATTGATGACTGTTTTTGTTTAAATACTACATATAAAATAGCTACCAAAATAAATGTTGGTAACTGCAGTTTGACTAAAAGTTGACAAAAATGCAATGACTTTTCGTCGACTAAAACTAGACTAAAACTATGAAAGACTCAAATGACTAAAACTAGACTAAAACTATGATAGACTCAAATGACTAAAATGTGACTAAGACTATTAAGCATTTTCGTCTCAAGATAAAGACTAAGACTAAATCAAAAATGCCTGCCAAAATTAACACTGGTGTGTGCCTCCGTGCAAATGTTATTTGTGTGCGGAGGATACACACAGCTTGTGTGTGCTTTGCTTGGGAGCGAGGCACACGGAGGCAGCCCTCGAGGGGGCTGACTGTCCGCACTGCGAGGGTTTTCCTCTGCGTGTGCTTCGCTCCCGAAAGGCCCTCTTTTCAGGAGAGGGTTCTTTCATTGGCGTTCCCCGCAGCGCGGGTCCCGCTTTCGCTGAGGCGGAGCGGAGACTGCGTCCGTGGGGTTCGCAACGGGATCTAGCAGAGGGATCGGAGATGAGCGAGTCTCTATCTCCATCCTCACCTGCTGGATCCCGTAACCGCTCCCCGAGTCTGGAAGCACGCCTGGCGGTTACTTCCCCTCGGGCAGCAGCCGCGGTGCTTCTCTTGTCTTCCTCTGAGAACGTTGACATGGGAGGCGCCGAACACATCGCACCCCCTCTTTCACCCCAGTATGAGGAGCTTGTGGAGGTGATCACTCGTGCAGTTGCCAAGTTGAGACTCGACTGGCCGGCCGAGTGTTCGGTGGAACCGCAGAGAGGCAAACTGGATGAGCGTTTCCTGCGGTTTCAGACCTCACCTCTACATCGGAGCCTGCCGTTTTTCCCCGACCTCCACACTGAGGCCCACCTCTTCACCCCCTCGTCTGGTTTCTATAGCAATGTGACAGGGGCGAGGGCGCGCGGTTATGGGGCGATGCGGCGGAGAGGCACCTGTGGTTGACCCTGTCGGATATTAAAGAACGTGACAGGGTCTTCCTCCTGAACGCCCCGCTATCGCCTTACGGCCTGTTTGGTGACGCTGTTGACTTGGTTGTCAGCAGGCACCAGGAGGCCGGGAAGCAGGCGGCGGCATTCCAGTGGTTTCTCCCTCGCCGCTCTCCGGCTCTCGGGGCTGCTGGGCGAGAGCAGCCCCTGCCACGTGCTGGCTCCTCGCATAGGGAGGCGCAAAAGGAGAGCGTGGCCACCCATGCGCCTCCTCGTAAGAGGGGTGGAAAGAAGGGTGCGCGGCCAAGGACCTCTCAGCCTAAGCAGGATCTGTGGACCATGCTTCAGGCGAGGAGGTCTTCGGGCAAGAAGCCCTGATGGTGGTGGACCAGGGCTTATGAGGGTAGCCCCCGCTGGGGTAAAGCAACGATCGCTGCAGCACACAGCGCCCTCACGAGATCGCTCTGCCAACCCTGCCACATACGGGGCTTCAGGGCGCAGCGGTCTCCAGCAAGCACACATCCCAGTCTCTTCCACCCGGTATCGTAGCAGAGCTGAGATGCTCGACATCCCTTTGGGTTCGGTCGTTCCCTGCCAGTGCGCCGCTTCAGGGCACCGAACTAGCCGTTCTGATTACACCAGAGGCCAGCCTTGAGAGACTGGTTCCCTTAGTAGACTATTTCGCAGCGTGGAAACTACTGCCAAATGTGTCTCGATGGGTCCTGCGCACTGTAGAAAGCGGCTACAGAATCCAGTTCGGTTCTCGTCCGCCTCAGTTCAAGCAGGCTCTGGTAATGGAACAGGAGGTACATACTCTCTTAAGGAAGGAGGCCATCGAAGTGGTTCCTCCTCACGAGAGAGAGTCCGGGTTCTACAGCCGGTACTTCATAGTTCCAAAGAAGGATGGAGGGTTGCGTCCCATTTTGGATCTGCGGCGTCTGAACCACTCAGTCAGCAGACTGAAGTTCAAGATGCTCACGCTCAGGCAGGTTGCGTCCCAAATCAGGTCCGAGGACTGGTTTGTCGTGATTTATCTAAAAGACGCATACTGCCATGTCTCCATCCTTCCCTCTCACAGGAAGTTCCTGAGGTTTGCTTTCGGGGGCGAAGCTTACCAATATCGGGTACTTCCCTTCGGCTTAGCACTCTCACCCCGCACTTTCATGAAGTGTGTGGACGCCGCGTTAGCTCCGCTGCGGCTATGGGGCATCCGCATACTCAATTATATCGATGATTGGTTGATTCTCGCTCATTCAGAGCGGAGTGCGGCTCAACATCGAGATGTTGTTCTCGCCCACATGAAGGTGTTGGGGTTAAGACTAAACGCCAAGAAGAGTGTTCTTTCTCCAGTACAGAGAACCACTTATCTTGGTTTAGTGTGGGATTCGACCACGATGCAGGCACGTATGTCTCCTGCTCGGATCGAGTCAATCCTCACGGAAGTCAGGAGAGTGAGAGAAGGCCAGTCACTCACTGTCAAGCAGTTTCAGAGACTGCTGGGTCTGATGGCGGCTGCGTCCAACGTGTTACCTATTGGCCTGCTGTACCTGAGACCCCAACAGTGGTGGCTCGAGACCAAGGGGTTCTCCCCGAGGGGAAACCCGCTTCGCATGATCAAGGTCACGCGGCGGTGCCTACGTGCCTTGGACATGTGGAGACAACCTTGGTTCTTGTCCCAGGGCCTGGTGTTGGGAGCTCCTTGTCGCCGCGTAAAGCTAACGACGGATGCATCCCTCACCGGTTGGGGAGCGGTCATGAGTGACCGCCCTGCCCACGGTCGGTGGAGGGGTCATCATCTCGCCTGGCACATCAACAGGCTCGAGATGCTGGCCGTGTTTCAGGATCTGAAACACTTTCTCCCAGACCTGAGAGGTCAACATGTGTTAGTTCGCACCGAAAACACATCGGTGGTCTCTTATATCAACCACCAAGGAGGTCTGCGGTCGCGCCCCATGTACAGGTTGGCTTCAGGGCGCAGCGGTCTCCAGCAAGCACACATCCCAGTCTCTTCCACCCGGTATCGTAGCAGAGCTGAGATGCTCGACATCCCTTTGGGTTCGGTCGTTCCCTGCCAGTGCGCCGCTTCAGGGCACCGAACTAGCCGTTCTGATTACACCAGAGGCCAGCCTTGAGAGACTGGTTCCCTTAGTAGACTATTTCGCAGCGTGGAAACTACTGCCAAATGTGTCTCGATGGGTCCTGCGCACTGTAGAAAGCGGCTACAGAATCCAGTTCGGTTCTCGTCCGCCTCAGTTCAAGCAGGCTCTGGTAATGGAACAGGAGGTACATACTCTCTTAAGGAAGGAGGCCATCGAAGTGGTTCCTCCTCACGAGAGAGAGTCCGGGTTCTACAGCCGGTACTTCATAGTTCCAAAGAAGGATGGAGGGTTGCGTCCCATTTTGGATCTGCGGCGTCTGAACCACTCAGTCAGCAGACTGAAGTTCAAGATGCTCACGCTCAGGCAGGTTGCGTCCCAAATCAGGTCCGAGGACTGGTTTGTCGTGATTTATCTAAAAGACGCATACTGCCATGTCTCCATCCTTCCCTCTCACAGGAAGTTCCTGAGGTTTGCTTTCGGGGGCGAAGCTTACCAATATCGGGTACTTCCCTTCGGCTTAGCACTCTCACCCCGCACTTTCATGAAGTGTGTGGACGCCGCGTTAGCTCCGCTGCGGCTATGGGGCATCCGCATACTCAATTATATCGATGATTGGTTGATTCTCGCTCATTCAGAGCGGAGTGCGGCTCGTATGTCTCCTGCTCGGATCGAGTCAATCCTCACGGAAGTCAGGAGAGTGAGAGAAGGCCAGTCACTCACTGTCAAGCAGTTTCAGAGACTGCTGGGTCTGATGGCGGCTGCGTCCAACGTGTTACCTATTGGCCTGCTGTACCTGAGACCCCAACAGTGGTGGCTCGAGACCAAGGGGTTCTCCCCGAGGGGAAACCCGCTTCGCATGATCAAGGTCACGCGGCGGTGCCTACGTGCCTTGGACATGTGGAGACAACCTTGGTTCTTGTCCCAGGGCCTGGTGTTGGGAGCTCCTTGTCGCCGCGTAAAGCTAACGACGGATGCATCCCTCACCGGTTGGGGAGCGGTCATGAGTGACCGCCCTGCCCACGGTCGGTGGAGGGGTCATCATCTCGCCTGGCACATCAACAGGCTCGAGATGCTGGCCGTGTTTCAGGATCTGAAACACTTTCTCCCAGACCTGAGAGGTCAACATGTGTTAGTTCGCACCGAAAACACATCGGTGGTCTCTTATATCAACCACCAAGGAGGTCTGCGGTCGCGCCCCATGTACAGGTTGGCACGCCAGATCCTTGCGTGGGCCCAGGGCAAACTCCTCTCACTGAGAGCGATTTACATCCCTGGGCACCTAAATATGGGAGCAGACACCCTGTCAAGGCAGCGGCTGTTATCCAGGGAATGGATGCGTCACACCGAGGTGATGAAGCAGATCTGGAGAGTGTTTGGCCAGGCTCAGGTGGACCTCTTCGCCACTCAAGAGTCAGCGCAATGTCCCCTCTGGTACTCTCTACGTCATCCAGCTCCGTTGGGGCTGGATGCCATGGTACAGACGTGGCCGAGGCTTCGTCTGTACGCCTGTCCCCCGATAGCTCTGCTCCCCGGAGTTCTGGAGAGAGTGCACCGGGACGGACTTCGGTTGCTATTAGTAGCCCCGTTCTGGCCAGGCCGAGTATGGTTCTCGGACCTGATTTCCCTCCTCGACGGCTCTCCATGGGAGATTCCAGTCAGGAGGGATCTCCTCTCACAGGCAGGAGGCACCATTGTGCACCCCCGCCCGGAGTTGTGGAAGCTGTGGGTGTGGCCCCTGAGCTGCTGGTCTCCCAACCGAGGTTGTTGAGACCATTCTCCAATCCAGAGCTCCCTCTACGAGGAAACTGTACGCCCTGAAGTGGAGACTCTTCACTTCATGGTGCGGAGATCGCCAGCTCGACCCAGTTAACTGCCCGGTTGGTTCAGTGCTGGGGTTCCTGCAGGCTCGACTCTCCGCAGGGTTAGCCTACTCCACCTTGAAGGTCTATGTGGCGGCAATCTCTGCTTACCACATCCCTCTTGGTGGACTGACAGTGGGCAGACAACCCCTAGTTACACGTTTCCTCCGTGGTGCACTGAGGCTAAGGCCTCCGGTACGGTCCCGGGTTCCTCCCTGGGACTTGGCTGTGGTGTTGAACGCTCTCTGTAGGCCTCCCTTCGAGCCTATTGAGGAGATCTCAGATCGCCATCTCACCCTGAAGACCGTGTTTCTTCTGGCGATCACTTCTCTGAAGAGAGTTGGGGACTTGCAGGCCCTTTCTGTGGCCCCTACCCATTTGGACTTTGCGCCTGGCATGGCCAAAGCCTTTCTATACCCTCGTGAGGGGTATGTCCCCAAGGTTCCTTCTGTCACACCACAGCCTGTCGTGCTGCAGGCCTTTAGTCCTCCTCCCTTTCGGGAGCCTGACCAGCTGAGGCTAAATCGAATGTGTTCAGTGCAAGCACTGGACGCATACGTCCACAGAGCTGCCTTGTGGAGGAAGGCGGACCAACTGCTTATTTGCTTTGGTCCTCCTAAGAGAGGTTTTCCTGCTTCCAAGCAGACCCTCAGTCAGTGGATTGTGGATGCCATTCAGATGGCTTATGAGTCTTCTGATCTCCCCTCGCCCATGGGAGTCAGGGCTCATTCCACGAGGAGTGTGGCGGCCTCCAAGGCCTTTCTCACAGGTGTCCCTATCCAGGACATCTGCAACGCTGCGGGATGGTCCACGCCCCTGACCTTTGTCAGATTTTATGGCCTGGACATGAGAACCACTCCAGGCTCTTCCGTTCTCTTGCCCTAGCTGTGCTCCGTATGGATACACACAGGGCAGGGACTTGGAAGTCTGGAGCCGTGGGCATCTCGTTCCCCAAAGCGTCTCCTGACGCAGCGTCTCGTTCCTTCGAGGAACTGGGGTTACATACTTAACCTAAGACGCTTAATGCTATTTCAGATGCAGATTCCAGAAATGTTTTCTTATGTTGGAATGAAAGACACTAAGTACCGGATGAAGTGCTTATTATTCTTACCCACAAATACAAAATGGAAGAAAGAGTTAAAACTGAACACAATCGACTAAAGCTGTATGAATATATATATATATATATATATATATATATATTTGCTTCTTTTCCATTTTGCATTTACTTGTACTTTTACTTTCAATACTTAAGTACGTTTAAGATTTTTAAAAATAATTTTCGTACTTAAGTACAATAAATATCATATACTTTAAGAATTTTACTCAAGTAATATTCTAAACGAAGACTTCAACTTCTACCAAAGTCATTTTTTGGTAAGATACCTGTACTTTTACTTGAGTATGGCTTTCGGGTACTTTATACACCACTGCACACACACACACACACACACACACAAACACACAGGATGCCTTCTTATGCTTTTAAAGGTTCATCCAAGGAGTTAACAAATTTGATTAAGTAAGTTTACAGTTTATTTAATGCTATACTATGGGAAACAGTGATCATCTGATCAACAATTTATCATGTCTCTTCCCTTTCTCCCTCAAACACACTGGCACATACACAGGATGTCATAACTATATAGGCCTATAGTTTTAGGATTCATCCGTGTGGATTATAGTTTTATTATATTAATAAATTACACTTTTTAGAAGTTTTTAATGTGTCAACTCTCACTCTTTCCTACCTATTATTATATGGCTTTAGTGCTTTTATGGAATAGGAGCTGGTATACATATTCAAGAGCGTGCAAAGATGGGTAGTATTTTGATCGTATGTAGTAGGCCGGTCTGGGCCAAAATGCCAGGGCCGATTTTTTGTCCCAGTCCAGCCCTGACTTCAGTATACACTTCAAAACCTCTGATATGAAGAGAAGCAAACTAAATACGAACAAAAACTCATTTCAGAAGGTAATTAATAAAAATGGTTAGAAATTATAATATGGTCCAAACCTGAGAAGTGGGGTGGGGAACAGGGAAGAAATCTTCTTAGCATGAGAATGAAGCTTACACTTTAGTTCAGCACTACACCTGGAATCTTCCTTTCATTTTGTAACAGAAACTTGCCTTTGAATAGCATAGTTCAGTGACAATTCTGCTCAAACAATAGAAGAATATGTGTTACACACTCCAGCTCCACAGGTATTTCTAGACCTTTGTCTCAAAATATATTCTGAACACATGTGTGTTTCAGCGTGTATCTGAATGCGTTGTAAATTTGAAGGGTGTGTGTCTGCGTGCGTGAATGAAACACTGTGGGAGAGAATGAACAGAAATCCCTGAGGCTTCACACAGTGTTATCATTTTTGCCACATGTAACAGCTTGTCGAGGAAAACACCCAGCCCAGCAACCATATTCCCAAACAACATCCACACTTCACCTACTTAATCTTTCGAGTGGCAAGGTCTGTGCTGAAACAAATCTACACTTATTGTGTAATGTTGTTCCCATAAGTGCTGCAGTATGATATGATTCAAAAACAAATATGCAGTGTTTATTAGGAAGGTTAAATTGAATGGAATAATTATAATAGTAAATGGAATGGAATAATTGCATTACCAAATAAGTAAAAAATGTTTAAATGGTTTAATGAGTAGCTAAACTATGAAAAGGCCCAGTGTTGTGGTAAGTCCAGTCCTTCATCTAATTCTATACCTTATATATATTATTTTTTGGTATAGAAAAAATATGTATTGATCATTTTAAGTTTTTTTATTTTTTTATTTTCTGAGTACTGAATAAAGCAAGTGAATTTCATGCATATTAGCATATTAAAATATCTGTATTCAGAAGGTTAAAAGGTCAAAGTATCAGCTTGGATGAGCCACGTTTGAAGTGAAATAGGTTACATTATTCAGAAGGGTTTGGGTTTTTTATGTTATTGAAAGAAAATCCTCTTATGCTGCATTTATTTGATCAAATATAGTAAAATCAGTTTAACTGTGAAATATTATTACCATTTTAAATAATCAATTTCTGTTTTTATACATTTTAAAATGTAATTTATTCATGTGATGACAAAGCTGAATTTTCACACATAAAAAAAAATCCTAATATTTTTGTGGATAACAAAAAATGTTAAAAGGATAACATTTTTAGTTAAAAATCAGCATTTACTTAATATAAATATTTTGTAACATTATGATTGTTTTTACTTTCACTTTTCATAAATTTAATGCATCCTTGTTTGCATATCACCTGAATTCTATTTTAATGCGGCTTGCTTATTTCAGTGCTGTCAATCAATTAAAAAAATTTACTAAGTAATCACAAATTTTTTTGCGATTAATTGCAATTTAATTTCCTCCTTTTTTTCTTTGATGATCAGACATCACAGCAGCTGGATTATTAGGTTATTTGCCTGCTATTGCTTTAAGAGCTGCTGCTGCTGAACGTGACGCGGATCTGACACGCATTGTATTTTCTCTCAACTCTCTTTACCTTTTCTGACCCACTTCAGGTCTTAAAGTCTCTACTAATGAACTGACGAGTTGAATCGGGTGTATTAGATGAGTGAGACAGTTTTGAAAACTGTCAGAGACATGTTCTTAAATGTGACTCATATGTTATATATAACATGCTCACACAGGTTTAAGGCAGCTTTAATCACCCTTTTGGTACTAATGACTTAACTGACCACAACACTACTTCAATTTAGATATGAATATATTTTGTTTGGAATTTTAAGCAATAGAACACACAAAAATGTTTATTCAAACATTTCTGTTGAATTTTTTTTTTAATACGGCTAGGTGTAAGTTTGCTCTAACTGACTTTTCTCATCACATAATGTGGTCTGTTATGCGACAGGAAAGTGAATACAGGTGTTAAGGGGCTGTGAGCGACACACACTTCAGGAGGTGCTAGTGAGATTAGATTGAGAAGAGGGACCCCAAGAGAGGGGCCTCATTAGCATATCAATATTATTCAGCTCGATATAAAAGTAACAGATCTGGGGAACAGTCCTGAAGTGAGAAAAAGATTCACGAATGGAAAAAAAAACTGAGTTAGTCAGAAATTTAAGCAACATTTGGCTCATTTTACACAAAAGAACATCAATGCGATGTGAAGCTTTTTTGACCTAATATAAACCAGGTCATGCTTAACAACCTGCAGTGACCTGTAAAAATGTCTCTTAGTAGCAGCCACGTTCTTTACTTTCCTATTCTGTGATGACTGACATCTTTTGTTGCTCCCATCAGGCAATATGTGAGATAACTTGCATCTGAATCCACAGTCTTTCATTTGAACCAGAGTGTGACTATAAAATTATCGTCTCAAATTACCCTCAATGGATTCGACTGAGTCATATGAATCACGCCAAAAGAGAAGGATGTTTTAGGGAACGAACGGAAAATGTATTTACTTTATGTTCCAGCGTAAGAGGAACATTGTCAATATGGGGAGGTGGGCAGTCAGGGGAAAAAGTGGTATTACTTTGAGACTGTCATGTGTGGCCTCAGAGGGAAGTGTGAGCGAGAAAGGTTATTCTATATCAGGACACACATTGAGAGCTTCTGTTGAGCTGTGTGAGACAGACTGAATTGGACTGAAGTACACTAGAAGTGCCAGCAAACCCTGTCCATACACACTTAGGAGGAATGTGGGCCATTGTGCCTGTCAATGGGGAGGACGTTTTCCAAGTGGGTTGCAAAGAGTGTACAGGACATTGGGAGTGGGTGTCTTTTGTACGTTTGTGTATTTGTGTTTGGGTGTGTGTTTGGAGACAGAGCAGCCCAGATCTCGCTCAATGGGTGGCATCGTTATAGAATATTGTTTCCTCTCCTCAGAAGTGCCATGGAAAGCCATGGAAACCATGTGAGATGGTAATTACATTAGCTACGGCCAGCGGGAGAAGTCACAACCCCATTTTCCATCTACTCACTTTGATGACAGAAAATCAGTATAATGCTTACTATACTTTATAAATTACTGTTGGTATATAATAAATGAAATGCTATTAGAAGTCATAGGAATTTATATGTGATGTTTACATGTATATTGATGTACCTTAGGATAGACAATGAAAACTATGATTAGGCCATGATGGTTGACTAGTCCTTGACTACTATGGGTTTTATCTTACATACTGTATATAAACGCTATTTTTGAGTGTCCCGTCAAGTTAAAAACAGATATATCGATCAATCCCATTGATAGGCCAATACTGCAACTACTGATATTGACCAATAACCTAATAACAGAAGTGTTTATGTCCCAACCCTGTTGAAAAATATGTTGGTTGGGTATGTTTTGAAGCATGGCAGCTAGTTTCAGCTGGTTTGACGCTAATAGGACCAGCACATGACCAGCTTAAACCAGCTCATGACCAGCTAAGGACCAGTTTAAACCAGAGTGCTTCTTGGCAAGTTCTGCTTGACAATGGATAGTAGACAATAGATAGTTTCACAACACTTTAAAAGTGAAATGTCCAGTAAATGATGGTAAAAGATCATTTGAAATCAGAAACAGATTCATTTTGCAACATTTTATAATGTTCCAAGTTTATTTATGCTGCAGTTTGGGAATCAAATGTCCGGTAAGAGGCACTAAAAGGTTATTTAAGGGGAAAATATTATATCACCTAAACTAAACCCTAACCTAAACCTAACCAATAGTGTTAACAAAAGCAAACATGTCATTTTAGCTCTTTTATTGTGACTTGTGTTTCACAGAAACTGTGTTTCGCATGCACTTCAAACTGCTCTGTCAGGTGAGCTACTGAGCATATTTGAATTTTTTACGTGGAGCAAACATCAAAATGTTGCTGTCTAAAAGTCATGCACTATGGTAAAAGTGTTTTGAGGTCATGCGGTCCTTACACAATACATTATTATCAGTATTTTATTTGGTCTTTACTAATCAATAATCTGAAATCATAATTTGATTGCAATTCAAATCATAAATTGAATGCAAAAATTATATTTGCTGTAGTTTCCAGTTACTACTATAGAAGTTCACCCAACTACGATGACTTTTGCTTTTGAGAACCCCGGAAATGTAAAAATGGCTCATAGTCCCTTCTAAAGAAATAATGCTTTCTATTCCGTTCCATTGTGTGCATCTTTGAATAGAAGAACAAATCTTATGTGTAGAAATATATCCATACATATCAAACCATGAATGCAGTATTTCATGAAGCTCAATGGATTCATTAACATTTGTACATCTCTAATGTTATTCATTTTCACAAATACTAATGGGGATTGTGTGGATACAGCAGGCTGCACAAGGTTAGAATCAGTTTAGAAAGAAATCATGTTTTATGGCCTCAGATGTGAAGAGAGAATGCTGCAAAACCAGTCTTCAGAACGCCCAACAGTAGCCAGAAAATATAATTGACATCCAAAGCATCCAAAGTTTTAAAAGCAAAGATTGACAGTAAATGCAGCAGACCATGCCAAATCGCTAGTTCCACCAGATCTCAAAATAACAACCCCTTTCGCAAACAGTTTGTTAGAGAGGCTCAGTGATGATTCATATTCATCTGAAGAATGAAAAATACAGAACCTCTTTATTGTTACTCACTGTCCTGTGGGGAAGAGTTCCCTAATAGGCCCCAGCGGACACAGAAGTCTGACTGTGAACCCCACAGCAGGACACTGTCAGCACTATACACCAGACCTGTCTGAGAGAAAGCCATATGTAAAAGCGTGCTTTTGCTCGAAAATCCTAAAAAGACTCCCTCTTTTTACTAACTTTGGAATACTAACAAGATAGAATATTTTCCCTGTCTGAATATCAACAAGCTAGGGCTTTCCTTTGTAAAATGTGTGTCATCACTACACATATACAGTAGCTCAGAGGAAACTCTTTTGGTTTATATACAAATCAAGGACATTTTGAGCTTGAATTTACACTTTAACAAACAAGATAACTTTTTAAAAATATAAGATCATACCATGTACAAATTAAAGGGGTAGTTCATACAAAAATGAAAATTTTGTAATCCTTTACTCACCACCATGTCAATCCAAACCTGTATGATGTTGAACATAAAATAAAAAATGCTGGGTTAAATACAACCCAGCGCTTGGTAAAATATGGACGAACCCAGCGATTGGGTTGTTTAGACCCAGTGGTTGGGTTACTGCCCAGAAGATTGGGTTAAACATTTAACCCAACTGTTGGTTGAAAACAACCCAACATGTGTTCGGTCCAATATTTACCCAGCGCTGGGTTGTATTTAGCCCAGCATTTTTGTAGAGTGTAAAAGAAGATATTTATAAGAATGCTGGTAATCAAACAGCTGATGGTCCCATTGAGTTTCATAGTGTTTATTTCCCTACTATGGAAGTCAATGGAGACCAACAACTGTTTTGTTCTTCAAAATATCTTCTTTTGCATTCAACATAAGAAAGAAACTCATATAAGTTTGGAATATGAGGGTGAGTAAATGATGAAAAAATTTTCATTTCTGGGTGATTTCTTTAAGGTGACCAGATTTCTAAAAAGGAAATAGGGGACATTTCCTAGTTTAGTGGTCATAATGTAATTGAAATGTCACTTATTATCTATTTATAAAATAGGCGAATATATCTGAGGAATAAGGGAAAATGTATGTTATCTCAGAATAAACCATAACATCACCAAAACAATCACACTTCTTGTACGGTTTCTTGCCACATACAGCAAGTAACAAATTTATTTGAGTTGAAATATCTTATTAGCTCAATGAAAACAGTTCATAGCAAGCAGATTTGATGGATAATGTACAGGATAATGTGCAGTCATACCACATATTACAGTTTTTCACCAAATAAATAATTACGTGGACATGAAATATTGATGCGTTTTAAAATCCTACCCCTTTATTATGTTACAATCCCTCACAAAACAATTGTCCAGCCAACAAGATGAACACTGTGACAGTATCACAGTAATATTAATAGTCCCCCACTTATTAGTCCCCCAATTTCATTTTATACATAGTTGAAAAGTGAGCCACAATTAAGATGGTACCAGTTGTGTTTGTATGAAACAAGAGAAAGCAAGTCTGTAAATACAAAATGGAAAAGAACAAGTAAATATAAATAATGTTCATACACCGCTTGAGTAGCAAGATTGTGTTCAGTTTTAACTCTTTCTTCCATTTTGTATTTCTGGGTAAGAATAAGAAGCACATCATCCAGTTCTTCTCAGTGTCTTTCATTCCAACATAAGAAAACATTTCTGGAATCTGCATCTGAAATAGCCTTTAGATGTATTTACACAGTTTAATATATCTCAGAGCAGACATGGATGCATTTGAACTGCAGTTACAGATGCATAAATAGGCCTAATGTTTTGTTTTTAACATAATACGTTGAATACTGATATTTAAAATAATTTAAGACATGAATCGAATAGTCGAAAAGTGAAATTAAGACCGCCAGTAGGTAGCAGCATGTGACTGTTAATGAGTGAGTCGTTGAGATTCAACCGATTAGTTCAAACGACTGATTCATTCGGGAACAAAGCATTTTGCTGCGTCCCAATGTGCCTACTTATACTACACCCTTAAAGTATGTACTCTTTTGGTGAAGAAAAAGTACACACTTTTGAGTGTGTAGTAGAAGAGTAGGCAAGCTTTGGGACATACTATCACGTCACACAATTGCGTCTTTAACGGACCGCTCTGCCGCACCTGTTACACGCACCCTGTTACTGTAAACTGGCCTGTCAGTCATCTTGTCACAGTTAACATCCTCCACATTTCATTTCATTTAACTTCCTACCGTATTAGAGAGAAAAGAAGTAGCTCGATGATCTGCCAGTCGCCGGTCTTTCATGCAGAGAACTCGACTCATATCTTCTGCATAATGATGCATTTAAAAGTTAACGACCAAATGGATGTTTATAAAAGTTCATATTGCGGTTGCAGATTAAATATAACACGGATGACAATAAATAAATATTTTTTACCAGGTTAAATGTTGATTATTAGTAACTAAAACTCCTTTTTGCAAACCTCTCTACCTAACCGTCGATTGCGCGAATCCACCACGTTTGTAGTTTTTCTAACGCGTTTTATATGTGTTTGTAGTTCTGGACCGAATCCTTCGCCAAAGTGCAATGGATTGTGGGCAATTTTAGCCATTAGAGTGTGCACGGATCCACACTTCAAAAATCAACCTGAAATAGTAGACCATCCGGGGACTTTTGACATACTCTTTTCAACATACTATGCTTTGGGACACACTTATTGTAATCTCACATACTATTTAGGATGGATAGTATGAGCATTGGGATGCAGGGCTAGACTGTGTTAATGAGTGAATCACTGAATCATTTTTATCATCCGATTCGTTCAAAAAGCTGATTCATTCAATAAGTAAACGCCATCCATTGCTCAGAGATGCAAAACAGTGCTGTGATCTTTGTTTGGAACTATTTTACGTTGCCAAATTGAGCAAAAACAAGCAATATTATCTCTAAAATGTAAGCCACTTATTGCTTTACTGAACTTGTATAAAATGATTATTAAATGTGTTATGCTGATATCTGCAGAAAAACGGTACTCTTTGTGTGACATAGATTAAGTTAACTATATTAAATTATATAAATATAAAAAGCATACAGAAGCATTTTTTGCTGTCTACAATTTAGAATGCCTGGAATTCTGAGTTTACAATACACCACTGGCCAGAC
This sequence comes from Barbus barbus, assembly GCF_936440315.1. Lineage (NCBI taxonomy): Eukaryota > Metazoa > Chordata > Actinopteri > Cypriniformes > Cyprinidae > Barbus > Barbus barbus. The sequence continues at coordinate 8,311,960 of NC_136719.1, forward strand.
CTGAGACTCAAACCCGCGACCTTCGGTTTACAAGTCTGACTCTCTATCCATTAAGCCACAACTACCCCTTTGGGGCACTTCTTAACTTTTTGATGTAGTCACGATTAATTTGGAGCAAGAAAATCTGGAGGACTTCCATGGTGCCTAAAACTGAGCCACTTTCATGCTAATCTGAGGGTGAATACACACCTGTCTTTTTTGGTTCGATTGAATGGAACTCAAGTTTGTTTCCCCCCTTGGTGTGGATCTTTTGGACAGGTGTGAATACAGCAATCGCACTCGGGTGCGGACCAAACAACCGTACCGAGACCCAGCTGAAGAGGTGGTCTCAGTCCTCTTCCAAATGAACTCTGGTACGGTTGAATGGATGAACCAATGAATGGGTTCAGGGAACAGCTTCTGGTTCACTTGCAAAAAGGGCAGTGTGAAAGCGAACCGCACCAAACAAAAAAAATAAATCAACCATTGTATTTGGTCCGAACCAAAGCAAGTGAACTAGCAGACTTTCCCAGTGTGAATACACCCTGAAACTTACCTGGCCAGCCAGCTAAACAGGCTACATGGCATAGGCCTCAGAAGACTTGGTGGTGGGCTATTTAGACTGGGCAACCATCTAACAACTACTAACACCCTCAAAACCTCCCCCAGCACCCTATAAAATTTCATAATAATGTACTAAAAACACCCACAACATCTCAACAACAGCATAGCAAAGCTCTGTCAACCCAAATGTCACAAAAAATCTATTTGAGATTTCTTATTCCAGTTTTGTTGTTATAAATATAGGTTGTAAATGCTTAAAAAATGAAATTACAAAAGAGACGAAAATATATTTATCAGTGTACTTAAAGTCTGTTAGGTCTATAATGAACAGCCTGTGCACTTGGAGACTGGCTAAATGTTAAAAGTCCATTAAGTGGGCACTCAGCCCTAGAGCCTCATGGGATTAGCTCTGTGTTTACGGAGTCTCCACTGCCCACTGACTTTTAGAAAATCCCTCCAAATCCATTCTCACCACAGCAGGAATCACACATAGAAGTTTATCCCTAAGATGGTGCAAGAATCCAAACACAGACATTACCTAGGAGAAAATCTGCCAGTGGCGGCAGACGTACAGAGATGTGTGGAGTTCAGATAGATGTTGATAAATTGGATTACAGGTTTATATGGTATTTATGTGCATCAGACTCCAGCATCTGAAAGGTTTCAGGACATAATGATAGAGATTAATCATGACTGAACCCAATGTACCTCTTTAAGGATTGTCAGGATTTTTGATGCAGAGTAGTTTCTTCACATTTTGTATGGTCATATTTTCTATAAAGAACTGTTTTTTCTTTTTTGCATGCTATGTTAGTGTGTATTGCTGTCTTGTCTTTAGAGGGTTATTCTGCAAGGGTTAGTTGCAGAATGGAAATTCCCAAAATGGAAATTCAGTCATCATTTTCTCATCCTTGTACTGCTCCAAAATTGCATTCATATGATCATATCATTTGAAATATTGTAACACATTAAAATATTGAATAACATGTTTTCACAAATGAATCACACATTAAATATAAAAATTTAAAAAATCTCAGTGTTTTGTTTAGTTTTTTTTAAGTCAGTGGGGTTAATTACTGAGACATTCTTCAAAATAAATTATTTTGCGTTCCACAGAAGAAAGGAAGCCATACAGTCATTCAGAATCACAGATAGATAGATAGATAGATAGATAGATAGACAGACAGACAGACAGACAGACAGACAGACAGACAGACAGACAGACAGACAGATAGATAGATAGATAGACAGATAGATAGATAGATAGATAGATAGATAGATAGATAGATAGATAGATAGATAGATAGATAGATAGATAGATAGATAGATAGATAGATAGATAGATAGATAGATAGATAGATAGATAGATAGATAGATAGATAGATAGATTTAATCTATCGTCGATTGATTGATTTTAATAATACTTTCTCTTTTGTTGGTGTAAAATAAAGTAGTCAGTTTGATTCAGTCATACTAAATACTTATAATTATTGAATAGCCTACTTAAATACCTGCTGAACTTTTATAATTGTGATATTCAATTTAAATTTGTACCACCTGAAGCACATTTTAGGTTGATGAACAAAAAATTTTTCACTGTGAAAAATTACTTATCAAATGCTGATAAAAACGGCCTCATTCTCCAATGTTCTAGTGTACTGCCGCATTAAAAGAACTGGTATATTTGTATTTCAGCATGTTTGTGGTGGTGATGTAAAGTTGTGTCTGGTACTAGGGTCTCAGCAGGGTATTTGAGTATTTCTGGATTTGCCAATTACCCATTCCCAGTCAAGTTGGGTCACAATGAAAGAGGTTCGACCTATTTCTCTGTGAAAAGCTGCAGCAGCCTGAATAGACAGACTTCAGAGAACAAACTACAGCCCCTGCCCTAAGCGACCTCCTCTTTCTCATGTGCATGAGAAGAGCCCCAACCTTCACAATACACTCACTGCGTTGCTCCTCCATCCAGCCTGGTTAACACGATATAAATTAAATTATTTAGCCATAAAAGCCTGGATTACTAATAAAAAAATACGCCTACATAGGCTAAATAGGTTAATTATATAAGCAGGTATTTTGCAGTTACTTAACTTCAAGTGCACAGGCATGTTTCTTGTCAAAGAGATTAATTAGAATAAACAAATGAGGTTTCTCGAGTCATGACTTAACATGTCATCAGTTAACTCTGAATTAAACTCATGCCCATGTGTGACAGATGAGAGTTAGAGAAAGTGACACGCACTGTGAGATCAAAAATTGCATAACAAATGATCGATCCTTTGCATTATTCATTCTCCCACCTGTTAATTAAAAGTGCCTTACCTGATTTCAGTCAGCGTTAAGCTCCAGCGGGCTCCTGTCACGAGTGATGAGCAGGATGACACCAACACGCGAGCCGCACAAACTTTCCCACGCACCCTGAGCGCATCACCCTCCCACGCGCGCCCCATCAGTGTCCCGTGCACTGACAGGAGCTCTGCACCAATAACTACAACGACCGTCGGCCACTAAAAAAACAGACGTTTGTGAGAGGATTTTATTACTTTTTTGAAAAGAGAACTCTAATAACTTGAACTACTGTACGTTTCATTTTACATACATACATAAATAGCCTAAATAAATAAAAGTAGGCTAGATAATCATAAATAGTGTACTGTAAGTCAAGGCATTACGGGAGACATTTTTAGCACATTTTGCAACACATAACAGCATTTCATTAACTTATATAATATAACAACCTATTTGAGCAAAAAACTGAAAATACAATACAATAAAATAAAATAAAAATTTTATATAAACTATACTGACAACCAGTGTTAAAGGGATAGTTCACCAAATATATAAATCAATAAAAAAATAAAAAAATTAAATTAAAAAATTCTGTCAACATTTACACACCCTTAAATTGTTCCAAACCCATTTATTTATTTTGTTAAACACAAAAGAAAACATTTGTGACCAAACAGTTGACGGTAGCCACTGACTTCCATAGTATGGCTATTGTCAACTGTTTGGTTAACCACATTCTTCAAAAAAGCTTATTTTATATAACTTGACTTGTATTTGTAGGGAAAAAAATAACAATACTGTAAAAGTACATAAATTACCTCGTTGAATGTAATATCAGTTTTAACCATACATTACGTGGTGATTTATAATTTTTACTTCCAAAACCCATAGTACTTGACCATTAAATAACATTTTTGTCCATCTAAACAAAAATGGTTGGGTTAAATGTTTAACCCAACCTTCTGGGCAGTAACCGGGTCTAAACAACCCTATCGCTGGGTTCCTCCATATTTTACCCAGCGCAGGGTTGTATTTAACCCAGCATTTTTTAGAGGAAAGATGGATAGATGTATGGATGGTTGGATGGATAGAAAAATACACTCTTAAAAGTGCTGGGTAATTTCTGTAAACACATTGTTGGGTTAATTGTGCTGGGTCATAATTCTGGGTTGTTTGAGGTACTGTAAACACACAGTTGGGTTGTTCATGCTGGGTCAAATGGACTGCAAGGGGTTCTTTCACTGAACAACTGGATTGGGTTATTTTGACCCAAACGGTTTGTTTATTTTTCCTCTTGTTAATTTTCTGGATTCTTCACTCGTCTCGCCGTTAGACGGTCAAGCAACTTGCAGCAAGCAGGATTATAAGGTAAATTAATATGATAATATTTACCTCTATTTTTAATAAGCTGTGGTAAGAGCACACTGATTTCACAGTTAATGTGATATTTGATTTGTCGCTGTGCGGGTTAACGTTAGCGTTATTCTGTGAATGAAGTAACCGCCTACATTTTTTTTGTTGACAAAAAAGGCCTCAACAATCTCTTTATCCTTATATAATATATATATATATATATATGTGTGTGTGTGTGTGTGTGTGTGTGTGCATGAAATGCGTGAAATGTATGAACTATCGTTAGGTCAGAAATATAGGGGTAAATTCAGTTAACTTACTGTCTGTGTAACGTTTCTGTATGGCTTTCTAAATCCAAAAGAACTGTGGCAACATCTCCAAGATGCTTCAAGAAACCTACCTGCAAAGCAACAGTACTGTTACAAGTTTTAGACACTTGTGAAAAAATGCTGTAAAATGAGGATGCTGTCAAAAATAATGTCATAAATAGATTTCCTTTATCAATTAACTTCTATTAACTAAATTAAATCAACATTTGGTGTGAGCATCCTTTGCATTTAAAGCAGCTTTTGCCCTCAGTGCACTTTTTCAGGAAGTTTTGCAGGGAGGTTTCTTGAAGCATCTTGGAGATGTTGCCACAGTGTCTGTGTGGAGAACCATGATGGTTTGGCTGATTTCCATAAAATACACTTAAACGTTATTTATTTAAGTCAACTTAAATGTTACAACTTGTAGAAATGCAAGTTATGTTGCAAGACTAAGTGTCGTGTAATTAACAGGTGGGGACCTACATGGTGATGCATTCCTGCACATTTTCTGCCTTGGTGACGAGACAACGACATCCCACACCTTCGCCATTGTTTCGGGCAATGCCATTGGAACGGACTTGTTGCTTGAGGCTGTTTATCTGTTTATCTATCTACTAACATCTTCCTTCCTGGGAATTTCTCCACCATGCAGTATATCATACTGATGGACATGAGTCTTCGTGTGTGATGGATTTGAGGGCAAAAGTTTTTTCTGGCCACTTGTAACGTTTTAATTTTTTGTCACATGTATTGTCTGTCGTAGGTATCTTTGTTTGGCTTAGTTTTAATGGCACAATGTTTGGACTGATTCTCATGTGGCTATAATCAATTTCATAGTGTTATGATGCTGCAATGTTCACAAAGAATAGGAATCTACAGTACCTAGTTTACACAGTTTTGTGTTTTAAAGAAACTGATCTACAAAAAACGATGTTGTATTTGTGTCTGTAGGGGTTGGATGTAAAGTGTAACAGTAGCACCCATTCAAAAAATGTTTTAAAAAGAAATGTGAAAACTCATTAAATTCATATTAACAGTTGCATTTTTTGTTTGTATTACAGAAAAATAATAATTTTACATTCCTTTGTGATTGTTATTTATTATTATTGGTAATATTGGTAAATATAAATATTTAATAATAATATTTAAAATATTAAATATAATATAAAGGTAGCAAGGCAATGAGACAACAAATAACCCAATATTTAGGTAATGTTTAACCCAGCAACAGAGTTACCCACTGGTTGGGTCAAATAAACAACCCAGCATGCTGGGTCAAATGGTTAAACCCAGCCCTTGGGTCAAAACAACCCAGCATGTGTTCTGTCCCATAGTTACCCAGCTGCTGGGTTAAGGTTGGGATATTTTTTAACCCAGCATTTTTAGAGTGTAGATAGATAGATAGATAGATAGATAGATAGATAGATAGATAGATAGATAGATAGATAGATAGATAGATAGATAGATAGATAGATAGATAGATAGATAGATAGATAGATAGATAGATAGATAGATAGATAGATAGATAGTGTCATTTTTTAATTCTGTTTATTTCTTTATATTCTATCTTGTTTCCTATTTTACAGCATTTAGGGTCAACATAACTTGCTTTATAAATAATTTTGGCTTGGTTTGACTCGATAACCTCCAACACTGTCAATCTAAGCAGTAGATACTAAACTGAAGTGAGTTCCAGTCATTTCCACAGCTTTCCAAACTCATTATAACTGTAGCTGCAGCCGTTCAGGTCCCTCTGAGTGCTCACTTAAAGCTGTTTAAACCAAGTCTATTTAAACTGCTGGGTCCGCGGGACACCAGCGAGTGCACGGCTGCAAAGTGCTTATCCCACTGGCTCAGAATTCAGAGGCCTTGATGTGTTTGTATGCCCATGTTAGGGCTCGCTTTTGCAGACAGGGGTTGGAGGTGCTGTTCACCGTTCATGTTTTCAGATTTTTCCTCTACCAGCAGGAAGGTTATGGTCGAGAGCTCCCTAGGAGATGTGTAATTTACTTTGCTTACCCAGGCTGAACATAAACTAGCAGAGGTCAACACTATGAGTCTAAGAGGGTTTTTCTGAGTGTCCCTCTGTATTATCTTCCCTGAATTACCTTTATAAGTGAATATGAATGTCCTTAGAGTGTCAGGAACCACTAATCAGAGTTAAAATGAACTCTACTATACGTAACATGCTGTAATTGCTTTTTAATATCAGTGCAGGAGGGCAGGTAATGTCCAGCCATGCACGTAATTGGTCCTTCTGCTTTCTCTTAGTTATTGCATGCAATGGCTGGACAACTCTCTTTGAATCCTATTGCAGAAATGTTGTCATTATTCATAATGTGCAATTACAATGCTTTAAAGGATGATCTGCTTCAACAGAACACTACATGTATCCAAGTGTTTCTTCAAATTTGGCATAAGTAGTGATTGAAAGTCAAGAAAAGAAGACACATGGGTTGGTAAATTCACTCCCATCCAAACATTTTTGTCCCCATACTCCACCCACCACCAAAAAAAAAAAAAATGGATAATGCAAATGTGTTTCTCTCCTCTGGGGTTTAGACCCCCTCTTTGTGGATTATGGTGTGTGGAAAGCTAGTTTTGCATTAGAAGGATCAGAGTGCACACAAGGGATGTTCTGAAACCTCATTAACTGCCTAGGCCACTATTGTCCTAAAAAAATGCCTTTTTTGTTGTCATGGTGATGTTGACCATGTGGAATGTGGAATGCACAAAGTGATTTAATGAGCTGCGTCGTTCGGCTCGTTCCATTGTAATCATGTCTGATGTGTGTATTTTAAGCTGACACTTGGACAAATATAGATATTAGTTCAAACACATCAATCACATCATTCAGGAAAAAAGGTATCTTCTACGTTTAACAAAACCTTTTGTCTTTAGATATTTCTGCATTTGGAGTATCTCTCAGATGTTGCAGTGAGACTAGCAAGGGCTGTTTTGCATTTCTCTGAACTTTGACCTTCAGTGCACTACTTTGCTGCTTTGTAGTAAAGCACAAAGACCAAAAATATGCAGTAAAGTTTTAATATTTAACAAAATGGAAAAAAGTGGTTTCATTTTAATTATATAATGTAAGATTTTAAAGATTATTTTATAAGCCAACTAAACAGATGCCACAGGGTAGGATTCTTTTTGAAAGTCAATCTCTGTAGACATGTTGTCACACTATGGGCATAACAGAAACAGCAGAACAATTATAAAACAATTAATGAAATAGCAAAAAAAAAAATATATATATATATAGGCCTATAGAAATTGTAATTAATAAATGTAGAACATTTAAAACACATTTGCCATTTTGCGCAAAAAATGTGTCAACTTGCCCCGATCTATGGAAGCCCGTTTCCACCACTGAATAAAAAAAGGTAATTGTGAATTTGTATTTCACAATTCTGACTTTGTTCTCGCAATTGTATGTTTACGTTTTGCAATTCTTTTTTCTCAGAATTGTGTGATACAAACTCGCAATTCTGTCTTTTTTTCTCAGAATTGTGAGATATAAACTCGAAATTGCAAGTTATAAAGTCATAATTGTGTAATATGTAATATGACAAGAAATCATGTAATATGAGAGATCTAGTCATTTGAATATATTTTGTTCCAAAAACAAATTTTAAAATTTTTAGCCCACACAGATAGCTGTTGTGCTCACTGTGTGAAGAAGAAAAAAAAGTGACCAAGACATTGAGAAATTGGTCCTAGCGATTGTAAAAAGTGTAAATGAATGCCTTGCCTCCAGCAATATAGTACTGCCCTCTAGTGTAAGTGTAAGAAACAAGCCACACAAGCGGCATGGGAGCACTTGAGCATGTACAGCACAGCCCAGATGCAGCACTTACATTCAGTATCAACAATCACACACGCCTCCAACATACTAGAACTGCTCAAGGCTTTAGTAAGAGCAGGCTGCTGTTAGAGATAACACTGTCAGGAGACTCAAGACGCCTGCAGAGTCTCTGATGGCGCTTGGCACGTCTCACTCACTCATGTAGAGAAGGACAGAGAGCTGAATGTGGGTTTAGACAAGCTTTTCAAACCTCTGGCACTGTGATGAGACAGAGAATTGGAAATCAGTATAAACAACATAATATTATAAGTGTACTCAAGTCATTTTCCTCATTAAACAGTTGTACAGATAATAAATAGCAGGCCTTTCTGAAAAATATATGTTTTTGAAATAATGTGGTGCACTCATGAGATGCAAACATCTAGACATGAAAGAAATTACATGGAGTAATTTAAATTTGCTACTGGTCACTTTAGCTCAAATAATAGATTGATAGATTAATAAAATTACACTTTTTTAGTGCAAAAATCATTGTAAACTTTATAAACTAACTTCAAGAAACTCTGAAACTGCATTTCATGACCCCTGTAAGCAATCAAATTGAAGTTGCCAAGACAGGTTTACTCAGAGCTGTCTTTAACTGTTATCTACCGCCATCTCTGACGCTCTTGGATCATGCTGCAGAAGCTTCACAGCTAAATTTAATTCCAGGCAACCTGTTTATGTGAATTCCGAGCTGTCAATAACACAGAACTCGACTCACAGGCAACATAAGTGAAGATACTGCACACTAGAGGGCCCTCACTTGCTTTGAGAAGGTATTTGACAGTCTTGTCCCTATAGTTAAAAGAAGATCAAATATATTGAAGAAAATCCAGAACTTACCAAATATAAGAGAAAATGTGGCCCAATGTGAAGGAATAAGTTCTACATACTACAGTATGGTGGGAAGTAAATTTATTTTATTTTTATTTTTTTCATTTTCTCAATATTTAAAAATATCGTTCATAATACTCAACCATTTAATCCTGATACTCAAGGTAGTATATAAAATGTTTATTCTTTTTTAATGAATGCTTTTGGACTTTACCAACATTTCGTTGCAGGGTTCCTTAAGGATTTCCAGGCCCTATTTTGTCTTGCTGTTCATGGAATGTATCTGCTATTGTGTGCTCACACAAATTCTTTGCTACACTGTTAAGGACTTTAGTTAAATCAATGAAAAACAATGACTCACTATAAAATACTGTTGTCAAAGAAAAAGAAAGAAATCTATTTGTTGTCTTATCTGAATCCCATTCTCATATTTCTATAGAGCATGCAAGTCTTTTAAGGAAAAAAAGAGGAGTTCTTGTTCTGTTCAAAAGTTATTTACATATTTAAGTATTATACATACTGTATGTGACTGTGATGGATCTTACATTTTTGGTATAGTACGATCATTTTCTGTATGATAATTATAGCCTACCTTATGCTTATATAAAATGTTTAAGCATGCATTCACACATGCATGCACACACAGACAGTTTTAAATATTATTCACCACTGAGCAGGACACAAACACACAGTCAGGCAGATCTGTCAGGTTTAATATGTTATTTAATGAAGGATTTTGTGAGTTAATAATTAATGTACAATTAAAGAATAGCAAATGAACATTGAAGCCGGCCAGTGTGCAGAACTCAGCCAGCTCCTTCTGAAAGGCGCTGAAGCATATAAGATTGGCTACAGAGCGTTCTTATTAGCAGCATGCTGATTAAACAAAAGCACTCCCGGAGAGTGGTCTCCGATCTGCCTCTCCGCTATTGTGTTTTTGCTGTACAGGACCACCAACGCTGCTTATTTTAAGAAGTGCTTAATTAATTAGTTCGATTGTTCTAATTTTTACCATTCGGAGGCCCGGAAATCATCAGTAATGACTGACTGTGCTCAAGACTCCACATCCCCTCCAATCTTCATCTGAAATATTCTTAACCTTCTCAGAAACAGCAAAGAGTAAGAAGAGAATGATTGTTTTACTGATGAAAATTGATTCTGTTACTGCCATAAATCTCACTGGCACTAGCTCCGTCATTTTGTATCTGCCTTGAATTATTTGCAACTTTCAGATTTGTGGCAATAAAATGTTTGATCCAGGCCATCTGTTGCTTAAAAGACTTACAATTCTGTATTTTTAATTCACTGCACTTAAGGTAAGAAACCATGGTAACAAGTGGTAATTATGATTAACGCTTCTGTACTGCATTATATACTGTTCATTGCACGAGAAAAAGGATTTCAGAGCTTTCCTGTTTGCAAGTATACAGTATACTGAAGGAACAGTTCACCCAAAAATTAATTTTACTAAAAAAATTTACTCACCCATCAAAGATGTAAATGAGCCCGTTTCTTCATCAGAACAGATTTGGAGAAATATAGCATTGGACATCACATGCTCATCAATGGATCATCCGCAGTGAATGGGTGCCGTCAGAATGAGAGTCCAAACAGATCATAATAATCCACAAATAATCCACACCACTCCAGTCCATCAATTAACCATCAATTCCATCTATTTAAAGTAAACAGATGCATGTTTGCAAGAAACAAATCCATCATTAAGATGTTTTTCACTGCTAAAATACGAGTCCTCAATTTATAATATTGCTTTTTCCAGTGAAAATGTAATTTCATCTGAATAAGGAGAGAAATATGCAGATTTTACAGAAATATGCAGTTTCTTACAAACATGCAGTTTTTCACTTCACAAGATGTTAGGCTAACTGATGGACTGGAGTGGTGTGGTTTACTTGTGGATTATTGTTATGTTTTTATCAGATGTTTGAACTCTCATTCTGATGGCACCCATTCACTGCATTGATGAGCAAGTGGCATAATGATACATTTATCCAAATCTTTTACCTCAAAGAAACAAACTCATCTACATTTTGAATGGCTTGAAGGTGAGTACATTTTCAGCTAATTTTCTTTTTTTGTTAACTATTGCTTTAATCAGTCATTTCGTCTCAGTAACGCACTGTGAGATAAAGCAGGTTTACATTCAGTCATTCCAAATTACAGTTGTTTTATTTTATTTCTACATGTCTTTCATAAACTGATTTACATGAGTATTTGAGAATTTGTGGTGCTCGTTTGCCAGACAGGAGTATTCCAGTGACTTAACAACCAGCGCGAGAAAGCAAATAACTGCATTGATGAGCCCATCCATGATCTTATGTGGCCGTTCATTGCTGCTGTCAAAAAGCTTTTAGTGTCAACCCTTTGGTAAATATGGTGAATGAAGCCGCTCTGTACTGAACATGTGTAGGCTACAAGTGTGTGGCAGGATGATTGACAGCTCTCTGTCTGCCTTGTAACCTCAATCTGATGATCAGTGATTGCAGCATGTAGGAAATAGATCTTGTTTACCCTTTTTGATGTTGGAGTCTTTTCAGAAGAAAACTGCTTTCTTGTAAGTGTGTTGGACGAGACTATGACAGCTTGAACAGGGGAAATAAAGAGATTTGATACATAAAGTATAATAAAGACAATTACCTAATTATGGAAATTGTCATAATTCTCCTAAACCTGTACCAAAAACTGTGGAAATTTATGAGAAGTGTGACTTCCTGTGTTTAAATCCTGTGTTTGTTCCTTTCTTTTCCTTTATCACATTCAAACCGAAAATAAACAAAACTAAAGACCATATCATCCTCTGCTTATACGAGTAAACATTTCATTTGACTCAAACACACAGAAGTGAAGTGGACCAGAGAAATTCAAGAGCATAAAGGTCTTTATAGAGAAATCAAGCCAACAACCACATAAAATATATTTGTACATCCTCATAAGAAAATGATGTGCAAAACTTGCCCTGGTATTGCTACAGTAGGGTGTACTGGGTGGTTCCTATAAGCCATTGCTTTAAAAGTGCAGACGCATTAGCAAAATTTAGTTTCTTTGTCTACAGTCAATAGTGTAGCGATTTATGAAGATGTAGAAGTCACTTTCAAACCAAACAGCTTTCTGTTGGTCAATAGAACGAATTCGCTTGATGCAGAATCTGCATTGGAAACTCTTTTGCCCTCACATGCAATTCCCGATCACATGGATTCACATTCAAGTGAGTTCATTTGCAAACATTTGCTAAGCAAGTGAATTTTAGTGTGCTGTAATTGCTAGGATGTTCTAAAATATTATAAATGTACTGCTATGTGGTTACTAGAGTGTTATGAGTGTGTTTTTTTAGTGCATTTGCTCAGTGGTTGCTAGGGTGTTCAGTGTTTTTAGCGTATTGCGTATGTGTTTGCTAGTGTGTTGTTTAACAGCTGTTATGGTTCTGCTGTTTTTTTTAGTGTGTTGATATATGGTTGGTACTGTGTTCTGAATTGTAGTGTGTTGCTATGCGTTTACTAACATGTTCTGAGTGGTTGTAGTGTGCTATTCATGAACGCTGAATGTCCGCTGCTGACACCCTGGAGCTCACATCTCCGAAAACGTCAAAGCAAATTTTCAAAAAAAGTGCATATTTGAAGTCTAAACAAGTACATTCTCACCCAAACGGCATTCAGTGACACAAAATGGTATTATTTTTAGAATTATAGTGGATTTGGGCATCTGCCATGACACTTGCTGTGAGAAATACTACAAGCAGAGTGATACACACAGTGAAATGGCTGGAGTGCTGTTATCACTAGAATATTACACTCTGATCAGCCAATCAGATTCGTGGACCAGAAAGAACTGTTGTATAAATGAAGATAATGTATGTCTAAACCATTCCAATTAAAAATATATGATTAGGGTTAGATTATTCTTGGGATTGTGAATTCTGTGTCATCAAAAAAAAAAAATATGATGTTTCACACAATGTTAAAATGTAACAGGAGTGACAGCAGAGTTATTGATTTTTGAAAGCTTTCCAGAGGAAGTCCACTCACAATATACTGTACAAGAAAATGCTAAATCTATTTTAAAGAAACAGTTGCAATACAGTCTGGTCTTTTTAAACAAGCCTCAAGCTCCTCAATTTTTGCCCCAGTATCACAACCTTGCAGCTCTCCCTGATCCCTGGGGTCATTTAATATGGAGATTATTCACGTAATTAAGCTCGACTAGAATTGTGTGTATTGGGTTACTCAAAGTTGCATCACACTAAAATTGCGGGCGATAGACTTTTGCACCAGACAATACACAATTTCCAGCTGTGAATGCTTTTATGAAAAAAACTTCAAAGCTAGATTCAGCTCCAGTGAATGCAGTCTGTGAGGCCTGTTATTGTTGCAGTACATTAGCATATTGATCCTATGGTCTCAACACTTTGCGCTCTACAGCCTCATTGTTTCGCTGTTTAGAAAAGCAACCACAGACATCCTGCCTCATCACCGAAGCAGAGAAAAAAAAGCAGTCTGGTGAAAATAAGTGCTGAAATATTTATTTGAGATGCATATTCAGCTTTTTTTGACCACAATTTGACTGTGATCCATCTCCATGAGCAGGCAGATTAATAATTGAGCCCCAGTTAAATAACTGACAAATGAGACGGCCATGTGAAGAAGGGGAAAAAAAATATGGAGGATGAGGTGAGACATAGAAAGAGAAAAGCTGGTTTGAAAGCATGAGGAGGAATATGATTGCCAACATTGGTTGCATCCAAACCGAACCAGCATTCATACCACCAAAATGTGTTTTTCACACTTTTTACTGTGACACAGAAGCACAGGAAACAATGAATCAGCTAGATCATTTCTGTCGGTCTTATCGCCCATATTGATTTCATGCTATTCAGCCAGTGACTCAAATGAGAAACTCATGTTGCTGAATACATTTTGTTTTCAATTAAAAACTTTTACATGGATTATATATTATATTATATTAATTTACCAAAATAAGAAGGATTATACAAAATGCATGTTATTTTTTATTTAGTACCATCCTGAATAAGATATTTTACTTTTAAAAAAGGTTTACATATAGTCCAAAAAACAAGATAATAGCTGAACTTCTAAAAAATAACCCCATTCAAAAGTTGACTTTTCCAGCATCTTTTGCATTTTTGAACCATTTCCATGAGTGACTGTATGATTTCAAGATCCATCTTTTCACGCTGACAACACTGAGGGACTCATATGCAACTATTACAAAAGGTTCAAACATTAGATGTTTTCGCACCAGAGGGACCTTTTCATAGTTCCTAGAACTACTGGCGGAAGTTCCTGCTTTTTGGCGTGTTCGCACCGCAGGAACTAGGAATGTATTTAGTTCTATAGGAACTCTGTTTGGGGAAACTAAATTTTATACTGTGATGGCAGAGCTGAATTTCAGCATCATTACTCCAGTTTTCAGTGTCACACGATAATGTGATAATATGCAGATATTACTCAGGAAACATTTCCTATTATCAATTATGAAAACAGCTGTGCTGCTCAATATTTTTGTGGAAACCATGATACATTTTTTGATAAATACAAAGAACAGCATTTATTTGATTGTTTTTTCATAAGAAATTATTTCACTTTTGATCAATTTAATGCAACATTTTATGCAAAAAAATTAAATATATATATATTGTATTTTATTATTATTATTTTTTTTTTATTATTATTACTATTTAGGCTTTACTGACAATCTAACAATGATGCAAATTTCTGCCTTACCTTGTTTCACCATTGTTTTACTTTGTAAAACACTGCATCATAATGGTATACGTATGTATATGTATGTGACAAATAAAATTTGAATTTGAATTTTGAATTTGGTAGAAAACAGTTCTGGTCTCTTGTCTTTTGTCACAAAAACACGACACCGGGTCGGACTTAAACAGTGTTTGGAGAAAAGATTTCAATTAAGAGCGGTTTGATTAAATCTCAATTTACTGAAGTCAGCGAAGCTTTGCCTGACTCCCACTCATGTTGTGCCGTGAATCTCAAGGCCAGATTGACATTTGGAAGTGTTTAGACCCGCCACCTGCTCCCGTCTCATTTCCCTCCCTATATCGGGAACGCAGGCACAGACGGAGCCGCGGTCTGTCTGGGATAAGTTATCGCTGTCATGTGCCTCTGAGGGCCACGTGGTCCGATTGTCATCCCGCATCCCACCAACTCCACAGACCAACCCAATAAGGATTTATGTCTATAGGATGCTGTCCTTTCATTAAAGTCCACCATGGACTCTCTTGGAGAAGGTAAATTCAACCTGCTCAAGCGTAATAGACCCCTCCACCATTGCATGGCAGTGCGCAATGAGAGGCAGAGAGAGCCATTAGTCTTATGCGGCCCGACTAGCAGCAGGCAGGATAATGAACTAAGGAGAGGGTTAGGGCACCCAGAGGAAATAAGACTCACACTGCAGAGGTAAATTCACCATAAGAGACAAATACTGTGAAGAGCATGGACCTCAAATTGACAAGGAGGGATATAAAAACGTTTTTAGTGCTTATTGAGTGGATATATATTTCCACATATTTATTTATTTGTTTGCTTATTCCTTCATTCATGAGAATTTCAGATGCTTTAACAGGGAAAAAGCATCGTCTTGAGAGCATATTTTCATTTAAGAGTGTAGCCTCAAGGCAAGGCAAAGCAAAATGCTGTGACGGGAGTTTTAAATTGCAACACATCTACAGTGTGTAAAGTGTCTTGCTCGGTTTGTTTATGAATGTGCATTATATCGCCACTTAAAGCCAAAAGTTGTACCTGTGAGTTTTTTACGCATTTGGGAATGTTATAAAATTGCTGTCATTTTTAATAGGGTAGGATGTGATATGGGGGCACTCATCCGACTTCATCAGATTGAATGCATATTACATCCCAAGGAAAATGAGCTATATCTTTTACAGTGAAAATAAAACACAGCGATAAAGCAAGACACTTGAATTTAGGAATATTCACACTGTCCTAAATATGATGCATGATGCATTTCCATTAGACAAAACCGTCTGTGGAAGGAATATGACTACAGTCAAACAGCAATTCAAAACGCAAATTACCATTTTAAGAATACACATCCGCCCTCGGCGAGTACAAATAGATAGTTGTGGGCTCCATGAGTAATTGTCCTCCAATGGTCATCACCTCAGAGAAGAATAACAAAAATGAGATGTATGGTCAGTGTTGCGCGGTGATGGCCTTACGTGCATTTCCTTTAGAGATGCTGAGTAAGCATTGCCTGGAGCGCGGAGGTTTCTCTCCATGCCTTCCAAACTGGATGAAGACCAAGTCCCTGTCAGCGTTTGTTTTTGTCACCCTGTTCTCTACGCCAGATGGTTTGATAGTCTTGCCAGGAGCTGTTATTGCCTTTATAGATATGCTTCTCTTGACAGCACGTAAGTAAACTTAAGCTAAAGGCAAGAGAGGGTAATTACACATAGACTAAGCTGAGCTCCATTCCAGTGATTATGGCACTTGGCATGCACTGCTGCGAACTGGATTTGATTGGATTGAACTACAGAATGTTGCAGTTGTTGCTATATTTTGTAGCGATGTCTTTGGTTACGGTTGTGTTTGTGAGAATCATTAATCTTTAAAGAAAATAATCCCACTCCACAGTTCAATTCGTGTAGTTCATGCATGTAATTAATGTAGCCTACTGTTTTCAGCAGTGTGAAGTATTTGAGTAAATGTAATTAGAACTTAAGAATCTTTTTGGCAACTTTGTAATTTGAATGAGCATCAAAGAGTATACTAAAAAATGCTGGGTTATTTTTTAACCCAAATGCTTGGTTCAGCCTGTTCGATTATTTTATTGGGTTGTTTTTATTATTTTTTATACAGGTGCTGGGTAGTTTTTCTGTAACTAAGTTGCTTGGTCATTTTTAATACTGGGTTATTTTATTCTACCGAACCGCTGGGTTGAGCCTGTCTCCAGTGAAACAACCCCGCTGCTGAGTTACATTCAGATTGCAGGCTTTTTGAGTCCTCTGGAGAGAGCAGTTCTCAGTGCCGCTGCCAATTTGGTGCAATTCTTCAGCGAAATAAAGGTTTATATATGTTTTATTTCGTTTATAAAGTCTTTACTGAGCTGTAAATTATATTATTTTACGCAATGCAACATAAGGACGAAGTGTCAGTCAACTGCGTTAGCAGTGGTTGTTTCGCACAATTGAAACGCCTTTTGCCTTGCATAACATAAATGGATTTTATTCGTTATAATACTGGGTTTAATTTAATTTGATGTTAAAATATGTTCTCTAATCTCAGTACTGAGATTTATGTTTATGAGCAGGTTTTGGAGTCAGTCACGACATCTTTCAGCTACGAGTGAAACACAAGGCATGCCAAAGATTGTATTTTAGTCCGTAACCGTAAGTCAGAGGAAAAAAAAACAAACAAAAAAAAAAACAACGAAAGTGATTTAAACCTAGGTGAAACTCCTGAAAGGTGGTTTTGACCCCTTGGAATGTGATTAGGCTGGTTTTAACTACCAGTGGGGATTGTTTTGTTACACAGACCTGGCATCCCTGAGAGGGATATAGCTAACTACTGGCCAAACATGCATAATAAAGAGTTTTTAGTCATTTCCGCAGATCCATGTGAACAGGGATCATTTTGACAATGTTGTCATTTGTATTGGAAACTTTTCAAAAATACAAAGTACATCATTGTTGTGTAAACATACCCTTATATGAGATGAGGTCATGGCTGCAGCCAGTCATGAGGTCGAAATCAGCATGTGCAAGTGGGTTTTGACTGTTTTACTTAATATTGTTTTATTTGTATCCTGAAGAGAGACTTTTTTTAAGAATATTGATTTACTAATGCCCTTTTTGATCACTTGAGCTTAACAAATACTTGAGTGTTTGTAGATCTTTAACAGGCTGTTGTGTAAACCTTGAATTATTGCAGTATTGAGGTGTTTTATTTGTTTTAGAAAATAAATTATTTGTAAAGGATGTTTCTGAAATCCTGAAATCTCAAAAACTGCTCGCTGAACTCGCGATTAAATTACATATTTCAAATCAGCAACAAAATCTGAAATGAACTGCCCCAATCAACAATTGGATCTTTCATTTAGAAGGCGGGACTATCCCACCATATTGCGCGTTGCAGTTTGCCCATTCGTAAGTATAGGAGTGAACCATCTTTGTATTTCTATAGTCTTTGGCTGTCATCAGTCCACCATTGTTTCGACACCGGAGCAGGAGTAGATAAGAATGGCTCCTAAGCGATTGAGGTGTTTTGTTGCTGGATGTAATAATGAACATAGCAGTCGTCATTTAGTCCCGACAACAGTGTATTACCTTTGTTTTTGAAGGGAATGCATCCTCCGATCTGCCTATATGCGTTTATGTTTGCGCGAATCATTCGTGATCCAGCCTCACCTACAGAAGAAGTGAGTATAAGGTTCTTTTATGAATCTTTGCAAATCGCTTTTCCTACTAACGTGCTAGTTAGCAAGTTCTCTATCAGTCGGTCACTCCGAGTCACGTCGGTGACCGGCGAATTGGGATCTCGCTTAGAGAGACCAATCCACTTCGAGTATAACTAAACGAGCCAATGCACACTGGCATGCGATTATTGCATCCAGCTGCCGCTGATCACAGCATGAGTATAAGTAGGCAGCAGGTGCAGCGCATTCAGGTTTTCGCTTCGGAGCCGAGCGGTTACATCGTTCTGCTCCTGACTTCTGCTGATGAGTGAATTCAACAAGTTGAGCACGCTCTTCGGAAGACTCTCGTGCTGGAGGTACGGCGCTTCAACGGCGGTGGTTCTTCCCGTGTCGAGTGAATTGCACACATCAGGTTGCACTACCCCCTGTTTGTGTTGCAGGCGACCATCTCCCCTGTGCGCTTCAGTACCCTAAAAGAGCTTTTTCCCTAAAAGAGCATTGTCTTTTTAAATATGACGTTGCATCTGGCAAACTCGACGTTACGTCTTTGTAAAGACGAGTTGGGTCTTGCTACAGACAACATGTCACCCGTGCGTTTCTGGATGCTGTCGTTACCAGGCGCCGGGTGATGGTCATGATCGCTGCCTCATGTGCCTGGGCAGTAAGCATGCTGAGGTGGCGTTCGTGGATGAGGCATCTTCTCATGGTGGGAAGATGATCATCTAGTTCTCAGCGCCCTGCCCCAGTGCCTCTCTTCCCAGAGGTGCATGGGGAGCTTACCAGGTCGTGGACGGCACCTTTTACTACCAGAAACGGCCCTGCTATCTCCTTCCCCTTCACCCTCGATGGTGGTGCAGCTAGGTGGTATACGGGGGTCCCCCCGGTGGAGCGGTCGGTTGCGATGCAGTTGTGTCCTAATACTGTCTCCACCCTGCAGGGCAAACCGTGCCTCCTCTTCCGGGCCTGTAGGTACTCGTTTGGTCTGTCCGGCAATGCTTATGTGGCCTGTGGAGAAGCTGCCTTCACCTTACGCTATGGCGTTACTGCAGGTTCTTCAGGCTAAAAGCACTGAGGGACATGCACGAGGGTGGTCACGATCCGGAAGTTCTGAGAGCTTCGGACCCGCTCAGGTAGACCTGTTTGCATCTCTAGAGACCTCTCATTGCCAGTTGTTTTACTCCCTGACCACTCGGAACACTCGGCACGGACGCACTGGCACACAGCTGGCCGCGGGGCCTTCTCACGTATGCGTTCCCCCCAGTGAGCCTTTCTTGCGCAGACACTGTGCAAGATCAGGGAGGACGAGGAGCAGGTCCTGCTCGTGGCACCAAACTGGCCCACTCGGACTTGGTTCCCAGAACTGATGGTCCTCGTGATAGCCCCTCCTTGGCAGATTTCTCTGAGGAAGGATCTACTGACTCAGAGACGGGGCACCTTGTGGCACCCACGTCCAGACCTCTGGAAACTTCATGTCTGGTCCCTGGACGGGACATGGAGGTTCTAGGTGACCTACCCCAAGAGGTAGTTGACACCTTCACTTCGGTGAGAGCGCTGTCCACGAGACATGCTTACGCCTTGAAGTGGAACCTGTTCGTCGAGTGGTGTTCTTCTCACCGAAAAGACCCCCGGAAATGCCCGATCAGAGTCGTGCTGTCCTTTTTGCAGCAGGGGTTGGAGCGAAGGCTGTCTCCCTCCACCCTTAAAGTCTATGTGGCTGCGTTTGCTGCCAACCACGACCCCATGGAAGGGAAGTCGGTAGGTAAACATGACTTGGTAATCAGGTTCCTTAAGGGGGCAAGAAGGTTAAATCCTCCACGGCCCCCCTCTATACCCTCTTGGGACCTGTCTCTAGTGCTCAGAGCACTACAGCAGGGCCCATTTGAGCCTCCGCAGACAGTTGAGCTGAAGTTTCTTTCAATGAAGACTCTGCTCCTGCTTGCATTGGCCTCCATCAAGAGGGTAGGGGACCTGCACGCATTTTCGGTCGACGATTCGTGCCTAGAGTTTGGGCCGGCTGACTCCCAGGTAATCCTGAGGCCCCGGCCTGGCTATGTGCCCAAGGTTCCCACTACTCCCTTCAGGGACTAGGTGGTGAGCCTGCAAGCGCCGCCCTCAGAGGAGGCAGACCCAGCCCTAGCTTTGCTTGTCCCGTCCGAGCATTGAGAAGCTACGCTGACAGGACGCAAGGCTTCAGGACCTCAGACCAGCTCTTTGTCTGGGGAAGGGAAATGCAAGGGGGGATGCAGTCTCCAAGCAGAGGATGGCCCACTGGATAGTGGACATCATCACCCTGGCTTATCAGGCACAGGGTGTGCCCTGCCTATTCAGGCTGAGAGCCCACTCTACTAGAAGTGTTGCATCTTCCTGTGCGTTTGCTCGTGGCGCCTCGCTGGCAGATATTTGTAGAGCTGCGGGCTTGGCGACCCCTAACACGTTCGCTAGGTTCTATAGCCTTTGTGTGGAACCAGTTTCCTCCTGTGTTCTCACCTCAAATGGGTAGAAGCACTGAGAGGCTCCGGTTTCGGGTCGGCTTGCTAAAACTGCTCCAGAGAGTCCGTACTGTAGGCCCTGATGAGCTCCTCCATTCCCTCGGCAGTCAGACGTGGCGAGCGTCTGACGCCAGGCCCTCACTCGATGAATCGATGGTTCTGCTCGATAGTTCTGCTATTGTTACAAACCGAAGTAACACGGGTACTGTTTAGAACCATTTTTCTTAAGAGTGTACATTCTGTAAAACACTTTTTTTTTAAAGAGTGCTATATAATAAATTACAATTGTACAATATAATAAGTTACAATAAGTTGATGACTGCAGGGGATAAGGTAGTTTGGAAAATGGATGGGATGGATTGAAAATATAAAATCAATTTTTGGCTTGATTTTCATTCAGTGACAGCCTGAATTCTGAGGTGACACCGATACCCTCTCTGTGAGTCTTACAGTGTAAAATGCGACCCCGGACCACAAAACCAGTCTTAAGTTGCTGGGGTATATTTGTATCAATAGTCGAAAATACATTGTATGGATAAAAATGATCGATTTTTCTTTTATACCAAAAATCATTAGGATATTAAGTAAAGATCATGTTCCATGAAGATATTTAGTGGATTTCCTATCGTAAATATATCTAAACTTAACTTTGATCAGTAATATGCATATCTAGGAACTTCATTTCGACAACTTTAAAGGCGATTTTCTCAATATTTAGATTTTTTTGCACCCTCAGATTCCAGATTTTCAAATAGTTGTATCTCAGCCAAATGTTGTCCTATCCTAACAAACCATACATCAATGGAAAGGTTATTTATTCAGCTTTCAGCTTGGGTGATTTCAAATAATTGACACTTAAGACTGGTTCTGTGGTCCAGGGTCACAAATGTGTTTTGATTGGAAATTACATCAGTGGCCACCAACAGCCAATGAGAAAGTGACACACATGGCACAGGAAATTTAAGGGGGAAGAGCTGTAGTCTTACAAGATTTCCTGTATCACTTCCTGCGCATGCGTTTTGTAAATGAGACAAAAGTTATCAGGTATTCTTCTGAGTAAAATATTGTGTGACCCTCAGTCGTTGATCTGTCATGTAATGTGCAAACACTATACCAAAACACTCGGAACAGTAATCAGCACATACACAACAACATTAATGTAAATGTAAGTGCAAAGCTCAAAGCCTTGAATATGGCTCAAGTGTTTACTCAACAAACTAAAATGCATGACAAAATTACATCCTAGTAGCACAAATATAATGCTCAAAATATTTCTGACACAGTAACAAACTCAAACCTGTTTCAATTGGCACGTGTGTATCGTGGGCCTAATGGCTTCCCGGCTTAACACACACAAATAGCAGTCATGCCTCCCAGCTTCCTCATTAGCATAGTTAATCCTGTGTCTTGAAGAGGCTTGAGTAAAATATTCCTCGCAGGCAGCTTCGCACATCAAGCGCCACTGATACAGTACATGAATAAATTACGGAGATAATTAAAGGAAATGTCAACGCGGGACTGGATGGAGCGTTATTAATGATGGCTGGACTGTGTTAAAGTATCCTGGGCTGAAGTAAGCATGATTAATGTGTGTTTAATGGCAGTGGGGAAGAACATGGCTTCGGCTTTAATAAAGAGAGCTTATTTTACTGGGGTTTGTCTCTGGAATTGACCTGTTCTCAACACCCGGAGGAGTGCTGTTCGACCTTTCCAAAGATCATCTAATCTTCCGGTCTTGTTCAGAGATTTATTTCCAACAACAATTATACTGGGGTGATATAGATGGATATATCTGGGAAGTGCTAATAAAATGCAGTGTTTTTTGTGGGTGGACGTGGGTGTGTTTTACGCTCCAGCGCAGGCCTGTGGGGTGTGTGCTGATAGACAGTGATGTTTTTATAGAAATTCTTGACTGACGCACAGACGAAGCCTACTAAAGGTTGAATTTAAGTTGCTCTCATCTTTGAATTATAGGTTTGTGTGCGTGATAGGGTGAAGGGGCTTGTTTTATTGCAGATACCTGAATAACTTGTTAACCCTTCTAGAATAGTGTAACCATTTGGAGCTCAGACCAGTTGACAAGTTCAATCGCAGAGACTTGACATTCTTTACACAGGTCCAACTGCACTTGTGGACCGGTGGCACCCATAGAGTCATGTCATTTGTTCCTGAATGGGATTGGGTACTCTCATTTCAAGGTCAATTTGAGCACACTCAGATATGTAATCTTTCTCAAGGCACTGAGCATAACTGCAAGCCTGTCATGTTTGACATAACAAGTTCAGCGCGCTTTGTGCTGTAGGTGTCAGAGATAAAGCATGTCAGTTCGGTTTTTTTTATGTTAAATGAAAGTTTCCTGACGAGATCAGCATAGTCAGTGCAATGCTATACAGCCCACGCTGTAAAAATGTTTTGGGAGGCATCCTAAAAATGGGCTTCATGCTGTAACTGACTAATTATGTGGCCAAAAAAAAGAGAGAAAGAATTCAAGTAAGAAAGAAAAATTATACTTTTCCATTATAAATATTTAAACATCCTTAAAACAAAATGCATTTACGTATTTACTTCAGAAGCAAAATCACATGTAGTATTAAATCACTTTTCAGATAAATAATTATTTGCCAATGGGATAAGAAAAATAAACATAATTCAAAGGGAAACATGTTTATTTTTCCTACCCCATTGGCAAATCATTAATAAATATCACTACATTTAATTTGGTTTCTCTGAAAACAAGTACTGATATTTTATTTTTCATCTCGAAAGTATGTTTAGGGATGTTCAGATATTTATACTGGAAAACAAGATTGATTAAGAAAAGTAAACTACTGGCTAAATGTTAGTTATATATTTATGTCTTTATTAAATAAATAAACTACTGGCTAATGTTTTTGAAAGAAGTCTCTTATGCTCACCAAGGCTGGTCACCAATGATGATCATGGATCTTTAGAAAACTGCTTAATATTTTTTGTGAAAACCGTAACACCTACCATTTAAATGTAAGATTGTACTTTTTATTTATTAAAAATGAATAAACACCTTTATTCAGAAAGCACTTATTAAATTGGTCAATATTGACAGTTAAGACATGTATAATGTAGCTATAATAAATGCATTTTCAAAATGCATTTTCACTCATTCATTACTCAGATGTAAAATAAATCGTTAATGGAACCACTGGGGAAGCAGAATCGTTGAGGGAAAACGAGTCAAAAAAGTAAAAAATCCTCACGATTCCCTTCTGTATTCATCACAGCCAGCTGTGCGCTTCGGTCAGAAGGTGGCGCAGTTGTTCATAAAGTGTGTCGCTCCAGTCTATCGCTATCATTCTGCTGATTTGCTGGACCCAGCGCTGGCTGGACACGCTGAATGTAAATCTAGCCGCAAACAACGTCTCTCTCTTTCTCTGTATGGCTGTGAATCCAGCGAGGTGAGCTTGGCACAGGAGAGGGACTGTCTGGGTTTGCGCGCAGTTTGCAGATAGATTTGCTGGAATATATTCAGGGGTGAAGAACCGAAGGAGAAAGGGCGAAACCCTCCTACAGCCTGCGCTTTCTTCTCTCTCTCTTTCTCCCTGTCGCTATCTCTGGACGCAAAGACTTGGGCAAAATGGTTTTTCCGAAATCTCAGTGACTGCGATGTCAGCACCTCTCATCTACCGCTTGTGGAGCACAGACTGAAGAAATACACGTACTGAGAGAAGAAAAAACACGTTAGTCGGGTAAAGTAGAAATTTTCATTTCAGAGCGTTTTGTTATTATAATTGTTCTGTCTGCTCATTGTTTCACCTTGCATGGCTTTCAGGTTCAGCCGTATAATTCCGTGCCATTTATTGCTGCATTAGAATTCACAGTGAATGAAGCAGCAGATGCTTTAATCAGCAGGTCAAATATTGGTTCACCCATCAGCTCGTGTTGGTTTACTGTTAAACAGCGTGCTGAATTATGCTGATTGACAGGGTTGGATTTGACAGATACGGATATAAGGAGCTCTGCAGCAGTGAACTTCAGGCAGAGCTTCAGCTGCGCATCTCCTGCAGAAATGCACAGGTGCTCTGCTGGTGTGTCAGGAAAGCCCCTGGAGAGAGCCTGACATTCAGAACAAAAGTGCCTATTACTTTACATTACAATGCCCTTGTTACACCAATCGCATTTTATATTATCCATAATAATATGTTATTAGATTAGCCTATATGTAATAATAATATATACTACACTGTATAAAGTAGTAACCTGCATGCCTTAGAAGAGCTATTTCTACCTGATTTAACCCATAAAATTAGTTTTGTTGGTATAAATTAATGTATCTAGGTTGAATAAGTGATGTTAAGTCATATTAAAACAAGGTCATTCACATTTTTTCCCTCATTTTATAAATATATATATATATATATATATATATATATATATATATATATATATATATATATATATATACACACACACACACACACACACACACACTATTTATTTTTCCAAACATGCATGCGTCATGCATTCATCAGTAAAACCACTTTAAAGTTCCAGAAAGGAGGTTAATAGACATTGTAGCTTTGTGAAGTTCTTGAAGTTGAATGAGCACTAAAGAAAGAAAGATAAAAAAGAAAAACTAATAATAGTTCTTGCAGGAATGTCATTTTTACCAAATACATTGCTGAATCATGTACTTTTAGCTTTTGTCTGATGTAGTGTAAAGTGTATTTGCAAGTAGCTCAGCACAGTACGGTAACTATACCCATAAAGTGCATGTTGGGTTTTTCTTTATCACGTAACTTGAATGCTGTAATGTAAAAAATAGCATAAATGTATCCAAAATGCCTGTTTGTGTTTCCTGAAAGTGCAGTGATATTGTATCAGCAAGTCATGATGTAACACTTCACCATGCTCTGTGGTTGAACTGATATCATGCTCTCTTCGAGAGCAACCACTTCCTCCAGGAATGATACTTGTAATATGACTTTGCATTTTTAATGTGAACTTTTGGTTTTTAATTTCACTTGAATTATTTATCTGAAGTATGCATGCAATATGAGAATCACATGGAGTCAAGAGAAGTCAAGAAATGTTCCTCCCTTTCTGCACCGCTTAGAAGTGGCGAGTGTCCTTTCATCTCGCAGCCACAGATTTAATATGAATCCGTGATAAAATTCAGCCGAGGACTCTATTGCTCATACACATGAAACATGCATTCTGCATTGCATGTGAGGAGAGGCATTTTGCTCATTTCATTCCACACGTGTGGAGGAAAAAAAAAAATCTGTGGACCTTTAATAATACTGAAGCTGTGAAATTAAGTCATTCATCGCCACAGACAACTTGCGTAAAATTCACACCATGGAGAATCTTCAAATGACCTGCTTTATATATGTGCGCTCCCCTCAGTTTATTCACGGCAAGAACTAAATTGCATTTCAAATAATCTCTTGCAGGGTCTATATGGCACAAAAACAAGTAATTCTAGGTATCTGTTAGCATAAGTGCCCTTGTGGGTTGACATTTTTAAAAAACGGCGTTGTTCTTAAAACTCCTCGTGCACAGGGAGCAGCCATGATGAGATTTATTAGTCGTCTAGTCATGTAGGAGTGGGAAGAATTCTGTGTCCTGAGACCTCTTTCCAAAGCTGCCATTCGTTATCCTAATGAGTGTCTCCGACTTTGGGCTTAAGGGAGCAAATAAATTAAGGACAAACGCATGCCTAGTCTAATTACAACAGATCAGCACTTAACAACACAATGTGACAGAAAAATCCTCAGACACTTTTTTTAATGGAAGTTTTTCACGATTTTATCATTTATAAAATAAGGGTTTTTATAAGTACCTCCATTTTCGGCTAAAAGTATTTTGTTTGTCAGTTAAAAAAAACAACACTTTAATAGCTCTTCTAATTTCCAGAAATTAGGTTTAAATGGATTTGTAGCTTAAAGTTCTTGGAAAGAACTAAATAAGGTCAGCACTTAGGAAAGAAAGAGAGGAAGGGGCAAAAAAAAACATAATAGTTCTTGACAGAATGCAATTTTTTTTAATGAAAATATGTTTCTGAATATGATGTACTTTTGATGTTCTCTCATTGATTTTAAAAGGAGGAAAGCTATAGGTTAACCCTGTAAAGCCTAATATGAAATAGATTTCTTTTTTAAATGGAACAGTTTACTGAAGCTTTTAACAAAATATTCATGTATGTATCAAATATGATACGTCAGGCTTTTATATATAGTTTTATATTGAGAGTATGGAACACATAATCAAGGAGGAAAAAAACACCTCAATTCAGGTGTCCAAACTGAGTAAAATATGCATATATACTATTTGATACAGTTGCTAATATTAATATGACCAAAAGTAAGATAAAATTCGTACATAAAATGCACATAAATATCAGGTGCCGCTCTATTTCCTCATATTTAAATGCTTTTGCTCTGTAGTTTGTATTGTGGGGGTCAAAACATATTTCAAAACAATGCAACAAATTAGGGATGCATGATATTGGATTTTGCCGATATCCGATATGCCGATATTTTTCATCTAATTTTAGCCGATACCGATGCCAATAACGATATATTTCCTTTTGTTTTTAAACAACACCAAGTCTCTCCTGTGCAGAAATTATAAGCAAAATATTTTACATTTTTAACTAATTTATTAGAATTAAATAAAACATAATGAAGGCTTTTTTTACAGTACATTGAAGCTTTGAAAATAACTATAAATAAACTAAATCAATCGCTGCATTTCCCCCCCAGAAAGATGCCGTGTTAACCCTAACATTTTATTTTAAGATTTAACATTTGTAGGCGGTGTAAAACAAAAGAGTTGTAAAAATTCTGAAAATCTTTTAGAGCTCATGATTTGTTTAAGGAATAAAACATATTACACATTAATGAATAAATCAGTATATATCAAATTATTTAATTTACAAGTGTCATGTTTTTGATTTTAATTTTTTTCATTTAAGCTATAGCTTCTGACCATTAAATCAAAACATATTCATTATTTTATGACATCAATTACTGCTTTATTTAATCAGAAACACAGTATAAATGTTATTTGTGTAGGCTATTTTACTTTTAATTTAATAAGAAGTAGGCCAACAGCGTCCCCTAAAGATTAAATCTCCTTGCCGAACATGCGTTAGGACCCGGGGGAGGCTGCCGCTGCTGCTGCTACACATGCTATTACTGAACGCGTCATTCTGTAGGTGCTTTCACAGATTAAGTGCAGCAATCTAAAACAGTGACTCTAATCATCATTCAGACAACACTTTTCTTCAAGAATGAGCCACACTGCTGACGTGATCTAATCACTAGCACACCTTGAGCACATGTGAGTTAACCCATTCCTCTTATCGGCAAGACATATAGGCATATTTTTTCATATCAGGCCGATGCCGATATTTACATTTAAAGCCATTATCGGCCGATTCCAATATCAGTCCGATAATATTGTGTATACCTACAACAAATAAATATTCTTCAAAAGCCTGATGCATCATATTAGATTTCACATTTTAACATGCTTTTTCTAGATATGATGAAGTAAAGTAGAAAGTTATGAAGTAAAAGTTATTATTGCGGTAACTTGAATCATTGAAGATTTCACAGCAAGACCATGACCTGAAGGAGAACATTTTTAGAGTTACATTAAAAGGCTTTTTATCTTGCTAAAAAAGTATGAATTATCAATCAGACGACAGAAGGTGTATAGTAGATTGTGTACAAAAGATTTTTCAGCAATGTATTGATCATGTTGATAATTAAGCGGCCTTAGTAATTCACATATCAAATCAGGTTTTTTAATGTCGCTGTGACTGAAGCACACAGAAATGAAAACCTCTTGCATCTCTTTTGTTTTGAAATTTGTATAGTTTTTTGTTGTTCCTAGAAACGATTTGCATTCATCCGCCCTCTCTCAATTGCGAGATTGGTCATCTCACCTGTTGCTAAATACAACCCAGCTGTTCACCAAGCTGTTCATCAAACATTTATTCATAATTTAAAAAGGAAAAACAGACATCACGTAGGAAAACAGACTTCACCCGTTACAGTAATGCAATAATGTGCACATTTATCCCAAACCTCGCTGGTATCAGCGTCGGCACACGGCTGTTTCTCTGTCGGGAATGGTTTTGATAAGCTGTCTTCTATGCATTTGCTTAAACTAACATGTCACTGTGAGATGCAGTTGTCATTTGTTTTGATGTAAAGTGCCTACAGGCAAAGGGACAGAGTGAATGATGATTATCACAAATCTGGCGCCTCTGTGTATCGCTTCCCTCGCCGCTGCCGCCAGTCTCATTTGCTATTTTGATGATGTGCTCCGGTACCCGTAGAGGCCACTCTCTGGTTCCAGAGAAAGAGAAAGCAATTGATAGGCTGTTATTAATGGCTTTGTGTTTCAGAGTGAAAGCTTCACTCGTCACCACCTGAGATTAATATCGCCACGTCCACTACAACTGTGCCTCAAAAGTTGGCCTTGCTCATCGCTGTATCTCTCCATTTGTTGGGTTTCAGTTTGACAGTTGGTGTTAGTAGGTCACTAGGGCTGACCGATATATTTTTATATCCTATATCCTGTGTGGTATATATATACAGCATACATACACACACACACACACACACACACACATATATATATATAGGAAAATTTATATATCATTTACAGGCCTTTCTGCCAAGTAGATTCAAAATGTTAATGCAAGAACTAAAATGTAATTTAAAAATGTAATAAAAAAAATAAAGAACATAGTTGTTGAAAGAAACATTTTAATTGAATCTTAGAAATGGACAGTTTAAACTGAGTCACATAAATGGAATCATTTCAAAAATGCTGTTTTTTGCACTTAAAGGAATAGTTCACCCAAAAATGAATATTGCCCCATGATTTACTGACCCTCAAGCCATCCTAAGTGTATATGACTTTCTTCTTTCAGACGAATACAATCGGAGTTATATTAAAAACATTTCCTGGCTCTTCCAAGCGTTATAATGGCAGTGAATGGTGATCAAGATTTTGAAAAGAAATAAAGTGCATCCATCCATCATTAAAAAAAAAAATGCTTTGTAGTTTTGTTTAAAGCAAAGGAAAACCAGTCTTCTCTTGGCTTATATCGAAATCCTCTGACATGTTTCTTTTCAAATCCTCGTTTTGTACCTCTAATTCGTGATGTTTTGTTTTGCTTTCTCCACTTTGGTTCTGATTTCGTCACTGCATTCGCCAACATCCTACGTCATCGCCTGGAATGCCACTCTCTCGTGAGAGATTATGGTTTATAAAGTTTTAAATATGGATATTTTTATTACACAAATGCATCAATTCATAACCACCCAGAGCCATGTGGATTACTTATTGTGATGGATGGATGCACTTTTTTGGGCTTCAAAATCTTTGGACCCCCATTCACTATCATTGTTAAGCTTGGAAGAGCCAGGACATTTTTTTAATACAACTCCGATTTTATTAATCTGAAATAAGTTATATACACCTAGGATGGCTTGAGGTTGAGTAAATTATTAGGTAATTTTCATTTTCGGGTGAACTATCCCCTTAAATTTTCAAGTTCCAATGAAGAATCATGTAATTGGTCTCTTGACATGTAATTACCAAATTAACAGTTTATTAAAATTGTTGAAATATTTACAGTGTTATATTATTTAACATCATTGCAAATATTATTTGAATATTTGATACATTTCCCAGCCTTATATTGACGGCATGCTGTATGTATGTTTACATGCATAACAATACGCTGAAAACTATATAAAAAAAAATCTGCTATCAAGAAAATGTATCAGGTTGTTTTACAGATGTGACCTCAAAGCAATAAACAGATATGTGCATGAGACATATGCACACTTAATAAGACGCTATAACATACAAATGTTTACATGCAGAGTAAAATCAAAGCAATGATCTATGCGTACCAATTGAATTAAACAGTAATGAACAAGAACGGTTGTGCATGACCTTAAATGCTGTCAGATTATTAAGCATAATTTGACTTGAACAATAATATTAGCCAATATAGATAGATTTATTATTTCACTCAATTTCTAACATTACATTCAATTTCTAAATAATGATATATTGCTGTTCAGTGTCATTTTGTGACTGATTTCAGCATCTTTTTTTTTTTAAACCATTTCACACCTGATGCCATTTATATCTGTGTCCTTACATAAGGGACATAATAGATATTCATCTCTTGTTTCAGGCTCATTTCACGTGTCATCCACCCTGTAAAATAATGAAATAAATGAATACAAATATAACATCTGTCCCGCTAAACTGCGCTCAACAGCTTCGTAATTGAGAAAATCAGTCAGGCCGGCCAGCGACACAATAATCCCTCTTATACCCCGCAGAGAATCATCAAGACATAAACCAGCAAGATCTCACCCGCATATTATACAGAACAAAGTGTTGTGCCATGAAGACGTCAGCTAACTAACCTATAAATGCAACGTTACGGGACAGCAACAGATTTATTTGTCACAAATGGACTGTCTGTCTGTGTTGCTTCTTTTTGTCTTAATGTCTCTGATGTTTCATTTATCTGAAGCACTTCAGGGCATCGTAATGCATTTTGTTACACTTGCTATTGACAGAATATTGTCCTCAGGAGAGAAGAATACTAAAAGTCAATTTATTGCTACACTTGAACATTTTTTCATTACATTCTATATCTCTGCTACATCAGCTTGGTTTGAGTGTTGCATTTGGGTAAAGATCTGGACTAGTGTTAATTTTGTTGGCTGTTTTTTTTATTATTTAGTCTTAGTTTTAGTCTTAGTCCTATGTCAGATGCCATTTTTATTTTTTGATCATACTTTGTCAGCGTGTCCTGTTGACTAGTTTTAGTTGACAAAGTCTGGGAATTTTAGTCTAGTTTTAATCAATGAAAACTTTGTCATATTTTAGACATGCTGTAGTTAAACAGATAATCACAATTATGTTGCTCAAAATTGTAATCATTACTGGTGTTTTTCTATTAAAATAACAATTAAAAGACTTTTCTATTGTTAATTTCCAGCCCGATCTCACGGCAATTCGTACATATTTTACGAGGTGGCTAATTCATACAAATTTATACGACCTCACTCGTACAAATTCATACGATTTTTGCTAAATCGTACGTATTTTACGAGTTGCACAATTCATATGAATTCGTACGAATGACCTACACCTAAACCTATCCGTCACTGGGGTTTAGAAAAATTATACAAAATCGTACGAGTGAGGTCGTATGAATTAGCCACCTTGTAAAATATGTACGAATTGGTCGTGAGATAACGTTGTAATTTCTTACAAACGTTGCGTGAATATGGAAGCTTGTGTCTGGATAAAATATAATTGCAACTTTTTATCTCACAATTCAGACTTCTTTCTCACAATTTTTCTTAGATTCTGAGTTTACGCCTTGCAAGTCTGATAATATCTTGCAATAAACTCCGAATTGGGAGATGCTAACATGATGTTTCAATTACCTTTTTTTATTTTTTCATTTTGTGGCAGAAACAGACTTCGATTCGTAAGTGCATTTATGCAGCAATGAAGATCGCAATCAGTATAACCAAGATCCATGTGTGGATTTATTCATCACCGAGAAGGTTTGATTGCAGATTTAGTCACAGCAGCCATGTGAAGGAACACAATGTTCTCATGGTTGCCAGGTTGTGAAGATTAAGTAATTCACGGGACAGGAATTATGTAAACTTGTTTTGTCACGGGATAAAAAATAATTCCATAGAAATTTATCCTTTTTAAGAGAAAAGCTCTGATTGGGGGATTTAATCTCTTGACATCTGGCAACCCTTAGCATGAAAACCTATGGAGGCTTGTTAAAAACAGTCTATATAATTTTCTTTCCTCTTTTTGGTGAAGAAAGCATCACTTTTTGTTTTATTGAATTAAAAAGTTTTATTTTTTAAACTACATTGTCTTTTTCGTCAATAACAGTCACAGTTAAATGATGTTGGTGTCGTCTCATCGTAGTCCTGTTTTAGTCATGAAAAAGGTGGTCAACGAACATTTTAGTTAATGAAACTCACACTAATCTGGACGCATATACTGTACATTCAAAAGAGTGTTTTTTATTGACCCGTAATTATGTTTAGTCAAGGAACAAGTAAACATAATCAAGGAATCAGTGAGTTGTTTGTAATGGAGTGGAGATGGCTTTTTGAAGCAGTCTTCACTTCAGAGAGTTCGAACATTAAGCATTATTGATGTGGCTTTACATCTTCAGGGTGTTTTATTTGGAGGGATGTTGAATTGTTTGTATTAAAAGGCATTAAATTAGGCTGCAAATAGCAGAGCCCCTAATTACACAGCACACACGTTTCGTTAATGGGAATGAACTAGACGGTTCAGTGTGATGAGAAGGTCTCAGAGGCTCTGCCGTTGAGGATTTCACTTCAAGACTGCTTAGCAAGAAGGAACATGACATGCAGTGTTCTTCACACAAAATCCAGAGTATTTAAATCCCATTTTACACACTTACTCCTGCTAAAACCAGCCTAAAACTTGAAAGATGAGGGGAATCCTTCCTGAGGCCCCACGCTCCGGCAGCTACACGAGATGGCAATAATTATCATTCTTGGAGTGGCCTTATAAGTCTTCAGTGGCCTGGATATTACTCGGCTTTGTGCAAGCGTGTGTGTTTTGTGCGTCAGTGAATTGTGTGAAGCGCTTCTCTGAAGTGTATTATGAGAAACTGATGTTGAGCGTCTTAACAGCAGAGGTTCTTAACTGGTGGGCCGCAGCCCAAAAATGGGTCACAGGTCTATTCTGATCAAACTCTGTGGTATGTGGGCGCAAATTAATCTGCTGTTTGGTAGAAACTGGTTGGCAGATGCCAACATGGACAGATTGTATCACTTGCTCTTATCCTTGAAAAGCATGGACAAAACTACACAAGGTTCAGAAAATATTACCAGCATAACATTAAATATGCAGCTAGGATAAACATGACTTGGTGCCATCCAGAAATGTTTTGTGCAGTAAATTATTTGCTTCTGAGAAAAAAAAAAAAATCTGAATCGAGGAGATAGTAACCAAATACTAACCATAGTATATTTTCCATAGCGTAACGATTAGTACAGTACATGCTAAATGTAAAAATGTAAATTTATTAATATGACCATTTAATATTTAAAACATTAATTGTAAATTGTAATTATTTGGAATGAAAAACAGCAAAGGCACATTGCGCAAAAGTTACAGTAAAGACTTTTTATGTTGTTACAATTTTTTTTCAAATAGATGCTTTATATGCTTTATTTCTATTCATTAAATAATCTTGAAAAATATTAAGCAGCAAAATGTTTTTTTTTAATAACATTGATTATGATAAAAATGTTTCTTATCCAGCAAATCAGCATAGAATGATTTCTGAAGGATCATGTGACACTGAAAACTGTAATGATGATGAAAATTCAGATTTTATCACAGGAAAAAAAATACATTTTAAAATATATTCAAGTAGAAAAATGTTATTTTAAATTGTAATAATATTTCACAATATTGTATTTCTGATCTTTCACAAAAACATTTAAAAAGAATCATAGCAACTCTAACCCAAAGGTTTGAATGGTAATATTGTTCTTATTAATAATATTAATAAATGTATGTTGTTTGGTTCTAGCTTGGATTGTGATGCCCAGTGTAAAATCAAAAAGCAAAACCAGTTGAGATCCAGTTTGAAATCTCTCTGTTCTCACATCCGCAGTACTACATCCTTCCCTCTGTCTCTTTTCACTGTCTTTGGCTCCAGAAATTGATTTAAAATGTTGCTTGGCAGATTCAAACCCCATAACTCACTGGCTGTTGTGAATAGTGTGTAATTTAAAAAAAAAAAAACAAGCACGCAGACCATCACATTTGTAATGTGTACATCCTGACTCATCCAAAAGGTGATGGCCAACTGGCATAGGTTAGGACATAATTTTCCCCTTTAACCAGACTGAATCTTCAGACGCTTTAATATTTTATGCTGCGATTTTATGGCAAATGGATTTATAGCTTCCCTATAGCATTGGTGAGTAGTTGCTTCAAGTGTTAGCATAAGATTGCTTACAACATAATACATATGCTGTTTTAAATGAAAAGTTTACCAATGCAACATCTTGCTCAGAGAGATGCAAATGTACCAATGCAGTCAGCTTTATTACTCTGAATAAGTTACGATGCATGTATTTTATGATGACTTTTTATTAACCAACATCCACTTCAGTCTCTTGGAAACAAGGACAGTTAAAAAGCTACAGGACAGTGCAAATTCTATGGCTTTTTGCTAGCATTAGTTTAGTTTGCATAGGAATGAAGTGTATATGTGTATATTGTTGAATCAAGTGTCAATTTAATCAATGCTGAAGTTGTTATCATAATGACTTTAAAATGCATGCTGTTAACAAAATCATTGTTGAATCATTTACAGTTTATGTACAGGGAGATTTGAGATATAAAACTGTGACTCAGTAGGTAATGTTTTCTCATTAAAATCAGATGATTTGCCATTGATTCAATACGTACAATATGTGGGAATCGCAATATGACGATGAGGTGGCTTCATATGCTACGACATCATGAGTCCAGTTTTCTGATAAAAAAAAAAAATCTGTAGCATAACCATTGTGACATTTGGCTACTGTGACGTCATGTGCACACCTTTTATTAGCCAAATACTGGTTTAGTTTTTTTTTTTTTTTTGCTTGTTTTTTAAATAATAAAAATTAATAAAAGATTGTTTTGGTTTAAACTCTTAAAATTTGGTTTAAATGAACAGTCCTCATATTTGATTGGCTGAGCCAATTTCCAATTGTGTTTTCTCTGTTTCTTTCATATATTTGGGATTTTTCTGACTATTTCTGCAGGTTACAAAATATGTGTAATTTTAACTATACAATTTTGTAAAAACGCTACGGAAAAAAACAGTTAATACGTTAACAGTAAGTTCCCGTACTATATACAGGGAAAAACTGTAAAAGATCTAATCTAGACATTTCATGTAATTTTACAGTAAAATGCTATTAATTGTACAGTTTTTAGAAGGAAAAAAACTAATCAGTGTATAATTTACAGTCAAAAACTGTAAACTGAGAATAATTCTCTGCATGACACTCCACATTTGAAAGTATTTTGTTTAAATAATCATGTTTTTTTAATAGTTTTTGTTATCAGTTATGTACATTTGGGCTTTATATTACATCTTCTGTTGTTTAATGAAAATGTATTGCATTATTTAAGTGTCGTGTTTTACCATGATGGTGTTTTGTGTTTGCGTACTTCTGTTTGTGGCGAAGCTACTTGTGATGAGCTTTGATTCTTCACGTGGCTTTCTCTTTTACCACCTGCATTATTATGGTGATTGTCAGTATGTTAAAGGTACAAAACAGATTTTAATAGCAGTGTGTATTGTTGAAATGACTGGTTTACATTCAAATTTTCTTTGTTTGTAAATTACAGTTTTATACTGTACATTTTACAGTTTAATTATTCTGGCAACCACATCTGCCAAAATTATTTTGTAAAAACTTCATATTTTTTTTTACAATGTTGTTACTCCAGCGGGTAGTGAGGAATGGGTTGTCTTTAAGAGTCATTGAATCATTAACTGAACCAATTCAATCAGAAACAAACTGCTGCTACATCATATGAATCTCATGCAGACCACAAAACTGTGGGGCAATCTAAAACGCTTGACATGTTTTAATGATAAAACAGTCATATTAAAAGATCAAATTAAATATACACCATATGTTTATGCGTACTAAATAAAGGCAAGCAGATGAGCTCTGAGCTAAATTGCACCTTGAGATTTGTATTTATAATAGTGAGAATATGAGAAACACTTGCAAGCAATGTGTTCATATTCTGGGCTCATCTGCTTGCCTATGCATAGTATGTTTATTAATAATGTGTATACTGAGTTTGATCCTTCAATATCATTGTTTCAGGCCTGGTTTCACAGACAGGGTTTAGATTAAGCCAGGATTAAAGGCCTTAAATTAAGTTAAATTAGGACATTCGAGTGTTGTTTTTTTTTTTTTTTTTGGTAATGTGCCTTAGAAAACATTATTGATGTGCATCTTGATACAAATCAGTAGCAAATTACTTTCCGATAAGACAGCTCAAACATGCATTTTAGTCTGGGACTGGATTTAAGCCTTGCCTGTGAAACCGGACATGTGTTCATGTGTTCATGTTGTTTATGGGTGCTTATTAATTGTGTATATAATGATTAAATTACATTTTAAATGAAAAACATTCACATTTTGCATAAATCTTGTTGACCTATTTGTTTATATTGTTGATTATAGGCTTTTTTTATTTGTGAAAATCTACTTTAGTTTCTCCAGCCGATCAGTATCAATTTGCATCATGGAAAAGAGTGCTGTTCTGAATGCATGTGATCTCACTTGTGATCTTTTAAGCCACATTAGCTGCATTAGCGCTGTGATAATTTCACCCCATAATGTGTATTGTAAGCACACAGCAGCCACCGCACATTACCCCATGGCTTTCTTTTGCATAAAAACTCATTTTTAGAGTTAATTGAGAAAAATAGACTGGACTACCTATAACAAAGTATTTCTAATTTCTCATAATTTGTTCCTCAACAGGTCAGGTGGTTTTCTCTCTCTAGAGAGAGAGAGAGCAGCCGTTCATTCACGGCGCACTGGATTCAAGTAACACTCGCCCCTGGCAGCTGAAGATGACGTTACTATGGAAACAGTTTTTGCTCCTATCAATCATGGAGTGTCTTGCAGGTAAAATGAATTGGTAATTCCTTCCCTCTGTGGCTCTTGTGATGTATTCACAACTATGTCTCTATCAACTTTAACTTAATCTTTTCTTAGGTAGACTGTAACAATGTTCTGAAGCTCGGAGTTAAAAAAGAGAAATCTGACAGTATATAAATAACAAGTGCTCCCCAAAAAAAGGGTCCTCTTGTTCAGTGAAGCATTATGTGTATGTGGTCAACCTGGTTGTTGTTATTGCAGCATTTGTTGCTATCAGCCCATATCTTGATTATGAGCGGAAGACAGTAATAGACCCTGACGCACAGAATCAGGCTTACAGGAACAGGACGTGTTTTGGATGTGGTGGAGGGGCTTTCAATTAAGCTGTGCAGTCATTTTGAAAATGAATTGTGTTGTGTCATAGAAGCTTTTGGAGGCTTCGATATAATGTGTCCTCCAAGGAAATTGAACTTGTATGTCACAGTTTATGGCTCCACTTCCTATACAGATGTTATTTCTGTGAATAAGAATTCACTGAGAATATACAGCTCTTAAAGGGATAGTTCACCTAAAAATGATGCTTCTGTCATCATTTACTCCCCCTTGTGTCGATCCAAATCTGTGACTTTCTTTCCCAAAAGCACAAAAGAAGATATTTTGAGTATTTTTACTGATTGCTCTTTTCCATGAATCCCCGCTGAGGCTTTCAAGCTTCAAACAGGATGCACCATAAAAGTGGTCTGTACAACATGTGTGCTGTATTTGAGGTCTTCTGAAGCCATACGATAGCTTTGAGTGAGGAACAGATTGAAATCTGTGAGCTGAACTCGAGGACCAGTTTGATTTGTGAATGAATCATTCAGGTTTTGTGAATTCTGAT
The DNA here is from genome assembly GCF_936440315.1 of Barbus barbus. NCBI lineage: Eukaryota > Metazoa > Chordata > Actinopteri > Cypriniformes > Cyprinidae > Barbus > Barbus barbus. The sequence goes on from NC_136719.1 coordinate 8,350,671, forward strand.
TCCGATTCTTAAAAAAAAAAAATCCAACTCAAAAATGTATTTGTTTTATTAGGGGTGCAAAGTGGATGTTTTATCATGATACCATCTAAAACAGATTCTCTGGGGAAAAAAACTCCAGCAAGCAATATGATATTTGATCAAAACATGCTGATTGTGATTTGATTCGATTTAGGGACCTGCAATTGATATATCGATATTACAAAATTATATTAACTCACCAAAATATTGCATGAATATTTAATTGAACTCTCTGAAAATTGCAAATCCTGTATCCCAGTTGGGACATCCATTTAAAAAAAAAAAATACTCTTTAGTTTTAATTAATAGAAAAAATATTTAAAAAGAGATCATCAGTCATCTGATGACAGCTCATAATTGGCTTGTGCAATGAGAGAAGCAATGACAGTAATGACAGTTTTACAGTCTTTTGTGCTCTCTAAGAATTTTAGAGTCTCTTTTGTACACACACACACATGCATATATATAACCGTATTCAGCCTGTTCCTCAAACACAAGTTAGTATTTTTTTCTCTTTTTGTGGTCCGTTTAAAGCTCAAAAACTTCAGTCCAAGTTTATTTAAATTGCCAACATATTCTTTGAAATGTTTTCTTTTGTCTTCTGTAGAAAAAAAAAAGAAAGTCATTGGACAGAATTGTCATTTTGAGTTAAAGTAACATATAACTGAATAGAGACATTGTATTTCAGTGAGTTGAGGAGAGGATAAAAAATAGAAAGACACAATGTGCACAATGTAAATGTCATATGAGAGCACCTTAGTTCCCATTTTCTGAACAAATGTCACACTTAAATGTGAAGATTCCTGTGCATTTTCCACTTTGATAACATCTTAAGCAGAAGTTGAGTGATGCGAGCATAGCACTTGATTAGAACCCACACACCTGGTGTGATCTCACCACATATGGTCCGCATTTCTGCACTCTTTATGCATGCATGTTACTGCGCAGCTTCTGTCATCTGCAGAATATTTATTTACCCTCAAACTTGTTTTTTAAAAATTCTTAAAGGAGTAGTTCACACAAAATGGAAAACCTGTTGCTCACCCTCATGTTGTCCCAAATCTGTATGACTTTCCACTTCAGAAAACAAAAGAAGATCATTTGAAGAATGTTGGTAAACAAACTGTTTTGGTTGACTTCTATTGTATGCATAAAAAGCCACTGTGATGTTTTGTGAAATATCGTCTTTTATGTTCCATAGCAAATGATGACAGAATGTTCATGTTCAGATGAACTATGCCTTTAACACCATACCAAGTAGAATTTTCAGTAACACTTTATTTTAAGGTCCAATTCTCACTATTAACTAGTTGCTTATTAGCAAGCATATTACTAGCATATTGGCTGTTTATTAGTACTTATAGGCATATTTTAACCTGACACAATACCTTAACATAACAGCTTCCTTATAACTATTAATAAGAAGCAAATTAGGAGTTTATTGAGGGAAAACTCTTGCCTATTGCCTATTATAAAGTGTTATTGAATTTTCTTTTGTTAAAATCAAATAAGCTGAATTTAAAGCTGAAGTGTGTCATTTTAGTTTTTTACTAGAGTAAGCGTGACATAAATGAATTGCAAAAATTATTAATTGCAAACAGGTTTCTTTTCTTTTGCTAATCAACTATTATTATCTATTATCATCTATTTTGAATGAGATAAAAATGGGGCTTGATTTTGTCCATTGGGAATTGATTGGATCGTTGTCATCCTCTTAATGGTGCACTTGTCATCAGAGAAGAGAGGAGGACAGGAAGTTTTTGATTAAATGTTATGAAAAAAATTTAAAATAATAATGCATACCAAGATAAATCATTTATAATAAACCCTGTAATTTTCCATAACAATATGAATAGTCAATCTTGAATTCATGGTGACTTTAAACCCATCAGCCTTTGGTTCGAACAAATTAGTCAGGCATTATTCCCACCGCTAAACTAACAGCATTGGCTGAGTCAGTGTCACTGTCTCTGGCAGCTTTGGATACTCAAACAAACAGATCAATGGTTTAATAGCGCCACAAAGCTGTAGCGTTTACATCTTTGGAAGGAACAAACCTACAGTATGGCTTACATTTAATTGTCTCTCCTTAGGAAAAGAACAGGTATGCGTCTGCTCTTTATTTGGTGAACTGTTCCATTAATATGAAAAGGTATTTTAATATTGAAAAAATGACACTGTGCATTAAGATACAAATATGTAATTGCATTCTGTTATTTGTTCTCAGAGTGTGTGGATTATAAGTCTTTCAATGGGCCGAAATGGCGAATGGAGCCTAGTGATCTGACAGTGGGCTCACTGGAGGAAGAGGCTACACTGACCTGTGACGCAAAGGGCATTCCTTCCCCTCAGTACAGGTACAACTGCATTTTCTGCTTCTATTTTTCTCTCTCTTTAATCTAGTGAGCTTCTTTAAGGGGTCATCGGATGCAAAATTCACTTTTCAAGTTGTTTGAACATTGTTGGATGTACACATCCATCCTATGATAAAAAAAATCCACCCAGTGTTTTTTTTTTTAAATCCCTATTTTAAAATCCCCTTTCTCAAATTGGGCTGTTCTGAGATTCCTGTTTGAATGACGTAGTTCTGCACAGGCCGCTCCCACCATAGCTGATTGACAAGGCCGTCTTACCTTAGACCCGCCCTGAGTGAGCTGAGAGCTGTCCGCCATTGTGTCGACTCCGGTGGAGGGGAAGACAAGATGTCTCCGATTAAGCGATTGAGGTGTTCTGTTGTTGGATGTAATAATGAACATAGCAGTCGTCATTTACTCCTGACATCTGAGCCGCTGAAGACGCAGAGGATTAACGTTACTTTCGCTTTGAAGGGAATGCGCCGATCCCGATCTACATAAATGTGTCTATGTTCACACAAATCATTCGTGATCCAGCCTCACCTACAGAAGAAGTGAGTATAAGGGTGTTTTATGAATCTTTGCAAATCGCCTTTCCTAATAACGTGCTAGTTAACCAATTTTGCGGCTGTAGTTTACAGTCTGCTCGCCACCCCATGGAAGAGAGGGGCGGGGTCAGCAGAGCTCATTAGCATTTAAAGGTGACATATCATGAAAATCTGACTTTTCCAGGTTTTAAGTGCTATAATCAGGTCCCCAGTGCATCTACCAACCAAGGAAACGTGAAAAAGGTTAACCCAGTAACTTTGTTTTAGTTAGCCTTTTTCTGCAAGCTTCTGAAAAAAATGAGCGCGTCTGATTTCGCTCCCTTGGTGATGTGGCAAAGGGATCGCATTATAATATTACTGCCCCTTAATCTGCAAGTTTCCACCCACTGCTCTGTCATTTTGATGACTTAATGCTGCCTATGTAGGCAGCTCACAAAGTTTTGAGACATTTTTCTTCCTCTCAGTAATTTGAATGATTCTGCAACACCAATCATGCATGATGTTATGTTTATTCATGAAGTACTGTATGATATTATTAGAATTTAATGACCAAGATGTACAGAATTCACAACTTTCACTCCCTCGCAATGGGGAGAGTTAACCGTGACAACAAAATGATCTTTCTTTTGGGTATGTCTCAACAGTCCATTATTTTTTGCTGTATGTTCAGATTAGATATATGCCGGGCGCAGTGTGTCACATTGTGACATCTGCATTATCTGATGGCAATGGTTAATCAGGAATGTTCCTGTAATTTAATGGATTATGGATTTCACATCTCGAGGCTGTACCTCATAGTGTCTTCCTGGGCTCCATCTCAACAGAAGCGCCATAAAACTGCAATATTTATACCGGATTCACGCTGGCAGGGCTCAATGAATGCATTGACACATGCACATCAATTAAACATGTGGCGCATGTTATGTGCCATGCATCATGCAATTTAAACCAAGCTAGATCTCTCAAATGCAATGTGTACATTTTTTATTCAAAAGTGTGTTTTGAATACTGGGTTGAAATATTATTACTGTTTGCAGTCTGTTTCAGAATGTCTGAAAATAGCTGATCAGAATTTTTTTTTTTTTCGCTTAGAGAATTTCTTATGCCCTTCTCAACACTGACAGTGTTTTTGAGGTCACCTGGTTGCTGTACTGTTCTTCGCTAGTAGGCATTACTCTCTCTTCAAAACCAGACACGATGCAATAAGATTCCAGCGACAAACAATTTTCTGTCCATACCAGACACGACACGGTTACAGGATGCAACAAAATCAATCACTAATCAGAGCCAGTCAGAAGAGAGTGTGGGTGGGCTCTCTGCAAGTGCACTTCTGTCTCACACTCGCAACGAAATGGAAGTAAATTATTAAATTAATAAAAATTCAAAACGCACACAGTGACTGATACATTATTTCCTAAAATGTTCTTAATTTATTTTCAAGATATGTGGTAAACTATGATTTGTTACGTTCTTTATGGCTATAAAAGTTATGCACAATGATATTAAAATTAAATGAATTTAATATTACATAAAATGCAATCAGCTGTCAGCCGTGATGTTGCAGAAATAGAAAGCATTCCAGAAACAGAATCTCCTGGTGCTTGTCACGTATATAGCCAACTTGGCTGATTAGGATTTTTATCACATCTTGTGGCGTCAAGTGTCCTGTTAGGACTTGGTGTTAATAATGTTGGTGGTCTGTATAAAATCTCAAAAATTAGATGTATTGTTAGTTTAAAAAGAAGAAGTAGTTTTTAATAATTATTGAAAGCATTTCTTTCTTCAAGAAATTTGCTTTTTTTTATTTCCCTTTATTCCTTTTAAAGTACGAAATGAAACTGTTAAGGAAATGGAATCGTTAAGAGGAATCAAAATCATTCAATTCTTTACTATTCACATTCCGAATCTCGCAGGAGATGGATCACATGATCTCCACTGTCTTTGTTCCTTTTGCTCACAATTCATTTGCATAAAGTGAAACATTTTAGCATTGTTGAATTGCAGCCAATCACTTATGTCACCAGAAAACAGCAACTCTCATTGAAAATCATTGACCTCATATCTTTTTCTCACTGCAGATTGCTGTGTATGACATATACAGCGAGTTATTTGGACTTAGACCCTGTTTACACCTTGCATTAGGTTGTGTTTTTGTCGATCACAAGATGACAATGCTAAATACAGTTGTAAATGGGGTCTGAAACATTTTGAGCTTGTCCACATTCGACCATTTCTAAAAAGCATTTGACTGTATTGCTTTCATAAACATTAATGAGGTCAAATGCATTTCAACAGGCACAAAAGAGTGCTGCCTCTCTGCCTACTGATCTAATTCTTAAACATTATGGGATGTGTTGTTGAAGCGTGCTAGCCAGACGAGATTTAAACTTTGCCAGCTGAAATCTTATGTTTGATTTGAAATGTTAAAAGCCTACCCAGAGTTTCGACTAAAATAGCCTAAATTTCACACAAATCCTTGCACAATATTATGACTTCAAAACGATTTTAACATGCTGCGAGATTAGAAAACTGATACATTTATATCACTTTTGCTTTCATTAACACTATCAGGTAGGTTTAAGGTTGGGTTTGGTGTAGGTGGGTTTAACTAATTAACGTAAAACGCAGCAATGCATTCCTGTACCAACGTAATAAAAACATGGCCACAGCCACGTATTGAATGTGTGTTGAACTGCCGTGAAACATAGGTACAAAATATCGGTGTTGCAGAAACATTACCACAAGCATGTATTTCCAATGAGCCTGGGTTACAAAAAGCACAATGTTCTCTTACCATTCCTGATTACCCGGCGTAGTTTTTTTTGCAGCTATCAGAGCAGAAACAAAAGCTGCTGCTCTCAGTATCATTTTCCGTTGTCTCCTTTTACATTCATAAGTAAATTGTGCAAGCTTATTTCACAATATTAGACTGATTGATCTGAAAAATCCCATATACACCCTCCCCTCAAAGAAATCAGGTAAGTGGTCGAAAGTGGACAAAAGAGATGGATGAAAAAGTCAGGAGTATATGGAAATGTCTCTCCTATGTCTACACATGATCCAATCTACCAAAACACATCTTAGGTGTTAACAGGAAGTTAGACACAGACATTCTAAAGACACAAATCTTTAATCACCATCCAGAGTGGTTGCTGTACTCATCTCACTTAAGGAACAGATTTCCTCCCCGATTGAAGGCGCATGGGTGATGTTTAGCCTTACTGTACCCTTACTTTACAGGCCTGTGCGTTCCTCATTTTCTTCTAATCATCTTTTTGCTCTTTCTCTTGCTGTGCCGCACATCACGCAGAGCGGTGCCTGAGCCTTAACCTGCACACCTCTCTTGATGTGCAAATAGGGCTGAAGTGCTTCTTCTCTAGCTCCTTCCTGCTATTGAGCAGGGAAGCTGAGTTGTCAGCTCTCTAGAATAAATTGCCGGCTACAACTGTGAGGTTCATAAAAACTGAAGGTAGATGCACTTTTAAATTACTCTTGCACTATCTCACCGGCCCGTTCTTGAACATTGCAGCACTTGCTCCCCTAACTGTCAAAATATGATTTTTACCACCCAAGTTTCCTGACACCCAGGCAAAAAAATATTGACGAAGAAACTCCAAAGAATAAGGATTTGACAAACTTTATCAAATTCCAGTGCTTACTGGCAGCATGAGATATCAAGGATGAATTGCCAAAAAGACTTGATTTAATCCGTATAAATTCTTCAGTGAAGTGTGATTGCAGACAAAAATATATTTTTGAAGTCTGCAGAGCTTAAACGAAGCGTGTGCTAAAATGATTTGTTCAAACGACAAGGTAATTGCTTGAAAGAATACATCAAACCCTGAATTCAAAATATCCAGTCTTTCAAAGTTATATTAGAAATCCCAAACTCCTGTCCTGCTGCAGCTTGCATAAGAAATTAGTTTCCTTAATAGATGCATCTTTTTTGAATACAAATACAGCTAAATGCTGCAATAAAGACCAAGTGATGGTTTTGACTTCAAGCATGAAGAACAAAAGTCCTTGTGCACCATTTTGGCAGACTTATTACATTTTGTGAATAATAGGGCTAGGTGATATAGCTTGCTAAAAATATATATTGCATAGTTTGGACAGTCTCCATGATGTATTTGGATTAGAGGAGCCATAATTTCAGCCAAACAGCATAGGTGCCATTTACTGTCAAAAATTGTTTTTCACTTTTCACTCTATTTTGTGAAGTGGCTTATGGCAGTAATGTTTCAAATAAAGAGGAAGCATATTTAGTTGTTGAGGAGAATTTTTACATGTTTTTGTTAGTGCTTGTGATGATCTGCAATGGTGCTGGAATATTTTGCTGGGTGTTCCTTGTGGTTCGTTGGTGATAGAAAGTGACAACAATGTTTTCACTTGCACACAACCATGCACCCTATTTTATATTGCTTATTTGTGACCACAAATTATTCAAGTGAAATTGCTAAACTAGATACAAACAAAACTTCTGATATGCATCCACTTATGAACAGCTGTGAAGTCAGTTTATTAGGATGGGTTGCAATTTGGATTCCAAATCCATACTTAAAGCTAAAACAACAAGTCACAATTTATGTAGTAATTCTATATTATCCACTGTACTGTAGGTCTGTTAAGGCCCGTTCAAGACAATAACTTTTTTTTTTTTTTCTAAAGTTTTAATTATTATAATTTCTGTGAGAATAGGGAAGTCCACATCTGTTCTGTTTTGTGGTTTTGTATGCTTCCTTTTTTTCTAGTTTTTTTTTCCTTGGTTGCTCATTGATTAGTTTACACCTGATGTTTATTTCTTTGATTGGTTTGGGTTGTATTTAAACCCCATGTTTTGTTCAGTTCTTGGTCTGTTCTCGTCGTTGCTTTCCTGGTTGTTCTGTTCTGTTTTTGGAAGAAATTCTCCTAGAGTGTTTTGTTTCTTTATAATAAAAGTACTGGTAACACTTCAGTATAGGGGCCAATTCTCACTTTCAAGTTACTTACAGTATTAGCATGCATATTACTAGCATATTAGCTATTTATTAGTACATATAAAGCACATATTCTGCATGACAGTATTCTACATACATAATCCTACCCAATACCTAAACTTAACAACTACCTTACTAACTATAAATGAGCAGTAATTAGGAGTTTATTGAGGTAAACGCTGTAGTTAATAGTTCATTAATAGTGAGAACTGGACCTAAAGTGTGACCAAAGTACTGCTGGACTTAAATCCAAATTTTTATTTCATCTGCTGCAACCACGGCATGGCAATACCATAGAAATCCATCGATAATATCTTAAAAATATCTTTCAGAACAGCTGAATAACAAACATTGATAGCCAATCAGATTTTCAAGCATTTAATGCTGCAGACAACATAACTGCAGCATGCGTTTATATTAAATACAAAGTTATCATCCATCAGTGTGGACGCTAATAGTTATTAAGGCAGTATGATTATATAAATTGTAACAATGAATTAAAGTCTCTAGCAAAGTGTTGACTTGCTTAAAGTGACAGCACCCTAATATATCCGTTGCCGCCATTGTCATTAATGTTAATCAAACAGCATAACAGAAAATCGCTCACTGCTCTTGACTGAATAATTTTTTTCTCTATTAAGAATTGTTCAATTTCATACAGTGAAAACTATGCAGTGTTTTATTTTTACATTTGACTTTCAATTTCTGTAATATTTCTTATAATGTTAAACCTTCTGTACCTGAAAAACCTTGTATCTTTGTTCTATTATATTTGTCCTATTGTCTGTAATTTACTACTTTGTTCTCATTTTTAATAACAAAAATAAAATCCCAAATAACTATTTTGTGATTATATATATTCTTATTGCAAAATGCATTTATCTTATCGTGAAATGAGAGTTTGGTCATATCGGCCTATCATTACAGTTATTTTTATTGGTGTGAATGGGTCTTAATGCGTCTTGAATACACTTATTGAATACACTTTTCTCATAATTTTACATACGCTGTTATTTGTAAATGCTACTGCTTCTGTTAGCTTTTAATATACGGTTTTATTCTGATTAAAGCTTTAATACAGTACGGCAACCGCACACGCGTCCATGTATAACGCTTCTCAAAGTTACAGTATGTGAAAATAAGTGTATTCACTGAGCTGATGATCTGAGAGAGAGAGAAAGAGAGAGAGAGAGGGAGATGCAGAGTGTGTGCAGAGCAGGGGATGTGAGGAACAATATTAAGAACCGCTGCTTTAGAACACTGATTTTGAAACTTGTGAATTCATTAGAATCGTTAGAAGACAGAATCGCGATTCATATATGAATAGATTTTTTTCGTGCATCCCTAGTTTTCTCTTCCTCTTCTCTAAAGCAGCGCAGCATGGCCTCGCCCCCTTTGCTGCGTGTTCCCGGGGGCGGGATTTATCTGGATTCTTGACGTAACGGACCCGGGAACTCGTTGTAGTCCCTATGAGCCGTTTTTGTAGGCATTAAACTACCAGAATTGAAAATATGATATCTTTATTTGCATTGAACTTTCAGCTTCGTAACTTTGCAAATATTATTTATTCTCAAACAGCAACATTACACACTAACGTTAAAAAAGTGAAATTGCAATCAACCACAACTTTAAAAATTGAATTTCTGTTGCAATAGCATTAAGTTGCAAAACAAATGCAGTTCATTTTTATGTATTCTTGTTTTGTTTTTTCTTAGAAACCATTTTGAAGCATTGAGAGTGTCTGGCCTGCATTGCTGGCCCATGAGTGTGTGTGTGTGTGTTTTGTGAAAGTAGAGATTGCTCCCCTGGAGCATACGCTGGCTGCCACAGCCAGAGACTGGTCTCTAGGGCGGTCCACAGGTGTTGAAGGTCTGAGCACCATGAGGAGAGCAGAGAGATGAGCAGATGAGCCTGGTGCTTTGGATCCCACACCAGCAGTCATATCAATGATGCCGCCCCCCCCATACAAAATTGATATGAACAGCAGGGTCGACTCCAGTTCAGCCTTAGCCACACTGGAGACTCTGCACTTTCCAGAAAAGCCCTGAGGCAAACGTAACCCCACTTCACAGCTCCCTTCACTCGATCTCTGTTTTCTCCTGCTATCGCAGCCTGCGCGGATGTGTCACCTATTTGTCGCTGTGTGTCAAGTGCCCTTGATCAGGCCTCACTTGCCTCACTTACTATTTTTACCCAACAGAAAACCGCTTATTGACGTCGAACAGCTCTTATTTGCATTGCTCGCGAAAGACCTCACATTAGAAGCAGCGATGATTTGAGCGGAGCGAGAAAGCTATTACATTCTGAGATGTCAAGAGCATTTTATTCTTGGCCCTTATCCTGATCCCTGCTATGTTCATGACATATACAGCTGCTCTCAGAGATAAACATGCTGAAAAGAAAAGACAATAAATATACATGGGTGAAAATGGTAAGAAGCTGTGACTGGAACCAATGTATTGAGTCAAGTGATATTCCATCATATTTGCTCTTTTATGGATGTATGGCTAACCTGTTGTGTCATTCACTAAAGGCATACTTGACAGCTGATGTGGATTCATAAGAATAAATTTGTGAATTTCACAGCGTGGGTGTATAAAACCAGATCATGGCCTTCCTTGTCAGTAAACTGTGCTTTTTGTTCCCATGGAGAAAAAAACAGTTTGGAAGACAAAACAAATTTGAAGGGGAAAAAGCTTGATTTTTTTTAAATATGAACTATTAACATTTTCATCTGAATATTAGTTGTTGTTGTTGTTGTTTTCTGCCTTAGTATGGAAGTGAAGAGAAATAATGGAAATATGCAACACTGTTTTGTGCATGTGGAATATGAATTATTAACTCTTTCCCGGCCATTAACTTTCCCCGTCAATTAAGAGGCAACGCTTCCCCGCCAAAGACAAGTTTTTACGGCAATCCGTGTTCTAGGTATATTACGGTAAGGAAAACCCTAGCGCATGTCCTGAATGAGTTACGGGACTTCTGGTTCTTGTGGGTCCGAATACAAGACGATCGGCATAAAAGGAAGGATCAGAAAAAATGTAGAGCATATATGTAGATCATGTTTTGACCATTTTGAATCTGATCGGGACGAAGTAGTCAGTGAGAGAGATGCCTTTACAGGCAAGCTGCATAGGGCCCCCGAAACACCATGGGGCCCCCTTGCTCTCAAAGATGTTTTAGTTTCATTTTTGAATTTGGTCAGCGGTTATGAAAACATGAGTTATCATTTATTTTAATGCAGTGCGCTGTCACCCTCTCTACGTAAAAAAATCAGTCAAATCATGTAGTGAATGTCGTACAGTCTCTTGCTCGAGACAAAAAAAAAACGAGTTGAAAGCGTACCGAGCCGCGGAAGAGATACTGTTTCTCGAGCGCTTTCCGTGAGCGCGATTCGAGACGGAGAGACACACGGACAAATGCGTTTCATCCATTCTTTCAAAGGATGGAGAGTAAGGGATCATTCACGCAATCACTTGGTTGACCCACTTAAGTGACTACCAGCTTACATCAGTTGCTTTTATAGTGTGCACTTAAACTAAAAATCACGGTTACTTTATTGCAACATTTTTCTATAAAGTTAAGAACGCTCTGGAAGTGTTCTGTTAATTCTGCTAAACTTTAATTACTAAAACTAAAATTAAAACGGAAACTAAACTGTATAAAAACTATAGGCTAGAAAACTGTTCACAAAATAAAAACTAAACTAAAATTAACCAAATTATTAAAAAATAAAAACAAAACTGAAATTTATAGCGAAAGTTGAAAGCGATATTAAAATAAAAACAAATTTAAAAATGCAAAACTATAATAACCCTGACATGTACGTCTTTCATTGGAGGAAGGGTATCCGCCAAATGAGATGATCGGAATTCGGAGGTGCCGGATCCGGACCGGGTTTGTTCAGATTAAGCCCTGACTATGAATAGCTGTGCACACCAGCTGTTTTGCGCTGCTCACCAGGAATTCTCCCAAATCTTCCCATGGCCACTTCAGGCTTGTACACTTAATTTGCATTTGCAGCTATACTAGTGGTTATTTATTTATTATTATTTTATTATTATTATGGTAACACTTTAGAATAGGGAACACTTATAGAGTTTTTACAATAGGGAACGCTCTCTCCACTCTCAATACCATGACTGAGGTGCCCTTGAGCAAGGCACCGAACCCCCAACTGCTCCCCGGGCGCCGCAGCATAAATGGCTGCCCACTGCTCCGGGTGTGTGTTCACGGTGTGTGTGTGTTCACTGCTGTGAATCACACACTTTGGATGGGATAAATGCAGAGCACGAATTCCGAGTATGGGTCACCATACTTGGCCGTATGTCACTTCACTTTCACTTTCACTTATTCACTATTAACTACGACTTTTCCCTCAATAAATTCCTAATTTGCTGCTTATTAATAGTTAGTATAGTTGTTATGTTTATGAATTGGGTAGGATTAGGGATGTAGAATAAGGTCATGTAGAATAAGGCATTAATATGTGCTTAATTACTACTAATAAATGGCTAATATTCTAGTAATATGCATGCTAATAAGCAACTAGTTAAGAGACCCTAAAATAAAGTGTTACCATTATGATTTTTTTTTTTTTACGTTGAAGTAGAGGAAAAAAATTAACAATCCAAAAACATGCCTTTTGAAAACTGCTTTTATTTTAATGCAGTTGTATCAATAAACAAATTCTCCAGTCTTTCACATGCATCTTTAAAATCGTATGTAATTATGAGAGTGAAGTGGGGGCGGCACGGCACGGCAGGGCTTTGCCTAGAGCGGCAGTTAAGCTTGCGCCGGCCCTGGTTGTTGTTGTTATTTTAATTTGTATTATATAGTATTTATTATTGTCATTATTATTATATACTTTAATTATTTGCATAATTAAAAAATACAAATAATTATACATATATTAATTTTAAAAATATATACTGTATATATAGAATAAATAAAAATGGACCAGGACCCACTAGGCCTCAGCAAACTTTCAAGGGCCCTCAAGATGATTTTGCATTACAAAACAAAATAAGCCAAAGCAACTAAAAATCGAGACGTTTATTATTTTATTTAATTTCAGTTTTCCTACAGTCTTGGAATTATTTTTTTTTTTTTGGAAAAGTCATGTAAATTGATTAAATTAATTTTTTTTTAATGAATATATTAAAAATATAATAGAAATTGAGTAAAAAAAAAGAATTGGTAAAGTGTTAAGGTTTTTGCACACTGAGTCCGAAATTGTCGCACGTTAAAAAATAAATACGACCTCATGTTGTCAATCAAGTTTACACATTGCTTCCAAAACTTTCCTCCGTCATAAAGAAAATCTAACCAGGTTCGATTTTCTGCGTTTTCACATCCATAGCAAGCATTTTGATAGGAAAGGATGATGAATATGAGAAAACCAAAAAAATGCAGATTCAGTGTGCAAGGACCTTTAGCAAAAATCCTTATGCTTAATCCTTGTCTGGTAAATTGTGAACAACTGGAGAAGTCATAGAGCCTTTGTATATTGTTTTGGACAATAGGGGGCCTTGATCATGGCTCTATAAGATTGTTTTTGTATTTACACCTCCATTAGCTTATTTGCATCCACTGCTCACACTAGTAAATTAGCACACACAGCATCTGTTCCTGGAGTGTGCAGACACACAGTTAAACTATGGGAGTTCAACCCAGCTGAGGCCCTGTCAGAGTGAATGACTAGTGAGGCCTCAGGATCCTTAAATGATCTTGCGCCCTTTGAAAATCTGTCCACATTAGCGGGCTGGCCTCTGAATTGCATGCTAGTAGTTAAGGCCACAGGTGGGCTCGGGTCTTGGGTCTTAATGGTCGTAGATGAGGTGTGAAAAAGTGGAATTGATGAGACTCTCCGGCGCTAATCATTGCACAATGAAAAGGACAGCAAAAAGAGCTGCTGGAAATCTTTCAGCATAAAAACTCAACATGAATTGCAATTTGTAAACAATTGTACCTGTATAATATGATCCCTTTCCAAGTGAAACTGGACGTTCGATGAGAAAAATGTAGCTTTTCTTCACAACATTTTCATAGGCCATCAGTCTGTTCGGATTTTGAAATATTTCTTATTGAAATGAATCAGGGATGAAGTTTAATACCAATCTGAATCCGCTTTGTAATGATTCATTGATATTCCACGTGACATTTTTACATCCAAAACAAAATCAATTTCAAAGGTTATCACGAAAAATCATTCAAAATCAGCAGTTATCACAACACATTGAGCTGAGTGCGCTATCATCTGTCTGTTTGTGTGTTTGTAGGTGGTCTCTGAACAGCACTTTGATTAATCTCAGTACCGATTCCCGTCGGCGGCTATCTGGAGGAAATTTGGTCATTAGGAGTCTGGACCGAGCCCAGGATGGAGGAATATACCAGTGCACTGCCTTCAACCCACAGGGAGCAATTCTTAGCAGAAGAGCAAGCCTCCAGTTTGCATGTGAGTCATCGACTGTGTGTTAGCATGCTATATTAGCACTTCAGCTGCTCAATACAGGGTGTAGAGTTGATGCTGCCAATATTGAACTAGCTTAAAGAAGAGAGAAAATTAGTTATCAACACCTTAATGCAACTAATGCAAATTGTTGCGGGGCAAATTAATTGTAATTTTAATTGAATAATAAAAGTAACTTCATAAAAATAATAGACCTAATAAAAATAAGAATGCAACAGGCCTACATTAATTGGAAATGCCAAATCCTCCTAATATTGTCAATAACTGATGTTTTTGACAACATCTCTGCTATCGTAGAAACAAAATCATCGTCTTTCGACACACCCCAGCAAGAGGAGGTAATCGTGGGGCCTTTCGCAGCGCGTGCCCGTACACTATAATAATAATAATAATAATTTGTTACATTTATATAGCGCTTTTCTAGGCACTCAAAGCGCTTTACATAGTAAGGGTGGTATCTCCTCGTCCTCGTCCACCACCAATGTGCAGCATCCACCTGGATGATGCGACGACAGCCATAGTGCGCCAGAACGCCCACCACACACCAGCTTAATGGTGGAGAGGAGACAGTGATGAAGCCAATCAGTAGATATGGGGATGGTTAGGAGACCATGATGGTCAGAGGCCAGTGGGCAAATTTGGCCAGGATGCCGGGGTTACACCCCTACTCTTTTTCAAAGGACATCCTGGGATTTTTTATGACCACAGAGAGTCAGGACCTCGGTTTAACATCTCATCCGAAGGACGGTGCTTTTTACAGTATAGTGTCCCCATCACTATACTGGGGCGCTAGGACCCACCCAGACCGCAGGGTGAGCACCCCCTGCTGGCCTCACTAACACCTCTTCCAGCAGCAACCTAGTTTTCCCAGGAGGTCTCCCATCCAGGTACTGACCAGGCTCAACCCTGCTTAGCTTCAGTAGGCAACCAGTCTTGGGCTACAGGGTGATATGGCTGCTGACAATTATTATTATTATTATTATTATTATTATTAATACGAATATGTGTATCGTTACACCCCTAATAGCATATATAGTATTATATTAAACTAAAATTCTCACTGTACATTTTTTTTTTTAATTAGTATTTGGGCACCTCTGGTATAGACCCTAAAATAGGCACATTATTAATGTATTGAATTGTATATGGGTATGAATGGCTTTCAAAAATTTACTAATGTTTACAAAGATTAATAAAATATTTAGTCTGTCAGTTGATTTTATTGCATGTAATTAATGGCAATTAAATATGTTCAATTCCATTACATTGCTTTAACTAATTTGAAAGAAATATTTACATGTAATATTATTTTGAAACTAAAATTATTGTCACGGTACATTTATCTATTATTTTATTTTTTACATTTATTTAAATTTATACATTTATAAAGTGCATACATAAATACTTTTACGTTTAGTGCTCTTTCTGTCCGAAAATCCATATTGTATATGCCCATATACATTTCAGCTTATATCCAAAAATGTAAGTTTAAACGTTATGAGTTTGTTTTGGATCAGATCAGAAGTTTCCTGTGCATGCAATGCCATTATTTTAAAGGTGTGTCACTATGTGCAAAATGTGTGATTTCTGTGCTACTGACGTTGCTGAATGCAACCGCAAAAATAATGTTCCCCTTCAGGAATTCGAGCTGCGTCGAACGCTTTGGGAACGCCTCCAGCGAGTCCATACTCTGAAACATGTGTGTAATCAAACCAATGAATGGGCGTGATGTCACGGACGGGGTGACACGTGACCAGGAAGCTATAAGAGCACGTGAGGTGGATACACCGGTAGCTTCTGTCATTTAGCGAAGCGCTCTGTGTGTATGTGTATGTCCTATTTACCGTTGTCTGTCACTGTGAGAAAAAATAAAGCCATGCCAAAGGCTAAGTCTAAGTCTGATAAGGGGTGTGATAAAAGTAAACAGCAGTTTAGGCTGTGTGTTCCTCCCTGCCCTTTGTGTTGTTTGCTTGGGGGCGAAGCACGCTCAGTCAGCTCTCGAGGGAAGCACGCTCTGATGGAGCGGTTTCTTCCGCCCACGGAGAGCACTCGGCGCTCAGACTGCCATCCTCTGAGGAGGGCGATTGCGAGAGCGCCGATGAACCACCCCAGTCTGCACAGTATGAGGAGCTTACAAGAGCAAGTTAGATGAGCGTTTTTTGAAGTCTAAGCCTCTCCCTCCACGCCGGGGCTTGCCGTTTTTCCCCGATCTCCATTCTGAGGTTTCGAGATCGTAGGGAAGATTGTTATTCGGCCCGCCTCTTTAGTCCCTCCCTTGTTGATTATAGTAACGTCTCGGGACTAAATGAGTGCAGATAGAGAGCGATGCCCCGGGTTGAACAGACGCTCACGAGCTATCTGTCTCCCGGTGTGGCATCGTCTCTTAAAGCTCCGGCGCTGACCACCAAGCCGCTTCGTACTACATCAGCGCTGGTGGGCAGAGGGTACACGGCAGCAGGTCAGGCTGGTGCTTGCTTACATACGCTTTCAGCTTACCAAGCAGACCTGCTGAAAGAGCTGGATGAGGGCGGGGAAGTAAAATCTGACGATATTCAAGAACTCAGAAGAACCGCTGATTTGTCTCTCCGCTAGGGTTGTAGCGGTATGAGATTTTCACGGTATGATAATCGTCTCAGAAAATATCACGGTTTCACGGTATATATTAAACAATAATTCTTATCAGTAACAATGAATCTTAAAAGAATAAGAACAAGTTATTTGAGTGAACAAATCCTTTATTGCAACAAACTTGAAATCATTTTAATGAAAGTAAGCCTCCTTTCTGAGGAAAAAAATTACAAAATAAAGCCATAAGCCTTATGTATATCTATATCACACGTTAACATTTTAATTAATGTTTTAAAATGTTATCAAATGAAAATTTAACAACTTTTATTTTTGGCAAAGTGCTGCACAACAGAGGTATTCTAAGTTAAAACATGGACAAACATGATATTCCTTAAAAATAATGTTTAAATTAATTATTATAAAGAATATTATTATTGTTGTCATAACTTTTAAGTACATTGTACAGTGCTAATTCATTTCTGTCAGGACTTCAAGTTAAATTGAACTTTTATTTTGACAGGTTGTAGCAGACCTTTGAGTTTAGTGTATTTGACAATGTTTTTTCTCAATTAAAACTGGTTTTCTCTCAGAGCAGCTCCGCTGATGTTTATGTTTAGTAGATAAAACGGTGCCACTCATATCTACTTTTGATTTATCCATCCATCAGATTGCGCGTTTTAAGTGACAACCTTGTTAACGTTATACTGTAAATCCCATGTTCACGACTGCACCGGCATTCCCTCTGCATCATGGAAATTATACGGCCTTATAATGTGTTATAAATGCGACATACCTTTATCTGCACGGAGGGATGATGTCCGCGAATATGAGCGAACATGTTGGATGTATTGCCTGCTTTTGCAGCCACTTTGCATCCACATTTTTTGAAAATTGTATTCGTCCTCAAGGACAACACCACGTTTGTGTTTTTTTTTCCCATACAGCAAATTTAAACTTTTTTTCGGCGGGGGATGGAGATTAGATACAATCTCTGTCTCTGTTATTTCAGCAGAGTGAAGCAGCCGAAATAAATTGCATATGCGTGGGTGAGATTATTATATATTTTTTTTCATAATTCTTTTTTTAAAACCGTAGATATGCAAATGTTTACGGTATGATAACCGTGTACGTTCAAACCGCAATAGACGTCATACCGTTATATCGTTACAACCCTACTCTCCGCGCCACAAAGGAGACAGCCAAAGCAATCGGGTGGTCTATGGCAGCCCTAGTGGCCGTGGAGAGGCATCTCTGGTTGACCCTGTCAGATATAAAAGAGAAAGACAGGGTCTTCCTCCTCAGCGCCCCGCTTGTGCCTTCTGGCCTGTTTGGCGACACCGCCAACTCCGTTGCCGACAGGTTTCAGGAGGCTCGTAAATAAGCGGCGGCGTTTCAGCGATTCTTTCCTCTCCGCTCTCTATCTCAGGAGGCTGCGGGACGGGAGCAGCCCCAACCGTGTGCCCGTTCCTCATACAGAGAGTTGCAGAAAGTGAGCGTTGTGACTCGCACGCCCCCACATGAATGTGGTTCGCGAAAGGAGTGACGATCTGAGGACCGTCCTTCTGGCTAAGAAGTCTTCGACAAAGAAGCCCAGGGTTTCTGAGGGTAGCCCCCGCTGGGGAAGAGCGGTTTACACCTCATTATATGGTGCCCGTCTCTCCCCAGTGCCCTAAGGAGAGCATACCCAGTGTCCGCCCGGAAACGTAGCGGCGTTGAAGCCTGGCCGTATGAAAAGAAAGTTCATACACACTACGCAGGGACTTTTGAGAGTTTGGCGGCATGGGCATCTCATTCCCAAAGTGTTCAACACAGATCGAGTTCCTGAAGGGGAAAGTCTCAAGGTTATGTATGTAACCTTAGTTCCCAGAGGGAACGAGACGCTGCGTCTCCTGCCATACTTCCGGCATCCCTGCTAGCACTTCCCTCATTCTCCAGAAGCTGCCGGTGTATCCACCTCACGCACTTTTATAGCTTCCTGGTCACGTGTCACCTCGTCCGTTACATCGCGCCCATTCATTGGTTTGATTAAACACGTTTCAGAGCATGGTCTCGCTGAAGGCGTTCCCAAAGCGTTCGACGCAGCGTCTCGTTCCCTCGGGGAACTAGGGTTACATACGTAACCTTGAGACATTTTCTGGCATCAGATAGCAAACAGCTAATAATCATTAATGAAACTAGTCAACAATGACTTTTCATTTCATTAATTAATCTGGTCTCTGTGCTGTGCATTGACAACCTCTGCCAGTCACGTCATTTTACAGCAGTGAATAATTCATTTTAATGGATAAAACATCTGAAAAACAGCAGAGGTGACAGTATGAGCAGTGCAGGAAAAATGCACAGTCCAAACTGCCCAAAACAAGAGGATGCTTCATGTTACATTAAGTGCTTTAAACAAACTCTTTAGGCATATATTTTAATATGGCTTGCCCTGTCAAGTGCTTTGACAAATTTCTGTGCTGTTTAATGCATTTTCAGACAGCAAATAGCTTACATTTGCCATGGACTTACTATTAAACCATGGTTTTACTATTAAAACAACTGTGGTTATACAAATGGTAATTAATATACACCAGAAAAAACATGATTACTTCACTTTTACTATAATAAAATCATGGTTACTTTTTGTAAGCATTGTGGTCTGTGCTACTTGCAGCACTTTTCTGTATTTTATTGTTTTGTGAGTATTTGCTGCATATGTGGTGTCAAATGATTAAGATGTTTTCTTAATTTGCTGGTGCTTTTTCTATTTGCATGTGTTTACACCAAGTTGTTGCACATTGAGCTCTCTCGGCTCTGTAAACACACACAAAAAAGTGTTGTTAATTCACCTTAAAGTTCTCAATATCTCAGTATTTTTAGTCTTTTTTTTTTTTTTTTTTTGCACCCTCAGATTCCAAATTTTCAAATAGTTGTATCTCGGCCAAATAGTGTCCTATTGCCCTAACAAACCGTACATCAATGGAAAGCTTATTTATTCAGCTTTTAGATGATGTATAAATCTCAATTTCCAAAAATTTACCCTTATGACTGGTTTTGTGGTCCAGGGTCACATATTATGTTCACCAGGAGAAGGAAACTCGTACAGGTTTGGAAGAACTTGAGTGAGTAAATGATGACCGTATGACGTCACAATAGCCAGAATTCTAAGCTATAAATAGAACAGATGTACCACAGAGGCTCATAAATGTAATTAAAACAGGATATCAGTATTCACTGACTGACTCCTATTTTAAAAAAAAAACAGTTTTGTCTATTTCAGCTGCTCAGCTGATCAGTGTCCTGTTAAAAATGTATTACAGTGACCCTTTTGATGGGCCTTCCACATGCATTACTTTTTTGATTGCCACCGCAACCAAATTTTGCCTCGCTTTGGTGACTTTGATGTTGAAATGATGATGTGTGAACATGTGATTAATGTAGAGCTTGTTGGAGAGCATGACCAGTTGTCTCGACAAAGTACGCTTTCCACGTCGCTTTATTCGTGACCTCAATGGTTTTGACACCGTTACGCATGTAACATGGTGTCGAGAAAATCTCTTTTTCAGTATCCTCTGAGACCTGGTGCTCAACACAATACATTGCTCCCCATGTTGGCCTGGAATTCAGATGTCTGATCCTTCACTTTGCATGCGTCAGGTGACCCCTTGGAGCTTGCATTTTATCCTTTGTATACTGATAATAACCCACCAGCCACACGTTGGAGTCAATTAAGGAGAATACAGTGGCTCTGTTATGTTATGGGAGCTATTTTGCTGGCATGCTTTGGGTTCATTTTGTTTCCTTAGAGGGAAGAAGTCACTGCAAGTCAAAAAAGTTGTTCAGAGTGCACCTTTATCCGATGATGAATAATTCCTATCCTGATGGGAATGGACTCTTCCAGGTTGACTGTCACCCAACCATAGAGGTCATTGAATGGTTTGATGAATATGGTCACAATATCTCAACCCATTTGAACACCTATTTTGAACCAATGGGCCAAAATGGATGAAGCACTCTATAGGACCATCATCAAAATAATCTAACACTAACAATAAAGAAATGGCAAGAACATTTTGCTATGAATTGAGAATTTTCTTTCTTGTGTGGAATAAATTTGGCAAGTAAAAGCATAACATGTATAATATAATAACAATAAAATGTCAAGAACATGTTACTTTGATCAGAGGAGTGAGTTATTGTGACGTAGCCTACTTATAATTGGCATAGATTTTTTTACAGTGTAACAATGTATAGTATAGCCTACATAAAACCACTAGATTTGTTTTCTTGTTTGGAATTGATTGATAGATTGAATGATTGATTGCAATAAAATACAGAAAAAAGGCCTTTTATCCAAATAATCAAGGAAATTATTTCATAGAGTGTGTGAAATAAAAAAAATAAAAAAAAATATTTATTTATTGCAATAAAATATTCAGAAAAAAAAGTGTTATCTGAATAATCACAGAAACAATCATTTGATTAATCAGTTATCAAAATGATTTTTAGTTGTAGCTCTAGTCCAACCTCAAACTCACACCATTGGATGAGCCACTACTATGTTGGGCAGGTCGGGATGCTCACACAAACTACTGAGCTGAAGTCTTACAAATGGTTTACGTATAGTTGTCTCTACATCCCAGCAGGCACCTTGATTTTGAAAAGACATCAAATTGACATTAAATATTGGTGTCAAAAAAAAAAAATGCAAATCAAACTGATATAAAAAACTTCACGTTCATTTGACATCCACACACTGATGTTCTTTCGACCACCAAAATAATGACACAAAAGCAATGCAATGAAAGAAAAGTTTTATTCAACAAACTTTACATAAATAATACAAATGTAAATTCAAAAAGAAATGCACCTATTTTGATTGTGAACAAAGATCACAGAACAAAATATTAATAATTACTGACGTTAGTCCATATCACAATCTGAATTTGATTAGCTGTGCAGCACTACTTCATGATTGTTTAATTAAAATTGGCCAAATTCATCCGCATTATACAGTGAATTGTGTACAAAAAATGGAGTACAACTACCAAGTGAAATCGCGGCGTTCCATGGAAGCGGTTGTGTCTCACACGCATTCTAAACCACGTGGTACAGCCGTGCATGCACAAAAAAGTACCAGAAATAGTCATATCGCAAAGTCATATTTTATTGAAAAACACATTCTCACTCCCAGCTTGTCACATATTGATGCTTGGTCAGGAGCCCTTGGCATTGATTTCTGACGCTCAAGGTACCCTTCAGTGTCATTTTTTAAGTGCACAGGGTACCCTTTTAGCATCACTTTTCGACATGCAGGGTCCTCCGTTGTTTTCACTTGTTTACCTTAATTTAATGGTTTGCATGCATTTGTAAAATTATAAATAATTTTATAAATTTATACTTTCATTGGAGCATCTACCCATTTCTGAACAATATAAAACATGTAACAGGCAAATAGAAGAACAGTCACAGGTATTTATTGCAAAAACTGACCATAAAAAAGCAGTATAAAAGTATTACAAACAAGACGTATTGTATTCCAAGTCTTCTGAAGCCATACGATATCTTTATGCGAAGAAGAGAGTAACACATAAGGTTTTAATCGCTGAAAATAATCCCGCTCCGTTAACGTGCTCATATCTCATTCAAAAAGATACTCCCATAGCATGACGCAATCGGTCACGAGACACACAAAAGCCAATGGCATTTCACAACTAAGGTTGACGTAAGGCTTCTTCTGGCGACATTTTTTGAATTTTTGCACCGACTGCAGCACACAGGATGAGATTTAGAGCGGATGGAGATGATGATCGCATCTATTCCTCTCACAAATCAATCGTTTTGCCTTGGAAGACTTGGAATATTAATATTTGGTCTATATTTTTAACACAACCTGAATTCCAGAAATGTTGGGAGGTTTTAATATTTGAATAAAATGATCACATGAAGCAATATGTTATTCACAATAGAACATAGATTTACATTTAGTTATTTAGCAGATGCTTTTATCCGAAGTGACTTACAAATGAGGACAATAGAAGCAATCAAAACCAACAAAAGAGCAACAATATGCAAGTGCTATGACAAGTCTTGGTTAGCCTAACAAGGTTTTTTTTTTTTTATATAAAGAAAACAAGTAGATAGAATAAAAATAGAAAGCTAGTGTTAGAGGGCCAGATACAAAGAAGACTAATAAATACAAAGAAGACAGTTAGATAAAACATAATTAGAATAGAAAGTGCAAGAGTTAGAGGTTCAAATAGTTTCTTGAAGATGGCTAAGGACTGTTCGGATTGAGTTGGGCAGGTCATTCCACCAGGAGGGAACAGTTAATGAAAAAGTCTGTGAAAGTGATTTTGTGCCTCTTTGGGATGGTACAATAATGCATCGTTGACTTACAGAATGCAAGCTTCTAGAGTAGATCCGATACCAGAAATTCTGAGTATCTGCCGATGCCGATATCGATCCGATACCAGTGCAGTTTTTTTAAATCAATGTTGAATTTATATACCTCAATGTGTGTTGACCTGATCATCACTCTTTTGTGTGTTACACACAATCTACTAAATATAGACATCTTCATTATAAAGAAAAATAACAAACGAAAAAATATATATAATCATAATCTATGACAAATACTATTATAAACTAGGTTTGTGGATAATTCAGTAGCAAAAGTTACAATAATTATATAAGATCTAAAATTAGTGAAAAAAAAGCATTATTTAGTGGGGAACAAATAAAAGTGAATAAATGTAGGAATAAATCTGGTCAAATGATACACATTGCTATTGTTATAAAATACATTCATGAAAAACAAGTAATATATGTATATATAAATATATACTGTAAAATTAAAAGATACACTTTTAAATATATAGTACAGTAATGAGGCAGCACAATATGACAGATGAGACGAACAAGAAAGGCTATTGTAATAGCGAATAGTAAAGCAAATAGTTATGATTTTATAGGGAGTTTGAACAGAATCACTGTTTTACAGCTGATCACTGAGGTGGCAGCGATTCATTGACCAAGCCATATAACATCAATTCTGCACTGGATATTAAAATCCAAAATATAGTGAAAACACTATTTAATAGCACAGTAACAGGATCGGCAGATTAAGACATTAACTTGTGAGCAAGCTCCAAGGGGTCACCTGACGCATGCAAAGTGAAGGATCAGACATCTGAATTCCAGGCCAACATGGGGAGCAATGTATTGTGTTGAGCACCAGGTCTCAGAGGATACTGAAAAAGAGATTTTCTCGACACCATGTTACATGCGTATCGGTGTCAAAACCATTGAGGTCACGAATAAAGCGACATGGAAAGCATACTTTGTCGAGACAACTGGTCATGCTCTCCAACAAGCTCTACATTAATCACATGTTCACACATCATCATTTCAACATCAAAGTCACCAAAGCGAGGCAAAATTTGGTTGCGGTGGCAATCGAAAAAGTAATGCATGTGGAAGGCCCATCAAAAGGGTCACTGTAATACATTTTTAACAGGACACTGATCAACCTAAGACATAAACTAATCTTACACATGAACACAAGCATTCACACGTTGCAGAAAGAGAGAAAGTGAGGAAAGGATGAGTTTAAGAGAATGAAAATGTGAAATCCCATGTTCATAGCAATATGTGCTATTGCATAGACCTGAGCAACCATCAATCACTTAATTAACCCTCGCTTTGAGTTTCTCAATGAGGCTAAAATTTATATTAAAGACACCAATTCAGTTAGAACCTGGAGGTTACTTGCTTGCGTTGCTAAGGGAATCACTTTTGTCGTCGTCGTTGCAGGAAAGGGGTTCCCCGAAGTGGCTGATTGGTTGAGAGTTCAGTAGTCGTGAAGTGACGTCTTGGGAAGCCAATGGAGTTGTGGCTGGTAGAAGTTTTGAGGCGGTCACAGACTCGAGTTGTACTCAAGGTTGTAAGCTGTTCTGTGAAAGAGGCTTGCTGGTTAGTTTGCTTGCTTCAGACTAGTTGGTTCTAGGATTTGGACAGATTTATGACGTTGTCCTGTTACAGCTTTGAGGCCCCTCTTTGTGGAATCTCAGCTTCTCATGTTTCGATGTTCTGATCGAATCTTAAATTTGTCTGATTCAGTCTCTGATGTCCTACACTATTAATAATCTTTCATTGCACAAAAATATTATAAAACAAAAGGCTCCAATACAGAGTGACACAAAGCGCTTTTCTTTTAACAGTTTTAAATGACAGTTACTGTGCTCGTGAAGATAGTGCTCTCTACAACAGTGTTGTGGTCTAACAGACACCCGGTAGAAAGTAACACGATTTAACAGCACGAAACTCCAGCAAGATAAAGTCCTTTTATGCAAAACCATTTATCTTTATTTACAGATCAAGCATAATATTAGGAACACTGAGATATGAGAGTTTTTACTGTAACCGAATGCGACACGCAGTTTGAGTGCTGAATGGTGGATGACAGAGAGCCACAGCGGAGAGAAGAGTTTATGTGAACTTGATTTTTATATTCATCTGTACCTCACATAATTAAACTATGGACCAGCTTCAGAACACTTGGAATATAGTGCTTGAAAACTTTATGGTGCTTTATAATGTGTTTGTGGCTTTTGTGGCGCTTACCAAATAACAGAATAGTCTACGCAGAATATCCAGGGCTCCAGACAAATAAATCAAGTAAGGAGCTATTGGCTCCTATAAGAAAAAAACGTATGCGCCAAATTATTTTTTAGGTGCCATAGAATAAAGTATTTAATTTTTTTATTTTTTTTTACATTTTGACATTTCAATCATGTTTATGTCTAATCTTTTCTTGCATTTATCAGCATTTTAATCCATCTGGGAACTAAGGTTCACTTAAAGTGGGAACTAAACGCCTTTTCCAACTTATTAATATAGTCACAAAATAAAAAGTGAACACAACACATTTTCAAACTGTTATTTGTCAGGCTAATATAAAGTTCACGCATATAGAACACAGCATATAGACTAAGATCTTGATAAGAAGAAGCCATATTAGTAATGATTATAAACGAGAATTGTTAACGATATTGCCAGTATCCACACAGCCGACAGCTTTTCCTGTTGATGTTTGTTCAAGTTGTGCAAGAAATAGACACCGCTTTTGTGCACTTTCACTTTGCACGTCTCCGTCATTTTGATATCTCTCGTGCTGCAGGGAGCTGCGTTTAGCAGGCATTTCGGCAGATGAGGACTGTTTGAAACTTTTTCCATTAAAACTTTGATGCGCATCGTCTCTGTTTAATACGTGAACATAACAAAAGATGTGATCGCAAAACAATCAGGATTTTTTTTTTTTAAGTCTTAACATGTAAATATACATTGTCGCCAGTGACGACCTCAGCAAAAACTTCACTCGCAAATTAATATTTTTGGTCTCAAATGTTTTAGTCTGTTTTAAAACCGTTTTAGTCGCAGTCTGGAGTCCGGCCTCATCTGACTGATACCCCGATCCAGCAGAAAATGCCAGTATCGGAGCGATACCAATACTGAATATCGGATTGGCGCACCCCTAATCTAAACCTTGACATTGATTTGATGTAAACCAAATGTCAAACACTTTGGCCTACATATACATTATCCAATTTCAGTGAGTATTAATTTCATATTTTCACCCAATTACCACTGGAAGAAATTTCTGTCCAAACTGACCTTAAAATTATGTTATACAACATCTTGATCAAATCTTGACTAAAATTTGATATCACTTGATAGCATGGTGCCTGCTGGGATGTTAATCTGGGATAAAAGAAATCATCTCTAAGGTATTTTTATTTCATGCTCATGTCTAGCACTGCTGTATCTTCTGACTGTTTTTTTTTTTTGTTTATGCCTTTCAGACTTGAATTTAAAAACTCAAACGAGAAGTGCTGTCTCTGTGCGAGAAGGCCAGGGGGTTGTTTTACTTTGTGGTACACCATCATATGCAGGAGGTAAGGCATTTATAGTGTTACTTTTTTGGTTTATTGTCTAGTCTAGCATAAATATGCTGTACACATGTGTGAAATACAGAGTTCTGACTTTTATCAGTGTGCTCCATGAAATGTTTTTTGAATGGGAAGAGCTTACATGCTTTGTCTAAAATCATTTTTAGAGACCATAGGAACACTTTTTTTTTTTTTTTGCACCTTGTGGCCTGTAAAAATGTTTACAAATTTGAAGGACTTAATGGCTTTCAAGTAAGTGTGTGAGTTCATTCATTTGAATCTACGCCTGACACCTATGTCAGAGTATTTTTTATTTTGATTTTTTAATATTGTTTGGCTTGACTTTCTTTTTAGTGTTTTATAAAGATGCGTTTAACACAGCTTAGGCTTCTAATTACCCTATGATCATTTTAGATACACCTGGATCAGATTTCAGAAGTGCTATTGGAAAAGAAAAGTGTTATCGGTGCCCTAATGATTATAAAAGAAATGAAGAATTTCTCATTTAAGTTCCCAAGAGTGTTTGGCTAGCCTAGTGGATTTGTTTTGAATTATATATGTTTTGTTCCCTATCTATTTTCCAGATCTCTCATTTGCATGGGTCTTTAATGAGTACCCTTACTTTGTTCAGCAAGACAATCGTCGCTTTGTCTCTCAGGAGACGGGAAACCTTTACATCGCCAAAGTCGAGCCCTCAGATGTGGGTAACTACACGTGCGTGGTGGTAAACCGCATCACTAAAGGCAAAGTCCTCAGCTCCCCGACCCCTCTGGTACTACGAACCGATGGTAAATATCTTCTCATTTTTCCAGTGGGCAATTTAGTAGTCAAAAGCTGAATCATAGCATAGCACTATAGGGTTTGATTGACCTTTTGATGCAGTTAAGCATCAGGTTGGGTTGAATTGTGTCAGAGCACTTGCTGTAGGAGGTCCAACCCAGCTCCATCTTACATATAAAATTACATAAATAAAGAGCTTTAATGTAGTGTATCCAGTAAAATAATAAAAAGAAAACCCAAGTAATATTAAATATTAAACAAGTGCTCAAACTAAATAGTTAACATGTTCTTATGCAACATTAGATAAATTATGTGTCTAGCATGGGCTAACAGCAAAATGTATATTTTTTGTGCTTTGGTTCAATTCCCAAGGTGCAATAAACAAATATAGGCCTATGTAGTCGGGGGGTTTTTTTTATTTTTTATAGATATATATAAATGAAGTAGCAGGATCTTAAATTAATTCCATATTAGATTTCACTAATTTGATTAACTTAATAAACCCTCTTAGTAGACCTTTACAATATTACCACCATTGGCTAGTAATTTTCTTTTTGCTACATGACTGATATGCAGTATATATATAAAATATTAGTCAATCACGTATTTTTTGGCTGGTAGTAATGTTTACTACTAATAATATAAAATGCGCTAAGGTCTGTTAAGTAGCTACAGCAACTAAAAAAACTTCTCAACTAAGACAAAAACTTATATTTGAGAATAGTTTTAAAATCAACAAAAACAGAAATGCAAGTAGGCTTGGTAGCGATGGTTTACTTTTTAATGTATTGAATAATGCCGATGAATAGTTGATTTATGTCTCTGTCTTTGTATTTGGACTTTAAATGTAACACTAATTTATTTTGCTTAGGATTTGAAAGCAACACCGAAAACATTTTCTCTGGTGTCTACTTGACAGCATGTTAACCATGCAAACACTTTTAAACAACTGTAAGACAGTGTAAATTAGTTTTAGACAGTGTTTTTTTTTTTTTTTAGAAGTCAGAGCTTCGTAGACAACCCTGCTTACTCTCAAGAAATGCTTTCACAGTCCTAAATATACTTTGCCATAAAGTAAACACAAACAATGGCTGGAGAAAATATTTACCGACACAGTAAAAACTGCAGCAAACACCACACCTCTCCACATTGTGTCAGACTCCAGATGATGGTATGAATAATTTGTTGCCTTTGTTTTAGCTGCTTGTTCTCAGGGAAAAAAAGCTGTTCACCTCCTAACACTCTTTTGTATCTATCATATAATGTGTTTTCTACTATTGTACACACATTAAAAAATAAAAAATTATTATTTTGTTTACTTTATAGGCGTAATGGGTGAATATGAGCCGAAAATAGAGGTTAATTTCTCTGACATGGTTCCAGCTGCAAAGGGATCAGTTGTGACACTGGAGTGTTTTGCTTTGGGGAAGTAAGTGTGATTCCTCACCCTTTTGTAGTTACTGATGCCGCTTCCTTCCTTTATGGCTACCCTGACTTTTAATGGTACTCTTGTCACTGAGCTTAATGTGTTTTTCAACTTGGACTTTTTCCACCACTTCTCGCCACCTTTTAAACATGCTTGTCAAAATCTGTTTGGGAAATACCGTATAACAGTCTATTTTTTGCCTTGAGGCAATTTTTCTCTCTCAGTTGATCCCATTAGCGGATGAGCCATATACGTATTCCTTGCAAAAAGAAATGAGATGGTGTCTTATGAGGAAATGTAACTCATTTAGTATGTTAGAGCTGAGATCTGAGGAGGAACGACAGTAATCTACAATATAATGATATTATACAAAATTTCTTTGTCTTTTCTGTTTCTCTCTCTCTCTCTCTCTGTGTGTTCTTTCCTTCTTTTTTCTCTCTATGTAGCTTAATTTTTCTCTTTTGCAAGATCACTCACCGTAGTTTTTCATACATTCAGCCCAGTTCCAGAGATAACGTGGAGGCGAGCGAATGGAGTGCCGTTTCCCAGCAAGGTGAAGATGAAGAACTCAAATGTAGTTCTGGAGATTCCCAGTTTCCAGCAGGAGGATGCCGGAGGCTATGAATGTGTGGCTGAGAATAAGATGGGAAAGAACACAGTGCAAGGACGACTGTCTTTCCATGGTATGATTATTTCACTCATTGTAATTTTATATTCAGTGCACATGGTATGATTAATTTTTGTTTATTACCCGGATTTTGCAAAATGTCATAGCAGTTTCTTGCAATAAATCACTGTATTCAGATACATTGTACATTGTGTAAGTGGCGCTGTTGTACACATGTAGATACACATGATTGTTTTATTCATCGTATGATTTTATTTTGTTCGCATTTGTGTCATTATTTCAAAGTACTGTTACACAATGACTGGATATTAGTAGGATTTGCAGAAGCCGGTCGTCTTTGCCATATCGTTTTCTCTGTCATTGAAATTAATGCTTGCTAATCATTTAAAATGCACTTAATGGATATTGTTGTCAAAACGATTCAGATTTTCTTGCCAGCATTTATCATGAGGACCTCTGCCAGTTCAGTCATTTCTCAATTGCAGTGAATTGCTTTCTGATTACTTTCTGGCCTGTCTGGACTTTCTTATAGTTTCTATAACTGCATAGTAAAGACCAAAATAAACGGAGCTCACGTAATGGATTTGGCAGCGTGATGTTGCATCGTGCCAAGACTCAGCAGTGCTAAATACTAATTTGAGACACTTTCGTTGATCCAGCAAGGTGTCAAATGGCAGAAGTTACAGTTTTATAGAGCCAAGTCATAGATTGATAGATAGCATTTTTGTTTTGCTTTTAGATAGATAGATAGATAGATATTTGCTTTATGATGGATTGATGGATATTCGCTTTATAATAAATGGATGGATAGATAGATATTTGCTTTATGATGGAATGATAGATATTTGCTTTATAATGGATAGATATATATTTTCTTTATGATGGATGATAGATATTTGCTTTATGATGGCTTTATATAGATATTTACTTTTATGATTAGCTTTATAAATGATCGATAGATAGATGTTTGCTTTATGATGGATGGATGGATATTTGCTTTTTGATGGATGGATGGATATTTGCTTTTTGATGGATGGATGGATGGATATTTGCTTTATAATGGATGGATGGATGGATAGATATTTGCTTTATAATGGATGGATGGATGGATAGATATTTGCTTTATAATGGATGGATGGATGGATGGATATTTGCTTTATAATGGATGGATGGATGGATAGATATTTGCTTTATAATGGATGGATGGATATTTGCTTTATAATGGATGGATGGATGGATAGATATTTGCTTTATAATGGATGGATGGATGGATAGATATTTGCTTTATAATGGATGGATGGATGGATGGATATTTGCTTTATAATGGATGGATGGATGGATGGATATTTGCTTTATAATGGATGGATGGATGGATGGATATTTGCTTTATAATGGATGGATGGATGGATGGATATTTGCTTTATAATGGATGGATGGATGGATGGATATTTGCTTTATAATGGATAAATGGATAGATGGATGGATGGATGGATATTTTGTTTATGATGGATAGATATTTGCTTTATAATGGATAGATAGATATTTGCTTAATGATGGATAGATATTTGCTTTATAATGGATAGATAGATATTTGCTTTATAATGGATAGATAGATATTTGCTTAATGATGGATGGGTGGATATTTGCTTTATGATGGATGGATGGATGGATGGATGGATGGATGGATATTTGCTTTATAATGGATAGATAGATATTTGCTTAATGATGGATGGGTGGATGGATTGATGGATATATGCTTTATGATGGATGGATTGATGGATGGATGGATATTTGCTTTATGATGGATGGATATTTGCTTTTTGATGGATGGGTGGATGGATGGATGGATGGATGGATATTAGCTTTATGATTGATGGATGGATGGATATTTGCTTTATAATGGATGGATGGATGGAGGATGGATGGATAGATATTTGCTTTATAATGGATAGATGGGTGGATGGATGGATATTTTGTTTATGATGGATAGATATTTGCTTTATAATGGATAAATGGATGGATGGATGGATATTTTGTTTATGATGGATAGATATTTGCTTTATAATGGATAGATAGATATTTGCTTAATGATGGATGGATTGATGGATGGATGGATATTTGCTTTAGGATGGATGGATGGATGGATGGATGGGTGGGTGAATGGATATTTACTTTGTGATGATAGATATTTGTTTTATTATGGAAGGATGATGGATGGATAAATATTTGCATTATGATGGATGGATGTCTAACACTTATTTGCTTTATGTAATTGATAGATAATTGTAGGCAACATTAATTTGCTTTATGGATGAATGGATAGATATTTGCTTTATAATGGATATATACTGTAGATATTTTCTTTATGATGGATGGATGGATGGATAGATAAATGGATATATGCTAGATAGAATCATTATTTCACCTGTGGTTTGTTATTCTTTATCATTGTATTTTAGTTAACCCCCTGGGGTCTGAGGGTGTTTTGGGGGCCTGGAGAACTTTTGACATGTCCTGACATCTCATTGTGCTTTTTTCAGTTGCTTATAAAAATATAAATGGCTAAAGTCTAATAACACTGTAAACAGCACAAACTGGGCTACAATAATATGTTAGCAGCATTTATGTACATGATTGTGTTTTTGAGAAAGCAATGTTTATGCTGCTCATTATTAGCAATCCAGACGCTGCAATTAGGTCAGCTGTTATTATCTTTGATATTTCACTCTCCAGTTTATTCATTATTTTGCCTTAGTTTTATAAGATAAAGCTTCTGTTCCAAATCTGACACCAAAGTCTGGCTCAAAGGGATATCGCTTAAATATGGACAAATTACAGGCTATCTGGAACTTAAGCACTTGTGAGCCCATATTTGGAGGCGAGGCATGACTCAAAGGACTATTAGGCACTAGAAGCAAGCATGTGAGAATTATTACCTCCTTGGCTCTGTCATTTTCCATCGACACAATAATAAGAAGAACATGCCTCAACCTAATGATGTGGAGATCACTGACTATGTGCAGAATTACCAGCCATAGCGTGCTTAAAAATTATTGAATAGCAAGATAAAAATAGCACATGTTCCTCATGATAATTAATAGCAGAACAGCTACTCAATATCTCGTAGGTATGAAGACCTTTCACATGTGGTGTTATTGATTCAAATAAATGGATATATAATACAAATAAGAAAACTACTTGCAAGGAACCCATTAGTGAAATACAATACATAAAAAACTGTAGCGCAAATCAGCGTAGCGCTGTTGCATAAGACTGCTGGGATTTCAAAGGTGTTCCTTCCACTCACATTTGTGTATCCACCACTTCTAAGTTCCCAGATGAAATGCTGTTATTGTGAATGTGAGTTTGTTCATTCCCAAGGTTTGTGTATGACTTATTGAGAAGGTTAGAGGGGCAGGTGCAACTCTGACCTTCTTCTGAAAAGACCCAGCCTCCACAAACGATACAAAAACATGAAAGCTTTTCTTCCCAGCGCTGTCAGAGTGGAAGCATCCTTGTATAATGCAGTATGCCAAACTCTTTGAAAAAGGCTAGAGCTTAGAAAAGAAAAACAGATAACAGTTGCGAGGCTGGTCAGCTCTTTTTTCATGGATGTTTAGGTTTAATTAATTCCTGGAAAACCAAAGCTGATCAGTTTTCTTGATGAGTCAATCAGTACATGACTCCAATCGATCAGTTAAGTGCTTAGTTGCCACAAAACCTGCAAACGTTGTTAGCAGGAATGGTGATTGATCTTGTGTGATTGGGGGGAATCAACAACGCAGAACATGAGGAGAGTGTCACATTATAGAACCGTGCTTGACGGGTCAATCATGGATATAGACATGAATGGAAACCTGTCACCTTTTTAATCGGGAGGAAGACGGATAGATCAAGTACTTATTGACATTTTGAGCTTCCAGTTAATTGGATAAAAGAGTGGCCATGTTTCAGCAAAGCCAAACCCTAAAATCATTGTACAGTTGGAGGTTTTTTGTAACTGCTAGCATGTTACTAGAGAACAAGCCCAAGTCTCTCTGATTTTCTAGTCGCTATATATGGCCCTCAACTGTAAGTCTTTATCGTAAGAAAATAATTAATTTAGAAATACAATAAGAATAGACATTACTAAGCAGTAATCAATATCGACAGTGTTTGCCTTAACAATTATGTTTTCATTAAGATTGGAAGACGTGGTACTATATTTATTTATGCATTTAACAGATGCTTTTAACAGACAAAAGAGGAACAAAGCAGTCTCTCAAAGAGCCAATAATAATGCTGTGTTTATTAGACAACAAGGAGGCAAGCTTGAAAAGAGGACAAATGCAGAAAAGAATGTTCATTTTAAAATAACAATATAACTAAAGTTAGTTTTTTCATAACTTATATAATGTTTTCTTAAGACATTAACTAACATATAGAATTTAAAAATATTCAGTGTCAACCTATCAATCAAGATTGTGATATTTATACTCTGCGATTTAAAAGTTTGTTATCTGTAAGAATGTTTTATTATTATTTTATTTAGCAAGGACACATTAAACCAATGAAGATGCAATGCATTTATGTCACAAATGATGCATAATAATGTTACAATATTATATATTTCTAATGCTATTGTTTTGAACTTTTTATTCGTCAAAGAATCCTCAAAAAAAAATGTGTTTCCACAAAAGCATATGTTTTCAACATGGATAATAATAAATAAATAAAAAATGAGAAGCAAATCAGCATATTAGAATGATTTCTGAAGGATCGTGTGGCACTGAAGACTGGAGTAATGATTCAGCTTTGCATCACATGAATAAATTATATTTTAAAATATATTCAAATAGAAAATAGTTATTTTTAATTGCAATAATATTTCAAAATATTACTGTTTTTACTGTATTTATAAACAAATAAATGCACCCTTGGTGAGCATAAAATGGGAAAAATACTGAGATGAGAAACTGTGGCCGCTCTGTTGACAACATGATCACATCTGAGAACAAAGACCATAAAAAAAGATCTTCACAAAAACAGTAAAAAGAATATATAAAGAATGACTGATGAATTAATTCATTAAAATGATTGACTTTTGTCTCTTCAGCAAAGCCTCAGTGGGTTCAGACGATGCGAGACAATGCTTTGTCAATCGAAGAGAGATTGTTCTGGGAATGTAAGGCCAATGGGAAGCCCAAGCCTTCATACAGCTGGCTGAAGAATGGAGAACTACTGGCAGCCGAGGTAAAATTCAAGCAATGGTGTAGTCGTGAAAAGACTAGATTGGCAGTGCAGACATCCTTGGGTCAAACCTCAGCTGGAGAACTCTGTCAAATGTATATGACAAAGCTGTATTGATTATATAATGCCTAAATCTCTGTTGTTTGAGTCGAATGCACAGCTATTTTAAAATTCTTTTCATTGCTGTTCCTCTGTTTCACAGGACAGGATCCAGATAGAGAACGGAGCCCTGACAATCAGCTCTGTAAACCTCTCAGACGCTGGCATGTATCAGTGTGTCGCTGAGAACAAACACGGAATCATTTATTTTGGTGCTGAATTGGTGGTGTTAGGTAAGAGAACCTTCTGTACCCTTCTCATTTCCAATTATCTTGTGCCTTTGTTCACTCTGCAACACAATCCCAACAAACACAAAACATGTCTATTTCATTACACTGGTTTTTGGTTGCAGTTTTGCATGTGCAGTATAACATTTAAAATCTTTCTAGTAACTAAAATCAGAAATGAATGTATATAAACTAAAATGTTGTATAATAAAATTATTATTTTTGCCAGTTATAATTTTATTTTATTTTTTTACTGCCATTCGGTTGCCTGCAATAAATTATGATTTTTTTTCATACTGTCATTTCAACAATGAAAGAGACTGTTTGAATGGCTGTATAAGTATTACTTTAAAAACTAGAGTGCATAGAGTGAATCAAGACTGGCAGATGTGATGCTATATGATGCATATTTTTATTTTAATGTAGGTAAAGCAGCTGGAGAAACATTAATAAATATTAAAATACATACTAGATTAGAGTGAATTAAGACCGGCAGATGTAATGCTATTATGATGCTATTATATATTATAATATATATTTTTATGTATAGTTATTTTAATAATTAGGTAAAGCCTTGTTTTTTTTTCATACTATTGTTGTTTATCGTACTATTGTTATTGACACTGCTTGAATACCTGTATGAACACACATTTCTCATTTGCGGGAAAATAAATGCAAACAAAGCAACACTTAATTTGCAAGCTTTTAACAAGTAGCATTGAGAACACTTATGATAGCATTTAGGTGTCTGTTACCTATTTAAGACTAGAGTAGACAGACTAGAGCACCTTTTTTACATACTTTTACAGTGTGCTTGAGTTTTTTAAATAAAAATGATGGTGAGTAGACTTTGAGTCAGTACTTTTAAATGTAGCTCTGAGTCACTGGTTCAATTGGCACTACAAAGAAGTGACTAGTGCAGTTTGCAAAAAAGGTTGAAACTGCAGTGTGACTGATTATGAATATCAGAACACAGCTCTCATCCACTGGTGTGTGCTGAGGTTTTTTACAGGCATATAAACTCTTAAAATGGGCTCACACACCAAGGAGCTGCCCTCTTTTCAACATTTCCCATAAGAACATTGATTTTGCAACATTTAGAGTGGGGTGGCGTGGCACTGTGACTTTCAGAAATGTTAATCCACTATTGATTGGCTGGTGGGAGATGAGGAACTCTGGCCGCTCTGTTGACAACGTGACAAAGCCACAACTGAGGGGTTCACTGGTTGAAAAACCTTCGAGTAGACAGTGACAAAGACCAGAGAAAGATCTTCGTCATTGGTTCATACAGAGATGGAGAGAGTGAGAGAGAGAGAAATGGTGGAAAGTGGGTAGAGGTCATTAAGGACACCTCTGCTTTCTGACTGCAGCCAATTCCTTCACTGGTCTTGTCTAATGATGTTTGTGTAGGAGCCAGCAACCCTCCACGGGCTAATTAGGTAATAGAGATGCTATTTAACAATGCTTTAGGCCGCAGCGTGTTCGCTATGACAGTGCATAAGCAGCTTTCCCATTCACAGCATTGGATAAACGCTGCTTCTCGGCAGAGGAGACACATTAGACCCAATTAGTGCTGGTCTTTTAGCATTGCGTCATCGGTATCGGAAAATG
The DNA here is from genome assembly GCF_936440315.1 of Barbus barbus. NCBI lineage: Eukaryota > Metazoa > Chordata > Actinopteri > Cypriniformes > Cyprinidae > Barbus > Barbus barbus. Next base: position 8,387,539 of record NC_136719.1, read on the forward strand.
TCTTTCATATAAGGGCTACTTTAAAAGCTGGACAACTTATATAAACACTGGTGTCATCTGACTGTGTAATATCAGTCATCCTTAAACATGTTTAGGGTTTTATACTATACGTTTTTTAGTCATTGAGAAAATGAGAAATGTTGCCTTGGAAACTAGCTGTAATTAAATAAGTCAATTTTTTATATTTCATTTTAGTAATGAAGTATTGAAAATGTTTTTAATGGGTTTATTTTAAGTTAACTGTATTAACCCTGGATCAATATTACAGTATGTGAAATATTATTACATTGTAAAATATATGAAAAAAAAGAAAACCATTATTTTACATTGTAATAATATTTCACATACTGTAATATTAAGTATGATCATACTAAATATATAAGTATTTTTTTTTTCTCGGATGGTCTCAATAAAGACTGGTCAGATTATGGTAGTGAACTGTATATTGCACAACCTAGTGCTCAGAACCATCCGCACGATGGGGAGCTGGACTGCGCAAATTGCATTCATCACTAATTTTCTTACCTGATTTGCATAGTTCCTTTAGTGAAGTGCTAAAACAACAGATAGCATACAAGTGAAGTCCCTCCAGAATTTGCATCGAACTGTTCCTTTAAGAGAAAATGCTTAAGTGGTCCTACATCAGCAGCACACACAAAAACAAACAGAATGCTGCTGTCCGTTTACAGTAATGCATGCAGGGCATTCGTGCCTGAGGTGGCAGTTTGACTCTCTCGGCCCTGTGTTTTTCCACAGCCTCGCCCCCAGACTTTTCCAGAAGCCCTCTCAGAGCTCTGCTTAAAGCCAAGACGGGCAGCACAGTCACCATGGAGTGCAGGCCGCAGGCTTTTCCCACAGCCATCAGCATGTGGAGGAAAGGCAACGAACCGGTGCAGAGCTCAGAGAGGTACAGATAAAATATTTTTTCTCTCTTTTCTTTGTATTCTTGTCCTTAATTCCTCTTATTCCTTCACCCCAGCAGCCCTGCTATGTTCACACTATCTGTGCACAGCCTGCAACTGTACAGTTATCAAAAGGAAGCTGCATTGCCAATTGTGGTAGCTCACTGACCATAACACTCATGAATTATGAAGCAGGCCATTAGGCCGGGCCGGCAGGAGGTCGCTCTGCATTTTGGGTTGAGTCTGTCAAGTATGAAATGATTCCTGGTAGGAGGCCACTTGAGGAAGCACGGCGGATCGCAAGCTTGGCTCTTTTTATAATGAAGTTGGATTATGGGGAGAATCCTGTCAAGGGTGCAGAATTACTTTGGGAAAACAATAGATTTGCATTAAGCCACAGTTGTTTGTTTTGAGAGCATTCGGTGAGACGTCCCAAGTCCAATTTAACTGTAAGCGCATTGACGGGGAATTGTGCATTATGACATTAACATTCCAGCACTGGGTTACCAGCATTTGCTATCTGGTACTATGGATGATATATAGTGGATAGCTGTTATGTAAGGCTTTTTCCATAAACCAAACACTGCTACACATCTATATGCCAACACTAATAGTACCATTACATTTTTACACTGAGAAAGCCTTGAGGATAATTTAGTATTTATTACAAGATACAAAAATGTACCATTACGGAGATGGTTGTAACATTATAAAATTGCTAGAAAACTAGAAAAAACTAATATTTTATCAAAATATCATTGACTTAGTATATATTAACTTTACTAAGCAGTTTTTGGGTGTATAAAATGCTAATTCCTTTAGATCTCAAGAATAATATAGATTACAGTTCAAAATTTTGGTTCCAGTAATCCTTTTTTAAAGAAATAAATAATTTTCCTGAGCAAGGACACAAAAAAATAAAAGATTATATTTCAAATAAATGCTGTTCTTTTGAACTGTATTTAAAAAAAAAAACATGAAAGTTTACACAAAAAATATAAAGCAGCACAACCATTGACACCAGCAGTGAAAGAGGCTTTTTACAGAGTTTTAAAGGGTTAAAGAGTCATAGATTGCAGTTACAGGTAAATAGAAATTACTGTAAATGAAATTGAAAGTGGTTCAAATTATAGGCACTTCACATGTACGTGAGAAAATAAGGTTTGTATTTCTTAAGAGCCTGTTAAAGAGTATGTTAAAATTGTAGAAATAGTCATGAAGGGTTAGTCTAATTCAAATGATGGGGTGGTAGTTTGAGCGATGCAGCCCGCGGTTAGCTCGTCGGCTTTACGTTTGAATGACTGTTTCATGTGAACGCACTCTTCAGCTTCATTGGCTCTCGGACAGCTGCATGCACCGAGCCATGGAGAGTGTCCAGTGTACAGAGATTTATGTGCCATTGTATAGAAACACATTATGTTCTTCTTACTACATTTCTACTGTTCCCGAAAGATAAAACACATTTGTACTCGGAATCTAGCTCCATTATGAGTTAACCAAGTTTAAATTTGATTTGAGAGGATTGTTCTTCTCTCCTTTAGGATAACTTTACTCCCTGATGGAACACTTAGAATTATAAATGTGACCAAGATGGACGGGGGAAACTACGCTTGCTTGGCTAGAAACCAGTTTGGTGCAGCCAGCACTACAGGAAGACTGCTGGTCACAGGTATGGATTACTGTAACAGTATTACGCTCTGGGCTTCCTCTTTGCTTTTGCTGCACACAGAAGTTATTTTAGATTGTCGTTCAACTGTGGGAATGTTGTGTGGGAAGTGGTGATTTTTCTCCAAACTCTGGAGGCTTCACAGGCAATTGTGTGCTTGATACGGCTGCACAATTAATCAAAATCATGACAGTTTCTTCTTAATCCAAAAATGAAAATTCTGTCATTTATGTTGTTGCAGATGATTCTTTCTTCTGTGGAACACAAAGATATTTTAAAGAATGTCTCAACTGTTTTTGTTCATACAATAGAAGTCAATGGGGTCTATCAGTTTCAAGCTCCAAAAAGGACATAAAGGTAGCACTTCCAAAGAAAAAACTAATGAAATATGAAAAGGTGTGAATAACATCAAACCTCACTGTTTTGTGTGTGTGTGTGTGTGTGTGTTATGACATCATTATGTTCAGTCACATGACATGTAAGAACCAATGAGATTTCATGTTATTAATGTGATGCATGGTTAATATAGTTAACTAAAACAAAAACCATAAAAAAATATTTTACTTAAAATAAAATAAAAGTTAACTGAAATAAAATCATCTGCATACAAAAAAAACTACCAAGACATAAAATACAATTAAAACAAAAAGAAAATACTAAAATAAAACCTAATTCAAAATGTGTTACCAAAAAAAAAGCTATTTACGTATCTCAGTGATACTAAAATAACACTGAAGTGATGCCATATTTGATTTGGACTCTGTATACACAAATGGATCTTTAATTTATTTGATCAGTTGAGAAAACTTTAAACATCAATCCACTGATGTTGTATGGATTACTTTTACACTACCTTTTATGTCCTTTTTGGAGCTTGAAACTGTTGGACCCCATTGATTTTTATTGCATAAACAAAATAGCTGAAAGGTTCTTCAAATATCATATTTGTGTTTAAGAGAATAAAGAACATCACATAAGTTTGGTAAAACACAAGGTTAAGTAAATGAGAATTAATTTTATATATATTTATTTTATATATTATCTTTTTTTAGTGAAATATGCTATCTTGACCTGATAGTTACCCCAGAACAACATTTACATGTATGCATTTAGCAGGTGCATTTATCCAAAGCGACTTACAATAGCGGAACAAAAGCAGAAAAAGCAACAAATAGATTGATCCAGAGGAGTATATACAAAGGTGTTCTGCCAATTAGAGGATTTCTGTTTCATGTAGTTCATTCTGTTTTTATAATGCATTCTGAAAGGAAAGTTGTTTGATTGCTTTCTGGGGCTTACATGCTCCTCTAGTGTAATGCGATGGGTTGAGCGGTTCAGCTCTCCAACTGGCAGGTTTTTTTTTTTCTCTCAGCTCAACTCAACAGGGATGGGATACAGTGGCTTTTTGTGTGTTGTTGTAATTACCCATTTTCACGCTCTGCTTATGGCATTGCAATTACCCTGGATTACACTAATGGAGTGTGTGAGGGTGTAGGTTATAGGTTGAGCGTGCACAATTTAGAGAGGAAAAATATAGAATGCTGCGTTTGCACTCTGGGTTTTGCTGAGATTACCACATCGCAGTTTTTTACAGCAGATTTCACGCCAGCAGATTTGAATATGAATCTGAAATTCCGCACTAAGCAACTGGGCACTTGTAAAAACATTGATGTCATTAAAGGGGTCATATCGGTTGAATAGAAATTGAATTTTCCTTGATCATTTCAAATTCATGAAGTTCGTTACAGCATTAAATTATTTTTTTATTTTATTTTCAGAGCATTTATTGTAACTAATGATTAAAAAAGTCCAATCCACCCAACTTGACCCTATTTGTTTTCTTATACTGTGTGTGTGTGTGTGGAGTGTGTTTGGTTATCTATTAGCTTCTGTGGTATTAAATCAGTCTACATCAAAAACAGAGAGTGAGCAAGAGACTACTAAGCCTTTTTCCTTATACAGTAGATAAAGCTGTAGTGTCCTACCTAGTGGATAGAAGTAAAAATCCCATTCATTTCCTCCTTAGAGAAATTGGTTTTTAGTGATATTGTATAAACCTTTCAAGACAGACCTACTGTGAGCTCCAAGGTTGTTAATATGCCTCTGTAGGAGTCTGTGGAAATACATCGCGGTGCTTCATCATGGAATTAGTAGTTCATTCATTGATAAGGAAACAGTCTCCTACCTTTGTCTGCTTTCGATTTTCAAATAATTTATTTTTGCTCTAAATCTTACAGTCGGTTGGTCTGGCTGTGGTACCTGGAGTATTGATTTCAGGTTTTGTCATGTTTTTCTGGTTAGAAATATGGCTCTTTTAATTCTGTGGTTTAGAATTTATATATACTGTATGTGTATATTTACATTTAAATGAATCAAGCTTATGTGTGATTTGGAGCAGATCCCACACAAATCACCCAGGGTCCAGTGGACATGGAGATCATTGTTGGGGAGAGCATCGTACTGCCCTGCCAGATCTCCTGTGACCCTGCTCTGGATGTTTCATTCTCCTGGGCCTTCAATGGGCAGCTCCTCAATAAACTAGACCAACATTACGAGCATGTGGGTGGGGTAAGTCATATGTTGTTGGATATTCTTTCTATCAATATTCTGCTCTATACTGTTTAACATGTCATAGAACTGTGAAAAGATGTTCAATAAATATCTAGCATTTCATCTTCACCAAGCAGTTTCTTGATTATCCATTAACTAATTTGGATTTCCCAGTCAAAAATTGCTTGTAAACCTATCATAATGCTGTATTATCACCAAATCTTGTGTTCAGTCTTTTTGTCAGTTTGTTTTCTTTCAGTTATCACTTTTTGTATTTCCTTTGGAACTGATTGATCGTAGGCCTCATTGATCTGTGCTTGTGCAAAAATAATTTTGATAAGGTTCAATCAAAAACGGGTTCGTAACTGCAAATCAATAAGGCCTGCGATCAGTCGGTTTCAAATGAAATACAAAAACTGTGCTAACTGAAAGAGAAGAAGTTGATAAAAGATTGTATCCAAAATTACTATGCAAATGTACGATTCATTTCTTTGTGTAAAACCTTTCTAATGAGGAAAAATACTGCGTGTACCTTTAATGTCTTGGTACCGTACAGCTCTTACAACGAATACATTTATTGTACTCATTATACTCAACAAATGTTAGCTTTTGAAGGAGAAGAGCCAGTAGTTGCTGTATAAAGCTATTTTCCTCTGAGCCAGACCTACTGTTAAAATGTGGAAGACTTGGCAGGGATCAATTCATCAGTCTCTTTTTGAGGTTTTTAGCTGTTCCTTTCACTGTTTAGCAGCCCACTACGTTCACTTTGAGCTCTTTTCCGACCTCTTCACAGAATAAAAACCAATCCATCAAAGTTTTGCCTTCAAGGATCTCAAGTGTAATATCCTCATATGGCTTTTGAATGGTCAGATCTCATCTCAGATTGCTTTTCTCTGGGATGTAATGACGCCTTTCTAGAAATAGTAATGACTTTAAAGACTGAGAGAATGCCCTAATGAGGACTGACTGGTCAATATTGGATGTGCATGACTCAAATGAGCAATCCTTAAACAGATTCATTAATCGCCACCCCAAAGCCATCAAAAAGATTACTTCTTTTTCAAATATGGCTGCATATTTTAGAGACTTAAATGAGTTTGTTTTCTGTGGAAAGCAACAGTAAAATCAAATTAATTATGGTAATTCCATCATAAATGTGAAGAGAAAATGTGAAGGTTTTCAACATTTGGGGCACACATAGGAAGCGCTCTCATCTTCATTTAAGCCAGTGATTCTTATCAGTAATTATATTCCAGTTCTTATGAATTCTCCGATGCCACCCGTCTTGTAGGATTATCAGCATGAAGTTCGCAGCTTGGATGAATTCATTTCCATAATGAAACTAAATTTGTAGCCTACTGCTGAAATCGCAGATTTACCTCTTGTTTGCCAACCACAATCTCCCCCTCAGATAAGAGCATACATCTTATCTCATGTAATTGAATTTATTTGAAATCTAATCGCTTTTTATTAAATTAGTGAAGTTGTCTGTGCCAAAGACTTCAGTGCTGCATAGACAATATCAACATCCAGGCAAATCAGTGTCTATAAACAATGGCAATAAAGGATCCATTTTAGTAAACTGAAGTTTTTTGACAGATGGGTGAATAAAGTAAGAATTAAATGCACCCACAAAAGTGATGCTGGTTGTGAAGTAGGTGAGTTTTTGCACTGAAATATTACATGAAAAGTGACACAACTGTCAAGTATTCCCTGAGAATTTTTTCATTAGCTTCATTTGATCACCTAATTTAATACATTATATGCTATACCATATGCTCACCAAGGCTGCATTTATTTGATAAAAAATACAGTAAAATTATGGAATTTTATTATAATTTAAAATAGCTGTTTTTTATGTTAATATATTTTAAAATGTTATTTATTCCTGTGATGCAAAGCTGAATTTGCAGCACCATTACTCCAGTCTTCAGTGTCACACGATCGTTCAGAAATCACCTGATTTTTTTTTTTTTTATGCAAATCGTGATGCATTTTTTCAGGAATAAATTCCTTTAAGGAATAGAAAGGAATAGAAGTTTATTTGAATAAATGTAAATGTCTTTATTGTTTCTGTTGATCAGTAGAATGTATCCTTGTTACTTTAAGTGAAAGTATTCCTTTATTTTAAAAACAATCTTACAGACCTCAAACTTTAGAACAGTAGTGCAAGTCACGTAAATATATTGTCTTATTCGGGCTTTCGTTATAGAATGTTAATTTAATGCATACATAAATGCTTATGTTAAAAATCATCTAAATGGAGAGCAATGGAGTGAAACAAAATGCTGGAGTCTTGAGTTTTTCAAAGTTGTCTGTTCTTTTAAAAATCTAATTTTCATATTAAGAATAAAAACGTTAGTTTATCAGAAAGTACTTTCCAATAATTAAGGTCCTCGCTATGATTATAACTTTATGCTATGAGGATTCTGATGCTCTTTTTACTCGTTAATTACATGTATCATGATGTATATAATTGGAAATATATTTATAACTTTACCTGTTTTCACAGTACTTAATCTGTTCCCTTGACAAAGTGCTTTTAAAGTTCACCTCCACTCTTATGAACAACTTTCTTCATCTTTATTAGATTAACAAAGGCGTTTAATTGTCGCGTGTGGATTTAGTATTCATCACTTGTACGGTTTCGTATCTCAGGGTTTCGGCACACTGAATCCAATCACACTCCCTCTTAAATGTGATTAAGCTCTAATTAGCCAATTAGCGAGTGAGTTTGGTAGCTGGATTCTGTGCAGTGCTGAAGGAGCCTAAGGCTTGGCCAGAGGGAATGTTTATCTATGACGGACGTTTCAAACGTAGCAGCGAACAGCCTTTGCCAAAAGTCATCCATTAGCTGTGGAGTTGGGCCACATTTTCATTGCCAAACCCAGCAGGGTGTCTACACTTACTGAATCACTTGCCGGCAAATATAGCAAACAACTCACACATCTTCCTGTCGCTTTAAAGCTCCAGTTGACAGAGTGGATTGTAATGTGTATGTGTGTGTTTAAATCTCTAGAGTACATCTGGAGATTTGATGATACGGAATATACAGCTGAAACACGCCGGAAAGTACGTCTGTGTGGTCGACACGGATGTCGAGAGTTTATCAGCGGCGGCTATTTTAATCGTGAAAGGTAAGAGAGCGACGGCCAGGCATCTGGGGGTGCTTCAAATGCAGGGTTTGGATTTGGAAGGAAAACCTGATAGAAGAACACTCAAATGCTTTGCCAAGGAAATGTATCTGTCTGTTGAATTGATCTGTTATTACATGTTCCATTAGAGGTAATTAGAGGAACGTATCAAAGCTGTTTATCAAAGTTACAAATGAGATTTAGCGGGATCAATATCTTTCAATTGAAATTAGATTGACATGCCAACTTTTACTGCCAGAGCCTATGATAATGCTTTATAACAGTGTAGAAGCAGGGTATAAAATTAGCGCTCAGCAAGCACAAAATGCATGAAAAAACTGGCTGTAGTGACCAAATCAAAAAAAAAAAATCAGTTTTATAAGGATCTGCATGCTTCTCAAACAGAGGCCGGGATCCACTAGAGGGCCTCAGCAAACTTCCAAGAGGGCTTCAAGATGACTTAAAATTACTAAAATAATAACAAGCATTACAGTCAGCTAAAACTAAAACTCAACATATTTGCTACTTAAATTCAATCCCATTGTCTTGAAAAAACCTGAATAGACTGCTGCAGCCATAAACCTGGAAAAACCGGAAGACTAGTTTGCAGTGGGTTCCTGTAAGATTTTCCTATGAGTTTTTAGAATGTTTTTTTTTAATTTATGAAATTTAAAGTCTGTGTTAATCAAAAACTGACAATACTTTGACGTTTTGATCTACATTATTTTTTTTAAATGTCTGTTTGTAATAATGTAGTAAGTAACTACATAAGAATGTTTGGGGTGTGAGTGTGTGCGCTTTATGTTGTACAGCAAAACAAGTATCGTCAAGTTATATTTACCACAGACCTTATTTTACTTATAAATTGAAAAGCACCATTATAAAAACCCATAAGAGAATGTTGAGCGAACCCATGACGAATTAGTCTTCCAGATTTTGACGTCACAGCTGCTGTGCTCTATGGGGAGTCAAATTATAAATGTATGATTTCTACATCTAGAAAAGTCATATAAATTAATGCAGTCTCAAAACTCAATAGACATTTTTCAGTGAATATACATTTTTCTAGTTCTGCCAAGCTCTTTAAACATTTTATTTACTTGATAAAGGTTAAGGAGCTGGAAAAGTCATTGGGAACCCTGAAGAACAATCAGCTACTAAAACGTCTGGCAGTTTAATTTACAGATAATAGGAGTGTCTGGCATTTCAATATTATGCACAGAGGGGGTCCGTGGTTTAAAATGAATTATGTAAATGTTAGTCTGGCTAAAGATGCATTTAGCCACCAAAACCAAATATAAAGAAGCAAATTTACAATTTGTCCTCATGTTTTGTCTTCAAGTCCCTTTTTGGTGAGAAACAAACACTGTCTGATCTTGTTATTGATGCTACGAGTGACACAATGACCTGCGCTGACAAAACCACTAAACATTATGCTCCATTTATTTATATTTTCCCCCAAAGGAGTGTGATTTTGACAAAGGAAGACAGCGCTCTGCACATTTATAATTGGAGGAACCAATTAAAGATGTGCAGAGGAAGGCCTGCTTGCAGCTTTTCACATGAGACATGCTGTAGCTGTTAAGAAAACAGCTCAAGCCTCTGAAAAGCTTTCCTATGATTCTCAAAGAGATCTAGTGTTCCCACAAAAGCAACAGCTTAAAATGTAATAACACCTTTTAGAGACTGGCCTTATATCACAACTTAGTGGGGCGATAAGCGGAGAGCTTCCTGGCAGGGGGTGAGCAAGGTTAGATGTCAGTGAAGGTAACTTCATTTCTAATTGCTAATTCACTGCTAATTGTCTGATTGAATCAGGTCCCCCAGGAGCTCCAGATGGCGTAACAGTGGAGGAGATCACAGACAGCACGGCTCAGCTTTCTTGGAGACCTGGCCAGGATAATGGCAGCCCCATCACAAGCTATATCATCCAGGCCAAGACAGCTTTCACAGTGGGCTGGCAAGCGGTGAACACGGGTAACAATACAGGATTAGCTAAAGCTAGTCAAGCGGAGCATCAATTCAGCGAGAGACTGAAATTACCATAGCACGTCTCATGTGCTTTTAAGAAAGAAGCTTATGCTCGCTTTGAGTACATATAAGGGCCTCTAAGTACTAACGCAAAACGACTTAATCTGGTCTCTTGCCCTGCCGCTTGAATCCAAATTCATTCAAACAACATCCGACCCAGACAGAGATGTGGAATAGAACAATTTTTTTTTATGTTTTGTGACATTTCTGGCTTACTGTAAACATTGGCTCAAAATTGGGCTCCTGTTGTTGACGTTCATGGCGCCACTGTGTAATCCAGGTATTTTCGATTAAACCGTGACTTTTCTGTTTGCTCTCAGTCCCAGAGGTGATTGATGGGAACACCTTGACGGCAACGGTGGTGGATCTGAACGCATGGGTGGAGTATGAGTTCAGAGTGCTGGCCAGAAACAGCGTCGGCGTGGGGGAACCGAGCCCCGCTTCTCTTAAAACAAGAACCGAGGATGCAGGTGAGTCACCAACAGTGTTATTTATACACAATTTTTAGATTGATAAATTAACTGAAATTTAACTGAATTTAAATTGTCTTTTTTAATTAAATTGTCTTTAATGTAATAGTCATTCATTTTAAGCATTTTTAATTTGATCTAATTTTAGTCTATGAAAATTACATTTTACTTGAGAGAGAACAAAGTTGTTGCAAACATTCAGAAATTGTATATATTAAATTAAACATACCAACATTTAACAAATGCATGTGAAACAATTATTTCTAATACAGTTCATAACTTTATTTTTACACTGCCATTCAAAAGTTTGGGGTCATTCAGGTTTTTATTGTTTTTGAAAGAATTCTCTTATGCTCACCAAGGCTGTGTGTTTGATTGAAAATACAGTAAAAAATAGTTAAAAATAGATAATATGGGTGTAACAATATACATATTCATACCGAACATTTTCGGTTCGCTGCGCATGTGTACGGCACAAATACATTATTGTTTTAACCACTGCACGAGTGGAACATCATTGGAATCATCCTGTTTTATTTATTGTTACTTTTGATAAGAAACAAAGTCTCATCTTTAAAATTGTTAATTTTGTTGATAAAAAACTTTCAGTAAATTCAAACAATAAATGTCAATTTTGACGCTGTTTGATGTGGTGCAACAGATTGCTGTATAAACGCCTCGTTCAAACGGAAGCGTGGAGCGTGAGTGACTGTGATCATCGCTTCCTCTTTACTACTAAGATGTCAGGTCCACAGCTCATTAGTTCACTACAGAAATGAAATCTAGAAAAGAGCATTTTTCGACTATATACTCATTATATTTTATTTTAGCTGTTAGTGATGTCTTATCTGTTATGAAACAAGTTATCACAGCCACTGTGTCAATGAATATATTTAAACAACAAATAGAAATTGTATAATTTATAAGTTAATTTAAAAACTGCACTGTGTGCAATTTACATGTTTGCATATAACTTTTTTTAAGTTGTGTTGATTATTATATTTAAAAATAAATAGATAATAAAAAATAATTACATTTAAGTCATGTAAAAGGGTTCGCTATAATTTAGAGCATGAGCTGAGAAGTAGATTTTTATCCCTAAGAAAATATTATTTATAATTGAATGTATTTAAAGAGAGCAATTTGTTCAGTAAACCACTGTTTAATTAAAAAAACAAAAAAAAGCAAGTACCTGCTGTACCGAACCATAACATCAAAACCAAGGTACATAATGAACCGTTATGTTTGTGTGCCGTTTCACCCCTAGTAGATAACGGTTATCAACTGTATGAATTTCTTTAAAAAAATCTTACTAAACCTTAACTATTAAGTGTATGTTATGTATATGTCTAATCTAATATGTGTATAGGATGCATTTGGGTTAATAAACCTGCTAGCAAATGCTGTTGTTTACCAGTGTTCATTCAGCTTCTGCGAGCTCTGTTGATTGTCAATGGATTAGATGAAACAATCCTTTTTTTCCCCTAAATTTATTTGATTAAAATCGTTTAATTATTGTGATGATGTACATTATCAAAACACACAATCAAAACATCTTTTGTTAACTTATTTTTGCTAGCTATTTTCTTTGACCCGACTAACAAAGAAGTGGTCAGAAGCAAAATTACTCCAAGATCAGAATTTCTGCCTTTCCAAAAGTATTAAAGACAGACTATTTCACAGACAGAACTGCTCTGCGTACTATTGATCTGATTTAATCATGGCAAACGTTGGCAAGTCCAGTGATAATTTCATCCTCAAAAGGTACGCAAAATGCCCATCAAATTAGTCAGCCAATCAGAACAGAGCTTGCCAGATCGAGAAAGCGCAATCCAGTTTTGTGTGTGGTATGCATCAGATGGTCAGTAAGTGACTGTAGGCGGCCTGTGGGCGTGCTGTCTGAGGTTGAATCCACTAATGCTCACATTCTTCAAACGTCCCATGATGAAGCGATACATTTTCGGTGCTCAAGTGCCTCTTTGTATATTATAGAACGAATTCTTCGAGCATTATTGTTGAGAGTCTCTTGGCAAATGGTGAAAACAAAGCCAGTTAACTGAGACGCTGCCCACAGAATCTTTTAAAAGCAGTTGCTAAGGGACCGGAGCTTTGTTTCATTTGATACTTGATAATGAGGCTTTGAGTAAAAAAAAAGAAAAGAAACAATGAGAAAGGCAGGGGTTGCATCTATCCTCTGGACTGAAAACATGCCTGCTTTTTCTTTGTTTTTCTGTACGCAGTTCCTGACACGGCCCCCACCGATGTCGGAGGTGGGGGGGGCTCCAAGTCAGAGCTAGTAATAACATGGGAGGTAAGTCATCTGTCTATATTATCACTCCCTCTGTGCGAGGTAATAGTTTTGGCTAATTAAATGGAATTGAATGGGGGTGTTTATTACCTCAGTCAAAGCCAAGCCTGTTTTCCATCTGGGCCCTTTACTCCCGTAATGGCATTCAATTCAAATTTGGTTGTATATTAGAAAGCGGTTCATTTGCACTCTCAAGAGGTTGCAACTGTGTGGGATTTTGAAAGGCACTGGGTGTGAACCTGAGGCTGGATCTGGTCTGTATGTTTTAATATCACTATAGTTTCTTGTTTCCCTCCCAGCCTGTGCCTGAAGACCTGCAAAATGGAGATGGTTTTGGCTACATCATTGCTTTCCGGCCGCTTGGGCAGGTCAACTGGACGCACGCCGTCACCTCCATACCATCCCAGTCCCGTTACGTATACCGAAACGAGAGCATCCCGCCCTTTTCTCCATTTAGCGTCAAAGTGGGTGCCTACAACACCAAAGGCCAGGGACCGTTCAGCCCTGTTACCATTGTGTTCTCGGCTGAGAATGGTGAGACTGTCAATCGCATTATGAGCAGCGCACAAAAGCTTACCTTTTCAGTCATTTACAGTGTTTTCAATGAATTTTTCTTTTCGCTATGTATTTATTCATCTATTGTAAGGTGCATAATACATTCAAAGAACAGGCTGGAATTGATTCCTTTACCACCAGCACTTTATTATGTGCAGCACTGAAAGAACACGGCTCATTTTATAACAAATGGTCAAAAAAGCTGGATACTGTAGGATATAGATTTAGAATATATAATGTTATATAATTTTATGGGTTTCTCCAACACTGTTGCTTGCCGTTTTTAGCAGTAATTTGCCCTTTTTTAACAGAACACATTTTTGCTAAATGTCCAAGAATACATAATGCAATTTTCTTTTTTATCGTAACTACAAAGTAAAGCATGTACTATAATGGCTTTACGTGATGTTGTTTTGTAAATGTCAGGTGGTTTTAGTGCTGGAATCTCATGCTCGGCAGTGTGGGAATCTCTCAGCTAGTTAGGATCGGTTTGAGATGAGCTATTACAGTGTGGAGTGACGGGGAGACAGCGGTGTGTCAGGAAGCTACCGCATTAATTGAATTCCTGTACAGATAATGTTCCTTTATGTCAATCAACTATCCTATTAAAATAGAGGCTAGTAATTTGCCATTTTAGAGACAAAAGATTTATAAATAATTTTTTCATCAACTTCTGATTTGTGCACTGATGATTATGCTTTTCATCTTGTCTCTTCTCTTCTAGCCTTGTCTTGTCTTTTTTGCGTCTTACTTCTCTTCTTGTGTCTTCCGTTCTCCTGGCCTCATCTTTTTTTGTTTTATTTCATCTCTTCACTTTTACTTTTGTCTCATTTACATTCTTCCATTGTCTTTTATTCTTGTCTATTCTTTTTCAATCTTGTCTCATATTGGTCTTCTCTCCTCGTAGTTGTGTCTCTTCTCATCCTGCTTTTTCATTGTTTTATCTCATCTCTTGTCTTTCAGTTTTATCTTGTTTCATCATTTCATTTTTTGTCTTCCTATCTCTTCTTTTTTTCTTTTCTTCTCTTTCCTTTCAGTCTCGTTTCAGCTTCTCTCCTTGTTGCATCCTGTTCTTCTCTTCTCGTCTATTCTTATCTCATCTTCTCATTTTATTCTCATTTATTCTCTTTCCGTTTGGTCTTGGTACATCCGCCTTTGATGCATCCTCTTTTCTTGTCTACTCTCTATCAATCTTGTCACATTTTGGTCTTCTCTCCTCATAGTCTTGTCTTTTCACATCCTGTCTCATCTAATCTCTTCTCTTTCAGTGTTATTTCATTTCATCTTCTTCTCTTGCCTCGTCTCTTGGTTTGTTTGTTTTTCTTCTCTTTCCTGCTTTTCTCTTCGTTACATCCTAGTGCTTCTCTTCTCATCTCCTCTAGTCTCTTCCCTTCTCTAAATCTCTTTTTTTATTTGCTCTCATCTTCTCTTTTCTCATCATTTTCTCTTCTTGTCTTCTCATTTCAACTTCTCAAGAACACCTCAACTTCTTCATCTTTCTCTCTGTCTTATCTTTTCTCATCATCTTCACTCTTTTTGTCTCATCTCACCTGTTTCAAGTTTGTATCTTCACTGTATCCTCTTTCTTCCTCTTGTCCTGTCTTATTTTATTTTATCTCATCTCTTCTCTTTATCTTCTTGTTTTCTCTTTTTGTCTCTTCTCGTCTCATCTAGTCTTCTCTGGTCTCATTTTTCCCTTTCTCTTTTCTCAGTCCCATTTCAGTTTCTCTCCTTGTTCCATCCTAGTTCTTCTCTTCTCTCATCTTTTCTGTCTTCTCTCGTTTTATCTCATCTCTTCTCATAGTTGTGTCTCATTTATATCTCTCTTCACTGCTTTCAGTCACATTTTCATCTTCTCGTTGTCTCATTTTGTTTCAGCTCGATTCTTCTTTTTTAGTTTTCACTTATTCGTCTTATTTTGTCATTTCTTTTCTCATATTTCCTTATCTCTTTTCTTCTCCTTTGTTCTCATCTCTTTGCTTCTTTTCTGTCTTTATGTATTCATCTTTTTCTCTTTTTATCTTTCCTCTCAGAGCCCAGTGGCGTTCCAGACGGCGTGTGGGCCAGAAGCATTTCTGCCACTGAAATTGAAGTGAGCTGGCACATTCTCAGCGCTTCCTCAGAAAGAGTGTTGGGCTATGAGGTGCGTCCCTTCTTCTAAATGGAAATGACTCTCTGTCCAGTTTTGAAATGCACCGTGGGTTCTGTCAGAGCCTGTCATCTCCCATGCTGCACCTCAAAGTTCCCTCTGTACCCATGGAAACGCTCCATTTGAAAATAAGAATAGGGTACCCTGTTCTTACCGTATGCATAGGAGGCCCTCTCTGCCGCATTGGGCAAAATGGCTTTTCTTCATCCTTTTTAAGGACACAGAGAACACATTACACATTCCTCTGTGAAACTCTTCATCCATGTCACCCCAAACCCACTGTGTGGAAAAAGTGAAGTACTCCTGTATAATAATTCCCCTGCACTGAACAATAATGGCACCGTAGCATTATATCCGTGAGGCTTTAGATCCCACAGACTGTGCTTTCTCTTCATTGCTCTTGAAATCAGGTGGTGTACTGGGAGGACGATACAAAACCTGAGACCATGGGCAAAGTCAGAGTGTCTGCCAATCAAAACAAGGTTAACATCAGCGGTCTGAGAGGATACACTCAGTATTTCCTGACAGTGAGCGCTTTCAACACAGCAGGAACTGGCCCTCTTTCTCCCACCATCAATGTGACCACCAAGAAGTCCCGTAAGTATACGCTTGTTAAAATTCTCAGTTTATTTAGGCATTGCCACTGCAGGTATATAAAACTTATTATTCATTGTTGTTGTTTGTCTAATTTTAATATTCACACTTTATAAAAAAAAGTAGAATTGTCCTTTTTAATATTTAAATAGGATAAAGACACCTGTCATTTTATTTTATTACTACATTTTATTTTTTTATTTGACCAAAAATACAGTAAAAATCTGTAGTATTGTGGAAAAATAAAACTCTTTTCAATTTTAATATTTTTTTCAAATGCCATTTATTACTGTGATGGAAAAGCTGAATTCTCATCAACCGTTACTCCTGTCTTCAGTGTCACATTAATAGAAAGCATTTATCTGAAATGGAAATTTTTATAAATGTATTTACTGTCACTTTTGTTGTGTGTCCTTGCTGAATATAAAAGTAAAGAAAAAGCAAGATTTAAATAATTATTGGTTATAAGGTTATAACATTCTGTCAGCATTTAATCACAGTCATCATTTCAAACCTCCGTAGGGAAAAAATTTGATATTTAAAAGAATGTTCATCCTGCTCTTTCTCATATAGCGAAAGAATACAGTGACCAGCAAAAGTACCCAAGTAGTCCTTAACTTGCATACTATACTATATATTCATATGACCTCAAAAGACTAGGGATATAATATATAAAGCATATGGACTATTTTATCGTGTTAGGAAAAAAGCAGTGTGAACATTCTACTAAATGTTTCCTTTTGTGTTCCACAGAGGAAAAGAATGTCATACACATTTTAAATGCCAGAACTGCCTTTTCTGGTTCTAGAACTATCTGTTTAGTGTAATACATTATGAAATTATGAACAAACAGACATCCAGGCACCTCTCCTGGCTTTCTGATGTCGTCACATGTACAGAAACTAATAGTGGTGTTTCCTCTCAGCACCCGGGCAGCCACCTTTGAACGTGGAGTGGAATCTGATTGGCTCTAAGCTCACTGTTCATTGGGAGCCTGTCATTTCTCTGGAGATGGAGTCAGATGTTTCCGGGTATCAGGTAAGTGCTTCCCAGCAATGTAAGCCTCAAAGCCAAACTGTAGGGCATTATTTTCACATAATCATATTAGCTTGTTCTATTCCAGTGAGCATTTAGGAAACAACTACATTAAAGTGCTTATATTATTTCTCTTGTTGGACGATTACCCACCTTAGTGGTAACGGAAATTAAAAATAAAACTAATTTATACCGCAGATCTACAAAATATGTGCTGTACAGTATAGCAAAAACACCAGGTGTGCTAATAAACACTACAGTTCCCCACAGTTTATGATAATTTGATTTTACTTCCGTTATCGTCTAAAATAGCTTGTGCTGAATAAATCTAAGTGGTTGTTAGCACCTCTCTCATTTGTTCTCTCCAGGTGTCTTACAGAAGGAACCGGCATAAAGAAATTAACACAATAACAACAAATCTGACCTCAGTGGAGCTCATGCTACCTGCAGATGACGATTACATCATTCAGATACGAGCGCTGAGTGACGGAGGAGAAGGGATGCCAACCGAACCCATCAACATACATAAACTTAGTAAGAACACACTTGTTTAAATTTGATGCATTGGTGTGTAGTGGTCTCCTGAAATAATATTTTTTTAGTCCAGTGTAAAGGTTTTTACACTGGACTAATTGTTCAAAGGTTTGGGGTGCATAACAATAATGTGTACTTTAATAGCAAGGAATAATAATAAGAAATTCAAATAAATACTGTTCGTTTGAACATCAAAATATACTGAAAAAAATTATCATAGTTTCCACAAAATAATTAAATTGTTGGTTAGTATTCACTAGAGCAGTTTGCAGCGCGCTTTCAGAATTCCTCTGAAACCCTCCACCTCCCCAGCTCCACCTGTATAGATCTGCTATGGGTTATTTTATATGCTATTTGTGCAGCAGCATGTCTTAAATGCTCAGCACCGTATCGCCGTATGCATTGGCAGTAGCAACTACAGCAATAACCGACAGCAGCAGCAATTCAGCCAAGACCAAATACATTAACACTGTCATATCTATTACCATGCTAAAATCTTCAGAGTTGTCATGATAGAACTGTTTTCAACATTGATAATAAGGAATATTTCTTCTTTCTAATAAATATTTCAGCATATCAGTTTATTAGAATGATTTCTGAAAATTCATCTTTGAATGACAGAAATAAATTACTTTTAAAAATATATTACAGCAGGAAACGGTTATTTTAAATTGTAATAATATTTAACAATATTACTGTTTTTACTGTATTTTTGACCAAATAAATGCAGTCTTGAGCATTAGACATCTTTCAAAAAAAAAATTTTTTTTAAATACTGACTAAATGGTAAAAATGTAAATTCTTGTTTCAGTTACATTTAGACCGTTTCCAGGTTACACATACCATATAATTACAGATGCAGCACATCTAAAATAATGGCTGATATTGCAGTTCTAAAAATGATAAAAGTGAATTTACTATTAAAATGTACAATATGAAAAATGGCTGTTCATTTCGCTTACAAAAGTCTGTGTAAAGTCAATTCTGAGAATTGTTTGTAAACACATTATAAATGTTAGAAATGCATTGCTGAAACATGTTACAAGGTCGCCGTTGATGTTGAATATACAGATGTTCAGATGTTCATTCAAGCAGATGTTTTAATCTGCTGAATAAATAAAACATTTCAAGTCTCTCACCTGAAAGCAACTGCTGTCAGTCCCAAACAGCAACTGTGAATGCAGCCATAATGTGCATTTCTATTGATCGTCTCACTGCCCTGTAATTAGCTTTCTTTCTTTCTTTCTTTCTTTCTTTCTTTCTTTCTTTCTTTCTTTCTTTCTTTCTTTCTTTCTTTCTTTCTTGTTATTGTTAGCCTATGTCTTTCTTGCTTTCTTTTCTTTTTTTCTTTTTTTAGTTATTTAATGCTATTATTTTTCTTTTACTTATTTTTTATTTATTGTTATTTTCTTTCTTTTTCTTTTTCTTTTTATTAATTCTTTATTGTTATTTTCTTTCTTTCATTTTTATTTTTATTAATTATTTATTGTTATTATTATTTATTTCTTTTTCTCTCTTTTCTTGTTATTATTTTTGTTTATTTATTGTTATTATTTTCTTTATTATTATTTATTTTTGTAAAATATTAATTATGAGAACACGTTTGAATAAAATATTAAGGTTAATAGCAGAATTACTGTTATTATTTATTGATAGTTTAACTAAAGAATTCATCAACTGATAAGAAAATAATAAATAGATTAATTGAAAAATAATCAATAGATTAGTCGACTAATCGGAAAAATAATCGATAGATTAGTCGACAATAAAAAATAATCGTTAGCTGCAGCCGTATTGTGAACAATGACACTGGGTAATGAGCCAATCACAGTGCTGTGAAATCACTGCTCATATTTGCTGATTACCCTTCAGGACCTTTATGAAAATGTAACAAGCTCAAGGGAGACCAAAAAAATTTTACTATCCTGCTGTTTCTGTTGGACATTGTTACTTTAGAAAATGAGTGATTTATGAATTCGATTTTATCAGTTGTTTATATTCGGCTCATTTATTTCACGTCTGCATCCTTACACAATATTACATTTCCGTAGGTGAGTTAAACCTGCGGGTGCGTGCAAAAAAAGATAAACATTCAATGCCAAAGGGATATTAAACACACAGGCCCCTATAAAATAAACAATGCACTGTTGACCTCATAATGTTCTCCTGCTGTTCCCCCGAGTGAACAGCGCAGGTGCAGTTTGCTGCGTAGACGCTCTCTTACTGCCCTCAGAATTTAATGCGCCTCTCTAAATGAGTTCTCACTGATTTGATGTGTCCTCCTTGTACACCTTTTATTCTCCACTGGGTTTAGCAGTCTGATCTTTATTAAGTAGCCCAAGCTCTCGCCATCTATCTCTGCCCGTTGGTCTCCGCTCCCCCATGGATACAACGTCACAGGCTGATGCAACTGCAAGGGACAACTTCTCTGTGGCTTATTGTTCACATTTTTCATCTAATGGCCTGCAATGTCTAGTTTACAAGAAAAAGCCCTGACTCTTTTCCTTTGTTAATGTTGGAAATTATTAGCTGTGCCAATAGCAAGGTTTTCCAAACTGCTTTAGGATTAATTAGTCAATCATTTAAACTAGGAAAAACTGCTCAGTGAGCATCTCCTGGACGTCAGTGAAAATGCAACTGTTTTTACTCTAATTTTGATCAAATAAATAATTGTTTAGCAACAAGATACTTCCTAAACTAAAGAATTGTATAGACCCCAAGTTTATGAACAGTTGTACCAAAAATTGATGTAGATGAGCTTGTTTCTTTGGATTTGGAGAAACAGGTTGAGAGTCCAAACAGCTGATAAAACCATCACAATAATCCACAAGCAATCCACAATCGTCTGTTTTGGACTGTTTTGCTTGTAAATGGTGTTTGATCTGTGCATATTTCTCTCCTGTTTTAGACTAGACGACTTTTTCACTGGAGAAAGCAAGATTATGTATAAAGGAATCATATTTTAGCCAGAAGCAACAGCTTGAAATTAAAAACTCATTAATGATGGATTTGTTTATTACAAACACAAAGCATTTCTCTTCACAAGTCTTTAATTAATGGACTGGAGTAGTGTGGGTTACTTGTGGATTATTGTGGTGTTTTTATCAGATGTTTGGACTCATTCTGATGGCACCCATTCACTGCAGAGGATCCTTTGGTGATGCAATGCTAAATTTTTCCAAATCTGTTCAGGTGAAGAAACAAACTCATCTGCATCTTGGATGGTACACTGTAAACAAAATTGAGGGGAAAAAAAAACACGTCAAACGACTGGCAACTACAGCTGCCAAACAAAAACCGTAAAATTACAGTAAAATATCTTATTTGAAATAAAGTGCAAAAACAATACTTTTATAGAAATTTTCATTAAGGGTTTTACAGATTTTTTTTTTTTTTCTTGTTTCAATTACAATATTTTACTTTAATTTTATGTTTTTTGTTTGTCAGCCAGTCATTTAACCGTTTTTTTACAGTGTAAGATAGTGAGTAAATATTCAGCAATTTTTCATTTTTGGATTAAACTATTCTACTTTTTTCTTTTTTTTTTTTTTTAAGAATTACTTTGCTGTCATAACGCTCATTTAAATATCAATGTAACAGAAGGGAAAGTTACTTTCAGTTTTCAGTTGTTAATGTAGGAAATTATTAGATGTGCCTGCCAACAGCATGGTTTTCTAACCTGTTTTACCATTAATTAGTTAGTCATTTAAACTGGAAAAACTGCACAGTACTGGAAGTCAATACAAATTTGCTTAGAGCACAAGACTGTCCACCACCAGATGTAGAGCTAAACACTGATAAAGCTATAATTTCATCCTTCAATTCCCAACGATGCCTTCCTTTATTGCTCTTATATTACTCCCAGTCTATTTTTATTCATCAATTACAAGTTAATAAGCTTCAGCCCCTTTAAGTCCTGTTCTCCATGTTCCAGGTATGAGTGTACGAGGGTCCAGAGCCTGGCGACCCAACACCATCCCCGTCTCCTTGCTTTCTATCATCGCGTTATCGACACTGAGACCGGCTTTGTGTTAACGGTCCAAAGGATCGAACATCCTCTGACCGGTTTGATTGCCTGCACTCTTCCTCACTGTGGAATTGTTGGAGATGTGCACCAAAACACTTTTGAAGAGAGATTATCGATCTATCTCTCCAGAGTTATCTGAGGCAATGCCTGGCGAGGCCTTCAAGGAGTGTAACAGGAAAATGTCAGCGTCACGGTGGTCAGATTTCATGTGCATGTGTTATGTACTGTGTATCATTGTGTCCTTGCAAGTGATCCGAGACCCTAACAAGGTTTCAATCGAAGGTTTTTGAAGCATATTGGTGTACGAGGAGGGATGAGTCATGTTACTGCACTAAGATTTCATCTTCTCATTGATCCTTCAGAACAAATGCCTTACTTCCATGTACATGCCAAAGTAGTTAACATCCTTTTACTTCTTACTAAGCTACTGTTTGTTAAACTTGTGATTGTTTTGTAGTTATCACATCATAAATTGAAGGATTAGTTCACCCAAAATCATTTACACACCCTCATGTTGTTGTCATGTGACTTTAATTGGCTGTGGGACACAAAGTGTGATTTTAAAGAATGTTCCCATGCAATTACAATGAATTGAGAGAGAGGCCTTTTAAAGTAATAGTTCACTCAAAAATGAAAATTCACTTACGCTCAGTTCATCCAAGATGTAGATGAGTTTGTTTCTTAATCAAAACCGATTTGGATAAACTTGCTCACCAATGGATCCTCTGCAGTGAATGAGTGTCCAAACAGCTGATAAAAACATCACAACAATCCACACAACTCCAGTCCATGTTGTCCAAATATGGCAATTTTTCACCATCACTTCTGTCCAAAATCAGAGTCCATAATCTATAAAACCGTTTCCTACAGTGAAAAGTCCATCCCCTGTTGTCTTCTCGCATCAAACCCAAGCCTACATATTTGTTTAGAACTGATTTAGACTGTTTTTTGCTTTTCAACGTTGCTTGATCTGTGCATATTTCTTTCCTGATTCAGACCAGACAACATTTTCACTGGAGAAAGCAATATTATGGATAGAGGAAGATGTTAAAACAGCTTACAGATGGATTTGTTTATTGCAAATACTCAGCTCTTCACACAACATTAACTGATGGACTGGAGTGGTGTGGGTTAGTTATTGTGACGTTTTTATCAGCTGTTTGGACTCTCATTCTGACGGCACCCATTCACTGTAGATCATCCATTGGTGAGCAAGTGGTGTAATGCTGAATTCGTCCAAATCTGTTCTGAGGAAGAAACAAACTCATCTACATCTTGGATGACCTGAGGATGAGTACATTTACAGCTAATTTTAAGTGTTGAGGTCATGAAAGCGCTATAAAATATGATAAATTTAGTCCATACAACTTGTATGCTATGTCACCTCTCACAAATTCATATGAGAATTTTATGTTCTCAAGCCAAAAAGTTCACCTTTTGTGTTTCAAAGAAAAAGAAAAACATTTGGAACAACATGAGGGTGAGTAAATAATTATAGAAGGATCATATTTTGTGTGTGAATGATCCCTTTAAGCTGTTTGTTATACTTGTGATTGTTTTGTAATCACATCGTTAATTAACTTTTAGCCTTTGCTTATTAGTTCAGTTATTTGTTCAAGAGTTGTCTCGGTGCCTTATCTATGTTTTAGCACTCACAAGGCTTGTATTAGTTTGCTCCAGGCACCATGTTGCAGCTACAAGCCTCTAGTATTCATGATTGACGAAGTGCTACAGTACATTCACAGGTTTTGTGATGACAAGATCTACAAAGTTTGAACTGCATTAACACTAGGAGAGGTTATGGGTAAATCTGTGTACACTCACAGCGATAATTATATCATATGATAGTGACATGAGGGAACGTATTAGACTTTTATAAATATGCTAGAGATGTTCTTAGTTTAAAATTTGATTAAGCATTTAGACACTTAATGCAGTCATAATGATTCGGTTTAATAAAGAATAATTTCATAATTTTTGATGATCAAAAATGCACTGTAATTTTGAGATGAGCAACCAATTATTACAGTATTACAAAATGACAGATTTTAGATTTTCTTTTGCTAAATAACAGAAAGAGTGCTAAAGCCACATTTTAATGACCTTTTTTATTAGTATCTCTTAATTATCCCTTGTGAAAAAGAAATGTTCTTAATTGTATTCAATTTGCACTTGTAGCGCAAAAAGTACTTTAGATCATATTAATGAAAAAAGACATATTAATGAAATATTAATGAAAAAATGTATTCACTTTAATGACTTTTTAACTATAAAGTACATTTTTAATCATTGTTTAAATAATATTTTGTCATACTTAAAAGAAGTACACTTATTTTGATGTGTTGACACATTAAAGCACATGCAAAGAACTTGATGTGTTATTTAAGATTACACAGTTAATAGATTTATACTAATTTGCTTCATTGCAAATCAGTAATTACAAATATAGTTCAATAAATGACAAGTTTCAATAGAACTGACATTAAAGCATGTATAGTTCACCATAAATGCTTATCAGTACATTCTATTCATTAGCACACTTGATTATTTTAAAGTATATAGTCTTCTTAAAAGCATACCTACCTAAGTGTACTTCTTTTTCACAAGGGATGACTCAAGTATTATACTCTTTTTTTGGTTTTGGAAAACTGAAAACGAGTGTACATGTACATGATATCTGTGTTTTTAATAGCATTTAATGTATTAATAATCTGTTAAGCACTACAGCATAAACTCAGAATACATTCTTGACCCAGTTTAGCTTGTTTTATTATATATAACAAAAAAATTAGATGTCAGCTAGTGTTATTTTCTTTGCCCTCGGTTTATCTGCACACTGTTAGATCTGAGCAAGCATATTAAGTCTGCTGCCGGTGTTCTTCACACAGCAGAGTATGCAAACATTGTTGAATTGGCCGTTGCTTTTAGTACAGATAGTACAGATATCAGCACATCCCTAGTTGTTATTTGTTTTAAAAGGGTGGGCAGCGCTGGATACTGCACACGTATGCTGTATCTTCAACCAGAAATGCTGAATGGTTGCTAAAAGCCACTTGTTTTTTGTTTGTTTTGTTTTGGCCATGTACATTGTGACTTGTTCTTCTGTGATTGTTAAAAGTTCTGGTACTTTATGTATTCGAAGCTTGTTTAGCAAACCTCAGATAAATAGTTTGTGTTTTATTTGTCACTTTCTCGCTGTGCTGGACTGCGGCACAGATTCTAGGCCACTCACCAGATGCTCCTCAGGGCCATTATGAGCTGAATCAGATGTGTTTAGGAAAGGTTCAGAGCAAAAAACTGCTTACCCAGTAGCGCTCAAATTGCTTTAGACTCTTTCAGTCCTGGTAATTAAAGGAATAGTTCACCCAAAAATGAAAAATTGCTGAACATTTACTCACCCCCTCACACCATCCAAAATGAATACAATTTGTTTCTTTGAGGTAATAGATTTGGAGAAATTTAGCATTGCATCACTTGCTCACTGATGGATCCTCTGCAGTGAATGGGTGCCGTCAGAATGAGAGTCCAAACAGCTGATAAAAACATCACAATAATCCACACCACTCCAGTCCAGTCCATCAAGTAACATCATGTATTACTTGTGAATTATTTTGATGTTTATATCAGCTGTTTGGACTCTCATTCTAACGGCACCCATTCACTGCAGAGGATCCATTGGTGAGCAAGTGATGTAATGCTGCATTTGATGAAGAAACAAACTCATCTACTTCTTGGATGGTCTATGTTTTCAGTTGAACTATTCCTTTAATTATTATACTTGTGTATTGCAATCCTAAAATAAAATATGGCCTAAAACATTGCTGTCGAAAGATATAAACACAAGAACGCAGAAAAATTGAGAGCCATGATCTGAAAGCACATGATTTGACTGATCCTTACCGTGATGTACACACCATTAAACCGCGCTAATAAATTACAGTGCACCCTGCAGTGGCTTTTGACCAAATCTGCAAGGGAATAATGGTTATTAGCAGAGGCGAAGACAAGATGAATGTGAGATGAACAGCATGGCGAGCTGTATCAGGACTGTTCAGACAGCTGACTAGGAGCAGCTTTGCTTTTTGTTCTTTTGTTTCCCCTCACGAAAGGGACGTGGCCACCTTTCTGTGTCATTTTAGAATGACCGCACTCAAAGGGCCTTTATACGACTCTCACTCACGCACATTTGAGAAGACTCCAGGGCATTGTTCAAGGCAGCCCGCACACTCGGCCTTGGTTTTGAATTGTAAGGTCAAATAGGAAGCAGTCAGAAGTGAGGGTAAATGAAAATGCTCTCTGAGTGAGAAAAGTTGCATTGTCCCTACAGACTTGCCGTACAATATAGATGTCACATCAAACCCTGTTGAAGCTCTTGGATGTTTTTGTGTCCGGGATGAAGGCTGCTGCATGATTTTGATTTAACCTTTGATAATGGCTGCTGACATTTAGGTGCCTGTTGGGACTTGTGTATTTTGTTCTGGATTGTCAGCCCATTTTGTGAATATTATTCATATTTTCTCTGGAGTTGCTTCAGAGTACTTCATCTGAGATCCTTAAGTGCTGATTATAAATGTAAAAAACAAAAACAAACAAAAAATAATTGGTTTATGTGATTGCTTCTGAAAAAAAAGGTTTAAAAAAAGTGTTTTCTATTTTGTAAGTATTGTTTTGTTGTTTCAGTTTTATGATATCAACTTGTAATGGGTTTTTTGTTAAAGGTCAAGTGTTGTCCTTTAAAAGTAAAGTAATTTGATCATGGCTGTCAGAGATTGATTTGTGGAAAGATTATGTAGTGGAATGCAAGATGATATTTTGTTCCTCTTTGGTTGAAATGTTGACGAGATCAAGATTAACTTGTGTTTTCGTGTGTTAGATTCAAATAGACCCACCTTCCATATGAATACATGTAACAACACTTGACCTAATGTTTTGATATTTCTGTATTAATGCATTGTTTATTGAATACATCTCTGTGAGATGATGTACTGGAGCTGAATACCGTTTTCATATTGAAAAGAATTGGATTGTGTATAGTAAACCTGTGCATGTTGATTGTTTAATGTGTGTACATTTTCTAAAGCAAATTTAATAAAACAACTTACTGGAGATTTACATCCATAATGTCATGGTACTGGGTCCTTTTATTCTGATGATGATAAACACATATATGACACCTGCTAGTAAATGCAAATTTCTGTCATGAAACTCTAGATGGTGCAAGCCAATAACTCAATGACATAACGAGGGGTGAGAACCAGAAAGCTGTTAGTGACTTTTCACCAACTTTTTACCATATTTTTCCAAAGTTTGATCTGACTTTGTGTACTGATTTCAATTGTTTATAATAAAAAATAAAAAAAAACTTGTGGATGACAGTACTTTTGCCAGTAGAAAGAGCTCATTGAGAGCTTTCATTTGATATATATATAGATCTCCATTTCACCAAAAATGTCACTTACGCCCTTCTGGTTCTCACCCCTCGATAATGACATCATTATTCACATGGCGCAGCTGATTGGTTTCTTTTCACATCAGTAGCCAATGAGCTTGCTGCTCAATATTCAAATACTTGGCTAGTGCTTTCTGTAGCAGTTGCAGCGCGCTTAAGAAATCCTCCACCTTCCCCAGCTCCACCTGTATAGATCTGCTATGAGGTAATGTTATGTATGTTATATATGGGGATCATTTCATATGCAGCAGCAGTATTTCTTACATGCTCACAGCAGCATGTTTGTGGATGTATTGGCAGTAGAAAGTCTCTGTACTATATATATTATATATTATACCTTTGTACCTATATATACCACAAGTATGATTCCTCCACATAAAGCGTTACCAAGTTTGCCGAGTGCCTAATGTGATCATACTGCCTTCTGTAACATCAAAAGCCACAGACAAACTATAGCATTATTAGCTCATCCCAGTGTGCTATTTGCAGGGTTTCACCCTAATTACATTACAAATGTCAAAATAGTGCACGCTTTCAATAATTAGTACTTTTTGTAACGGGAAATAGTTTTGTAGAAGCTATTTAACTGTGCTTAATATTGAAATACCTGTCACAAAAGCTGAATTATGATAACTCGGCCCTTGCAAATTTGTCCTTTGTCCTATTGTTCCACTATTAAACCAGTCAGAAATAATGCATGAGCTGTTTAGGCCTGTTACATGACTAATAGGTTTCAGTGAAACTGCACTATTCATCTTAGCAGTTCACTGACAGCCTCTAACCCAGGGGTGTCACACTCATTTTAGATCAATAGCCGGACTGGATTAAACCGTTCTTTTTTTTTTTTTACCTGGTGTGCCCATGGTGTACTTGGTCTCAGTGGAGGCTTGTAAACAATTAGAAAATTAGCTTAATACCATTTTTTTCTTGTACATGTCTGTGTTTTGTCATGATTGCAAATTTGGTAAAATGAGCCAGGCTGCCATGGGACAGTTGTTACGCACAGATCCAGTTTCAGATGAACAGCATGATATAACTCTGCTTCTCTGACCTGAATTAAGAGCTGATTTTGATTATAGGGCATTTGAGAGAATAACTGAACCCTGAAATACAAAGCACACACAGGTCATTTCGGATAAGTTTCATGCATTCTAGTGGTTCTGGATGAGAGGGAGAAGGGATAACTGTAACATGTTTTAATTTTTGCCTATTTGTTAAGAAAATGTTTAGCATACAGCTTTGAAATCTTTGCTCAACCATCTTTATATTAGCAATTACCAGTGTGAAATAAATTAATAACTTGATTGGGACTGATAGGGTTAGACTAAGTTACATGAAGGCTAATAACACCCATGCTGTATAATTTTCATGGTGGTATGCGATAAATATAACAGTAAATGGAGGAAGATAATGTAAAGTGACATGTTTGTGTATGCTACACATTAATGCCAGCATTTCCACAAACCATTTCCTTCAACATGTATATCTTATTAAGGACAGGCTTTAATAGTGCCATCAAAATACATGTAAATAAACAGCAAACATGATATGGAAAACACATATATAATGAATGCTATTAGGGACCATTCACATAGAATGTGTTTTTAAAGGTGACCTATTATGCTCCTTTTTAGAAGATGTAAAATAAGTCTCTGATATCCCCAGTGTGTGTATGTGAAGTTTTAGCTCAAAATACCCGACAGATAATTTTTTATAACTTGTTAAAATTGCCACTTTTAGGGTATAAACCAAAATGCGCTGTATATGAGTATGTTGCTTTAATGCAAATGAACTGGTGCTCCCGGAGAAGAGGGCGGAGCTTCAAGAGGTCACGCTCCGACAATAGCACTGTTAGCCTTTGCAAACAAACATTCCCCTATAAGTACAATCTTTACAGAAAACATACTCTGTTTAAAAGTCAGTCATCTGATTGTACTGTGCATAATACATTTGCGTTTATGAATTACACAGACGGGGAGCACGGTGGGATAAAAATAACGACATAGCTGGTCTCATGGTGCATGGCATGCTATCATAAACTTTAGTCCCAGTCGTGATTATGAGCTCAACAAACTCAAGCGATCGACTCACATTGCTTTCATATGCAACTTTTAACTACCACGTTCCTATTCACAATCATTCATAGGCAGCACCAGTGAAAACAGACAGAGACGATGGTAGCTTTAGCGTCATTAGCCTGACAGAGTGCCAAGAAGCTCTTTCAGAAGGGCAATTTGGAAAACAAACGTGTGATACTTTGTCTGGAACTGATGTTGCACGAAGTGTTGGTATTGATCCCTACACGTATTGGGGACTTTACCGTTTTTTTCCAGGACATTTCCTTAGACAATGAAACTTGACCACAGTGTCCTCAGCGGCTCAGATGGAGGAAGTCTATGGAGACTCCTATGTTCGCTAGTGCATCCCAAAACACAACACTTGAAATGTCTCTTTGGTGCTGACATTGTATATTTCCAGCAGCTACAGCAAGCAATCAGTAATGGCGGAGTCGGACTGCTGCTTCTCACTCAGGGCTGTGTCTATGCTTATAGGGCAGCGTCACAAATGGGCAGGACTTTTTCCCCTCGGTGACGTGAACAGAGGGAAAATCTGAAACTGCTCATTCTGAGAGACTGTTTATGATTTTTTTAGATTGTAAAAAAAATGAGTGGGTGGATTTTTACCATTATAGGCTGGTTGTTTTCACTCACTGCGGCCAGACAACTGTGTTCAAGCACCTTATAAAAGGGATTTTTGCATAATAGGTCCCCTTTAAAAAAACATGGTGTGTGAATGGCCCCTAATAATGTTCATTATACAGTATCTCACAGAAGTGATTACACCCCTCACATTTTTGTTATATCTTTTCATGTGACAACACTGAAGAAATGACACTTTGCTACAATGTAAAGTAGTGAGTGTACAGCTTGTATAACAGTGTAAATTTGCTGTTCCCTAAGTGAAAATGTCCAAATTGGGCCCAAAGTTTCAATATTTTGTGTGGCCACCATTATTTTCCAGCACTGCCTTAACCCTCTTGGGCATGGATTTCACCAGAGCTTCACATTTTGCCACTGGAGTCCTCTTCCACTCCTCCATAATGACATCACAGAGCGCGAGATGTTAGAGACCTTGCGCTCCTCCACCTTCCGTTTGAGGATGCCCCACTTATGCTCAATAGGGTTTATGTCTGGAGACATGCTTGGCCAGTCCATCACCTTTACCCTCAGCTTCTTTTTCCCTTCGTCTTGGATGGGTGTTTGGGGTCGTTATCATGTTGGTATACTGCCCTGCGGCCCAGTCTCTGCTTCAGTATGTCACAGTACATGTTGGCATTCAGGGTTCCCTCAATGAACTAATTTTTAACTCAATTGAATTAATTTTTCTGATCCAAGATGGCGCCTGTGTATTTGGCATGCCGTCTACTGCTCTCGTGTTTGCTAGTCTGGTTGTCTGCTCTGTCTTTAAACTGCTGCACGCTTTTAATCTACGACCGCCAAGCACTCTTGGATATCCGCACTCACAAACTCTTGGATATCCACACTCACAAACTCTTATACTTCGGATGTGAACTGCTCCTTTGACAATACGAATGAGTCGTTCCGAATGGTTATCCCAGATTGTATTCGCGGGTGGCCCCTCAACATCCCGCGGAGAAAGCGAAGGAGGAAACGAGGCAACCACGGAGGATACCTCGTGAAGCTGAAAGCTCATCTGCGGGCTGGCTTTCTCTCGGATCCTTCCTATGAATCGTTTTACGGCGGCTCTGCTTGGACTTGATCTACCGGTGGCTTCGTCCTGTTCTCCCCCTGCACCGAGTCCTGTTTCTCATGCCGGTCTCCACCGAATCAGCCTCGGCTCTCGAAGATGGGGAGTAACTCACGGAAATCTGCACTCACTGAAAAGAGCGTCCTCATCTCCTGTTATTATTTCTCCACCGAAGATGGAATTATTAAATGCCCGCTTCTTGGTGAATAAGACCTTTTTATTAAATTACTTTTACTCATCTCACAACTTGGATTTTATGTTCATCACGGAATCCTGGATAAATGTTGCTGATCTGATCCCTTCTGACTGTACATTTTTTAACTCTCCTCGTCTGAGTGGATGCGGGGGTGGGATAGTAACTATTTTAAAGAACTCTCTCTCTGCACGCTATCGATTGGTCGCTGTAACAGCTATTTCCAGTTTTGAAGCTCAGTTTCTTCAGTTAGACTGGAATGGTCCTGTATGTTTAGGGGTGATCTACCGTCCACCACACTCTTCTAAGGACTTTATACAGCATTTCACTGAACTGGTCGGCAATATTGCCACAAATTACGATCGCTTTCTATTGGTGGGCGATTTTAATATCCATGTCTGCTGCCCGTCAAACCCCCTATCACATGACTTTCTCAATCTTATTGACGCTTTTAATCTATCTCAGTGGATCAGTGACTCTACTCATATTCAGGGCCATACGTTGGATCTTGTACTGTCATATGGGCTTGATGTGACTGATATTGTGCTCTCAGATTTTATGATCTCGGACCATAAGCCCATACTATTTTCACTGACTCTTCCAGATCTCTCTCATTTTTCTACTACACCTGTAATTCTGTCTCAGTTCTACTCTCCTCAGTTTAGCACAAATTTCAACTTGTGCTTTGCTGAATGCTGCTCACAGTTGCACTTGGATCAACCATTATCTGACTTGGATGCTGATCAACATCTTATCCTCATGAATTCTGCCTGGCTTAAGGTAGCAAATGCAACTGCTCACCTTAAGCCTCACAAGCACAAACCAAAATCTGAACTGTGGCATAACTCTGACACCCGTCTCCTAAGACAAAATTGTAGAAAGGCAGAACGAAAATGGAAAAAGGACAGGCTGCATATCTCTCTTCAAATGTTCAGAGACTCTCTTACATCTTACCAGACTGCAGCTAAGTCTGCGTGAAAGCTGCATATTTTTCGAATTTAATTGAAACTAATTACGTAATCGAAACGTAATCACTCTAAACCTAAGGTTTTGTTTTCAATTATTCAATCTGTTACTAATCCTTCCGTTAACACTTTGCCTGTTGCCTCTGTTGCGCTCTGTGAAAGCTTCTTGAGATATTTCAGTAACAAAATTATTAACTTGACTTAGCGTCTGCCGCACTTTAACTTTAACTGTCTCTTCAATCATGTCATCTGCCTCTGCCGTTTTCGATGCTTTTGAACCTATCAATCTCAAGGAATTGAAGGAGGTGATTGGCAAGCTTAAACCCTCATTCTGTTCTAGCGATATCATTCACCTGAGATTTTTAAAATTAATTATCAATTAAATTGGGACAAGTTTGGTGTCTCTTACCAACAAGTGTCTCCAAACTGGCTCTGTTCCTGCCAGTCTTAAAGTCGCTACGGTCACTCCTCTGCTCAAGAAGCCTTCACTGAATTCCTCTGTTCTAAAAACTTTTCGGCCAATTTTTCTTACCTTTCATTTCAAAAGTTTTGGAAAAAATTGTGCTGATTCAACTTCAATATTTTCTGTCAAGTAATTGTATTTATGAGGTTTTTCAATCTAGTTTTAAGTCTGCTCACAGCACTGAGTCCGCCCTGTTGAGAGTGTTAAATGATATTTACCTCTCTACTGATTCCGGATACTCTGTGGTTCTTATTCTTCTAGATTTATCGGCTGCTTTTGATACCGTAGACCACTCCTCACTATTATCTAGATTGGAGTCTTGGGTAGGTCTAAAAGCTAACGTCCTGAATTGGTTTCAGTTATACCGGTCTGACAGAAAGTTTTTAGTGAAGCTGGGTAATTTTACCTCTTCCCCTGAACCTCTGACCTGTGGCCTCCCACAAGGCTCTATTTTAGCTCCCTCTCTATTTTCTCTCTACATGCTACCTCTGGGCTCTATTCTACGTAAACATGGCGTGTCTTTTCATTTCTACGAAGATGATACTCAGATCTATTTACCAATCAAAAGAAACAATTCCACTGCGATTACTTCTATTCTGCAATGTCTAGATGAGGTTAAATCATGGCTAGCCCAAAATTTCCTCTTCCTAAATGAAGACAAAACCGAGGTAATTGTTTTCGGTCCCAATGAGAACTCTCAGTGTATAAGCCCTGAGTTAGAAAGTTTATCCGTTTTTAGATCCTCACAGGTTCGGAACCTATGAGTTCTTGTTGACCAGCATTTAAAATTTGATAAACATATCTCTTCTGTTATCGGATCCAGTTTTTATCAGCTTCGCTTACTGTCCAAAATGAAATATTTTCTCACTCCTAAAACTCTAGAAATGGCTGTTCACGGTTTTGTCACGTCTCGTCTAGATTACTGCAATTATTTATACTGCGGTATATCTAAGTGTCAAATTGCACGGCCAGACTTCTTTTAAAGTGTTGTAAACATGAACACATCACTCCAGTTCTTAAATCCTTACACTGGTTGCCAGTTTGTCAGAGAATAGACTTTTCTATATTTTCATAATGCAAAAATTCTCCTCTTTATATATAAATCCCTGCATAACCTAGCCCCTGTCTACCTCTCTGAACTTCTTCATCTCTACACGTCCAGAAGCCTACCATCCTGTGACCAGGCTTTGTTGGTAGTCCCTCACGTTAAGCTTAAGCATAGAGGTGAGCGTGCATTTGCAGTGGCAGGGCCTCGACTTTGGAATGCCCTGCCTCTAGAGATTAGAATGGCCCCTTCGCTGTCTGTTTTTAAGTCCCTGCTAAAAACATATTTATTTTCCTTAGTGTATTGACTACTGTGACATGGTCAGTTTTCATTTTTAAACGGATTGTATTACATTTTTGTCGGGTCTGTTTTCTGTGTATGTGGTATAATCTGTAAAGCACTTTGGTCAGCCTGGTGGCTGTTATAAATGTGCTATACAAATAAAATGAACTTGAACTTGAACTGTTCCCCAGTGCCGGCAGCACTCATGCAGCCCCAGACCATGACACTCCCACCACCATGCTTGACTGTAGGCAAGACACACTTGTCTTTGTACTCCTCAACTGGTTGCCGCCACACACGCTTGACACCATCTGAACCAAATAAGTTTATCTTGGTCTCATCAGACCACAGGACATACAGTTGTGGTCAGAATTATTGGAACCCTTGGTAAATATGATCAAAGAAGACTGTGAAAATTAACCTGCTTTGTTAATCCTTTTGATCTTTTATTTAAAAAATTCACAAAAAGCTAACCTTTCATTGGATAATAAGAATTTAAAATGGGGGGAAATATCATTATGAAATAAATGTTTTTCTCAAACACACGTTGGACACAATTATTGGCACCCCTAGAAATTCTTAAGAGTAAAATATCTCTGAAGTATACTCCCATTCATATTCACAATTTTGAGCACTCTAGGGTGATTATGAATATGAAATTATCCAGCCATGGCTTCCTGTTTCACAGAAATATAAATAGGAGGGAAAACAAAGCCCAAATTCCCTTAATCATCCATCACAATGAGAAAAAACAAAGAATATATTTCTGATGTGCAGCAAAAGATAATTGAGCTTCACAAATTAGTGAAGTGGCTTTAAGAAAAGAGCTAGAGCAGTGAAAATCCCCATTTCCACCATCAGGGCAATAATTAAGAATTTCCAATCAACAGAAAATGTAATGAAACTGCCTGGAAGAGGACGTGTGTCTATATCGTCCTAATGCACGGTGAGAAGGAGAGTTTGAGTGGCTAAAGACTCTTCAAGGATCACAGCTGGAGAATTGCAGAAAATAGTTGAGTCTCGGGGTCAGAAAACCTTAAAAACAAATTGTCAAACAGCCCCTACATCACCACATGTTGTTTGGGAGGATTTCAAGAAAAATTCTCCTAGCTCATCCAAAAACAAACTCCAGCATATTCAGTTATCAGACAGGACTGGCACTTCAAATAGGACTGGCTTCTATGGTCAGATGAAACCAAAAAATTAGCTTTTTAGCAGCAAACACACAAGATGGGTTTGGTGAACACAGGGATAAAAAGTACCCCATGTGTACAATGAAATATACTGCTGTATTTGTGATGTTGTGGGCCTATATTTCTGCTGGAGGTCCTGGACATCTTGTTCAGACACATGGCATCATGGATTCTATCAAATACCAACAGATAAAAAATCAATAAGTGACTGATTCTATTAGAAATCTTATAATGGGCCATGTTTGGATCTTCCAACCGTACAATAATCCAAACACAAACCTCAAAAACAACACAAAAATGGGTCACTGAGCACAAAACCAAGCTTCTGCTGGCCATTCCAGTCCTCTGACCTGAACCCTGTAGAAAATGAGTGAGGTGAACTGAAGAGAAGAAGCACTGTCATGGAGCTGTGAATCTAAAGGATCTGGATTGATTCTGGATGAAGGAATGGTCTCTGATCTCTTGTCAGGTGTTCTCTAACCTCATCTGGCATTATAGGAGAAGATTTAGAGCTGTTAAACTGACAAATGGAGGTTTCAAAAAGTATTGAATAAAAAGGTGCCGTTAATTGTGACCAATGTGTATCAGAGAAAAACATTTATTTCATAATGATATTTCCCCCCATTTTAAATTCTTATTATCCAATGAAAGGTTAGCTTTTTGTGATTTTTTTAAATAAAAGATCAAAAGGATTAACAAAGCAGGTTAATTTTCACAGTCTTCTTTGATCATATTTACCAAGGGTTCCAATAATTCTGACCACAACTGTAGTTCCAGTAATCCATGTCCTTAGTCTGCTTGTCTGCAGCAAACTGTTTGCGGGCTTTCTTGTGCATCACAATGTAAAATGCAGTGAATTATTCTCCACATATAGTGCGATCTGAACCCTAAACACGTTTTGTCAAAAAAGCCGGTATTGTCCCCTTACAAGGCATCACAAGTTCACGTTTTACTGCAGAAGCCGACAAGCACCCTTGTTGTTTTTGAACAGAAGCCGATAAGTCCCTTTTAGCGAATCAGCGAGCTGTATTCAGGTCAGGTGACAAGCCTACTTTCACTTTGAAAAGACGTGCTAGCTGAAATGAGTTTAGTCAAAACTGACTAAAAGTGATCAAGGATGGATAATTTCGACGAACTTGATGAACATGTGATATCCTCTTCAGGGTGAAAAAGGAAAATAAAAGCTGAAATGTTTTCATGGAACCTTGCAAAAGCAGCGCGTCACAATGGTGAGGGAAAAGCTCTGTGTATTGCGTGTAATCACATCCATACAGTCTATGATCACAAAAACAACAACGTTTGTCAGGCATCTACATTGTCATCTGAGGAGATTACAAAGATTAAACAAACGTTTTTTAAACTCTAAAACATAAAATGTGGAGTTATCGCCTTTTGCCAAAAAAAAACGACTGTTGGAGTTATCTGCTTTTGCTAGAAAACAAACTTTTAATAAGGAAAAAACATACATACTTTCACTGAACTTTAATTTTGTAAATTACCTGTATTTGTTTAAGTTATTAATACTTAATCAAAACAACCCAACTGCAGTTTGATTGATATTACTTGGAATGCGCAATAAAAAAAAAAACGTGATTTCTTTATCGGTTTTTGCAAATGAACTCTTCATATATATATATATATATATATATATATATATATATATATATATATATATATATATATTGTGCCTTTGCTTTGGCAGTGATTCATGCAGTGCCTAGCAAACTGGTAGCCCCTGGAATTGCTCTCCTGGCTATGTCCTGGCTCCCCCTGTGATGAATGCTGTATGCTCTGCGCTCTATGATAAACTGTCCATAGTGCCCTCATAAATTGCTGTGTGGTCGAGTCCGAAACAGCTGTCACGGGGAAAACAAACAAACAAACTCCACCGTCAACCACAGTGAAATGCTTTGCATGTCAGCCAAAAACATGCCTCCCATTTCAGCCAATCTGTTTGCTTCTAATTTGCTTTACTCTAAAATTATCACATTTACAAGCACTGCAAATATTGAACATCACTGGCCTATTTTATGCTAAATGTTATTACAAAATACGATTTATAAAAATTACCTCATTATATATGCATGTGCATTTCCAGTTTCATCCAATTAATTCATAAGAAAGGCCTATATGAGGGAAAAAGCCTTGAGGGTTTATTGAAGAGTCTCTCTAAATTTAACAATGACGGCGGCCTCTAGAACTGCCTGGCATTTAAGTAAATCTTTCGGATCAATATCTCCAGCGAGTATTTTACAATCTCTTGGCTCAGGTAGAGGTGATTTAAAGGGAGAAAGCCAGCGGTGCACAGAACCTTATTAGATAAAATCTTCCTTTGTGTTCAGCAGAACAAAGACATTCATACAGGTTTGGAACTACTTGAGGGTGAGCAAATGATGACAGAATTTTCATTTTTGGGTGAACTATCCCTTTAAAGCTGACTAAGATAGCAAAGCAGCCCTGGAGTATATTTGGACAAGAATCCAGCAAGACTCGTGGGACACTTTGTCATTCCCGAAGAAACAGGACAAAAATACAGTCCCTCCCTCAGGAGAATGTAGTAGCCTACTAGAATAAAAACATCCCTTGAGAGCAGTATTAGACACGACTTTTAAAGTTAACACAAAGGAACTGCCAGAAAATAAATTAGTGGTAAGAAAAAGGTTAGTTTATTGTTATATTATCACATTATACATGTGTTGTGTGGGTTTCCCAAATGTGTGTTAGCACTAGATCCTCAAAAGTAGCCTGCCGTTGGGGATTTTAAATATCATTGTCATGACAACACATCCACATAAGCACAATCCCAGAAAGTTTGGAAAGTAATCTACCAGTTCCTCAAACTATGCTCTCTTGCATTCAAACGTGAACGTTTGGCTGTGTGCTGTGTGGGATGATGGGGGGTGGGGGGGTCTAAAAAAACACTGCTTTTGACAAGACAGTTCTGGAAAGTAACAGATACAGATATTCCAGGACAATACAAGAGCCAATTTACTGTCCAATGCCTCACAGTACAGCATATGAAACTGACAAGAATTGACCCTTCACAATAAGCCATGCCTCTCTCACACCAACAGAATGCTGTAGCACCTCATTTCAAGCTGCACGTGAACCGATCATCTCTCACTCTTTACTAGTTATAGCATGAAATAAACATGAATGAACATCAGAAGGTATCGTTTCAACTGCGGAAAGATGTCAATGCACGCCTTTTTTCAAGTTCAAGTCCACAGACGTAAATCTACTCTCCTGTCTGGTTTGTTTGTTCAACGAAACGGCAGATTCAGGGTTATGATTGGTCAATAAAACTCCCAGCGAAGGGTCAATTCCATGGTCACATACAGGCCAAACTGTATTGCTTCTTTTCTCAAAGTCCATCAAAACGTTAAGTATAGTTCTCTTCTGTTGATTCAGGTTTCTAGATTCTAGGTTTATGTTTATGTCATATACATTTTTGCATTTTGCTCTTTTTATGCAGATTTCAAGTATTTTAGTTCATACAATACATTTATTTCAATCCGCTGCTGAAAAACAATAGAAACCATCAATAGAATTTGTAATGGTTTTATTGGTTATAATAGAAATTGTATTGGTTTTAATGAAAATGTAATGGACCCTGTTGGTCTCTACTGGTAATTGGTCAGAATCAGAATCAGAATGAGCTTTATTGGCCAGGTATGTTTACACATACAAGGAATTTTTTATAGTGATAGAAGCTCCACAGTGCAACAGAAAGACAGCAACAGGACAGGACACAGATAATAAAAGAATAATATACAAATAGGCAATGTACAAAATAGCAAAATCACAATATATATTATAGACAATTATGTGTGTACAGGTCTGATATGTGCAAATCTGAAATGAAAAAATAAGTATGTGTGGTGAATAAATAATGTATAATAGTGTTGTGTGTTCCACGTTTATTATCAAGTGTTCATGAGATGGATTGCCTGAGGGAAGAAATTGTTCCTGTGTCTGGTCGTTCTGGTGCTCAGAGCTCTGTAGCATCGACCAGACGGTAACAAATCAAAGAGGGAGTGTGCTGAATGTGTGATTTTACCAGCCCTTTTGCTCACTCTGGATAAGTACAGTTCTTGGAGAGTGGGGAGGGTTGTACCAATGATTCGCTCAGCAGTCCGGACTACCCTCTGTAGTCTTCTGAGGTCAGATTTGGTAGCTGAGCTGAATCAGACAATTATGAAGAGCAAAGGATGGATTCAATGATGGCAGAGTAGAACTGTTTCAGAAAGTCCTGTGGCAGGTTGAACTTCCTCAGCTGGCGAGGAAGGTCACCTATTATTGGTGGCTTTTGTTAAAACCACTAAATCCTAATGGAACATGTTCCAAAAACAAACTACAGGAAACCATTATTTAATGGTTAAAAATTGATGGTTTGTTGTGTTTGTAATGGTATTTGTAGTGGAAACCATTTCTGGTGTTTCTATTGTTTTGTTTTGGGGGTTTTTTTTCAGCAGGGTCACCA
This sequence comes from Barbus barbus, assembly GCF_936440315.1. Taxonomy (NCBI): domain Eukaryota; kingdom Metazoa; phylum Chordata; class Actinopteri; order Cypriniformes; family Cyprinidae; genus Barbus; species Barbus barbus. The sequence continues at coordinate 8,427,335 of NC_136719.1, forward strand.
TGGGTTTTGTGATGTTATTTGCCATAATTGCTATACATTGATGGCTGTAATATTGTGAGATAGTAGCGGCTTGTAGTTGTGGTGGGCTTATTTGGGAGAAAATCCAGGGCCGTTTTTACTCTCACTCTGTCCCTGATTGTTCTTGTTCAAAGCACCTGGGAAATGAAAAGTATGCGTGTCTATATCAGTTTGTTTCCCTAGTCTTTAGTCAAAGCCTGAACGATTAGTACACATTTCTTCATTTGCTGTCAAAATATATTCTACAATCTTAAGACAGCCAAAAAGACTCAGGTCATTAAAGGAAGATCATTGTCCTTCCTCAAAGAGTTCTTCTCCTGTTCCTCACCCACTATCCTTCTAAATGAGTGACTTCTGTGTTTTTACTCTCCACACCACTATTTGAGAAGCATTAAACTCTAATTCCAATGGAGCAAAAGGAAGAAAAGCATTGACTAGCTGAATCGGAGACAGAGGAGGTCATTTTGCTGTTTGGTTGAGGTTTTCGGTCCGCGTGACTTTTAGAAAGCAAGAGGCTCCATAATTTCATTTGCCTGAGCTGTGATTCTTTAATATTGGCGTGTTGTCTAACATCCATGTCCCCAGCCGCTCTGAAAGAGGATGCTGCTTATTGCTTTTTGGAGAAGAATTCAATAAAGTGATACTTGGATCTGAGGGAATAGTGACACCAAAGGACCTTGCAGGTCATGGACTAATGAATGTATCTCCTCTCATCTTGAGGGTTGTAAGTGCCTTAGCACCCTGCTAAAACTTGTTATCTGCCTGCACAGTTAATGCTCAAGGTTCAGACCTCCAACGCCTGACTCAACTGCTTATCTTTAACTGCTACACTATGTCTAGATATTATAGTGAGGTTTGAGAACTAACTCTGGTTTTAGGCAAAACAATGATATATGTGAGCTGTAGATGCTTTCTTTTTAAGCTACTTTCATTAGCCAACATCTGGCAACCTGGCATTGTGCTAGTTTTGCATGTGCAGGTGTCACTTGCTATAAAAATGTTTTTTGTTTTTTTTTTCTTCGTGGTATTAGTATTCTATAGTATCCTATCAGCTGGGATGCGCTGGTCTCATCTTTATCTGTATCGGTTCAAAATGGAAAAGAAATTGAGTGCTGAACAAAACACAGTTTTAATATCAAATACAGATGTCGAAGAAGGTTTCAATATTTGTTTTATGATAACAACAAGGCCAAATACACATGTGATTTAAAGAAAAGACACGCTGTTTTCTAACTTTCTTTTTCTTCTGGAGCACAGCCAAGCATTTATTAGCAGCCATTTCCACAAAATTTATACCAAGCGGTATCTTGGATTAATTGCCTCTAATTTTGTGAGGGTGTAAGAATTTGACATATTACGCTTTATGAAACCAGCAAAACTGTGACCAAAATTTCACACAAGAGCAAATGTGATGAATGGCAGCACGGCTTTTGATGATGCCTAAGGCATATATAAAACATTTTATTTTAAAAATCTAATAAATAATTCATTTTTTCAAGCCTGTAGTTGTATTAGTTAGATTTAAAGGTATTTGTGAGCATATATAATATGACAACTGAAATATGCAATTGTTACACATAATTTTCTGGAATTAGGATCACAGAATTTTAATGTGACTGCATTCATTATTAAATCATTTATCATCAAAGTGAATGTGTTGAGAGGTCCAAAACGTTAACACCACTAGTGACAATGCTTTTAGCATTTTTCTAATCTAATACACTTTTTTTGATCATAAATCTGACCCTAGACCACAAAACCAATCTTAAGTGTCAATTTATACATCAAAAAATGTAAAAATGTATACATCATCTGAAAGCTGAATAAATAAGCTTTTCATTTACAATATTTGGCCGAGATATAACTATTTGAAAATCTGGAATCTGAGGGTGCAAAAAATATTGAGAAAATCGTTAAGACTGGTTTTGTGGTCCAGGGTCACAAATGATATTATTTGCATAAAAGTTCAAATATTCTTAAGAGTTTTTGCAGCACTTATTATTTGCAAATTCATTTTACATTTAGAAAATTGCTCTGTTTTATTTATTCGATTTTGAATCCCAGATTTTCCAGTTGGACAGAATCTTGTAGGATATTTGAAGCCAAAATACACTTAATTTGGTTTAATTCCTGTGGCATGTTTAATTTGGCTTAATTACAGTAGTGTGCTTTTTTATCAATTCATTTCTAGATTCTAGATTCCTCTTAGCTTATTTTGACATCTGATTTTGAGTGTTGACATCAGATTAGTTTTATGGCTCTCACACAGCGCAAGATGAATGTAATATAAATTGTTGCACTCTCCAAATAATATGCTCACACTACGCCAAAAAATCTCTCTAAAGTAGCAAAAGGGCTGGCACGTGTTCAGAGCCGACACAATTGGCCAGTAATGCACTAATGGCTCTCACTGTAAAAACAAAAGGATGGGGAAGGGAGGGGAAGAGAGATTTCTCCATCTCTTTCATCAGGTGCCTCGCTAGACTGCAGACTTCCAGCTAATCCGGCTCTCTGGAGTGGGGGGGGGGGGGGGGGGGGTCGATGCAATCAATGTGTGATGCCCCGATGCAATCAGAAACAAGCAGGGTCTGAGCTCCATGCTCTTTAAACACCAGGGAGCTCTTTATGATTACACTGTCTGACAGCGACTGTGACAACTCACTGCTTATTAGCCAGCGGCATCTTAAGCATGTCTGTACTGTCCCACATGACATGAATGAGCCCCTCACACTACCACAACAAATCAATCACGGGATATTCAAGCAATCATGGAATAACACAAATTTATTTTATGAATCCGAATGTTCTTTTGTTTTTCGGTACAAATAATAAAAACAAATGATAATAATAAAATTGTAAAAACAGCGCACAATGTACTGCATTATATTAATATGAATGCAAGTGTTTTACATGTAATTTTTTGCACTGTATTGTGTTGTGTTTTAGGGTTAATGGATCATGTTTTTTTGTTTTTTTTTATAAAATACAAACAAAATGTTAAAAGAATATTTGAGTGGTGTTTACCCATGCAAAATTGCTATGCAGTTGCTGAAACATTGCTTGTACTCTTTGTGGAAAAGGCAACCCTACACTACCATAATGGATTAGGCAAGAGAAACAGTCTAGCAATACAATAAAAATTCAATTATCATAAAAAAATTTTTTTAAATGTAATTAAAATTTGCCCATTATTTGAGTGCTATATATCAGTGTTATTTTAGTATTATTTATATGCTATTATGCTTTTGCTTAATATTTTGAATTAGCTTTATTTTAATATTTTCAGTTTTAATTTATTTTATTTTAAAAATAACAAAAAAAATAATCTTGCTATATATTTTATGCATATTAGATAAAAGTTAATAATGCTTATTATGTAAATAGTTTAATAGTTTTATAATACAGAAAAGGTTAATATTGTGTGTTATATATTTTTATGCTTATTAAGATTATCAAGCCGTTAGTTTAGATACATGCTTATGGAAATTACCATTCAAAACCTCAAACATGAAGACGTAAAAAAAAAAAACTAGAATCTAACCTAAACCTGTGATGTTTATGTGGGTAAAAGTCACAGAAACTTCTCATTCATTCTATTCATATGGAAAATATTTTTTAATAATAACTAATAAGCCTATAACATAAGATGTACTGTGAACTACTAGATAATCAGTCTTTTGTAGGTTATTCTGCAAAGAAATCTCCACGAATCAGAGAATCAAAAAACAAGCAAATCACACCAAAAGAGCTCTTTAGCATCCGCCCAGTCCTATGAAACACTTTAAACGTGACAAAGTCAGTCAGTGTTTATGCTTACGAAAGTACAATGTCGTTAGCTTAGCAACATGCTAATGCAAGACTCAATTCCTCTCCTCAACAAGTCGCATGATCTGAGATAACACTCATGTTCGTAAAGCAAGCGGTGTGGGAAGTTTAATTCTGTTGTGCATTATAGAGATGTCTGCCTTAGCAAGAAGCACTAATTATCCTACACGATACACAGTGGTCTCACTACGCACCAATTAATTTTATTTGGCATCACAGCAAATAGCGCTGATAATTCGACAATGTATCAGTGTTGTAGTTGGACAGGGATGTTCTCACTTTATCAGGGCCAGTGTTCCATCATGATGCCAGTTAATGCATTTTCATTTGAACGCTACCTGCATTCCTGCTCGGCTGCAAGATAAGGAAATGAATTAGTCAGGGTTTGGGGCACGTCATTAATGGAGGTCCTAGAACATATTAAACCTGAAACATATCTGAGCTGAATGACCTGGGTGAGAAGAGGCACGGAAATCCATATCTCTCTCTGTCTGAAGTTAACAGTGCAGGGGCCCTCAGGGTCTCTGCTTGTAATGAAGAGCCACTTTTTTATCTTCCAAATCAATGCAGAGACATATTAAAATGTCTGGTTCATGCACTCTGTCTTGTTACTCATGATTGGAAAAACTCAGTGGTGCTTTTGTGTAATTAAGATTTTATGACATTTTCTGTGTATTTTTTCTCATCTATTTTGTTGTAATAATATATATTAGGTATATTATTATATAACTACACGATTCTGTAGACCGTTAAAAAAAAAATAAACATTATTAGAGTACATTTTAAAAGAAAATAATTATTTTAGTCTTTCTACCTCAAAATGTAATGTAAAATGCAATGTTATTTGTCATTTTTTGTAAATATATGTGAAATTTACTTACAATTTCTGAGTGAAAATATGGTAATATATTACAGTTATTACAATCTTTGTCTGAAATTCACGTCTGAAATTTTTGCACATTAAAAAATAAATACGACCTCAAGTTGTGTCATTTATAAGTTGTGTCAATCACATTTACACACTGCTTCCGAAACTTTCGTCCATCATAAAAAAAACAAATTCGGACCTGGTTCGACTTTCTGTGTTTTCGCATCAGCATTTTGATAGGAAAAGATGACGAATAGAAAAAATTAGAAAACCGCATACGAAAATTTTAGACTCAGTTTGCAAGGACCTTTACACTAAAAAAAAATGGGGTTAGACTTTATTTTAAGGTGTCCTTGTTACAGTGTAATTATACATTTAAGTACTTAGTAATAGTAATTAACTACATGTACTTATTATATGGTTAGGGTTAGGATTGGGGTTTGGTTTAGGGTTTCTTGCATGTAATTATGCATAATTTATTGTTATTATAATAGTAAGTACATGTAACATGTCTAACAAGGTTACCAAAAATGGTATAATAATATTTTCATTTAGAAATTTAACTTCACAAACAATTATGGCATAATGGCAAGTAACACTGAATTAAATTTGAAATAGAAAAACTGAAAAGTATTTTCTTGTAAAACCTAGCAATATTTGCTTTATTTACAACTTTTTTTTTTCTTTTTACAGTGTATATGTTAACATTAGGAACATCAATAATTAACCTGAACCAATGATGAACGATACTTTTAAATAATTATTAAACAAAAATATCTAATTAGAAACTTGTACATCCTTAGTGTTACCCATAATATATCAAATTGTGTGTATAGGCCTACTGTATGAACAATGGTGACTAAATATATTTGGACTCTTAAGTCACATTTAAAAATGCCTGAATTGTAAACAAAACGTCTCGGTTACGTACGTAACCCTCGTTCCCTGATGGAGGGAACGGAGACGTTATGTCGTGACGACATTAGGGGATTTACTTGAGAGCCCCGACTGCCTCTGATAAGAGAAAACGCCAATGAAATTTGGCTAGTGGATTTTGCATACCTGAGCCACTCCCCGTGCATACGGGTATAAAAGGGCGACAGGTGCATCCACTCATCAGGTTTTCCGCTGAGGAGCCGAGAACGTGTCCCTGGCAACCAGCGATGGTTCAAGATTGTGGCATGGGGACATAACGTCTCCGTTCCCTCCATCAGGGAACGAGGGTTACGTACGTAACCGAGACGTTCCCTATCTGTCGGTCACTACGAGTTATGTCGTGACGACATTAGGGGTCTATGGAAAGCGCCACAACCTGAACCCCGTCACGACCTTGTGGCATGCAGATGTTGACAAGCTAGCGCGTGACAGACAAATGCGATGCGAAGGTCGCAACCTTCCCGTCGCCCCAGCGCAAATTCGCTAACCTTGGCGCCCGCAGGGACCACTGAGTACATTGCTGCTGGAGATAGCCAAGCCGCTGTTCCTTTCCCCAGAAATCGGAAGGGATTTCGACCTCCTATGAAAGACTGCTTCAAGTCTTTCCTGTTTGTTGTTACAGCCCGGCAGTAACGACGGGGAAGCGAGCCTTCCGGAGAAGGGCGCTACGGAGGCCACACCCTGCCCGAAGGGAGGTAACGTGTGGAGACACTGGTATGGACTGGCCCAAGCCTGGGGCAGTGCTACATACGCCTGGACCCTGGGGCAGATCCTACCTAGGAGAAGGGAGGAAGGCTGCCAGCAGGGTCTGACAGAGCTCTGTCAAAGGGAAGACACGGGTTTACCGTGAGGGAAACCGTACCGTGGATGAATACACATGTGGGATCACCCGAAGGGAATCAGGCCACACGGGCACCTAGCCGAGTACAGGGGCTGACCGGAGACCCGGGCAAGCTAACACCGGTACTGGGCCTGGTGTCAGACTGCTCCGCCCAGCCTGACTGCCGGGGGTGCTGGAGGAACTCCGCCAGGGTTCGCCGTCCGGGGAACTAACTGGAGGAGAGAATAGGCGCTCGTATCCCCGGGTAAGGGGGAATGGCGCAGCAAGCGTGACACCGGCCAACTCTTCCCGCCACTTACCTGTTACCCAACACACGGGAAGAGACTGGCTCAACGCGGAGACTGTAAAATCTCGCGAAGGTGTTCGGTGTCGCCCAGCCCGCAGCTCTACAGATGTCTGCCAAAGAGGCGCCGTGCGCCAGCGCATAGGAGGAGGCAACACTCCGTGTGGAGTGAGCCCTCACCCCGAGGGGGCACGGCTCGCCTTGGGATTGGTACGTCAAGGCGATGGCATCCACTATCCAGTGGGCCAACCTCTGCTTGGAGACAGCCTTCCCTTTCTGCTGACCTCCGTGGCAGACAAAGAGCTGCTCAGAGCTTCTGAAGCTCCGGGTGCGGTCCACGTATATGCGCAGCGCTCTTACGGGACACAGCAACGCCAAGGCTGGGTCTGCCTCCTCCGAGGGCAGTGCTTGCAGGTTCACCACCTGATCGCGGAAAGGCGTGGTGGGAACCTTAGGCACGTATCCAGGCCGGGGTCTCAGGACAACGTGAGAGTAGGCCGGCCCAAACACAAGGCACTCTTCGCTTACCGAAAATGCTTGAAGGTCCCCGACCCTCTTGATGGAAGTGAGCGCGGTCAGGAGCGCTGTCTTGGCCGACAGGAATTTCAGCTCGACTGAGTCCAGCGGCTCAAAGGGACCCCTCTGAAGTCCAGCCAGGACAATAGAGAGATCCTAGGAGGGCATCAGGGGTGGCCTAGGAGGATTTAACCTCCTGGCACCCCTCAGGAACCTCACGATGAGATCGTGCTTCCCCAGGGACCGGCCGTCCACTGCATCGTGATGGGCCGCAATAGCAGCCACGTACACTTTCAAGGTGGAGGGCGACAGCCCGCGCTCCAACCTCTCTTGCAGGAAAGAAAGCACCACTCCAATCGTGCATCTTCGGGGGTCCTCCCGCCGAGAAGAACACCAGTCCGCGAACAGACTCCACTTCAGCCTGTGGCAGGCCACTCAAGTCTGCCGCGTCCCGTCCAGGAGCCGCACATGGCGGTTCCACAGACCTGGACGCGGGTGCCGTATGGTGCCGAGCCCCTGAGAAAGAAGGTCCTTCCTCAGAGGGATGCGCCAGGGAGGGGCTGTCGCGAGGAGGGTGAGTTCCGGAAATCAGGTCCGGGTGGGCCAATATGGCGCAACCAACAAGACCTGCTCCTCGTCCTCCCTGACCTTGCACAGTGTCTGTGCGATCAGGCTCACTGGGGGAAACGCATACTTGCGCAGAGCCCGAGGCCAGCTGTGTGCCAGTGCGTCCGTGCCGGGGGGGGCCTCGGCCAGGGAGAAATACAGCTGGCAGTGGGAGGACTTGCGGGAAGCAAACAGGTCTACCTGAGCTTCCCCGAATCGACTCCAAATCAGCCGGATCGTCTCGGGATGGAGTCGCCATTCTCCGGGGACGTGAGCTGTCGTGAGAGCGCGTCGGCTGCACGATTGAGCTCCCCCGGAATGTGGACGGCGCGCAGCGATTTGAGCTGTGACTGACTCCAGAGGAGGAGATGGCGGGCGAGCTGTGACATGCGGCGTGATCGTAGACCTCCCTGCCGGTTGATGTACGAAACAGCCGCAGTGTTGTCCGTGCGGACCAACACGTGCTGGCCTAGGAGCAGTGGCCGGAACTGCTTTAAGGCCAGATGCACTGCCAACAGCTCTAGGCAGTTGATGTGCCAAAGCAGTCGAGGCCCCATCCAGAGCCCCGAGGCTGCCTGCCCGTTGCATGTAGCGCCCCAGCCCATGCTGGAGGCATCTGTTGTGACAACAACATGCCGGGACACTTGTCCTAAGGGCACCCCGGCCCGTAGGAAGGCAAGGTCCGACCAGGGGCTGAAAGAGCGGCGACACGATAGCGTGATGGTGACACGACGTGTCCCGCGGCGCCATGCCCATCTCGGGACCCGTGAGTGTAACCAGTGCTGAAGTGGTCTCATATGAAGCAACCCGAGCGGCGTGACTGCGGCTACGGATGCCATATGCCCCAGGAGCTGCTGAAACTGTTTCAGCGGAACCACTGTCCTGCCTCTGAAGGAACTCAGGCAGTTCAGCACTGATTGGGCACGCTCGTCCGAGAGACGTGCCATCATACTCACAGAGTCTAACTCCACACCGAGAAAAGAGATTCTCTGCACAGGGGAGAGCTTGCTCTTTTCCCAGTTGACCCGAAGCCCCAACTGGCTGAGGTGCCGGAGCACTAGGTCCCTGTGACCACCCAACTGTTCTCGCGATCGGGCCAGGATGAGCCAATCATCGAGATAGTTGAGGATCCTGACGCCCACTTCCCGTAACGGGGCAAGGGCGCCCTCCGCCACCTTCGTGAAGGCACGGGGAGACAGGGAGAGCCCGAAGGGGAGGACCCTGTACTGCCATGCCCGCCCCTCGAACGCAAACCGTAGGAACGGCCTGTGTCGAGGGCGAATCGAGACATGAGAGTAAGCGTCCTTCAGGTCGATCGCTGCAAACCAATCCACGGAGTGAACTCATCTGCGTCAACATCTTGAACGGGAGCTTGTGTAGGGCCCGATTCAAGACTCGCAGGTCCAGGATTGGCCGAAGGCCACCGCCTTTCTTGGGCACGATGAAGTAGGGGCTGTAAAACCCCTGCCTCATCTCGGCTGGAGGGACCGGGTCGATTGCACCCTTTGCCAGAAGGACAGCAATCTCCTCGCGCAGGACAGGTGCATCTCGGACTGCCACCGAAGTCTCGAGGATGCCGCTGAACCTGGGCGGCCGCCTGGCGAACTGAATCGCATAGCCGAGTCGAACTGTGCGAATGAGCCAGCGAGACGGGCTGGGTAGCGCAAGCCACGCCCCCAGATACCGTGCAAGCGGCACCAAAGGCCCAATCGACGTGCCCGCAGTGGTGCAGCGAGGGGGAGTAAGGTTGGATGGAACAGAAGGCAGTGCGTTCTGACTCATCCCCACAAAACTCCCTAAGTCCCCGGGGGGACTGGCTAGAGGTGCGCAGGGAGGCATCGCGTCCCCAGACCGCACTCTCTTGGCCACTGGCAATATGGGTCCCGGGTGAGAGTGAGGAGGCATTGCGTCGCACACTGTCAGCCCGCAGACCTGGGAACCCGGAGGAAAGGGAAATTGCTCTTTCTTTGACAATGTGGGTACCACTGGCCCTTGAGCCAGTGGCGGAACAGAAAGAAAAGAAAACACAGGATTCTCCACCCGGCCCTCCTCCGGGGGAAGGAGCGACGCTAGCCTCGTCGTCTCCTGGGAAAGAGCAAATTCCTCCATCTCCGGGTTGTGCGCGTCAGGGCCGCTTTGTCGTCTTCCTGGAGGACTTGGCGGCCGGCTGAGGCGCAGGGGGCGCCGCACTCCTGCGAGAGGCTCGACGCACCGGCCTAGGTGACGACTCAGCACGGGGCGGAGCAGCTCTGGAGGACGCAGGAGGGCGCCCACGGCGACCAGCAGACTGGGGCCTGGCCCTTGGGCCAGCGGTGGCAGCTGGAGCATCCCGCCGTTTAGGGAGGATGTGCTGAATTGCCTCCGTCTGCTTTTGTACTGCCGAGAATTGCTGGGCAAAACCCTCGACAGTGTCGCCAAATAGCCCCGTCTGGGAGATGGAGGCGTCGAGAAAGCGTACTTTGTCGACGTCCTTCATCTCGGCCAGATTGAGCCAGAGATGGCGCTCTTGGACCACTAACGTGGACATCGCCTTCCCGAGGGACCGCGCCGTGACTTTCGTCGCCCGGAGAGCGAAGTCAGTCGCCGTGCGCAGCTCCTGCATCAACCCCGGGTCGGGACTACCCTCGTGCATTTGTTTTAGTGCCTTGGCCTGGTGAACTTGCAGGATGGCCATGGCATGCAGGGCAGAGGCGGCCTGGCCCGCAGCGCTGTAGGCCTTGGCGGCGAGTGCAGCCGTCAGCTTACAGGCTTTGGACGGGAGACGCGGACGATTCCTCCAGGTGGCGGCGTTTTGCGGGCACAGGTGCACCGCAACCGCTCTCTCCACCTGGGGAATATCCACGTACCCCCTGGCCGCCCCGCCATCGAGGGTAGTGAGGACGGAGGAGGGAGACGAGCGGCTTCTGGCCGAGAAAGGGGCCGTCCACGACTTCGTCAGCTCCTCATGCACCTCCGGGAAGAAAGGCACCGGGGCAAAGTGCGGCCGCTGGTCGCGTTTTGCGCCGATGAACCAATCATCCAGCCGCGAGGGCTCGGGACTGGACGGTCTGTTGACCTCCAGCCCGATACTCACGGCTGCCCGGGCAAGCATGGCCGTCAACTCTGGGTCCGGATCGGCAGTGGCGACAACACCCGAGGGGGGCAGCCCCGCCGATCGTTCATCCTCAGAGGACGAAAGCCCATCCCCCGATGCCGCGATCGACATCTGATCCTCGGATGGCGCACCGAATGAAATGCTGGCGGCCCCGTGAGGCGAACCAGCGAAATCACTCGGGAACCGGACGGAACAAGCGCTGCGGGAGGAGTAAGAGGTCCGCGGGGACGTGCCCGGCGGAGAAGCTCTTACCGTCACCCTCAGATCTCCCAGAGCGCCAGCCGGCGGTCCTCTGCTCGAGCCAGAGAGACCGGGACGGGTGGCGGCAGAGGGTGCCAATCCTTTCAGAAAGGAAAGGCGAGATCGCAGCGTTGCCATGTTCATACGCCCACAACAGGCGCATGACTCATCCACAAACGCATCTTCAGCGTGCTGGATGCCCAGACACTGAAGACAGCGCTCGTGACCGTCATCCGAGGACAGGAAGCGACCGCAACCAAGAGAACACGGACGGAACGGCATCTTTAAAAAGACGCGAACCGTCCAGTGTTTTAGAAATTTGCTCTTTCAGGTGAAGTGCCCAGGGGAATCGCTGCTGCAGGGACACCGCTGTCTGCACCGTAACGCCACCCAGGAACAAACTTCGAGGCAGACGGCTTTGTGGAGATCTGATCTGCTTTGAAGATTTCTCATCCACTCGGCTCCGAAGCAAAAATCTGATGAGTGGATGCACCTGTCGCCCTTTTATACCCGTATGCACGGGGAGTGGCTCAGGTATGCAAAATCCACTAGCCAAATTTCATTGGCGTTTTCTCTTATCAGAGGCAGTCGGGGCTCTCAAGTAAATCCCCTAATGTCGTCACGACATAACTCGTAGTGACCGACAGATAGGGAACAAAGATTATTGGATGTTTTACAAGAAAATACAATTTAAGTTTTTCTACTTCAAAATTTCATGTTTAATTCAATATGTTACGTGCCATTCTTTGTAATTATGTTAAATGTACTACCGATTTCTGAGTGAAAATCATTTAAGGCTATTTTTTCTTTTCAGTTGTAGCCTCAGATGTTTTTGTTCCAGAAAATGTATGATTTTAAATCCAATGTTTTTGACGAAATAATAATTTTCTTCTTTTTTGCATGAAAAAAAGGCCTGTAAATTCCCACAAGTAATAAATCATGTCTATAAAGCATGATTGATATTTTGTATCATCAGACAACATATTACCCTACCGCCACGAAATGTATATCTCACACATTGGTGAACGTTCTTGTTCAGATAAGCTCTTCGCTGTCAAGATTCTGCAGCAGAAGAAAACACTATTTGGTTTATAAATTCATCGCTTGCCCTTTGCCGAAGATAATAATCATACTTGAGAAATGACCAGCATTCTAACACCAACCACAGATACTAAGACAATGTCCTACTGGAGGTTTCGCTATAGCAGGGACTGAAATGTATCTTTGAGTCATAATATATAACATTCAGTCTCAATGCAACGCTGAGCCTGTGATTCAGAATAATAATAGACTTCATTCTACAACCTTAAATTCACAGACTTGCATCCTGAAATGTTTTCAGATTAAATTTAGGGCAACCTCAAGGTCCATGCTAAATTACTATTGATTGCCGCTCTCTGTTCCTTTTTAGCTTTTGTGTATTGATGCAAAACTAACAGATGTTTGAGTCTGAAGAGAAATTAATAAATAAATAGGCTACATTTTAGCATTCAAGTTATTTTTAGTACATGCCACCAATCTCTCTCTCTTTCTCTCACACTATGAGGTGTGATTTTCTGGCAGAGTGATCTGCCTGGTGTATTAAATCTGAGCCGAGCATCTTGTTCCACAAGCCTGTCGCTTTATCACCTTTCCGTATACCACATTTCAAGTCTTTGTTCCTGATTTTTAGCTGCAGCAGTTAATTTGTACAATCAGAGATGACAACTACTTCAGAGAAGGCAGTGGGATGCAGAGAAGCGTAGAAACTCCTTTGTTGCATCACAGGAGCACTATTGAGATGTCACAGACTGTAAGCGCTATTGTAAAGCTTCAGAAGTAGGCCTGATCATCTCTATTCTCACATCAGGGCTATTGTTTGTTCAGTGCTAGTCTTGTGGGACCAGACTTTTGAGTATCGGCGTAAAGTCTGGTCCACTTTGCAGGTTATTCTGGCCAAGAACTGACAACTTTTTCAGTAAAGCAGGATCAAAACTTCCAACAAATATACATTAATTTTCAAGTGTACATCACATATGCACTCACAGAATTATATATACAAATATAAAATGCACTCATTAAATTAATAAAAAAAAAATGTAATATGGTAACATGTTACAATTAGGCTGTATATGTTAATACTATCAATACTTAACCTAGTGTGAACAAAAATATAGTCTACATAACATTATAATACATGAATTTCATTCTGTTAAATACAAAAAATGTACACCTGCAAATGACAAATGAATTCATTAATAAATAAATAAATATTATGTCAGAGCTTTTCTGTAAACTATCGTCAATTTTTGAGCCTTTTTTTTATTTTTTCTTAAATGATCTCAAGGTCATTTTTCGTGGATGTATGAAGTATTTTCCCCTCAAGTTCGCATATCAGGTGTCGAGTTCATTATATGAAATATTTTTCAGCATTTTTTCTATTTCTTTTCTAGTTTAGTTGTCTAATAAACCTTGCATTGTATATTACGATTATTCTTGGCTCTTTGATGAATTGCTTTTGTTCCTGATTTTAAGTCGCTTTGTATAAAACGTCTGCTAAACGCATGTACATATATACATGTAATATATTGGTTCATATATTGCAACCTAAAAATCTTCGTTTTGTGAAATGTTTTAATACAAAAGTGTGCTTTTGCTAGGTTTTCTTTATTATTTACATTAAATAATCTTGTTTTATATTCTGATAGAAATACATGTGTACATTAAGTTTCCAAATACTTTTTGGGACCATTTGTTGGGTGATTCTGTATGTGTATTTTAATGCAATATGTCATTTTAATACAAGTTTGAATGTGAGGCAGAAAGCAAATGCAACAATATTTGTGCATTTCTGCATTAAATTTCAGATTGTACAGTTTTGCAATTGCAGACACTTAAGGTATGACTTGTGTTATGTGCTGCTGTGCAGTAAGTAGCATAAAATATTAACTGTCTAACAAATAATTTAATGAAGATCTTTAAAATTGATTAAACTCTACCCTATGGGTAAGATAATTGTTTGATAGCTCCAAAATTCACAAACCTATGCGCTTTAGTTACACGGCATTCTGCCTGCCCAAAAGAAACGATTCTCCTGTGACAACTTTAGCACCTCCAGCATCTCTTTTGTCTTAATTACTCCTTTCACACACACAGTATACTGTGGTTAATGGCTGAACTGTGGATGGCTGCTGGTCTTTATGTCCACCTGCCTGGAAGATGAATACAAGGCCTTTTATTCCACCCATGGCTCTTCCTCTGACTGAGTCAGCCCGCTTTCAGAGAGGAGAGACCACAAGGGCTGCTGAGACAGCACATTCACTTTTTATTTGTGTGCGGTGTTCACGCTTTGACACACACTGTCAGAACACGTCCTTTATAATGAGCTCTGGACTAGTAGCTCCTGTAACTCTGCTCCTTTAATTCAGGAGACACTCACCCTATCATTGTTTTCATAACTAAAGCATGGTATCACGGCCCGCTGAGAAAATTCAAGGTCTGCGAGATGGACATCAAGATTTAAACAGAAGTAAGTCAGCCAGGATAACACAACTTGGACTTCACTAAAGTTTGGAGGCTTTACAGAGCAAAAAGCATGTCTGCTTGAAATAAAGTACTATATTCAGACAAAAAAAGCCAAGGCAATCGATCAATTGTTTTTTTTTTCCGCAACACAGAAGGACCCGCCTTGCCTCAGGTTCACCTTTGAAGGACGGACCATTGTGTCCATTAAGGTGTTCTGCAAGGTGAAATCTCAAATATTTAGGAGAAAATGTGGCAATGTGTCCAATTTCCTGCAGCCCACGGTCCAGTCAGGCAGGTGACAGAATGATGTTCTTGCTGATGAGAAAACTGTTTAATGAGATTTCTTCCCCAGCATGCTGTAATAGCGATGATCAGTTTTGGACAATAGACGGTGATGAGAAGCAAATAATTGATTATCCTGCAGGCACAGAAGCAGAAATGATGGTTTTATGTGAAGGCCGATAGAAGGACACTGGATGGGAGAAGCAAGCTGGATCAGCCATATTAATCTGAAAAGACTAGCAGAGTCTTCATTGATTAAGAAGTTTCTAGTGTTTCCAAGAGAAGTTAATTATTTTGGGCAGGTAGTAATGAGTGCATTCAGAGTCCTTGAATTAATCAAGTACTAAAATCTAAGGACATGTAACAAGATGTCATAACCAGGGGCGATGCAACAACAATCCAGAGACAAGAAATTCTTAGAGACTTTGTCTGGTGATGTTCTAAAATATTCAGTTCATCATTTCCCTGTTAAAGCATTAAAACTCTGTAAGAATTAGATTTCCCGGCTCACAAAAACCGTTTTCAGACAGGCAATCAAATTGAAACTGTAATCTATAACAATAGATTTTGTCATGTGTTATGTGTGATAAGATTACAGCAATTGATTTGCTAGAGGTATATCGTTGATACGCTCCATGTAATTGAGCCAACAGCCATTTATTTATTTATTTTTTTAACGTCTGTATTGTGTGACGAGTCGGCTGCCTCCCCCCTGTCCATCATCACCACCCCGTCCCGTATTCGCCGCCCTTCACCAGGCTCCCGACGGGAGTGGGTGTGTGAGAGAGGAGGGGCGCTGAACACGCAGGGCTGGCGGCGTGTGATGAGGCGCACCTGACGTGAATGGAGCCTCATCACCGCCGCCGTTTAAACTCCGAGCGCGCCTCTCCTCGGGAGACCGGTCTCTTCCCCGTGCATGCACGCTGGTGTCCTCGTGGGTCCAGGAAAGGGAGCGTAGAGGGAACTACCTGCCGCCGCCAGAGACGCGAGCGGCCGGACCCGCAGTCCGGCCGACACTGCACCCGCGATACGGCCGTCGGGCAAGGACGCCGGGCCGTGGAATCCCGTCGAGCACCCGGGGATGAAGGAGTTGGACGAAGCCGCCACAGAAGCCGCCGCCACCCGGGACCTCCAGACGGGAGCGCGTGCGGCCGCCGGACTCCGCCCCTTACCTGGACCCTTCCCTCCTGAACACTGCCCTCCTTCACGAGCCCCGCAGCACAACGAGGACACCAGATCCCTGTTTATTTTGGACACTTTTCCCCCTTTGGACACTTTATTTTAAATATTGTTTAATAAAAACCTCTCTGAGGCTTGACGCCACGCCCACTGTGTCTGTCGTTGGCTCCTCCCGCCACAATTGTTTGATAACTTTGACAAAATGTGCCTATGGAGACATAAACAACTCTTTCATTTCATGTCTTCTCCACATTTGTGAATAAATCTGTAGCACTGAATCAGCTGTTCTCTTTATTCAACAAAATGCACCTATACTCCATTGAGTAACTTTAATATTTGCATTTGACATTTACAATACATTACATGTATATGTTAATCCTATAGAATAGACCTAAAACAAGTAACTTGACCAACATGCATTTTATAGTTCCATATCCACTGTCACACGGATTCACATTGCATCAGGTGGTCAAAAAGAAAGAAAGAAAAAAATAAAATATATATATATATATATTTGCACTTTTTTTAATTTATAAACATATAATGCATTGTGATCCACAAAATGTATTGCTTTGGTAGAAAAAAATATTTAATTTAATATTAAAGTCTCTTTGAAATTGTTTACCAACTGAGCAAGTGATTAAGAAATGGCACAGACTAAACACAAGGCAGAGTTTGGGCAGAGTTATTAAGCAACACACTTTAAAGACTCAAGTTAAAACAAAAGCATACAAAATGTTTAATGGCAGTTGGATTATTTACTTGGAGCAAATCCCTAATGCTGGCAAATGACTGACTGTGAACATTAAATCAAACACAACACAAGCCAAAATATATAATTTGATGGGCATATTTGAACAGTTGCAATCTATATTAACTTTGTTCAATGCTGATTTCATTATGTTTGGTGTGTAATTAGCCTACTTGTCTGAAATCAGTTTCTGTAACCCAAAGAGCATGCACTAATTTCTACAGTCGCTTAAACACCAAACAGAAAGTCATGAATATTCCTGTATGCTCTGCCCAGTGAAGTTCAACATCTCAGAAACCAGACTGCAGAACACTGTTCACACTGAAGGAAAACTGCTACACTACATAAAAAAAACAGCCAATCAGAAATATATTAACCCAACTACTGGACCAATGAAATCTCACAATGGGCGGAGTTAGCCAGCAATGTCGAGGGAGGGGGGTGAAACCAAAATAGTGGAAATATAATGCCTCTATCTACTCTCACGGCTGGTTAGGACAAAAAAAAAATTGCTTTATCATGTCACTGTACATTAACAGTATAAATATTTTTGACAGGCAAATAATAAGTAATATGTGTTATTAGCTTAGACCACAAAATCAGCTTGACTGAAAATGATTATGGTCTCTTTTAGAATTGACAATAGATGTTACATTTTACCCATTAATGCACCTCACTATCATAGAACATTGTAAAATAGGAATAAAATATTTCTCGTCAAATTTTCTTGGTTGTCACATGAGACCTGAGATTCGTCTTACAGACTCTTTATTATAGGGTTTCTGGGCTCATTCCTGCGGTGCCAATGTAAGCTTGACAGTATGTTAATGACTGGACAGTGGAGAGAAAATTACATCTCATTTTCACCTATCAACAGAGTTGAGTACTAAATAAAGAAGCATCAATCAGAAGAATTTCACATCATTATAGCCTAGCATTAACCTAGAAACATGTGCATGTACTGACACTCAAACAATGTACAGATTACACACTGAAAGTACAAGCTGAATTCCGGAAATGGACATTTTTTAAATTTGAATAAAATTAAACCTAAAAGAATTTCAAATAACATGAGCCAATGTTTTATTCACAATAGAACTAACGAGAAAAATTAGCTAATTTCAAATTTGATGCCTGCTACAGGTCTCAAAATAGTTGGGACTGGGTCATGTTACAATGGTGTTGTATCTCCTCTTCCTTTCAAAACAGTTTGAAGATATCTGGGCATCGAGGTTATGAGTTTCTGGAGTTTTTCTGCTGGAATCTGGTCCCATTCTTGCCTGATATAGGTTTCCAGCTGCTGAAGAGTTTGTGGTCATCTTTTACGTATTTTTCGTTTAATGATGCGCCAAATGTTCTCTATAGGTGAAAGATCTGGACTGCAGGCAGGCCAATTCAGCACCCAGACTCTTCTACTACGAAGCCATGCTGTTGTAATAGCTGCAGTTTGTGGTTTTGCATTATCCTGCTGAAATACACAAGGCCTTCCCTGAAATAGACGTCATCTGGAGGGGAGCATATGTTGCTCTAAAACCTTTATATACCTTTCAGCATTCATAGTGTCTTCCAAAGCATGCAAGCTGCCCATACCGTATGCACTTATGTACCCCCATACCATCAGAGATACTGGCTTTTGAACTGAATGCTGATGACATGCTGGAAAGTCTCCCTGCTCTTTAGCCCGGAGGACACGGCGCCCATGATATCTGTGATGTCCGTGAAATTTGGACTCGTCTGACCATAGAACACTTTTCCACTTTGAAACAGTCCATTTTAAATGACCCTTGGCCCACAGGACACGATGGTGCTTCTGGACCATGTTCACATAGGGCTTCCTTCTTGCATGATAGAGCTTTAGTTGGCATCTGCAGATGGCACGGCGGATTGTGTTTATTGACAGTGGTTTCTGGAAGTATTCCTGGGCCCATAAAGTAATATCAATGACAGAATCATGCCAATGAGTTATGCATTGTCGTCTGAGGCCCCGAAGACCATGGGCATCCAACAAAGGTCTTCGGCCTTGTCCCTTACGCACAGAGACTTCTCATTTCTCTGAATCTTTTGATGATGTTATGCACTGTAGATGATAAGATTTACAAAGCCTTTGCAATTTGATGTTGAGGAACGTTGTTTTTAAAGTATCTTTTTACGCACTCTTTCACAGATTGGAGAGCCTCTGCCCATCTTTACTTCAGACTCTGCCTCTCTAAGACATCCCTTTTATAGCTAATCATGTTACAGACCTGATGTTAATTAACCCTTTCGCACGTGAGTTTAAAATATTCCAGCTGAGCCCCCAGGGTGAGTTTTTTTCAGTCGACCATTATTTTAGAATGTTTAGCCTTATTGTTTCCATGGTGACGCATCATGCTTGTCATTTGACACACTGCAGTCACAATAGCGCTGTATGACACATGGATTGCTTTTATTTAGTTTTTCCTTTTTTATTCAAAATATTCACAAACATACTCACTATATTATGAAATATCTGATATTCCGATTCTGAAATATGTGCAAGTAAATGTATTTGGTAGTTTAAATACTTTTATAATGACCATGTTAGTTGATCTATACCGGGTGATGGGCGCCGCCATATTAGTTTGCGCTGAATCCGAGCTCTGGGATTAACAACATGTAAATTCATCCTCTCCTCCCAAAACACATTAAAGTAAGTCTCCGGTAAACTGGGAGAAGAGCAGAGTAAACTTTAAAGTTATCTACACAATCTGTATTAGATATCAATAAAACGTCAGATTATGTCATCAGATTATATTTGTAAGGATCATTATTGTTGCTTCCATAGACATCAGTGCTTTAAATGTATGGTTTTGCTAGTACTTAAGTGTATTTAAATGTCTGAAACCTAAAATAAGCATTATATGGTTGAAAACACTGAATATTTGTGATGATATGACAAGCGCTCAGCGCGTGCGATCTGGCTCCGAGCCAGCCAAAGCGCGAAAGCAGATTTGAATTCAGCAGTTGATGACTTGATACACTGAACGTTCTAATCACACCGGTGTGATCGTACATGCCAAAGGGTTAACTTAATTAGTTGCTAGATGTTCTCCCAGCTGAATCTTTTCCAAATGTCTTGCTTTTTTAGCCCTTTGTTGCCCCCGTGCCAACTTTTTTGAGACCTGTAGCAGGCATCAAATTTGAAATGAGCTCATTAAGTGGATAAAAGTGTTAAATTTCTCCGTTTAAACATTTGTTATGTTCTCTATGTTCTATTGTGAATAAAATGTTGGCTCGTGTGATTTGAAAGTTTTTTAGTTTTCATTTTATTCACATTTTTAAAACGTCCCAACATTATTATTTTCATTTTTAATTTTTGTTGGGAATGAACAAAGTTTGAAGATTTTGAAAAGTTTACCACACAAACAAACTTTTTGGGGGAAAAATAACACCACAAAATCATGCCATTTTGGAAATACTATAAGAAAAGCATTCATGTTCTCGTAGAAACCCTTAATCACAATTTGTAAACTCTGCATTTTCTGAGAGCTCTGATTTGTACTACCTGACTGCACAACATCATGTGAAAACACTTAAAATCAGATTCAGCGGTAAATTGTAAATAAGTCATTTTTGGTATTTTTTCTGTTTAATAATTCCTATAATTGATTATCATTCATGTTTTAACAATACAAGAATAATCTGAAAATAAACAACATATAGACATACAATAGTTTAATCTAGACTAGCACAGATTTAAATAACTATCAAATTACACAGATTCATTTTGCCTTATAGTGTTGCCATAGAAACACGTAATTACAAGTCCAAGGACATGAAATGCTCTGTCCAGGTTGCCATCTAATAATCTCAGTTAATTACGACATGGCTTGAACGCAGAATATTTCTAGGTCACTAATCAAATAGGTAATTTGATGACACTGAATACGTGACTCACTGTATAGGTGGTTACTTCTACTGAAGCACAAGTTAATTGGATAAATTCTCAGATAAAGCTCAGATAATATGTATATATTTTTTATAATAAATATAATTCTGTAAAAATGAGAATAATTAATAAATAATTTAGAAATTCAATCATTTAGAAGGCATTAATTTCTGTTCTGCTGTGATCTGTCAATCAAAATCGATGAATAGGAAATATCTGATCTGTTTTGCAATCCAACCTATAAAAAAACACCTTAATGAAAATATTAATATTAAGCAATTTAGTTTTAATTAACAACACTTTAGTCAGTTCTTCTAGCATATATGATTTCCTCTCTGGTGCTCTTAGTCACTCCTCTCTTTTGGTGGATTTTGAAGGTTTTTAGTCTAATCAAGTACTTATTTGGAGATTAGTTATTATTAATTAGGCTAAATTTGAACATAAGCTGATTAATCAGCTCAATTACAGAAGGTTTAAGCTTGTGATATTTTTCTACCATGAATTAGGCTGAGCATCAGGCATATTTGATTCAGTTAAGAAGCCACTCTCACTTTGATCACACTTGGTGTCTGAGTGTCCATGTGCGGTCTTGTATGCAAAAAGTGTGATGTGAACTGTGTTAACCGAACTCACTGATAAATCCTATTACTGCCTCAGCAAGTAATATGCCATGATGGGTTTCAGTTCAAGAGGCCTCATCTTGAAATGGCGCCTCTTTGGGGGGGGTTCTGCTTACCCTGACACTTCAGTCCCACCTCAAATGGATGACAGCGTGACAGTACTTTGCCATCGTCCACAAAATCAATACACTTTTGAAATCTGCTTCAACGTGTGTTACGGTGAAGCTAAAACTTCAGGATTTATAGCTTGTGAAAATGTCAGCTTTCATGGCCTGAATGTCTAGCCGTGCTCTCAAAGCGAGACTGGGATGAGACAGCAAAGAAACATTGAGGAGATGCTTTGCTAGCTGGTCTGAGTTCTCGGGGCATTATGAAAAACTTTTCTCAAGACTAAGCACATTTAAATGAAAACTGCTAAATAGTGCATGCATATTTAGTGAATATTATCCTATCTAACAAAACCATGTTCTAAGAACATTTGCAAACATTCCCATTAAGCTATTATGCATGTTTTTTAAATGTTCAAAACGTCCAGTTTTTATTTATTTATCGCAAATGTTTCTCATTGGTTATGTGAACGTTAGAGGAACATTCCATTCTTTTATTTTGAAAACATAATGAGAACATTACACTTCAATGTTCTCTCAGCTCTCAAAACAAACATTTGAAAACCTTTTTTCTTACACCTACTGTTGCCGCTTCAATAGATGGCGCTATTGCATGAAGTATCAGGTTAGTTACTGCAGGACAGCTTGTGCTCTGGAGGTGGACTGAAATTATCTCATCAGCAGTATCTTAGAGACCTCTACATGTGTTTTGTGAAAGACAGGAAAATTGGTTATCTCGGTTTAATTCAAGCACCTAGTGCTGTGTAATCAGGAGCAGAATTTACCCAAGATAAGAGCCGTAAGAGAAAAAATACCATCCTCAAGCATTTGAAACTGTTAATTTAAGAAGTGCACTGTGAGCTCTGCAGATTTTTAGCATGATTTACTCATTCTAATGGGCCTTTAGGAAACTAATTGGATCTAGGAGCTCTATAAGGCCTAAATCAAGCCCGTCGCTTCAGATAACCAGAGATGCAGTTAGCAGTTAGCAGTTTCTCATCTGCTCAGAAATGGAGTTTAAAGAAAAAGAGAGAGAGTGTGTATCAGAAAATCTCCTTTCCCACACAGATTCATATTCTTTCTCTGTCTTTGTCGTTTCACACAAAGCATCGGTCCTGAGTGAGTGACTGCCTGTGGATGTGATGGATATATTGGTTTGGCTGTAATTCAATGCAGAGGATTTAATGTGTGGTAGAGGCGTGTGAGCCATCAGGTCACACAATAATTCAGCAGCTGTTTCCTCTTGCAGATGTAAATAGGTTGCCAAACATTAACCTGTGGCAAGAATCTCACCTTGACTGCTTGCATCCTTGTATTCATATGTTACATTTGTCATATTAATAATGGCATTATGCAAAACAGCATTGCATGCTCTTCTGAGAGAGTATGACACAATGGTATTGTCTTTATGTTGAAAATATAAGATGGTCCATCTAAAAAAAAAAGAAAAAAAAGATAATTCTCAGAATGTCCAAGCTGTTCTTTCATATTTTGAACATGACACTTTTTTTTCCCAAATATTAACAAATATTTAAGCGTTCTTGAATCAAGATACATTTACTGGAGAAGCCAAATTAAGTCTTGTTTTACGAAAAACAATTTGTGAATTTGTGTTTAAAACAAAAAATTGGGTCAGAAAAAATATATATTTTTCTTACTTCATTGGTGGATGTTTTAGGCATAAACTCACTTAATTTTGATAAATTTTTTCAGACAACAAGAGTTAATATATTAATACATTTTTCTTCACAAATAAATGTATCTTGATTTAAAATTATTTTGATATTCTGAACTAAAAAACTCAACAAAATGCTAAGTACAAAAATGTTTTTGCAGTGCATATTAAAACTTTTTTTTTTATAACAATTTAAATTTCATTGTGTTTCTCACATAACGCTATTGTAGAGACTTAGAATATAGCATATAATGCTTCTTTTTTGTTATTTTTGAAGCTTGATGGCCCCTGACCCTCATCCACTTTCATTGTATAGAAAAGTGCAGTGTGAACTTTCTTCGAAACTTCTCATTTTGTATTTCAAAGAATAAAGAAGCTCATATGGGTTTGGAACTTGAGAAAATAATGACAGATTTTTTTTTCTTTTGAGTTAACGATTCCTTTAAGGCATCAAATCACACTAATGAGGTGACAATTTAAGTTGTCACATGTTTCCATTTTTGTCTATCCTGTCATGCAGGCTTCATGCAGACAATGACTTGCGATGCCTGTTCATTTTCACTATTAGCTGTTAGATGTGATCTGTTGTCATTTTATCTTTCATCTTTCCTAAACTTCATTTAACACAATCGCTGACAAGAACATGAAGCAAAACATCTGCAGTCTGTACACACTAGCTTTTTAACCAGTTTAGATCATTGTTTTTTCTAACAATTAATGTCAGACCAGATATGATCACATAATTCAACATTTTTGCTCATTCAGCCTTTTGCTTGTGTTTCCAGGATACATTATCTATTTCTTATGAGCACTAAATGTTTGGTTTGCCCAACCTTGTTTCTATTATAAATCGTTCCTAAGACATCACCGCAACAATGCAAGCAAACTAGATCCAGACGGGTGTTTAGACCTCAATATCGTTTAGATGAATTGTCAAATGGCCTGTCTGAGAATCACATAAACCTAATTGGTTGAGATAAATGCTGTTTACCCGCACATGCCTTTAAACAGTGCCCTTTACCTCCCCTTTAATTAGGTGCTGAAAAATAACGAGATGTTAATGAACTGTTCCTCGTAGCCTATGCCTAACAGATAGCCTTTAATTATTCCGCACTCTTCAATCTTCCTTTTCCTCCAGCAAAACAGCCAGCTGTCATGTAAGACGCTGAAGATTTACCTCCCAATCTTCAGGAGTTTGATAAGGCTGCAACCCACCGCTCTCACAAGACTTTTTCTGCCATTTGACCCTGTGCTGGAAATATATTAACACTACTGTATCTGCCAAAGGGAATCAACCAATTGCTGATGCTTTGGAAATGTAGGCCTGATAAGAGGCAGTGCATGCTTGACATGAGCAGGCCACAAACTTGCAGCTTAAACCAACATCCAGCTGGCGTAAACATGCTCCTTATTATTCAGTGGGCATGTGATGCTGAGATAAAGTATATGTAGCTTTATCTTTTAACATGTAGTTGTGCTATTATGTCGAAATATATTAACTGCAACATTTCTGAAACATAAAAATAAATAAATGTAAAAACAAACAAAAATTATAAATCATTGTTTTGGCCAACATAAGTTTAATAATCAACTGTATAAAATAACGACATGGCACTGATAAAATGTGAGAACCTGACATGAATGAAATATCCTAAAAATGTAAGTACGTGTGGTGGTAGATAAATGAAGAGCGCACGACGAAGAAAATAAAGGAACAGGAATCCTTTTAATCAGCTTAAGCACACTTATACCATTAAATAACAACATTAACTCAGACCAAGACTAAGGGAAAACTCAGGGCTTATAAAGGGACCAACCAAACGAGGAAAAGACAGGTGAAACAGATGAATGATAATTAACTAATGACAGGAAACTAGAACAGCTTTCCTGTAGCTCAAATAGTAGAGCATGGCACTAGCAATGCTAAGATCATGGGTTCGATTCCCAGGGAAAGCAAGAGCTGATAAAATGTATAAACTGTAACACTGTAACCGTGACAGATATCGCCCCCGCTCCCGCACCGTAACAGTCACATCGGGGAGGCGGGGTGGGCGCCCTGGAGGCTGGAGCAGGGCCAGGACAGGGAGGAGACAAGGGAAGCCTCCAGGGCGGATCAGGACTGGAGATTCGGGAGGCCATGGCGAGACTGGAGACTCGGGAGGCCATGGCGGATCAGGGAGCTCCATGGCCTTGGCCCTTGGCCTGGCCATACAGGCCGTGACTATATGGAAAGTTCAAAAGAAAAAGCATTTATTTAAAATAGAAATCTTTTGTGACATTTATGTCTTTACTGACACTTTAGATCAATTTAATGTGTCCTTGCTGAAAAAAATATTTACACACACACACACACACACACACACACACACAAACACACACGAATCTTACTAACTTAAATTAAGACCTAAGTCTTTGCTCTTGCTTTATCAGCACTATTTTTATATATTACACCAATTTGAATGGAAAGTTGTTTACTTTTCTTGAAAATCCAGCTGTATAAATAATTTTGTGTGTGTGTGCACCTACTTATCCATATCTTTGGATAAGTAGGTGCACCCAAAAAAAAAATTCTGGGAAGGAGGAGCGGGCTCTGTGGGGCGCTCGGGCAGCACGGAGCTGGACGGAACCAGCGGAGACGCAGGAGAGCTGGACGGGACCAGTGGAGATGCAGGAGAGCACTTGCGAGGAGCAGGCACTGGAGGGCACTTGCGATTCTCTGGCGGGCTTGCCATATTCTCGGCCGGCGAGATTGTGTTGGCCGCGAACGGCGGCAGGCTTGATTTCCCGTTGATTAACCGTGACAGTAAGATGCATGAACTGAATTGGTCTGTAAGATAAGGAATATGTTATTAAATTCAATTAAGTTTAGCTTATTTTTATACCAGTTTTACAAATGAGGACATTCCCAAAGGGAGGTTTTTGGAGATTTTAGGTTTAGCTCACTTTTGGGTATACATTTGTTCCAAAGATATGGATAAGTAGGTGCACACACACACAAAATTATTTATACAGCTGGATTTTCAAGAAAAGTAAACAACTTTCCATTCAAATTGGTGTAATATATAAAAATAGTGCTGATAAAGCAAGAGCAAAGACTTAGGTCTTAATTTAAGTTAGTAAGATTCGTGTGTGTTTGTGTGTGTGTGTGTGTGTAAATATTTTTTTCAGCAAGGACACATTAAATTGATCTAAAGTGTCAGTAAAGACATAAATGTCACAAAAGATTTCTATTTTAAATAAATGCTTTTTCTTTTGAACTTTCCATTCATCACATAATCCTGAAAAAGTGTTTCCACAAAATATGAAGCAGTACAATTGTTTTCAACTTTGAAAGTAATTAAAATCAGAATGTTAGAAAAATTTATGAAGGATCATATGGACTAGAGTAAAATATATTAAAAACTGTTATTTTAAATTATAATAATATTTCACAATATTAATGGTTTTATTGTATGTTTTTAAATAAATAGCTGCAGACTTGCAGAGAAAGAAAGTATCAATAAGAAGAACACGGATTTATTTTATTCATATGTCCACTTCTCTTCCTTTTTTTTTCCATTACCATTTTTTTTTTTTTTTTTTAGTCTACCAGTAATCTATTTTTAGACGCTACTCAACACTCACTCCATCATCTCCATTCTTTAATCGCGCACTCATCACACTGCTCTGCTCGTTGAGTGTTTACGGTAGCTTGCGCCTCTCGTCCTGAGTGAAACTAGTAGTTTAATCGCTCATTTCGTGAGCGTGGGTTGACAGCTGTCTCCTCGTTGCTGGTCGTCCCAGAACTTCACGTCAAGATTATGGGTTTTGACCTAGACCGTTTCGAAGGTCCCGTGGATCCGGACCTAATCTGTAAACTGTGTGGGAAAGTTTTAGAGGATCCTCTCTGCACTCCGTGCGGACATGTCTTCTGCGCCGCCTGCGCGCTCCAGTGGCTCTCCAAAATCAGCAGCTGCCCTGTCCAGTGCCAGAAGATCTCCACCAAAGAGCTGAACCACGTCCTGCCCCTAAAAAAACTAATTCTCAAGCTGGACATCAAATGTGACCACCGTGAACGAGGCTGCAACCGGGTGATGAAGCTACAACATCTGCCAGATCACGCGGAGACCTGCGAATTCTCTCCAGTGAGATGCGGGAATGAAGGATGCGACGCGGTGCTCAGCTTGAAGGATGTGGCTTCGCACATGCGGGAGGGATGCGAGCGCAGGGCGGTGGAGGTCTGTAAGGATGGATGTGGTCTCGCGCTGATCCTCAAGGAGAGGTCCGAGGATCACAGCTGTCTCCAAGCTCTCAAGACACATAGCGGTCTTCTCCAAACCAAAGTGCTGAATCTGGAGAAGGAGCTGAAGCGCCAGTCGCTGAGCTTCAGTAAGAGGGAGAGATCTCTCCTCTCCAAACTCTCCGCGCTCCACTGCGAGCTGCACATCACAGCGCTCACTTTTCAGAAGAAAATCACCGAGTACAAGAGCAGGATTGACGCGCTGTCAAACAGCTGGATGCCCCTCCATAAGGTCAGTATATGTGACCCCGGACCACAAACCAGTCTTAAGTCGCTGGGGTATTTCGTAGCAATAGCCAACAATATCTGAACCAATATTGGATCAAAATTATAAATTTTTCTTTTATGCCAAAAATCATTAGGATATTAAGTAAAGATCATGTTCCATGAAGATATTTAGTAAATTTCTTACTGTAAATATATCAAAACTTCATTTTTGATTAGTAATATGCATTGCTAAGAACTTCATTTGGACAACTTTAAAGGCGATTTTCTCAATATTTAGATTTTTTTTTTGCACCTCACATTCCAGATTTTCAAATAATTGTATCTCAGCCAAGTATAACAAACCATACATCAATGGAAAGCTTATTTATTCAGCATTTAGTAGATTTCAAAAAAATGTCCCTCATGACTAGTTTTGTGGCCCTGTGAGCTGTGAATTGAGTGAACAGTGTAACAAAAATCAACCCTCTAAAACTAGAAGCTTCAGTTTAAATTTGTAAGTCAAATCAAAGTGACAACCTCAGCGAAGTTAATTACCTTTTCACTTTGAATTCAATTACTGATCAACTTGAAACTGTGGGAACTCGAGTAGACCTGAAATCATTGTGACAAGTTAAATCAATGGGAACAAAGATACTGTCGTAACACATTGTAAACATTTTACTCAAAAGTGCAGATTAATACTACTGACAAGGCCTGCTATGAATGTTTTGTTGGAAACAAAGATAAATTGTGGATAAGATAAAGTTCATTTAACACTGAACTGTATTGTGGCACGTTGTGACAATGTCAATCAGCTGACCTTTTTTTTTTAGCAGAGTAACTGAAATATGAAATATGCAATGTTATATAAAATATGCAATATTATAGGCTAATGAATATCCTTCATACCACTCTTGAAAACAAAAGTAAACATAAAAATAGTTAAACCATTGGCATGGAAATTGCAATTATGATTTTTATACCGTATAAAGTTTTCATTGTGTTGTTGACTTTAGCTTCAAGTGGTTTTGTATTCTCTTGTTTACTCAAGAGCAAATATTACAAAAATATGACGACTTATATAATATAATTGGGAAACAAACATTTGACTTTTTATTAAAACCTTTACACTTTCAGAAAAAAAAGTGCAAAATCTGTATGTTTTAGGGGTGCAAAGCTTGTCACTTACAGTGACACCTAAAAGGTTGTTAACCTAAAAGGTTCATAGTAGTGCCTTAAAGGGATAGTCCACCCAAAAATGAAAATTATGTAATCATTGACTCACCCTCATGCTCTTCAAAACCTCTGTGACTGATGTTCTTCTGTGAAACTTGAGAGAAGGTATTTTGAAGATTGTTGGTAACCAAAAGGTCAATGGGACCCAAAACTGTTTGGTTACCAACATTCTTCAAAGTATCTTCTTTTATTTTACACAGAAGTAACCACAGGTTTCGAACGATATGAGTGTGCGCGATTCATATTTTTATTTCTACTCCAAGGTATTAATATTCACCTTTTAGGAGTAGATAGGGTGAAATGATATCTCTTTACCGGTACTATCCCAATGACTAGCAAACTTTTTGCACAGTTTTTCTAACAGTTTATAATTGATACAGTATATTACCCTTGTGATACAGTATATAAGCTCCAATCTCCCATCATAAATAAATAGTTGCTGGAATCCACTGAATGTTAGTTTGAATCTGGATCTTTATATGAAGTACTTTTATATAATAGGATTTTTTATGTTGATTGATCCACACTGAGATTTCTCTCAAGACTGTGTCTTAAATAAAAACACTTCACTGCCACCAAGCCAGCACTGTCAGTTCATTTTCATGTCAGTTTAAAGCATTCACACTTGAATGATCTAAAGATCTGAAAAAGAGAAACAAAACTTGAACGTCCTCATTCTGTATTCAAATGCGTTGACATAATTACACCGGCTCCCATAGTGTTCAAGCAATCTGAATGGTCTGGGAAACCAACAAAATTAAGACTTAAGTCTAATTGAGTTGACAGGAGGCATGTCTTGTGGACTTCAAGGACATAATATGTAAACAAAAGAGTCCCTTCTCGTTCCCTCTACTCTCTGTGGTTGAGTCAGACACTAATCAAGAGCTCATGGTGCTCGTCTCACTCATTGTGACAGATCTCCGCCTGCAGCTGCCGTTTCAGCGGGGGATGCCACTGCTAGGACTGTTTGATAGACAGCTTACTTAAGTTCAGATATTTTAAGGCTATCTTAAATCTGTCATTCTTGAAAAGTCACAGGCCCTGCCTTGATTTTCTCTCAGCCACATCTGCCTCATGACATCTGATCAAACCCATCTGCTGAGAGATTTTGACGTCTGTCATGGAGCAGTATTACAAATATGGATTTAACTTTACTCCTTGTACGTAACAAATATTATTAAATAATACAATTATATTGTGTTTGCGGTCTAAAATAAACTTTCCTCCACACCTGCTGCTGATGGCGAGTGAATTTACAGGCCGAAAATTCTCTCACCAGCAATAAATATTTATCTTTTTGCCCTGATCTGAAGGAGAGCAGTGTGATTTAATTCCTCTGTAATTTCTTATACTGTGTCGTGAGTGTGGTAAACATCTGGCCACACGTTCATAAATTATTTTCAGACATTTATAGCACCTTGACTGTGATTTTGCCAGGTGTCTCTGAGGGTGTGATCTGTCTCCACTGCTTGATATATGATAATCCCCTGAATCTCATGTGGCTTTGCCGTTTCATTAGGTAGCTAATGGAGAGAGTCTTGCTTCTTAGGGGAGAGATGGTTAATAGGGTCAGTGAAGCTGTGTTGAATCCTGCTGTAGCAGTTTGTTGCAGCATGTGAAATATGTCATTTCTCTTTTGTGTTTCTCTCTTTCTGTCCTATCTCTCTAACCCAGGGTGAAGAAACAAGGAGCCTCAAAGTCACCCTCCACAGAACATCAGGGTCTCTTGGATTCAGCATCATCGGAGGAAGATTGTGTGGGGTATGTAAGCTTACTGTGCAAAGATACCATGCAAGATGTATTTAGATCAAAAATGTACATTTTTCAATCATCAAGAACCAAAAAGGACCTTAAAAGTATCATAAAAGTAGTCCATATGACTTATGGGCCAGTTTTACTGAACAGCGCAAATTAGTGCGAGAGCGCAATTCCAAAAAAGCGCTGATTGGCGTGGAAATGTCTGCAGGTGATTTACTAACAACGTGCAAATTAAAGAACACTGACGCAACATATCATTTACATATCGACCAATGCAATATACCAAGCAGATAAAGTAGTCACAAATAAAGAATAAAGAAAGAAAAAAGCCAGAGTATGTTGAAAGGAACCGGAGGCCAAAAAATGAAGGGTTGCAAGAAGTTTTGATAGACCTGGTATTGCGAGACTCCTAGTTGAGGGTTCCAAGTCGTCTTTTATTTCCTGAAGCAAATTAAAATAACATGGCTTGGCTTACGATATGTTTGGATAATGTGTTCTTCTGGCATTACAAATAAATGAATATGCTTGGAAAAAATCATCTCCCTTCTACCACACACTCTCTGTTCTCTGCAACAACAATTGCAGTCATTTCAAGTGCAAAATAGTTTGGGGCATTAAATTTGACAAGCGCAAACATTAGTAAATCTCGTTGCATGATTCATTTTAATACTCTCCTCCCATAAATTTTGCGTCTGAAAGAGAAACTCCTAGAAATGCATATTCAATAAGGTCAAGTGCAAAAATAACTTTGTCCACGCCTTTTCAGTGCTAATTCATCACTGCGTGTCTTTAGTAAAACCTGACAGTATATTTTAACACCAAAAGACGGTTTGCGCAGGTGCAAGCTGTTAGTAAAACTGGCCCTTTATTTCAAGTCTTTTAAAGCCATTTAATAGCTTTGTGTGAGAAAGCTTTTAGGTTGTTATTCACTGATAATCTTTGAAAAGCATGCTTTTGAGCCATCTTCACCATGCATGATATGAAATCAGCTTGGATACTATGTAGTTAGTGCTGTAATTAACTAATTTTCAATTATAATGGCAAAAGAAAGTTCTGAAATGTTCTTTTGCCGTTGAAATGACTGGGGAAAAGTATCCCAATCAAACTGAATTCACCCCGTGTATATACTATGTTTAAATGACAGACACTATGGAACACATTTGTAATAGTGGGTTAGTTCATCTTTTAGCCACAGAAGGCATTTGTGCAGTCTTTCCTAACTCAACCAACCCCGCCATTGTAAGAAAGAAAAACAAAATCAGCAACTGAGACACATGTAAAAAGATAATTGCAGATTGCACAGTTTGAGCTCCACACATTTCTCTCGAGTACATTGTGTGAAATGCGAGCGTGGGAGCCATTAAATTCTCACATAGATTGTGTCCAAGTGGAGAGAAGAGAGCAAGCTGTGGGTTTGGCTTTCACTCGCATCACATTCTCTTCTCTAATCTAGTGGAGAATCACCACAGGCTGTTTACCACCTGTTCGGTCTTAATGGACAGCCGTAGTTAACATTTTTTCAATGCAAGTTTATCTGTTATACATACATTTATGCCCTTGAGTCAGGCTCGTGCTCCATTCAGAATTAAGTTGAGAGTGCATTTTATATTTCAATTTAATTCCCAGAATGCTCTAATTTAAGTCTTCGAAATGGAGCCAAACAACATGAAGGGGCTTACAAGATAACAGAAAAATATCTGTTCTTCTTTTGTTGAACTAATTGAAGTCTTCCGTTGCATGATTGTTTTAAATTTCATTGAATTACAATTTATGATTTTTATAATTTAATAAAAAAAATTATTGCCAATTTAATATATAATGAAGAGTTTTATTTTATTATATTATTTCAAAGGTTTATGTTCGAAGCCCATCCATATATTTTGTATTCCTGCTATCATCATGTAATATTGACAATGCTTGTTTTCAAATTTTTCATTGTAACTGTATGTTTACAGTTACATTTATGCATAGCATTATTCATTTAGTATGTTCTTCAATAAACAGAAAAGTTATGGATTTTTTGTTATTAGTTATTTTGTTATTAGTTATTGATTAGTTAGGTTTTTAGGAATTTAATTTAGATATGAGTTCAATAATTTTAATATATTAAGGATATTTTTAATCCAACTTTACATACTTTAAAATTTGACATTTTTTGTGTGTTTTGAAATACTTTGAAGTCATTCTACAGCCACTTTGTGAATCTGCTGAGCCGCCCTGTTTGAGAAACACTGTCATAAACTGAAAGAATATCTAACAATGTATTGATTTCTTCATGCAAATTGAATTTAATCTAATTTCAGCTATACTTTATTTTAATGAACTTGTCTAATTTTCGACATTTACTTCTATCTAAGGAACCAGAGCAGTATGTGGATTTCAGTGATGGCATCTATGTATCCAAGATAGTGGAAAACGGAGCAGCTGACAAGGCCGGACTGCATGTTCATGACAGGATCACTGAGGTTTGTCAGTTGGATGCAGAATTTGCTTTTAAATTGCAGGTAGTGCAAGTTTTTTCTTAGACAGGATGAAGACCAAAATGCTGGATGCAATCCAACTCCACACTGTGGAAGAAAAAGGTCACCAAGACAACCACTAGACAGATGAAAGCCAAAGGAGATAGACATCATACTGCTAGTCTGAGCTGCTCAACTGGTGCCAATGTTTTCACAGTCTGTCTGTTAGATTTGTCAGATCTAGTTAGACTAACAATGTTGGCGCCATTGTAGGTTGATTTCACACTGGGCAGACTTCTTTAAAAAAGGGTTAGTTAGTCTGTTCATCCAGCAGTACTCTTTCAGATATCTAACAGGAACAAAGTGTTTCATATATAAAAGAGAATGCTTTCTATAAGGGTACATAACAATGACAACACAACATCAAGATTGTAAATATCTACAAAATGTGACATCTGTGCCCATCCAGAATGCTGTTAAAACATCAGCTTGTCATTGAATGTCAAGAAAAAAGGCATGTTTTCATTGAGTGGCCTCTTATATGAGCAGAGAAGAGCATGATGATTTTTTTCTCGACTCACTTTGTCTCATGTGGGCTCTTTGCTGTCTGTCTGACGTGATGAACATAACAATGGCCGCTGTGTGTTTTTAAATATGTGCATCACACTCGATTTGTTCCCCAAAGAATGCATGATACAACTGCTAGTTTCAAAGAGGAAGTCAGACATGTAGCTTTTGTGGTGGTCTCAGGGCTCGCTTTTATAAACCGAGAAGGTACAATTGGTTCAGAGATGACATTTTAAAAATGTATGCTGTCATTTTTTTGTGAATCACAAAAAGAGAAATTATAAATTATAAGTAATTAATATGACTTCTATGGTGTATTGCAGGTTTTTTGAAGCCTTGAGTTTGGATTTTTAGTGAATAGTGACTTGAATTTTGTTCTACTCATACAGAGTTGTTGTGGTACATACTTGGAATATTGCTCACAAAGTCAAATACAACTTTCTTCTCTATGGTATTTTTTTCTTTTTGGGTATTGATAGTCTTGATCATTATGGATATTAGACTATCTCATTCAGTACTGTTTATGCATGACTACATTAGCAATTAAAAAGATTAGCAGGGCTCAACAAATAATATTTCTGTATGCCCTGCCAATATTTTCATGGACCCTAACACAAAAAAAAACAAAAAAAAACAAGACAGGTGGAGCTGGGGGAGGTGGAAGGTTTCAGAGGAACTCGCAGCAGGAATAGCTTACAGTGAACACTAAACCAGTCTATTTAAGTGTTGAAAAAGCAATCTCATTCGCTGCAGAATATGAGTCCAACTCAAATCAGCTTGTGCCATGTAGTAAACGATGTGATTGCTAGCGGATTGCATGTTAAGGACCAGCCTGACCAGCTAGAGTTTCAATGCTGAACTAGATGTTTATATTTAATATCACATTTTATATTTAATAAATATGTCTAACATTTTATATATTCATATTTGATTAAATATTTATATGATTTATAATTATACTTTTTTTCATACATAAATTGAATAATTTCAA
Organism: Barbus barbus; assembly: GCF_936440315.1. Lineage (NCBI taxonomy): Eukaryota > Metazoa > Chordata > Actinopteri > Cypriniformes > Cyprinidae > Barbus > Barbus barbus. The sequence goes on from NC_136719.1 coordinate 8,462,084, forward strand.
CAAATTATTGAAAATGATGGTTTACATTTTTTAAACTAGCTAATTTGTCTGAACAAAACCTCATCAATGCTCAAATAATTTTACCTAGCCATCAAATTTAAAGTGTTGACAGCAGAATTTCTGACCAAATTTCACATAAGGCCAAAATATTTAAGTTTGCAAGCTATAAAAATGCATGTACATAATCCAAAAATGTGAGCTTTGATGCCAGCCTCTTTTTTTGTTGGTCTCCGATGAGTAACTGTTTGTTCATTTCTTTGTTTTATGTTACTTTATTTATTAGCTGTGTGGGAAAGCAGTAAAATATGCTTGCCCTGTCATGTTGCACTGACATTTCGATGTGTTTGTGGATGGATTACCTAAAGGCTTTTCTGCATATGCTAAAAGCCATACCCAGGTGATTCATATACAGTAAGCATGTTTGTGACATCCAGTAAATCTGGAAAAACAAACTATTGGAATGTTTTTCTCCTGAGTTAATATGCACGGGCAGGACAGCTACAAGCACATTATTTTCCTCCTTCAGGTTGTGGGGTTACGAAAGCATTCCAACGCTGATACTTTCATTAAGCGCACCGGTGTGTGGTGAAAACAATAGCTGTGAGCCAATTCAGAGGTTAAGACCACCAACATGGGAGGTCAGTGTCAGCAGGGCAGCAATGATATTTTAGCCTGCAAAGTTTATAAAACGTGCTTTGAACTCACATCTCGCACTAGGTGGTCAGTTGAATCCTACAGGAAAACTAGGGTAGAAGGCATTGATCTAGGTCGGAGCGGTTTTGGAAGAAATAGGAAATATGTTTGAAGGAAAATTCTTTCTAGATCTTGATTTTGTTTTGGGGGTTTTTCGGAAGAAACGAGCCATTCTCAGGCTCTCTGTAACTCAAGCTTTGCCTTTGAACTTGACAGACCACAATATAACTCCCCTCAAGAAAAGTGATTCAAGAAAATCACTCCTGTGGCCATATGTTCTCAGAAAACTCAGATTATGATCCATCAGCAAAATCCTGTGGGACCAAAAGGACGCTGTCCTCATAACAATGACAAGGATGTGCCCTTGTTAAGCGATTGTCTAATGTTCATTAATGACCTGGGCACTTTATGTAGAGGTCTACCTCAGTTTCTCTCTATTCTTTTGAGAAACAGTGTTGAGACAGACTCCTTTGATCTCGGTGTGCTGTTTATGCGAGTTAAACCCGGACACCGCCTTTCTAGACTTCAAATCTCCAACTGCTGCTTAGAATAATCACAACACGTGGTGAATTAGATTAAAGATACAGAGAAAAACATCAGAAAGGATCATGGAAAGATTAGAGGAATGAGGAAACAGGGCTCTGATAATGGTCACTGAGCCGAAAGCAAGCTCAGTGAATGAAGATAATGCAAACTCTGTTGGACCTTAAGACTAAAAACACTGTGGTGTTGTACAGCTTCTATGTTACATAATGCAGTTGCTGCTGTTATTTCATGAGTGGCCTTGCCAGATTGTTCATTTTTGATTTGTACACTGTTCTTTTTTGTTTTTGAAATAAGTCTCTTAAGCTTATTAAGTGCATTTATTTTATTAAGTAAACAGTAAAATTGTTAAATATTACTACAATCTAAAGTAACCGTTTTCTATTTTCAATGTAATTTATTCCTGTAATGCAAAGCTGAATTTTCAGCATCATTACTCCAGTCTTCAGTGTCACATGATCCTTCAGAAATCATTCTAATATACTGATTTGCTGCTCAAGAAACATTTCTTATTATCAATGTTGAAAACAATTTTGCTGCTTTATATTTTTTGTGGAAGCCGTGATACATTTTTTTTTCTGGATTTTTGAAGAATTGAAAGTTTAAAACAATAGCATTTAAAGTTTGTCAGTTAACACTTTCATCAGAGTGTTTGCTCATGATATTAAATATCATGGGTTTTTTATCTGATTGTTATGATCTTAGGTTGTATTTAAAGATGACTGCATTTTCAGATGATAATTCTTGTGGATGCATCTGATGCTTTACTGCAGAAAATTTCAAAGTAAATGGTCCATTCTTTAAAGCCATTTCAAGTCATGATGACTCTGAATTTTTCTTATCATATTCACATGCAATACATTTACAGTAATTATAGTTAAGTGTGTGTGTGAAACTAATGAGATTAATTTGAGGAATGTGTTTCAGCAAAGGCACATTACATGACAGTTTTCTTGAGAGCTGATGTACAACCTCACTCAGCTGCAGCAAAAGATTCATTAGACCCCGAGAAAAGAACAAACAGCAATTCATTGGTTCAGTTACGCATATTTTGGAGTTATATCATTAGAAACATCACAAGGATGTTAAATGTGGATGCTCTGATGGGTCATGAGGACATGCAGTAGCTTTGACCTATTTCACACTCTAATGTTGACAGCGGCACATTTAACACCAGCAACGGAATCAACCTCAAGTAGTCTGAGACTTTGGAGTCTGAATTGCATGATTTGACTTGCTGTATATCTTCTGATTTTAGCATGCTGATATCTGCATAGGAAGCATCTCACTTGGAAGTTGAGTTATTTTTGAGCTGTGAAGTAATGGCAGCAGGCAGGGGCGGACCGGCCATAGGGCAGCAGGCATTTTTCAGTGCAGATCTCATCACACTTGACAATGGTCATGTGCATTGTTGTTCAAAAATGCATAAGACCAGATATGTATTGGCTATTTAACTATGTCATAAAACAATAAAATGGAATGATGATCTGAATTGACATTAGATGATTTATTTGATATGGTAATCTCAAAACAACCATAAACAAAACCAGGGAGATGACTTTCCCATCAGTCAGCATTCATCAGTCTTTCAAGCAGATCTATAAACATTCCTCTGGTAATTTATCATCAAATTATGCATGTGTTGAGTTTATGCTGTCTTGTGCAAGAGATTATCTGATGTAAATATGGATATATCATTTACCACGTGAACACAAAGTTTTAGGAGTGGTGTCATGTTTAATGCCAGAGTGAATCCTGTAAATCAGGGGGTTGTAAGTCTTTCTTGGCCATTTTGTGTTCATCTGAGAGCCACAATTACAAAATCATGAAATATGGCATAATTACTATGCCAGTTCATTTCTTTGCTGTGTCTGTCTAAAGCAATTGAAATTGCTTCCTCCTTTCACAGACTCAACAAAACGACTTTTGAACTCAAATGAAACATTTGCACATGACCACAAAGAAGCTGGATATGAAGATAAAAGTCTATGTTGGAACTGATTAAACACAATCAGTAATAACCAGATTAAAATAGCTTATTGCCTTCAGACATTTACCATGGTAACCATTATTTCTGCCAAAAATACAAAGTTATTATTGCAATAAAACTCTTAAACTGAACCACAACAGTCACTGAAAATTAAATGAGGATTATTAAACATGGAAATAACTTTTTATATTATTAGAAATAATTTCAGTAACTATGGTAGCAGGCAGAAACTATGGTAGATATTGGTAATGAATCACAAAAAAAAAAAAAAAACATTCAAAGGATTGTTTCAAACAAAAGTGCGCAACTAGGGAAATTATTGCATAACATGTCTCACCCCAACATTTACGGGTTTGTCTTCTGTACTTACAGAAACGTCACCCTAAATTATTGTTCTGTATGTGTACAATATACAGTTGTGAAATTAGCTTTAACACAGCTTTAACATATAACCACACAACTGTATACCTAGATACTAAAAAAACTTGGTGGTATGATGGTAATTTTAGACATGCATTTATAGCGCCAGAACTGTAGGCTTGGCAAGCTCACTTTGAAAAGTCTGGAACAGACAAGCTCTTGTGCTCCACAGATTTGACTGCTTGTGTCTCTCAGGGAAGGAAAAATGTGAGAAAGAGCAAAGTATTACACTTAAAATTCTGTTAGAAACCTTAAAAAGAAACTCAGAATACATGATGCGTCATGTAGAATGTAAGTCTTTGCTTTTATTAAATATAGATTATGACAGAGTAAGACATGTTTGAAAGATTAATAATTGTCGACTGATATGGATTTGTGTCTAGACAAATTATACAAAATTACGAAGTGACATGTACACTCACCGGCCACTTTATTAGGTACACCTTGCTAGTACCGGGTTGGACCCCCTTTTGCTTTCAGAACTGCCTTAATTCTTCGTGGCATAGATTCAACAAGGTGTTGGAAACATTCCTCAGAGATTTTGGTCCATATTGACATGATAGCATCACGCAGTTGCTGCAGATTTGTCGGCTGCACATCTATGATGCAAATCTCCTGTTCCACCACATCCCAAAGGTGCTCTATTGGATTGAGATCTGGTGACTGTGGAGGCCATTAGAGTAAAGTGAACTCATTGTCATGTTCAAGAAACCAGTCTGAGATGATTTGAGCTTTGTAACATGGTGCATTATCCTGCTGGAAGTAGCCATCAGAAGATGGGTACACTGTAGTCATAAAGGGATGGACATGGTCAGTAACAATACTCAGGTAGGCTGTGGCATTTAAATTATGCTCGATTGGTACTAAGGGACCCAAAGTGTGCCAAGAAAATATCCCCCACACCATTACACCACCACCACCAGCCTGAACTGTTGAGACAAGGCAGGATGGATTCATGCTTTCATGTTCTTTACGCCAAATTCTGACCCTACCATCTGAATGTAGCAGCAGAAATCGAGACCCATCAGACCAGGCAATGTTCTGACCTCTGACCCCATTCTCCTCTGACCTCTGACATCAACGAGGCATTTTCGTCCACGCAACTGCCTTTCACTGGATATTTTCTCTTTTTCGGACCATTCTCTGTAAACCCTAGAGATGGTTGTGCGTGAAAATCCGAGTAGATCAGCAGTTTTTGAAATACTCAGACCAGCCCGTCTGGCACCAACAACCATTCCACGTACAAAGTCACTTAAATCCCCTTCCTTCCCCATTCTGATGCTTGGTTTGAACTTCAGCAAGTCGTCTTCACCACATCTAGATGCCTAAGGCTACGTCCACACGAAGCCAGATTTCTCCCTATCCGATCTTTTTTTTTGTCTCAAATTCCGTAAACACGGAGTCGTCTCAGGAAATATCTGCGTCCACACGGAATCACTGAAACCGACTGAAAACGATGTAGTACACATGCCAGACCAATATGCGGCGCTGTAATTCTGCCACAGAGATACACAAAAAAACAGAGAAGAAGACTTGCACCATGTGCGTAAACCTTGCGCGCTGAATACAAACTAACACACAAAGCAGAAGATTTTGCTTTAATAAAGTTAATGAGCTCAGTGGGTTCTGCAGCACGAACACAGGCACGTAGTCTGACATTGTTGTTGTTGTTGTTGTCGCTGTTATGTGACGTAGCGTGTCTGATTAGGGGCGAGACGTGGGCTGATGACGTCATCGTTACAGAAAATATACGGATTCGCCGTCCACACGAAAACGGCATTTTCAAATTTATCCACCCTGGGACCCGGTTTCAAAAATGATCGGTTTCACTCTTCGAAAACGCCGGTTTCGTGTGGATGAAACGCCTATACGGTAAAAAATGTATGCGTATACAGCGAAACGCGTCTTCGTGTGGACGGGGCCTAAATGCATTGACTTGCTGCCATGGCTGATTAGCAATTTGTGTTACCAAGCAATTGAACAGGTGAACCTAATAAAGTGGCCGATGAGTGTACATGATGAAGGCTAATTAAATAGTCCCAAATCCACAAATATTGTCTAAATATCAGCAGGTTGTAATATTAATGATCATTAATTAATTATGGTTTGTATGTACATAGTTATAGTCATTTATCTCTATTATGCCTGATCATATCAAACAGAGTTTGAATAAAAAGCATCATGTATTGGGCTGCCAGCCGTTAATTTGCATTAAAATGTGTGCATGAATTCAAATGCCACATGCCTTCATTACTTCTGAATGATAAACAATGATTGCTAACCATACGACAATCCAGATGTCGCTGATGAATGTATTAATTCATTCTGAAATTAATTTGAGAAATTCCAATTGATGAATCTGAACTGAGCTGGCAAACACAATGCAGATTTGTGCTTTGAATATGTATTTAAGGAAGTAGAATGGAATGGAACTCTAAAGTTTAGTTTTAGTTGTACCTGTAATTCTGAGTTTTGCAACTCTCCTGCTATGTATCCCAACTCTAATGAGTCTGTTTTCTCTCACAGAAATAGATAGAGGTATGAATACAGACCCCTGTAGATTTATCCATTTACTGCAGGTTAAAATGCCCAGAATTTCCTCTGCATTGACCTCCAGTGAAATGGGACTCTGGTCTTAAGTTCAGCCTTGCTTTTCTTGGCATCCTCCATTTCTCTTGTGTAAAGAAGGCTGAGCGGCTCTTTTGTACAATTGTTTATTCCCATTGTTCCTTTCAGGCCATTTTAAAACTTGAAAGCACGATTAGTCTCAAAGGAAGTACCTTCTCTTGAATTCTGTGAATGTGTGTTATTTTAGGAGCACTGAACTGAAAGGCATGTCTTTGCAAAGCAAACTGCTACTGCGCTCCCCTGCAAGTTTTTTCAAGTAATAAAGACATGTTTTCATGGCTTATTAAAGACAAGCAGCACCTCTTTTCCTTCTCACAGCTTGTAAGGTCATCTTATATAAATAGCCAGAAAACGGACCAGACCTGTTTAACTACAGCATTATGTGATTCACCTGGTGTTAACAAATGATGACTGGATCATAAAGCACACACTGTCTGTGTACAGTACCTGTTATGTGTAATAGTACATTAAAGGAATGAAAATTCATTATTTACTCTCCATCTTTTTGTTCTGAACCTGTATGACTTTTTGTTTGTCATCAGTGATACACAGCTCCTGTGCTGCAAATCTGACAATTTTTTTATTGTGTTGTTGTACATATTAAATCAGTTTTGAAATGGTGTTATCACATCTAAGATGGCACCACAGATGGCAGCTACAGTGCTTTGCTCTTCATTGTTTGTATTGTTTTTGTTTGTTTTTCCTGTTTTTTGTTTTTCAAATACAATCAGTTTTACCAGGGATGACCTGCTGAACATTCGGCATAGCACACCACAAAATCTTTTACCGGATTTTGATTATTCGGACGTTTTGCTGGTCCTTGTAGTTAGCGGAGCCGTAGCTCTGGTCAAACACTTCAGGACACGCAGATGGGGGAAACGAGCTGGTGCGTTTGTGAAGCTTCGTCAGTGCGGATTTAGAACTGTGTTGCCTAGCATCCATCTGGCGAATTTACGCTCTCTACCCAACAAAACGGACGAACTCCTTCTGCTCTCCCGGACAAACAAGGATTTATCTAACTCTGCTGCTCTGTGTTTCACGGAAACCTGGCTGAATGGCGACATACCGGACAGCGTGCTACATCTGCCTAATTATCAGCTGATCAGAGCAGATCGGGACGTGGAATCAACGGGGAAATCGCGCGGCAGCGGGACGTGCTTTTACATCAATAAGAGGTGGTGTACAGATGTAACTGTCTTAAAGAAGATGTGCTGTTCTGATCTAGAAACGCTCTTCATTAACTGCAAGCCGTTCTATTTGCCATGGGAGATTTGTTCGCTCATTCTCGTGAGTGTCTATATTCCACTGCAAGCGAACGCGAGCTCAGCTTTACAGAAACTCGCTGATCTGATCACAGAAAAACAGCACCCAGACTCTGTTTTAATCATTCTCGGGGACTTTAATAAAGCAAATCTCTACCGCGAACTGCCAAAATATAGACAGCACATCACATGTCCCACCAGAGACAGTAATATATTGGATCCCTCTTGCACAGCGATAAAGGACGCATATCACTCTGTCCCACGGGCAGCTTTAGGACTCTCTGATCACTGTTTGGTTCATCTCATACCGACCTACAGGCAGAAGCCTGTATTAAGATCTGTTAAAAGATGGACTAATGAAACAGGGCAGGATTTACAAGCCTGTTTCTCTCTCATTGATTAGGCTTTTTTCGAAGCTGCTGCAAATGATCTGGATGAGCTCACAGAGACTGTAACATCTTATATCAATTTCTGTGAGGATATGTGCATTCCTACCAAGAGTCATCTAACTTACAACAACGACAAACCATGGTTCACTGCAAAACTCAGACAGCTCCGTCAGGCCAAAGAAGATGCTTACAGAAAGGGGGATAAAGTCTTGTATAAAAAGGCCAAATACACACTGGAGATCAGAGTGGCAAAGAGGAATTATTCTGGAAAGCTAAGGAACTAATTATCTTCCAGTGATTCTGCTTCAGTGTGGAAAGGTATGAAAGATATCACCAGTTACAAGACACCATCCCCCAGCACTGTGGAGAATCAACAACTGGTAGACGACCTGAATGAGTTCTACTACAGGTTTGAAAAATCACCTCACACCCGCCCTGAACACCTCTCCACACAACCATTCACACCTCCAACATCCCCCCTCTCCCCCACACCTACAATTCAGATCAGCGAAGATGACGTGCACCAGGACTTCAGAAAGAACAAAACAAGGAAAGCACCAGGTCCAGACGGTGTGTCACCAACCTGCCTAAAAATCTGTGCTGACTAGCTGGCCCCCATCTGCACACAGATCTTCAACGTCCCCTCATACTTCAAATGCTACACCATCATCCCCGTCCCAAAGAAACCCAAAATTACTGGACTTAATGACAACAGACCTGTGGCTCTAACATCTGTGGCCATGAAATCATTTGAAAGACTGGTTTTGGCTTATCTGAAGGCCTCCACTGGACCCTTACTGGACCCCCTGCAGTTTGCCTACAGAGCAAACAGGTCTGTGGATGATGCAGTCAACATGGGACTGCACTTCATCCTGCAGCATCTGGACAGACTATGGACTTATGTGAGGATCCTGTTCGTAGACTTCAGCTCCACTTTTAACACCATCATCCTGGACACCCTTCAGAATAAACTGACACAGCTCTCCGTCCCCACCTCCGTCTGTCAGTGTATCACCAGCTTCCTGACAGACAGGCAGCAGCTAGTGAGACTGGGAAAATTCACTCCCAACACCCGCACCATCAGCACTGGAGCTCCTCAGGGTTGCAATTGAAAATTATTGTACTACCTACACTATATCCTACCATAACCAAACTGACAGTGTTAACAAAAGCAACATGATACAGAAATGCATTTGCTGAAGCAACCATGCCCATTTAGATTATGTCTACAAGTCTTAGAGCTTTTTTTGTGACTTATGTTTCACAGGATCACTCGTATCTGAGTGCTACATCTCAAATGCAATACTGTACCAGGTGAGCTACTGAGCAAGTTTACTGCATTAGAAAAGCCATACATATGCAGCAGCAATGTGATGTAAATGTAAAAATATATTAGTTTACAAATTGTGCACTATGGCAAATGTGTTTTGAGGTCCTATTGTGCAAAGAACCAAGTCTTTAATAATCAGTAATCTGCCCCTGTAATAAAAGTTGTTAGTGTTTCATAGTGAATTGTATGTATAGGTATGTTTTGGAGTTTTGCACAAATGTAGTTATGGGTTTGTATTTCCAATGAGCTTGGGTTGAGTAAACATGCACTCAGGTGAATCCAAAACCTCCCTAAATCTAGAAAACTTTCTTAAAGAGATAGAAAAGAAGATATTTTGAAGAATGTTGGTAACCAAACAGTTGCTAGTAGCCACTGACTTCCATTGGAAAAAAATAGACAGCAGCTGTTTAGTTACCAACTAGTCAATTTAGAAAAGAAGTACTTTTGAATATATAATCAAAAATATTGTTATTCTGACCAAATCTTAAAGGGCCAGTTCACCCAAAAATGAAATATTTAAACTGTCATTAATAGAAAAAAAATTCAGTGCGGTAATAAGCTCTTTCTTTCTTTCTTTCTTTCTTTCTTTCTTTCTTTCTTTCTTTCTTTCTTTCTTTCTTTCTTTCTTTCCTCAACTGATACATTTCTTTTGCTGAAGATAATATTCCCTTTAGCAGAAGCAGAATTAGCATTTAAAATGTTGCCTTGATAAACCAGACAGACAAAAACAGTAGACTGTTTGTTTTCTGTGTCTGTGGGGTTTGTATTAAAAGCAATGGGTCAGCTGTCAGCGGTTGAACAGGTTTTTTTTCTCCAGGATTTATTTCCAGAAACATTTATGCTTAATTCTGCAAGGCAGCTATGTAGCGTATTGTGTTTAAAAGCAGCTGAAGCCCTGGTCCTGGAAGCTAAATGGGTTTATTTGTGGTTGTGTACAAGTTGTCCTAAAAGTGCACAACAAAATCTCAGTGTGGCAAGTGCTTTCATGTCAGGATGTTGAAAACAAGTTTACAGGTTTGTCTTCTGTGGAAATCCTGAGTGAGTGCAGTGTGACTGTGTTATTATGATAATTGTGTTGATGTGTCGAAAGAGTATCTCACGATGAGGTAGAAAGTGATTGTGGAGAGTACAGCTCCTTTGCAAGCAAGAATAATGATACACTGAATCATGATTCATTAGAATAAATGCAATATACCATGAAAATGTGAGTGTTACAATGATTTTACCACAGTTAAGAGTGAAAAGACATGGTAAAATGACATAACATGCATAGGAATCAAACCCATGACCTTGTTGTTACTAATGCCATGCGCTACTGTTTTAAATACAGGAAAGCTACATGGATAATAATAATTAGCCTTGAGTTATTAATTATTGTTTGCAGAAAATTGCATTTATGAATAGTAATAACCAAAATAAGCCATTATTGCACAACTAATATAAAGATTTACAGTTCAAAAGTTTAGTCAGTAAGATTTTTTTAAAGAAATTAGTCATTTTATTTAGCTATAGTGCATTAATTTGATAAAGTAAAAGTAAAGACATAATGTTATAAAATATTTATATTTCAAATAAATATTGTTCTTTTGAACTTTCTTTTTATCAAAGCATCCTGAACAAAAATCAGAATCAGAGGAGCTTTATTACCAAGTATGTTTACACGCACAAGGAATTTGACTTGACGAAAGGAGCTTCCAGTGCAGACAAATGTATGTGAATGATTTACAGATCCTGAGCACCACTGACAAGCATCTGATCTTGTAAAATGTGTGGTAAGTACTGTCGCTCCATAGTATAAACAGAGTTCGTGTGATCTCGAAACTGAAAGTAAAATGCGATCGTGCATTCAAAAGCAGTTTCAATGCCCAGCATATTAATAGCGGCTCCCTGATGCCCGCATTTTATTTACAGTATAATTACCCAACGATATAACTGCGCAAGAAAGTATTGAAATATATATATTTCCCCTGTGTTTCCTTCCTGTGAGCCACTGAAATGAGCCACCAATCAGAGCAGAGCTCAACATTGAGCCGCACTGTGAAACAGCCAATCAGAGCAGCGCTCAACATTATTATTCTTGACCCTTCCAAATAAGCCAATAACAGACCGTTTCATTCTGGTGATAAATTTTAGGGTTGTAAATGGACATGTAAAACTGTTTCTGGAGATTTTTTTCCCTTACCTAAGCCACATACCTTCTATGTAGATATCAGAGAACAATTTAAAATATTGCATCAATGCATTCTGTGGCACCTTTAAAATAAATGGTTGAGCACCAAATCAGCATATTAGAATAATTTCTGAAGGATCGTGTGATGCTGAAGTAAGCTTTGCCGTCATAAGAATATTAGAGGTTATTTTATTTAAATCTGAAAGTTGTAATAACCTTTCACACTATTACAATTTTGAATGGTAGTGTATGATTATCTGGGGCCTAAAATAATAGAATAGGGTTTGTAACACTTTCATATAACTGTCCAGATGGTTAAGAATAGAACAACAGAACAGAACAGAAGAGTGAGTCATGGTTTTCCTGAGATGTTCAAAAGAGAGGGAGCTTCTCTCTGCATAGTCACAAAAGGTGACTCAGGCCTGACACTGTCTTCTTCCACAAACTGAATCATCTCTGCTCAGTTTACAGGCAGAAATAGAAGATATGTCCACAATGAACTACAGCACATCTGTCCAAAGACGTTAAGAATCTCTACAAAGCACAGAACTGATAAATCTCTCCCTTTCTGTAATGAATTGGTTCACTTATGCGCCAGAGCTGGAAATTTCATGACAAATGTATAATATCGATTCCACACTGGAGGTTCCTGCAACTAAATTATTTTTTAGAAGTGGAGTGTTTAATTTCTGCACCACTTTGCTAACGTAATTGCAAAAATAATGACTAACGCCATTGGTTGAGAAAGTGAAAACCCACACTTCACCTTTAAGTTGGCTGTATGCACTGCGGCAGACACTGCAGCTCAGTGATACACAACCTCAAACTGAGATTTTCATTAGGCTGATGGAGCACTGAGCCATGCAAGAGGATTATATAGACCCTGAGGAACAGCTTAATGATATCTGGATATCAGTACACATAATTGTAAAGGGACTTTCAACCCTTTACCGCTATTTTTACCATGTGCTTCCTCAGTGTTTGCATACATATTATGTATGTGCCCAATACATGCTGCATGGATTTACTGATCTGGAAGGACTGAATATTGCGTTTTCTTCCCCAGAGAACACCATGTGTCTGGTTGTCATGTGTGTTTGCATGGCTGACAGCCACCAAGATTACACAGCGTCTGCCATACTGTTAGTTTTCTTCCCTTTCACCAAGCTTAACTTGGTATTTTCATATGTAAATGTGTATTTTCACCCTTTTTATTTGTAGCATAATGGAGATAGGACATGAAATGATGAGGAGGGTTACAGGATCTGTAAACATCACGTTAGATTCAAACTCACATCACCCACATGAGCACCAGAGCTCAATGTGTCAGAGCATGTGGGCTAAGCACTAAGCCACAACTCCAAGTAGCGGTTAAATCGCTGAATCTTCAGTAATTCACAAAAACACATCTTTATGTTGATTTGTTCTTGCAGGCTGTGCTCATTGACAAACATACAGAGCCACCAGTGAAGTCTAATTCAAATTCACTCTTATGAGCTGGATCTTCTAATGAATCATTCGAGAAGACTGGTTAAAGTGGAATTAGTCAGATGAAGCCTTCACTTAAGTTTACACGACACCAGTTTCAACTAAAAATGGAGAACGTCTGCATTCAGGTCATTCGTTGAAAAAGATACTGTTATCGTCTCCAAGTAAACTATGAAAATGTGAATTTGTGAAAACGGTGAGGCATGCACATGCATAATACGTGTTCACATTATAAGTACGTGTGTAGACGTATAGTGTTATATCGCCACAAAGTAATATCGCCAACTACTGGCCTGGCATGCATAATACAGCATTTTTAGTTGTTTTTCTGTGTTAATGGGAATAGTTTTGACAACACTGTTGCCTGTACGCGAAACTTTTTAAAAACACAAATGTAAATGTATCCTAAATGAACTCACTGAATCAGTCAGAGCGGCAACTGAATCAATCTGAGTATTTTGTAAATTTAAAAAGAAAAATACTTAATATTTGATGAGAAATTTACGTTTATATATTAAAATATAATTATTTTACACTAAACGGTTCAAAGGTTTAAAATCAATATAATTTTGTATGTCTTTGAAAGCCTCTTATGCTGACTATATTTCAGCAATACCACAGCAGTGTTGTGGAATATTATAATAATTAAAAAAAAAATTCTATTTGAATATATTTTAATATGTAATTTATACATGTGATGCAAAGCTGAATTTTCAGCATCATTACTCCAGTGTCACATGATTCTTCAGAAATCAGTATAATATGCTGATTTGCTGCTCAGTAAACATTTCTTATTACTATCAGTGTTGAAAACAGTTGTGCTGCTTAATAATTTTGTTTCTAGATTTTTTTTGATGAATAGCAAATTCAAAAGAACAGCATTTATTTTAAATAGAAATCTTGTGTAACATTATACATATCTGTCACTTTTGATCAGTTGAATGCCTCCTTGCTGTATAGAAGTAATAATATCTATTTAAAAAAAATCTTACTCACTTGATGTAATTTCATCAGTAGCTCATCAGTATGTTCTTGTTCTGAAACTACTACAATAACTCTAATATATGAAAAGGAAATTTTGATTTCTCATACCATGAACCATTCAAGTCCTGCTCATTTCTGCAGTAATGTGGTCCGAGTCAATGAGCACATGATGTTCCTCAGTAACCTTTACACTATCTGTGACATGCCACATTACATCACAGGCTGGAGCCCATGAGCATTCATGTACTTTCGGAGGAATAACAAACAACAACACCCTCCAGTTGTGCTCGTACCGCTGCTGAGCGCTCTGACATAACAAAAGCTGCTCATTTTACTGCAAGAATTTTCCTATCGATGTGCTCGTGCCGGTAATTGGAGAAGTGAGCTTTTTAATTGGCCCCCAACAAAACATTTTCACGACTTGTTTCTTTTGAGCCACTTTTGAGGAACGTGGTTATTATAATCTTCGGTGATGTGGTGGATTGTTGATTACGGGTTAGAATAGTTTTTATTATTATAAAAACAACATAGTTGAGGATATAGACAACACTTTCCTTTAATGAGAGGGGGAGATGGCTGCAGTCAATGGGAGGAGGGAACAAGCTCTCACATGTGTGGCTTACAGACACAAATACAGACTCATGTTGGAGTTGTTGTGTCTGTAAGCTTCAGTCTCTTTTGTGATCACGTTTTGGAGCCAGTGTACTGTTTGCTGATGTGTTTCCACCATGGGCTGCAGTCTCTGTACTATACAGCAGTCAGATGAGCACTACAAACTACTACAAAGCACATGTCAGGTAAAAAAATGCATAGTTGTGAAATTATGTTGTGTTTTGGTTGACTTCTCAGAGTCATTTTGGTTTGTTTATTCCTCATTAACATACGCTGGGAGTAACGGCTTCATAGTCTGATTAAATTCAAATTAAGAAATGCCATTCATTTTTTTATTGAATTAATCATAATTTGATTAAGACCATTGAATGAACACATTTCGAATGCCTTGTTACGCGGTTTGTCTCTGGTGGTTGTTTTGCATGCTAAAAAGGTTGCGAAAGGTTACTTTGCCGAAGGAAGGAATGTGTTCTGGAGACTGTGTACATTTGACAGGGTCATGAGAGGGTCACACGCTACTGAAGAGACATGTTTGGCGTCTCATCAAAATACTTAATGAATGTGTGTGTTTGTTTGTTTGTGTGGTTTGGTTTATTATAGATCAGTGACGTTCCCACAATCCTCTAGTAATTACACGTAATTTAACCTCCAGATGACCTCCTGTATGGCTGAAAGTGTGAACTGAGCTCTTTAAAAGAGGCTAAAAAAAGGAAAATTGAGGTTAAATTCGAATATTAAAATGCAACAAGCCATATTTTTGTGCATAGTAAGAACTGTGAAATAAATAGACTTATTAAATTCAGTCCAATAAAACTATATTTTATATTTTAGTGCATCACTTAGCAGAAACTACATTTGGCAAATATTAATATTTATACACTACATTTCAGTGTTTGATTTTAAAACTTTTTTGTATGTTGGGTAAAACAATTGAAATTGTAAATAAAACAAGGATTATTTGAGTACATTTGACAAGAAAATATTATTTCAGGCATTTTATGTCATGTTTTATTCAATGTGTTACTTGCTGTTTCTTTGTAATTATTTCTGCAAATTGCTGGCAGTTTCTAGTAAAAAATCTGATTAATTCATCAGTCAAAAAAAGATCAACAGGTTAATCGGCTATCAAACTAGCTGAACCACTACATACAGAATGTGTCTTGCTTTAATGCAACTTTAAAAGTGGATGTAGTCAGGCAAAGGATGTCTTGTTGAATTAAACTCAAGTATATGCAGTGAGTTTTCTGCCCTGTGTGCCAAAAGGCCTAAGAGAAACCGTGTGAGTGAGTGAATTTAAAGTAGTTTGTCAGCTCACACATGAATGGGCACACTGACAAAGTTCCCATGTGTGTTATTGCTACTGCAAGATTCCAGAACAGACAGCAGATTGAGTCGAGGTCCCTGAGGACATTAGCTTTGAGATTTGAGTCTTACGGCGCTTTGATAAATGAAGTTCTCTCCCATTAGCTTACTGGCACATAGCCATTTCCTCATGCAATTCAAAAGCTTTTACACACCCTGTTGGACTTCAATCAATGAATGAAATCTCACTAACTGTGCGATAATGTTAAAACCGAGCTTCCGGTCATAAATATCTCTGTGAATTTGTTCTTGCACATTGAGGAACGGCTTTGCAATGTTTAGCCAAATGAATAGTTTTTAGGTCAAAAAGTCAGTGTTTCATGAGACAACATTTGCCTTGAGTATTTTGTTCTTGGTTACCAAATCATTAACTTGTATCTTGCAGGTTCTGTTCTTATGTGTCTATATATTTTTCTCACTCCAGTCAGCTAGAAATATTTATAAGCCTAGTAACTGAATTAACAGAGTAGAATGGATGGCATTAGACCTGCTTTGTCTTTCTGTACCATACACCTGTTTGTTTATAGTTTTAATATTCAGATTTAAACCAGGAGATTTTTTTTTTTTATTGTTTGTTGTGTAAAACAATCCTCAGCTGTCCCACCTGCTATGCATTACCTGGAATCCCGAATCCCCTCAGAAATCAGCATGTTTTTGGATTTTGACCTCAGATCTGGTTTTAAGGTTAATGTACAGCCAGCCACACATGGCACTCAAGTTCGGTATTACATTGCAAAATTGGGCTGACAATGCATATATAGAAGAGTTTTGCTCCTTACGTTATGTAGATCTACAGTCCGTTGAAGACCACTGTATAATGTGAAGTGAACCTTGCAAAAACAGAACTAGTATAGAATGCAAAGTCTTCTCGACTAGTAGAGCATGTAAAAGCAATGTCAAGGTTATGGGTTCGAATCCTAATGAAAATGCATATTGATGTATTTTGGATTCAATTTTTATACACATACATTTCAGCAAAAAAGGAAACATCCCTTATTTAGGACACTGCATTTTAAAGATAATTGTAAAATCCATGCTTGTTTGATGAACCATAAACAATTATTGCAGATGTGGCCAGAGCAATAAAATGCACTGTTTGTAAGTCGTTTGTAATGATGCTTCGTTCTACAGTTCAACAGGAAGGGCAGCTGATCATCCTCGCTGACACGCATATCCCCATGTTTGAGAATTTATGGCTTGGTGGAAGAGTGGAGTAACATCTTATAGCAAGAACTAGCAAATCTGGCTCGGTCCATGAGGATGAGATGAACTGAAGTACTTAAAGCAGCTGGTGGGCACACAAGATACTCAGTGTGACTTTTGATATTAACCTCCATTTTTTCAGGGACACATTATTCCATTTCTGTTCATCATTAGGAGGCAGTCATGGATTTTTAACCCAAAGGTCACAGGTTTGATTCTTAGTACCGGCAGGAATTGTAGGTAGGGGGAGTGAATGTACAGCACTCTCTTCCAACTGAACACCCATTTGCTCCCCGGGCACCTGCTGCTCATAGCTCTGGGTGTGTGTTCAGTGAGTGTGTGTGTGCACAAATTCAGAATATGGGTCACCATACTTGGTCACATGTCATGTCATTTTAAATGTCTGTGAACTTGTTCAGTTCATGACTCATGAGTTAAATCTTTTGATGTTCATACAAATAATATGTTAACAAATTTAAACATGTCAACATTAAAAGTTGAATGTGAGATGTTTCTTTCTTGTCTGAGTTTAGACACAAACTTACCCCCAAATGAAGTTACAATATCACTTATTACAAGGTTCCAATATACTATTGTTAGTAGCGGACTTTTTGCCAGGGTTAAAGAGCCTTGAATACTATGTATTATTATTCTGAAAACCTTGTCCCCACATGTCTGATTTTATTCAAACTCTTTATTCTGTAGGTAAATGGAAGAAGCCTTTCTGTTACCACCCATGACCAAGCAGTAGAGGCTTTCCAAACTGCCAAAGAACCTATTGAGGTTCAGATACTGCGCAGGACAGCACACAAGACTTGCAAAACTCTTAAACTAGGCCGAGGAATGGACAACAGTACTCAGACCAGCATTACGCTGAAAACCTCGAAACATATAGAGACTTTGGCCAAGTCACCTTCAACACCACATATGGCTTTGCTGGACAGTTTCCATTCACCTTCCCAGTAAGTGCTAATCAGTGTTTCTTTCACCAGCTGTATCAAAACAAAGAATCTTAACAGAAATTTTCATTTAAAATGAGATATTCTGTCAATGAGGCTTCAGTTAAAGCTAATTTTTCATTGAAGGTATCAAATGGCAAGATGTGACTCACCGTACCCCTCAGACTTCCATGACGGTGTACAGAAAGACAATGAGAGTAGAGGACTGGAATATGAGGTATTATGTTTGCATAGACTGTATTCACTCACTATACTGATCAATGCACGTTTAAATCATGTTTAATCTGTGTGTCTTCTGAGGTCATTTTAATTTTGATTTCATATACCCGCTAATATTTTGCCAAGACCACTTTAATTACACATGGATTTACCATGCAAATGAATCATCATCTATATATGTGCAGCAAGCAATACAAATTCTCAGACTGGCTTTGGCTTATGTCTTATGTTAACAAAGACTAAAATGTTAAATCTTTGTCATCAAAATCAATTACTTGTGTTTTAATAGGAGGTGGATCTGCAGAGGAAAAGCACTCAGGATAAGCTTGGCCTGAAGTTATGTTACAAGACGGATGACGAGAAGTCTGCCATTTATATTAGCGAGGTAGGGTTCTACAGTTTCTCAGGACAGTAATTGTTCAGGCAGTTTTTCCAACAATTACATCTTTGGTTCAGTACCTGCTTATTGTTGCTTTAGGTGCTCCAGTGTATTCACAGTTAAGGCTAAATACACTGTTCTTACCCTGCTTAGATTGATCCAGAAGGAATTGCAGCAAAAGATGGCAGAATCCAGGAAGGAGACCAGATTATACAGGTAGAATTTATTACATTGGGATTGTTTTGAATATTTTGGCTCAAACATAAAACAAAGCTTATTTTATTAATTCTTCATGTGCTGAAGATCAATGGAATGGACATCCAGAGCCATGAGGCGGCAGTGACACTTCTGACCAAGGTGGAGAGTAAGAATGTAACCCTCCTAGTGGCTCGACCAGAAAGTCAGGTCTGCTAAATGTTCTGTGCACTTGCAGATAAAGATTTTGGTCAATTACATTTGATTTATCTCAAGGGTTTCCAATCCTGCTCCTGTAGGACCACTTTTCTGCAGAGCTAAGCTCAAAACCAATTTAAACATCTCAACTAACTGGACCAAAATTGTACATGAAGGTGGCCTTCCTGCAGCAGGTTTGGACATCCATGATTGAAGTAAAAGAATGACACTGCATTTCGGTATGGTTTACAGGATGATGGCTGGTTGGAGGAGGATAGAAACATCTTAGTAGATGACGTGCACATGGGCACACTGGAGCAGCAACATCACAAGGTCAAGGAGTTCACTGCAAGTATGCTGCAGCAGGTAAGTTAATAAGGGTCAAGTCAACAGTGAATTGCTCACTTCATCCAATTAAAGGTGCTATCCTCACTATAAAAGTGATTTGCAAGCTATTAAAAGTTCTTCCCACTCTCTTTAACAGAGCACAAATGAAGAAGATGGAGGCACTACAGATACGGCTACTTTACTATCCAACCAGCATGAGAAAGACAGCGGCGTAGGCCGCACAGATGAAAGCACTCGTAATGATGAAAGCTCAGAGCAGGACATCTTGGGGGATGACCAGAATTCCCTCTGTGACACTCTCCCAGAAAACCACAAGAAGTACAACTATAATCAGGACACTGTCAAAAGTGGGGACATACATTTAAGCAATGACTCCTTCCTTTCGGCTTACAATGGAGACAGTGGAAACTTCCTTGGTATACCTAGTACGACATGTGAACGTTTCCGGAAACTGCTTGAATTGAAATCCCTTGTGAATAGTAACAGTCTTCAGGGATTTCTGGAGCATGATGCCACACTGTATGGAAAGGGGGTTAATGTAGACTGTGATGATCAGGAGATTCAGATGCTTAATAAGGAGTTGCTGAACATTGAGCTGGAATGCCTGAGTATCATACAAGCACACAGGCTTCAGGCTGAAGGTGGTGATCAGCAAGCCAAAAACCCTAGTGCCAAGCACTTTTTGGAGCAAGTCCACCAGGACCTCATCAATAACCAAGTGGACAACGAAGGCTCCACTAGTGCTTACAACACTGGAGAGAGCTGCTGGAGTTTACATCCTACTCTGGAAGCAGATTCTCTTGAATCCCAAAGGATGGTTGCTGGAGACAAGGGTAAAGGTTCTCCCATGCATAGACGCAACTCAACAACAGCATGCTCCAAACATAACCTCTCTCCCATTCAGGAGATCAGCCCTACCAAGAGTTTACCTGGAGATCCAGAGGTTACAAATCAGGGGAAAAGAAAGCAGAGTAAGAAAAAGAACCCAAGGAAGATTCTTCTGACTTCCTTACGTCATTCCTCGTACAAGAACACCTACATCCCAGCCCATGCACAACATTACCAAAGCTACATGCAACTTATCCAGCAGAAGTCAGCTGTGGAATATGCCCAGAGTCAAGTCAGCTTAGTCAGCCTGTGCAAGAACGCAGAAACCAACCCCACTGAGTCCAGGCCCAAGACGGGATGGAAAGTAAAGATTCGTAGCGATGGAACAAAGTACATCACCAAAAGGCCCATCAGGGACCAGCTTCTGAAGGAGCGAGCTTTGCGCATTCGAGAAGAACGCTGCAGCGTAACTACAGATGACGACGCAGCAAGCGAACTAAAACTGGGTCGATACTGGAACAAGGAGGAGCGCAAACAGCATGCGGCACTAGCCAAAGAACAGCGTCAGCGGCGGGAACTCATGAAGCAGTGCTGCATAGAGAGCAAAGAACAAGCAGGAGCACTGGACGACAAGAAGGAGCCTGATATTATCCAGCTCAGCCGTAAAAAGATGATGAAGAGGAGGAACAAGAGGATATTTGACAATTGGATGACCATTCAGGAGCTGCTGACACATGGCACAATGTCCACAGATGGTACAAGACTACATAATTCCTTTCTTTCTGTGACCACAGTATAAGGGATTGCGTGGTTTAGGGCACTTTACTAGTTTACTGTGTAAAATTGTGAGGGTTGGTGTGGGAAATCTTGCCTCATTTCAAGAGGTGGGTCATTTAGGGACTTAAGTATGAAAGAGATTTGTGAGACACAGTAGTTTGAGTATGTAACCGTGTTGATGAATTCAAGCAAACTACAGATTTCCTATCTTAATATTTTATAGAACTTGAGGGTGCACTAACATTGCAGTTTGTACTGAAATATTTTATTGAATGACTCATCATAGTTTGATGTAAGAACAGATGCAAATCTATTTTATGTGAAATTCTAGCTCTTATTTGCAGTTACTGTCCATTACTTCCATATCTCCCTCTTATTAAATGTCATGGCTAGCAATATTAGGTTTCACTTAAACATTGTGATGAAAATGAATTGTGTTTATGGCCCGATATTCCAAAGAGTTTTATTCAGATATGTTAGAAATGTCTCTGGTTGCCACAGATTAAGCATATCGCTGCTTTGAATGTGAACATTTATTGCTCTTCAGAAATACTGTTGAAAGCCCAAGCATTCAGTTCACATGGAGATCATACAATTTTCACTTTTCACAAAAGCAGTGAACACTTATAATCTACAAAATCTAATTTAAAAATTCTACATATCAAAAAGGAGCTGTGGAAATAGGTATGAGTAGAACAGCCTGTATACATGTCTGTAGGAAGCATGAAAAGTACAGTTTAAGAGATGTTGGTGTTGACAGTGTTGCTCATTTTAACCTTTATACAACTGTTTGCCATTGTTTGATGAACCAAAATGAAAATCTTATAACAAATAAGGACGGCTCAATAGTGGTTAAGCATAATGTGTCAGTCGAAGACAGGCTCACTATATTAAGTTACACATTGCAACCAACAGCACTCGAGCATCTAGTGCATGGAAAAATCACATTAGTCCATTTTAGAATTATTTACCAGCATCAGTGGATTAATACATGTCAGGCAGTTAAAATCAAAGAACCTAAAAATGAAAGAAAAATAGCAAAGAAAGGAAATCGGTCTAATGCTGCTATTGAGCACTTTGTGCTACAATCCAGCAGATGAATGCAGAAGGCAATATGAGGGGAAAGGGGTGTTCTCCTGGAATGTTTAGACACTGGTCTGCCGGTCAACGGGAATCCTGAGATCATCTGTTGACTGGACTAAACTAAAGGAAGTGCACACACACACACACCCCTCAAACATATGCACACATTCACACAAACCAAAGATTTGCCAAGGTTTCACTATTAGTAGAGCAGGAGAGAGATCTGACGTGAAATGAAAGGTGTTTTACCCAACAGCTTTAGAACGTGTTGATGTGGAGTTGATGGGCGCTCATGATTAGAACAGAATTACAGAAAACCGCCATGGACACAAAGCATTCGAGTTACTCAATGGCAAACGCTCCGCTCAACCACCAGAAAGATGAGCTTCCAGTTTTTTTAGTTGTTCTTCAGAGAAGAGCCCATATTAAGAGAAGATGCCCGAAGAAGGGTCATAAGGAGTAGATGTGTCACGAGAGGTCATCACAATGCCCTCCTCTCCTGGTCTATAAAGGATCTGCTAAACTCGCAGGATAAGTGATTTTTGGGGTTTTGTACAGTAGAGTGTAAAAATCAATGTGCGGCCAAACTTCAGTCTTGCTCCATGGTGTCATCTGCAGTCTCTGAGCTGTCTGAACTAATTTCTGCAGTGGCACTGCCCTCTGCCGTCAGCTCTGTGGAACTGCTGGGACATGCAGATGGAGTCTCTGCACTGGACACTCCCTCGTCACTGCTGTTATTGCTGCTGCTACTGCTGACTGGGTCATTTCTCTCGTCCGTTTCCTGAGCCTCGGCGCTCTCTTCCCTCTCCGACCGCTGTTCTGGTAGATCTGATTCGCTGCCAGTCGCCTGATTGTGGGAAGGGTCGGGTGAATCGTCCAAAGCGGATTTGTCAACCCCATTTTCTACGACCTCTGACTGTGTGCTTGAGGGTTCTGCAGAGAGAGGAGCAGAAAACGTAAATGTATGCAAACAGCTGCTGATATGCAAAAATATAAAAAATATTAGCACAGCAGTTACTCACATGACCAAGCTGGTTGAAATAAAACAAGAAACATTTATATTTGTGGCTTATTTTACACTGATTGAACCCAAATCCTATGGTCTGTTATGATTTTCAGTCACCCACATTCCTTATACACTAAGGAATGCACAATATATGCTTTTAGACCTCCAAAGTAAAAAAAGATTAGACATAAAAAAAACTCTAAAAGCCTGCGATTGCCCAGAAATAGCCTTCATGCTAAATCTCCAGTTTAAACACCAGACTGCCTGGCAAAGGGAGACGAGTACATTTTCTGAATGAGGCTGCGCACCAAACCTTCAAAATGGGATTGTGGGACAGGGTTTATGTGAACTCCAGGACGGTTAACAAATGGCATGAAAGTAATTTGGTTTATTATGTGGAAGCCTATTATAGCATAATGCATTTTTCATTGCTGCTCATGTCTGCAGAAATTGCCTTCGCCGTGCATGTTAGGATTAATTTTTGCCAGCGAAGGAACAAAAGCACGAGTGGTGAAAAAAAAAAAAAAAAAAGTGAACCAAACAGCACTTTCCATTTTTGGCATGTTCCCCTGAACAGTTACCTAGCTACAGTGTTAAACAGCTGCCTCTAGTACTCATGGTGGTACTCATGTTGATAACACAAATGCATTGTGGATCTGAGTCACATAATACAATATTAAAAAGACCTTTGGGTGGGGGAGACTCAGGTTTGGACCAAACCACATGTAAAAACAGCCTGGGACAAGCAGTTGACAATCCCAGACAACAGAAATAACCTTCAAATGAATGGGCAAGGTTCGGATGCTTCATTTACAATTGATCTGATATTCACAATCTCAGCTCATACAGGATGTTAGAAGTAATATCTCCTTGTGTGTATGCCAATGTCCACTCAACATAGTTCTGCTGGTAGTCAGTGCACTGTACCTTGATCTTCAGTGACAAATTCGTCAGGTTTATTATCCTTCACCTCCGCAGTGACGTCTGATGAGGACTGCGGTACATCCGATGAGCTCTCTGCTACCGATGTGCAGGGCGACTGCTTTTCATCCAGCTCCTTCTCTATTCCTTCCTCATTGTCATCTTCCTCCTCTTCAAACTTGAGTTTCTTTGCTTCATGAGACTCAGTGTTTGTAGCATCGTCATCTTCACGATGTTTACACTTCACTGGACCTCCGTGTGAACATTCTGCTTCTGACGCTGAAGGCTCACTAAAAAAGACGACAAAACCCGTTTTTAAACTCTGAATACACACTTCTACAGTCCATGAAATCATAATTTGAGTTTTGTGCTTTCATGCCAAGTTTTGAAGTCATCTATTTATAATTGAAGGTTTTTTTGTCCTCATTTTACAACTAACAATTTTCAGCTTTTTGTTATAAGGAGACATTAAAACTGTCTTGGAATCTTTATTATGCCATTTATTTTTGTTACTTCCTTTTAAGTATAGATTTTGTTGTAACACACTTTGATCAAACTATGAAAATCTAACAAAATAATGAATTATTATTCATTATAATCTAAACAAATAGTGAAATAAACCATTTTAATAGTCATTATGTGAAAATTATCAATGAAAAAAATTATTGTCCCACAGTTGTGGTGTCACTTCAACACAGAAAAATTGTCACAGTCACCCCCCCCTTCCTCAAAAGCTAAAGTACTTCTTTACCAGTGAGACAACAGTGTCAACGAGGAGCTTAAATGAAATGCGAAACTATGAAATGTGTGGGGAAAAAATAAGATAAATCACTTGTAAACTGAATTTACTGCAATTTATGCAAAGTATAGATAATATTAAGAAAATATTAGTAATTTAGATATGTAAAATGACAGCTGTGGAAAATAAGGGTAACTCTTTCAAATAAGGTTCATTAGTTAACATTAAATAATAATGAACGATACTTCTACATTTATGAATCTTAGATGTTCATTTCAGCATTTAATGCATTATTAAAATCACAAGTTGTGTTTGTTAACATTAAAGCACAGTGAACTAACATGAACAAGCGATGAATGACTGTATTGTCATTAACTAACATTCACAAAGACTAATCAATAATGTAATAAATGTATAGTTCATGTTAGTCATTCAGTTAATGTTAACAAATGACACCATATTGTAAAGTGCACCACTTAACTGTTCTTCCAAAAATACAAGAAATAAAAAAAACATTCAACAATAGGTCTACATCTATTGAACAAGAGTATCACATCCTGGTGTTTTGTACTTACTTGACTGTTCTGTCTGATTGCTCTGAGACTTGTTCTTTGCTTTCTGTGCTGTCAGGAAGGCCGTTGGTAGCTACACTGCTGGACAGGGAGAGTTTTGTTCTGTTCAGTGGCCTGTGTGTTGCTGGACCATTCACATTTCTATCACAGACAATCAAACATCAAGCCATCAAACAGTAAAATTATGTCCAACAAGCCTCTCTTTACAGTCAGCGCTAACATTTCAAACTGAATTGGTTTAGTGACCCATGAGGCTGATAAAGTTTCCACAATGCTGGTTAAAGTGATAAACTCACCTATCTGGAAACGCTGAAGTGTTGCCAGGGAACATGACACCATTCATTCTGTTCACACAACCTGACCCTTTTTTCCTGTAAAAATAAGAGATGTATTAAAGAACAGTTTGTGAACACATTACAGTGATAGTGAAAGCTGCCCACTCACAAAATAGAGCAGGAAAGAGTTGAACTTACTCTGAGGTAGGATACACACAACTGACCACCATCACATTCTGAAAATGAAAAATATTTCATTTAAACTGAGCGAAGAGAGTTAATCTGCTTTAAGGCTTTCAGAAAACAAGGCACAAAAAAAATTATTTCCCAAAGTTGTGTTTATTTCCTTGAACGCAACATACCTTCTCCACACCCCTGAGGAACTTGTCTGTTCCTGTGTAGTTTCTTTTTGGCTCAGTAAGAAGCTCACAAAGACGCTGAATAGTGAAAGGAATCCTGGAAAAAAAAAAATCTATTTAATTGAAATGTTTTTAAAAAGGGACTATGGAACAACTGTGGAATATGCATGTCGTCCCTTACCCGTTGTATCCATTGACGATTTTAAGAATCCTCTGCTTCATCTCATCAAAGGGAATGTACTCAACATTTGGATTTGCAGGTCCCCGTTGCTCTGGACATGAGGCCTTAAAATCATCCATCACTTTCTCCAGTTTAAAGAGGAAGTAACCTTTAAACTGAGACCACTGAATCCTGATGATGTAGAAAGCAATGATTTAAATGAAGGTAGAAGAAAAATATGAAACTTCACATTTACTTTTATTGTAATAATTTACTCTAAAAGCCCATTCTGATGCTGTGACCTCATGTGAGTGACAGGTTTCTGAAGGGGAGGGATTATTATTGACCCGCCCTCATGCTGCTGACACATTATCAGAGAAGAGACATCCTTGCGAGGGGAAGTTAATGTTTCAGTGTTTCCCCTAGGTTTATGGGAATGTCTAATTAATTAAAATCATGAAACTTAAACAATTTAACATCTAAATTATTAACATTTTTATTAATAATTATTAAAAGTTTAACAAAAATTATACGTTTAGGGCTCTATTAAATTTTATTTTTTTCCAACCTTATGTTTTATTGCCACCAAAGTCTGTGTTTTAGCATGTCTAATTATTTGAAAGCATAAAAACAAGTTTCATTTCTTCTTACAATAGCCTCATGATTTATCCCCTCAGAAATTCTGTGTCGTGTGTGCTCACTTGTGTGTGTGTGTGTGTGTGTGTGACTCCGGCGTGCGCGATACAGACCATGTAACTTAGAGCCAGAAAATAATATGCTGTTGTGTAAATAAGATAAATAACTTATGGCTATTTCGTTTATTTAATAAAAGAACAAGGTATAGACCTGTTCTATAGAAAAGGTAACTTTAAATGACTTCTGTTGTGATTTGGCACTATTGAGAAAATAAAATTAACTTGACCTTCAAAGGGGGACGGGGGTGCCGATGGGGGGGGGGGGGGCACACCCCTAATATAATGGCAGGGGAAACACTGTGTTTGATGAAAAAAAAAAAAAAGGGCACATTAAATACAAAATAAAGATAATGCACAGATTAATCGTTTAAAAATAAACCCTGCAATATTTATTTAAAAAATTAGAACTGCCAACTTTGATTTGTTGTTTGAGGAAGCCCTATAGAAGCCCATTTTTGCTTAAGGGGAAAGGAAAAAAATTAATTCTGACTTCCGAGTTACATTGGGTTTTATTCTCAGAATTTTCAGTTTATATTTATTAAAGCGTGATTATTTTATGGATAAATAGGTCTGTCTGGATCAGAAAATGTTTTTGCACATTTAATTTATTTAATTTTAATGCACAAAAAAAATATTACATTATAAGATTAACATTTCGTTCAAAGAATACATTTTATGATCCATGCAGACCCTTTTAATTATGAGAAGAAAACAAAATCTGAATTGTGAGACGTTAAAAGTCCCAAATCATAAGATATAAACTCAAAAACTACAATATACAAACTCAGAATTGACTTTTTCCCCGAAGTTTAAACCAGGCTAGTGTCCTTGAAAAAAAGTTGTCTATAAAAGCAATATTCTCTACAACAGCATCTGTGTGTGTGAGAACTGAACTTACATGGTCTCTCCTGTTTTTGCAACAAGTGATAGAAACTGATCCAAAATGGGGCAGGTTTCCTTTTCTCCCTTCTTCTCGAAATCTACAGTGAACAACAAAGTAAATAATAATGCTTCTAGTATAAATTTTATTCTATTTCTGTTTAATATCATTCCCGATACCTTACTTTATTTTGTTATTGTTTATAGTGTGCATTCATGCTTTGGTCATTTTGTATGAAGAATGCCAATGGAGCACTTTGAAACTGAAAATTCTGACATGGTGCTTGAATTGGAGAATTTACAATATAGTCATGGAGGACAACTGGATTATGGATATTTAAAAATATTTGTATACGATTTAATATCTTGAGTTTGTAAACAAAGTCAGCATCAACGATCAATGACAGTTTCAAGGCATCACTCAGTCAGCAACTTTGGCTATTCTGTAATTATTATACAACCCACTCACACTCTTCTACAAAGTTATGCCACACAAATAAAAATTTTTTTTTGCTGACTATGCAGCGAAGTTAATGCAAGTAAGAAGTTTCTGACAGTAACGTTAAATAAGCGACTTAGCCTGTGTATCGAGTGCTCACATAGTAACAGCAGTGTAGCTCAGAGCTAACCGGCTTTCTATCTGTTGCTGGGTTGCAGAGCACTTTATCAACTTCCGACCGGGTACATCAACTAAATCAACTCAAACACATTTTCTGTGTACCGTTGAGAACCAATCGATATCGATTACTCGTGATATTTAATGGTTTCCCCAGCTGGATCAGCACCTAGCATCGGCTGCTAGTTTGATTTCCTAGCTTAGCTTACAAGCTAACGAATTTACCAAACCTTTTCTGTTAACCGTTATTGGTCAGGTGGTGCCTGCGGTACCTCTAAATGCTCCCAGAAGTGTGTCGATTTCCATTGTGGAGTTATGTTTGCTACTCTGTGGTCTCTCTGAGTCCAGCTGGAAACAGAAAGATGGCAACAGCGACACGGAGAAAACAGCAGCAAATCTTTAATATGGCGTCGGTGACGTCACTACCTGTCTGCCTGCTACTGCGGCGCATGCGCAGAGCCTCGTGTTGATGAAACTTCATTGTTTGTTTATATAGCAATCTGTAACATTTGTGCTTCTATCTACTGAAGAAAGAAAAAAGGTTACAAATGGAACTTGTAACATGTATGTATACTAATTTTTAGTTGTTTAGGCAGAGGCAGTGATTTTTCAATCCAGAAAACGTATAATAAAACAGTTCTGGTTGGTTCTGATGCTTTATGTCTTGCTTATCATGGGGATGCATTTATCAATACCATGTGATGAATAATAGCACTAGAGAATAACAGAATAATAACAAAGGAATTTTAGAGCTCAGAACTTAATTATAGGAAAACGAAGAGCAGGGATGTAAACATGAACGGATATATAATTCAATAAAATGGAATGAGTTTAAATATGTCTGAATATATTTGCAAGGCACTGTAAATTAAAAGCTAACCAGGGGGAGGCAGTGTATGCACGAAAAATAAAGTGCATAAAAAAATAGTGGCTTTCTCCTCTCAGTTATCGCTAGCCTTGATTTAAACCCTTTCTATAATTTGTTCCTTTGTGATTCCACAAATAGAGCTTATACATGTATTACGTGCCATTAAACTTGCGTGACTTTTCTTTTTAACTGTAACGTTTAACGAGTGTGTGTGTGTGTGTGTGTGTGTGTGTGTGTGTGTGTGTGTGTGTGTGTGTGTGTGTGTGATTTTGCTGTCAGATTTTCTTGTGTTTCAGTGGAAGCAAGAACACCTGACCTTTTACTCGTTTGATATTTGTTTTTTTCATTTATGTCAAAACCTTTCTTTTCACTTTTTTTCTGAGATGTTTTCCACTTCTGTAAAACTTCTGTTTATTTTCACTGTGTAGTTAGATTTCATTTTCAGTGTAGTCTCAGTTTATATGGAATAATCCTACGAAGCATGCCATCATTTATTTATTTATTCATAATTGTTGCTATTTTTCTTCACAGGTCACAGTAAAGGTATGCCATCTGCAGTGGTCACAGCTTCAAACGAGAACATTTCTGTATAAAACATTTAGACTTTTAAATGTGCGCGAGTTATGATTGGCTCCGGGCGAGGTCACGTGACGGACCGACGCCTCGCGCTGCAGCGGTCAGCGAGTGCAAGTGTGCGATAACAGCAGCAGCGGCTCTGTCTGGAGCTCACACTGTACATTACAGAAGCCCCCTCCTCTGGAAGACGGTGTTTCTCCCATTATGGGCGACAAGAAAAGCCCATCCAGGTATAGAATCATCTAATTCTCTCTGTCTTTTCATAAAGCATCTCGCGCGTTTGTGTACACCGGCGAATAGCCGCGTAATGCTGTTAAAGTCTACTTATTTTTCCTGGTCGGATTTAACGGAAAAAAGCGCAGCCATGGCGGATACGGAGCCTTGCCTGACTCCCGGTATCCAGCTTTAGACAAAGGGAATTTAGGAAACGCCTCCTCTCTTCTTTTCTCTTCGCCTTTTTTCACCAGATAAAGCCAGTTTGCCCTTTAGGCATGCACAATCATCAGATTGCAAGTGTAATAGTGTGGTTGTGGAGGACGGGCGTCTCAATACAGCACGTAGTATTAGTAGTGCACCTGATGACATTTGCACTAATTAGGGTGCAGCATGCTATTTAAATACCCTAATCAATTCTCCCTTTAAATCTTGCAGGCCAAAAAGACAAGCCAAGCCCTCTGCAGACAACGGATTTTGGGACTGTAGCGTCTGCACCTTCAAAAACAGTGCAGAGGCATTCAAATGCAGTATATGTGATGTGCGGAAAGGTACATCTACAAGGTAAAGTGACACTGCAGCTTATAAGAGGGAGCTATGCATTCATAACCATCAGAAACCCAATGCACATGCATGCAGTGAAGATGTCAACATTGATATTTTGTCTCGTTGCTGTGGATTGTGTCTTTATCCATACTGACGTCATATGATTCCTGTAGAATTTCAATGACACTCTAGGTCTAGGACAGGCGGCAGGATCCGGCTGCTGTGGAGGTATCCTGGTCTGTGCGCAGGGCCCCATTATGTGATCCTATAGGAAATGGGAAACTGAAGGCTTTAAACGTATAAGATTTGCTAGTGCCGTGTTATGCACTCTGTTTGTTCAGTACTGTGCAAAATATGAAACGCATTGCTTGATGTATTGCTGTGGTTACTAATGCATTGCTGTTTTCTTGATGTTATGTGCTAGAGTTTAGGGTATTATTGGCGCCTATGGCATGCAACCATAGTCTCTGAAATGATATTTAAGTGGATTAGATGAGGAAAGGGGTCTGTCTGTCAAATCAAAGATCATAATATATAGGTCAATGGTGAAAGAATGCATTTTATCGTAGTAGATATACAGTATGTTCGTAGTTGTTTTGCAAAAGCAAAGCACAGATGGTAGTGTATAATTATTTTAGCTGTTTAAGATTTCCCAAAAGTGGATTATGGGATACAGCAGGGATTTTTCTGACACAATTCTAGGTCACTAATCAAATAAGCAAATTTGTGGCATTGAACTCTGTACAAAATATCAGATGTTTCCACCAAACCGATGCTTTTTGAGTCATTTTAAAAAGGATTTTTTAATTAATTTTTTTATTAAACTTCAATTTTTTTTATAGTTTTTATGAAAATAATTGTTAAATTGTGAAAATGTATGTGCAAAGTGTTTCCTTTTTTTTTTTCTTTTTTTCAAACGGTTTGCTCTTAAAATTGACAGATCATGAAAGAAACACCATACCCTTTCGCTCCATTACCTGTTTTCAGCCAAATATTCTAGTGGGATGAATGTGGCGAGTGCTCACTGGGTTTATCGCAGGTGTTCATATCTCTGCCAAAGTGACAGTCTTTTCATGTATTGTGTACGGCCCGAAGTACGCAGACATCTCCTCTTGGCATAAATCGCATGCTTGAATGTTGATTTTCTGACTTTGTTAATGCAACAGGTTCAGTCCCTGCTCTCTCATAGAGAGGTTGTTTGATGAGGCCGGGTTTATTATGCCGTTCTGAGTTGTGCTTCTGCTGACTTGAGTGAGTGTCGTCTATGTCTGGCCACTCTTACACACCAGAGTAGCAACAGCTGAGGGAATCAGCAGGGTACCACACAGACAGACACACAAACAAACCGGCACGGAAACCCTTTCTCTCTCTCTCGCTTTTAAGCCGTTCTCATGCTGTGAAGTGGACCGCACTTATAATAACGCAAAAAATGTCAAAGCAGTTTTTCCATTTGTCAGAGAGGATTTTTGCATAACTCAAAACTGTGGTAATACTCCATAATCACAGTTAATTGGTGCAAAACAATGTAATGTTTCCAGTCTAGGTGTTGTAAGAAAGGATTTGTGTTTATGATGTTGCAGCAAAGAGAATGTTAATTTGTATTTATTTAGCTGAATTAACGCAATTTTGTTCTTTAATAAGATTAGGGGATGGTGATTATGTTCTGTCAGTATGAGGTTAAATCTGGAACAGGTAATGTAATTAGAAAACATCATAGAAAGCCGCCAATCAAAGACTTGAACTGTCAGCAGGGTGTTATTAACTCTGAAATTGACTCGGAGAGGTAATGTTTTAAACCCAGAATACTTCCCTTGCTCATAACCTTAAAGCATCTCTCAATGCTGTTTGCTGTGCCTTGATATTGATACATGAACTTCATGTGTTTGAATTATTGATAGACTTAATGTATCATCCGAGAAATTGCCATTTGGAAAGTATCTGCATTGGTCAGTTAGCAGCACAGCATTTTTCCAAACCTTTAGAAGTTGTTGTTCCCCCTTGCATCAGTTCATATATAATGACAGCCTTTAAAAAGGGCCAATACACATTTTAATAATACCTCATGCAATGCACTACAGCCAGGATAAAAGTTTAAGACAGGGATTTTTTTTTTTTTTTTTTTTCATGTTTTTGAAAGCGGTCTCTTGCCTACCAAATTTATTTGTGATTGTTTGCATTTATTTGATCAAAATAAAGTAAAAACGGTCATGTTTTGAAATACTATTACAATTTAAAATAGCTGTTTTCTGTGGTAAGATATTGCATAAAATGTAATTAGGTTGTCTTGAGAAAGCCAACCTACTGATCTGCTATTTAAGCTTCTTCTTATTATTATTATTATTATTATTATTATTATTATTATTATTCTTATGAGAAGAGAATTTCTGAACGCATCTTTCAAGCTAGAACCACTAAACTCAGCCCAGCTCTTCAGACTGTTCTGACTCGAGTTGCTATATCTCTTCAGATTGATCGGATTTATAGTTTTCATAAAAATGAAGATTAAAAATCCCATAGACTTACATTGACTGAATGTTCAGGGGCCGGTTGCCCCAGCTGTACGTAAATTACAATTTAGCCTAGTTTTGACTAAGCTACAACTTACGCACTACTAAATATTTGTTCGTTGCACCATTACAGTTAGTTGAAGTGTAACTCTACGTATAAACTAAATATTTACGGAAGTGTCTGGTCAGGAGTAACGGTTGGAATAAAATAGCAGACTGGGTGAACTGCATCAATATACTCTTCTTTTACCCGACAACCTTCAATCCTTTAGACATATATGATGCTGCTGACATTTATACTCACATACATATTAATAGAGCGAACAATATGTGAATAAACCTACTTGGTTTTTATTAGTGCGTCTTCAACACCCCATCACACTCTGTGAGCTTCGGTCCGTGTTGTGCATTTTTTTTTCTTTCAGTATTTATTGATCCTTATTTCAATTACAGTTTCTGAATGTTATTGACATATAAAATAGCTTATATATAGACTAATGTTATTAATGTATCGTTTTTAATGGAAACTTGTTTTTACCGTTAGTATATGTGAGGCAAAAGAAGTTAGAATGAAGGATCAATTAAACTTCATAGCATTTAATCAAGTTCTGCTCGCGTATTTGAAGGTTTCTATTGGATGATTTAGGGTAAACGTCATATTATGCGACTACACGTTACTTTACGGAGAGCTTACGAACTATTAGCTACGTCCTGCCTTACGAACAACTGGTGCAACCAAATAATGTATAGATTTAGTTACAAACTAGCTAGTAGTTACTAAGCCTCTAGTATTGACTTAATGTTCTAATTTAAGTAAGAACTTATGAATGGCTGGTGCAACTCTACCCAGATGAGACCATTCAAACTCCAGCTGTCAAAATTCTAATCTAAACACCCTGAAGCCTATTAGACTCCTATCAGACTTGCATTCTAACAACATGCTAGTAACTTGCAAATCATGCTAGAAACATGCTTGTCACTCGCTAATCATGCTAGCAGCATGCTTGTCACTCGCTAATCATGCTAGTCACATGCTAATGAGTGAGTGAAGTGACATACTGCCAAGTATGGTGACCCATACTCTGAATTCGTGCTCTGCATTTAACCCATCCATCGTGCACACACACAGCAGTGAACACGCACCCGGAGCATTGGGCAGCCATTCATGCTGCGGCGCCCGGGGAGCAGTTGGGGGTTTGGTGCCTTGCTCAAGGGGGCACCTCAGTCGTGGTATTGAGGGTGGAGAGAGCGCTGGACATTCACTCCCCCCACCTACAATTCCTGCCGGCCCGAGACTCGAACCCGCAACCTTTGGATTACGAGTCCGACTCTAACCATTAGGCCACGACTTTCCTAATCATGCTAGTAACAGGTTAATCAATGCTAGAATCATGTTATCAACATCTATCTAAATGTTCAAACTTCAGGCTTTTACAACTGCTTTAAATTTAAGGCTAGGCTTTCTCAATCCAACCTAAAGTTTGTCTTGAAATGTTTTTATCTAGTTTATCCCTGTGATACAAAGCATCATTTTTTTTGCATCATTACAGTCTTTAGTATCACTTGATTTTTCAGAAATCATTCTATAGCCGAATTCAAATTCATTAATTTGTAATATTTAATATGAACTTTACTATCAATATTAATATGGAAATTCGTTTTAATAAAGAACTAGTAGATGGCAAAGTGGGACACACAAGGTTTTATGTTTAATATTTCTTTATTTCAAAATCTTACTTTTTCAAATGGTGTTGTGTGAGGGTCGTTAGGCATCATATTTAAAAAAAAAGCATTTTTTGGTCATCTGTTGTCCTCCACTCCAAGGCCTTAATCTTTTTTTTTTTTTAAATGTATTTATTTATATATTTAAATAAGAAATAGAACAGTGAAGGGAATTCTAAGTCTTAATTCTAGTTGGTAAGTAATCATTTAGAAAATTTAGCCATCTCTGATTATTGGGGGAGAGTTGTCCCCCTCAGCATCTGTGGTTAATGCCCTGCTGCACTCTATAAATTGGCATTAGTGTTGACAAAGCACTTGATTTCTAGTGACATTTTCTTTTCTAGAAAACCTAGGATAAAC
Source organism: Barbus barbus (assembly GCF_936440315.1). Taxonomy (NCBI): domain Eukaryota; kingdom Metazoa; phylum Chordata; class Actinopteri; order Cypriniformes; family Cyprinidae; genus Barbus; species Barbus barbus. The sequence goes on from NC_136719.1 coordinate 8,497,158, forward strand.
TCTCAACTCGTGGCACAGCAGGTCGCTCAACAGTACGCCGCCCCACCCCCAGCCAAGAAAGAAAGAAGGGAAAGGACCGACCTGCCTGACGACGACCACTTCGACATGGACAACTCCGACTCGGATAGACTCAGCAGTCTCCACCCTGACTCCGACCATCCAGAGAGATTAGGTCTGGACGGAGGTCTGCTGGACCGTGGACATTCTCACAAGGATCGGAGACAGGAGCGTGGCCTAGACAAACCGCAACCGCTCCATACAGACAGGAGGCCTGAGAGAGCAGGACTGACCCCAGACCTGTTGCTGCATCAGGAGCAGCACAACAAAACAGACAGCGAGCACACGGACAGAGCAATGCTGGACAAACTTCAGCCTCACAGAGAGCACATGGATAAAGATCATCCGCCCACGGCAGACTCTGGGATGCAGCCAGCAGAGAGGATGGGTGCAGAGAGAGAGGAACTCAAAAAAGGAAAGATGGAGAAACACAAAGAGAGACCTAAAAGCCTCACGCCCAGTAAAAAACCCACTGCTAAGAAGATCAAGTGAGTGTTTTTATGCAGCCATGCTCTGCAAGTAGTTTTTTTACTTTTAGTTTGATCTAATCACATATTGTTATTAGGGCTGTCAAAGTTGACAAGCACATGCAATTAATTCATTATGCCAAATACTTTTTATTCTGTTAATGCATGTATTTTTACTTTATAACAGTGGGGTTGTGGAATTAAAAATCCCATCAATTTTATCCACAGGGGAACTGATTTTTAACAATTTATAAACCTATAAAGACAGACCAGCTGCGAGTTTATTAATAGATGGTATGTGCTTTTGTTGAAGCCGTCAATCCACATTATTTCAACTTTTATTTTTTTTAAATTATGTTGTTTAACATTGAAAATTCTGGTGAATTTTTTTGTTTGATTTTTATTTGCAATGCTTCATGGGATTGTAGTTATTTCCCTCATTAAAGCCATTAAGCCATTTTTAATATCCCTATGAGTCAAATGAATTGGGAAAAATAGTCCTGGAACCAAGGCCACTGAGAAGTAGATGGCCACTGTTGCACTCTATTAAGGTTTTATTTGGTTATTTCTATTCAGAGCTGATTAAAATGGGAGCAGTTCAAGTATCACACACAAAAGTATTAATTTATTGGATAACTTACGAAATTAATAACTCAACTGGTGAGGTTTCATTTGCTAATCTTCAATGAGGAAAGCATGTTCCTCATTTCTAAATCGCTTTGGATGAAAGCTTCTGCTAAATGAATAAATCTAAATGTTAAAACACCAGTGGAGAATTGCTATAAAAATACATTTACACATGAATGAAGTCCATAAAGTGTGTGGAAAGTTCTATGGCAATAGTTACTAATGGCATATTGAATCAACATTTACAGGCCCAAACTCATTCAGAAAGGTCCAGCTGGGGAAAGTAACGGCATGAAGGCTGGCAAGTCTGTCACGAAGAATAACAAATCTATAATTTCACGGTAAGTTCAGAACTGAAGTTTTAAAATTTGCATGAAATGGAAATTCACTATTTTCTAAATGCATCTTAATTCTTGTTGTGATTGATTTACTGTTTTTCTGTAAAATGAGAGACTTCTTTCTGGTGGCGTATGCTGGACTTCTGCAAGCTTGCATTCAGATATTTCTGCATTCAGTCAACAATTAGTGGATAGAACCAAGTCCCCGCTCTACATTTTAATTTTTTCAATAATCCATCAAATTTGGATGTACATCACAATACGTAAAAATATCTGTCGCCACTTATGTTACATTGTGATTTTAAGGCAGGCTTTTACCTGCTTTAGAGTATTCTTGATTTCTGCTAAAGGGCAGTCGTGGCCTAATGGATAGAGAGTTGGACTTGTAACCCGAAGGGCATGGGTTCAAGTCTCAGGTCTGGCAGGGATTGTAGGTGGGGGAGTGAATAACCAACACTCTCTCCACCCTAAATACCACGACATGAGCAAGGCCCCCGAACCCCCAACTGCTCCCCGGGCACCGCAGCATTGGCTGCCCACTGCTCCGGGTGTATGTTCACTACTGTGTGTGTGCACTTGGGTTAAATGCAGAGCACAAATTCTGAGTATGGGTCCAGTGAGTGGCTAATAGTCTTTTTAGTTGCATAATCCATGGGCTCTTTAACTTGTTGCAATGTAGACAGCTAAAACTGGATGATCATAATCAGAATTTTGGGCTGAATTAAACATTTAAAGATGCACTCAGTAGTTTATTCCTAATGAAGTGAAAAGTAGTTCTGACAAAAGCGTATGAAAGTATGCACTTACATAAGGTAAAGACTCATATATTCATATAGAGGCCTAGAAAAAGTTTTTATTGTACGTAAGCGAGCCCACCACTTATAATGGATGTCATCACATGAAGCTTAGTACTCTTTATCCTGTTATTAAAAGACACGTCTGTTTGCAGAGGAAATTAATGATTGGCTGCAAAAATGTTTTCTTTTGCATGATGCTGCATCACACTTTGAAATGGCTGTCAGTGCTTTTTGGAAAGATAATTTTGCTCTCATGATGTAGTTACAGCAAATACTACATTTGCTGCCAAAACAACCAAAAATTATTTGGCGCACCTTTTAACATCGCTAACTTGCTTTATATTTAAAAGGTTAGTTCACCCAAAAAGGAAGATTTTGTCATTAATTACTTACTTAATCACTAAGACGTTAGTTGAAGAAGTTTCTTCAACTTTAAAACACAAATGAGGATATTTTTTAATGAATTCTGATTTAATGAATGATTTTCTGTTCCTCCATTGAATGTTCATTCTAATGTCATGGAAAAGGAATGTCTTACGGTTTTGGAACCATTTGTGTTATTTTGAAATCACTTATAATATAGTTTTTATTAATATTTAGATTTTTTTTTCTAAATAGTTCTTCAATTGTAGCTTAAATGATTAATTGGCAACCAGCTGAAATGTTTATTTAAAAAAAATTATATATATTTTAATTTCATTTATTTATATATATATATGTATATGTGTATGTGTGTGTCATGGCCAAAAATATCGGCACCCTTGGTAAATATGATCAAAGAAGGCTGTGAGAATTAATCTGCGTTGTTAATCCTTTTGATCTTTTATTTAAAAATTTCACAACCTTTCATTGGAGAGTAAGAATTTAAAATGGAGGGAAATATCATTAGGAAATAAATGTTTTCAATACACATTGGACACAATAAATGGTACCCTTTTATTCAATACTTTTTGAAACCTCCATTTGCCAGTTTAACTGCTCTAAATGTTCTCCTATAATGCCTGATGAGGTTAGAGAACACCTGACGAGATCAGAGACCTTTTTTTTTTTCATCCAGAATCTCTCCAGATCCTTCAGATTCCCAGCTCCATGACGGTGCTTCTCTTCAGTTCACCTCACTCATTTTCTACAGGGTTTAGGTCAGGGAACTAGGATGGCCCATTATAAGATTTCTAACAGAGTCAGTCAATTTTAGATTTTTTTTATCTGTTGGTATTTGATAGAATCCATGATGCCATGCATCTTAAAAAGATGTCCAGGACCTCCAGCAGAAATATATGCCCACAACATAAAAAATACAGCAGTATATTTCATTTTACACAGGGTACTTTTTTTTTTTTATATATATATATATATCCCTGTGTTCACCAAACCCATCTTGAGTGTTTGCTGCTAAAAAGCTTATTGTTTTTGTTTGTTTCATCTGACCATAGAAGCCAGTGCCATTTGAAGTTCCAGTCATGTCTGACAACTGAATATGCTGGAGTTTGTTTTTGGATGAGCTAGGAGAATTTCTTAACCCTCCCAAACAACGTGGTGATTTAGGTGCTGTTTAGCCACTCAAACTCTCCTCCTCACCGTGCATTAGGACGATGTAGACACGTCCTCTTCCAGGCAGTTTCGTAACATTTTATGTTGATTTGAAATTCTTAATTATTGCCCTGATGGTGGAAATGGGAATTTTCACTGCTCTAGCTCTTTTCTTAAAGCCACTTCACTAATTTGTGAAGCTCAATTATCTTTTTCTGCACATCGGAAATATTCTTTGGTTTTTCACATTGTGATGGATGATTAAGGAAATTTGGGCTTTGTTTTCCCTCCTATTTATATTTCTGTGAAACAGGAAGCCATGGCTGGATAATTTAATGTTCATAATCCCCCTGGAGCGCTCAAAATTGTAAATATGAATGGGAATATACTTCAGAGATATTTAACTTAAGAATTTCTTGGGGTAACAATTGTCCAACGTGTATTTGAGAAAAAACATTTTTCATAATGAGATTTTCCCCCATTTTCAATTGTTTTAGTTCAATGAAAGGTTAGATTTTTTTTTTTTTTTTTTTTTTTTTTTTTAAATAAAAGATCAAAAGGATTAATAGTGCAGGTTTATTTTCAGAGCCTTCTTTGATCATATTTACCAAGGGCACCAACAATTCTGACCACTTGTGTATATGTGTGTGTGTGTATGTTTTCATTTTATCTTTCATTAATAATATTAACCCTGTTTGGAATGACATGAGGGTGAATGACCGATGAATTTAGGGTGAACTATCCATTTAATAGTCTTTACTCAATGAACGCTGCAGTAACAAAGTTGATGTGTAATTCCTTTTTTCTCCTTTCCTCTGTTACACTTCAGACCTAAACTGAAGAACGTCGACAGGAGCTCGGCTCAGCAGCTCGCTATAACGGTGGGAAATGTGACCGTCATCATCACAGACTTTAAGGAGAAGACTCGCTCCTCCTCCACCTCCTCCTCCACTGTCACCTCCAGCGCTGGCTCTGAGCAACAGCACCTGAGTTCCAGCTCAGAGAGCACAGACAAGGGGTCGTCCCGCGCCTCCACCCCCAGAAGAGACCATTCTTCTGGCCACAATGAGACCATGTGAAGGGGAAGAGATGCACACATTGCGATCTCACTTGGTGAGGCCCGGAGCTTCTACAGCCACACTCGTAACTGTACATGGAAGAGGGATCTTTCAGACAATGTCCATCTTGACACATCGGCAGAAGTGTACCTGTCGAAAACCCTCGTGGAGCACCTTGTAGATTGATGTGTTGATGTTCACATGAGTCACTGTCACGCCGAGACCCACTGTATATTCTGTGCCCTACTCCTTCAGATATAATCCATGTTTGTGCACCACAGAAATCAGCGCTCCCAAGTTTGCATTATTATTGTTCATTGTCATTAAATCGTGCAGACGACTGTTTTGACTTTGTGTTTAGAATGTAGAATCGTTTATGCTAAATGTACAGTATCTGAGCTCATTCCTCCATCTCTCAGACAGCTCCGAGTCAATGATCTGTTGCTGCAGCTGTTTGTAGAAAGCGAGTTGTCGATAATAAGATCACGCTAGACCACCATACAGGGAGATTTGTTCCCTTATTATTTCATATGACAAACTCTTGTGTGTTTACATGGTGGAAACACAAACTGTGATGATGTGAGTTTACAGTATTATAAATACAAGGCCAACTTTGAAATCCATACGGTGTACCATGTAGACATGTTTTGTGGTTCACAAGGTGATGAGAGAGTATTTAGAATATTGTTCTTTATCTTGCTCTGTTTTTAGACTTTAAACCTTTGCGTATTTCTTGTAAAATTATATTGAGATTCACAGTACTGTCTATTATTCAACTTCATGACAACGAACGGGTGGAGAAAGAAACCGGCAGTTGTTGGAATATGAAGCAGCTTATCTATTTGTGAGATTTCATACAGTATATTTACGGTTTACTAAGATCTCTACTAAAAATTTGGAAAATACTCCCAATATAGCATTGTGTTGTAAACAATTGGCTTCTTCTCGCCCATAAGGACGAATTGCACAGGTTTACACATTCATTCTGATTTTTGTTAATAATCTAGAAGCTTACGAAGCTAATAAAATCCTTCTGAAACTCATTATGGTCTCAAAGCATCTTGGGGACTTTGATGTGATCATTTAGATTTTCTACAAGCAGTTTATTCTTGTATAGTAAGTAACCAATGTATATGAAGTGAGGATCTGTTTTCTGAATGCATGCTGTTGGTCTGTGAACAGTTCATCCATGCATATGCTTTTTTTTTTTTTTTTTTACCTCATGATGTTTAATCTCAATGTCATAACTGGACCTTCCACAGATAACAACAGACTTCTCTCTGTGGACGTATGCAGGACTTCTTCATTTAGTCCTGCCATTGCAAGCTCATGCTCAACTGCATCTACATGTCAACATCCTATTACCTGGTGCTAAGCCCCTCCCAAACAATTTTTTTCTGTTTTGATAATCCGTTAAACTCATACATTGCAATATGGAAGAAGAGGTCTGTTGCTACTTCTGCTTCATCTTGACTTTAAAACGGGTGCATATGATCACAAGCTCTTTTACACGTTTATTAGATATCCATTGAATCTACCACAATTTTGGCAAACCTTCCCAGTGTGATTTAGATAAGACATGCCGTGCCCTCCATGAGTATTGGAACAGTAAAGACAAAATTGCTGTGTTGGCTGTGGAGTCAAGACATTTGCAAATATGATTAAAAGATGAATATGAGACAAAACTACAGAATGTCACATTTTATTATTAGCCGTTTCAACACATACATGTTTTACCAAATAAAAAGAACAGCACTTTTAGAGTTCATCCCACTCATTGATGTGAGCATAAGTATTGGGACAGTTGAACATAAGGCAGATATAAAAGATTAAAAGCTATTATTTAGTTGCAGATCCCTTGCACACAATCACAGCAGTGAGTCTGTGACCCATAGACATCATCAGACTCTTGGTCTCATCCTTTGAAATGCTTTTCCCAGCCTTTAATGCAGCCAATTCCAATTGTTGCTTGTTTTGGGGAGTTTCTGCCTTTACTCTTCAGCTGGTGACATTCATGTTCAATCAGATTTAATTATGGAGATTGACTTGGGCAATCTAAGACTTTCCATTTCTTTGCCCTTATACATTCCTTGACTGAACTGGCAGGGTGTTTTGGGCCATTGTCCTGATGCAATATGAAGCACTTCCCAATGAATCTGGTGGCTTTTTCTTGAATATTGGTAGGCAAGATGGTTTTGTACCTTTCCAAATTCATTCTGCTACTGTCATCATACATTGTCATCAGTAAAGTTGAGAGGGCCTGTTTCAGAGACAGCCATGCATGCCCATGCCATGACACCACCTCCACCATGCTTTACAGATGAGGCTGTATGCTTGGGATCATTGCAGTTCCTTTTTTTCTCCACATTTTTGCTTTCCTATCACTTAGATAAAGGTTCATCTTTGTCTCATCGGTCCATAAACACAGTTCCAAAACTCTTCTGTCTCACCTTTGTGCTTTTTTGCTAACTCTAATCTTGCCTTTCTATTTTTGGTGCTGATCAGAGGTTTGCATCTTGCTGTGTAGCATCTGTAATTCTGTGTCAAAGTCTCCTGAGGACAGTAGATTGTCAGAGCATCACCCCAGCTTTCTGGAAGTTGTTGGTGATTTTACAGACACGTCTTTTAGGAAGTCGTGGCCTAATGGTTAGAGAGTCGGACTCGTAATCCAAAGGTTGCGGGTTCGAGTCTCGGGCCGGCAGGGATTATAGGTGGGGGGAGTGAATGTCCAGCGCTCTCTCCACCCTCAATACCACGACTGAGGTGCCCTTGAGCAAGGCACCGAACCCCCAACTGCTCCCCGGGCGCCGCAGCATGGCTGCCCACTGCTCTGTGTGTGTGTGTGTGTGTGTGTGTGTGTATTTGTTCACTACTCACTGCTGTGTGTGTGCACTTGGATGGGTTAAACGCAGAGCACCAATTTCGAGTATGGGTCACCATACTTGACAATACGTCACGACTCGACTCGACTTTTAGGATTCATTTTCACAGCTTTTATGATTTGTCTGTCATCAACTACTGTTCTGTTGTTTTCTCAGCCGATCAGGTCGTTGTTGGTTGCTGGTGGTTTCCAAACTCTTGATTTCTCCATGCATGCTCTTTGTTTTTGCTAGAGCTCTAACTGACTTCCTCTTTTCTTTTAGCATCTAAATTGCTTGCTTTTCTCTCAAAGTCAGCTCCCTCTTCTTCATCCTGGTTTGTGTGTGTCATCATCGAATACAAGATTCAGAATACAGAAATAATGGATATAACTGATATGACACATTCCCTGCTTTTAATATCTAAAGAATTAATGCAACAGGACACAGCTGATCACTTAGAAAGACCTGTGAGGCAACTGATCCAATACTTATGCTCACATCAGATAGAGGGATGAAACTCTAAAAGTGCTGAATTTCTTAGCTGGTAAAATATATATGTCTTGAAAAGGCTATAACAAAATGTGACATTCTGTAGTTTTGTCTCATATTCATCTTTTAATCATATTTGTAAATGTCTTGACTCCACAGCCAACAGAGCAATTTTGTCTTTACTGTTCCAATACTTTTGGAGGGCACTGTATATTATTGGATCAACATCTCTTGTTCCATTAATTACTGGAACATCAATGAAATTTAGTTGGTCTCAATCCCAACCCCTTAACTCTTAAATCAGAGGGCAAACAAAGGATGTTGATGCAGTAACATGTCCTATCCACCCTCTGGTTTTATATGTGTTTTGGTACATAATAGCTGGTCTGAACTGGTCATTAGCTGTTACCATGCTCCAAATATCACCTTTACCTCCCTAAATAAATAAAAGTTTTTGTTTACATAATATGTGTGTACTGTGTATATTTATTATGTATATATAAATGCACACGCATACAGTATATATTTTGTATTTACATGTCTATATATTTATATTCATATAATTTATATTATAAATATATTTTATATACAGTATAAGCATAAAAAATTCAGAAATATATGCATGCATATGTGTGTGTTTATATATACACACGTACATATGCACAGTACACATACATATATTATGTAAACAAAAACTTTTATTTTGGTTGCGATTAATCGTTTGACAGTACCACTTTACTTCAGTTTAACTTAAACTTCATTGCCAAGGCATTATCGTTCACTGATTTTATGTAATCTGATTTTTTAAGTAATATTCAATTATCACTTCAAGTTTTTCATCTAATATTCATATTTTATTTTATTTTGGATGTATTTCAAGTTTTTGTTAACAATATCAACAGGTTAGACACCGGTACAAAATGGTTTACCAGCAAATGGAGCAGCTAGAAAACAGCTGTCAGTTTAGGACTGCTTTTCAGCAGGAGTTTGTCTGATTACAGGTACATCTCAAAGAAAAGTGAAAAACTGCATTTTTTTGTAACATTTCAAAAAGTGAAATTTCATATATTTTAGATTCATTACATGTAAAGTAAGACATTTCAAAAGTTTTTTTTGTTTTAATTTTGATGATTAGAGCTTACAGCTCATGAAAGTGAAAATTCAGTATCTCAAAATATTAGAATATTTACTAAGATCCATCAAAAAAAAAAAAAGGATTTGCAAAGCAGAAAAGTTCAAGTTCTTTAAAGTATGTTCATTTATGCACTCAATACTTTGTCGGGGCTCCTTTAGCACAAATTCCAGCATCAGTGAGGAATGGCATGGAAGCGATCAGCCTGTGGCTCTGCTGAGGCTCTTCAGCTCGTCTGGATTGTTGGATTGACTGTTTCTCATCTTTCTCTTGAAAATATACCATAGATTCTATATGGGGTTCAGGTCAGGCATGTTGGCTGGCCAATCAAGCACAGTAATATCATGATCAGCAAACCACTTGGAAGTGGTTTTGGCAGTGTGGGCAGGTGCTAAAGTCCTGCTGGAAAAGCAAATCAGCATCTTCATAAAGCTTGTCAGCAGATGGAAGCACAAAGTGCAGCTTGGGTTCTGTGCCTCTCCACTCTTCCTCCAGACTCCAGACCTTGATTTCCATCTGAAAAGAGGACTTTGGACCACTGAGCAACAGTCCAGTTCTTTTTCTCCACAGCCCAGGTAAGACGCTTCTGACGTTGTCTCTGGTTCAGAAGTGGCTTGGTAGCCCTTTTCCTGAAGACGTCTGAGCGTGGTGACTCTTGATGCACTGACTCCAGCTTCAGTCCACTCCTTGTGAAGCTCTCCCAAGTGTTTGAATCAGCTTAGCTTGACAGTATCCTCAAGCTTGCGGTAATTCCTGTTGCTTGTGCACCTTTTCCTACCAAAATTCTTCCTTCCAGTCAACTTTGCATTTAATATGCTTTGATACAGCACTCTGTGAACTGCTACACCATTCAGTAATGACCCTCTGTGACTTACCCTCTTTGTGGAGGGCGTCAATGTTCGTCTTCTGGATCATTGCCAAGTCAGCAGTCTTCCCCATTATTGTGGTTTCAAAGAACAAGAGATACCCAGAATTTATACTGTAGGGATGGTCATTAATTGAAACTCAAATGTAAATATTCTAATATTTTGAGAGACTGATTTTTGACTTTCATGAGCTGTAAGCTCTAATCATCAAAATTAAAACAAAAAAAACTTTTGAAATGTTTTACTTTACATGTAATGAATCTAAAATATATGAAAGTTTCAGTTTTTGAACGTTTTTCACGATATTCTAATTTTTTGAGATGTACCTGTAAACGCTTAAACCTCTGAAATGAATGCCACTAATTTTAAAAGGCATCTGAATGCTTTTATTTTGAAGTGCGTCTGACTTCACCCTCTTCAGTCTCCAGTCGACTCTGTTGTTGTTGTGTCGGTGACGCGGCGAGTCCAGCCGGCCGAGCGGCGGATGAGTCAGCATCAATAATATACCTATTCGGTGGATGTGGAGATTATTATAGATCTCCCAGCAAAACACTCACACATCGATAAGCGGTAAGCAAAAATGGCTGTTCCTGCAGTCCCAAACCTGCAGCTGAACACGGCGACACAAAGCAGCCCAGTTAACTCCACAGAAAACGACATCCACATCGACGAGAGAGAGCTGGAAAACATCACAAACCACATCGAGGATGGCACCTCGCTGCCGCTGCACTCCCCGTGGACCTTCTGGCTGGATCGGTAGGCTGATGTTGGTATATCACTGTTATAAGGATTCGACTTTCTGTATCAACAAGCCTATCAACAAAGGCCCAAGATTGGTATTTCTGTTTTCATAGCTAACCTTACTTTTTTCAGTTTCTTAAGGAGCACAGCTCGCACTAATATATGGTTCGGGCGCCTGTATTAAGTATTTGTAAGCTTTAAGAGTGTCATAACGCAGAGCTGATATAATAACTTAGTAAAGTAGGTCGAGTCACCAGTAGGTCATGGTTGTTATTTAATATCAGATGTCATGTTCTTTTTGAGGCTCTGTAAATAAACAGAGTAATATGGTAAGGGTGTACCTCAAGGCTTTGTCAGGTTTAATTTTTGCTGGTGTTTTTAAAATGTAGGACACTTTTAGTGAATAGGTTTTAAAATTGTGAAATGAGCACATCTAAGTTGATTAGTTGATTGTTCATTTGCATGCGTTTTTAAAATTGATATATAACCAATGAACTGGTATTAATAAGCTTTGATTTTTCCTTAAACTTCTCTTCCTTAAAAAAATTTTTGTCAATGATTTTCAAAGGGTTGAAGTCCTGTTTACCATCAGACTGACATTTGGTTGCCATAACGATTGTGAAATGCTTGTGTCTCATGGCACGATCACAAGCACTGAATTGCACTTGACATAAGACAGAGATAACACCCTTATGGTTTATGACACAGATAGTGCCAACTTACTGTATTGCAAAAATGTCTTGTTTAAAGGTATAGTGCACCCACAAATCTGTCTTTATTTATTCACCCTCATGTCATTGCACAACTGTATGATATTCCTTTGCACATGGAACACAACAGATGCATTTCTGAACAATGTCTCGATGCCTTTTTATCTCATAATATGATGCTGTCAAGCTTCAAAATGACAAATCGCAGCACTTCAAGCAATCATTTGTCACTTTGAAGCTTTACAGCAACAGTTCACATTCCCGAGACTCGAACCCGCAACCTTTGGATTACGAGTCCGACTCTCTAACCATTAGGTCACGACTTCCCCAAAGGGGAAAGGAAAGTGGTGTGTGGCCATGTATGGTGACCCATTTTTATTCATTAAATAAGTTTATTCTTTCTTAAAGTAACGGCCAAGCGGCCAGCGGCAGACCGACAGGCTGAACATAGCTTATGTTTGATCAATTTAGCCTTCTCAAATCATCATGACTTGCCTAAAATAAAATCTATAGATATACTAAAACAGTTCAAGCATATAACAATGTTTAAACGTTAAACCTAGATAAATGTGCGCTGCATCCAGTAGTTTGTGCGGAGAGTGGAAGCTAAAGCGCAGGACATGGAGGCGCCAGCGCGATCAATTGCAATTTTTTTTCAATGGAAACAACTTACGCCATAATTCTCGCCATCTAATTTTTAAGTGAATTATTCTTTTAAAGCTATTTATTAATGTGCATTTTTTAATTCTTTATATCTTCAAGGTCATTACCAGGTACAACGGCAGCAGAGTGTGAATCAAATCTCAAAAAGATATACACTGTCCACACTGTACAGGTAGGTGTTGCACTTTTATTAGAAGTAATTTTATAATTGTAATTTTATATTTATATGTTTTGCCTGATCAACCTAAAAATCTAGCCTTTTGATATATTAATCAAGATGTGGTGAAATTTCAGTTTTTGTTGAATTTTAATTGAGATGTATGCAAATTTGGCAAGCCCAAATTTGACAGAGCTAATAACTTCTAATTATTATGTTACAACTGATAATCAATGTTTTGCTTGATCATCTTTCCAATTCATTATAGCTTCCATTTAGATTTGTATATGACTTAAATGAAATTAGGCACCAAAATTAGGGGTGCTCCGATCAGAATTTTTGAGGCCGATCACAGAAAGCAGTATCTGCCGATAACGATCTTTTTAAAGCCTTCTTTTTATCATGTAGAATTATTTATAGTGATGATCCAATCAAGATTTTTAGACACTTATTCAGGGCCTGAATTTCATTTTTGAAAATGTACTTACAGGGCTCTACGCTTACTTTTCTTTTTAGGAGCGCTTGTGCTCCTAATTTAAAATATTTAGGAGCACGGTCAAAAGTTTAGGAGCAGCTTCAAATCAATAATCAAAAATGTACCTTCCCATTACGAGCTGATATTTGACTCCTTAAAGTGATTTACAGGGAATTTTGTTTTTACCTTTGTAATGGCATTTTTTTTTTACTTTATTAAAAGTATGTCATCTTTTATGTCAAATTCAAAAAGATATATTTATAAGATTTTTATAATTTCGAATTAAAACAGCAGAATAAAAACAAGTAGAATAAGATACCAATCAAATTAAATCAGTATTTAAGAAACAAATTTGTACTACAGAGGTGGCACAGAAGAACACAAGTGGCTTGTATTTTCAGATGTTTAATGAGGCTCGGAGGTTGCATAAGTGCAATTAAATCCATAAATTCATGTTGAGGTTAATGTTTTAAATATACAATTTTGAATGTAGAAATATTGATTTAAATAACAGAAAATATACTTTAAAAATTAAACTAAAACTGCCGGTAGGTGGCGGTATGTCGCTGATTTGATCACTGAATAATTAATAACTAATTGATTCGTTCGAACGGCTGATTCATTCAGGAATGAAGTATGTGACTGTCTTTATGAATGCGTAATTGAATCATTGACTCACTAGATTCATTTAAAAACGCAGTACATTCTTAAATGAAACACCGCCGTGTTTGAATGGAGATGCGCAGTTGATGAAATTTTCGTTGATGACATAGAGCTAAAAAAGGCAATAGTGTTGTAGTCAGACAATATAAGTCACTTAATATTAACTTCTTGTTTAATGAACGGTTGTATTAAATCAGTATCACATTTGCAAACTCCCTTAATAATCATTAAAACTGTCACTCATCTTAGTTCATCGCAATCTCACAAAACTCCATTATAATCAACAAAGCTCCTTACACTGCACAATCAATCTCTTATTTACACTCCGTCTACACTTTTTTTGTTATAATGAGAGAATATGTCTGTGATGCATTACTCAATGCTGCAAAAACACGTAAGTACATTAGAAACCTTTAAAGATCCCTCCGCACAAACACAAAAATGCTGATCGGGACAGTTGCACTGGTGCTCCTAAATATTTTTTTTCATAGTCGCACGCAGTAGTTTTCAGTCGCAAATGCGACTGAAATGGTCGCACTGTAGAGCCCTGACTTGGGTAACTCTTGTGAGAGAGGATTTTTTTTTATTTGAGGGGTGGAGGAGGGCTTTTTTTTTTTTTTTTTTGCATTTTTCAAAAATATATATTTATTTCACCTAAACGTTTGATAATGCACTGCATTTTTGTTTTGACAATCGTGCAGTTGTTGCACAATAGCTTACACACAGCACAAGCCTGATTTAATGAGCTGTATGTGAGATAGGCCTTTTACACCTGGTTCACACATACTCCGTTTGCAGTGTGTATGCAGTCCATGTGCATGCTTTCACACGGGAGTCTGCTCCTGATCCATGGCTGTTTACCACAAACACAACATTTATCCATTATTTTGGTTTCAAATCCAAACATTGTTACTTAAAATGCTTTTTCAGCATTGTGATTCTTTTTTACACAGTACAGTAATACAATCTTTCATAGATGTGTTTAAATGCAATAAATATAAGAAACACATTACTAAATGCTTTTTACCTTTGCATATTAAGTTGCTCAAGCAAGTGACAAAACATTTACTGCAACCGTGTGCATTATGTACGCTCTAATCCGTTAACATAAGCGCGGAAAATATACGCACCGCATACGCAATGCAAACGGTGTGTGTGTGAGAACCTGGCGTTATGTGTGTGCGCTTCGATTGTGCATGAGCGCACGGTCTCCACGAGAATTAAAAAGAAATGCAATTTATAAACTTTAGTGACACTGCCTCAATTGTGCAAGTGACAATCCTTGTCACTGTCCAACGTGCAGCTCGCTTATAATGCATACGCGATGTGATTTGAAACCATTTGCGCATTTTGAGAGAGAAAGAGAGAGCGCGCGCGCGGTGATTCACTCATGCTGTTTTGAAATTGTCTCACAGAAACTTCTGAAATTACTTTATAAGTTATTTAATGAAGAAATATGAATTGCACAGCATTATAATTATTTCACCCGCGCCGGACAGAGACTGAGAAGGTGCCGCTGCATGTCTTGTCAATCCTCTCACGGCAGGTGCGTCATCAGCTTGAGATCAGCCTTTTTAGAGACCGCCGATCAAACATGCCAACGCGATTATCGGCCGATTGTGATCGGAAGCCGATTAATCGGAGCACCCCTAACCAAAATACCTTAATGGACAATAATAGTGTTTAATAGTTTTGAAAACCAGCAGAAAAAAGTTTACTGTTGCAGTTGGGAAAAAAAAAAAACATTGTTGCTGATATATTATGCATCACCTATTTTTCATAACATAAAGAGTTTCTGGAGTGTGTACAACAACATCCCTCTTGTGTCCTGCCTCCCTCTGAGGTGTAGCTACCACTTAATGCGAGGAGAAAGAAGGCCACTATGGTGAGTCTTCAGCCAATTCATGATAAAAGATTAAAAAAATATATATTTTTGTTAAAAGGAATTAATACTTGTTATCAGCAATGATGCATTGAATTGATCAAAATGGCAGTAAAGACATTTATAATGTAACACAACTTCAAACTTTCAAATAAATGCTGCTCTTTTGGACTTTGTAGTCATCAGAAAATCCTGAACAAATCTGTTTTATTTAAACTGTTAATAAAAATGTTTCTTGAGCAGCAAATCGGCATATTAGAATGATTTCTGAAGGATCATGTAACACTGATGACTGGAGTAATGAGTCATTTGCATCACAGGAATCGTAAAATTTTAAATTATTTTCAATTGTAATAATATTTCACAATAGTACGGATTTTATTGTGTTTTTGATCAAATAAATGCAGCCTTTGTGAGCATAAGACGCCTCCTTTAAAAGACCACAAACTTTTTAACTGGAATATGTATCTGTCCTTAGCTTGGGAAATGCCTTTGGGACAATTTATATAAATCATTTTGTTTACAAATATTTTTTTCTGTCTACACAGGGAAGAGGAAAGCAATGCCAAGGGAGGTGTTTGGAAAATGAAAGTGCCAAAGGAGAGCACAGTAAGTCTGCTACACTTCGACTTCATAATGTAAATATGTTAAATACATACACAAATTCAGTATTTTCCCCATACATTCTGGTGTGTGCTATCACTGCCAAAATATAATTTGTCCATATCCTTTTTTTCTACCAGTCAGCTGTGTGGAAGGAGCTGCTATTGGCTACAATTGGTGAACAGTTCACAGATTACTGTGCATCAGGTGAGTGTAGAAATATTTTTGATTAAATGATTTAAATAGTTTATTTTATTGATAACATTAAAATGACTAATTCAATATTTGTTTGTCTTTTAGAGGATGAGGTGGTAGGAGTAAGTGTCAGTGTTAGAGAACGAGAAGACGTGGTTCAGGTCTGGAATGGAAATGCCTCTTTTGCCAATGAGGCAAATGTTTTAGGAAGAATCTATGAACTTCTTCCACAGATATCTTTTAAAGCAGTATTTTATAAACGTAAGTGTCAGCGGTTTACATTCTTCTCGCTGCATGCCACACTGTCCATGCTGAGAGCTCACTGTTTATTGTTGTAGCAATAGTTGCGTGAGAACTCCTATGAAACCCTAACGGCTTGCTACAATGTTATAAATTTTTTAATTAAATTAATTGCATTTATAGATTTGGTTAAGTTAATTAACACATAAGTGCAAAAACATCATAGAATTGTTATTGACTGATTCAAAAAAATTTTTTTTTTCAGCACATAAGGAGCACCATGCATTTGAAGGTGGTCGCTCAAGACATTAGCAAGCTTTGCACATTCACCGGTTTTCCCTGTTTTTGGACTGATCCTAGAAAATGGACTGAAAACGGAAAAAGAATCCCTCCTGGGCGAATAGAACTCTTGGGTTTTGCGGCTGTTTCATATCACATAGGGAATGTTACAGCCCTGTTTTTAAGTTATAAGCGTTGCAGATGATCCCTCCATGCTTTTCGTAAGGAGTTTTCTCATAACAGATATTTAGGCAATATCAATAAAGCTCACATAGACAGTAGCACATGTAATATTAAACATCACGACAGAGCAATATTGCCAATTGTCATCACCCCCCCCCCCCCCACACACACACACCACCCCCATAATTTCTAGGTTTATTGATCAAATGTGCAGTCCAGTGACATTTCCTGCTTGTCAAAGTATATACTCGTTGTGTTAGAAATCCATTAGGATCAAACTCTTTAGGGCTGTTTTTCCTTAGACACACATTAGGCATATCCTCAGACTAAGGATAAAAGGTCTAA
Source organism: Barbus barbus (assembly GCF_936440315.1). Lineage (NCBI taxonomy): Eukaryota > Metazoa > Chordata > Actinopteri > Cypriniformes > Cyprinidae > Barbus > Barbus barbus. Next base: position 8,514,516 of record NC_136719.1, read on the forward strand.
GGCTAAGCTTAATCTGCTTCTGGGAACTCTTTTATGCAAAAGTATTGCACATTTGTCTTTGTAAAAAACTCTTTGGCTTGGAGGTTATTACTGATTTCAGAGCAAATGTAAGTGGGTGTAACAGCTTTGGTTATAACTGTAAGTATACAGCAAAATGCATATGCAATTCCACGTTTTCACCCTAAACTTGATATTTAAGTAAAATTAAATATTCCTGTATTAATCACATGAGGGTAAATTCTTGCATCTTGCGAACGGCTTTGCTTTTATGATTTAGAAAACTGTATCCAGACCTCCTCTTGTAGTATTTTAGCTGTTTTAGAATGGCGTCATAGCACTGTTGAACTTCTTCTTTTTTTTTTTTTTTTTTGGTTACTGCCTCGTGGTTGATATCCTGCATTTTGTTCTGTGTGTTGCTGTAGGCGCGTAGTGTCTCGTCTTTGTCAAAATAGTCCAAATGCTTAATTATTTTTTTTAACTTATGCATATGCTTCTAACTGCCTTTTTATTCACTATAATCACACTGTGTCTTGATTCAGAGTGCTTATCATTGTAGTTTGTTTTATTGTGTTTGGACAGATGCTTATGTTGGACAACTTGTGAGTTGAGGGGAGCTAGTGTAGATATTGTCAAATTCTGAAAATTACCTGTGGAATCATCAGAGCATATATTTTTTAGTTTTTCAGTACCAAAGAGATTTCCTTTCTGTTTTCCTGTATTATAAGTCAACATCGTCTATGATCTGCACGTGTCTGCGTCCTTCTGATTTCGCATAGAGAGAGTTAAAACCGTGTTTCTCACGTTCGTCTTTACTGATGTCTTTTCCACTAGCTCACTTTCTGCTGTGTGGCGATTTTATTTAGGTTTAAGTCAGAAACTTCAAGCCCAAAAAGACCTGCATCATGAACCAGGTCCCTTAATGCACTAAAAAGCACAATTATGATTTTGTCCTTCTTGTGGGGCAGGGATGTGCAAAATATCCTGTACATGCAGCTGACCTTTCCTACCTATATCCGATCTCTCAATGAGATGCGAGTACTGACATGGATTTGAGTTTATTTTTTGGAGCATTTGTGTCGGTTTTCCAGGCTCCCAATCAGGATCTGAAACCTCAAACTGATTGTCAATCTTCTGGAATGGTGCCTTGTGTTCTCCCAGGGTTTCACTCACAGAATGTTTTGTTTATCTCTATGTATTTAATCCGTTATATTATTATTTTTTTTCCTTTCTTTTGCTTATAGGTTTTGAAATATTGAATAAATACAAAGCAGAATTCGAAATATGACTACTGCACTTATTTCAACCAAAAATGTAGTGTCTTTCATTTCAAATGCATGCGTTTATGATGTATTAAATACTAATGTAGTAACCACTAGGTGGCGCTGCACACCCTTTAAACGCATTTTAAATGTCTACACTTGTCTGCATCTCCAATACCTTTTATTTAATTCACATTTCACCAGATTAGCTCCACATATCAGTCCCGCTAGTTCGTGTTGATATGTTATTGATTAATGCCTCGTGGAATGAATCATATCCAGTCCAGTGCGCAACATTATTTATTCCTCGCTTCTTGAGCGTCGACGGCAGGTGGACGTGACGTCACGCCGCAACAGCTTCTCTGCTCTCAAACTCACCTCAAAAACTCGGTTTTGACACAGCTCACATTCTAAATTTACCAATTAATCTTGTTTATCGTTTATAATTCGACGCTCGCTGTAAACAGTCCCGTATACGTGCAAAAGCCAGGCGCGTGGTCCGTAAAGTAGTCCCTGGGACGCGCACTGCGGAGGAATACACTTGTTTACATTGTGCAGCGCGCGGCTGCGCGAGCTTCATGTCATGGGAGACCGATACACTGCGCTTTCCAGCTCGCTCCAGGGTCGCTGTTAAAGTTTTCATTTCTGTCCGTTGAGAAACCACTTCATCACCGGTAAGTTTATTCTTCTTATCAAGTTTCCTTCACTGTGTTTATTCGTAATTTACATTGCGAGGTTGATTTGCTAGTTATTAGCCTTATCAGAACTAACGGCAGCGCTGGGGAGCAGCTACGTTAATTCAAAGCTCTCCACACTTTTATCGTCATTTATTTCAGGTAATTTACCTTGAACAAAGTCGGTGGCTTTCGTTACACTCAGTAATTGTCGCAGCATGCCATTTAAACCCCTTATGGGAGTGTTAGCTGGCTAACATGTGCCTTTGGTTCAGTTCATGTGGAGAACAAAAACAGCCCGAGTAACTTCAGTTGAAGACAGAACTGTCGTAAATCACATCTAACCTCCAAATCCCCACAGTTTATTATTGTTATTAAACTGTTACGATTACAAAACAAATATTAACAGCACAGCATGTACTAAAAGATTATTGGACTGTTGATCATGCAAAATATACATACATATTTTTGGAAGTTAATCAAGTAACTTACGTTTTTCAGTTACCCAATCATACATTTAGGCTTAAAATACAAATTTAGTAATTTGTTTAAATCGGTTATTTTCTTTTTGAACATATATAATCTTTACCCTTTTTTTTTATTATTATTATGTTTTGCTCCACACTGTAATTATGCAGCCTGTATTACAATGCTTGTCAGTGGGCATTAGTCAAATCTCATTCAATTGAGTGTTAATCCTAACTGGGTGGTTTGATTTTTGGTCAGCAGGTTTAAACAGGGACTCACATGCATCCTCTCATAGAGGCGTGTTACTTTGTGTCTCATAGATGAGTGAAGTACCTACCTAATCTGACAAGCTACGCAATATTGCGTTCATCATCGCAGACGATTTAATCGCGTGATGATAAAATCGAAGATATCGTTCTGCAATAATGACAGCCGTTTGCGTAGTTTCTCCGTGAACTACAGCTCTGTGTAGGAAATGCTGCTCCACCTGAAAGCATGTGAAAATACCACGTTATAACATGATTTTGCTCCAAACTCACTTCATAACGGCAGTCGAGTGTTTGAAATAAATCCTTCTGTGAGACCATGTGGCTTCTTAAACAGAATAAGGCATGCAACAAATCTCATAGTATTCTAAGCAGTGATAGCAGTGTCGATTAGCATTGCATTATTATATACTTTATTATAATGAAAATTATAAGAACTAGGGATGTCAATTTTCTATCATTTACAGAATCGATCGGCGTTTAAATTAACAGTATTATGTAGTATTGAGGTTAACGATTAATCGGTTAACGATTAATCGATTAATTGATATTAATCGTTAACCTTAATACTGCATAATGCATCTAATGCAGTAGCATATAGTCACCGGCATGACAGGATGTGCAAATGCCACTCAAAACACCAGCTTCCTCACCCGAATGAAAAGAGTTTTTAGTCTAAATAAAAGGCTTGTAGCAGGATCGCAAAATTAATGGATGTGATTATGATCATTTGATAAAATGAAGAGAGCGTGCCGTAGTTACGCACGGGATCATTATACTTTGTGGGCTGTTTCATATTCTGTCACAGAGACCCCTTCAACATCACTCACAGACGTTTGCACGTGTTTTGCGCATGAGCCGCACGCACCCCAAAATGAAATTGCTTAATCGACCATCGATTACATCGCTTATCGACAATTAATCGATCGTCGATTAATCGTTGACATCCTTAATAAGAACTCAGATAAATCATATATCGACCTCTACATTGCGAGTAAATCTTCACTCTGGGCGACTAAATGATGTCTAATATTAGCCAATGGCTAATAAATTCTCAGATTTTACTCTCCAGTGTGTGAGTTGGAGGATAATTATAAGTTTAGCACAGATATATTTTCACTCGCTGAACACTCTGACTGAGCGCTTCAGAGTTTCACTCTCCGTCAAGCGATCTGTGATATTTTTCAGTTAATTTTTCTGTATTTGACGTACCGTAAACTCTAGTATGAAGGCGCACACTCGCCGTCACACATGCAAAGAAAGACAGAGTGAGAGTGTCTTACATAATATGCAGAATTGATGCGCTACATGTAAACGATATTCTTTGTTGTATTTTCCTGTCAAAAATAACTGTAATTTTTCAGCTTTTAAAGACTGCCGGTTTCTCCGGTAGTGGGCGGAACTAATGTGCAAACGACAATCTCATTGGCTGGGGCTCACCTATCATCATCCCTGTTTTGATTTCCGTGAATCAGTTCGGATTCATGAACCCAGCAGCTCATTAATCCTTAGTGCGTTTTATATTGTTCTTATTAGTAGAATTCGAAAGTATTATTATCTTATCAGTATTATTGTTAGTTTTCCCCTATTTTTTTTACAGAAACACTAAATGACCAAAAAAGCAGCACCACCAGTCCTAAGTTGAGTTCAAATGACTAATATGCATTCATACATGGTTTTAATTCTAATTACAAGTTCTATCATTAAATGATACTTGATTATCATATATAATGCTTGACTGACTGATGTTAAGAATGTACTTTCAGATTTTTAAAAAGCTGTGCCATTTTACAAACATTATACAGTATTACATACACACACATATGCATATATAGTATATCAGTCTGGCGAGTAAAATAAAAAATTCACTTGCCAATGGCGATTCAATTGCTAAGGTGTCCGTAGAGGGTTGTATATTGTTGTAGTCCTGTGTTTATTATGGTGGTTTTCCACTGCGTCGTACGACTCGGTTCGGCACGGTTCAGAACAGCTCAGTTCGGCTCGGTTTGCGTTTCCGCTGCAGTTTAGTACTGCTTTAGAGTGGGCGGGATTATTCACATCGTTATAGTTGCGCCGCCTACGACAACGAAACAGCCATTTTTTGGTTGTTAAAAGAAAGGTGCGCTCATTCAAAACGGTTGCGTTCGATCCTTCGCTGGCTGTGCCGATTTAAATCTAGCTGGTCTGTTGTGTCTCGTGCCGCAAGTTCAAATGATGCAAAAAAAAAAAAAAAAAAAAGTTCAAATGACGCAGGCAGTGACGATTTTCTCCAGCCAATCAGTGATCAGCAGGGTTTACACGTCACGTTTTGGTAACGGTACGGATTGCTTGGAACCTCGGCTGAGGTGGTACTAAAAAAGTACCAGGTACTGTACCCAGTGGAAAACCCCCCAAAAGTGAGCTGTACTGAACCCTACTGTGCCGTACCATGCAGTGGAAAGTTTATTCAGCTACCGCTATAGGGATCTCTTGGATTTCTTCTGCGGGGCGTATTTATAATTTCTGCGCTAGAGCGCCCTCTGGCTTTCGGATGGAGATACTACTGATCACGGAACCATACTTTACTGAAAGATACTAGTGGTCGACCGATATGGGTTTTTTGACTGCCGATATCTTGGAAAGCAGGGGGGCCAATATAAAGCCGATATAATTTTACTTATTTTAATTAATATTTAAGAAATTTGAAATAATTTGAAAATGGATTAAAAATAAATGTGTAAAATAAACATACTTATACTGTACTTTAGAAGACAAAGTATTTTTCACAAATAAATAAATATTTAATAAAAGTATAATTAAAAAGGAAGTAAACAGTGTAACCAACAGGGCACTCGGTATTCTGGGAAGTTTGAGTTTATTGGGAATCATATTTTCTCAAATAAAGCCAAGGAAACCCTCATTTTACATACAGCACACTGTGAAAATGATATGACAGTGGGCAAATGTATAAAGCACAGCATAATTTGAAATCATGAGTTTAAAGTTTGTGGATCGCGCGTCTTCAGTGAAGCTGAACTCTCCTCCTGTCAGTATTCAATTCACACGGACCGACCGTCACGCAGAGAACACGCGATCATGCAGGATACAAATGCACACTTCACAAGATCTCACAGCTGGATTTGACTAAGTCTGCAAGGTTTGTGAAATTAAATGTTCATTAGTCATTCAAAGATTTGTTTAAATGATATAAATGCGTATTTGCTGAATGCTGACGGCAAACAAGAAAGTATTATGTTTGCCTTTCTTTTACTAATAATATTAAAATAATCGTTAATACTTTTTTGTACACATTTTAATTTCTATGTTTAACAGTTCTATCTGATTATTAGATGGACTTCTATCTGTATTAGACAGAACTGCTAACAATGACAGTGAACAAGGAGAATGTGAGCACTGTGTATAAAATGTATTTTATAACTATGCATAAAAATAAAAGTCCCGCCTCGAACATATCAGCCAAACAGGAAAACCAATGCCGATATTTGAAAAATGGCAAATATCGGCCGACATATCGGCCTTGGCGATATATCGGTCAACCACTAAAAGATACGCATGACAATTGCAGCTTCTGCCTTCTCGCGATTGTGATTTCATTTCGATTTATCGTGCAGCCCTAGATTTAATTAATATTAGCTTCCAACTCATGAACCCTCGTTTGGGAAACCCTGCATTAGTACATTCTTCTTTCAGATCTTACTCCTTCGGGCGATTTTCTGTATCCTGGAGCTTCGTCATATTGTTAACAAACCTGTGATGGCCTGTCTTGTGTTATTGATAAAGAGTTATTGTCTTTTAAATAGTGTTTATAAACTGCCTGTTTCTCTGTCACTTTTATATCTGACTGAATAATGTGACAATTGACAGATTTTGTCCTGCTTGGGTAATAACAGTTTTAATGACTTACGCAAAAGTGCTGCCTTATTTCTTAATGACATAACTTCCCCCACCTCCTGCTACACCGTGAATAAGATGGTCAGGAACCGGTAATGTCACTGTCATAATCCGATTAATGATTTACAGTTTTCTTGACATGTCTAGATAAACACCTTTATGGTATTTCATACTCAGACGTCCTGCTGTGATGGCCGACTGCCTAATAAACAACAGTGTAGTACATAAATTGCTATATTACACTCTTGAGACGAATGATGTGATAGTTGAAGGGAGTGCCACAAGCATGAGAGAATGTAGGAGTAGGTGTAATGCGGTTTGTTCTTTCCGAGGAAGTGGCACGAGTGGCGCTCCTAGGCGTGGATGTGTAGATGAACGTGACAGATATTTCCTTTTTAGGTGGGAGTTTTAGATTCTGTTTCCCCTTTCTTATGTTCCCCTTTCTTGGCTTCACCAGGGGTTTCCCCTCAGGTGAAGGGGTTTCAGATGAGTGCGCTTACACTGAGCAAACTTTGTTGTGGTGAGGAAGCGTAATAGCTGGTTGCTTGGTGGACAAGGTGTCAGGTTTGTTCTAGGTTAGCGTTATTCAGTCACTACATTTTCCTGTTAACATTTGGCAGAGTCAATAAGCCTAGTCCTCTGTGTGGGTTAATTTTTGAAGTAAACTAAACTAATAGCTCATAACGTGTGTACATAGTAATCAGTTTCTGGTAAATAAGCACACGTTTACTTTGTGGACTGGGAAGGTGTTGCTGAAGAGTTGTGAAAGAATTGCTTGTCACACCATGCTGTCTATTGGTGTAATCTATATGGAAATGGGGATAATTCTGCTGCCCTATCTCAACTGACTCGCACACCTATTCAAATCTTCCGGAACAGTAAAGTGTGGTTGTGCTATCTGTGTTTGCCATCCTGGAGAGTCTTAAGCATGTGCTTCATATAAGCATATATATAAATTTTTTGCTTTAGGTTAACAGTGGCTAATTGGAAATACTGTAGGCTGCATCTTTAGCAAGTCTCAAAATGAATATCATTTTCTTCATAATGTTGATGCCTAAATTCAATTGTATCATTAACAAATGAGTTTAGTTGTTCAGTCTGTAAGTTATGTAAGCTACTGTTCAAAAATTTGTGAATGGTAAGATTTTTGTTTTTGAATGGTGTCTTAATGTCTTGTGCTCACCAAGGCTGCAGTCGTTTGATCCAAAATATAATAAAACATTATTTGTAACATAAATGGTTTTACTATCACTTTTGATCAATTTAATTTATATTTGCTGAAAAGTATTAAATTCTTTAAAAAACAAATTATATTATAGGCCATAATATGAAATAATTATTGGCTTATTTGTTATTGGCCAAAGTTTTCATATTTGTAATATTGTTCATTCTTGGGTGTCCTGGAGGATTTGTTCTTGAATGATGTTGTTCAGAAATCAAGCAGAGGTCTCCTTATGCACAGTTTGTCTTTAAGGCATTTTCTTATATAAATAAATTAAAAAAGCACAATGAAGCAAAAAAGCAATACAATGTATTAAGATAACTTCACCAAACTACTGTCCTTATCTTTATGTCCCTCAGAAAAAAAGTTTCAGCCTTGACTTTTGTTTGTAATCTGCACACACTGTTAATGAAGTTTAAGAAGGTTGAATAAACTCAGTCTAAATGTTTGACAAGCCTTCATCACCCCCATGTTCAGTCTCTATGTGGAAACCACATAATTTTCATCTCAGTAAAGTGTATTTACATAGTAGTACACCTGAATGAAAAGCAGGCACTATAGCAAACTGCTCTCTGTACTAAGCCTGTCACACATTTTCAAGATAATATTGTCTGGCCCTGCAATTGAACTGATGCAGCCTGCCTGATCTTTTCCTTGGCTTGTATCCGTGCAGTGTGGTTTTGTGTATCTGCGTAATTTGTCATGTGTTCGTAGCCAGGCTATGAAATGTGATATTCTATGAGGGCTGCCTCTTCCATTATCTCAGAAACCTCTCTAAAAATAGATCCATGCATCCAGACACCATGCTATAGCCTACTACAAAGTGCCATTAGTCCCTTCTTTCTCCCAACAGCCTCGTCTGGCTGTCAGAACCTGGTTGAATGAACTCATGCTGCTGATTTTTAGCTGTCTACACGTTCAATAATCATTCTTAAACAGGTCCAGCAGTATTAAAGTGCCTTGAATGAAGTGAGACAGTTGTACACAATTGCCATAAACCACAACTCTCATGAGTGTTAGAATTTAACCTTCAAAAATAAGTCAGGTTACAAGTAAATGATTGATTGCTTCATAAACTTCATGGAAAATGGATGTGGAACACTCAGGTAGTTTCTGCTAGCAGGCACCTGCTTGAGTCATCTTGTGTTTTTTTACTTGCTTGTCTTAAAGTGACAGTTCAACCAAAACTATATTTTGTCATCACTTATTCACCCTCATGTTGTTCCAAACCAGTATAACTGTTTGTTTGTTTTTGTTTTTATAACAGTGGAGCACAAACGAAGATATTTTGAAGAAACCGTTTTTGTTCATACAACAAAAGTCAGTGAAGGTTAAAGGGTAAAAAAAACACTAGACCCTACTGTTATTATTGTTTGGAGGAAAAAAAAATATTTCTTTAAAATCACTTCTTTGGGGTGCACCAGTTGTGTTATGACATGAAGGAGAGCAAATGCTAACAATTTTCATTTTTGTGAGGACTATCCCATTAATTAGTGATTCCCCTAATTTTATTTAATTTTTTTACTGAAACCATAATGAAGGTTTCCATTTAACCAAAAAGCGAACCAAAAAATAAAGTTTCAGTAATTACATTTGGGTAATTGGGTACTTGAAATCTCTGATGTTTAGGGAGTTGTGGTGATTATCTCAGGTGATAAATAAAGTTGTTGTAAAGTTTAGGAAAGAGAGATTTGTAATATTTCAGTTTTTACATATTGCTACTCTACAGGGCTGAACAATAAGCACTGTCCAATGGCCCAGGGCCAGCGTGAACAATGCTCAGGACAGTTGACAGAATTGTCAATGCCCCGACCCGTCCAGTGATAAATCTGTGTCAAAAGTTTATTATTGTATGTGTTTTTAAGCCTTGCCAATTTAAACATTCAAGCTATTTTAAAGCATGAAATGGAGACAGACACAGTCAAAACATGCCATGAGAGAGGTTGTCACTATTTCAGCCAGTGATGTCTGCCCTCCCAACACTTCATCACTGAGTCATAAAGTTCTCAACCTCTGGGGCATCCAACATCATTGCAAAGCTGCTAAGTATCATCTTCTCCTAAAACAGGTTGTTTCTGGCAGGACGTATAAGTGCAAGTTGAAATGCATTGCTGTTTACAAAGATCTGTGAAATAATGACATTTGAGGAGAAAGATTTTTTAAAGAATGTGTAGACTTGTGCCCTGTGAAGTTTGTTACTTTCTATAGTGTTCATTTCCTCTTTATTAGACTTTTATTCAGAGTATATATCAGTTAATATAACAGTCCAGTCAGTAAGATGGTGAGGTGTCAGTCAAGCCTCATCTGATGGAAGAAGTGAAAATATCATATTGTGACTTATTAGCTGAATGGATTTAACTAGCCATTGCAAAGCTAGCCATTTAGTTATATCCCTGGACTCTTTATCCAACATCTTCCTGTAATAGGAGCTCTCTTTCCTCCACATATTGCTCCCCTTTTTAAAATATTTATTTATCTAGTGATTCATTCGTACAAGGTGTTTTTTAAAATCTGACTTGTTTCATGTTCAGTGTAAATTTCTGTAACAGAATAGCCTGAGGCTGCTATTGATGAACTGGTTTTTATTTTCCATAGCTGAGGTGAAAAACACACAGATACGTGCTATTATGGAGAATTAATAGGTAGACTGAGTCTGATGAATGTTTTGTCTTTTATATCATTACTTGGTCTAGTGAATTGATTAATATACGATCAATACCTAGAAGTAAACAACATTAGACAGCTGTGCCTGGGCATATTAATTGTTCAGTTGCATTATGGGTGATAAACCCCACCATCCTCAGACCTAGTCATAATTACACAACAAACAACCTTTTTTGTTGTTGACGTTCTTGCTAATTGTATTACTCTAACTCAGTTTAAGAGCCATGTCTTGATGCTGCATCACATTAAGCACCTTTAGAGCTCAAGAGTGTGCATTTATGACTTTGCTTTCCTCCTCCTTTGTGTTATGTATCAATATCTCCTCATTGAGACTTCAAAGGCATTCCTTCAGGTTGGTGTATGTTTTCCCTTCCTGACAGTTGAAGTCCTCAGAGGCTTCACCTCTCCCCTAAAATCCTCATGTTTGTGTTGCTTGTCGGCTAAAGTTTGTGTCTATGGGAAAATGAGGCATTAGGAATGCAGAGAAACGTTCATGAGATGAAGGCCTATCATCTGTGCAAATAGGCCGATGCCAGTGTATGTCAAATAAACGCACACAAAACATTCTTCAGCAGTTACACTGTTGACGAGCTTTTGTTCCCTTTCATGTTTCTGACAATGTAAGAACATTTAACCCAAACAAACTTGCATTAGTGTTTCTTTTAAACAGGCCAATACTGGTTCAGATTGGCATTTTGTAGTTGTTTCTAACACATCTATTTACAGCAAACATGCCTGGTGTCAGCCTATGACAGAATGACACGGTGTAACTCACAGATTTGTGCATGATTCATATGTAGGCCTGTTTTTCCCCCACATTTGTGGACAGGTTGCATTACAATGCAATGCTGTCATTATGTACACAGTGTATGTTTTAGTACATAGTTGTCATGTTTTTCATGCGCACAAATGTTTTCTCAGTTGTTGGATATTTGTGCAGTCTATGTTGGATGCCGTTTCGCTCCAGATTTCCTCCTCTGTGCCATTTTATCCTCGCTTGCATTTTCTGCAAGTGCACATTTTTTATTATATAAACAGATAGTAGTTCTGGTTCTGGATGCTGATTGGTCAATTCAGCAATCAAACAATACCGTGAAATATCTGCTCACCTAGCTGTTGTCGTTGTGCAGCATCCATAGATGCAAACTTATTGCCATGGAAGGATGGCACTTAATGAATTGTTCAAAGTCATGATGAAATGGAAGTAGTAGCGGGTCTTTTATTCCATACTGTGATCTGAGTGAAATGGCTTGGCGAAAATGTAAAAAATGTAGGGTGGGGGCTTGGTTCTGTCCATCGATTGTTGATTGTATAGAGGCAGATCTACATGCGAGCTTGCAGTCAGTTGTAAGAAAAGGGCGAGTTTTATGAGAACTCGATTGGAGAAGTTTACCCATTCCATGTTTGGTCCATATCTTCCTTGGAAATTTTCTATGGACTTCAACAGCATCTATTCAACTCCACACCAATCTAAAATTTTGTTCTTCCTTCTCAGTGAAAGTACAACTCAGTAGGGCTGTGTATTGGCAAGAATCTGGAAATACGATACGTATCACGATACAGGGGTTGTGATACGATATATTGCGATATATTGCGATATATTGCGATACTGTAAGCAAGGCGATAAATTGGGATATTTCTTATTTTAGGAATAGGATATATTTTTTTAGGAAAGCTGTCATTAAGAGCACACCACTATATGCAAACCTTAGCAATAAATAAATAAAAATAGTTTAACCAGAACACACTGGGATCTGCATTTGCAATTATCAGTCTGTGTAACATTCAACGTTATTGAACCACTTTTTGTGCAGTACAAGTCAAGGGGGAAAAATGTAAATGCTTGCAGGATTCTTATATAAAATGTATTTTATAAAAAGACCATATCTATTTTTAAACCCTGCTTTAAAGGTTCACGGTTTAAATTTGCAATTGTAATATACAATGTCATAATATTTTGATCTGAACAAAAAATGACATCTGCTTAGTATCAATGAAAAATAAAGTGCTTGCAGGATTCCTAAAGAAAACAAAACTACTGTAAAACAATAAAATAAATACAGATATTGAACATTCTCAGAACCTTTCAACTTGGATTTCACAGGTTTTTCAGTTTGTATTTGTTCCGTGTGGAATCGATAAGACCGCGACGGGAGCACTGCCCCAACTACACAAAACGCCCCCAACACGAGAGAAAGCTGCAGCTGCGCAGCGACCCTACCACTGCGTCCCGTGCGAAGGCTCTTCACATGGGATGCGGCAAGTGGCGGAACCGAGGTGGCGCCCTCCCGGGGCGGACGTTACCACAAAAGCCCAAATGACGCCACACTTCAGCTTTGTACACCGAAACGAGAGCTGGAACAATTCTTTCATCCTCCATTACTGGCAGCGAACTATATTAATGCTAACATTAGTGGTTTGCTCTAATGCTAGTATTTTCTGTCACTGTTTAGGTTCAGAGATGAAGACTGCTCTGTAGCGGTCGGGATATGAACTCAAAACGAAACAACTACCATGAATCCTGTATGATTTTTTTTTTTAAATAAATATCGATATTCCGTTTTTCAGAATCGATACAGTATCGCCAAACAAAATATTGCGATATATCGATATTTTCTTACACCCCTACAACTCAGTGTCTCTGCCAGCCGAAATAGGCTATGGCTGTGTTAGCAGCACTAAATAACAAGCACTCAAATCCCACGAGCTCTGTTCTGGTTCACATTCATGTCAGGAGAGGGGTTGCTTGTTTGTCTAGAGATTTTCTTCGCTGTTTACTCTAGCTGTGTTGCTTTTCGAGCCGTTCCCCCACCTTTCTCAGCTGTTTACATAAGGCCCTCCCTGTGTATTATGGCACCTGCCAGATCTGCAGATTGTACCACCTGGTTAATGTTAAATTGCTCCTGAAGGAAGATGTTTGTTAATAAACACCAAACCTAGGGCCCCAGTGTTTACTGTAGTCATGGTGGCAATCAGTTATTTAACAAATATCGGCCCCTGCTTCCTTGTGTTGGGAGAGTGTTTAACGATGTAAGAACCAGAGAAACTGTTCAGCCAGACAAGGGAGAGCTATATGAAGCGCCTAGGGCTTAAAAATTAATTTTATGAAGTTAAGATCTATATTCGTATATAACTCTTGAGTTTTCGTATGACCAGTTCATCTTTAAACAAGTGGTTTCTTGAGAGAACTGTAAATGTCATCGTTTTTCAACTGTACACACTGCCCACACAGCTGTATTGTCTTAAATGGTTTATTTTAAGCTTCGTGGAAGGCAGGCAGACAGGTTATACCAAATATTCATAAAAACCTGCCTCTTACAACTGTTTTCTGAAACAGGCCTGCTTCAACTTTTAGTTTTTTGTTTATCAGTATTTGCTGAGAAAGCACTCAGACATTATTCAAAAACAAAAAGCAGCTTTAGAATGCTATATTGTCAAATATATATTGTTTATTGTAACTATATTGTTTGTTCTATTGTGTTATATAGGACTGAAAAACGACTAATCGTGATAATCACATTCAAAATAAGTTTGTTTGCATACTATATGGGTGTACTGTGTATATTTAATATGTATATATAAATACACACACACGTGTATATATATAAATATTTTAAAAAAAATCTTATATATATATATATGACACACACAAATATATATTTTTAAATATATACATGTGTGCATTTATATATATTAGTGCTGTGAAATGATTAATCGCATCCAAAAGTTTTTGTTTACATAATATATGTGCGTGTACGGTTTATTTATTATGTGTATATAAATACTAGGGCTGCCGCTAACGACTATTTTTATTGTCTACTAATCTATCGATTATTATTATTTTTTTATTAGACGACTAATCTATCAATTATTTTTCAATTAATCTATTTATTATTTTCTTAAGTTGATGAATTCTTTAAATTATCAATAAATAATAACAGGAACTTCTGCTATTAATCTTAATATTTTATTCAAACGTTTTCTCATAATAATTAACACAAATAAATAACAACAAAACAAGAAAGAAAATAATAACAAGAAGAGAGAAAAAGAGTAATAATAAAAAATTAATAATAAAAATGAAAAAGAAAATAACAATAAATAAAAAATAATTGCATTAAATAATTAATAAAAAGTAAAAAAAAAAGCAAGAAAGAAATAGGCTAACAATAACAAGAAAGAAGGAAAGAATTACAGGGCAGTGAGACGATCAATAGAAATGCACATTATGGCTGCATTCACAGTTGCTGTTTGGGACTGACAGCAGTTGCTTTCAGGTGAGAGACTTGAAATGTTTTATTTATTCAGCAGATTAAAACATCTGCTTGAATACGTATCTGTCTATGAATGAACAGCTCAGGACATTAGAGCGACAGAATAAAAAATGGCGTCATAACATCATAACACTGGGAAGTTTTATCACAGTTGACAGCCCGTTTTTAATAAAGGAGCCCAGTCGAGGCTTGTCCAATCCAACACGCAGTTAAACGACTTTGTTAGCGAGTGCAGAGAGTGCGTTTGGCACGCGCGTCTCAGAGCTCGCACGATCGCACCCACCCACTGATG
The DNA here is from genome assembly GCF_936440315.1 of Barbus barbus. Lineage (NCBI taxonomy): Eukaryota > Metazoa > Chordata > Actinopteri > Cypriniformes > Cyprinidae > Barbus > Barbus barbus. The sequence continues at coordinate 8,529,526 of NC_136719.1, forward strand.
GCAGCTCCAGTGGATCTTAAGATGAACGAGAATCATTTCTCCTCCTCCATCTCTATGGGTGAATTAAACCCGTCATGATTACATAGGCAACTCGATGTCCCGTGCTGTTCCGTTCATTCAACGCAGCTTTGAATGCTGTTGTGAATCCTGACAATGTACTGACTGTCGTATAATAAAAATGCTTTATGAACGCAACTCTGTGAAGTGATATTGCCATACTAGCCTTTACCTTCTACTCTAGAGTCTTGTTTTGTGTTAAACATGGCAGAAAAACAGTCTTAAGTAGGGATAACTGCAGGCTCGTACTGAAAAATGTATCATATCTAACATGAGGGGGCCTAAATCCGACCAAAAAGTAGTATGCAATTCGATTGTAATGCCATTTATGTCTGGGGGTTTCCCCTCGTTCATAGATTGAATTGCTGACTCCAGCTCCTGAAGAGAGATCGGTTCAGCCAGGTATTCTGAATCTGAATCTGACAGCCTAGGTACATCAAGATTGGACAGAAAAGATGCAAGAGTCAGGGTCACCATCAGCAGAAGAAGTATAGAGGTTAGAGTAAAAAGAGTGAAAGGCAATATTAATGTCTTTTGGGTCTGTCATAATGAGCCCAGATTGTGATTTCACTGCTGAAATATTAGCAAACTTTTCACTGTTGCGTAATCTTAGGGCTAAAAGGTGGCTTTGTCTACTCCCTTGAAAATAATAATTCTGCCTGGATCTTTGGATCAGGAATTCTGCCCTGGATCTCAGTAATGATTTGAGTTCGGACCTGACCGCCATGATTTTACTGAGTGTATTGTCTGAGAAACAACGCTGATTATCTCTAGTCAGATTCTGGAGCAACTATCTTTTTGTGTCGGTTTTTCTGAAGGAAAGAGGCATATGAAATTAATTTATTCCTTATAAACCCTTTAACTGCATTCCAAAGTGTTTGAGGATCATCCACTGAACCTCGTTTAATTTCAGTAAACTCAGCAAATGTATTTCTGAATTGACTGCAAAAGTTTTCATCCTGTAACAATTTAGGGTTAAATCGCCATCTAGTGGCACGAGATGGCCGAGGGATCAAAGATAATCTGCACAAATTTCCATCATGATCTGACAGAGATAAGGAACAGATATCGGCATCACGAACAGCTGAAGATAAAGAACACACAAATAGGATTTATGAGTAGCAGAAAAGAAAGTGAAAGACTTAGTAGAAGGGTTTAATTAACGCCAACTATCCACCAACGAGGATGAGGTTACACATTGCCGAAGTTTGTCAGAACTCAAAGCTTGAGTGTGATTCCTTTGCTCCAGATCTATCTAGGATATGCAACTTTACAGAATTCATATCTGCACCCAATACAATTTCAAAATCTGAAAACTTCAAGAGATAGGTTGACAAAACAGAGAAAAAAGTAGGGTCAGGAGTACAAGGGGCATAAACTGCTCCACTATTGTTTTTGTTATTCTACCATCTGTATCACCACCTTTCTCTAAAATAGTAATATTTAAAGTCCTCCGCACCAATATTAGGACACCCTTGGTTTTATCCGAAGATGAGTGAGATACCACTTCATAAAACTTATTATTACACCTGTGTATATCCTCCTCTTTCAAATGGGATTCTTGAACTAACACTATATCAATCTTTCTTCTTCACAAAAAATCCAGAAAACCTGTACGTTTGTGATATTAATATTACAACTCCGAATATTAAGGTCAGTCATAGATATCAAACAGAATTACTGCATAATAAGACAAAATACAAGTTTGAAAATAAAACCAGCTTAGTCTACCATTAAACCATTATTAAGCCATTATTTAATTATGTAAATAATTAAAGCGCATACTGTATTAGAACTGCATCGCATATAATTATTTAATTAAATTGTAGCGTTTGTGAATTCTCAATTATGCTTTAAGATTTTTAAATGGGTTTAATATATCATGCAGCCTTAGAAAACAGTTTAATAATGTGTTTTATTGATTCTCGTCCGTGAAATGCGCCACTTCCGCTATTTTGTCGGTTAGTCGACACGAGAAAATGAAGTCGAGGATTTAAAAAAATCGAATAGTCAAATCAAATCGACAAATCACGACAGCCCTAATAAATACACACACATACAGTATATATTTTAAAGATATTTACGTATATACTAGGGATGCAGCTGTTCCATAGTTCAATGTGAGGTACAGATGAATATTTAAGTCATTTAAAGTCAAGTTCACAAACTCTTCTCTCTGCTGCGGCTCTCTGTCATCCTCCATTCAGCGTTCAAGCTGCGTGTTGCGTTCCGTTACTACAGTCGAAACGGTGAAACTCTCTTCAAGAGCGCACAGTAACTGAGGTTTAAACAATTAAAAGAAAAGGCTCAATAAACTAACACACAGATTTAATACACTCCGCATCAATATCTCTTTCCTTTGTACTTTGAACTGTTCTGTGCGGACTCGGAGGGCTGTGCAGCCTGCGTGCTGTGACTCCGTGTTGTTTCAAGGCATAATTCTGCGCACGGGATGCGCAAAAGCGCTTTGTAGCACTCTGTATTGGAGCCTTTCGTATTATAATACTTTTCTGCGCAATGAAAGATTATTAATAGTCTTTCGTGTTCTGTCCTATTTATATTTATACATGTATTTTCATGATTATATTTTACAACAATACAAAGAGTAATGCGTAACATTTTACCAGATTTAGTCCTACACTTATTCACTTTTATTTGTAAATAAAAATGTTTCACTAGATTTTATCAAATTATTGTGCACCCGTGATTTTTCTAGTGTATCTTATGCTGCTGAATTAACCACTAACCTAGAAAATAAGAGCATTTCTGTCATAGATTATGATTATATATATTTTTTCAATTGTTGTTTTTCATTAAAATGAAGTTGTCTATATTTAGTAGATTGTGTTTAACACACAAAAGAGTGACGATCAGGTCAACACAGAGAAGTAAAGAAATTCTACATTGATTAAAGAAAAATAAAAAAACTGCGCTGGTATCGGATTGTTTCGGTATCGGCAGATACTCAGATTTTTCGGAATCGGATCGGTTCTGAAAGAATGGTATCGTTGCATCCCTAGTATATACATTTATATATTTGTTATTATATTTTATACTACGGGGCCGTTGAATGCTTGAATCTGATTGGCTGACGAACGTTCTGAGGTGTGCAATTATTTTCAGGGAAACGCACGGCGAACGTAGTTCCAGGCAGCTTTCTTGACCGCATTACAGTTCCATATCACTTCGCATAGTTAACTGTAATAACGGAAATTAGCATACAGTACCTATACAGCACACAGGACTAACAAAAACAACAACATGACAGACGATTTTCCGAAAGTAAATTTTAATATTTACGGTGAATATGAAACTTTCAACAACTGGGCTGCAGCAGTATTAGACAGTCCAGATGAAAAACAACATAAACGGAAGCGGACATCAAATGCAGCCGGCAACAACAAAAGACACTCACACAAAAACGTGTTGTCAGCGCTGCCCTGACGATTTTATCAGTTAGCCTAGTGTAACAACTTAAAGGCTACACATGACATTTCTCACTAGCGAGGTAATAACAGCGCTGCATCTTAAAGCAGACTTACAGTTTAGAGACGGTGCTTCAGAACACTGTTGAGGGACACACAGAGGTAGCCTAATTCATACAAGCTCTCTCTCTCTCTCTCTCTCTCTCTCTCTCTCTGTTTCTCTTTCTCTGTGTCTCTGTCTCTCTCGCTCTCTTTCTAATAACTTCATTATTAACTGCATTAGTCTGCTATCAACGGCTCAAGCCTCCATTGCCAGCTTTAAAATGACGTTTTGGAACTAGCAAAAGAGTCGTTGGATGAGATGCGGAAGAAATAATCCTACTCACAATAGCGATTTAAGTAGAAAAACCGGACGAATCCCTTGAAATATATAATCTGATCGATGTCTTGAGGTGTGGCAACCGTAGTATAAGCGGAATAATTGACTCCGGACCGTTGAATTATTAGAGAAATAATGCACACCCGAGGTGTAACGGCCACTCCGCTTCACGTCGTGGCCGCATCACCACCTCGGGTGTGCATTATTTTTCTAATAATTCAACGGCCTGTCGTCAATTATTCCTTACTTATATTATATCTAAATATATTTAATATTTACATAACATATTTTTCTTAAATATATGCATGTATGTTTAAATTTAAATATACATAATAAATACACAGTACACACTTATATTATGTAAACAAACTTTTATTTTGGATGCGATTAATCATGATTATTCTTTTGACAACACTAATATATACATCATTTTTTAATAATTTTGCAGCCTTAGTGTTATAATGTTTTCTTGTGTTCCATCTGCAATAATTTTTTAATTGTTGGGCAATGTAGACTCCTAAACTGGCGTCTTTGGCTGCTGCATCATGTTTTTTTTTAGTTTTTAAGGTGTAAAACCATGACAGCATACTTGATCTGGTGTAGTAAAATCCCTTACAGAATTTGCATTGCGAATCAGGAGGCGCAATTAATTACATATTCATAATTAATTAAATTAACATGCTTATTACTAAACCAGCTTCACCATCTCTGATACTGAAAGTGAAGTGCAGTTAGTACTCTGGCTTTTCTCGTTCCTGGTTGTATCAGGCCGTGAGGAATGTTGTCTTTGTTCGTGTCAGTTTTTTGTCAACACTCTGATGTGATCAAGCTGTTTCACACAGATGTTTGTCGAATTTAAGGAGGAAGACACGGGGAAATTGATTGTTCAAGAGCAAAACAGATATTTATCTGGTTTCAAAAGGCCCCTTACAAAGACAAGGTGCATAGAAGAAAAGTTTTGATTTGTTGTATAAGATTTGTCTCTAGAGAGTGATTGTCTGTTATTGGCATTAACATGTCGTTTGGCATCAAATGGTTTATTCTCAGAACTGTTTGTTTATAATGCAGCTATCATATTTGTGAACAGTACAAACATAAATGTTTGTGTTGTGATGTCAACTCTGCTGGCACACATGTTTTGTCATGATCTAGTCTGTGGGCTTATGTAGGGGGAGCAAGAAAAGAAAGGAAAAGGCTTTCTAAAGCATGCACTTCTATGTCAAAAGTAATTTGTTTTGCTGGCAGCTGTCTTATTTTTCCTCCTCCTGTATTTCAGGTTGTCATATCGACATGCAGGAGTCCAAGACCGATCAAACAACCAATAGCAGTCCAGCTGGGCAGGAAGGCCAGAGCTCAGAGAGCGAGAAGAGAGTAACCAGAGAAACATCTTCATCCCCGTCAGCCACAGCCCAGACCCTTCAAACTCAGGTAAAAAATTTAACTAACTTAAAATATGTTAGCTGATGGTATCTTGTCATTGTTTTGTTTCTTTTTTTGCGTTGAGACTACTAAAATTTCAGAAGCCAAGGTTCAGTACCAATAGCACTGAGCTGCATTTCCCAAAAGCGTTGTGAGCCAAGTTGATTGTAGAGACCATTAGTGGCAATGGTTCTGCAGCCCAGTACAGTTACAGGTTCATCAAGTCAACAAAATAAAGTAACCAATTCATACTTGATTTGTTTAATAATAATCCTAAAATGTTAAATAATTTTGTGTTAGTACTTATATGGGACATGAACATGTGGCCCTCCACTTTTAATGTGATTCATACCACTAAACCAGCTAAACAGAGTTATAAAGAATAGATGTACTGTCGTCTCCTACTGTGGTTTAATACTTACTTTGTATGTTAGTTCGCCTAAAAATGGAAATTGTCATAATTGACTCACCCTCCTGTCATTCCAAACCCATCTTGGGAATGCAAATGAAGTTTGTTTTTTAATATTCTCTCATTTTTTTGTTCCTTCATTGCCGTGTAATCCATGTCTTTTGTAGAGACTTTATGAAACCGATTTCATTTAGGCTTTTATTCAAGCATAAACAGTGATCATACACATACAGCTCATCAAATATGGTAAATATTGTACAAAGCTGTCATGGTAAATTTGCTATAATGTTGATTTATGTTCAGTGGAATGAGAAAATATTAAAAGTAGTGTTTCAAAGGAAGTCATATAGGTTCAGAACAACATGTGTGTGAGAATGTCTGTTTGTTTTATATTTGAGTGTGTCAACTCACAAAGAGGTTTATATTGATTTGAATCAAATTTGCAGTTATATCGGAAGTGAATTGTGAAATCTGTGCCGGTGCATGAGACTGATGTGTTGAAAATGTTCCAGGAAATACATTCTCAAAGTAATGAAGCTTTTATTGGTATGTCAACATTTGTTACACAATAGCCTTGTTGCTTAAAATTGAGCAAATGTTTGACACCCCAGTCTTCATTTAAATCATTGATATGTGTTATGTGAATCGGGGGGGATGGGCTCTGTGATTATAGTTCTGTCTCTCAGAAATAGTAATGTTGTCACTAAAAATCTTTATGCATGCTTTTATCTGCATATGTGTGCGTAAAACTAATGCACATGCTAAAATTGTGACAGCAATGTTGAGAGAGACCCACACATTGCCCCATGTTCAGATTCCAGATGTATGATGTCACCTCTGGAATATCGGCCAGACAGCTGTGGGTTCAGGGCACTGTCCTTTATTAAAACAATGAGAGAAGGCTCTAAAACGCTCCTGTAAATGCTTTCCCATCTTGTTTTCATCTCCCAAGGATTACTGTCATGATCTGTCTGCTTTCCCTTTTCTATTCACACTTCTCTATTGAAGTCTCCCATATCCGTTTACTCATCTCTCCACCCTTCTTTTTGAGAAGGGGAGTTCCACGGGGCCAGATGTTTGACCCTTCAGAGGTGTAAGAGGTCAGATCGGAGAGGATGGTCCCGCTGCTGTGGATATTGTTTGCTTGCTTGTTCTTTCCTTGATTTCTATCTGGAGGGCCTCACAATGGAAAATAAGACAAAAGCAACAGAGTGAGAGAGACGTTCCTTTCAACAACTTTTGAAGACCTCTCATTTCTTTGGCACAGCTGGGGTATTTACTTTGTGGCTGTTTCCTCCTGACAACTGATTTTTTCCATTTCAGAAGGTGTATAATGTTCTGGTTTAAATAAATAGCAGGCTTAGATTGTCTCATGCAAAGACTTATGCTAATGTTTTTTCAAATGTTACCATGTGATAGACTTCAGAGGAATGTGTGATAGGATCCAATCACCAAGGGACTGCGGCTGTTAATAGAGCCAAAGGTTGAATCCTCTACACTTTATGTACTGGCAGTGTGGGACTGTCATAGCAGGATGTTCACAGGTTATTATTAAATAAAAAATGTTGCACAATCATCACTTCATTTGTTCTGTGAGGACTTGTCAAGAGACTTTATAGCTGTGATCATTTTTATCAAACTCAAATCAATCCCATAACGTAATTTGCTTGGATATATCCAGTGGAGTTGTTCTTAAAGCAATAGTTAACCTAAAAAAAGTCAATGATCAAAAGTCTGTCATCATTTACTCACCATCTAGTTAGGGCTGGGCGATATATCGATTAACTCGAATGTGTTGTTTACGTCGATTTGTTTGAATGAAAATCGGTTTTCTTTTTAGCATCCGCTGATGCTCCCCTCTGAGCTCCCGTAGTTCTGAATGAGCTCAGCCCTTCCCCCGTGCGTTTGCCATATAGGGTTTGGCCGATAGACGATGCCATCGTCCATCGCCAATGGCTGATAGACATCATGATGTTAAAGGCCTAATGTTACTTCTTCGTTTTTGTACGCGAACGCTGGCGGCCGGCGCACGCGCTCTAGAAAGCTTCAACCATGTTCAGTGTCTGCTCTATTTTTCCCCGTTAAGTCATGACAAATAACAAATATTTTTTAACTCTTTTAAACCAAAGCTGAGCTGTTTCATACCCTCTCGCTCACAAGCGCTTGTCAATGTGAGCGTCTGTTGTTGCAGTCTCAGCTATTTTGATGTCCGTCTCTTTAGTTTCGTTTTCAACTGTGAAACAGCGGCCCGGAACGGTGTTGCCACCTTGTGGAAAAACTGATTACTGCTAAATAACTTCAGTGCTTATGTGCGATTCCCCCCGCAATCCGCCGCATCCTGTGTACGGAAGGAAAATTACGTGTACTACGGGAGGAAAATATATATGTCAGTACTCACAGTTTTATTATTGGATAATTGTATATAAAATTGCGGGTATCAGGGATTACGCCTGGCATTGAAACTGCTTTTGAATGCACGATAGCTTTTTAGTTTCACTTTCACTTTCGAGATTCGCGATCGCATGCACTGTTTATACTATGGAGCGGCAGTACTTACCACACATCAGATGTTTGTCAGTGGTGCTGAGGATCTACAAACCATTCGTCATCATTCCGCCAAAAAACAACCAACAGTCACTGATATTTAATGCTGTTGAATGTTCTGTTTGCACTTTATAAGAACTACCTCCTATCTACTGAATAGCAAGATGTTAAAACTTGTGTTTAAAGAAAACTTATCAAAAAGGTTCACACAATTTTGTTTTGTTATGTTACGTTTTGTTAAGTTACATATTCACTTTTTACAATGGCAGGGTCTGCCATCTTGTCTTTTTGGCTTGTTGTTTCTGATTGCACTTTAACCCCAAGGGGGAAATCCAGATTAAATCCCAGAAGGGAAAATCAAAACAAAATGAAGTTAAAACTTGTTTTGAACAATTTCTTTGTCATCGGCAAAGATTTTAAGTAGGGGAGGAAAAATCGTTTTAAATCGTAAATCGGATTTTTTGTAAAAAAATTGGGGATTTTTTTCTTAGGCCATAGCGCCCAGCCCTACATCAAGTTATCCAAACCTCCTGTGTGGTTTTTTTTTTTTTGGTAAACAAAGCTGTCTGTATTTTTATTTTATTTTTTTATTTTACGGAATTAAAGATAATTATATTGTGTATTAATATATTTTAAAATGTAATTTATTTTCATGATGTTAAAGGTGAATTTTTAGCATCAGTCTTCAGTGTCACATGATCCTTCAGAAATTTAAATATGCTAATTATTATCAGTGTTAAAAATAGTTGTGCTGCTTTTAAAATTTTATACTTTTATGCTGTTATACTTTTTTTTTTTTTTTTTTTTTAAACAGGATTTTGAATAAAAATAATCAAAAACAGCATTTATTTGAAATAAAATCTCTTTAAACATCTTTGCTGTCACTTTGAATCAGTTTAATGTACCCTTACTGAACAAAAGCATTAATGTAAACGTTAATGAAAAAGCATTAGTGGAAAATTTTTGTATAGTAGTGTATTTTGTGTTCAGCAGAAGAAGAAAGTTATGCAGGTTTGGATTGACATGAGAGTCAGTAAATAATGACACTTTTTGGTGAATTTCCTTTTTCTTTTTTTTTTCTTCTTTATCACAGTTTCACAACAACCCCCCCCCCCCCCCCCCCCCCCCCCCCAAAAAAAACAAAACAAAAAAACAATTCACTTTATCAACCAATCTTGATTACGAAATATGTTGCCTTTTCATCTGTGTTCCTGAAAACAATATGAATAGTCCTGGGAGAGCAGAGCAGCTCAGAAGCCAATCAGAAACTTGTTATTGTTTTTTTGCCATCTTCAGGCGCTACAAGTTGCTCAACAACAACAACAACATCAGCAGCAGCAGCAGCAACCAAGTGGTGAGAAGTCCCCCAAGAGCACAGAAAAAGAGTCAGACGCACAGGTAGAGCTGAACACTCCTCCACCCACAGCACACACATACACCTACAGAAAACCATGTTGTTTACACTATTACACAAACCTACTTGTGTTTATGCTGCCTTCAACAGATCATAAAGAGATTGGGCAACCAGGGTGTGTTTTATTATTACACATTGTTGCGATGGAAGATTACAAGTGCACTTTTATTGTGTGTGTAGCCTATTGTAAAATTATTTTCTGTCATGTCAGTTAACAGATAAGGCTATATTACTGAAGAGAAATAGACGGCTGTAGAGCTTTAGCTGCAAACAAACACAATATATGCTACCCAGTGCACAGCTGCCTTTATTTATTCATCATGAATTGAATGCTTTGTATGTGTGGATGTGCATGCAAGTGGTGAAACGAGGGTTCAGATAGTCAATAGTTCAAATCAACATGCCACTATGGCAAGTGCAAGGGGCGGGATTAGGAGCCCGAGCCATGTGACTGGATGGTTACATTAGGTTTGGGATCCTAGTGAGGGCATTATTGGAGGTAGTGGGTTGGTCATCGGGGTTGGGTAGTTGAAAGAACAGTAGGAGGATACTGGCGTTCTCTCTAGTCTTCAAACATTCTGCGCAGCTCTCTGTTCCTGCCGCCCATGGAGTTATCAAGGTCTGTGAGTACTGAGATGGAAAGGGCAAAAGATATAACGTTTGCTTTAGTTTGTTCAGGTATTGGATGTCTGTTTGAGTTTTAGGAGGGTTTTTCAGGCAGTTTATTAAATGAATACACATTTTCTCTTTCCCCACTGTGCTTTTATTTAAAACTTTTATTGCATTTTTTTGTAAATTGCTGTAATTTTCTTTATGCTTTAACTTAGAAATCATAAATTTAAAATGCAGAGTTGTTCATTTATTGAAGATTCATTCTTAATTGAGGGTTTTTTTTGTATCATTTGTTGCTGACATTGTAGAAGAGTATTGTTTCATTATTGTTCCAGACTCTTTATTTTCTATCTTAAGAGGGAGTGATTAATGAAGTGCATGACCACTAGGGTCCGTGGTATCCGATCTGACAAAGGGCTGAAAGCTTTGAATGGTCACTGGAACCTTATTTCTGTGACTCACTGTCTTTGAGCTGTAATTTTATTCCCTGAATTACTTCTCTTTGTCTTTTTAAAGGCTGTGTTCACAGAACTGAGCCTTTTTCCCCTCTTGTTGTTTTGTTTTTTTTCCTTGCCTTTGCAATTTATATTTACCCAGATGCACAGTGCAGGAAAGAATGTTATTTTTACTTTGGGCGGGGAACCACACCAAAATTGTTCAAGGTATTGAAAGGGAATAACAACGGGCTCTATTTGTTTTTGGGCTGCTGAAGCCTGTTGATTTATGGCTTGTGTTTTCAGAAGCGATCGCTTGTTGACGTACTCACTCATGGGGAGTTGGTTCTCTGACACACTGGCAAGAACAATAACAACAACAAAACAGTGTTTGGACTTGTCTGTTGTCATGGAGACAACACTCATCAGTGCTTACTGTGCCCCCGAGAGAGAATATTTATATTAATTTGCTGGCATGCTTATGTTCTTTGACATTTAAAATATTTCTGGTGAGACTCGAAGGCATAGTAGTTTGCCTTTTTGGAGCTTTTTCACAAGCAACTGTTTCATTTGTTTTTTTAAGTGCAGTACTTCTGAATATTAGTTTGTGTTAATTTGTGAAATATACTGTTTCTATTTCTTCAATAAGTTATGTTTATGGAAAAATCTTTCCCTGTGATGTGTGGTCATGTATACAGCATATAGGCATGCGGCATTTATATAGCATATATGCTGCCTCTTAGCTTCTAAGAAGTGTATTCTTCTGCTGATAAAGAGGGAACACTGCGTTTCCTGCACCACTTTGCAAGGCTGGCACCGGGCCGCCGCTGAATCCAAAGTACCATGACAGAAGAAATCATATTTCAGCTGAGTTGTGAGTTAGCGATATGAAATATTACAATAACTATAAAAATAAACACCTTTTTTTGTTGTTGCAAGCAGCACACAGCCAACCAGCACTCGTGAATCAGTTGCAGCAGTTACTGAATTAATCTGACTCGCTTACTGAACCGCGAGTCATTCATTTTAGTCATGTTTGACTCGAACTGAACCAAGAGCTGCTAGGGCCTACTCGGTTTTATGTTTTTCATGAGGAAAAATTATTCTGGTTGTTCTTATGAAAACATGTAATTAAACATACATTCTAAAACATTTTTTTAAAAATAGATAATTATAATTAAGTAATGTTACCGTAAGTAAAATTTCGCTTTTATAAATATTGAAGTTATTTTTAGTTTGTTTTCCAGTTTTTGCATTGTTTTGCAGTGAAACCGTATATTGTGCCGCAATATATTTCAATACAAAGGCTACAATACGTGTCATTGCATAATACATGAAATGATCTCATAACAGTGCTGGTTAGATTACTTACAAATTGTAGTCCGTTACTGATTACAATGAAAATTGTAATGTAATCTAGGTTACTCGTTTTAGGTTATTTATAGTGGTATAGTGGATATTTGGCATTTTTCAAATATCAGCATCAGCCGATAAATTGTTCTCTGTTTGGCCGATATGTTCGAGGCGGGACTTTTTATTTTGACTGTGCTGAGAAAGGAAGCACCTGAGCACATAGTGCTCACGTTCTCCCTCTTGTTCGCCATCGTCATTCAGTTCCGTCTAATATGGATAGAAGTCTATATAATAATCAGAGCAGTTAAACAAAGGAATTAAAATGTATACAACAATAATAAGAATGATTGCTTTAATGTTATTAGTAATAGAAAAGCAAACATGATACTTTCTTGTTTGCCGTCAGCATTCAGAAAATACGCATTTATATAATTTAAACAAATCTTTGAATGACTAATGAACATTTAATTTCACAAATATTTTAATATTAATATTTATTAAATACTCATTTATTTGTGAAAAATACTTTGTCTTAAAGTATAAGTATGTTTTACACATTTATATTTTAATCCATTTTAATTAAAATTTCTTAAATATTAATGAAAATAAATCAAACCATATCGGCTTTATATCGGCCATCGGCCACCCTGCTTTCCAAGATATCGGCATCGGCCTTCAAAAAACACATATCGTATGGAAGCACATGTGTAGCAATATTCAATTTGCAGTGCAATATGCAAAATGACAATGCAATATGTAAAATGTATTTCTGTATTTAAATTTACATTTTCCCATACCGTATGGGCAACATTTAGTGTAAAATGAAAATTCAATTACATAATTTAAATTTGCCATTTTCTACACTAGTTTTAATATGCAAATTAAAAACATATTTTAAAGCTTTATAAGTTGCAAAATTAAAATGTATTACCCAAATTGATATGTTTAACATGTCCAAGCAAAAACTGTAGCAAAATTATCATTTAAATGCTGTTTTTACTAAATACATTTAGATTTAGGGGTAGGACACTTGGGGTTGCATTTTCATCGTGATACTGTGTGCTTTATAAAGCTTTAAAATATGTTTTTAATATGCATATTAAAACTAGTGTAGAAAATGGCAAATTTAAATTATATAATTGAATTTTAATTTTGCACTAAATGCTGCACGTATGTATGGGAAAATGTAAATTTAAATACAGAAATAAATTGCCATTTTACATATTGCATTGCAAATTGAATTTTGCTACACGCATGATTCCATAATATCGGTCGACCACTAGTTATGTATTCTGCCTGCTTTTTATATTACTTTATATTACTTTTTTAACATGTTTTAAACTTACCATCAAACGTAAACAAATTCTAAAAAAGTAAGAAAATATATTACATTTGGTGATATTAACATCATAAAATGCTTTAAACATTACATTACACCTGGGTTTCCCAAACTGGGTTTAATGTAAGAACTACAGTGGGTTTAAGTTGTTTGTTGATGAATTGATAAAAATGAAGAATTAGGGGGAATCAGTAAATTATTAATAATTTACTGCCACTGTGTGAATATGAAATCATGTAATTAGTGCTGTCAAATGATTAATCGTGAGTAATTGCATTCGAAATAAAAGTTTTTGTTTACATAATATATGTGTGTGTACTGTGTATATTTATTAGGGGTGTAACGATACGCGTATTCATATTGAACTGTTCGGTATGAGGCTTTCGGTTCGGTATGCATTACAAACCGAACGATTCATTGGACTAATCCTATTATGTTTGGAAAATAAAAGAGCTTAAAGTGTGTGAAATATAATGTTCTCAGTGCCACTGCGCTCAACAAGGCAGCCTGAACGAAGTAACAGGCAATAGTTGTCTGCCTCGCGATAACCTCCCCTTGCTGGAGTGCGTCAAAAGACGATGATCTTATCGACGATAGCCAGAGAGAGTCAAAAACATCAATTATTGGCAATATTAGAGTATTTGGCATTTTCAATTAATGTAGGCCTGTTACAGTCTTATTTTTATTAGGCCTATTATTATGAAGTTACTTTTATTATTAAATTAAAATTACAATTAATTTGCCCTACAATTACCACATAACTGACACACTGCGACGATAAGATTAGGCTATTTACTCCTCAATTAAAATGTTTTTATAAAAGGTCTTTTAAAACAGTTCTATTAGGCTATACAATGAATTATAGTCCTATAATTAAAATATTAACACTGCAGTCATCAATAAAAATCAATGAAATTCTTTTTTTTTTTTCTTGTCACTATGTATGGGCCACAAGAGAAATATTGAGGGAATAAATGAAAACATCTATAGCCTATGTCGTTATCAGCATATGTTGAAGTAGATTCGTCTTTGAGAGAATATGTGACGTCAGATGCCGAAATCTCCGTCATTCCGTTTTTACTTTCACTTTTTGCATAGTGAATTGACTGAGATTAAGATGTTCACCAGCATAAATATTGAGCAAAGTTTGCACGTGTGCAAACGCGTGCTTTTGTGATAAACTTTGGCTCACCTTCATGGTTTAAAACAGAAATATTTCCAACATTGTGACGTAACCTATTACCCCGCCCCCCGTATCGCATACGCACCGAACCACCGTGTCCACTGTGCCGTATCGAACCGAACCGTGAATTTTGTGAACCGTTACTTAGACCCCTAATATTTATGTATAAATACACACATGCATGTGTATATATTTAGGAAAAATGCTGTTTTTATATTATATTAGATATATTTATATATATGATATAAATTATGAAGGTATATACATGTAAATATATGTAGGCCTAAATATGTGCTGTATGTGTGTGTCTTTTATATATTCATAATAAATATTCACAATACACACACATTTATTATGTAAACCAAACTTTTATTTTGGATGCGATTTAATCGTCCTTAAAAAAAAGTAACTGTAATCTGATTACGAGCATTTTAAAATGAAATATACTCTAATTACAAGTACATAATTTTTGGAACCTGATTACGTAATCCAGATTACATGTAATCGTTACTACCCAGCACTGCATGTATTCTATTTTTGTATGTAATACAACTGTAGGTATTTTAGTACTTTTGAGGAGAAAATATTTGGAAATAAATGTAATTATGTATTATTTAATAGAATTATTCATTATAGAACAAGTGTCATTTAAATTCCTTCCAGTTCCCAATCACCTGTGAATATGAGAATCTGACTCTGAGGTCAGTGTAATGTCATAGTGCCAAGCAGGAAAAGAGCAGCGTAACCTTCTGCTAAATATCTCCTTTTGTGTTCCATCAAAGAGAAGGTTATAAAAGTAAATAATGTCTGGATTTGACATTTTTGGGTGAACTTTCTTCAATTTCCCAGATTTAGGGCCGTGATCAGCCCCTCTACATGCATGTGCGAACACACTGTGGGAAATCTTGTGAGTACAACAGTCAGCTGTTATTGTTCTCTCATAGTTGCAGTATCTCAGTCCAGCAGTATGTTTATATGAGTCTGAACACAGACTTCTTTACTGGAAATTTGTGTTTGTTTGTGCTTCACCGACTTAATTAAAATGCAATCTCCAGTTTTGTTTTTACAGTTGCTGTGTACCCCAGTATGTATTATTTATACGAATCCGTAAATGTGACTTTAATTATTCTGTTTATGTTTATTGTAAACATCTTAAAAGCAGCGAGTGTGTGTGTGTGGCTTGAGATGTGGTAATTGCTTGAGGCCCAGTGAAGCATGGGCTAACTCATTGTGAATCCAGTGCATTTACATTTAAAACATTCGCCTCTGTTGTGGGTGTTTTTGTTTGTCTGTTTTCGTTGGTAGCATTTTTAATGTCAGTGTTTGAGCTGCTGTCAACAAATGAATAATGTATGTCTTTTTAATCTTGACTGCTTGTTTGCCTCGGTTTATGGGCAAATTAAATGGAGATAACTGAAATGAATGCTTATGAGACGTTTTTCCAGTTGTAGGCAGAGGGATTTGTCCTTGCATTTTATTGAGGACTGGGTAACACTTTATTTTAAGGTGTCCGTAATACAGAGTAATTACCTAGTTAAGCACTTAGTAGTAACCGTTGTACTTACATGAAACAAAATGTACTTACCATGTAAGTAAGTTATGGAACAGCCTGTACTTACAGTTTGTAATTATGTAGATGTAATAGGCAGCTACTGTTACACATATGTAACAGACCGAGTCTGTTACACAGCTACTTATGTAACCAAAAGAGTGTTACAGATGTATTGCAGACGTTATACAACGTAATTATAAATGTAAGTACACAGACATAAGCTACATAAAATAGTGTATCAAGATTGTACTTAAGTGTACTTCATGTGTATCTATACTGTACACCTTATCTAACTGCACCTTAAACCCACCAGTACACAGCATAAATACATGTAATGCATTTCTAATTGCATTACAATTACATAATATTACACAGGCATAAACTACTTAAAATAAATATCAAGCTGTATCAAGATGAAGTGTGCAAGTAGCTGTGTAACAGACTCGGTCTGTTACATATGTGTAACAGTAGCTGCCTATTACATCTACATGATTACAAACTGTAAGTACAGGCTGTTCCATAACTTAGTTACATGGTAAGTACTTTTTATGTCATGTAAGTACAATGTCTACTACTAAGTACTTAATTAGGTAATTACTATGTATTATGACCCCTTAAAAATTTTGACTGGAACAGAACCAGAAACGAAATCAAATTTTATAGTTCCGAACAGAATCGAAAATTGGAAATGGCCGCTCGCGCTCAGCTGTGAACTCTAGTCGCAATGGCAATGAATACCATCTGTTTTAATGGGAGGTAGCAAAATCTGACAGGGTAGCACAGATCGTCAGAACACCGGCGTTAGTTTATCTGACGACAGTGTAAGATGGATTCAACAGATCTTACGCACCTGCGGCGCTTCTGTGAAAGGAGAAAACACAATAAAACTATAGGCTTACATACAAAGGAATATATATGCCTATACACTAAATATATTTCACGTAAATCATTGACAGATTAACAAAACAAAAGAAAAAAAATATATGCTGAGTTAGGCCTACGGTTCATTGTGACGCATTCCAACGTTCTCGGAAAGGAAAACGAGACGGCAGAAAGCAGTTTTATTTATTTTGCAATAGCTTGACAGTTTTGAATGATGTCTTGCATCTGTATAACCAACCAGTGTTGGTATGACCATATCGTGCTGGCGCCTCACGCGCACAAAGACACATATTTTTACGACATTGCAGCCAGTTTATTATCAAAATAAAATACAGTTAAAGGAACGTGTAAAAAGTTACAGTACTCCGTTGTCCGATCTGTTGTGTTCAGCGTGACCACCACCTCACTGCTGTTATCGCCGAAGTGAAGGATGATGTTTTACATCGATGAAAGTAAAAGCCAATAAATAATATTTTAGTATACGTCGAGAATATGGAAACATTTGGATTCGTGCCGAGTGAGAGAGGTAGGCATCAGTTTCACCTTTAATTTGTTTTTGGATTGACGTTTTTATAGCAGCCTTAAGTTTAGAGGATTTGTTGTGGAGAGAAACTAATAACTGTTTATAATGTTTGTAAACATTTTTGATTTACCGGCATTTTAGCCTTCATCATTTCTGAATAATAGCCTAATAAAATGCAACGCGGCTTAGCCTTCGTTTTTTTATTTTCCTCAAAACTCAATTTTATACAAGTAGCGTTTTTTATTTTTATTTTACAATTTGCAGCAAAAATAAAATAAATATCTTAAAAAAATACTTTAATGTCTTTAAAGCATTAATAGATTTTTGTTCTTTTGTTTAGTAGCCTACATTTAGAAATTTAGAAATCTAGAAAAGATGATGCTGTATTGGCTCGCAGCAGGTTAAGATACCAACTCTTACTGTATTTTTTTTTCTTTCTTTTTCTTTTTGTGTAAAGAGAACACTGTACTTTATTATTATTATTATTATTATTATTATAGGCAAAGACCATTTTAAAAATAATGTTATTAACTTATTTTTTCTACTCGAACCGGTTTCGGAGCGGTAACCAGTGTTGGGGAAAGTTACTTTTAAAAGTAATGCATTACAATATTGCGTTACTCCCTAAAAAAGTAACTAACTGCGTAACTTAGCTACTTTTTATGGAGAGTAATGAGTTACGTTACTTTTGCATTACTTTTTAAATATGAGCAGGGCTTGATTGTTTTTAATATAAGAAGTTCTAAATATAGCAAATGTAAAAGCCCTTTCACACCAAAAAGTGTAATGAATAAACCTCAAGCTGAAGGAAAAGTAAATTCACGTCTGTAAATTAGAATTCAGGATAAGAAGGTTTAACACTCTTCGGCAATAAAAAAAAAAATGAAGCACAATTGTTAGTTTATCTAAAGTCATTTTGTCTTATTAGTATGGTTGAACTGGATCATCAAAGGTCAGCAGCAAAGACATTGGTTAATAAAATGGGATTAGATACATTTGTGTTGTTTAACATATTTAATTATTGCAGTTTGCTCATATTCTGAGTTTGCATTTCACTGTTTTAATTAATTTTGATGAATACTAAATCTGAGTGGGATGAATTAATGCACATTCATATTTAGTCTAGAACTACAGTAACATGTTCACACAGCGCACTGTCAGTCAATAAATGGGAAAAAAGTGACTGGCATTACTTTTTTGAAAAAGTAACTCAGATATTTTCTTGTAAATTAAAAAGTAATGCGTTACTTTACTAGTTGCTTGAAAAAAGTAATATTACGTAACTCGCGTTACTTGTAATGCGTTACCCCCAACACTGACGGTAATAATACAGAGGAACGCAGGAACAGAAACGTTAAAATATCGATTCTGCTCGGAGTGAACCGATTGACTTTTTTTTTTTTTCGTTTTCAAGCCCTGCTTAAAATAAAGTGTTATCAACTGTGGTTTTCAAAATTGTTTGTGTATTTGTTTACTTGGTCTTGTTGATGTTGACTGTTGAGGCCCAGAGGACTTGGAAACTATTCCCTGAATGTCTAAACAATAAAATATTGTCTGGCATAGTCCTACTCTGGAATCTCTTTTTAGCTGTTCAGTTGTTTTCAAAGTGTTTACTATCCTTGGGGAAGAGGATTGAAATTGGGTTTGTGGAAAGCCCTTTGTTCTTGGAGTTAGTGATGTGCTTTTTTTTTACATCACAAGGTGTGCAGATGAAATGTTTCAAGCCTTGTTCAACTTGATGAAATCAATCAAAACCATTTTGAAGAGGCTATTAAATGTATCATCATCCTGCAGTTTGACATATTGTCCATATTGCATCAGTTTTATAAATACAGTCTGTGGCTTTAGTACCAAATCAGTACTTCAAATAAAAAGATAAAGGCATCTAAAGAAATCTTCAAACAGTGTCTGACTTAATGCAATACCTACACTCTATCTAACTATTTCTGGATGCACACTCATACCTTGTGATGATCTGGCTGTGTGTACGGATGATTAAAATGCGTGTCTTGTTATTAGTGAAAGCACAGTCAGTTTTGTATTAAGTGAATATAAATGATTGTTACAAAACATTGGGTGTTTGTCAAAATATTGGATGTGTGCTTTATAGCTTGCAGTGAAAGTGCAGCCTAATTGACCTGCTGCTGTATATTATTTTGTTAATATTAATTACTGGAGATATTGAAGAATAAGAGGCAACCATTCGCTGCACTCGGCTGGATAAACTTATTAACTTTAAATCATATTAAAAACAAATATTAACACAACTTTAAGCCTAACAGGAAGAAAATGCACAGCTAATTTTAATCACAGACCTGCTTCTGTTAAATTCTGACAGTGCTGAATTAGTGACAATATTATCACTAATAACAAAAATAATTAGTAGTTTTTTACTATTTGATTACTTTTTGGTTTAGTTCTCAATTTGTAAATGTTGAATATTTGATTTTGTTAGCTCTCTGCAAGCACTATTTACTTTTATTCATCTTTATTACAGACTGTTTAATTGGAAAAGCTTGAATCAATGTTTTTTTTTATTTAATAAATATTTTAATTACTATTTTACAATGTAATAAAAGCATATTAGATTGTTACGGTGTCATGACAGTCCTGAAATTTCACTGGTATTGGTATCGGCTACTACATTTTTGGTATCAGGATAAGTCTAATAAACAGCTACTGCATTATAAATAATGAAGTGGTTGTATGTGTGTATCTCTAGGTGGCTATATCAGTGGGGATGATAACTCCTCAGGCCATCACCCCTCAGCAGATGCAGCAGATCTTTCAGCAGCAGGTCCTGAGCCCCCAGCAGCTCCAACTGTTACTGCAGCAACAACAGGCCCTCATGTTACAGCAGGTACACACACACACACACACACAGTGTGGTGCATCTTCGCAGTACCGCAACAACAAAAAAATATCATTTAGTGTAGTTAGTTACTAAAAGAGACTCAGGGCTGTGGTCCTCAACTACCCTCCCATATAAGCTAAAAATGTCTCAAAATGATCTCAAAATGCCCAGATTTCATATTATTAATCAACCTGGTCAATATATAAGTCACTCACTAGTGTGTAAAATACCTTGCATTGATACGTGACTTGTTTTTGGTGTTAATGTTTTCTCAGCAACAGCTTCAGGAGTTCTATAAGAAACAGCAAGAGGAACTCCACCTGCAGCTCCTGCAGCAACATCATGCTGGGAAACCCAGTAAAGAGGTAACAGCATCACAATATACCCCAGAGGACCATCAGAGCCATTTATTGCAGTCAGTGCCAGATTTCCACTTGCCACATTTCTGTCTGTTGTTGGCTTTGTGCGACTGTACTCTTTGTGAGACACCGGCTGTGGTGTCTGCAGCATTACTCACTTGAGTGTAAGTGCCGGCTGTGAAACGATGCTATGAGTGAATGAAGACAGGCAGTGACTGTACTGGGAGTGTCAAGTGTCTGTCTCTGTATTTCTAACAGCAGATGATGGCCCAGCAGATGGCTATACAGCAGCAGTTACTCTCCGTTCAACAGCAGCACCTGCTCAACCTGCAGAGACAGGGCCTGTTTTCTGTCCCGTCGGCTCTCACCGGTACACTGGCCCAAGGTAAGAACCCCTCACTAGGGATGCTCATTTCAGTTTTCCCAACCAAAAATCGCTACTCGTTATCCGAACATTAACCGTTAACTGATAAGATTTCAATAATAAATTAGTAGGCTATTAAATAAAAAAAATTAAATGTGTGAGTGTGTGACCCGTTAAAAAAAAAAAAAAATCACGGGTTTATTTTAATGTGCAAACAGCAGCATGGAGAATAACAGCAACAATAGAACCTGGATTCCCACATCAAGTCATCACGCACTTGTAGCGCTTCTGAGAACAGAAAAACATGATATCAATAAAATAAATAGGCCTACATGAAATATTTTTCACTTAAATAACAAATTAAGATGATAAAACAGAAACACACTGACAAATTATATGCAATTAAAAGAACTGTCAGTCTTTTTTTCGTCAGACATTAAAAGTTAAATAGCAGTCCTACCTACAGCAGTGAGATCCTCCAGCATGGTGTGTCAGTCACCTCTCCTAACTCTCGACCTGTGATCAGTCAAGCTCGTGTTGGATGTAGGGTTGCAAAGTGTGTTTTTTTCCATGGAATTGGGCTAATTTTAAACTGTTGCCCTGGGTTGATTTTTACTCGTGGGTCATCAAATATATATAGCATACGTTTCTTTCACCATGCAGCAAATTAAAAAAAAATAAATAATACTTGGAAAAGATGCTTAAACCAACCCCAAAAATATATACAAAAATATAGCACAACTGTTTTCAGCGTTGAGATTATTAAATATTTCTTGAGCAGCAGAGATTATTTGAAATACAGCTGTCACACGGGTTTCAGAGGTTAATGGGTGATTGAATGGAAAAACGGAATCATAGATATAGAGGTCTTATTAGTTTTCTGGTGATCTAATGAAGGCAGTGTCTCTCACAGGTTTGATCCCTGCTGAGCTTCAGCAGCTGTGGAAAGAGACGGCAGATGCACGACAGGAGGAGAAGAGTAGAGGAGACAAATCCCCTTCTCCTCCCAAAATTCAGATCCTCAACCACCACTCCAGCACTAATGGACATCACGTGCACCGGCCCAGCCGGAGAGACAGGTACATCATAATTATTCAACTTTTTTTTTTCTTGACTCAATATTTTATTGCATTCAAGCATGTGCCATTTATTTAGGTTTAGCCAGAAATCATGTGTGTGTTGGTTTTTCTTAAGAATACTTAGTTAATATTTGCACTTAATGCTCTTTCGCTCCATATGTTAAATTTGAGCGCTCAATAGTAAATGAACAAAAGGAAACTGAAGCTCTTCAGTAACAAGTTAATTAACTCCCCAAACGTATCCTATATTAGATTAATCAGATATGTACACAACATACACATTACTTCATGCATCTGCACAAAAAAAAAGAAAATGCACAAGTTAACTTGACCGTGCTAGTCACAATGTGCAACTCTAGTTGTTAATGCACTCTTCCTGTAACAACACGCTGAAACACCAGCAAGTACAGCACAAAGAATTTCCCACATTCTGTTTCAGTAGTGTTCTCATTATTAGTTTATATTACAGATTGACACTGCACATTTTACACCAACTGTATTTTCATTATCAAAGTGAAGACATTCAAAGCCATAGTTTTACAGCATACCAACCAATAAGACCTCAAGGTATGACACCTTAACCAATCAGAAATAATTTAAGCCCGTAATAATGTTTTTGTTGTTTACAAAATGGTCTTAAAATGACAAGATTCTAATTATTTCTTAAGAGTATTTATCTCACTGAAATTTAGTATTTGATGACTAGTCAAACCAGTCAGGTTGTGGGAGGTTCTTAATACAGTATGTTGTATTGAAAGAATACTGTTGACAAATGTCAGGTGTCTTTAAAGGCATTTGTCTTTGTGGTTGTGTGAAAGGTGACCGTCAGTGTCAATGCGTTCCCTGTGGGCTTTTCTTCATATACACACATGAACAAACACACCTCCATCTCCATGTTTGTCGAGGTTTCAGGAGATTGTTTGTCAGAAGCACTTGACTGTTGTCAGTCTTTAAACTCTCACTGTGTGAATATTGTCTCTGTAATATGTTGCTGCATGTAGACATGCTTGAACTTGTTTCCACATGTGCGTGAACTGGAGAAATTGGGGTTAAGAATCAGCAACCTTCTGGATCCCCAGCCCTGAGTCTTAACCGCTACACCACACCACCCTGTTAACAGTAAATGCTCAGATTACAGTAGGTGCCATTGTGTCCTAGCGTTGCATTGATGTGGTCTGTATTGTCAGCAGAGCCCTCTTTTGGCCCGCCTGTGATTGTTTGCATGGTATTGGTGGAGGGTGAGGTCTCAAGGACTGTGTGGTCAGTTTCATGTGTCATGTAAACTCCTGCCCGCCAGAGAGACGCCTGCAACTAAAACCTTAAGTGCAGCCGCTGGCACCAGAGAACAAACCCTTCACCCCTTCTAGAAGACCACAACATGCGGGCATTGTCTATCCATCTCTCCTTCTGGCTTACTGAGTGACATGCAAACACACTTTTCCGCTGATGGAGTGAGGGATGAAATGTAATCAATCCTTTAAAATCTGCCATGCTCCATTTTGATACAGTGTACTACTGTAATGTTGAGTGCTTATTCCTGAGAGGCAAGCATTTGACATTGAGCTGGGATCTTCAGCGCCTCATCTGCAAGAACAAACAGTTCATTGCTCAGATTTGTTTTATTGTGTCTGCTTGCTAGCTTCTTTGATTGTTCAGCGTGTTATAAGGATGGAAATAACAAAGTCTGTTTTAATTTGTCAAGTGTGAGTCATTGCCTAGGCTGGGGTTGTGTTCAAGCACTGAGAGAGAAAACATGCCCGCTGTAGACGCTTTCTCTTTGTTTCGGTGTAAGGGAAGGAATCCGCTGGCAGAGACGCACAGGGCTCTCTTAGGCGAGAAAAGAAGGTCATGGGTCAAAGGACACAACCTCGCTTGATCCCAAACAAATAAAGCATTCTTGGCATTTTATAAAATACAAAAATAAATCACTTTGTCAAGCAGTCCACTGTTTGATACAAAGTCCTAAACATGTCCAGCTAGTTTGTCAGCTGGTTCTGAGCCGAAGAATAGTGCTTTATGAAAACATCTGACAAAATGCTATCAGGGTTGCTTTTAATTCCCCAAAAATACTGCGCTAAACTACAGTTCGAAAGTTCAGGGTCAGAAATAAATACTTTTATTCTGCAAGGACAGATGGGATAAAAAGTGACAGTAAATACTGTATATTTGTAATGTTACAAAAGATTTCTATTTCAAATAAATGCTGTTCTTTGAAGCTTTGTTCATCAGAAGAATTTATCAAGGTTTCCACAAAAATACTAAGCAGCACAATTGCTTTCAGCATTGATAATAAGAAATCAGTGTATTAGAATATTTAAAGGGTTGTCACTGAAGACTGAAGACACTGAAATCACAAAAATAAATTGCATGTTTATAAGTTGCCCATTTATTTTTTTTTGATCAAATAAATGCAACCTTGGTGAGCATAAGAGGCTTCTTTCAAAAACATGAAATCTTGCCAACCCCAAAAAAGTAGTGAATAATACTTCAAATTTACAAAAAAATAAATAAAAAAAAATGCTGTACAACAAATACTATCATGTAGTAAGTTCTTTCATTTATCATTATTTTTATCACATTATAGTAATGGTGCTGCATTAATGATAATTCAGAAAAAAAAAATCATAATGACAGCAATTTTAAATAGAGCTGCACGACTGTTTAACGATACTGCACACAGTGATTCATGCCTCACAACAAGATGCATCACAATATCGAAATATTGTGATTGAAAACAAGCCTGTCAAGTGGAAAGACACTCAGCGGAAAGCATGAATCTGCAGTATCAGGTGCAGTCTTGCGGTTTACCTCGTTTTTTTTTTTTTTTCCATACCTTACTGTTAGAAACTCTGGTTTCAGAATTTATGCTAATGTTCTTCTTTCTTTTAAAGTATTTGTAGGAAATATGAATGAAAGCAAATACCTAAAAATCTTGAGTGCTGTATTGAAGGATTGATGCAAAATAAAATGTAGGCTTTATTGGTGTAATTTATTATTTAGATTTTGAGGTGAAAGATGGCAAACGTTCTAGACAGGCTTTGAGAGATGCACAACTTCTTGACATCATCTTGGCATGTCCCAAATATTTCAGAGATTGCTCAAGAACAAATGAAAGTGGTGTGATTTGGGTTGAAATGGAAGGAGCAGAGCCCTATGGGTCACATAGTTGCACAGTGTCTCAACACAGTTCACAACAGTGGCATTGTCCGGTGCAATCCTGTACTATTAACCTTTAAAAAGTACTTGACAGGTACCCAAGCACGCTTCAGATTCTGCATTTATTGTGTCTGTTTTTGCTTCAGTTCTCAGGAGAGTCATTCCCAGAGCGCCCATCCTTTATACAGCCACGGCGTATGCAAGTGGCCAGGCTGCGATGCTATGTTCGGAGACTTCCAGTCATTCCTCAAGTGAGTCAACAGCTCTCATCCTCTGCGTTTTATTATGCTGTTTGTCCTGTTTGCAGATCTGTGAGGAGGAGCTGTATGCGGCTGTAATCTAATTATCATTTCTGAGTGTGCTAGCTGCCTTTTTTACAGCTTATTTTATGTGCTTCTTTCCCTTTTACTCTGTTCATTTGTTTTTTGTCCTTATTCACTCCTTCCACTGTCGCCAACCTCCATTTACTTGTATATATGTATATTCCGGCCACGTCTCTTTATTTTCTTTCCGTTTCCTTCTCTCTTTCCCTCTTTCTTTCTCTCTCTCTCTCCCCTGTGGCGTTGCAGCCATGGGGCCCCTCAGGGTTGAGCTCAGTGCACTGATAAACAGAGTACCATGGTGATCCTGGCCATCCCTCCCAAAACAAACAACAGGAGGATGTTTATCTGTGCCCCTTCCACTGACCCTGACCCCTGCTCCCAGTCCGAGGCCCCACCCTGTCTATTGCCACAACACTGCCTTTTGTTCTTCAGCTCAGGCACAGTTGCACTATTAAAAGCATGTTCCAAACTATCACATCGCACTGAGAGTCACGTGCCGTACCTGTGAATGAGGTGCTTAGCCTTCTTAATAAGCTTTCTTCATTCACAAATATGCTATAATCACAATTTTATTACTGTAGTATTTTCAGAATGTCAGAATCTCCCTCTCTTTATTTAGTAGTAAATTCAGTACTGTATTGTCAAGAAGACTATTTCATGGATATATGTTCACAAAAGCAGTTATGGTTATGGGTTGGAGTGTTAAAGAAATTCATTTTTGTTGGTATATTTTTTGCTAGAGGAGGAAGTTGGTTAGATGAAAGCCTTGCACAGATTTTCTTTGAACACAGCACCCTCTACTTCTCAATAGTAGTATTGCATCCTGTACATTTAGGTTGATTAGTAATGTATGATATACGATCAAATCATTCTTTTGAGTTCATTGTTTTTAAATATTTATTCAGACTCATTCACATTGCATGTTTGGGAGTAAAAAGGTGAAGTGATGTTGAAATCCTAATCGTAGCAACGATATGTACTATAAAAGCTTAGAAGATTTTTTTAAAGAAATTATTTTAATTTAGCAGTGATGCATTACATTGATCAAAACTGACAGTAATGGCATTTGCAATTTTACTGTTTTATTTCCATTAAATGCTGTTCTTTTGAACTTTACTTTAACTAAAAAAAAAATCTTGAATAGGATGTATCATGATTTCCACAAAAAAATACTTAAACATTAAAAACATTTCAACATTTCTAAATATTTCTTGTGTGGAAAATCGGCATATTAGAAAGATTTCTGAAGGATCATGTGACACTGAAGACTAGAGTAATGATACTGAAAATTCAGCTTTTCTATCACACAAATACATTACTTTTTAAAGTGTATCAAAATAGAAATTTTTTTAAATTGTAATATTTCACAATATTTCAGCTTTTACTGTATTTTTGATAAATTCAGCCTTAGTGAATATAAGGGATTTTCAAAAGGTAAAAATCTTACCAACATTCAAATTAAACCAATGCAATAACTTGTGATTATGTTTTAATGACAGTCCTTATACTGAACGTCTGCATGTGTGTGTTGTGTTTTTCAGGCATTTGAACAGTGAACATGCTCTGGATGACAAGAGCACAGCGCAGTGCAGAGTTCAGATGCAGGTGGTTCAGCAGCTGGAACTGCAGGTAAGGCTTTACAAACACTCAACACAATTGCTTTTTTCCCAAACGGAACTGGTTTTTGATTATGGTGTATTTAATGCTGATTAGACTGAGGAAATGTTTGTTTTCTGCTTTGCATTTAGTTGAACATCCTGCTTTAATCTGAGCTCTAATCTTTTTCCTGTTCTGTATGTACACATAAAGAAAAACCATGTGGACGCTAGACAACAGTAAACTCTGTTTATCATTGGTACATCTCTGTTGTGTTTGTGTTTGTCAAACAGCTCGCCAAAGACAAAGAACGCCTTCAGGCCATGATGGCCCACCTCCATGTCAAGTCTACTGAGCCCAAACCTGCCCCTCAGCCAGTATGTCACTTTATTTGCCATTTACTCGGTTTGATTAAACACATTTGTGTAGTTCTGAAGATACACTTCAAGATTTGGTGAAATATTAAACTGTTGTTTTTGTTGTTGTTGTTGTTAGGTGAATCTGGTGTCTAACCTCACGCTTGCCAAGGCAACCGTTCCCAAAACCACTCCCTCTATGAGTCTTTCCCAGAGTGCCACAGCCCCATCTACACCCCTCACGTCACTCCCCCAGATGCCCTCCGTCATCATACCCACCAGCCTGCACAGCATGGGACCCATTCGCAAACGCTACTCTGACAAATACAACATAGTCATGGACCAAGGTGAGATCCGTGACCTCTGACCCACAGTCACTGTAGTGCAGTGATCAGGCCTCTACAATAACAATGACCCTAAATCAGTATGAGGGAAATGTGGGCCATTGGAACCGTCACCTGCCCAGTAGGGTTATTTCAATTTTCAGAAAAGGAGGATCCTGCTCCTCCTTCAGTCCACATGTAACATGATTTCAAGTCATAAAATGTTTTTTTCCCAAAAAGAGTAAACGTTCAATACTAAAATGAATTTGCTGTGCATGCAGAAAAGGATAGGTCCTGCACAACATTCATGCATTGATTATTTCTTTGTAAATAGATTTTTCTATCTATCTATCTATCTATCTATCTATCTATCTATCTATCTATCTATCTATCTATCTATCTATCTATCTATCTATCTATCTATCTATCTATCTATCTATCTATCATCTTTTATCAGATGTTTCCAACCTGTAAAATTATAAACTGTTGCACAAGTCTTTCTTTTCTTTCTTTCTATCGATCTTTCTTTCTATCGATCTTTCTTTCTCTCTCTCTCTCTCTCTCTCTCTCTCTCTCTCTCTCTCTCTCTCTCTCTCTTTCTTTCTTTCTTTCTCTCTCTTTTCTGTGTGAGAGTTACGTTTGCATACATGGAAAACCCCATTTTCAAAAAACCCCTAAAAAGACCGGATTGCTTTGATAAATGAAGTGTAACTGACAGCACCCTTCTCCTGTGTCTCAGATATTGTGCAGAATAAGGAGTTCTACCTGAGTGCTGAGGTCAGACCTCCGTTTACATACGCTGCTTTGATCAGGCAGGTAAGGAGCCATCATCGAGGTCTGCACCATCATTTCTGATAAGACAGCCATCAAACAGGATTTCTGAACAAACTGAAGATCAATTTTAGTTAGACGTTGATTTGTATTTTTCATCAGCTGCCATATGAGATACATGTACCCCTTTTTAATTTATAGGCCATTTTGGAGTCTCCTGAGAAGGAGCTAACACTAAATGAAATCTACAACTGGTTCACTCGAACGTTTGCTTATTTCAGACGCAATGCAGCAACGTGGAAGGTAACTGAAAAGATACAGTTTTGAATGATTTCCTGTGCCTTGGATCAGTTTGTTAATTTATTCTGTGATCTCAGAATGCAGTTCGCCACAACCTCAGTCTTCACAAGTGTTTTGTACGAGTCGAGAATGTGAAGGGGGCCGTTTGGACTGTGGACGAGCTGGAGTTTCAGAAAAGAAGGCCACAAAAGATCACTGGGTAACTGCAAATCTCATTGCAAAGATTTAATTGGCACAGATTCCTCTGAAGTCATTGTTGCTCATGACACTGATATCGGTTTCTTCAGATCACCTCTGGTGAAGAACATCCAGTCCAGTCTGGGTCAGAATCCCACCCTGTCTTCTCTGCAGGTATGGAGTCATTCATACATAAGCTACCGTTTTAATAGTTTGAGGTTGGTAAGATTTTTAATATATTATAAAATGTCATTTATTCCTGTGATTAGAAAAGCTGAATTCTCAGCATCATTACTCCAGTCTTCAGTGTCACATGATCCTTCAGAAATCATTCTAACATGCTTGTCTTTACTGTCACTTTTGATAAATTGAATGCATCCATACTCCATACTTTGGAATGGTAGTGTATTTAACTTGTTTGTAATATCAGTGTTATTTTCCATGGCCTTAAAACATTGTTTTTCCTCAGGCAGCGATGGTGGACAGCAGTTTGCACCTGTATGGCTCAGCGTCCATGGGAGCGTCGAGTCTGAAGGCTCTGGCCAGCGCACTGCATGAGGACATGAGTTCTCACGATCATGACGAGGGCTCCCACAGCGACTCCAGCCTGGAGCTCTCTCCGGTGCCCACACTGTGAGTCCACTCTCCTGCCTGTCCAACATCTCTCACATAAACCCTGAGAACATCTATCAGCCACTGACTGGCTTATTCAAAGATTAGATGAGGGAAGATGCCCCCCTTAAGGTCAGAGTGCATTTACTTTTAGATGATGCAGGATGATGATGATGCATCAGCCAGTGTGTTATGAGGGGAAATAAATTAGAAACAATGACTAAATTACAAAATAAAAAAAACGGGGAAAGATGGCACCTACCTGGAACAAGATAAAAGAGAAATTAAATAAAAAAAAAATATATATATATATAATTGTTTTGACAATTTATTTGAATTGACGATTTAATCAAATGAGCAGTGACAAAGAAAGTAGAATCCCAGTAAAAAATATTCATCTGAAAGGTAAATGTATTCTATGACTTACATACAGGCACGTTTATATATACTTAAGTTGCCCATATTTTAACTGAAGATATGTCATAATGGCAACACTATGAATGCAGAATATGTTCACCCAATTAGCCTGTATGTTTTTAAATGTCTGAAATGTTAATCTAATTTATGGACATATTGAATAACAACTCCATTATTGTGGGGTTATCTTAATTATCTTGTCCTAAAGGTCTCATTTTACCTTTTTGCATCAAAATAAAAAATTCAAATAACTGCTCTTCCCCAACAGTATTATAACTAAAACTAAAATGAAAACCATAAAATAAACTGAAAACATTTAATAAAACCTTTTAATTTCAGCTAGTTTCAAAGGCAACATTTCTCATTTTAATTTAGTTAAACTTGATGTATTAATAAGAACTATCAAGAAACATAAGAGAAAAATAAAAGCTACTAAAAATAAAAAGTTATTTCAGTTTCTCAATAACATTGCTTCACAAAGATAAAAACATTAATATACACTTAAAAAAAAAAGAAATTATAATAAATGTCTTTTATAAATAGTATAAAATCTCTCTCTCTCTCTATATATATATTAATGTGTGTGTATATATATATATATATATGTATATATGTATATATATGTATATATATATATATATATATATATATGTATATATGTATATATATATGTATATATGTATATATATATATATATATATATGTATATATATATATATATATATATATATATATATATATATATATATATATATATATATATATAGGCATGAAATATTTATTTATATTGCTCTTTTGTTGGTTTTGATTGCTGCATTTGTAAGTTGCTTTGGATAAAAGCGTCTGCTAAATGACTGAATAAATAAATATGCGTGTTAAGTTTGAAGTTACTGAAAGCTTTAACTTTACTTCAAAAGTAAAAAAAAAAATTGTAACACTTCACTACTGTTTTTACTTTATCATTTTACAGGTTAGAAACATTTGAACAAACTATTGCACTATTTTTATGTGAGAATTATGTCCAAATCTAAAAACATTAAGGTAATTCAATATAACACTATGTAATAGATCGCCATTTTCCAGAGACAAAATTAGATCAGTCAACCTCAAAACTGTTTTGACTGTCAAAATCTCACAAATGATGATATTCTGATTAAAAGACAAAATTGTCATTCATCAGAAGCGATGGGATGAATTTGTTGAAGTCAGATTTTCAGTTTGATCCTGGCTGACGTGAGCGGTCTTTGTTCACAGGCATCAGTCTCAAATCAAAGAGGAGCCGATGGAGGCCGAGGACTACAATGGCTCCATGTCTCCAGAGACAGAAGACCAGCACAGTCCAGACACCAACCACCACGAGCACGACTCTGCCTGCCAGCCGGGGTTCTCCTCGTCACCTCACTCGTTCCACTGCTGAGATCCTCGCCCATCCGTCGGCCCTCCTCCATCAGACTCACAAAACTGACAGCTGCAACTTTTCCTTTTGGGAACAGCCATTTATTTATTGTTTCGATGTACCTGTTTCTGTTGTATGCAGTGGTTTTGACCTCACTGGTACTAAAGGGCTCCTCTTTGTTTGAAAAGGTTGCCCATCAGCTCGCAGAGGACAAAAGAGGGCGCTGTAGACTACACGTCATCTTCGGTTTGTATATTAAACACTACAGCACCTGAACTCCATCAAGCGCTTACCTGAAAGGGAAGGTGGTTTCCCTGTCAACTGAGGAAAATGAATTTTTAAGCTGTCTATGATGAGATATTTAGCTTTCCACAAAATCAGCTGTGAATGCTGAATGAAAAGCTCTTTGTTTGAATCACCTCTGCCTCAAATACTGTAGGGTTAGTCGCCATCAGGGCCGTCACTTACGTTCACGGGGCGCTGATGAGATTTCGATGGGCGGCCCAGTGAGGCTGTAACATAGAGGACATGACGACGGCCCCGGTAACGTGTGGCCTTAAACTTTGGGCTGCTTATTGGTAGAATGGAAAACGAAATTGTGAATGTCTTTTTATCTTTTTTACCTCTGTTTTTTCAAGATAAAAACAAAACCAAAGGGGAACATTTTATAACCAGCACTTGATGAATGTTTTTTCAATTGTAGTTTTTGATTTGTTTTTCACTTGGTGTGCACAGAAGGTTACTGTATTTTCATTATCCCAAACATTTTCTCAAAGGAAATTCACAACGGTCCCAATTATTCGGTTATTAGTAAAGCTTTTTTTTTTAGTTTTCCTGTTGTAGAAAGAATCAACAGTTACCAAAGATTGTGAAAGATATTTTTTTGTGTACCCTGTTTACATTGTCCCTTCTGATATGGCCAAGACTAAGAGGTCTTCACTTGAGTCCAGGATGCGTTTAATGTCAAACTCATGTAATCATTTGATCTGACAACTAGTAATTGTACCACAGTAGATAAGAAAATAATTGACTGAGTAACTTGTTACACATGTCCAAAAGAAATAGATCATCTATTTCAAATCAACTATGTCAGTTTGTTCAATACTTCTGAATAAATGGCCTTATGATTAATAAATTCTTGTATGAAAATGTGAAAAAATTATATGGTGTCAGCGTTTTCCATTATAAATAATTCTAAATGTATAAATTCACTCTTTTTTCATTTATGCAAATATATGAACGGTGCATTAAATGCACAACAAACGAGCACAAAATAAAGTTAATAAACGGACTAATCCAATTTGAGGTGTATGAATAATACACACACGTCCTCTGATTTAAAGTATAATCCATGATGATGGTGGTAAATGAATAGAATAGTGCATTAGAACTGAAATAATTCACATCATGCATTCAGATTTGGTACCATGACTTTACATTTATTATATTTTTCACTTGTGCATACACTGAAACAATTACATAAGGTAATAAAAAAAACAACTTATCAAAATCCTTCCATGTAGTTTTTTTTTTCTTTTTACTTTCCAAGTCAGCTGCATGTGTGAAAATATATTACTACATAAAAAGATCAATAAGAAAATACAGAATACAATATATTAAAGTCATACATGTCTTACTATCTGTCAAAAACAGAACTAACTTGTTGATAAAGGGAAGTCAAATAAATGGCACAGCTTAAAGTAACTGATTGAGTACACGGCCACGTCTTTGGTTATAAACAGCTTCTGGAGATCGTACGCAAAGAATGAAGGCGGAAACGTCCACCCGTCCAATCAGTTTAAAGGCTGGTTACATTCCAATATGTTCTTCTACACAATATGGTAGGCAATGGTACAGCATGATGCGTGACTATTGGTTGTATATGATGTGTGGATGGTTATGAACCACTGTCTACCTTATTTATATTCTGTTTATGAACAGTGCATGAAATACACAACAAATGGGGACAAAATAAAGTTCCTTCCTACTCTAAAGGGAACCAAATTCTCTCTGGTTAATCACATGACCGCCAGCCTTCCATTATTACATCATACTACATGAATATTCATTTATTAAATCTTCCTAATACTGGAACTCAGCGTCACGACTACGCCATGTCTGGTCCTCCTTCTGTTTCTCCGTCTCAAACGCTCAGTAACTTTCCCTATCATTCACAGACACCGGGCCAGAGTCAGAAACTATGGAAACTTATTCCACCAAAGCATTCAAAACAAAGGTACTTGAGAGTTTTTCATACAATTTGGACTTTTTCTCTCAATTCTGAATTGTGAGACAAACTCAGGATTGTGAGATATGAAAGGAATGAGGGAAAAAGTCAGAATTACAAGATAGAAACTTAAAATTGTGAGATATAAACTTAAAATTGCTAGAAAAAAAGTTATATATATATATATATATATACCTTTATATATATATATATATATATATATATATATATACATTTGTATTTTTTTACTGTGGCTGAAATAAGTTTCCAATAGAAACCATGGCACCTCCTTTCCAGTTAAAAGGACAAAAAAAAAAACCCAGAAATTTGGCTTTTGAATAAAATAAACATTTTCGACCATAATTTGTCAAAACTCAAAAACCAAATTGACATCAATATATATGATGATTGTCATACTGCGGAGCCTGTTATCTGTGCAATTCAGAAGTTTGAGTGCATATAACATTTATTTTATAGATGGGTCAATAACAGTGCTTTATATTTTTGAAATCCTCTGCTGCCAGGGTTATTTAGCAATCTTAGTGATTGTATTTCTCATGAACACCAAAACAGCTCTACAAAGGCAAAACCACAACAGACTGCTGGCTTTAGTTTGGTTACATTCTGTAGTATATTTTGGTTTTAATGTGTTTTGGCATCATGTTAGTCAACAGGAAAGCCCTTGTCTTTGCCGAAAAGTCTTAAACTTGACAGAAGGTGCAACATTACAGTCTTGTGAAGTGCATCAGTGTTCGTGAAGATAAACCGTTCTCCTCGTCCCCGGGGCCCTAGCGTCTCTGTGGTGCCAGCATTACTTTGTTAATGAAGTTGACGATGGCAGTCGCGGGCTGTTCGGGGTCCAGCTCTGCAAAAAGATGGCACACATTCTCTGCCATGCTGCCGGGCTTCTTGGCAACAAAACCAAATACTCTGAGAGGAGACAAAGAGATGCGCGAATGAGCGACTGGGGATAAAATATCAGTCAGACCAGCAATCCAAATAAGGAGTGAACGGATAGACAGGATGATCGGTCGTATGGTAATAAGAGTAAATTAACATGCACATAAGCACATAATCAGTTTCCTATCAGGAGCAACACAGAGGAAAGCAGCTGTCTGAAGAGTCCAGACAACACACATATCATTTAGACTTACTTAGAGGTCGTGCTGTCTGAGTTAGTCCACCTACGGCAGCAAGAGGGAGACAGAGACAAGACTGAGGAACAGACTCTCTCACACACACACACACACACACACGGGATGCTGCAGCCACACATGAACATGCTCTCAATCTGAGGACAAACATATACTCTACACGAGTACTGTGTATATTTAGTGTAATCTTGTGGTTGTAATATATTTGTGCTGCATGTGAATTGCGTTCTGATACATTTCCTATCGCAATGTCGAGCTCATGCAGCTAGATTTTGATTTCATTTACTTGTGTAGAGTATGCTTTGGATGTAACCCACAATGCTTTGAGGCTTCATCTTGGAGGTCTACATCAAATCAAATTTTGTAAATTAATTTTTTTTGTAATACATCCATAATTAGAATAAAACAACTTCAAACCATTGCTTTTGGGTAAAATATGAGTACTCTATATATAATATTGCTTTGGTCAGTGAAAGAGTTGTATTGTCTATTGTATTATGTAGGTGGATTTTGATGAGACATTTTCACTGGAGCAAGGGTTATCTTGGATTATGAACTCATATTTTGGTCAGAAGTTAAAAACGTCTTGATGGATTTGTTCATTACAATGTTTTGATTCACAATGATAGACTGCGGTTGCGTGGATTATGTTTTTATCAGCTGTTTTGGACTCTCATTCTGACGGCACCCATTCACTGCAGAGGACCAAGAGAAGTAATGCAAAATTTCTAAAAAGATCTATTCCCATGAAGAAACAAACTCATTTACATATTGGTTGGCCTGAGGGTGAGTACATTATCAGTACATTTTCATTTTTGGGTGAACTATTCCTTTAAGTTTGATCAAAGGCCCATTCTGACTTTTTTTCTTGTAATTATGTTTTTATCTCACTATTCTGAGTTTCTATCTTGTAATTCTGACTTTTTCTCGTAATTCTGTTTATATCTCACAATTTGGGGGCTCATGTAAATAAAAAATGCTCTTTCCTGTAACATCTGGTTTAATGTTATTGCCTCAAATTCTTTAGATGCAAGACTGGTAGCTGTGTGCCATGAAAGAGCGTTAACAAATAAATCACAGAGCCCAAACAATTTACAGGGTTCAAAGCGATGGTTTAAGAAAAGGAAAGTGTTCTGTCTGCACAGGGTGGGTTTGCATTTCAAAGCCCCAAAGCTTGTGTTTTACATAAAACTGGAAATACACACACATAAATTAGTAAAAAAAATAAATAAATATGCACATACTGCACAAACAGACAGAGCAGCCCACACAGAGTCATGCACTACCTGGTTCAAATTTAGAGCTACTACTAGTTCTAGGCAGGCAACTGTTGTAATGGGAATGGGAATGGGGATGGGATGGGATGGGATGGGATGGGATGGGAAGGGAAGGGAAGGGAAGGGAAGGGAAGGGAAGGGAAGGGAAGGGAAGGGAAGGGAAGGGAAGGGAAGGGAAGGGAAGGGAAGGGAAGGGAAGGGAAGGGAAGAAGGAAAGGAAAGGAAAGGAAAGGAAAGGAAAGGAAAGGAAAGGAAAGGAAAGGAAAGGAAAGGAAAGGAAAGGAAAATACAAAATATAAAAAAACTATATTTAAAAAAAAAAAGAAAACAAAGCAAAACAAAACCTAAAACAAAAACGCATAGCAAAACAAAACATCAAAACAAAAATATATATATAAAATTTAGAAAAAAATCCTCAATTATCAACAACAAAAGAAAACAAGAAGCAAAACAAAGCAAACAAAGAACAAAAAAAAAAAAACATTACACAAAACAAAAAAATAAGATATCGAAAGCAAAACAAAATAAAGAAACAACAACAACAAAAATTCTCCTATGTCCACATTTTCCTTTGTATATTTGCATTAACGGTTTAATTAATGGTTTGTGGAATGTGGAATGCACTGTAAACTTTGCATACTGTTGTACAACACACTGCAAAATAAAATAATGTAATAACAAATAACCACGTTTGAGAAAATATGTAGAGCAGATACTCTTGTACACCAGTTTGCATTTTTGCCATCGCAGTCTCACCTCCTGTCTTGTGGGTCCACACTGCTGAAAGTCACGCTGTTGATTGGATAATGTCTCCTGAAAAACACCCTGAAAACCCCAATCTCTCATAGTCAAACTCAGTGTGACAGTAACAGTCTGTCCTCATATTTCTATTACTCAGAGAAAACTGAAAAATGATATGGTTATACTTTCAAAGAGGAACTAGTGGGTGTACCTGCGCTGACTGTCTGTCAGTGTAATGCCCTGAGCTGACACCTTAAAGTGAACCACTGTAGCAGAAGGCCGAGGGCTGCGTGACATTGTGGCCCCTGTGGCTTTAGCGATAGCCTGGGGTCCCGTGAGAGACTCAGTCTCAACTGAGTTCAGGTACAGCACATTGCAGGCTAAGGAGAGATGTCAGAGGTTATAGACGTTACAGTAAGAAGTAACAAGTGAGGACAGATGTGCTGGCTCACACTCACCTGCTCCCTGTTTCAGAAGGTCTGCAGCTGTACTCATGTTACTGACTGGCTGAACCTCCACGACTTCACCTATTGGGTCTGAGAGTGTGACATTATGATTTATAGACCTGTCTCTGAGATTCAAACACTAGCAGTTGCTTAAATACAATTTGTGATCATATCTATTTACACTATGGTTAAAAAGTGTGGCAATTTTTAATTTTTGGTTTGATTTTGAAAGAAGTCTCAAACTCAACAAGGCTGCATTGATTTGACAAAAAAAAAAACAGTGAAACTGTGATATTGTGAAACATTTTTACAAATTGTATCTGTTTTCTTTTTGAATATATTTTCAAATGTAATTTATTCCTGTGATGCAAAGCTGATTTTTCAGCATCATTACTCCAGTCTTCAGTGTCACATGATCCTTCAGAAATCATTCTAACATGCTGATTTGCTGCTCAAGAAACATTTATTATTATTATCAATTTTGAAAACAGTTGTGCTGTTTAATATTTTTTGTGACAGTAATTATTTAAAATATATATCTTTATAACATAAATGTATTAACTATCACTTCTGATCAATTTAATGCATCCTTGCTGTATTTATAATATTCTTTTAAAAAATGGAGCTGTATGTATAATATACAGCTGTATATAACATTTTGGACAGTATACAATATACAGTACTAAATGGCAGTGTATGTATAATATTGTGTATTATAAAATATTATACATTCAATTCCATTTAGTCTATGTATAATACTGCACATTATACATGCAGATCCATGACAAAATTAAAAAAAATTTAGTTCAGCTGTCTGTCTAAAAATAACTGCCATTGCAAAATAATACAATAGACAATAAATAAAACAAAAAAGACGACACATTAGGTATATAATCTATAACTTATAAATTATCTACAACATTGTCTATGCTGGCCTCATGCAAAAACATACAGTCCAACCAGTGTTATCTGATTCGCAAAATGAGTCTTATGTTTGAGTGGTTGTTTTGATGAATCAGTAAAAAAATAATAATAACAAAAAACTTGAGATTTGGCAAGTGATTTTTGAATTATCTGGCAAAGTGTAGTTGAATACAGTCAAAAGGAAGTAAAATCAATAAATTAAAGAAAAAATAATTATTACCAAAAATGTACTGTTTTGTTTAGTATGTAGTAAGAATCTATAGTACAGAATACAGTGGAAAATGCTGTATTTTAGTTTTATAAAAATACTTTCTATGGCTTTTTTGTTTTAAAGCATTCTTTTCTTGTCTTACAACTCCTCATAATCTCTAACCCCACAATGAGTGTATGCTGTGTCTGTGCTTTTATCATTCAGTGATATCTCAGCGTGGTGTTGACGTGTGGCGTTTTGTTTACCTTTCTCTGGGATGCGGAGGGCACAGGGCAGAGAGATAGGTGTAATGGAATGCTGATACACCAGTGCTGAAAGACTCCCTACCAATGACAAAACACACACAGAGGACCTCAATACTTAGCTTTCATAATACTTAAACTTTATTTACCTTTACAACTGATGTGCCGGATTGCAAAAGCACCAGAATGTAGCCAGACGGCAACTAATTGCAAGCACAAAAAATGTTTTTTTCTTTCTAATATAGAAAAACAAATGCTACATCAAAGATATGAGCTTTATCTCTACTTCTACAACTCAAGGTTGTCCGTTTGCTCTTTTTATGAAACAGCGTTCTGAACTATTTGGCATATTCAGCGCTCTGCTAGAGTACATGACGGAGATATCATGGAGATTGGACAGTATTCAGCATTGTCTGAATAACTTGCATGCATTGAGCAAACTGATCCCCCCCTCAGATATTTCAGAAAAGTGCAAACTAATTTTCACACTAACCTGAGCTCAACTTTCATACAGCTTTTTCAGGCTGGCTGTTCTATTAACTCCAACTTTGTACTCAGATATTGGTCTTCCAGATCAGGTTTGGGACCACAAGAACTTTTTAACATCTTCATAATAAAATGTCAGGTTTGGAATGACACGAGGGTGAGCAAATGATGACAGAATTATCGTTTCTGCGTGAATTATCCCTTTAAGCTGAACCAGGAATAAGCTTAATCAGTTTTTGGCGAGCCAACCCGTAGATTTTATAGCGGATTCCTGAACTGCTCACCAAAGTAGGGCTCATTTTGACAGCCCTTAATCTTCACTCCTCGAGGCCCTGTCTCAATCAGGAAGTGTCGAACCAGCTGTTCCAGAGGGTCTCCTCCTGCTAACAGAAAGGAAATTATATATTTAATGCAGACTATGATGCTAATATTGGTTGTATGCCAAATCATGACAACCTTTCGAAATATTGCACTTCAGTTGGGATTAATGGACATTTAGATAAACATATATCACTGTTTAACTACAAATTTGTCACAATAATTTCACTGAATTCATTTTAATTCTACTTACATTTAAATTTGAATTGCACTTCTACTTTGTGTTTGTCACCTCAATTCAAATTGGCAATTGGCATTCTCAGTTCAAATCTGAATAGAGCACAACCCTATCAACCAATTTGTTTGTCCAATCAAAGACAACCGTCATTATTTTTGAAATTATGTTTGGTCCAGAAATAACACACTTCAGCTTTTGCTCTAAATTCTTGTGATGTTTAGCTCTGCTAGAATACTTCAGGTGCAGTCGTGTGTTTCCTGTGCAGACAGAGAGCTTTGGGAGCAACATTGAAGCAAGATAAATGTTTGTGTGAGGAAATGCCTGCAGATGTGGCGTACCTTTGCTGCTATGGTTATTGACGTTGGGGGGTGGGCTGGCAACTTTTAGGGCCAGACCGTAGGCCCCCTGGAAAGAGTTACTGTCTCGGAAGAGGAAGGCCCCTGGCTCTCTTTCCTTCAGTGCTGCTATAGCTGTTGAACAGAGACATGACAGTTTAATGAGACATGGCTATTTAAAAAAAGGTCCAAGCATATGGAACAACAATCTGTTGCAACATGTGCAAAAACACTACAGCACAAAAGTAAGCATCATTATTAGTATTGCTCATACTAAGGGTTATGAAAAGTGCAAGGATCCCTATTAAGACATGGTTGCGTTTGCACAAGCAAAACTGTTTATGCAAAGATCAATAGCAATCAGCAATAATGTTAGGTATTTATTGATAGACATGTCCTGATTTCAATTTTGATTCGATTCTAAGGCAACTCAAAAGCCACATCTTGCCATTAATTTGCAGTATACCGCACTTTTGTTTTACAAATGTAGCAGCTGGCCATGAAGGCATCTCTAAACTGCATTTAGTTTTATATAGTTAAATTATAAGACAACAGTGGTTGTCTCACCTTGCTCTCTGGAGATGCCAGGTTTATACCAAAATCGAGAGCTGTCCTGCACAAATTTCACACTGACACGGCTGCCCATCTCACCCTCCAAACCAACTTCTCCCTGTCCAGCGGGCACAGTCAGCTCTCCTACTGAAGGTGAAAATGTAACGTGGTGTTGGACAGAGGGCTGATGACTCATGGATGCCCTCAGTGTTCCAGACCTCCCGTTGGGTGATCCTGGCAGGCCGTATGGGCGGCGTTTCTCAGGGAGGGGAGGCTGTGGGATGGAGGCAGCTGGGCACCCTGAGTAGGAGCCTGGTGGAGGAGATGGGGTGAAGCAGGCTGGAGAGATGGGAAAGGTGGGAGTGGAGCTGGGGCTGCCGTCCATACTGTGTCCTGCAGGAAGTGATGTTTCAGAGCCCAACATCAGCTTCCTACCCAGTGTCGCAAAACCAGGCACTGGGGGTTCAGGGGAAGAAGAGCTCTCGTGTTCGCCAGTGGGCGGCTGAGGGGACGCAGGGGCAGAAGAAGCAGAAGGCATGTCTGGTTCAGGAGATGGTGATACTCCATTGATCTGCGAGTGAGCTGGGATGGACTCGGACAGGATGGGAGAAGACGGACCAGGTGAGCGTGCTGGTTTAACAGTCTCAGTTGATTGTGGTACCATTTCCCCTGTGGGTGGCACTGTAGCAGCAGTAGGTGAGCTGTTTGTTTGTGATTTGGTGGATTCTGATGAAGGTGTTAAAGGGGTGGAATGTTCTGCTGAGATTTGTGGGGTGGAAGGTGTTGTTGGCAAGGAATGGGCAGAGAGTTGTTGGGCAGTGGTGGGTGTGGCAGGAAAGGGGTGTATCTCAGGAATCTCTTGACTGGAAGAAAGTACAGTTTGCCGAGACCCCGGACTGGTACTGTTGGACTGTAGGGCAGGTGGGTGTGTCCTGTTGTGGGAGTGGGCTGAACTGCTTTCACTGTTCACCTCTCTTGACTCATTCTCACGGACACTCAGGCTAGGACTGAAAATGGAAGAAGAAATCGACACAATGTTAAATTAAGTCAGCAGGTAAAATTTCCATCTACTGTCGGAGTAGCCAACTGTGCCCCTGTGGGCTACCTGACTACAGATCACCAACCCCACTCCAACACACCTGCTATTATTTTCAGGTAACCCTGACCACCTTAATTAGCTGGTTCAGTTTTGTTTGAAGGGTTGGAGATTAAGGTTCAGGTGGTTTAGGTGTGTTGGATTAGGGTCAGAGCTAAACTCTGCAGGAGCAACCCCACATCAACTTTTAAATGCAGTTACCTCTCCTGGGTTCGCAAGGGGCTGCTTGTGTGGACTGGTGTTGGAGGTCCTGAAATATCAGAGGGTGTTGAACATGGAGCATGTGGATCTCGATGTGTCCGCCGCAGGGAACCATAGGCAATGTGACTACGCCAGCCTATGCTATCTGCACCAGGGCAATCTGATATGGATAGCATACAGACTGATGAACAAATTTGATCATGCACAGATGAAACTGAATGCAGATGAAGGGCATACACATTTCTTTAATATAAGATAATGAAAACTTATTTGTAAAAGCTTCAAATTTAAAGACAGTCCAATACACTGTAATAAAATATTTTAATTGTACCTGTCAAGTCATTTCTCACCTGTATTTGTATCAGAGGTGTACTGCTGAGGGTGGGAGTCTGTTTGGTTATCTGTAGGCCCGCTGGTATGGTGCACTGGGCCAGAGCAGGAGGCGGAAGGAGGTGGAAGAGGGGACGTGGACTCAGACTGGTAACCCGAGGCATAGCCACGACTCTCTGAAGGTGACGGC
This sequence comes from Barbus barbus, assembly GCF_936440315.1. NCBI lineage: Eukaryota > Metazoa > Chordata > Actinopteri > Cypriniformes > Cyprinidae > Barbus > Barbus barbus. The sequence goes on from NC_136719.1 coordinate 8,572,102, forward strand.
TGGTAGGGGGAGCAGGGGCACGTTTGGTGTGGTGTCTGGTATCCACTGGAACTGCTGCTGTATTTGAGATCCAGATGGGAGTGAGAATGGGACCGGGAGGGTTCGGGGTATGCAGGATGGCCTGCGGGAAGTGGATCAAAGTTAAATGCTGGTAATTCATGACCGTGAGGCCCGTAGGGGGATACTGTAGTCCTTCTGTGCCAGTATTCTGCCTCTCGTTCTCTCTCCCACTGTAGTTCTGCTTCTCGGTCTCTGTCCCAGAGCAGAGACATTTCTCTGCCCCTTCGTAGCCCTGCCTCCCGGTCCCATATCTCTGCCCCTCTTTGCATATCAGCTTCTCGGCCTCGTCTTAACCCAGTATCCCGGTGAAGCTCTGCCTCCCTCTCCCAGTGTATTCCCTCCTCTCTGTCCAAACGGAGGCCGTGGACATCTTCTCGCCGCAGACAGCAGTCCCGACAGGGGCAGCCGGGTGTCACTAGGCCATCAATCATCATGACATCGTGGTAGGGGCCGCTGGGTTTTGGGTGGTGTGGATGGTTGTGGTGGTGGGGGTATGGAATGTACTCTTCTGTCCTACAGAGCAGTCGGGGAGACAGACTATGTGGATGGGGGCTGATCTCTTGGGATGGATATGGACACAGGTGGCGTGATGGCCCCTCTGAGCAAGTGCGATGAAGGTATTGCTGTGGATCTTGTTGGCGGTCCCAGAGCAGATCTGGTGGCGGAAGGGATTGGTGAGGAAGGGCACTGTGGTGTTGGCAAAGCCCTATGACAGATGGCATCCCTGGAGAAGGAGCCCCTGTGTGTCCATTAGTTGTGGTGGGACAATCAAGGCAGTACCCATTGGATAAGTGGTGGAGTCCATCACATCCAGGCTCAGCACAACGCTGAGATCGGTAGCCCACCCGACATGAGCATGAACGGACTAACCTCAGTGACCCAGTCCTTTCAGGAGGCAAGGAATCACCGTCATCCAAAATGGCTGTTTCTCGGTCACGATCCCTCCCTCCATCGCCTTCAATCCCACCCAGCAGGCGCTCAAGCTCCTCCCTCTCTTGCTGAGTAGGCGGGGCCTGTCGAGTCGGCTCATCGAGTCGGTCAGGTGGGACAGATGAGTGTCCAGAATCAGTGCTAATAGACAGAAGATGACTTGGACGCTCCTCAGAGCTCATTGCAGGGCTCCCATTGGCGGACGCCACGGAGGTGGAGCCTGCAGCGCGGCGCTTTTTTACCTGAGCGTACAGGCTGCCATCTAGTGGCCCACGTGTGTGTGCGATATCTGGAGGGATGTATGAGAGTTGTTTTTTAAATCAATGTTTAGTGCAAGAAAGAATGTAGAGGTCCATATTTTGCCCTTTTATATTTCCCTAAAGACCATTGAAAATATTATTCAAGGTTTGCAGCAAAAACAGTCATTCATTGGTTTCAGATTCACATTCTTTTCCTTTTACAAGTTACATATATTATGACATAATACATTATTTACTTGAAAAAGTAACTCATGTATCATGGTGAAAATTCAAAATGCAAACAGTTATTGTTATTGCAAACGTCACATGTTATTGTCTTATTAAATAACATGTGACGTATGCTTGTATGCTGTTGACAAAACACTGGTTATGATAAAGAAAAAAAACAAAAAGACCTCTGTCAATGTGTAAACCTGACCATTTGTTAATGTGCTCATGGTTGTGATGGTCCCATGGTTATTTCTGAATTTCTTTTTTGCCTATTAGTTTCAATAATCTGATCTGGCAAGATGTTGTAAACATTGTAGAAAGTAGTATCAAACTTTTATTTCAAAATAAAAAGGAAAGTTTAAAATAATACAGTATGTTCCCTTTGAAGGCTTGAATAAACACCAGTATGTGGTTGTATGAATGAATAGTTGTACCCTCTAGGCTGTCCTGATGTCTCTGATTGAAGTTCTCATAAGAGTCCCAGCGCACCACCGGATCATTTGTGTTATAGTCCACACTGACAGCTGGATCATTCCTCTGGCTCACCCTCCCTGAATCAAACACACACACACACACACACACACACACACACAATAAAATTACAACCAAGTGCATCTGCATTATGACACAGTTAAAGACCACATGATATGATAGCACCCCACTGTGCATCAGCTAAGGAAAGAAAATATGTTTATCAAACAAATTCATGGTCCCTTAAACTGCAAACAGTTAGTAAGAACTTAATCTGCAGTTTGATTAAGGTTTTGATGTTACCTTTGATTTTCTCAGGCCCAGATGAAAACACAAATTCCACTGTGGCATCAGAGGGAAATCTGTCATCTACAGGAAACAGTGGGAATAGAGATTGTTAATCATTAGGAAAACAGAAGACCCTTTCCAGCTAATAATATTTGTCATTAATAATGGGTTTTGTATATAATATCCTCTCCATACCAGACACTTCATAAATGTTTTTGATTATAACGATGATCAATATATATGAATTTTCCCAGAGTTTTACAAGCAATTGAAGTTGCCTCCCATGCTTGTATGTAAGCCCATCGAGAATATATTGTCACGTGAAAATCTGTATCTCATCTCAATTACGCAGCTGTGGTGCGCAGGTGTTACCCAATGGGAATGAGGGTGATAATTTACAGCACAGCTAAAAGAACACAGACCACCGAAATAAAAAAAACACACCGTAAAAAACCAAGCTCAGCTGATATCCCAAGGCCATTTCAGCTCAAGGCAGTCAGAGTTGGACAGACAGCTCTGGTATTATTGTAAAATTCTTGGCTTGTTCCATTAAGAATGTACCTGAACAAGCTTCATCCAGTTCCCCTTTGCCGAACCAGAGCTGAGCTCCATGAATGGTGCACGTATGAAACTGCAGTCGAAACACAGAGTCCCTCTCAGCACACTGAACCCGCCTGTGATAACACTTTACCTACAGGAAAGACCGAAAAAGAGACCATAAAAGTGACAGAGAGCGAGAGAAAGAGATTAAAGTGATGAAAATGCCTATAGTTTTGAAAGTTGTAATATATCAAGGGTCAGATAAAAACAGCCCCACATACCATTATGTCTCCTTTCAGCAGCAGTGCAGGCTCAATAGTAACAATCAGCCGTCTGCTCCCAGAGCCCTGCAGATCACTACAAAAAAACATACACAGTTTGCAAAAATACTATTGAAACTAGATTTAGCAAACACCTCTAATTATGCTTTAAATTATGTAAATGTCTCCAATAGATCCTCACTCACTAGATGCCAGAAGTGTAGACAAGCTGCATGGACTGATAGATCTTCAGGAAAGGGAAGAAACCTGTCAAGAGAGTGAGGAAAAAGTGAGATATGAAGGAGGAATTGGCAAACTCCCTGTGTGTCTCTCTCTCCTCCACTGCAAAAGATTAAAAACAAACTTGAAATGTGTGTGAATGTGAAGGAAGGTTTGCTTAATGAATACATATGTTCTCACACAGACAAACATTAGCTCAGTAACCTCATCGAGGGCTTATGCATGAATGAAGTCAGGGAATAATGTCATGAAAATATTCACTCACCTCCATCTTCCTGGAAGTTGGGGATGGTAGGAATGAGGACTTGATGAAGGAAGAGTGGACTGCTGTTCATTTTGATGGCCCCTGAGAGCAGACCTCCAAAGTAATAGATATACCTGCAGAGACATCAGTGTTAACAATGCAAAAAATTACAGTATGTAAAAGCACAAAGATCAGTAAATCAAAAAAGATGTACCTATTCTGGGAGGGTTGGAGAGAGGATGACACTTTATCTTCACAAAACTTCCTCATAGCCAATGTGCTGAGGGCCTGATCTGCCCTGTGTGCACAAATGCATTTGAAGACATAAGAAAAAAAAATAACATCAAAGACACATGCTTGTTAATTAACCAGAAAGCCCCCCATAATGGCTCAAATATTTCTTCCAGTATTTCTGGTGTAATTACGTGCCAAAACGCCTTGTTTTTAAACTTTTTAATGAACACAAATCAGGAGATATATTACACATACCAACCACAATACAATTTATATAACAGAAGTTTCAAGAACTCTATGTTCTTCAATAAAAACACAAGTTGTTGAGGGGAAAAAAAAAAAAATGAATGATTGCCATTTATATTTTTCATGACCTTTTTTAGCATTTAAATTCAGTTAGATTATTTTAATTATATTATTTAATTATATTTTGATTAAGATGGAATAAATAAATGTATTTAAAGTAATTTATATAAAGTCTGTTACCCCTTGCAATGTAGAATGGCTGAACTTACCCTGCTGATATCTTGCTGTAATGCATGTAGGCAGCAATAATAACACCTGTCTTTCCTTTGTTGCCCTGAAAATAAAAACCCAATACTAATCTATACAACTGATACAGATATGATTTGCACTTCAATTCCAAATGAAGAAGACATTCGGACAGTCAGGTTTTGAAAAGCCAAACAATTTGAGTGAAAGCTAGGCATGTAACGATGCGATGCGATTCACGATACTGATTTCACAATATGGTTTTCTCATGATTTTCTGAACAAAATGAGATTTAAGAGAAATGACTATTTCTCAGACAAAATGCTGCACATTTCTTTGTGAAATTAAAATATGTCAAATAACAAAACTAAACTGAAATTTTAAAACAAATCCCAAATAAACAAATCAAATTTGGCCTGTGCTCTTTCCATTTAAATTGGGAGGCAACCACTGCATATTAAACACAAACCAAACAAAGATGTTGCAAACATGCAGCATGAGCGGCTCGGGTGCAGCATTACATCCATAGTGCCATCTATTTTGAAAAATGGACATGCTTTTCACAATAAACAGTTTTATAGCTTGTTTTCAAGCAGCTGCTAGGGTGTTAAGAGTGGTTGCTTATATATTTTGGCATGTTCCCCTTTTGCTTGACCGCACGTTTGTGTAAAAACCGACAATGATAATCTAACTTGAGCTTCAGTGGAAGAATATCTGACCATCTGATCATTTCTTAAACTAGATTTAAATTCCAGATTTTGGGTCCTGCTAAAGATCCAAAACAATTTAATATGTATTAGTGCTTTCTCATCTCTTGCTCTTTGCTTTTTCGTTGCTGTTTTAAACATCTCACATAAAACTAAAAGCTTGTCAAATCAAGACATCCTCTCAGGTCTGTCTTCATGTTATCGTCTGTGGCAACGCTCCACAGGGTGGTCCTTAAGGGTCACATCAGCACCCTTTAGTACCCTGTGACCCTGTCATGAACCGTCCAAAGACTACAATGACCTCTGACCTTACAGTGCAGAACGACCACATGCTGGGGGTCGGAGTTCAGCCAGTTCTCCATGGCTTTGCACATGGCACAGATCTTATCCAGAGGAGGAGCGTGCATATCTGGCCAGCCGAAGTCATGAACCTGAGAAAGAGACTTTTTAATCTCGGGTGGTGTAATCGGGTCTTTAAAAGTTCAGCCGCAAAGCAACTAGCAACATAAACACATAAATTCGTACAAAGTCAGCCCCTACCTTTGGGGTTAAACGGGTGATGTCATGCCTCCGCTCAGACAGATTGAATAACTGTGGGAGGAAAATGGACCGGAACAGTGAAAATGCCTGTATTACAATGGCATAAGTAAACTTCCCTTAGAGACAGTAAATACATGCTGAGTCACTTACCAGAAACTTGTCCTGGTGTTTAGACTTGAGCATGGCTGCCACCTCCCTGAGGTTGAGGTGGTACCGCTGTTCTTCCAGCAGAGGAGGGAAAAAGACAGAGATGATCCTCTCCGTGATGTATGTGAGGTCAAAATCATAGTGCCTCTCCATCACTCTGTCCATCACCCGGTCCACACTGAAGCTCCTGAGAGAGAGGGGGAAACCAACTTAAATATTCTGTCCAATGACTTGAAAAGCTAACAGACACAAAATTAAATTCTATTTTATGAGTCTTTAAGGTGGTTAAGCTGATTTTTGGAATATATCTGCTGGTTTGTTGCTGGTCCAAGATGATCTACCAACACCACTTGGATTGACCAAGATGGTCTACAAAGACCACCAGCTTTTAGCCCACATAATTAATCATCTGGAATTGATTTGACCAGATAGAAAACAGCTACCAGAAGGGATGGCTGGCTGGAAAACTGCTGAGAAAAAGGGAAGGGGCGATTCGTTACTGTGCTTATTTCCTTTATTTTTATATTTTAAATTAATTTTCCATTATCTAATGCTCACTGAAAGTTTCTTTAAAAATATCAAAAATAAATATCAAAACAAATTAATCATTTTTTTATACTGCACATTACAATGTTGTGCTGCCTAAATGAACTCAAATTAGCATTTTAAAAATTATTTATTTTTGTTTTTAGTGTTTTTGTTTTCTTCTTTAATATTGTTAATTATCTAAATAGTTTTATACTGCACATTACAATGTTGTGCTGCCTAAATTCTCTTAAATTAGCTTTAAAAAAATACATAATTTCTTAAAGTTTTTTTTTTCTTTTCTTTTTTGTCCCACATAAAATAATACAGAATTCTAATATTCAACATTTAACATTTATCATTTAAATTTGTTAAATGTAATATTCAGCAATTATCTAAATATTTTTAGACTGTACATTACCATGTTGTGATGCCTAAATTCACTTAAATTAGCTTTAAAATGTTTTTTTTTTTTTTTTTTTAAGTTTATTTAGTTTTTTTTGTCCCACATAAAATAATACAGAATTGTAATTTTTGACATTTAGCGTTTATCATTTAGAATTGTTAAATGTAATATTCAGCAATTATCTAAATATTTTTATACTGTACATTACCATGTTGTGATGCCTAAATTCACTTAAATTAGCTAATTGTTAAAAATTATATTTTTTTAAAGCTTTTATTATGTTTTTATTTTCTTTTTTGTCCCTCAAAAAATAGCACAGAACTTTATATTCGACATTTAACATTTAAAATTACACTAACTATTGACTTATCACTACTAAATGTAATCTTTAGCAAATATCAAAACAAATATACTTTTTTTATACTGCACATTATAATGTTGGGATGCCTAAATTAACTTGAATTTGCATTAAAAATATATAATTTTGTTACGTTTTTTATTTTCTTTTTTTTGTCCCACATAAAACAATACAGAATTTTAATATTCGACATTTAACATTTAAAATTACACGAACTATTGACTTATCACTACTAAATGTAATCTTTAGCAAATATCAAAACAAATATTAATGTTGTGTACTGCACATTATAATGTTTTGATGCCTAAATTCACTTAAATTAGCATTTCAAAAATAGATTTTATAGATAGAGTTTATAATTTACATTTTTCCCCATATAAAATAATATAGAATTTTTATATTTGGCATTTAATTTTTATAATTTAAAACTGTTAAATGTAATATTCAGCAATTATCTTAATTTGTTTTCACACTTTTATGTTGGGATGCCTAAATTCACTTAAATTAGCATTAAAAATATATAATTTTTTAAGTGTTTTATTTTCTTTTTTTGTCCCATGTAAAATAATACAGAATTTTAACATTTGACATTTAGCATTTATAATGATCACATTGACCAGAATTTTAATGTTGGTGCATGCCTAATAAAAAAAATCAAAGCTTTTCCAAAACAAACTGCTAAAATCCTTATAAAAATCATGTGAAAATCCAGTAAATGATATTTTATTGGATAGCTAGAGTTTGATTGGACACAGCTGAGCTGTCAGTGACATGCAGCTGAACTAGCCACGCACCCTGACACATATTAGCTCTCTGCTGCTCACCACACTGCGGCCAAAAGGGATTTTTGACTTTTCACATCAAATCCGAAGGGAATAAAACCCTGCTGAGATGAGGTAATTTATCTGAGATAAGCAGAGATTAGCTGAGGAAATAAAGTCTCAGAACTCAAGCATGCTCAACCACTCCTGCAGCGATCGCCGCTGAACTTCATGGTTTGAGATTTGATGCTTTAAAAGCTTCGACTCTTTTCAGACAAACATACCTCGGGAGAGTGTTTCTCTGTTTGGTGTAGGTCAGAGACTTGGTTGAGCCCTGGAAAAAGACAAAATAAGATTATACTATTGTGTTTGGACACAATAAACTCTAAACTTTTGTTTAGTTGACAGTGCCAACTCGGTACAAAAGATTGTCTTTTTGGTTTATTTCAGAAATGTTTGTTCTTAATTTCTGTTCTGCTCTTAAGGAGACACATATGTGCGATATATAAACAGATAAATGCCACTGCAAAAACTGAAGCACTATCTGAGGCTGAAAATGATGAATAGACCTTCTTATTCTTCAGGGTCTAAGGGTCAAGTCTAATGGTTCTGATTACATGTCAGAACCACAGAAAGATCATGCCTATTCCTGGATACAGAAAATTAAATACTGGCTCAATGACTTTTGACGTCACAGCTGAAGACTTAAATAAAATAAATAAATTAAATTAAATTAAATAAATTGCAGTGCCATTTTTGTTTTTTGTCTTGCTTTATATCCTAATTGACAACTCTTGCAACTACTGGGCTGAACTGAAGAAGCCACTCAGAAACACTCAGAATGGAGAAACACCTTTAATATTAAAAGTGAATATAAAATATTACTGTAAATTTTACTGAAATATTTACTTAAAATCTTAGGGGGTACATCAAATTTCAATAAATATTTAGGGGCTAACCTAAAATTCCTGATCTAGAGGAAGATCCATGTGCCAGTTAATGAGAGAGTTAATGAAAGAGAGGAAAAAGTTCTTACCAGATGCTGAATGTGTCTAGAGGAGGACGTTCCCCTTCGCTGCAGCAGATGAGAACATAGATAAAGCATCATAAACAGAGTAACAACACAAAAATGTGTCCTATTATATCATCTTTACTTCCGGAAGCACCATACAGTGTGTGTATGTCTTCACTGAACCAGCAGTGCCACTGGTGAGCCCTCAAAAACACCCGATTACAAAAATGCAAAGAATGAAACTAACTAACAACTTAAAGAATGTTAAAGTTCTCTATCTAAACATTTGTGGCCATCATAGGCCATCACTATGTTCAAAAATGTTTCAGAAGGATTTGAGACACTCTCTAATTCAGCTAATGATGAATATATGTTCAAAAGTTTGGGGTCATAAAGATATGTATTCTTTAATGTAAAAAGGATGCATTAATTTGATCAAAAGTAACAGTAAAGACATATATGATGTTACAAGATATCTATTAAAAATGTATTATAATTTCACAAAAATATTTAGCAGAACAACTGTTTTCAACATTGATAATAATCAATAAATGTTTCTTGAAATCAGCATATTATAATGATTTCTGAAGGATCATGTGACACTGAAGACTGGAGTAATGATGCTGATAATCAGCTTTGATCACAGGAATAAATGACATTTTACAATATATTCATATAGAATACAATTATTTTAAATTGTAACAATATTTCACAATTTTACAATTTTTACTGAATTTTTTTTTTTTTTTTTAAACAGCGTTGGTGAGCATATATAATCCACTTCTTTCAAAAACATAAAAAAATCGTACCAACCCCAAACTTTTGAACAACAGTGTAATAAAAGTTTTGATTAAAGCTTTACAGGATTTTCAAACATAAAATATGCCAATAATGTCATTTTTACCTCTAGCTAGTGAGAGAATGACAATGTGAACGAAAAAGCAAGAGAAAAAGTGAATAAATTAATAAGTAAATGAACAAGGAAGTATTCAATGAGTGAACCAATGAGGGGCAAAGAGATCCTGCTTGTATAAATGTAAGAAGTAAGAACAAAAATGCTGAGATGCACTAAGTGAAAATACAACAGAAAAAAGGAAGGGAAGAAACAGAAAAACAAAGTCTAACCAGTTCGGAGGGCTGCGCTGGGATGCAGGCTGTGTTGATCTGAAACAGAGAAAAGAACCATGACTCAAGTTCTGCATCACCTCCACCGTCCAACACAGACACATTCACTCAAAACCCCTTCGACGTTCCCCGCTCCGTCCCGGGACGAGGGGAGTGGTGAAGAGGGATCTGTTGGGATGGGGAGAAGGAAATGCTTCCCCAAAGCAACAGATAAGCAAACAATCTGCTGATAACACTGAGACCGGAGAAAAAGTGAGATGCAAGGGATTGTGGGTGAAGGGCAGTAACCGGACACATTAGTATGCACATTCCTCTCGCATGATCTCGTACAAAACAACAAGACACAACAACATAAATTGTGGGACAGTATGTATATGACAGATAACCCTCACCCATCCTAACAGACATGTTTACATGTCTACATGTTTTGTCGTACAGGGTAAAGGGGGGCGGAGGCATCATTACCGTGCTTACAGGCGGAAAAACGTGTGTGTGCGATGACATTCATGCTTACGTAACATGAAGCGCCCCCTCCCCTCTCCACACATCCGATCCCCTGCCCAGTCCTTCCCTGTTTGTTTGGCCACAGGAAAAGGGCTGAGGCAGGGAGAAGCGCATAGACGCTTCACTAGGCCTTGACCTACGACTGCCTGTGTGTGTGTGAGTCTAGGGAGTGAGATAGAGAGTTATTAAAAGACTGTGTTTTTGTTCAACAAGACAATGAAACATAAATTATGAGGCTCTGGAGGATGGAGGGACTTGGGTGTTTGGCATTTGTGTCTCCAAATATATGCCAACACTGGGAGTATTGTGGCTTTTAGCATAACTGTTAGCATTGAGGTTATCTATATGCTAACATAGCTAGCATGGACCAAAAGTTAACATTAAGCTAATATGGGGATTTAAATTTGACCAAAACATGGTCTAAATGTACTGATGACTCATCCTGCACTCATGGGCGTGTCCTCAATTTTGTCCAATCAAATTCTCACTTGATTAGATGTACAGAATTTGCTTTAGTAGCTCACATACATAGTTCAGTGAGTCTATGAGCAAGTTCAGAATAGCACACTACTGTACTTTACTCATATTTACAGCGGGTGAGTTTATGAATGGAACACCTGGATGACCAACTACATTTGCTAAAATGTGCAATACACAATATACAGTATATTCAGAGTAAATTATAATTACATGGTAATCACAGTATTTTTCGAATGTACTGTAAAAGGTTGTATAAAATATTACATTACATTATTATTATACAGTTGCTTATGCTCACCAAGGCTGCATGTATTTGTTCAAAAATACAGTAAAAATAGTACAATTATGAAATAGTACAATCTAAAATAGCTTTTTTTATTTTAATATATTTAAAAATGTAAATTATTCCTATGATGGTAAATTACTCTAGTCTTCAGTGTCACATGATCCTTCAGAAATCATTCTAATATACTGATATGATGCTCAAGAAACACTTATTACTATCGATGTTGAAAACAATTGTGCTGCTTAATTTTTGTTTTGTTTTGAAAACTGGAATTTTTTCAGGATTACAGGAAAAGCATCCTTGCCGAATAAAAGTATTAATTTATTTTATGTTACCAGATTTTTACACCATGATATACTTTTTTAAGATCGACTGAGGAAAGTTCAAAAGAACAGCATTTATTTGAAACTGGTCAATGCATCCTTGCTGAATAAAAGTATTAATTCATTCAAAATAAAATCTTATTGACCTCGAACTTTTGAACATAATGTTAAATTTTGTATTAAACTTGACCCTCAATTTCCAATTTGATGAATGTATCTGATATATTGATTTCTTCCTGGACTCATTACAAACGATTTCACAGAATTTAATTCAAAATGTAAAACAACCATTTTCAAGCAGTATCCAGTATACTGCACCGTAAACAGTACACTACCCCAATAGGTTGTGTTTGTTCACATTGATGTTTTGTGTGTTGCTAGGTGGGATCCCATTATAATATCAAGTTTCCTTTTTTCTTGGCTAAAAAGCTGCCACCACATTTGAAGAAAGCGAATGATTATGTCTCAAAATGCAGTGTGGACAGAACTCAAAGATAATATTTCACTCCACTGGAAAAGAACATCTTCCCCATGGTATACAAATTCTCTCTATTTCTTCCTGCACACAGAGGGGTGCACAACTTGCCTGTAACACTGTAAGGGAAGATAAGTGTTAAGTGAAACAAAGATATCACGGCATCTGTGTTAAAGACATCAGCCGCTGAGAGCCAATTACTGACCCTCACACACTCTTATGCTGTCGCTATCAACAGATGTTTCTTCTTCAATGCCCCTCACACTCTTCCTTTTTTTTTTTTTATTCCCTGGGAACATTTTCCTGCTTCCTCTGATAAAATCCCCCCTGCTTTCATTCCTTTTTTCCTCTGCATGCCAATCATAAACATTTCCTCATTCATCCTGTTCAAGCACCACTCATTCACCCTTTCTCTTTCTCTATAACTTTAGTTTGGTCTTGTTTCAAATGTTCCACAGTTTCCACCAAAAAACAGTATTGTTCAAAAGTTTATGGTTGGTAAGTTTTTAAAGAAATCTCTTATGCTCAACAAGGCTGCATTTATTTAATTACAAATACAGTAAAACAGTAATATTTTGAGATATGATTATAATGTAAAATGTGAGTTTAATATATATTTTTTATTTATATTTAATGTACAGCCATTACTCCAGTCATCAGTGTCACATGATCCTTCAGAAAGTGGTAAAAAAGTGATAAAATTTAACCAAAGTATGTTTTAGACTTTTCATTAAGACCCTAAAGAATCATATCAACTTGTGGAAAACGGGCATCCGATGACCCCTTTATTGAAAGCAGCGTAATATACAGTAACGATACCTACTGCTGTTTACGCTGTTAATATGACCCCAACGATAAAATGAAAGCACAAAATAAAAAATATAGCTGCAAGCAGCGATAGCGGGCCCAAGCCGTCAGTGCAAAAGCCACCCCGGTGGCATCAGGAAACGGTGCACAGCGAGCACATGCATTACAGTAACCCTCTGGCAGTTTGGATTTGACGGATACAGCATTGAAAGGGTTAATGCAAACCATCAAGGCTGTGAAACATACACACACAGCAATACATAAAACTTCGGTAACACTTTCAATAAGGTTTCAGTTACTCACATTAACTATATTAATTAACTTGAACAATTCTTATATAGCATTTATTAATGTTAGTTAATATTCAAAACGTATAAACATTATTAAAGTTTTATCTATTAACATTAATTAATGCACTGTGAATTAACATGAACATTTTGATTAACTAACATGGTAACACTTTATAATAACTGCACACTATGAATAATTAGTAGTTAGTAAATAGGCAATCCATAATTAATAAAGCGATGTTCCAGCATTAATAGGCATTAGTATGCATTTTATAAATACAGCTATAAATGTTTTGTTCTTGAGCATATATATATTGTTTAATAGTTGTATTTTCATTTTAACATAACATAATATCACATGTCTTCCAAACAATATTTGAGGTATCACTCATGTTCATAGCACAAAAGGTGCTGGACGAGCTATGCGCCAAAGTTTAATACGCAGGATTATGGGTTTGTTCAGATCCCGAAGTATGAGCAACAACCACTAGTAAGTGTAGCGACTATGTTATTTTGGTGGAAACTATGGTTACCATGGTAAATTTTTGTTGCCGCACAAGCCTGAGCGTTTCTGAATCCAAAATACTTCTCTCTAATCTTTTTCCTTCCCTCCACGCCAGCACTTGTTTCTTCCTGTATGTAAACTTCTTTCTCTCCCTCCATCACTCGCTCTGACTTTCTTTCTCCTTATCCAATCCACACTTTCCGCTTTTCATTTTTCCCTCATTTAACAAAATGCCAATTCGCTCCACCTCCCTCAGACCGGCCGGCCTGCAGCCAGAACAAACTCTGAATTCCATCTGTAGGGCCAAATCTTACGCACGACTCCTGCAGCAGCCTTTCATCCCGTTTTTTTTATCCACTATTCTTTCTTCCCCAACCCCTGTCCTTATTTCCCTCCCTCCATCTGTCTCTGAAGTAACAGCAGCCCCCTGTTCTGTGCCCCTGTGTTCTGCTGCGAGCCCAGAGGAACATGTTCCCACGTGTAATGGGACGTTAAGGGTGAGGAGCGGTCCACAAGCGAGTACACGTGCCAAATGTAATAGCACAGCCGTAGTAAGGAAGGTTATTTATGCAACAGGGATGTGAGTCCACCGAATCAAAGCTCAAAATGAAACACGTCTGAGCTCATTACTGACATCACGTTTGGAGTAAAAGACGCTGTTTATGGTCACGCAGCAACCTCACAAAACCTGTAGAATGTTTAAAAAGGAATGCACAAAATATATCGGTATAAGATCAATAATCTGCTGATACTGATGATTCTTTAATGTATCAGTATTGGTCGGTATTTAATTGTGCTCCTTTCTGCTATTTTTACATTTAAATGTAAAAATGCCATCATTCAGCACTCACTTAAAGTTAATCATACTAATATATATATACTAATATATACTGCCCCCACCCCCCCGCAAAAATTTTATATCCTAAAAGAAATTTTATTTTTTAAATATGGTAGTGTTTAATATATGTGATTCCTGTATTTCCTAACTGAATGTTACAAGACACGAAACATTTAGCATTTTCTGCATATTAGGCCAACAAATAAGAGTGAATGTGTGCATATTTTTTTAAAATTATATGCACATATGAATTACTTCCACACTAGAATTAGACCTATAGCATTTCCTTCACTTAACTTCTTTATACTGTAAAAAAAAACTTGATACATTTTAATATTGTAATGTCCAAATACACTTTGCATTTAAAATGTTTTAAGCGTTTAGCATTATATATTTCAATTAATTTAGACCAAATATTATACAAACTGGACTTTATTTTTGTGTGAGTACACTACCATTGAAAAGTTTTTTTTAAAGAAAATATTACTTTTATTCAGCAATGACACATTAAATTGATCAAAAGTGACAGTAAAGACATGTATAATGTCACAAATTATTAGTTTTGAACTTTCTATTACTCAAACAATTCTGAAAAAAATGTATCACACTTTCCAAAAATATTAAGCAACGAAACAGTTTTCATTAACATTTATAATAAATGTTTCTTGAGCAGCAAATCAGCATATAAGAATTATTAAATAAATAATTATTATTAAAGATAATTAATAATAATTATTAAGAATTATTATTAAATAAATGCAGCCCCGGTGAGCATAAAAAAGCATCTTTTAAAAACATTTTGTCAGCCATTTGACCAAAAACATGTACCAACTCCAAACTTTTGAACAGTAGTGTATATGTAGTAGTTTTAACAGGATTTTATATTTTTTAGGCTCAACGTCTTGGAAGTTCCTGGACTTTATTCTCCTGACATGGACTTTGATGCTGTCATCTCAGGAGCAATTGCTTCATCCGCTCTGCACTCGTTTCCTGTCATAGAGGTGTGAGGTTTTTTTAAGAGTTCCTCGGAGGCAGAGAGGAAATGTTCCTTACTGCTCTGTGTGCCTGTACACATGTGTGTTGGGGTCTGGAGATGTACGCAGAGATAAAAACGAGGCTAGAGAGAGGAAGTGCAGATCAGAGGATGGCTAGAGAAGGATATATAACAAGCAGTAATACTGAAACCAGTGCAGGAATACAAGAAGGGTGGAGATGAACATGAGAGCAGAGGAAATAGAGGAAGGAGTGGGAGAGAGAGATGGAGGGATGTCAGAGCGGTGGAGGAAGTGTGGGAGGAGAGCGAGGCTGGACGGTGGGCTCGGGTGTAAACAGTGTAATTACTGCAATTAGTCTGAGTAGAACACAGGGGTCTCAGGAGAAGCAGATACTGGCTTTACACACGTTCTTCACTACAGATGAACATAAAAAGCCTTAAAGGAACAGTTCACCCAAAAATGAAAATTGTGTCATCATTTACTCATGTCATTCCAAACCTGTATCAGTTTCTCTCTTATGTTGAACACAAAAGAAGATATTCTAAAGAATTATGAGGAAACTAAACAGTTGTTGGTCCCCATTGACTTCCATAGTAGGGAAAGAAAAACTGTGGTCAATGGAACCATCAACTGTTTGATTACCAGCATTCTTCAAAATGTCATCTTTTATGTTCAACATAAGAGAGAAACGAAGGCGATGATGACAACATTTTCTTTTTTGGGTGAAATATTCCTTTAATGAATTCTTCAGTAGTGAGTGTACATTTCAAGAAACATGTCAACATCCAGGCCATATTTCAAGAAGGTCATATTTCTTTTGCTTAAAGAAATTTAGGACCAACATTTTTTTTTTTGCATTTTACATTTTAAATAAATGCAGCCTTGGTGAGCATAAAAAAGCATCTTTTAAAAACATTTTGTCAGCCATTTGACCAAAAACATGTACCAACTCCAAACTTTTGAACAGTAGTTTATATGTAGTAGTTTGAACAGGATTTTATATAGATAGAGTTGCAGTAATGGAAAAGAACTATTCCCAAAGCAGACAATTACTTTAATGTGAAAATAATAATGGTTAATCTTGACTGTGATAAAATGTAAAAATGGGGAAAACAACAATGCTAATCACTATTATTATTATCATTATTTTATAAATCACCATTTTATTGTTATAAATGAATAATAATGATAATAATAATAATAATATTATTATCAAATAATAGCATTATAAATAATTTTCCAGACATTTTATTTACAATAAAAATAAAATGTATTGTATAATAATATATACTATAATAATAATAAAATGTCTAGAAAATAAAAATAATAATTAATTATTATTATTAATTTCTTACAACAACAGGGTAATTTGTACAATATAATAATAATAGAAAATAAAATATCTAGAAATTTAAAAAAATATAGTAATTATTTTTAAAGTTTTAACAACAAAGAACAATTTATATGATAATAATACTAATAATAATCATAATAATTACTACTATTACTATAATTGAAATATTATATTATATTTTTATGCATATGTGAGTCATAATTATCCCTAAAGCAGCATCAGCATCAAACAAAATCCAGGAATGACTGCTCTTTTGTAGATTATAATACAAAAGCATCTAAATAACTTGTACAAAATAAAAAAGGCCATACAATACAAATTTGTATAAAAAAAGATAATAGAAAAGTATGTTGCAACCAAACCAGTTAATCAACTATTAGACATTATCATGAGACAGATGTCAAACCATTCTTTATTCCTTAATTCACTGTGAATTAGTGTGTGTTAACATGATCTCAAGCCTCGAGCAGCTGTGAGCATGTTAACACACACACAGCTTTGAGCAGATCCCACGGGAGAGGCTGGGAATACACAGAGGGTTGCTTTCACACACAACGTGATTACATCTTTTTATTTGGATTGATTCCCTATCCATAACTGAGATATTCTCCAAACTCAAGCAGACAACATGTGTTCACACACAGACCAGAGCTGTCATCATCCTCTAATTAACTCACTATCTTTCTCCTTTAGTCTCTCTAAACAGGTGTTTCAGTATTATATCACCACTTCTATTGTCTTATTGCCAAACTAAGCAAGAGTCGCAAATCTCTAGAATGAAGCAACCAATCAAAAAGATAAGATATGAATAAACAGAAGTAAATACATTCCCTCAAAATGGAAACAAATCTAAACAATTAAAGGGATATCAGCAGATATCAGCAATGGAAAAATCCCACCTCTGCTAGCATGGCTTCTGTAATTAGACAACGACATGCTGCAGTTGTTCTGATCTCATGTGTTTATACAATCCTTTATGGACGCTATACATACAAAGACGTGGACATGTTGGAGAATGTACTGATGTTATAGACATCTTTCTTCACTTGAAAGTTATGTAAACAAGATAGTTTCCATATGGTGCCAATTACACTGATGACAAAATGCAATGGGAAACTCATGGCAGCTTGACTTTTTTTTATTTTCTTCTTTTTTTGGGAGAATGAGAAACACTAATTTAATTAGTTACCTCAGAAATAGTAAAAGTCAATGACAATAAGCTTATCTTTTCATGTCCTATAATAATTAATTCACAATATATTTAGATAAGCTTCTAGGCTATATTAATTAATCTATAGGCAGTAGAAGTGCATGCAGTTAACATGGATCTCCTCTCAATTTAAGACGCTGTCATTGCTTAGCCACTTGTACCAGTATAGACAGACAGATGATAGATAGATAGATAGATAGATAGATAGATAGATAGATAGATAGATAGATAGATAGATAGATAGATAGATAGATAGATAGATAGATAGATAGATAGATAGATAGATAGATAGATAGATAGATAGATAGATAGATAGATAGATAGATAGATAGATAGATCAATTTAATGCAATATTGTAATGAATACAAAAAATTGAGACAAAAACTGAAAATGTGTTTAACTTACTGTGCACAATGTCAGATTGATGTTTGCATAATGAATCATCAGTGAGTATCATCATCTATGTGTATCTGTTCAAGCAGCATCTGCCAACACCTCAGCTGTAGCCTCAGGTCAACCTTTGCTCTTCAGGTTGCTATTGGAGTCATGTTTCAGTTCTTCAATAAAGAAAACTTATCTTCAAAATTACTATAATTTAAACAGAAGTCTCACAAGTGGACGACAGAAAAATTTTATGTTTTGCTTAAATGGCATGACACAGCGCCCAAGACGGCATCCGCGGTTGATTCCTTCATGGTTTTATACCCTTTTAGCTCAGTTTTTTCGGCATATACCTCTCCTTGTTACCCAACATTAGGAGTCGGATGTAATCCAGAACTCTGAGTCAGAACGCCAACCTCTAAATGATGCAAAACGAAACTAGCACTAATTTGGACAAAGCTGAGACGTGTATAGTTGGATTCATATATACACACACACACACACTGGCCTGAGGGAAGCTTGGGAAACACATGGCATTGATGAGCTCATAAAGAGGGGTGATGAAATTAAAGATTTACTGGAAGAGCCCACCCATTCACTTCCCTCATTTATACCTGTTCATATCCCACTTCAGCGATCAGTACCATGGGAAACAGGGAAGGAGGGGGAGAAAACTTTTCTTTTGCCCAGAAAAGTGTTGGAAATTATTCTTCTTCCATCTGACGGTCTACTCTGCCATCTATTCCTCTCGTTTTTCCCCCTCTCTGGCCCCTTAAATCTTTTTCCCCCACCGTCTCTTTTTCTCCATGGACTGAATTTTCCACTCTGGCACATAGATAAGATCCTACCACTCACAGGATGCATGGGGAAAAAAAAATAAAATACAGTCAAGTTTTGACTTTATGTGCTAAGACAGCATGCTAACTGTCATGGACACTCAAAAGTGAGTGATTTTGAGCGCTCTACATACACAGCTTCACCTACCACACTACTAGTGCTCTGGCTTGGCATACTCAACTAGCAATTGTCTTAAATAGAGTTTTTGTTAGCATGTTCCTAAGTTAAATGCGTAATACTCTAATTGGCACAAAATCTAAAAATTTCTAAAATTTGTATGTCTTTTTCTGTATTGAATGAAGATCATCTCTTCTGCCATTGTGAATTATTTTGATCCTGCTGAAATGCATTATGCAACTTAAATTTCAAACTTTAGTCTAAACTTTTATGACATCCTCCACAGAACTGTGATATGAACATGAAATGGCAAATTGTGACTCTTGAACTGTGATTTATCATGCATGGTCAACTTGACTCAGTGACAGCTAAGGTTCATCTTAAATGCTAAAAGCAAGTTAAAGATGAGTCAATCGCTTGTTAGTGGGCTGGAGGTTATTTCCTATGGTTTAAGGTTGTAGATGAGGTTGAATCACACCAGACAGACACACAAACAAATGCAGCAGTACTGACAATAATTCCCTTTCATCTTTGTTTTCAGGAAATGCATTTCGGCACAAATGAACTGGGGTATTTCCATGCAAGTGGGTAAAAAAAAACATTAACAGACCAGTGAGGCCTGAGACTTTTGGTCACCGTCACTGTAGGCTACACTAGAGGTGGTTAAATTATGTTTTAACTGGTTACAGACCAGACAGAGCCAGCTCATCTCTACTGTATGACTCGAGTGAATAGCTCACCCAAACAATGACGGCTATAAATACAACATACCTTAAATCAAGAGCAATGAGTCAGTCAAGATAAACACCATCTGCTGCCAGCTGCTGTCCTGGGGAGGGCTGAGATATTTAGATTGGTTGGTAGATAATTGGTTGTGGGTTTAAACAATGGGCCCACTTCAAAAATTTGACATAAAACAGACAATGTGTCTGTGTGTGTGTATACAGTGCCCTCCAAAAGTATTGGAACAGTAAAGACAAAATTGCTCTGTTGGCTGTGGAGTCAAGACATTTACAAATATGATTAAAAGATGAATATGAGACAAAACTACAGAATGTCACATTTTATTATTGGGCGATTCAACACATAGATTTTTTACCAGCTAAGAAATTCAGCACTTTTAGAGTTTCATCCCTCTATCTGATGTGAGCATAAGTATTGGAACAGTTGCCTCACAGGTCTTTCTAAGTGATCAGCTGTGTCCTGTTGCATTAATTCTTCAGATATTAAAAGCAGGGAATGTATCGTATTCGTATCAGTTATATCCATTATTTCTGTATTCTGAATCTTGCATTCGATGATGACACACACAAACCAGGATGAAGACGAGGGAGCTGACTTTGAGAGAAAAGCAAGCAATTTGGATGCTAAAAGAAAAGAGGAAGTCAGTTAGAGCTCTAGCAAAAACAAAGGGCATGGAGAAATCAAGAGTTTGGAAACCACCAGCAACCAACAACTACCTGATCGGCTGAGAAAACAACAGTAGTTGATGACAGACAAATCATAAAAGCTGTGAAAATGAATCCTAAAAGACGTGTCTGCAAAATCACCAACAACTTCCAGAAAGCTGGGGTGATGCTCTGACAATCTACTGTCCTCAGGAGACTTTGACACAGAATTACAGATGCTACACAGCAAGATGCAAACCTCTGATCAGCACCAAAAATAGAAAGGCAAGATTAGAGTTTGCAAAAAAGCACAAAGGTGAGACAGAAGAGTTTTGGAACTGTGTTTATGGACCGATGAGACAAAGATGAACCTTTATCTAAGTGATAGGAAAGCAAAAATGTGGAGAAAAAAAGGGAACTGCAATGATCCCAAGCATACAGCCTCATCTGTAAAGCATGGTGGAGGTGGTGTCGTGGCATGGGCATGCATGGCTGTCTCTGAAACAGGCCCTCTCAACTTTACTGATGACTTAATGTATGATGACAGTAGTAGAATGAATTTGGAAGGGTACAAAACCATCTTGCCTACCAATATTCAAGAAAAATGCCACCAGATTCATTGGGAAGTGCTTCATATTGCATCAGGACAATGACCCAAAACACCCTGCCAGTTCAGTCAAGGAATGTATAAGGGCAAAGAAATGGAAAGTCTTAGATTGCCCAAGTCAATCTCCAGATTTAAATTCGATTGAACATGATTTTCACCAGCTGGAGAGGAGAGTAAAGGCAGAAACTCCCCAAAACAAGCAATAATTGGAATTGGCTGCATTAAAGGCTGGGAAAAGCATTTCAAAGGATGAGACCAAGAGTCTGGTGATGTCTATGGGTCACAGACTCACTGCTGTGATTGTACGCAAGGGATCTGCATCTAAATAATAGCTTTTAATCTTTTATATCTGCCTTATGTTCAACTGTCCCAATACTTATGCTCACATCAATGAGTGGGATGAACTCTAAAAGTGCTGTTCTTTTTATTTGGTAAAACGTGTCGAAACGGCTAATAATAAAATGTAACATTCTGTAGTTTTGTCTCATATTCATCTTTTATTCATATTTGCAAATGTCTTGACTCCACAGCCAACAGAGCAATTTTATCTTTACTGTTCCAATACTTATGGAGGACACTGTTGTGACTGATATTGTTCCTAATATATGTTAATTTTTGGTGGCTTTATTTGAGTAATATTCCACAGAAGTGTCATCTCATGGAGTTCTGAACCAAAAAAAATAATTAGGCATATAAGGCAAACGTATGATGGTATATTTTCCATGTAAGAGTTGTTAGAAGATGCTTGAGTCATGACAGAGGTTTTCAAGAAATATTCATAATAAAACAAAAATAACAAAATTAATAATCAACAAGTTGGTGGATGACCGCCCTGACCAATCCCTATTTTACCCAAGCAACAAACTACAACACTGTTTATTGAGAAACTGCCATTAATAGGTAAAACATGGCCAGGCATCACATCTCAAACTGTCATCACACTGTACTTCATAAGGAAGTCTATAAGGACTTCTACGATTAAAGTACGAGTTTAATAACTCCCTATAATGGCTCCTGAAGTCAACTAGTCATTCGTGTCTGAGAGTGCTTAAAATATTTGGCTCCTCTCCTATTTTCTATAGTCCACATATCTGTATTTCTAACAGAACTGCTAGCTTTCAACATATGGACATTCCCATTCAATTCACAGATGAAGCCAACTAAAATCCAATAAGGTCAGTGCTATGAGGAGGTGAATAAAAACCATTCACATCTAATAATGCAACAGAGCCCAGGGAGGGGACGAAAGCTTAAGAGAGCAACGTGAAACAGCTGAATGGTGTTTGAGTGGATTTTCTATATTAAAGAGCAGAGGAGAATGGCTTATACTGATTTCTGTTGCGCTGAATAAAGCATCTGCAGGTTATACTCTGAAATGAAGTACTGTTTAGGGTCAAATACAGTGTGTAATCATTTAAAATGTGAGATTTGTGTTGCAGGAGTACTCAGTGTTTTTCTCTTTTTTTTGTTTTTACTCAAAGCTGTGTAACATTTTTGTGATAGCACTTTAATATGGAGCAAGAGTTTGCCGGACCCTCCTTGAAACCATGACTTGGACCGATGCCATGGCACTCTGACCTAAGAGGGCTTAAGTGTTCTTGAAATTTGTCTTTGTTCTGTCTTGTGAGGTGCTAAGAGCGGGAAGACTGGCCGACGCTCAAGAGGGCCGATAAGGTTTTCAGTTTGTTTTTTTTAAATGTCATGTTCTCTGGTTCACTCCCCGATATGGCAAAGCTGATGACTATCACAGCCAACATTGAGGGTTTTGAATGGTCATGACTGGTACACTAAACTTTTAACTTTTCACTAAACATATAAAACCAAACTAATCAAAAGATTACTTAAAGATGCTTTAGCTGGGTAACAAAACACGTGTGTAGTACCCTGGAAAATCAGAATGCAGGATTCTGGGGAAATAGGTTGCTACTGTATATCCAAACTGTACCCATACTGCTTTTGAGTTCTCGCACTAAACATTTAATCTCTCAAATATCTGAAGAAAAGTCTGTTTATGCATGAATCATGACAAATGATCAGTTAACCATTCATCAATCCATAGATTAAGCAGTGGGACAAATAAATAATAAGATGTGATTGCAGTAACAGATCTCACCCAGAACTGTGATAACCTGTTGTGGGATTCAAACCTTTCGGTTATACACTGAAAATTCTAACCATTGTACTACACCATTTACACTTTGATGCTTCTGCCTTGATTCTTAAAATTCAATAATTCATGAAAATCATTTTATGACTTAGCTGAAATTATGAAAAACAAAAGTAATCAAACCGATTACTGTTTTGGGATTCAAACTTACAACCTTTCAGTTACCAGCCCAGAATTGCAGTTGTCCACACTATTATAATTAGTTGCATTGATTTTTGCAATCTGCAATGAAAATCAACTAATCAACTTTTAAAGCTACAAAGACATATATTTAGTTTTTTGTTTAATTAAAAATAAATATTTATGGCAAGCCAGGTTTTTTTTTTCAAAAAGTGAATTCTGTCTGGTAAAATGTATATTCTGAAACCTGATTCCACACAGTCACTGAAATGCATTCATGAAATGAACATAATCATTTAACCTAGTCATTATAGGAACTCATGCCTGAAAATGATCCTATTCAGCCAGTGAGCTCAACTCCAAGCATGATACAGCTCTAGACAAACTCTGTGTCGTAAAGAGTGTTTCAGTGGGTTGTGATTTGCTGATTGAATAACCATGTGGCATGTTAAACCACTCACTGTTTCTTGCACATTGACCAAACTGTTGCCAGTGCCAAGGAGTGACGAATAAGGTTATATAAAACTGGGTATCACAGTAGTTACTCTATACAAGGTCAGCAACTATGAATAAAGCAAATAGCTTTACAGCGTGGCTTGGAACTCTAGATGCCAGGGTGCTCCTGTGGAGCCATGCCTGATATGTGTGTGCCAGAGCTGGCATCCATTGGTCTTATCAATGAGTCTTTCACTACGGTTGTGTGGTGCTGGGGTGCGGCTGCCAACACTGCCGCCCCAACACAGGGAGGCCTTCAGTGCAGGAAACACAGAGAGAGAGCTAGCCTTTAAATACATAAACTCCCATTTTATACGCCCATGTTAATCTGAAGAGGGAGTGAAAGAGACATTGATAAATACATTATGACCTGATAAGATATGGGAGAAATGTTCTTACCTTGGCTTCGCATTTCTTATGAGTGGCTGTTTTGCAGACTGTGGGCGGTAAAAAGAGGGAAATGTGTTGGTCAGGAGGAATACTGAATAAGTCTGATATAGTTTCATTAGGCTTTAGTGGCATACAGGGAATCTTAGGGAACCCCCTTGGGAACAATAAGATGCAACATAATTTAATAATTTATGGGAGTTTGTATCAGGGATGAACAGTATTAAAATAGCATCTAAATTTAGAAATCTCAGAAAAAAAATAAAATTGGTAAAAGTCTAGAAGTCAATAGAATAGTCTTATGTTAGTATTATTTAAATACAAATTTTGTAGTTGTTAATATTTTGAATAAGCTTTCATTTCTATATTTTCAGTTTATTTATAGTAATTATGTTGTGTTTTTTGTTTATAAATCTTTTTATTTGAATATTTCTATATATGTATTTTTTTATCTCGTAATTTTAGTACTTCAACAAACGTATTTATTACATTTTTATGTAATTTACTTAGACGTTTTCCAGCTTCATTTCCATAACTGAAAATTATTTCTTATAGTTTAATAGTTACCATAACATCATTGGCATGGAAAGGTATGAGCTGTCTTCAACCAGCTCTCGCGGTTTCTTTCACAGTACAACAAGCTGGATGCTAAACAGTCAGGTTTCAGGAGTGGCCATTCAACAGAGACTGCGCTACTCTCAGTCACTGAAGCCCTGCGAACTGCAAAGGCTGATTCCAAATCGTCAGTCCTCATTCTGCTGGATCTCTCTGCTGCTTTTGACACTGTCAATCATCAGATTCTCCTGTCTACACTCTCTTCACTGGGCATCACTGGAATTCCACTTCGCTGGTTTGAATCCTATCTCACCGGTAGATCCTTCAGGGTGGCCTGGGGAGGGGAGGTATCCAAACCACATCAACTGATCACTGGAGTTCCTCAGGGATCGGCTCTTGGACCCCTACTCTTCTCCACGTACATTACATCGCTGGGTCCCATCATACATGCGCATGGCTTCTCCTATCACTGCTATGCCGATGACACGCAGCTCTATCTCTCTTTTCAACCAGATGACCCAACGGTAGCTGCACGGATCTCAGGCTGCCTGGCGGACATCTCGGCATGGATGAAAGAACATCACCTACAGCTCAACCTGGCAAAGACGGAACTTCTGGTCTTCCCTGCCACTCCGACTCTACGGCATGACTTCACGATTCAGTTCGGCTCATCAATGATTACCCCATCAACTTCGGTCAGAAATCTTGGTGTAATCTTTGATGACCAGCTGACCTTCAAAGAGCACATTGCAAAGACTGCTCGTTCCTGCAGGTTTGCACTACACAACATCAGAAAGATCAGGCCCTTTCTGACAGAGCATGCTGCGCAACTTCTTGTCCAGGCCCTGGTTGTTTCTAGACTGGACTACTGCAATGCTCTTCTGGCTGGTCTGCCATCAAACGCAATCAAACCTCTACAAATGATTCAGAATGCAGCGGCACGACTGATCTTCAACGAGCCCAAAAGAGCGCATGTTACACCACTCTTCATCTCCTTGCACTGGCTACCAGTGGCAGCTCGCATCCAGTTCAAGTCACTGATGCTTGCGTACAGATCTACCACAGGCTCTGCACCCTCCTACTTCCACTCACTATTACGAACCTACATCCCCTCCAGAAGTTTGAGATCTGCTAATGAGCGACGCCTTGTGGTACCATCACAGAGAGGCTCAAAATCACTCTCCAGAACATTCTCGTTCACCATTCCTGGCTGGTGGAATAATCTTCCCACCCCTATCCGGAACGCCGGATCTCTGGCAACCTTCAAGCAACAACTGAAAACTCATCTCTTTCGTCAGTACTTGACTTCATCCTAAAAAAAAAAAAAAAAAAAAACTTTCCCTCTATCTTTCTCTCCACCTACTAGTTTGTACTTATTTGAACAATGACTGAGACTTGGTGTTACGAGCACTTCCTCTGTCTGACTGCCTCTTCAAGATGAATCGCTTTTTGTATTCCCCAGTTGTAAGTCGCTTTGGATAAAAGCGTCTGCCAAATGACTAAATGTAAATGTAAATGTAAGGTATGACGTTTTTTAGGGCTGTCAAAGTTAACTGCAAAACTGGATTAGGATTCAGTGTGAAAAAATACAAATACAAATAAATTGTACATTTTCAAATTTGGTAATTTCTCTTCAGTATTATACTTAATTTAAAGATACTTTGAATTAAGCATAAATATTGTCCAGATAATATTTTTTTCCATAATTAGATTTTTCTTTAGTACAGTAATATTAAAGTAAATTATTTAATTTCATAATCAAC
This sequence comes from Barbus barbus, assembly GCF_936440315.1. NCBI lineage: Eukaryota > Metazoa > Chordata > Actinopteri > Cypriniformes > Cyprinidae > Barbus > Barbus barbus. The sequence goes on from NC_136719.1 coordinate 8,598,796, forward strand.
GTTTTCTTTATAGAAGCATGCTTTTTCTCAGTATAAATTGCGAGACATACATTTTTTTATACATAAACATATACATAAAGAGGTTTATACATAAAGGGGAACATCATATATTGTGGATAAAGGCTGAAATGGACAGATGTTACTCACCTCGACATAAAGAGCCCAAATTCTCCACGCTCTGCCTGCACACCCCACACTGCCGCTTCTTTTTGAAGGTCTTTTCTTTAAAGACGTGGGGCTCGCCCTTCACTGCCTGGAAAAGACAAACACAACATTTCAAAAAAGGCTTTGTATTTGACGCTAAACTCATGCTTCTCTCTCAATCACCATCTGAAATCCTGTCATTTTGCCATTAGTTCAACATTTCTCTAAATAAATGTTCTCTTGCGTTCTGCTCTTCTGCTCAATTCCCTTCACTGACCTGAACTCTCCTCTGGATGTCAGGCCTCTGTCTCTCTTTCCACGTACAGCAGCTCATTTTTCAGTGCTGAGAACAAAAACAAAAACCCGACAAAACCTTTTATCTGAAAGTGGCACATCTTGCAGTCAGAATCTTGATGAGAACGCTTTGGTTCACACAAACAACTCTACATAGCAAGCCCACTGTGTAGCGCTTGACTACGAAATACCTGACATCCACATATCCTCCTCAAATGCTAATTTGTATGTTATCACTTCTGATGAGGCTCAAGACTAACAGACAGCACAAACTCATCATGCAGCATGTTTGTGTTTGGTTTTAACTCTGTATGACGTCCCACAGCATAGCAGCATAATGCAGCTTTGTGTTTGGATATGCGTTTTTCCATTTGGCAGAGAGGTAGTGGGGTTTTGCACTCTTTTCCACTCTCTCTCTCTCTTTCTCTCGACCCTGTTTAGACAGCTGGCGAGAAATGCAGCGTGTGCCCGTTAGATGCCATAGCCACAGCTTCAATAAGCTGGCACCATCACATACAGCCACTGGAGTCCCTCACTCCACAGACATTGTCTTCAGCTACAATGGGCATCTCCAATGAACATATTCCTACAGAACACAATACTTGTGAAGGTGAAGAATCTTTACAACACTCTACCAACAACCCAGAATATAATAACAACATATAATGCCCTAGCAACCTCGCAGAACATCATAACATAAAGTAACACCCTTGCAAGCACGCAGAGCATCATAACACACAGTAACAACCTAAAAACCACCCAGAACATCATAACATATAGTAACACCCTAGCAACCACCCAGAACATCACAACACATAGTAACACCGCAGTAACCACAACACATAGTAACACCCTAGCAACCTTCCAGAACATCATAACACATAGCAACACCCTAGCAACCACCCAGAACATCATAACACATAGTAACACCCTAGCAACCTCCCACAACATCATAGCACATAGTAGCAACCTCGCAGAACATCATAACACATAGTAACACCCTAGCAACCTCCCACAACATCATAACACATAGTAACACCCTAGCAACCACCCAGAACATCATAACACATAGTAACACCCTAGCAACCTCCCACAACATCATAGCACATAGTAGCAACCTCGCAGAACATCATAACACATAGTAACACCCTAGCAACCTCCCACAACATCATAGCACATAGTAACACCCTAGCAACCTCGCAGAACATCATAACATATAGTAACACCCTTGCAAGCACGCAGAGCATCATAACACAAAGCAATGTCGTAAAACCACCCAGAACATCATAAAACATAGTAACACCCTAGCAACCACCCAGAATACTCCTCTACCCACATAATAATCCTAGCAACCACCCAGAACATCATAAAACATAGTAACACTCTTGCAAACACCCAGAACATCATAACACACAGCAACACCCTAGAACCACCCAGAACATCATAACACATAGCAACATCCTAGCAACCACCCAGAATACTCTGCTACCCACATAAACCTTGCAACCACCCAGCACATCATAACCACATAGCAACACCCTAACAACCATCATATTCTACACTTTCAGAACCTAGCAACCACACAGAAATGCACTAAAACCTTCTAAATACACTTTATTTCATTAGAATACTGCACCTATATAGTTCATAATAATGATCCTGTTTGATGTTAAAGACATGTTTTATAATAAATAAACACAGTTATAATTAATTGGTTAAATGGTAGCGGCTTTGGAACATCACTTGATGTCCAATGTAAAATCTTGGTCCTGAAACAAAAGCAACTGTGAAGCAAAGGAACATTTGTAAGTGGTGTCAGTGCAGCCTGTCCTCTCATCATTCATAACCGTTTGTTCTTTCACTGTACTGTGACACAAGGCTTCTTCAGTATGATGAAGGTGGTTGAGAAATCTTAAAAGCTGACTATAATTTTAATCAGAGGAAATCTTTCATTCACTATGAACAAACATCAGGATCAGCTGCTTCAGACGTTAGCAAATGCCCTGTAAACGTGCCCCATGACAAACGTTATGCGTTATGCATTAAAGCGTCCCATTTAAACATCCACGGTTACTAAGAAAGCCCTCTTTCTGGATCAACCCAGATAGTCTCATGTTATCCCTCTCAGAGATCTCGGCCAGATCATGTTGATTTGCTTGGCTGCTCTAGGAGTTCAGTTTGCCCACCCAAATGAAAATCATCCGCTGCTTTTCCCTTTCTCTTTTACAGCTCCTTAATGCTTAATTGGATTTCCTTTCTTTCTTCTAATTTCAGCTTCTGGTTTTTCCCATGTTCACTTCCCAAGTACATATTCATTTTCCTTAACTTTAGCCAAGGGTCAATGACGTATAAAAGTGTCCACGATAAAGAAAATAAAAACACAGGTGCCAAGCTCCCAGATGTACTCTGTATTCATGCTGGTTTCATATGGTTTTGAAAAACGTTTACAGTATATTATTGTCAAGAAAAGTTTCAATTTAATGGTTCTTTTAGTGACATTTTAATTACATTTAATGGCAATTTTTTCTATTTTTTTTCATTTAATACATTTAATGGCAGATATTTTTCAAATATTAAGAAATCAGTAAAGCAGTTTTGTTAAGTGACATAATAACTGATGTGTAATAATTAATATATATGTATGCATGTGGAATATATATATATATATATATATATATATATATATATATATATACATATATGCATGCATGCCCCAAATATGCAAACTACAAAACAAATTAGGGCTGTCAAAAAAAATAAAATTACATATTTTGGTAAATAATCAATAGAAAAAAGCAATTAATCACATATATTGATATTTGCTCAAATAAAATAAAAAATCCCAGAATTCAGATAATACAAATACAATACATTACTCTGGCAAAAGTCCCATTTGTTTGATTTATTTGTATATCATTGAACATATTCACTGGTCTACAGTATTTTGTCTAATTAATTGCACTTCAGCTATAGTAAACTAAAAGTTGAAGGCCCTTCAACTCGGATAAATACTTTAAAAGCTTAAAAAGAAACCATTAAAGCCACCGGACAGAACCCAAATGTACTTGTCCTCTAATTCTGGCCTGCAAGTCAGTGTTTTTGTAATTTAGCCCTATTAAGCATAAAAGTGACTTCTCTGTGTACCCTAATTAGGTGAGCATAGAACGTACATTATAAAGCTTACCTTTCCACTGCTAAAGTCCACAAGGGTCAAGGACCCAAATGAAGAAAAAACCAGCGCTCCATTACCTGCACTAAGTAACCCCACCCCCTTTAACCGAGTGTGCAAGATCACGTCTCACAGGTCCGGCGCTCTCTGAGGTGTGACTGCAACACCCATCAACAGACTAATCTACTGCCTGGCCGACAGTGTGCCAAGAGCGAGTAGTCAGGGTAGGACCGACCCCCAGGGCACAGAGCAGAGACAAGGAGGGACTGTTCACTTAATTTTAGCCATCCAGAACAGCATGCCAAAGCTCTCCAGCAAAAAGGACAGCCTTTGAGAGAGAGAAAACCCTGCCCTTCAAACTCAAATGAACGAACAGAAGAGGAATTGAACAGACAATCTGGATATAAACATACAGAAATGACAGAAAGGCAAGGCAAATCCGTATTTTGGGAGAAACGCACACCCACGTACCAATTTCCCCATGATTCTTCACCTCTGCACTCTCTTCTCTTCCATAAATAGCTCCAGCTTTAACAGATCCTCACATTGTGTGCAATATCCTGCAATGAACTGAACTTTGTGTTCCAGCCCAACTCAGTACATGCAAACTATGAATGGAAGCCCAACAAGAACATAAACACCGGTTGACATTCAGGAGTCAATGACATATAAGAGTGTCCAGGAAAATGAAAATCTTTTAAATCTAGATTAAAACATGTGCCAAGTTGACAGAAATGTACTCTTTGTATTCATGTTTGTTTCATATGGTTTTGAAAAACATTTATAACATTTTCAAAAAAGGTTTCAATTTAAAAAAAAGTAAAAATAACAAATGTCATGTGATGTGATTATATATATTCTTCTTAACAGATGTTATTATAGTTTTTATAAATATTTTTAATCAGTTTTTATTTTTATACTTTCTGTTAATGTTTTAGTAATTTTGTTTTGTGTGTTGTCATTTTTAGAAGTTTTTTTTATGGTTTTTATTCATTTTTAGTTATTTTAGTACACCAAATTAAACTAAATTAAAATTTGAAATGTTGCCTTGACAACTAGATGAAATAACATAGGTTTTTATATATATGAATAGATTTATATTTGAATAAGTTTGTTTATTTTTACTTCTTCTTACACTTTACACTTTTAAAGTAAAAAAAGTTTTGTATAAATATCTGATAAATTAATAAAATTTATAATAAATATATACATTTATAATTTGTCATATTGTTGGTTATATAGTTACACCACATGACATTTTGCAAACTGAATTAACCTTGCCTTGTCATAAAAATATAACTATATCTGACATGACATTTTGACCTTGATGCATAGGGGTCCTCTTTAAGATATCACTTCTTGTTTTATGGGCTTTTTTTTGTTGTTAGTTTTTTTTGTCCAAATACTGAATTCTTCGTTGTATAATCTCTCCATTATTATTTGATATCATTTATAATTTTACACTCCTCCCAAAACAATTTGCCTATGTTTTAATAAAAAGAAACATATGCCAATCATATGAGATGCTATTCAAGTCACTGTATGAAGGAGCTGTTTTTTTTAAGTATTTTTGAATTCATATAACAAATAAGAATCACATCACTGACCATTAGACCAATCAAAATGTGCCTCTGAGACTCACTATCTGTCCCTGTAATTGGAAGATCAGACTCAAGAAAGAAAAACCACTGCAGATTTGGTGTTGGAGCTTCTAGAATCTGGGCCTCAAAGGTATAAATCCAGCCCACAAACTGAAGACTTCTCATATCTCCATCCTGCCTCAGCCACAAATGTTCTCCAATTAGCATGGCATTAATGTCCAGGGTGCCTCAAGCAGACCGTCCCTGCCATCCGTCTCCCGCAGGTCACAGTAAACAAAAAGCATCTGCAAATAACCATGTTATCAAACACAAAACCGTGCCTGCAACGATGGTGGTCCACCAACAGATTGATTGATTGAAAACTTTATTAATCCCGATAGGGAAACTGGTTTGCCAGATGCTACCAATTATGATTTCAAATCATAGAGACAAAGAAACTTTGGCACAAACAACAATTCAAGAAAAACCTAATCTAACAGACAATTCAGAAGAATAAACATCAGTGGAGCTGGATGCAGGGAACAGAGATCTTGGACATCAAACTGTCCTCATGTGATGAGCCAATGAGGGAACATGTGAGCGCCGGATTAACTACTAATATAACCTACACTTGCTGAAAAAGTGCTTTTAATGCCAGAGGAATTAGCTTTCCTGCCCAAAAAATTCAGAAGAGGTGTTTATAGTGGCGTTCAATGCAATGGACCTAAAACCTGCCATATTATTTTCTTTGCAGATTGAAGTCCACTAGATTTGTACATTCTCTGTCTGTGCAAAACGCACAGCCGCAATACTAGAGGACAGTTGCTATGCAGTTACTAGACTGTCAAAAATATCCTGTTCAATTTATGCTAAAAAGCACAGCTGTGGCTGCCAGAAATGACAATGTAACAAAGTTTCAGCCTGTATATTTAAAACTTAAAACTGTATATTTCTTTAAATGCCAAAAATGCTAATTTACCAACCTGCTTGAATTACTAAAATCCACTTTGTACCTCAAAATGTATTGATAACCACAAAAATAATACAGGTGATAAAACAAAGCCAAATAATGAGTTTATCACAAGAGGCCTATCCATTAAAAATGGAAAACAAATATAGATGTTCAAGATTCAAGAGTTTTTATTTGTCACATACACAATTATACAGGGTATAACCAGCAGTGAAATGTAGGTCAGGTCCGCTCCAAGGACAGTGCAATTATAAAGTATACAAATATTAAGAAAAATAAAAGTAGAAAAAATAAAAGAATAAAATAAAATAAAAGATACAAAATATAAATATAAATGTGCAGGTCAGTATGTTGTTGACTTAAATAGTAATAAAGAGGAATGTGCAAAAGAATGTGCAAAAAAGTTGTACAGGGTATTTAACTAGCAGCAATATGAGGTAGAGAAAAATTATGAATAGCTTATTGATATGGTGATATTTACATGGAGTCAAGTGATGTTATGACACAGAGTTAGAGTTTAGGAGCCTGATGGCCTGGGGGAAGAAGCTCCTCCTAAGTCTCTCAGTTTTTGCCATCAGGCTACGGAAGCGCTTACCAGATGGAAGCAAAGTGAATAGACGGTTACCAGGGTGATTTGAGTCCTTGAAGATTTTAACAGCTCTATTTTTGCAGCGTTTGAGGTAGATGTCCTGCAGAGAGGGGAGAGCAGACCCTGAGATGCGCTCAGCTAAGCGCACAACTCTCTGTAGTGCTTTGCAGTCCTGATTGGAGCTGTTTCCATACCACACTGAGATGCACTGAGTCAATACACTTTCTATGGTCCCTCAGCTGGGAATTTCCTCAGCTGTCGCAGATGGTACAGTCTTTGCCTGGCTTTCTTAACCTGTGTTTGGATGTGTGTAGTCCAAGTCAGGTTCTCGGAGATGTTTACACCGAGGTACTTGAAGCTACTCACCCTCTCCACAGGGGTCCCACTGATCCTGAGAGGAGAGTAGGGCTGCTGCTGTCTCTTCCTAAAGTCCATGATCAGCTCTTTAGTTTTGCTCACATTCAGAGAGAGACAGTTGTCCTGGCACCATGATGTGAGTCTCTCTACCTCATCCAAGTAAGCGTTCTCATCATTGCTGGAGATGAGGCCCAGAACTACAGTATCATCAGCGAATCTGATGATAGATGTGGAGCTGTGAGAGGACACGCAGTCATGCGTGTAGAGGGAGTAGAGCAGGGGACTCAGGACACAGCCCTGTGGGGCTCCTATGTTCAGAGTGATGGAGTTTGAGGTGAACTGGCCAACTTTCACCACTTGAGGTCTGCCGGTGAGGAAGTCTTGAATCCAGTCACAGAGTGAGGAGTTTAGGCCGAGGTCTGTGAGTTTAGATGCCAGCTTGATGGGGACTATAGTGTTGAAAGCTGAGCTATAGTCAATGAATAGCAGCCTTACATAATTCCCATTGTTGCTGTCCAAGTGTGTGAGGGAAGAGTGGAGGACGTGAGAGATGGCATCGTCAGTGGATCTATTTGGGCGATAGGCAAACTGAAGAGGGTCCAAAGTATCAGGTATGGAGGAGCAAATGTGGCTCTTTACAAGTCTCTCAAAAACCTTCATGACTATAGATGTGAGGGCAACTGGGCGATAGTCATTCAGGCAAGAGGGTTTATTGTTCTTTGGCACAGGGATAATGATGGATGTTTTGAATGAGGTGGGAACCACGGAGGTAGCAAGGGACTCATTAAAGATGGAAGTGAACAAACCAGCGAGCTGATCGTCGCAGGACCTCAGAGCACGGCCGGTTATCCCATCAGGTCCGGCTGCTTTCCTGACGTTCACTTTCTTAAGCGCCCTCCGAACCTCCTCCTCTGACACGGTGATTACAGGATCATCGCTGCTCTGCCTGCTGCTTCCTGACACGCTGGACGGCAGAGTCGCGCCGCCGCCGTTGCAATTGAAGAGGCCGTAGAAGATGTTTAACTCGTCGGCCAGCAACGGATCTGCTCTCACCTCAGCGGAGGATTTGTTTCCGAAGGCACAGATGGCCCTCAGTCCCTGCCACATCCGTTGAGAGTCATTGAGCTGGAAATGAGACTCAATTCTGTCTCTGTATCTGTGTTTAGCGGCTCTTACTGCACGTCGGAGAGCATAGTACGATGCTTTGTACTTGCGCATATTCCCGGTCAGAAGAGCCTCATTGTAAGCAGCAGTGCATAAAATAGAAAACAAAACACCCTAATGTACTTTACAGATTAAAAAACAATAAAAAATACTATTTGAAAATGTAAATATCCTCATTCAGTGAGTGATGTGTCACACAGGGACTTCTGGGAATGTCTTTTTAATGTTTTTCACTGGAAATCATATAGTATTTCATAGTTTTTACCTGCAGAAACATAAATTTATCAGTATTATACAGCATAACTACACGTAATGCAATGTTAAAACTATTTTTCACCATATACTGGATGTTCCGGTAAGCTACAATTTTTACTGTAGCATTAGTACAGTGTTGTAAAAATTGTTGCTAGAGCATTACTATAAAGCATTGCGGGTGTTTGTTAAGTGACAGCTTACTAGCTCAAGTAAAAAAATAAAATAATCATCCTTAGTCAATTCATAGTCCTTTTTCAATGGGACCCATGCATGTATTAATACTTGAAAAAAGTCTGATCGCTTAGAAAAGTAAAAGCACATCTCTTTCCATCAAACCTCACAGTTTTAGGCCTCATTCACATCTGCAGCACAGCATCCTGCTGAACGTACCAAACATTTAGGGTTAATAAAGAATGAGTATCTCAGCTGGAGAGTATAAAAAGTGTTACAGGCCTTTTTCCTCAATGAGGGGTGGTAAAGGGAAAGCAAGGGAGCCGTGTGTATGAATACGAGTGTGTGTTTATAAGTGTGTGTGTGTGTGTGTGTGTGTGCACTGTGCAGGGTGGGACAGGCAGTGGAAGAAGAGAGACAGCCTGTTCCAGTGATGAAGTCAGCGTAGCGCCATTAAACACTTCCTGCGTCTCCATGACAAACAAACGCACAATGATCAAAAAACAAAACAAGCAGCATTCACATCAAACTATCTGTATTCATAATGAGCATGAAAACTATTCAACTACTAGAACTTGTCATCAATAATCAAATATATTGAATACGGGATGCGTCCCGTTCCATGATGGTTACAGCCCTGCATCCTCAGGAAATGACGGGCTAATCTGCACATCCCATTGTGCGAGTTATTATTTGCACTTCCTCCTGTAAGCCCGTCACACACTAAATCACACAGCAATCTATTAGTGTCAGACTGTTATCAAGAACTTACTCTACCGCACAATGTTGTTGTTACTAAATATAACCCAAGAGAAAGTCAAGGGAAAGTCAGAGACTTTAAGGCCGACTTTTACGTGAACCTTCATGTCAGTAAACATTCACACACTATAATCTACCGGTGGCGGTTGGTTTCAGACTGTTATGATTGAGCATTTCAATATGATGTGAAACTTGAAACTTCAGAAAGATCCAAGTACAACACACTAATCAGTGACCACACTCATTTTATGACTATACATAAATGGCTTAATATGCGTATAAAGAAATCCCCCTGATTATGGCTTATATCACATAGTAATTACTTGCAACTTTTTTACTGCTCTAAAATCAACAGCAAGAATTATTACAGTGTGTTGCTATGTAGCGCTTCTATTGTACTGCTCTTTCCCTGGGCTTTTCTAGAAGTTAAACAGTATTATTCTCTTCTAACAGACCAGTTCATAGATGAGTGTGATACAATAAAGTTTGCATTACATCCGTTTTGTGTATTCAGGTGGATGCACAATAGTCCGTGCAAGGTCTGATATTAAGTGACAGCTCATTGAAAGTGCATGAAACAGAGAGAGAAGTAATTATAAGCAACCAGCCAATTGAAAATTAAAGCTTCTCTTACATTCTTCAAATTGTGGTCATTTTTAATGGCTGTTTAGCAGTATTCAGAGCTGAACATCCTTCGTTGATGATCTCACACCAAATTTACTGACTTGCAGCATTATATCCTCTTATTAGAATTGTCTTTTGCATTATCTTTCTTCTCACAATAATAATGACACTGATTTTCATGTACCTGCTTCAAAACATACAATACTAACATACCTGTAGTGCATATCCAAAATGCATGATATTACCATGGAAATAAACCATTGTAATATGTATAGCAATAACACTTGCTTGGTATTAGCTACACTTTTTTATTATTATTTAACACATTCATGACAGTATTAAAATAATAAATTAATAGTTTTTTGTTTCGCTGCCATGTTGAACGAATGTGAGAGCATTCCTTTACCTTACTGAAGTTTATTAGAAACAATATAATTGACTTAATAGATTCTCTTAATCGTTCCACACCAAAACGCAGTCTAAGTAGTAAGCACACTATGATTTGAGACACAGCCTTGGTCTCTAGTGAGGCGTTTAATGCAAGATGACGCAGTAACTATTAGTTACCAGCTCGTGAAGTCATATTTCTGCTCACCTATAGGATGCTCTAACACATAACAGAGGAAAACTACATATCAGATCAGTGTTGCTCCTAACATATGATTTGCATACCATACATACAATAGCAAGAAATTATTTAAATACATTAACACTAAAGAGATCTCATCACGTCTTATTTTATGTCCATTTCTTTACATTCAGGACCTCTAGACATGTAATCCATACTGAATGAAAATACTTTACCTTGCTCATGTTTTTGGAGAATATTCCAGCTAAAAAAGGTTTCCTGAAAGATTTCATGGGCTACATTCCCAATGAGTCAATGGAGTGGCACTCGACTACTGATGGAGTTGTTTTCTTTACTCTCACTAAACTCATAGTCTGGCAGTGGGAGGAGCTACAGCGGGAAAAGAACACTGTGGAATGTTGTTCTGGAAGCAAGCTTTTCTGATTGGCGGCATCCTGACGAATCGATAGCTGATTGGATGGAATGCAAATTAGACGCGCCTGCCTTTATGAATGTAGCGCTGTTCTACAACATAACTTTCACTATAGCATCACTTTCAATAGCATATGCGTTTAGATATTTAGCTCACTTTGCTTAGAATATTTACACTTATATTTACATTTTTAATTCTATCATCTACATCATGCCACAACTTTGCAAAACAAGTTTAGTTAATTATGGAATTAATTTATACATTACCTTGTTTCTGATATGCATTAGACAGATTTTATTTATTTTTAATGATCAATATATTCTTACTGTCTCTACAATAAATAATTAGCCAGAAAACAAGTCTGAAAATCAGTGTAATGCATATTTGTCCGGCAAAAAAGTGCAACTTTGAAAGAACTATTGAAAGCACAATAGCGACATCAACTGGTCATATGTGGGGTTACAACTGCAGGCGTTTTCTAGAGATGAAGCAAAGCACTAAGTATCATTTAAACGTCCTAAATGTCGCTTTTGATACCTTTTTTTTTTTTTTTTAAAGATGCAAGTTCCAAACACAATAAAAAAAAAAAGATAATGCACCTTCAGCTAGGCCTCATATCAAACATCCCAGACTTAATGTTGAAACAGACAAATCTGTTCCTCATTGGGTTTTGTTTTCGCCAATTAAGAATACTTTTCAAACACTACATGATTAAAATGAATGGCCACAAATCTAAGTGATCATCTGTCCACGAGCAGAATAAACAGAAATGTGCTCTGTGGAATCGCACAGCCAAGTATGTGGCTTCAAGCAATGAAGCCCCATACAAATACCATGTGATATGTGCCAGTGATTAATGCGTTCATGAAATAAGTTCCGTATAAACACAAGAAACATTACGACTGATATGTTAAACACATATAAATCAGAGCAATGTATTATTGAATGTTTATTTGAATTACTTAATGAATGTTTGTGAAATGTCTGAATTGAAAACAGCCTTGTGGATATATATACTAAATGCATTCAATCTTAAATAAATAAACAATAAAGTAGTTCAATATGCAGGACTTTTTTTTTTTTAACAAGACCTGGATCATTTCTGGCCCCATAATGCACAGCCAATCATTTTTTATCATTATTTTGTTGATTATACTGAGATGTACTGTGCTGTTTAAAAACAGACGTGGAAATTCCAGTAAATTATGTGTCTTGATATTTTTTAATTAACATACAGAAGAATAATTATGCAATTATAAATGTGTTTTGACTTTTTATTAGACTACGTCTATATTACAAAACATAAAACAAGAAGATAAGAGGTGTTTGAAGTTTATCAATGTAGAGATGCATGAAAACAAATGGGGAACAATATGGGAAGGAAAGGGAAGGGATAAGGAAGGGAGAGGGAAAGAAAGAGACAAGGACAGAGAAAGCATGAGTATCAGGTGGGGAGGGGAAATTATACAATCCAATTAAGGAGAGTGAGAGAGTAAGGCTTGTTGAGAAAGGGTAAAGAGAGACGTGTGTAGGACACACAGGCCATGGGAGAGTGTGTGCAGACAGGATGTGGAAGGCACATGGTTGGGGAGAGAGGGGCCCTCCAGCAGGCAGACTGTGAACATCAGAGAAACACGTCCCGTCCCACTCTCCAAGCCATGTGCATACAAATCTATACTGTTTACAGAACCAGTAGAGAGAGACTTCTTTGTCTAGAATTAAAAATAGAACTGCATTTTTCTGCATTTCCTATATACATGCTCTCTCTTTTCAATCTCTCCCTATTCTCATATTTAAGGTTTGGGATTTAAACAAACCCACAGCACATTACTTTTTGGCAAGTAACTCATTCCAAATGTCGGTGCTATGGACATGAGAGATGCCTCAAATCATGCGGCTTGTGGAGGAGAGGTGTTATTACTTAAATCAGATTTATGCTTTTCACATGAGAGATGATAAATAGGGGAAATATATTGTCATCTATTATATTTATATATTATCAGTATATTATTTCCAAATGGTTTGAATGATTTAACAATTAAAAAAATATTTGAAGAAGTTTATAAAGGTAAAACAATAAAATCTATGCACATTTGAAAAGTAGTAATAAATGAATGTTACAATTTACAACTCATATTAAATTCAGGGCATTGTAACTGTCATTTCTTTACAAAAAAAAAGAAATCTTTCACTTAAAATCAGCTGGTTTTATAAAAATGCATGTAATAGAAGAAACGTCCAATATTTACTCTGATTTGTATGTGTTTTTTAATGAATCATTAGAGCTTTTTATTCATCATGAAAAAAGTCTCACAGTTTCCACAAAATATTAAGCAGCACAACTGTTTTCAACATTAATTGTAATAATAAGTGTTTTTTGAACATATAATCAGCATATTAGAATGATTTCTGAAGGATCATGTGACACTAAAAACTAGAATAATGGAGCCTACAATTCAGTTTTGCATTGCAGGATATATTCAAATATAAAACAGCTATTTTAAATTGTAATATTATTTAAGTTTTACTGTTTTTTTTATCAAATAAATGAAGCCTTAGTAAGCACAAAAGACTTTTCAAAGATCTTAGAGACCCCAAACGTTTGTGGAGAAAAAGTGAAAAGGAAGAGTGAAAAAAAGGTGTAACTGGAAGAGAGTTGGCTGTGGAGAAATTAACAGCAGTGTGGGGTGAAATGGAGCAGGATCATTACTCACAGACAGCACCTCCAGCTGTGGAGGTGGAACCGTGTGTCAATGGAGCCATGTTTCTGCCGCACAGAGAAGACCTGTGTTACTGTAACACCTAAAATCTCTCAGAATAACAAAACAGGAAGTCCCGGATATTTAGAAACACCTGTGGCCAAGTCAACACATACACTTTTAAATCTTAGGCCCTTTTCAAATGAATGCGCTTTGGAAACACAAAGTTGTCGTGTGCTACTGTAATGTTGACCAACAGTTTTGGATGGAATGTTTGAGGGAGTACACAAGCATTATTTGAAAAAGAGGAGGATGATGAGAGAGAAAGGGGGAAAGAGAGAGAGAGAGAGAGAGAGAGAGAGAGAGAGAGAGAGAGAGATGAGAACATGCAGAAAGAGGAAATGGAGGGAGGGGTGAGCGCAGGAATGATTGGGTACAAAAGAGCCAAGTGCTGATTAAATACAGCTGTGGAGGGAGGGAGGGAGATAAATAGATGATGGCGATAGAGAAAGAGAGAGAGACTGAGGCAGGATGGTGAGGAGGGGGTGAACTGAAAGTCGGGGGCATAGGGATTCAAAGAAAGGGGCATACTAGAGATGAGGAAAAGACGGAGAACGACAAAATCTGAAGACACAGGAATGGGTCCACTTTTGTGGACTTTTAAAAAATAAACTTTCTAAAACACTTAATTGTTTAACAAAATGAACATAAATACTGTCATTTTTGTGAAAGCCATGATCATTTTCACCACAGTGCCATTTCCATCACATCTCAAAAAATAATCTTGTGATTAATAGACTTATGTTGTGGAAATTAAATTTTTAACATCTTTCAAATAAAATACAGACTCCTGTGTCTGTCACAGATCAGCCAGGCTCTGTCACCAACCAATCACAGCGCACTCCCTCACCTGAGTACTGATCAAGTTGGAGCTCCTACAACCTCATCAGAATACGTGAGGGGGAAGAGTGGAAGACGGCCTTTGTGACCCCTACTGACCACTATGACTATCTGGTTATGCCCTATGGTCTTGTCCACGCCCCCTCCGTATTTCAAGATTTCATGCATGAGGTGCTCCGGGAGTATCTCCACAAATTCGTGTTGGTCTACATAGATGACATCCTCATCTACTCCCGGAGCATGGCCGAACATCGCCACCACGTTGCGGAGGTCCTGCAACACCTGAGAGACTTCCACCTATTCTCCAGATTACCGAAGACCTCCAGGATCACCACTCACCTGTCTCACTACTTGTTGCTCAGCTTTTGTCAATAAATACCTGCCAATTCATCCATCTTTCTGTCCGAGTCCTACTTCTGTAACAGTGTCTTGCTAACAGATAGCAATTCTTGTGAAAAAACATTAAATACATTACTTTTTTTTTTTTTTACAAACAGCTTGACTAGCAATGACACTGATTTTTTTTGTATTTATTTATTTTTAACATCATGTGTAATATTTAATGTCAAGTTCCTCACTGGCACTTTTGTCTATAAATGAGTATATTAACCTTTGATAAAATAGTAATTTTCAAAATTGTTATGATGTAAATAGAACAAAGGGAATAAATAAAAAAAAAAAAATCAGAATACAAGTATTAGATAAATTTTCATTATTTAAAAAATGGTGTTAAAATGTAATATTTTAGAATGCATTTTAATATTTCATATTACAATTCTTACATATTTTACAATATTAATATTTAAAATATATTTTAAGAAGTCTGTGTGTGATACAAATATAAAAAACAAAATGTACGCATGAAGGCATTTTAAAACTATAAAAAAAAAAAAAAATGTATTATACAAAAATGACTGTAAGGCAGAAGAAGCACAGAATATTTAAATTGATTGTTATGTATTTTATGAAACGCTGAATCAGATCCCTCTTCTCATTCTCTGCCCATTTCCCAACTCGCTCCCAAAACATTTACAGCACTGCACAAACTCTGCAGCGGGCAGATGTCAGGGCGGTATTCCGAATGGTGAAGGAAAGCAAACAAAGCGCAATGAGATTTCAGACAAAATTTGTTTTTATGACCCCAGCACACTGGGGCTTTGATGAAGTGGCACTAAAAGGACAGGGATGGTTTTCCTTTTCCTTTCAAGTTTTTCCAGTTCACATTCCTCATTGCACACACAATTATTCTCTCGCTACACACACATCCTCATTCTGTCAGAGTAACAACCTGATGCCTGACCATGTCCTCCTGAGAATACTCAGATAGTTACATGCTGTGTAATAAAGCTTTACAGAGCTTGATTTCAAATGAGAATGAGGGAATGTGATACAGAATTCCAATGTATCCAATGTGAGCAAAACTTGTTATGCAGTTACTAGGGTGTTCTGGGTGGTTTCAGTTGCCTAAATTGTAATTCAGATTGCTCAGAAATGTAAAAGTTTTGTTATGTTTGTGTTGATGTTTTAATATTTATGTGCATGTTGGAATCGGTGGAAGAAATAAAAACATGTCTATGTCCCTATATGTGCTTTATACCAGCAGCATGCATGAGTGTGTGTTCCTGGGAAAAACAGAGCCTATTTATACATTGACCAGGCATTTTCCTGTGTGGTGTTTATAGTGGATGCCTGTGGATTATGGCTGCAGTAAACTAGCACTTGTTAAAGTTTCTGTCATTCCATGGATATTCTAGGAATATACCATAAGTTCCAAAGAGCGAAGATAAACAAAGAGCGTAGTTTGTGAACAGATGTGTTTTTAGATTGCAGAGAAGAATGGAAACTCAAATGCACATAATGCACAGCAGTTTGCTGGATATTAATTAGAACTAGCGATGGACTGAAATAATGGTCTTTATAGAAATTCGTCACTAAAAAATATTTGGTTAGTCAAAGGTTTGGAATATTTTACTCAAAGGAGCCTGTCACAACTTTTGAACAACAAACAAAAAACATTTTGAAAACAAAACAAATAAAATAAAACAAAACAAGATCAAATAAAATGAAAAAAAAAAAAAAAAAAAAAACACGACAATAAATAAAACAAATTAAAAATTTGTCACATACACAATTATACAGGGTATAACCAGCAGTGAAATGTAGGTCAGGTCCGCTCCAAGGACAGTGCAATTATAAAGTATACAAATATTAAGAAAAATAAAAGTAGAAAAAATAAAAGAATAAAATAAAATAAAAGATACAAAATATAAATATAAATGTGCAGGTCAGTATGTTGTTGACTTAAATAGTAATAAAGAGGAATGTGCAAAAGAATGTGCAAAAAAGTTGTACAGGGTATTTAACTAGCAGCAATATGAGGTAGAGAAAAATTATGAATAGCTTATTGATATGGTGATATTTACATGGAGTCAAGTGATGTTATGACACAGAGTTAGAGTTTAGGAGCCTGATGGCCTGGGGGAAGAAGCTCCTCCTAAGTCTCTCAGTTTTTGCCATCAGGCTACGGAAGCGCTTACCAGATGGAAGCAAAGTGAATAGACGGTTACCAGGGTGATTTGAGTCCTTGAAGATTTTAACAGCTCTATTTTTGCAGCGTTTGAGGTAGATGTCCTGCAGAGAGGGGAGAGCAGACCCTGAGATGCGCTCAGCTAAGCGCACAACTCTCTGTAGTGCTTTGCAGTCCTGATTGGAGCTGTTTCCATACCACACTGAGATGCACTGAGTCAATACACTTTCTATGGTCCCTCAGCTGGGAATTTCCTCAGCTGTCGCAGATGGTACAGTCTTTGCCTGGCTTTCTTAACCTGTGTTTGGATGTGTGTAGTCCAAGTCAGGTTCTCGGAGATGTTTACACCGAGGTACTTGAAGCTACTCACCCTCTCCACAGGGGTCCCACTGATCCTGAGAGGAGAGTAGGGCTGCTGCTGTCTCTTCCTAAAGTCCATGATCAGCTCTTTAGTTTTGCTCACATTCAGAGAGAGACAGTTGTCCTGGCACCATGATGTGAGTCTCTCTACCTCATCCAAGTAAGCGTTCTCATCATTGCTGGAGATGAGGCCCAGAACTACAGTATCATCAGCGAATCTGATGATAGATGTGGAGCTGTGAGAGGACACGCAGTCATGCGTGTAGAGGGAGTAGAGCAGGGGACTCAGGACACAGCCCTGTGGGGCTCCTATGTTCAGAGTGATGGAGTTTGAGGTGAACTGGCCAACTTTCACCACTTGAGGTCTGCCGGTGAGGAAGTCTTGAATCCAGTCACAGAGTGAGGAGTTTAGGCCGAGGTCTGTGAGTTTAGATGCCAGCTTGATGGGGACTATAGTGTTGAAAGCTGAGCTATAGTCAATGAATAGCAGCCTTACATAATTCCCATTGTTGCTGTCCAAGTGTGTGAGGGAAGAGTGGAGGACGTGAGAGATGGCATCGTCAGTGGATCTATTTGGGCGATAGGCAAACTGAAGAGGGTCCAAAGTATCAGGTATGGAGGAGCAAATGTGGCTCTTTACAAGTCTCTCAAAAACCTTCATGACTATAGATGTGAGGGCAACTGGGCGATAGTCATTCAGGCAAGAGGGTTTATTGTTCTTTGGCACAGGGATAATGATGGATGTTTTGAATGAGGTGGGAACCACGGAGGTAGCAAGGGACTCATTAAAGATGGAAGTGAACAAACCAGCGAGCTGATCGTCGCAGGACCTCAGAGCACGGCCGGTTATCCCATCAGGTCCGGCTGCTTTCCTGACGTTCACTTTCTTAAGCGCCCTCCGAACCTCCTCCTCTGACACGGTGATTACAGGATCATCGCTGCTCTGCCTGCTGCTTCCTGACACGCTGGACGGCAGAGTCGCGCCGCCGCCGTTGCAATTGAAGAGGCCGTAGAAGATGTTTAACTCGTCGGCCAGCAACGGATCTGCTCTCACCTCAGCGGAGGATTTGTTTCCGAAGGCACAGATGGCCCTCAGTCCCTGCCACATCCGTTGAGAGTCATTGAGCTGGAAATGAGACTCAATTCTGTCTCTGTATCTGTGTTTAGCGGCTCTTACTGCACGTCGGAGAGCATAGTACGATGCTTTGTACTTGCGCATATTCCCGGTCAGAAGAGCCTCATTGTAAGCAGCAGTGCATAAAATAGAAAACAAAACACCCTAATGTACTTTACAGATTAAAAAACAATAAAAAATACTATTTGAAAATGTAAATATCCTCATTCAGTGAGTGATGTGTCACACAGGGACTTCTGGGAATGTCTTTTTAATGTTTTTCACTGGAAATCATATAGTATTTCATAGTTTTTACCTGCAGAAACATAAATTTATCAGTATTATACAGCATAACTACACGTAATGCAATGTTAAAACTATTTTTCACCATATACTGGATGTTCCGGTAAGCTACAATTTTTACTGTAGCATTAGTACAGTGTTGTAAAAATTGTTGCTAGAGCATTACTATAAAGCATTGCGGGTGTTTGTTAAGTGACAGCTTACTAGCTCAAGTAAAAAAATAAAATAATCATCCTTAGTCAATTCATAGTCCTTTTTCAATGGGACCCATGCATGTATTAATACTTGAAAAAAGTCTGATCGCTTAGAAAAGTAAAAGCACATCTCTTTCCATCAAACCTCACAGTTTTAGGCCTCATTCACATCTGCAGCACAGCATCCTGCTGAACGTACCAAACATTTAGGGTTAATAAAGAATGAGTATCTCAGCTGGAGAGTATAAAAAGTGTTACAGGCCTTTTTCCTCAATGAGGGGTGGTAAAGGGAAAGCAAGGGAGCCGTGTGTATGAATACGAGTGTGTGTTTATAAGTGTGTGTGTGTGTGTGTGTGTGTGCACTGTGCAGGGTGGGACAGGCAGTGGAAGAAGAGAGACAGCCTGTTCCAGTGATGAAGTCAGCGTAGCGCCATTAAACACTTCCTGCGTCTCCATGACAAACAAACGCACAATGATCAAAAAACAAAACAAGCAGCATTCACATCAAACTATCTGTATTCATAATGAGCATGAAAACTATTCAACTACTAGAACTTGTCATCAATAATCAAATATATTGAATACGGGATGCGTCCCGTTCCATGATGGTTACAGCCCTGCATCCTCAGGAAATGACGGGCTAATCTGCACATCCCATTGTGCGAGTTATTATTTGCACTTCCTCCTGTAAGCCCGTCACACACTAAATCACACAGCAATCTATTAGTGTCAGACTGTTATCAAGAACTTACTCTACCGCACAATGTTGTTGTTACTAAATATAACCCAAGAGAAAGTCAAGGGAAAGTCAGAGACTTTAAGGCCGACTTTTACGTGAACCTTCATGTCAGTAAACATTCACACACTATAATCTACCGGTGGCGGTTGGTTTCAGACTGTTATGATTGAGCATTTCAATATGATGTGAAACTTGAAACTTCAGAAAGATCCAAGTACAACACACTAATCAGTGACCACACTCATTTTATGACTATACATAAATGGCTTAATATGCGTATAAAGAAATCCCCCTGATTATGGCTTATATCACATAGTAATTACTTGCAACTTTTTTACTGCTCTAAAATCAACAGCAAGAATTATTACAGTGTGTTGCTATGTAGCGCTTCTATTGTACTGCTCTTTCCCTGGGCTTTTCTAGAAGTTAAACAGTATTATTCTCTTCTAACAGACCAGTTCATAGATGAGTGTGATACAATAAAGTTTGCATTACATCCGTTTTGTGTATTCAGGTGGATGCACAATAGTCCGTGCAAGGTCTGATATTAAGTGACAGCTCATTGAAAGTGCATGAAACAGAGAGAGAAGTAATTATAAGCAACCAGCCAATTGAAAATTAAAGCTTCTCTTACATTCTTCAAATTGTGGTCATTTTTAATGGCTGTTTAGCAGTATTCAGAGCTGAACATCCTTCGTTGATGATCTCACACCAAATTTACTGACTTGCAGCATTATATCCTCTTATTAGAATTGTCTTTTGCATTATCTTTCTTCTCACAATAATAATGACACTGATTTTCATGTACCTGCTTCAAAACATACAATACTAACATACCTGTAGTGCATATCCAAAATGCATGATATTACCATGGAAATAAACCATTGTAATATGTATAGCAATAACACTTGCTTGGTATTAGCTACACTTTTTTATTATTATTTAACACATTCATGACAGTATTAAAATAATAAATTAATAGTTTTTTGTTTCGCTGCCATGTTGAACGAATGTGAGAGCATTCCTTTACCTTACTGAAGTTTATTAGAAACAATATAATTGACTTAATAGATTCTCTTAATCGTTCCACACCAAAACGCAGTCTAAGTAGTAAGCACACTATGATTTGAGACACAGCCTTGGTCTCTAGTGAGGCGTTTAATGCAAGATGACGCAGTAACTATTAGTTACCAGCTCGTGAAGTCATATTTCTGCTCACCTATAGGATGCTCTAACACATAACAGAGGAAAACTACATATCAGATCAGTGTTGCTCCTAACATATGATTTGCATACCATACATACAATAGCAAGAAATTATTTAAATACATTAACACTAAAGAGATCTCATCACGTCTTATTTTATGTCCATTTCTTTACATTCAGGACCTCTAGACATGTAATCCATACTGAATGAAAATACTTTACCTTGCTCATGTTTTTGGAGAATATTCCAGCTAAAAAAGGTTTCCTGAAAGATTTCATGGGCTACATTCCCAATGAGTCAATGGAGTGGCACTCGACTACTGATGGAGTTGTTTTCTTTACTCTCACTAAACTCATAGTCTGGCAGTGGGAGGAGCTACAGCGGGAAAAGAACACTGTGGAATGTTGTTCTGGAAGCAAGCTTTTCTGATTGGCGGCATCCTGACGAATCGATAGCTGATTGGATGGAATGCAAATTAGACGCGCCTGCCTTTATGAATGTAGCGCTGTTCTACAACATAACTTTCACTATAGCATCACTTTCAATAGCATATGCGTTTAGATATTTAGCTCACTTTGCTTAGAATATTTACACTTATATTTACATTTTTAATTCTATCATCTACATCATGCCACAACTTTGCAAAACAAGTTTAGTTAATTATGGAATTAATTTATACATTACCTTGTTTCTGATATGCATTAGACAGATTTTATTTATTTTTAATGATCAATATATTCTTACTGTCTCTACAATAAATAATTAGCCAGAAAACAAGTCTGAAAATCAGTGTAATGCATATTTGTCCGGCAAAAAAGTGCAACTTTGAAAGAACTATTGAAAGCACAATAGCGACATCAACTGGTCATATGTGGGGTTACAACTGCAGGCGTTTTCTAGAGATGAAGCAAAGCACTAAGTATCATTTAAACGTCCTAAATGTCGCTTTTGATACCTTTTTTTTTTTTTTTTAAAGATGCAAGTTCCAAACACAATAAAAAAAAAAAGATAATGCACCTTCAGCTAGGCCTCATATCAAACATCCCAGACTTAATGTTGAAACAGACAAATCTGTTCCTCATTGGGTTTTGTTTTCGCCAATTAAGAATACTTTTCAAACACTACATGATTAAAATGAATGGCCACAAATCTAAGTGATCATCTGTCCACGAGCAGAATAAACAGAAATGTGCTCTGTGGAATCGCACAGCCAAGTATGTGGCTTCAAGCAATGAAGCCCCATACAAATACCATGTGATATGTGCCAGTGATTAATGCGTTCATGAAATAAGTTCCGTATAAACACAAGAAACATTACGACTGATATGTTAAACACATATAAATCAGAGCAATGTATTATTGAATGTTTATTTGAATTACTTAATGAATGTTTGTGAAATGTCTGAATTGAAAACAGCCTTGTGGATATATATACTAAATGCATTCAATCTTAAATAAATAAACAATAAAGTAGTTCAATATGCAGGACTTTTTTTTTTTTAACAAGACCTGGATCATTTCTGGCCCCATAATGCACAGCCAATCATTTTTTATCATTATTTTGTTGATTATACTGAGATGTACTGTGCTGTTTAAAAACAGACGTGGAAATTCCAGTAAATTATGTGTCTTGATATTTTTTAATTAACATACAGAAGAATAATTATGCAATTATAAATGTGTTTTGACTTTTTATTAGACTACGTCTATATTACAAAACATAAAACAAGAAGATAAGAGGTGTTTGAAGTTTATCAATGTAGAGATGCATGAAAACAAATGGGGAACAATATGGGAAGGAAAGGGAAGGGATAAGGAAGGGAGAGGGAAAGAAAGAGACAAGGACAGAGAAAGCATGAGTATCAGGTGGGGAGGGGAAATTATACAATCCAATTAAGGAGAGTGAGAGAGTAAGGCTTGTTGAGAAAGGGTAAAGAGAGACGTGTGTAGGACACACAGGCCATGGGAGAGTGTGTGCAGACAGGATGTGGAAGGCACATGGTTGGGGAGAGAGGGGCCCTCCAGCAGGCAGACTGTGAACATCAGAGAAACACGTCCCGTCCCACTCTCCAAGCCATGTGCATACAAATCTATACTGTTTACAGAACCAGTAGAGAGAGACTTCTTTGTCTAGAATTAAAAATAGAACTGCATTTTTCTGCATTTCCTATATACATGCTCTCTCTTTTCAATCTCTCCCTATTCTCATATTTAAGGTTTGGGATTTAAACAAACCCACAGCACATTACTTTTTGGCAAGTAACTCATTCCAAATGTCGGTGCTATGGACATGAGAGATGCCTCAAATCATGCGGCTTGTGGAGGAGAGGTGTTATTACTTAAATCAGATTTATGCTTTTCACATGAGAGATGATAAATAGGGGAAATATATTGTCATCTATTATATTTATATATTATCAGTATATTATTTCCAAATGGTTTGAATGATTTAACAATTAAAAAAATATTTGAAGAAGTTTATAAAGGTAAAACAATAAAATCTATGCACATTTGAAAAGTAGTAATAAATGAATGTTACAATTTACAACTCATATTAAATTCAGGGCATTGTAACTGTCATTTCTTTACAAAAAAAAAGAAATCTTTCACTTAAAATCAGCTGGTTTTATAAAAATGCATGTAATAGAAGAAACGTCCAATATTTACTCTGATTTGTATGTGTTTTTTAATGAATCATTAGAGCTTTTTATTCATCATGAAAAAAGTCTCACAGTTTCCACAAAATATTAAGCAGCACAACTGTTTTCAACATTAATTGTAATAATAAGTGTTTTTTGAACATATAATCAGCATATTAGAATGATTTCTGAAGGATCATGTGACACTAAAAACTAGAATAATGGAGCCTACAATTCAGTTTTGCATTGCAGGATATATTCAAATATAAAACAGCTATTTTAAATTGTAATATTATTTAAGTTTTACTGTTTTTTTTATCAAATAAATGAAGCCTTAGTAAGCACAAAAGACTTTTCAAAGATCTTAGAGACCCCAAACGTTTGTGGAGAAAAAGTGAAAAGGAAGAGTGAAAAAAAGGTGTAACTGGAAGAGAGTTGGCTGTGGAGAAATTAACAGCAGTGTGGGGTGAAATGGAGCAGGATCATTACTCACAGACAGCACCTCCAGCTGTGGAGGTGGAACCGTGTGTCAATGGAGCCATGTTTCTGCCGCACAGAGAAGACCTGTGTTACTGTAACACCTAAAATCTCTCAGAATAACAAAACAGGAAGTCCCGGATATTTAGAAACACCTGTGGCCAAGTCAACACATACACTTTTAAATCTTAGGCCCTTTTCAAATGAATGCGCTTTGGAAACACAAAGTTGTCGTGTGCTACTGTAATGTTGACCAACAGTTTTGGATGGAATGTTTGAGGGAGTACACAAGCATTATTTGAAAAAGAGGAGGATGATGAGAGAGAAAGGGGGAAAGAGAGAGAGAGAGAGAGAGAGAGAGAGAGAGAGAGAGAGAGAGAGATGAGAACATGCAGAAAGAGGAAATGGAGGGAGGGGTGAGCGCAGGAATGATTGGGTACAAAAGAGCCAAGTGCTGATTAAATACAGCTGTGGAGGGAGGGAGGGAGATAAATAGATGATGGCGATAGAGAAAGAGAGAGAGACTGAGGCAGGATGGTGAGGAGGGGGTGAACTGAAAGTCGGGGGCATAGGGATTCAAAGAAAGGGGCATACTAGAGATGAGGAAAAGACGGAGAACGACAAAATCTGAAGACACAGGAATGGGTCCACTTTTGTGGACTTTTAAAAAATAAACTTTCTAAAACACTTAATTGTTTAACAAAATGAACATAAATACTGTCATTTTTGTGAAAGCCATGATCATTTTCACCACAGTGCCATTTCCATCACATCTCAAAAAATAATCTTGTGATTAATAGACTTATGTTGTGGAAATTAAATTTTTAACATCTTTCAAATAAAATACAGACTCCTGTGTCTGTCACAGATCAGCCAGGCTCTGTCACCAACCAATCACAGCGCACTCCCTCACCTGAGTACTGATCAAGTTGGAGCTCCTACAACCTCATCAGAATACGTGAGGGGGAAGAGTGGAAGACGGCCTTTGTGACCCCTACTGACCACTATGACTATCTGGTTATGCCCTATGGTCTTGTCCACGCCCCCTCCGTATTTCAAGATTTCATGCATGAGGTGCTCCGGGAGTATCTCCACAAATTCGTGTTGGTCTACATAGATGACATCCTCATCTACTCCCGGAGCATGGCCGAACATCGCCACCACGTTGCGGAGGTCCTGCAACACCTGAGAGACTTCCACCTATTCTCCAGATTACCGAAGACCTCCAGGATCACCACTCACCTGTCTCACTACTTGTTGCTCAGCTTTTGTCAATAAATACCTGCCAATTCATCCATCTTTCTGTCCGAGTCCTACTTCTGTAACAGTGTCTTGCTAACAGATAGCAATTCTTGTGAAAAAACATTAAATACATTACTTTTTTTTTTTTTTACAAACAGCTTGACTAGCAATGACACTGATTTTTTTTGTATTTATTTATTTTTAACATCATGTGTAATATTTAATGTCAAGTTCCTCACTGGCACTTTTGTCTATAAATGAGTATATTAACCTTTGATAAAATAGTAATTTTCAAAATTGTTATGATGTAAATAGAACAAAGGGAATAAATAAAAAAAAAAAAATCAGAATACAAGTATTAGATAAATTTTCATTATTTAAAAAATGGTGTTAAAATGTAATATTTTAGAATGCATTTTAATATTTCATATTACAATTCTTACATATTTTACAATATTAATATTTAAAATATATTTTAAGAAGTCTGTGTGTGATACAAATATAAAAAACAAAATGTACGCATGAAGGCATTTTAAAACTATAAAAAAAAAAAAAAATGTATTATACAAAAATGACTGTAAGGCAGAAGAAGCACAGAATATTTAAATTGATTGTTATGTATTTTATGAAACGCTGAATCAGATCCCTCTTCTCATTCTCTGCCCATTTCCCAACTCGCTCCCAAAACATTTACAGCACTGCACAAACTCTGCAGCGGGCAGATGTCAGGGCGGTATTCCGAATGGTGAAGGAAAGCAAACAAAGCGCAATGAGATTTCAGACAAAATTTGTTTTTATGACCCCAGCACACTGGGGCTTTGATGAAGTGGCACTAAAAGGACAGGGATGGTTTTCCTTTTCCTTTCAAGTTTTTCCAGTTCACATTCCTCATTGCACACACAATTATTCTCTCGCTACACACACATCCTCATTCTGTCAGAGTAACAACCTGATGCCTGACCATGTCCTCCTGAGAATACTCAGATAGTTACATGCTGTGTAATAAAGCTTTACAGAGCTTGATTTCAAATGAGAATGAGGGAATGTGATACAGAATTCCAATGTATCCAATGTGAGCAAAACTTGTTATGCAGTTACTAGGGTGTTCTGGGTGGTTTCAGTTGCCTAAATTGTAATTCAGATTGCTCAGAAATGTAAAAGTTTTGTTATGTTTGTGTTGATGTTTTAATATTTATGTGCATGTTGGAATCGGTGGAAGAAATAAAAACATGTCTATGTCCCTATATGTGCTTTATACCAGCAGCATGCATGAGTGTGTGTTCCTGGGAAAAACAGAGCCTATTTATACATTGACCAGGCATTTTCCTGTGTGGTGTTTATAGTGGATGCCTGTGGATTATGGCTGCAGTAAACTAGCACTTGTTAAAGTTTCTGTCATTCCATGGATATTCTAGGAATATACCATAAGTTCCAAAGAGCGAAGATAAACAAAGAGCGTAGTTTGTGAACAGATGTGTTTTTAGATTGCAGAGAAGAATGGAAACTCAAATGCACATAATGCACAGCAGTTTGCTGGATATTAATTAGAACTAGCGATGGACTGAAATAATGGTCTTTATAGAAATTCGTCACTAAAAAATATTTGGTTAGTCAAAGGTTTGGAATATTTTACTCAAAGGAGCCTGTCACAACTTTTGAACAACAAACAAAAAACATTTTGAAAACAAAACAAATAAAATAAAACAAAACAAGATCAAATAAAATGAAAAAAAAAAAAAAAAAAAAAACACGACAATAAATAAAACAAATTAAAAAACAAGAAAAAACAAAAGACAAAATAAAAAAAATCTAAGAAACAAAACAAAATAAGACAAAACAAAATTAAGAGTAATAAAACAATACAAATTAAACAAAACAAGACGAAAAACAAATAAAACAAAGCCAAATAATAATAAAATAAAATAAACACTGGAACAGACACTGGCTGTTCATATTTGCCAAACCCAAGTTCGGTTCCAGAAGTATAGCTCTCCCTCAGAGACAAAGAAGAATGACACAGAACATAAGACAGCCTGCAGACCTCACAGACTTATAAGACAGAGACTGGAATGAAGCCTTGGCTAAAGCCTCGCTTTGTTAAATTACAAAAAACAATAAATAGCCAAGAGCAATGAAAAATGCAATCTGTAATGAAAGTACACAATGATTGATTTGGTGTGACGAGTAAGTAATGCGTCGGTGCAGCTTAGTGGTTAAGGATGTGAAGGGTTGTAGGTTCAGATCCTGCGAGGGTTGATCTATGAAGCCCTTGACTAAGACAACAAAACTTTGGTTGCTCCACTGGGGCTTCGAAAACATCAGCTAAATGTCAGATTGCTTAGTTAGATAGCATCATAAAAGAGTTATATGCTTGTATAAAACAGTGTTTCATTATAGTCTCATCAGCAGACCAAAATTCTCTTCTACGTGACATGATCATACACTGATTTAGGAGTATTACCATTAAACTCTGCAACCACAGCAAACGAAAAGTAACTAGCCTGGTATTAAAATGAAAAATGTCTGTAAAAACAAACATTATGGTTACAATAGTAGGAGGAAGCATTCAAAATAAACCACAGCCTTATGCAAGTTTGCTATTAAAATATCAACAGGACAGTGGATAGTGGTAGACTCTTTTACGGTCCCATAGTGACAAGACTAAAATGTGTGTGTTTGGCCACAGATGACGGACCTGCGACGAAATATTAAAGTGGCAAGGCTGAATAACTGCTGAGAGAGACATATAATGAGTCCCAGGCCTGCTTCACATGATCAGCTACAACTTTGTGACATCATACAGAGGGCGCAAAGTTCCCACGCTGCACTACACGTGAACGAGCCTTGGGGACCAGACCATTATAGACTTTCACTCTCAGGCATGTAAACACACAATCAAGCCCTCCTCAAGTTTTCCAGGCCTTCTTTGTCAGTGTCAACAATCAGGGAGACATTGTTACTCCAGAACACACACGCTTATCCTCACACAAAGATTTGAACAAACCCCTAATCCTAAATATTCAACTCTAGCTTGTAACTCATCCTGCATATTGTTTGTGTTATGGATATGAATGATACATCAAATCATGCTGAAAGGTGTGATATTTATTTTCTAAGTGACCAGATTTTTTTATTTTAAGTTTATTTCTTATTTTTTTATTTCTAGTTCTCACTATTAACTAGACTTTTGTCTCAGTAATCTACTAGTTTGCTGCTTATTAATAAGGTAGTTGTTAAGTTTAGGTATGGGGTAAGATAAAGGGATGGCCATGCAGAATAAGGCATTCATTTGTGCTTTGTTACTAATAAACAGCCAATATGTTAATATTGCATGAAAATTAGTAGTGATTATTGATATCAAAATTAATAGTGAAAATTTGTTCTTAAAATAAAGTGTCACCGATTTTCACATTGTGTACAATAAAATGGGTGAAAAACATTCCATAGACTTATTATAAATTAAAGGAGGGATCTAAGTCATATCCATCATAGAAAAGTTCATTTAGTGAATGAAGTGCATTTAGAGGTAAGCTATTGTGCCTTGGGGTCACATAGAATACCTTTTAACAACCATGCCGAACACTGTAGCAACCACCAGAATACCCAAGTAAAACTCTAGAACATCCTAGCAAGAGGAACCATCAAAAGTACCCTAGCAATCAAAAAATGATTACTAAAACCATATGGTCAGCTGAAGACCCACCAGTTTTCGGAGAACTTGCCCAACAGACATATCACAAAATTTGCAAAAAATATTTTTCTAAAATTAGAAATAAATAACAGGGAACAGACACTGTCTTTCAAAGAACAACAATTAAAAATAGCATAGCAACCACACAGAATACATTAACAACCACCCAGATCATCTTATAAGCCACTGAGAATAACCTAGCAACCACGCAATATACCCTAGCGATCCCCCAGAATACCTAAGCAAGTTCCAAAATGTGTACAAATCTATTTTCAGTAGCATGATAAACACATTAAAAAACAAACCAAACATAAAACAGTTCTAGACCCTCTATATGTACCAAGCCTGTAAATGCACAACATATACGTAGGCTAATTGCAAATGCATCCTATCTGGTGCTGTCCTGTACTACAAGAGAATAACTTCACTCATAACAAACCCTTGCGTAACTTCTAACTGACCCCAGCTCCTCACATGGGTTTCACCACAAACAGAGTCTTGATCTTTCGATATTGATGCACACAAGTCAACATGTTCTCTGAACTCTTCACCTGTAAGTGAATTCTGGAAGTACCCACCTTGGTCAGCCTCATGTTTCCCCTGGACTTTGCTCTCTCCCTCCTTAAAGACCCTCTCACTGGTACCGGATCTGGTTCGTCTCCACAGCTATCCGCACTCAGGGCACAACCCATATAGAGATCTGGACCCTGCTGGTCCGTCTCTCCACACTCGATCTCACTGGATGAGGTTTCCCGAGCACACAAGAGCAGCTGTTTTTGTCCGCTCACTCGAGGCCCTTCCCCTTTTCCTGGCTTTCATTCAAACACACACACATGTTCGCCAGTTCACACTCATCTGTCTCTCGTGAGCACACATACGTAAACAAAGGTGAGAATATGCCCATTAAAAGTCTATTAGCACTCTGAAAGCAGCACGTGCACGGTCAGCCAAATGTACACAACTCACAAGCCAACATCCAGAGGATTATCAGCCCCCACCCCCTACTTTTCCCAGAAACACACACACCATTGTGCTCAAGTTCTCTGTCTTTCAAACTGTAAACAGACATATGCTGACTTCTTTTTTGCCTTCTTAACGGCGATTATGCAATGCATTTTTCCTTAATTGCTTATTTTTAGTGTTAGGAGAACATCAAATGATGCCTTGAATCATGCAGGTTGTGGGAAAAAGGTGTGATAGTACTTTTCTAAAGAACAAGATTTATGATTTTCATCAGGTGGACAATAAATTGTGAAAAAATTCCCACAGATGTACATTAAAGTCATATATAGATAGCATAATATTATAGAGATTTTGAAAACCCTAGCAATCACCTAACAACACCATATCAATCAGCCAAAATACCCTATTTATCACCTAACAACTTGCAACCACCCTATCATCCTCCCAGGACACCCAAGTAATCACTTATCAACACCCTATCATCCACCCATGACACCCAAGTAATCACTTAGCAACACCCCATACAATCCACCTAGAACACCTAAGTAATCACTTAGCAACACCCTATCATCCACACATGACACCCAGGTAATCACTTATCAACACCCTATCATTCACCCATGACACCCAAGTAATCACTTAGCATCACCCTATCATCCACTCATGACATCCAAGTAATCACTTAGCAACACCCCATACAATCCACCTAGAACACCTAAGTAATCACTTAGCAACACCCTATCATCCACACATGACACCCAGGTAATCACTTATCAACACCCTATCATCCACCCATGACACCCAAGTAATCACTTAGCAACACCCTATCATCCACCCATGACACCCAAGTAATCACTTAGCAACACCCCATACAATCCACCTAGAACACCTAAGTAATCACTTAGCAACACCCTATCATCCACACATGACACCCAGGTAATCACTTAGCAACACCCTATCATCTACACATGACACCCAGGTAATCACTTAGCAACACCCCATACAATCCACCTAGAACACCTAAGTAATCACTTAGCAACACCCTATCATCCACACATGACACCCAGGTAATCACTTAGCAACACCCTATCATCCATACATGACACCCAGGTAATCACTTAGCAACACCCCATACAATCCACCTAGAACACCTAAGTAATCACTTGGCATCACCCTATCATCCACACATGACACCCAGGTAATCACTTAGCAACACCCCATACAATCCACCTAGAACACCTAAGTAATCACTTAGCAACACCCTATCATCCACACATGACACCCAGGTAATCACTTATCAACACCCTATCGTCCACCCATGACACCCAAGTAATCACTTAGCAACACCCTATCATCCACCCATGACACCCAAGTAATCACTTAGCAACACCCCATACAATCCACCTAGAACACCTAAGTAATCACTTAGCAACACCCTATCATCCACACATGACACCCAGGTAATCACTTAGCAACACCCTATCATCTACACATGACACCCAGGTAATCACTTAGCAACACCCCATACAATCCACCTAGAACACCTAAGTAATCACTTAGCAACACCCTATCATCCACACATGACACCCAGGTAATCACTTAGCAACACCCTATCATCCATACATGACACCCAGGTAATCACTTAGCAACACCCCATACAATCCACCTAGAACACCTAAGTAATCACTTGGCATCACCCTATCATCCACACATGACACCCAGGTAATCACTTAGCAACACCCCATACAGTCCACCTAGAACACCTAAGTAATCACTTAGCAACAACCTATCACCCACACATGACACCCAGGTAATCACTTAGCAACACCCCATACAATCCACCTAGAACACCTAAGTAATCACTTGGCATCACCCTATCATCCACACATGACACCCAGGTAATCACTTAGCAACACCCCATACAATCCACCTAGAACACCTAAGTAATCACTTGGCATCACCCTATCATCCACACATGACACCCAGGTAATCACTTAGCAACACCCCATACAAATCCACCTAGAACGCCTAAGTAATCACTTAGCAACACCCTATCATCCACCCATGACACCCAAGTAATCACTTAGCAACACCCTATCATCCACACATGGCACCCAAGTAATCACTTAGCAACAATCTATCATCCACCCATGACACCCAAGTAATCACTTAGCAACACCCTATCATCCACACATGACACCCAGGTAATCACTTAGCAACACCCAATCATCTACCCATGACATCCAAGTAATCACTTAGCAACACCCCATATAATCCACCTAGAACACCCAAGTAATCACTTAGCAACACCCTATCATCTACACATGACACCCAGGTAATCACTTACAAACACCTTATCATCTACCCATGGCACCCAAGTAATCACTTAGCAACAACCTATCATCCACCCATGACACCCAAGTAATCACTTAGCAACACCCTATCATCCACACATGACACCCAGGTAATCACTTAGCAATAGCCCATACAATCCACCTAGAACACCCAAGTAATCACTTAGCAACACCAAGTCAATATTATCTGTATAACAATACAAATTGTGTCAAAGCAGCTTTACATCGGCTTGATATAAAGCTGGGTGGCTTTATATCAGCTTTACAGTTTTTAGACGGGGAAATAGTTTGTCGAAATAGTGCCATTCTCCTCTGGCCAGACAAAATCAGCAGTTTAAATCTAGGCTAAAGCAGAGTCAGATTGTGCAAAGGAGTCATCTGGTTCCTGTGGTCTTGTCCCGATGGCTGTCTTGGAGACAGGGCCTTCACTGGGGATCAGTCTCTGGGGCTCATCTAGGTGTCCTGGCTGTAGAGGTCATCTCTAGGTGCTGATCCACCATCTGATCTGGATACAGTCTGGATCTGGGTGGCTACGGTGCTCTCGGAATAAAAAAGAAACAGATTAATATTAGCGTAGATGCCATTCTTCTAACAATGTAACAAGTGCATCAGGTGTTTTGGGAAGTGTTCCCGGTTCCGGTTGACAACCAAAATGATCACTTAGCAACACCCTAGTAACCTCCCAAAACACTCTAGCTATCAGCTGATAACACCCAATTAACTACATTTGAGTGCTAAAAAACACTTAAAACAGCTTCTGTTGAATGTGAAAATGTTTTCTCCACCAGTTTGAACCACATCATGTAAATGTGATCTCTTGATAAAATCAGGACCAAAGTATGGCATTGAAATGAAAATAAATAAATAAACAAATAATCTCCGGGGGCAACAATGAGGAACATGCAACTCTTACCGATCTTCCAACTTCAAAGGGGTTTCTCATGCTAAGATCATGCTAAATATCTCTGGATTCCACTCATCCATTTACAAATTTTTCCTCGCATATTTTCCCACCATTCTCGTGGAGCAGGCCAGCTGAAACCACGACTATCCACCAGGAAATGAAATGGCGTATCAGACCACAACAACCAATGCTGGGAAGCGAGGGAGGCCGCAGCTCTGCAGGGCTTCAGGCTGAGCTGGTATGCGAGTTAGCAGCGTTGATGTGTAGCTGCTGGGCTTAGGCTGTGTAACTGAGAACCTGTGTGAACAGAATCAGCCCTTCGGAGCCGATTTACCCTGACAAGGCCTCCCACAGTCAAACTCTCTATCTCTGCCTCTCTAAGACATTTTTTTTAGCTGCGTGTTTTCAGTTTTCCAGAGGACATTTTTTATTTTCTTGAAGGACGATAAGAGATGTAGATGGAGAGGAGAGGGGGGTTGGGGTGACATTGTGGCCTGTGGGACTATTAAATCGTAACCCTTTTAAGGCAAATTCCACTCGTGCCTCCTCAGCCCCTTTTGTTTCCCCTCCCTCCTCTTTTCCCGCTCTCTCTCTTTCTCCGAATGCACACATAGACCAACTCTCTGAACACCAATGTCCCTTTAACTACTTTATCAGGTAGTAGGTACAACCATGTTGTTGTGAAAATTCTGGAAAATAACATTAACAGATCAGTTATGTAGCATGTTTACATGCATCCTAGAAATCTATTAGGACTTGATCCACATGAAATTTTAACCTGATCGAAAGAAGTAATCCTAAAAAAAATTATTAAAAATAAATTTTTTACCTCCTCATTCCAAACCTGTATGACTTTAACTGAAAAATTGTACCAATGTTGCTATATGTGTCTGCTCATACAAACAATTGAAACAGATTAAAATTGTACATTTCACCTTTAAATTTGCACAGTCTCGTTTCATCAAGATATGCTCAGACAAAACGCTGGCTACGCAAGCACTTTTTCCATAAAACTAAGTGCAAGGAAAACTAATGGATATATTAGAAAAAGCAAAGCCAGGCATTTTTTTTTAGAGTAATACGTAACCTAACGCAAATAGAGAACTGAATGATCTATGGACTGATCCTAATGAAATGTGTTTGTCTGATACACAGATTCTGGCACCTCATGAAGTCAATGAGCCTAGCACACAGCTCTCAGTGAGACGCATCTTTCAACACCTGAAGAGATCGCAGCAGGAAAATGCTCCAAAATGCTATCATCTAAAAAACAGCCAGCTGCCGAACACTTTTTGGCAGGGAACATCCTCCTAGAAGAGGCCTCGGCAGACATCATTCTCACTATCTGTTAATGGTGTGGGGAGGCTTTTCAGCCAGGGAAACAGAGGACAGAGAGACAACACACTGACCAGATTAATTATGATCTGAGTGGAAAAGAAAGGATTTACATAGGAGTCTACCGACGTCTGTCTGGACTTTCGAACCTTTTTTTTATTATTCTGATTGCTGCAAAAAATAAAATAAAATGGAAAGGAAAGGAGGAAGGAAGAAATATAAGGAGTCATATGAGAAAAGCTGGAGAGACTGCTTAAAATAGAACAAGAAAACAAAGATTGCACGGTCCAAAAAAGGAAAGATAAATAGACAGACAGGGGAAGATGAGAATCTAAGTGAAGACTCGAGACAGCATTTTTAAATAAATGGTCCTGCATTGGTCTAAGCAAAGATACTACAAGCAATTGCGGACAAAAACAAATGAACTGAAACGGTTAAACAAAACAACAAACAGCAAAGCCCATAGTCCTCCTGTCAAAGAGCTTACAACATGCAATCTATTGTAATAAATATTGGAACATATCCCAAGAAAGTACAACTGCTCCTTGCCTGTGCAAAACTCCCTACAATACCTGAAGTCTTGAAAATGGTTTTTCAATGCATTTCTATGTAGTTGCTAGGATGTTTTAGGTGATTCTAGGTGCTCTAGGGCAGTGGTTCTCAACCACGTTCTTGGAGCCCTCCAACACTGCACATTTTGCATGCCTCCTTTGCCTGACACTCCAGGTATTGGAGTCCCGTGAGCTAAACCAGGAGTGTTTGATTAAGAAGACATGCAACAGGTGCTGTGCTGGGGGGCTCCAGGAACGTTGTTGAAAACCACAGTTATTGTGCAAGGACGTCCAATCCTGCTCCTCAGGAGCAGGGTTGAAGCCCTATGACTTAAGAGTTAGGGTTTTTAACTAACCGTACTATCAATAGTAATAGTGAAGCTTACCGTAGCACAAATATAAAAAAGCATGTCAGTACAAAATCTTGATGCACTATTTTTCTTTTAATAAATATAAATATTAAAGTTTCACATTTAGGCTTTTACCTGTCAGAATGAAAGGAGGTGGAGGGGATTCAAGACCCAAGACTCTTTTGAGATGCCCAATTTGTTGCAATTTTTTTAGGCTGTTTATGGCAGCTCCTTTAACTTTCTCACAGTTTACAGCAATTCCTAAGATATATGTGGTCATGACTATTGGACTTTGTAGTGCACCTGCATCTGGCCAACAGGCTTATAGTGCTGCACTGGGAGGAAAACACTATTTTTGTGGATGTCTCAATTTAAAAAGATGTTTACTATAACTCCAGGAGGAACATTATCTTGCAGGGTTTCTCCAACTCTAATTAAATACAACTGAACCTGCTAATCAAGGTCTTTAGGATATAATTGAAATTTCCAATGCAAGTGTACTGGGGTAAGCTGGTGATAAGCGCTGAAGGACATTAACCTCTCCAGGAGATGGACGAGACACCCCTGGAAAAAACAGTCTTGCCAGCTCAAATGTGTATACAGGTTATCTCTCACCAGGGGTGTCCAAACTCAGTCCTGGAGGGCCGGTGTCCTGCAGAGTTCAGCTCCAACCTAAATTAAACACACCTGAACCAGCTAAGGTCTTACAAGGCATAATAGAAACTTCCAGGCAGGTATGTTGAGGGAAGTTGGAGCTAAACCTTGCAGGACAGTGGCCCTCCAGGACTGAGTTTGGACACCCCTGCACAAAGCCAAGGGTGTCCAAACCTGCTCCTGCAGGGCCACTGTCCTAAAGTTTAAAGGATTAGTTCAGTTCCAGAATATAAATTTCCCTATGTCATCCAAGATGTTCATGTCTTTCTTTCTTGTCATAAAGAAATTAATAAAATTTAAGGAAAACATTCCAGGATTTTTCTCTGTATAGTGGACAAGTCACGCGGTTAGTTCTTTGTCTGTGTACTTCAGTTCAAAAAGGTAGGGTAGGGCGAACTCATTTTATCCTCCAACCTCCAAATAATCTGACATAGTTTTACCTTTTTTGTAAAAAAGTTTGACTTCTTTGCACATTCGTTTCGTAAACACTGGGTCAATACTTCTGCCTACGTAACACATGACTTTTCCAACGTATACGTAATGTGAGGTCAAGCTAGTGCGAGACGAGCATCTGGTTAAAAGTAGATACATTTTAAATGTTTTAGTAAATGACTGATCGTTTCACTAGATAAAACCCTAATCCCTCAGCTGAGATCGTGTAGAGCCCTTTGAAGCTGCATTGAAACTGTAGTTTGGTCCTTCAACCCGTTGGCTCTCATTGAAGCCCACTATATGGAGAAAAATCCTGGAATGTTTTCCTCAAAAACCTTAATTTCTTTTCGACTGAAGGAAGAAACGCATGAACATCTTGGAAGACATAGGGGTGAGAAAAGTATCAGGAAATTTTTATTCTGGAATTGAACTAATCCTTTAACATCAACAATACACTTGCTAGGAAGTTTCTAAGAATTCTGAAGACCTTGATTAGCTGGTTCATGTGTGTTTAATTTGAATTGCGGCTAAACTCTGTGGGACAGTGGTCCTCAATCGTATCATTAGAACTCTTTAGAGGAAGTAAAACCCCAAGGTGCTTGCAATGTTTTTTTTATTTTTAAAGCCGTCATTTAACCCTCAGCATGTGCTGCAATGCTTGAACTGATCCACTAGATGTAGATGATCTCACAACACATCCCACCTACAGAGGGTGTTTGAGAGACTGAAAAGGCCACCTATTATTTATAAAAAGCCATGACCTCAACACCCTCGGAGCTTACAGGAAAATTTCCAAGTTTACCACAGCGTATTTCACAGTCTCCTCCTAAACAAGTGGTCAGTTTTCACATACTGTCCTGCAATCTTCCAGGGCTTGGGCTAGTTCTTTATTTTTAGACCTCGACACTCTTGAGCATGCTGACTGAGAATGAAACCAATTGTGTTCAAACAAGGGTGGGTGCGAGATCTCGAGGACCATAATTTAGTCACTTTTTCATAAACAGGGGAGACTGGGAAATCTTGCCAAGTTCTAAGAAATGTTGCACCACACCAATGCCAAATAAAGCAAAACTCGTCAGGCATTTGACCACACAACAATAACACGGTCTCAAATGCAACAGTAGTAAATTTTATTTTATGTTACTTCACCAATTGTTTGTTTACCTTCGGTTTGAAGTAGCTCTGCCAAGGCCAATATATTTTAAAGATATATCTTGGCTACAGAAGTGTTTGCGACTACTTGGTTTCTGTACAAAGCTATGTGCTGTTGCCAATTTGGGGCCACACAAATAGTTTCCATATGTATGGTGACCAACTTCACCTGATTAACCTGGGGTTTTTCATAGGACAAGAGCAATCAGACTAAAACTTTGCAGTTCTGGTCACTATAACAAATATACAAATTGCAATAATGCTCCCTAGTGCTTCTAGTACTCTACTGTAAGATCACTGAATAAATGAATGCTAGGCTACAAACAGACTGAAAGAAAAATGTTCTTTTGGCATTTAAAGATATGGTCTTGTGGTTCGAGGGAACTTGACTGAATTTAAAATGGCTGGAAAACAGAACAAATATAATAGTCGTCAATACCCTGTGTCACTAAAGCGGAATAGAAAAGATGCGTTGTGCTCTGACTCGAGGGTACAAAAGGAGGATGTGCGGCATTTAGCTATTAATAGTGGTTTACAAGAAATGGGCAGAGTGGCAGATGTTTAGATGCTACTACAAACATCCTGTGGCAGTATCTGCACATGTCCAGAATCAGAAGTACGAGTAGTTGAATATTAAAAAAGTACTTAAAAAGTTTTTATCTCTGGAATAATGTAAACAGAAGAACCATCGCAATAAGACAAGAAACATGCTTTAGGTTTAATTGTAATTTCATGTTATCGTCAATCCGGCCCAATAAACACAGCTACTGAAAGAGAACCAAGCGGATGTTCACCACAGGAGAACTTCACAGATCAGAATAGAATGATATGAAAGGCAGAAACCCAAAGATGCTGAGAAAATGTCAAAGAGATACACCACATGCGCAGATGTTCTGAGAACATCAGGTTCCTGTTCTCCCGTCCGCATCCCACGGCCCTGTCTGCTTCCTGTCAGGGTTGCTGTACTAGGAACAGAGACGACCCTTTGGGGCCTGGGCTCAGTTAATGAGGCCTGAAAGGCCGGGGTGAAGGTCACATTCTTTGGCCTCCGTCCAGCAGAAGGTCACAGGATGAAGGGGGTGTTAAAGAGACGCACAGCATGAGTGGAGTAGTATTTATCATAGTTTGATGCGTGACAATGAATGGTTCCGAGAAGCAATCTGTCCAAAAACATTCTTTTAGCATAACTTGCTTCCTGTTTTAACTCCCTTCAGTTAGTAATTTGACTTTAAGTAATTAGCCAGTGTAAAAATGCACCAACCTCCCAACCTATTTTGAATGAAGTTCTCAGTTATGCTTCAGGGTGAACTGTTCATTTTTACATCCTTTTCCCTCTTTAATAGCATCCTCATAATGCCGAGATTAATGAAAGCTTGTTCCACTGGAATTTTCATGGGAAATGAGAATTGTCAGAAACTCCAGCCCTCCAAGCTTGTATCCAGGATATGCACACAAACACTAAGTGCTGGTTTTGTTGCAGACGTCATGCCTTGCAGTATCAAGGCTCTGGATACTTTGAACATAGTAGCAGACCAAAGTCAGACTGAATGACTGCTGACCTTTGACCTCAAAGAATACCAATGGTCCAGGAGACATAGACCTTGAGGGGGGAGCTTGCATTAAGGGTCAAAAATGAATACTCCCTAAGTGCCAAATGAGTAGAAATACACTGAATTTTGAAGTCTGGGTGATACACAAGGAATATTCTTCAAATAAAGCATTTAACATTTAATAATGCCACCAATATTTAACCCAGAGCTAAATTTTTGGACCCTAGAGATACAACTAATAATAAACATTTTCTGAACAGCAAATCAGCATATTATAATGATTTCTAAAGAATAATATGATACTGAAGACAAGAGTAATGATGCTGAAAATTCAGTTTTACCATCACAGGAATAAATTACATTTTAAAATATATTCAAATAGAAAACAGTTACTTTAAATTGCAAAAATATTTCACAACTTTACTGTTTTTACTGCATTTTTGATTAAATGTAGTCGTGGTGAGAATAAGAGGCTTCTTTCAAAAAATTACAAACAGTAGTGTATAATGCACACTTTAAGTTAATCTTTAAGAACACTTTAATTATAGTATTTAGCAATTATCCATTAATATCCATTTTATTTTTAATTTAGACAAGATACTATATATTCTTAATATCAACCATATATATCTTTAATTGGCTTTAATATATATATATATATATATATATATACACACACATATACACATACGTACACACACACACACACATATATATATATATATATATATATATATATATACAAACACACACACACACATTATAAAAATATTCTGAGATGCAATTTAATTCACAATGTCCTCCAAAGCATTACTGACTCAATGTAGTCTTTTATTGTTTTGCTTTTTAGATGGTACACAGTTTAAATCAATAAGCAATTCATATCACTACCTTTAATATATAGGCTCAAACCAAAGCTGCAGCAGTCTCTTTTGTAGAAACATTGAGATTCAGAGGAATACGTCAATTCCTATTGCACATCAGTCCAAAGGAGTGGCTTAAAAAAGTCCTCAAAAGGATAAGTGAGAAAATGGGAAACTCCTGCTCAAAGCAG
Source organism: Barbus barbus (assembly GCF_936440315.1). Lineage (NCBI taxonomy): Eukaryota > Metazoa > Chordata > Actinopteri > Cypriniformes > Cyprinidae > Barbus > Barbus barbus. The sequence goes on from NC_136719.1 coordinate 8,639,264, forward strand.
TGCAGAGGAATATCAAACCGAAACTAACAGGTTCTGATCCATTGCTGGCCGTTTTTCAGCGGCTGTTATGCCTGAATACAAATCATCAGACCTGTCGGCCAATGCCAGTTTAAGACATAAAACCAAGGTTGTGTGATTTATTACCAATGGGTGAACAATGCAGGTCACGGACCCCTTTACTTGACCAGAGATCTCAGTAAAGCAACTGCTATAAACGTTCTTTCAGAAAGCTCAGGAAGCCCTAAAGTTCAGGAAAAACATTCATCTTGTGGCACTTTTCCCGATTCTACACTTTCCCGCCACTCATCGTGCAATCAAGCTAACGAAAAATGCACTCAACTTATGATGCATGCAAGAGCAGGATCCCTTTCATGTGTATTGTAACCCACCCAAAAAATGTATTAGTCATAAGCATTCATCACTTTAAAACGAGCCCTGTGTTTTCCCACTAGGTTTTCGGTTCAGTCCTGAAGAGGAAGGGGTTGCTCTAAAAATGGGTTTTTGCTCTCAAAGGGCTCATCTGGGTCCTTCAATGCTGCATGAAACAAAAGCTGTAGGTTTAATTTGTAATTCAATTTAGACCGTCGTCCGCGCAGTCCATCCACCTCCTAATCTCCGCCCTCCTCTTCATCTCCCTGCTCCCCGTCCATCAGCAAGGCCGTGTATTTACTGGCTGAGCTGAATTTCTGTTGAAACAAAAAGGGGATAGCGAGACGTAACCAAAACACAGCTTGTATTTAAGGTTCATATGTGCTTTATGGTCTCAAAATCAGGTGATTTTCATTTGAAAATGAGCTTTTAGGATTCAAAATTATGTTAGTGATAGTTTGTGCCTATAATTGGTGCAACAAGTGTAACTGGAAGTAATCAGCATTTAAAAGGATATGAAAGCCATACGGAATTTTTATTTTCTACAAAATACAGTGCGCTACAGTGGAGACGAAATGTTGAAAAAAGTATTTTTTCTTTGCGTACAAAAAATATTCTTGTCGCTTCATAACATTACGGTTGAACCACTGATGGCAGATGAACTATGCTGATGATGTTTTTTATACTTTTCTGTGCCTTGACAGTGTTAATTGTTTGGCAGTCAATGGGACAGTCACAAGCCTCCCGGTTTTCATCCAAAATATCTTAAATTGTGTTCCGAAGACGAACGAAGCTTTTACGGGTTTGGAACGACATGGGGGTAAAGTGATTAATGACAAAACTTTCATTTTGGGGTGGAGTAACCCTTTAATACCAGGGGTAAACAGCACCTCTTATCTATAAGGGGCTAGTCCAAATTTTAACCTCTAATTTGTTATTCCATGTTATACTTGATAAATCCAGAACTACCAGGAGGCTAGACAGTGTAAACGTCCTCAAGAAGACACTGTCCACCAGTTAACTGGGCTGAAATACTGGCCCTTTAACACCTGATGTATTTTAAGGTCTGCTCCATTAATGTGGTTCATTTCGCTTAACATGAAAACCCCTTCCAAATGGAGTTCCAACTCCATGTGTTTGTTTGAAAAGTTCTGACACGGTGAAAATCCAGATGGACTCAGTGTGCAAACAGACCTGAGTGGATCTCAATTACATTTTTTTTTCAGAAGCTGCTGCAAATGATGCAACAGACCCCAGGAAATTCCTGTATAACTGATTTACAGATGCCACACACATTCAGAAAATTCGAATTAAGCATGGAAAATTATTTGCATCTATAATTGAATCATCTTTATGAGATGAGGCTGGTTGATATGCCATTGCACAAACAGCTTGGAAGAGGGTGTCAAATGTAATGTTTTCACATACAAGCATGTACTGGAGAGGTTTGCGTCAGTATTCTCTTTTCCGTTCTATACAACAGCTATAATTCAATGCTAGGATCCAAATTATGTGTCTAGACTCAAATAAATATTTACATTTTTCAAGTCACATATCTTTCAAAAGAGGCCAACAATTACAGTCTGTGACCAACATTGTAATTTCAATTACACCGAATGAAGCATCTAAAAAAGGCACTAGAGAAAACTTTCATTAAAGGATTGGAGAGCAAAGAAAGCCAGAAGTAAAAGTAGAGGGAGTGGGGATCATGGGATCACACCCAGAGAGATTGTTAGCTCTGTCACTCACAGGGCTGGGAGGCTCCTCAAATTTCTTTGGCTCTGGTGCTGGTCTGAGATCTCGCTCTCTTCTCGTGTCCTTTCTACAAGTAACGCACAACACAGTGAGACAGAGTCTCACAAGAACATCTACACTCATTCAGAAAAACACTCAGGAGCAGGGACGTAGACCCCAAGGGCAAAGGGACATCCTACTGCCAATATTACAATCAATTTAGGGCTGCTTGATTATGGCAAAATTGTAAGCACAACTATTTTGGTCAATATACACTACCAGTCAAAAGTTTTTGAACAGTAAGGAATGTTGGAAGAATTCTCTTCTGCTCACCAAGCCTGCATTTATTTGATCCAAAGTACAGCAAAAGCAGTAACATTTTGAAATATTTTTTTACTAATTAAAATAACCGTTTTCTATTTTAATACATTTTTTTTTTTTTAAATTGCATAATTACTCCAGTCACTTGATCCATCAGAAATCATTCTAATATGCTGATTTGCTGCTCCAAAAACATTTATTTTTATTATAATGTCAAAAACAGCCGAGTAGAATTGTTCTAGGTTTCTTTGATGAATAGAAAGCTCAGAAGAAAAGCATTTATCTGCAATACAATTCTTTTGTAACATTATAAATGTCTTTATCAACACTTTTGATCAAATTAAAGCATCCTTGCTAAATAAGGTATTAATTTATATAATTTCTCCAAGTTTTTGAATGGTACAGTGTATAATGAAACAAAAGCTTTTTATTTCAGATTAATTCTGATCTTTGGATTTTTCTATTGAAAAAATTTACTCAACTGTTTTAAATATTGATAATAATAATAAAAAAAATTAAATCAAAATCAAATCAGCATATTAGAATGATTTCTTAAGGACAATTAGTTTTAAAAAGCAGGAAAAAAGCACCATTGTAATGAGCTCTGAAGACAAAGCCAGAGCATCATTGCAAAATGGAACGTAGCACAATAATAGTTATTATCCTGTTTTAATAGTTGTTGGAAGCCAAAATTGAAATCTAAAATAAAATTTGATTAAATCGCATAGCCCTAAATTGATATTGTAAAATCCAGTTGGCACAAACTCCTTCTATTTGATATTGAAATGAGATGAAGTCCCTGCTCTGGAGCCATAAACTTGTTCTCTTGTTCCTGAGGCCAAATGCATCTTGCCCAGAGATATTTGCTATTGCTGTTGAGCTGAACCATGTTTAAACTGTTGTTTTTCACAACAATTAGTTTCAGTCATTAAATACTGTATAACTGGTCAAACTGACTTTTCACTGTTTGTATCACTCCACTTTTCTTGATCCAGGCAGACTGTCGATCTGTGTGTTGGTGGATTTCTCAAGTGACTCTTTCTCATCACAGATAATTGATTTTATGAGCGAGTCACTGAATTATAATTCAACTGACTGAAAAACAAATTAGTAAAAAGCCATTTTTTGGAAAGAAAGAAACTGGAAAGATGCGAATGGATACAGTGTTCTACAGGTCAAACTAGAAAAGAAACACATTTGTCCACCACCTTCATAATTCAAAAATATTACAAAATCTTATAAGAACCTAGATCAGGGGTCGGCAAGTAAGTTTGGCATCGGGCCCAAAAAAATGTCACCACTAAATGGCGGGCCAGAACATAGTCAAAGGATAATTTAAGTGATAATATTAAGTGTGATATTAACTGATATACTGATAATATTAAGTGTAATATTAAGTGTAATATTAACTGATATACTGATAATATTAAGTGTAATATTAACTGATAATTTAAATGTAATATTAACTGATATAAAATGCAAACAGAATTGCCCGTGACTGACTGTTACTGTGTATTTTGTAACTGGTAGTGAGGTGTTACTGTGTGTAAAATCCTGTGACAGTCATCAACAAAAAGCCACATTTGTGTGGCAGTGTCCGAACAGAGTATGTGAGCGGAGTGGAGCGTCAACAATCCCCCTCCGCTCCACTCCGAGCTCACTAGCTGGGTTTCCATCACCCTGTTTTAATGCACATTTTGAAGTATCGCATGAGAAACGCGTGATGGAAACGCCAAATTTCGAATACAAATCCCTTAATTCGCCAAAAAGTTTTTACGCTTACGTAAAGTTTTAAGTTTTTAAGGTGGTTTTTGACTTGTGCGAAAAACGGTTAATGCGAATAAAGGGAGATGGAAATGCATTTTGTGAATAACTTCCTCCAAGCGCAGCAAAAAAGTCATGTGACTTTGTGCTATGAGACGGGATAACTTGACTAGCAGCGGACTGATCTCGTTAAATTCGCAACTTAGGATGGAAACCCGGCTACTGATATCAGAAACACTGTTCTGCGTCTAAAGTATTTCAGTATGTTTGAAATATCACAGTTCTATGCCCGTTTCTACCGCTGAAATAAAAAATAAAAAAGGTTATTGCGACTTTTTATCTCACAATTCTGACTTTTTTTCACAGAATTGTGAGATATAAACTTGCAACTGCGAGTTCTAAAGTCAGAATTGCGAGTTAAAGTCCAGTTTTGAGGGGAAAAAGACTGATATGTTCTCAGAATTGCTAGTTTATATCAGAATTATGACTTTTTAACTCGCAATTGCGAGTTTATATCACGCAATTCTGAGAAAAAAAGGCCAGATATTATTGCTGGCGGGCCACTTTTGGCCCACAGGCCGCCTGTTGCCGACCACTGACCTAGAGTATCTAAATATTTCCTTCCAGAAGGAAGAAAGATCTCTACGCTTTTGAGCAGTAGGGGTGCCAGAGAACAGCTAACCTGTCTCCTGTCTCCTTCCTTTGGTCTCGGCTGGCTGCTTCTCCACGCCCCCTGCCTGCTCCAGAGCCCGAGGCCCCACCACGCCCTCGAGAGGGGCCCCGGTCCCGGCGCACCCCATCTGCTTTGTTTTCATCTGTAAGGAGAGCCCACTGTTCAGCAGAGGACACTATGGACAACCCTACTAAAAAAGGACCTGCATTAGGCTGTGTGCTTCTGTAAAATCCTTAAGCAGTTTACTGCTTCTTAACTAAACATTTGGAAGAGGCTGTTTTTAGGAAGAGAGGTTACTGGACATTTTCTCTTGCCTGACAACTGTAAAAGACAATAATCCCCATTTTAAGGGGTTTCCAGTTGTGACTTGTGTGTGGAAAAAAAGAGTATATGCACTGTCTTCTGTCTTTTCACCTTCCACCATTATTGCTTTTCATGTCTCACTGGATTTGAACACCTATAATCTTACCTTTATTTCTTTGAGGAGCATCAGCTGTGCTTGTTGCACTGAAAAATAAAGTACATAAAAATTACTGAAGTCAGAATAATTCTAAAGAGCACTCTCTCTCTCTCTCTCTCTCTCTCTCTATATATATATATATATATATTTATATATATATATATACAAACTTTCAAAAGTTTGGGGTCAGAAAGTTTTTTTTCTTAAGAAATTAGTATTTTAATAATCAAAGATGTATTAAATGAATCAAAAGTGACAGTAAAGAATTATAATTGTTAGGAAAAACAAAAAACGTATTTAAAATAAAAGCTGTTCTTCAAACTATGTTCAAAGAATCCTAAAAGAAAAGTATCACTGTTTCGACACAAATATTAAGCAGCACAACTGTTTTCATTATTGATAATATTCAGAAATATTTCTTGAGCAGCAAATCAGCAGATTATAATGATTTCTGAAGGATCATGTGATCATGTGATACTGACGACTGGAGTAATGGACAAATGTTTTGCATCACAGGAATAATTGACAGTTTAAAATATACATAAATAGGAAACATTTATTTTTAATTGTAATAATATTTCACAATGTTAATGCTTTTAAAGGGGTCATAGGATGCCCATTTTACACAAGTTGATAAGATTCTTTAGGGTCTTAATGAAAAGTCTATAACATACTTTGGTTAAAAATTCTCAATGGTAGTGTAAAACAAGACCCTTTTTACCTTGTCAAAATCAGCTCTGTCTTCAGCACGCCGTTCTAGTCCATGTTCCTTTAAATGCTAGTGAGCTCTGCTGACTCCGCCCCTCTCTTCTGTGGAGTGACGAGCAGACCATAGATATGTGCAGATTCCCTATTCGACCGCCCCAGATATGTTGACGCGTCAGCCATCTCGCATTCACCATAATAATCAATAAATATTCAAAGATATACAAGCGTATCACTTGCTGTTGTAGACGCACACAGTCAATGCACTCAAAGATTCGCAGACCGTTCCAAAAATGGCGGATGGCTTACGTATCGCGGCCCATAGAAACAGTCGATAATGAGGCATCTAGGTATACATATCTATGGGGCATACTAACCTTCAGCCGTGAAACTGGCTAACTAGCACATTATTAGGAAAGGCGATTTGCAAAGATTCATAAAAATCCTTATACTTACTTCTTCAGTAGATAAAGCTGGATCACGAATGATTCGTACGAACATAGAAGCATTTAGGCAGATCAGGCAGATCGGCACATTCACTTGAAAGCGAAAGTAGCGTTAATCCTCTGCGTCTTCAGCGGCTCAGATGTCGGGAGTAACTCACAACTGCTATATTCATAATTACATCCAACAACTAAACACTTCAATCGCTTAATCGGAGACATCTTGTCTTCCCTCACACTGGAGCTGAGACAATGGCGGACAGCTCTCAGCTCACTCAGGGCGGGTCTAAGGTGAGACTGTCCTGTCAATCAACTATCGTGGGAGGGGTCTGTACAGAACTACGTCATTCTGACAGGAACCTCAGAACAGCCTGATTTGAGAAAGGGGATTTTAAAATAGGGATTAAAAAAATACACTGGGTGAATTTTTATCATTATAGGATGGATGTGTACACACACTTCCAACACACATTTATGTTCAAACTTTGTATTTTGCATCCGATGACCCCTTTAAGGTAACACTTTATTTTACAGTGTCCTTGTTACAATGTTATATGTACTTATTATAGTAATAACTATAAATGATGCATAATGCAACTAACCCTAAACCAAACCAGAATTCTAACGCTAATCATGTAGTAATTACATGTAGTTAATCAATATTATTCAGTTCTTAAAGTACTTCATTTCACTGTCATAAGGACCATAAAGTGTAACTGTTTTTACTTTAGTTTTTTAACACTAAAAAACTTACAGACCCCAATCTTTTTATATAGAGTATATATATATGTACTGATTATATTACATATTATACTGAAATAATTCTAACAGTTTTTGAATAATAGCTAGCTATATATAACATATCAATCCAGATAGAAACCTTTTGGGTGGAGCACTACTGCTGGGAGAGACGACAGGTTTACTATCACTCTCGCTGGAACCTGTACTCATGGCGCTCCTCTTCGCCCAAACGTTCTCCCTAGGTGGTGGCGCTAGGACAACTTTCAGTGGCAGCCCCTCCTGCTTCGTAGTAGTAGTCTGGTTTCCATGTGAGGATGAATCCTCGTCACGGCTGCTGAAAACCTCATTTTCTACAGAGCGCTCACTCTCCCGACGCCTCGGCGCTGTTGAGAGAGGAGAAGGATTGAAATCTGAGGGTTCCTTTTTAATAAATCATTGCATAGCGACAGTTAGTTTGATGACAGATTATTTATGTGTCTTATGATCAGTACCTATAAAACAGTCCCTGTTAATGTTTTGTTTACATCAGACATGTGCATAATAAGAACTGGTCAGTGATCACTTACCCCTGCTTGACGTGTTTCCGGTTTGTGATGACTCACTTCCTGTTCGTGAGCGCTCGGTTGCTTGGTCCTCACTACGCCAGCTGGGATGCCTGAGTGTTTTAGAAAATGAGAGTGAAAATACTGTTTATAAAAAGGGAATGTTAAAAAGTTATCTTGTGTTTTTCAGTCTATCCAAAGTTCAATACCCCTAAATATAATTCTATCATGACAACTCTCTGAAGATTTTAGCATGGTAGTGGTTATGACAATGTTAATGTATTTGGTCTTGGCAGAATAGATCTGCTACGCTGCTGCTGTTGGTTATTGCTGTAGTTGAAGATTATTGCTGCTGCAAGCAAGTGCAGGAACTTGCTACTGCCAATGTATACGGCGATACGGTGCTGTGAGTATTTAAGACATAATGCCGGAGTCACGTGACATGCTCATGAACCTAGTCGCACTCGAGTAGAGCTCCGTATGTTTGGCCTCTTTTTGCTGATTTTTTTCGTTTTGTTTTAAGTTTTATTCATTGGTGGTGCTTTACCTGATGGCATGCAGTCGTAAACAGCAGGAGTTGTCTCGGTCGGCTTCTCCGATTAAGAAGAAATCCAAGTAACTGAACTCAAGTGATAAGATGGACAAGATGGCGAACACTGTTACACACTTTGAGGACATTCTAGGAGTTGACGGTGATGCGGAACGAGTTCGCTTCTCTCCTTTATCCTGCAACGCTGAAGATCATTCTCAATCCAGGTGAACCTAAAATGCTACACTCCCCAGAAGAAGCAAGAGTTTTTCTCAGATTCCTTTCATCCACCAACTCTCAGTGAACTTCAGCTGGACTTTTGCTGTCTAATCGGAGAAGAGATGCTCTAAATGGTTAGGACTGTGTCTTTCACTGTTCACTTTAATGTTCACTTCTTAATTCATAGTTCATTGTGCATACAGTATCGCTTACTGATTATGATATTTTATTTGTTTTAGTTGTATTCTGCATCTCTCTTTTTTTTTAAAATAGAAATACTACCTAGTCAATATGTGACTATAGGGCTAAATGTTGGTGCTTCAGTAATGTGCAGGGTTTTGTTGACGCCACGGACCATATTAAGGGGTGCTTGCAGATCAAGGTTTGTTCTTGGTTTGATCTGCCATAGTTCATGGGAATGTGTTTGTTTATTTGAATGGTAACGGGGCTTTAATGGTAGACTCAACTGGTTTTATTTTCAAACTTGTATTTTGTCTTTGTCTTATTATGCAGTAATTCTGTTTGATACCTATGACTGACCATAATATTCTGAGTTGTAATATTAATGGGCTAAATGGCCCTCACAAACGTACAGGTTTTCTGGATTTTTTGCGAAGAAGAAAGATTGATATAGTGTTAGTTCAAGAATCCCATTTGAAAGAGGAGGATATACACAGGTGTAATAATAAGTTTTATGAAGTGGTATCTCACTCATCTTCGGATACTAAAACCAAGGCTGTCCTAATATTGGTGCGGAGGACTTTAAATATTACTATTTTAGAGAAAGGTGGTGATGCAGATGGTAGAATAACACACATAAAAACAATCGTGGAGAATAGGAATATTGTATTTATCACAGTTTATGCCCCTTGTTGCCCCTGAAGTTTTCATATTTTGAAATTGTATTGGGTGCAGATATGAATTCTGTAAAGTTGCATATCCTAGAAAGATCTGGACCAAAGGAATCACGCTCAAGCTTTGAGTTCTGACAAACTTCGGCAATGTGTAACCTCATCCTCGTTGGTGGATAGTTGGCGTTTATTAAACCCTTCTGCTAAGTCTTTCACTTTCTTTTCTGCTACTCATAAATCCTATTTGTGTGTTCTTTATCTTCAGCTGTTCGTGATGCTGATATCTGTTCCTTATTTCTGTCGGATCATGATGGAAATTTGTGCAGATTATCTTTGATCCCTCTGCCATCTCATGCCACTAGATGGCGATTTAACCCTAAATTCAGAAATAAATTCGCTGAATTTATTGAAATTAAACGAGGTTCAGTGGATGATCCTCAAACACTTTGGAATGCAGTTAAAGGGTTTATAAGGAATAAATCAATTTCATATGCCTCTTTGCTTCAGAAAAACCGACACAAAAAGATAGTTGCTCCAGAATCTGACTAGAGATAATCAGCGTTGTTTCTCAGACAATACACTCAGTAAAATCATGGCGGTTAGGTCCGAACTCAAATCATTACTGAGATCCAGGGCAGAATTCCTGATCCAAAGATCCAGGCAGAATTATTATTTTCAAGGGAGTAGACCAAGCCACCTTTTAGCCCTAAGATTACGCAACAGTGAAAAGTTTGCTAATATTTCAGCAGTGAAATCCCAATCTGGGCTCATTATGACAGACCCAAAAGACATTAATATTGCCTTTCACTCTTTTTACTCTAACCTCTATACTTCTTCTGCTGATGGTGACCCTGACTCTTGCATCTTTTCTGTCCAATCTTGATGTACCTAGGCTGTCAGATTCAGATTCAGAATACCTGGCTAAACCGATCTCTCTTCAGGAGCTGGAGTCAGCAATTCAATCTATGAACAAGGGGAAACCCCCGGGCATAGATGGCATTACAATCGAATTGTTTACTACTTTTTGGTCGGATTTAGGCCCCCTCATGTTAGATATGATACATTTTTCAGTTACTCAAGGCTCATTTCACCCATCTATTAATATAGCTGTTATTTCTCTCTTGTTAAAAAAAGATAAAGACTTCCTGTTCTAGTTACCGGCCACTTTCTTTGATAGGAACTGATGTTAAATTATATGCTAAAGTACCATCTCGTCATCTAGAGAAATTTATGAATAGGCTAGTTCATCATGACCAAACAGGATTCATTAAATCTCGCAAAAAAGCCCGCAGCCAGATTATTTTGATAGCGGCTGGTTCTGAAATAGATCTGTAATGACAGCAACAGTTACTCACAATCAGAGTATGTGAGCGGAGCGTGAGTGGAGCGGTGTGATTTTGACTGGAGCGAGGAGTGGATTTTTTAAAAGTCGGAGCGTTGTGGTTTTCACTCGCTCCAAGAGCGCTCCATCTAGGGCTGCAACTAACGATTATTTTGATAATCGATTAGTTGGCCGATTATTCTTTCGATTAATCGATTAATCGGATTAAAAAAATATTGACCAAAATAAACACTATTCCACATTCTGCCCAATGTCCTTCAAACAAACGTGACAACTGAATGCTATGAAAACATACAGTGCTTAATTTATTAGACCACTTATCATAATAAAGAGAAAACATTTTAGAAATTTGTCAAAAATGTGTTTAAATTGAAAAATTGTATTGTCATTTATTAGACATAATAATAAAAAATGGCCTCATAACAGCTTGCATTCTTGCTGGTATTGTTTATGTACTTTTTGACTGCAATTGGGTATCACGAAAAAAATACTCAAATAAAAAATAAAAAAAAATAAGTGCTCTGGTTTTCTTTCATAGATAACAGCAATAATGATATTATAGCATTAAAAATAGCCTACTACTGTTACTAAAGAGCTTACACATATTGGAGTACTAACCAGTACAGAAAGCCGAAAAATGATTTTGGTTATCACCAATACTGTTACTTTAGAGCAGCAGTGGCACAAACCTTACATAAACACATTGTTAAACTTACATAAATTTGTGAAGCATTGTAAAAATTGAATATAGTTTAAACCTCTATTAAAAATTAAAATAATAAAGATAATAATAAAGACGAATAAAAACACAAACTCAGTGTTAACCAACAGGTAAGAGTAATGTTCTGCAGGAACTACTTTGATCACAGTCACCTCGTCATTTCTTTATCCTGTAAAAGGCCGTTATGGAGCGTCTCATGTTTATATTCAGACAGACAATTACACGCTGTTATCCCTTTAAAGTTCCTACTCTCATAAAATATTTTAATTTATTTTAAACCTTAAATTAACTTTCAACAACAGATAATTCAGCACAATGGATATGTTTGCGCTGAAAAGCCTATTAATTGTCTCCCTCTCTACTGTGCTCTGTCCGTCTGACGCGCGTGCGCGCGCCCGCCGCGCCGGCGCTCATTCGGTATTTTAAACTTAACACAGACTGTCAGGACGGACCTTTATACAAAAATGGAAATGCTCACGTGAATTTGTGGCATTTATAGATAAGGATATGACCGTAAACTGAACGTTTTTGCGCTGAGGATGCACACGCATCTGTCAAAGCGCCTGACAGGGCAAGCCATTACTCTTATGCATTAACTTAAAGCTTAAAATAAAGAATTATCATGTTTTGGGCAGCTTGGATCACGCGCTTCTCCGGCAGAATCTCATTCTGTTTCCTCCACTATTTTTAGATGCATTTTGTCCATAGAAATGCATTATTCAGTGCCGTAATTTGACTAACCAGCTGAAGTTGGACCTGCACTGTGGGCAGACCCGATTAATCGATAATGAGAATCGTTGTCGATGATTTTCATAATCGATAATAATCGATTTTATCGATTAGTTGTTGCAGCCCTAGCTCCATCACCGCTCCATCACGAGTACAATTCATGGCAACGACGTGTAATATAACTGCATATTTAGCAAGAATTCACATGTTAAACATATTTAGCTAGCTAGATAGAAAAGGATCACTCAAATCAGAAAGAATGTGAAGGCTGTGATGACTGCAGTGGACATGAGCGGGAAGTTATAATTCTCAATGAATTTATTTGTTCCTTCTGAATATTTTCAGCTGTCAGAATTGTGAGATAAAAAGTCGCAATAACCTTTTTTTTTAATTCAGTGGTGGAAACGGACATAGAACTGTGATATTTCAAACATACTGAAATACTTCAGACTCGAAGCGGTGTTTCTGATATCAGTGAGTGGAGCGGAGTGATTATTAAATGCTCGGAGCGCGGAGGGGGATTGTTGACGCTCCACTCCGCTCACATACTCTGTTCAGACACCGCCACACAAATGTGGCTTTTTGTTGATGACTGTCGCAGGATTTTACACACAGTAACAGCTCACTACCAGTTATAAAATACACTGTAACAGTCAGTCACAGGCAACTAAGGTTGCATTTTTCATCAATTAATATCTTAAATTATCCTTTGACTATGTTCTGGCCCGCCATCTAGTGATCTAGTGGTGAAATGTTTTTTGGGCGCGATGCAAAACTTACTTGTCGACCAATGATCTAGAGTTTCATGACAGAACTAGGCATTTAGTCAAATTTTAATTGTTTATATCATCATGAGGTTTTTTTAGTGGGTGATGGAATTATGTCCATTCACAAAACCATATTAACATGCAAGCAAATTATGTATTCTGAGTTAATTCATTTGATTTAACATTGCAGTCATTGATATTAATGAGAAGAGCCCTTTGAGCTACAGTTCATTGATGCGGTTTATATTAATTCATTTTTATTTAAATTTGATCATATTTATATAAGTGTAGCTCACAGTTTAACAAAGGTTTCACCTTTCACCCAATAGTTCACCTTCTAGTTATGAACAAAAGTGATACATTTAAAAAATGTATTTAATATATATCTCTGCTTTAAGTGATAGTTCACCCAAAAATGGAAATGATGTCATCATTTATTCAGCCTCATGTCAATTCAAACCTGTATGGTTTTCCTTCTTCTGTGAAAGAATATTTTGAATAATTCTGGTAGGAAAACAGTTTTCAGTCCTTGTTGACTTCCATTGTATTTTTTATTTTCACTGTATTCATTTATCTTCCATAAAATGGAAGTCAATGGAAACTAAAACTGGTTACCAACATTCTTCAAAATATCTTCTTTTATGTTTTATGTCAAAAACAACATTAAGGTGAGTAAATGATGATAGAATTTTCATTTTTCGGTGAACATTTAGTATATAAAAATGTTCTGTACCTCTCTCTGGCCTTGCGTTCAGGTCCTCTGCTCTTGTCCTCCTCCAGCTGCCTCTGCAGTCTCTCCTGCTCTTTCTTTAGCCTCTCCTCTACCTCTCTCTCTTTAGCTGCAGTGTCCACCGGTTTGGCTCCTCCAAAGATGGAAGCAGCTCGTCCCGATGAGGCTGAAGGGCCACTGCTCTGGTCTTCCTCTTTGGGAACACTGCGGGGCTTCAGGTTCAGTTTAGGCCTCTGAGTGGTACCTAAACACAGACACAGTCCAGTCTGTTCAGATGATCTGATTCAAGACTTCCTTAGGTTTGGATCCTGGGGTGACCCAGAAAAATTAAATGCACTGTCCCACCTCTGTCCTCGCGCCTCTCATCCCGTCTCTCGTATCTCTCTTCACGATCACCATAGCGCTCCCCACTGCCCCGTCCCTCGTCCCGTCGGTCATCATAGTCGCGCCGAAAGCCACTTCCAAATGGTCGACGACCCCCACTGCGAGAATCATAACCTGAAATAAGGTTAAGTAACACTAGGTTAAGAAAGATCACGAACGTAAACAAACTAATGGCTGTTTTTGTTTTAAATGATCAATGCAATACCATTTCTAAGGAACAAGCCTGTTCTGTTGTAAATGGATTACAGAGCTGAATTTTATTGTTGTAATTTTGACACAGCTGTTGAGTTGAGTCCACATGTCTGTAAAATTAATTAATCCAAGCCAACGCTCCGTTATTACAAGAGCATCTTTTGGAACCAATGATAATAATGATCTACTTTTATTAATATTAATAATAAATAAAAACAATATATATACATATATACACACACATTTAAACATTTATACATTTCATTATATAAATAAATAAATGCTAATTTTACAAAATATTTACTTGGCACTTATTCAAATAAATTATTCAGTAGTTTGAGGTCAATAGGATTTTGTTTGCTTTTTATTCAAAGAATTCTGAAAAATCACAGTTTATCAGTTTCAACAAAAATATTAGTCAGCACAACTGTTTACAAAAATCATAATAAAAATGTTTCTTAAGCGGCAAATCAGAATATTAAATTGATAATTGACTTCTGAAGGACCATGTGACACTGAAAATAAAACATTCATTATCCATTTTCAAGATGGTTGCTGGTTGAATTTGGAACTGACACAAAAAAAAACACTCTCAACATGACAAATTTTCTGCTGGTATATTTCTGCAAGTCAAAGTGATTTGTCAGATTTGTGCAGAATCATAATGTATGAATGTGTTATCTACCTCTGTCATAGTCTCTGCGATCTCTGTCATCATAACGTTCTCGGTATCTGTCTCTTCCTCCATCGTGGCGGTCATTGTCCCACCGCTGGCCATCACGGTAACGGTCTGATTCATAACGATCTCGGGATCCTAAGAAGTGGATGGTAAAAAAAAAATGTAATCGCACAATGTTCTGTTGCAATATCTGGAATATAAAAATATTTTATTTCAAAAATATGTAAGATTATATATTAAATATTCAATGCTTCAATGCTGAACAATCACCAATTACGTAATAGCATATCAATACAATAATCTTATAAGAGATATGTTCAGTTGCTTGTCATGTGGCTTACTACTTTAACAAGACAAGAAGTTTTTTTTTTGTCAAACTAGAGCTTCAAAGTAGTTTCCTCCTATACTCTTTCTCCAACAAATATTTGTCAAATGAAATAATTGCTTACGCTCTCCAAAGGCGTCGTCCCTGCGTGGACCATCATCAGAGTCAGATTTAGGCCTTGCACGCCAGTCAGAATCGGTCTTGTCTGGGCCCATGTCTCGGTCACTACGGTTGCGATCCCGCCCGGATCCAGAGCGCTCGTCTCTCTCTAATCAGGAAAAATTAAAATGATAGTGAATATGGAAATACATTTTCTTTCCTCCAATAATGCAGATTTACAACTGCATTATGCTGCATATGAACAGATCGGTTTCTCAGAACCGCACCTTTCTCATTGGACTGGTCAGCGATGTCTACACGGATCCTACGGTTTCCAAGGTTCTAGAAAGAGAGGGAGAGGAAGGGTTAATTACAGAGCTGAGAGCTTGTGTCTTCATTTTGGACGAGTGTAACAGATAACTTGCGCCACCATGTGGCAAAATTGAAACTACCAACAACACCAACAGTGAGTTCTATAATTAAGAGGCACACAGGTCTGTATCTGTTATTGACAGACATACAGACAACAACAAGGTCAATTTTAACATGACTGACAATGGGATCTTACCTCTTCATTGAGACTGAGTGCACGCAATAGAGAATCCACGTCATCAAACTCTGCGTAGCCGAAGCCTTTCAGCCGTTCTGGGTTACTGGGCTCCCTTGGGAGGCGAACTGCACTGATCTGTATGAATAAAAGAGATATAATTACAGTTTCTCACGCTTTACGCTATGGGCTAGAAAATGGCGCTGCAATTCTTCCTATTCCGTTGGTAGTGTTATTTAATGTGGCATTGTGTCTGACTGTTTTTCCAGCATCTTGCGGTATACCTTGCATTTTTTTAAATGGAGAGTAAAGTTGAAATTAATTTAAAAATGGTAAATGAATTAAATAAAGTTGTCTCAAGGCCCCTGCATTTTGATCAATTGCATTACATCAGTTCTGCACCATCTAGCTGTTTTGGAACAGAATACAACTTTGCAGAGAAATCAGTTTTTTAGGGTTTATGCCAATTTAAACAGTCTGCATTTTCCTTGATTGATTGGCAGAACATTAGATAGATAGATAGATAGATAGATAGATAGATAGATAGATAGATAGATAGATAGATAGATAGATAGATAGATAGATAGATAGATAGATAGATAGATATTATTACAACTTTAAATAACTACTTGTTTGCACTTTATTTTAAGGTGTCCTAGCTACAGTGTAATTATACATTTAAGTACTCAATAATATTAAGTAACGTACCTAATGTACTTACCATATGGTTAGGATTAGGGTTTGGCTTAGGATACTTGCATATAATTATGCATCAATTATTGTTGTTATAATAGTAAGTATATATAAAGTGTGTAACAAGGACATCTTAAAATAAAGTGTAGCCATACTAGCCAACTATTTTTATTTTAATATTTCTTCAAATGTAATTTATTCCTGTAATAGCAAAGCTGAATTTTTAGCAGTCACTACTCTAGCCTTTAATGCCATCATGAATGTTTTTACTGTAACTTTTAATCAATTTAATGCACCCCATCTGAATATATTAATATTAATTATTAAAGTATTAATTTCTTACAAACATATTTCCAGTGGTAGTGTAAGTAACATTAAAAAAAAGATACACAATATATATTCAAAAAAATATATATTCAAATCTTTAACCACTATACTAGAACTGACACTTTCCTAATGTGGTAAAAAAACTGTCAAAAAATTAAGTTGTTTAAAAATGAACTCTAGAGTGTTTTCATATGAAATGATTATACTAAATAAAAATATTTTAATTTGTATTTTGTACTGCTGAACTTGTAATGGCATGTGAAACACATCACCACCAAACTTTTTCCCCCCTTATAACTAATCTAGAAATACAATGAAACTCCGCTGTGCTCTGAAAACATCTTGAAAAATAATTTTCTTCATGCACTATTTACCACAAGGTGTTGTGAGACATGTAAAACAGCACAAGTCTGAAAACCCCAGCAGATGCTGTTTGGCAGAATCCATGTTAACAAAATACAATGCATGTGAGAATTCACGAGAACATTGCTTCTGCAGGCTCACAGGAAGAGAAGAAACTCACATTGAGTCCACGGAAGAAGTTTTTGATGGAGTCCTCAGTGACGTCGTAGGGGAGGTTGCCCAGGAAGGCGGTGTAGGGGGGGCTGCGGGGCAGACGGGAGCGGTCGATGTTGGGCTCACGGGCGGCACGTGGAGCCGTCGGCAGAATGGACCGATCGATGGGTGGCGCACGATACATGTCATCTTCTGTGTGCCAGGATGTAGTAACTATAAAAGAAGAGAAGCTTAATTAGGGACAGTTCATCCCAAAATGGAAACTCTCTTATCATTTTCCCTCATGTCGATCCAAACCCAAATGACTTTCTTTCTTCACTAAAAAAAGCTGCTCTTACCGGTACAATACAAGTAACACTGACCACGGATGACAAGTTCCAAAAAAAGCACCATAATAATAACCCAAATGACACATGCATTATATGCCAAGTCTTCTGAACACATACGATAGCTTTGTCTGAGGAACAGACTGGAATTCATTCAAATAATTCCACAAAATATGAAATATTAAGAGGCATAGTGCCATGTTTGCCATACCGCTGCTTCTTGTATTGAATGAGCAGAAAAGGAAATGACATTTGACAGCTACAGTAGAGGGGAATCTTATCAAATTATAAATATCATTACTAACAATTGGAATAAGTCATAAGGTCCGATTTTTATTGTGCTTTATTTGACCTTCACAGCCAGTAGTCACTTGATGCCTTTATTAAATGGAAAAGTGCAGCATGAACATTGTGCAAAACATATCATTTAGTTGTTCACAGAAGAAAAACTTAGAAAGTCTGGAACGTCATGAGCGTTGTAATAACAGAATTTTCTTGTGAACTGTTCCTTTCCTTATTTTACCTATGATTTTTTCGTAAGTGTCAATACTAAATTTAACCTATACAAAAAGCTATTAACCTATACTAAAACTTAAAGGTTTGTCTTAAATAACTAAGACTTTTACACTTAACTGACAATGAAAACCCTATTTCACCCCAATGACAGATATATATATATATTTTACGGAGTGTCTATTTACATTAAGTGCAAATAGCCCACCTTGTTGGCAAAGGCTATTTACACTAACTCCGCCCACCAACGTGTGATTGGGATAGTCAACATTGAAAAAAGTGACGTTCGTTCAGCATTGGTTTCAGTGGTGTAGATGGTAAGGCGTGTACTTTTTAACGCAATCGACCCAAGTTCGAGTCCACCTTTTGCCGAACTTTTTCCTCCCTTTTCAAATCTCGTATCGCATCGGAGAGGCATTTATTTTCAATAAAAATGAGGGAAATAATCAAAAAGTTGAAAATAAAGTATCAGGTAGGGTCAGGGTAGGTGTAGGGAGGGCTTTATTGTACCAATAAGGTGGCATCCATTTAATAATTTGAATTAAAACTATAATCTACACTCAATACGTTATTATTGCATACAGTTTTATAATTACTAAAACACTGAGGTGCAGATAAATGCCACTATTTGCAATTAGTATAAACAGCAGAAAATAATGCTATTTTAACAGTGTAAATAGAATCTAATTGCTATTTACACTTGGTGCAAAAAGCCGCTGCCTATTTCTTCTTCCTTTTTTTAAGCATGTGCATTTCCCTAAAGTTTGTGAAACACCAAACCAAAATCAAAGAAACAGTGGTGAAACTATCTATATCAGCAGCTATCAATAGTCTTTATTTGTCTTTCAAAAAGGAGAACCAAAACCAGGACTGCATATACAGGGCTCCAGACAAAAAATAAGAAATTAAACAAATCAACCAAGGAACCATTGGCTCCTATAAGAAACAAAATTAGGCACCAAATATATTTTTTAAGTGCTACAGAATAAACTTGTTTTATTTATTTTTTAAAGGTAAATGTGTTACGTGGCACTGTTTCCAAGCTTTACAAGTTTTCCGCGGTTTAAAACACTGAATGAGCGATTAGAAATATGAGACAGTTTAGTAAGCTGTACATAGGCGGTCTCTGTCCCTTCTCTGATGAACACCCTGATTATTTCCTGGTTTTATGAAGCCCCTCCCTCAGAAATACAGGATGGTCAGCTGGCCCAGTGTGCTGTGATTGGCTAAACCGCCTCTACTGTGCGTAGAACAGACGTAGAATAAACGTAAATCATGTGAAAAATAATGCGTTTTTTAAAAAAACGAAGCATGAACACATGTTAGACTGCATCCCATAAACACAATCAAGCCTAGAAAAAAAAACAGCCAACCACCCCTTTAAATCTACAAAAGTTATTGATTTCCTCTTTTTCTTTTGTTCTTTGATTAACAGGCATCACAGAAGCTGCGTTATTAGGCTATTTGGCTGCTATTACCTAGTGTTGAGGTGAAGTGGAGTTTTGAACGCACCATTTTTTATATAATACATATGTATATAATTTTAAACAGCCTCTGAATACATGTGGGGAGTTTAATTGTTATGTGCTTTATGAATTATCTGTGCAATTCTGAAAACAAACAGAAGTTATCGAAATATGAGAAAGATTACAAAAGCATATTTTGAAAGCAAAGCATCTACTATTCAAATGTGTTAGATCTTTAATTCCATATCTGAATCTCACCATCTCCCTCCACGTCATCGGTCTCGTCGGCCCAGCTTGTGGGCTTTGTGGGCGCATAACTCGGCGGAGCATTTCCCCCGCTGTCCTCCGCTAAAAAGTCAGTCAGGGTAAGGGTCTTACCCTTTTTCTTATTCTTTTTACCTGTCAAAAAAAAATTTAATAAATAAAAAAAAAAACATTAAGTACACACCAAAAACACCATGAAAAGTCTCCACTGCTTAACCATTAAGCTCAAACACCACAATAAGGCATCATCGATGAAAACAAATGGATTGTAAATATAAAAGTCTACTGTGTCTTATGCATGCAACTGAATGACAAAGCAGAAGTTCCAACAATATGCAAGTTAGTGTACGTACTTTGCATTTAATAGAATTCAACGGTGGCCGAGAAGTGCAAAACAAATCACGATTCTGAAAACAAAATAAATTACAAACGCAAATTCAAATCTAAAAAACTAAATAATTCAGAAAACACTACAAAAATTCCGAAAACATTATAAAAAGTCAGAAAACACAACGACAAATCAGACAAACCGGAAGAGGTAGATATAGTTTGAGACAGCGCCATTGGTTTGGGAATAGATTACTCATCGCTGATTGGACGAGACATCTGTCAATCAAGGTGTACAGGAAGAACGAGAAGAAGAACAGCAGATGGTAGATCACGTGTCATCGTCTTTTTTGACGCAATCGTCCCGAGTTCGAACCCGCCTTTTGCCGAACTTTTTTTCCTCCCTTTTCAAATCTCGTATCGCATCGGAAAGGCATTTATTTTCAATAAAAATGAAGGAAATAATCAAAAAGTTGAAAATAAAGTATCAGGTAGGGTTAGGGTAGGTGTAGGGAGGGCTTTATTGTACCAATAAGGTGGCATCCATTTAATAATTTGAATTAAAACTATAACCTTTCCGATGCGATACAAGATTTGAAAAGGGAGAAAAAAAAGTTCGGCAAAAGGCGGGATCGAATCCGGGTCGATCGCGTCAAAAAAGACGATGACAGGCGCTCTACCATCTGCTGCTGTTCTTCTCGTTCTTCCTGTACACCTTGATTGACAGATGTCTCGTCCAGTCAGGGATGAGTAATCTATTCCCAAACCAATGGCGCTGTCTCAAACTATACCTACCTCTTCCGGTTTGTCTGATTTGTCGTTGTGTTTTCTGATTTGTTTTGTTTTCGGATTTGTTATTTTGTTTTTTAGATTTGCGTTTGTAATTTGTTATTTTGTTTTCAGAATCGTGATTTGTTTTGCACTTCTCGGCCACCGTAGAATTCAGTAAATGTAGACTAACTACATAATTTGCATAGACAAACTGCTGCATTTGGAAAACAAGAATATCTATTTCCAGGCCAGATTGACGCTCATCTGTTGTGGACCGCTGCGGTTAACACATGGAGAGAAGCATTGTTGTGAGCTACTACACACTTCTGAGCTCTTTGTGACAAACTGCACTGTCAGGACATTCCAGCTCAACCGTGTTTACTGTAGGGCTACGACACCCAAGTACGACAAAGTCCCCAAGTTCTGAAAGCATTATCCTAAAGCTCAATGTATGTGCAATGACTCAATGAACTCCCTCCTGAATGATGATTATACTATATTATACTATATAGTCAAAACAACTGAATCCTAAAAGAGGTTTAAGGCTTGACAAGATGTGTATAAATGTGGTTTTGTGCCATTTTCTCTTAGGACTGCTGCATGGGAATTTTCTCTATTAGAGCTACCATTTTTCTGCCCCATATAGGGCTTCTATATTAATGCATATGAGAGTTCTTCGTTCTGTACGATTTGAAAATATTATCAGAAAAAAAATTATGTCTTAAAGTAAATGGCATTGTTCCTTCTCATGTTAAATGTCTTTTTTTTTTATATATATATGCCGTCAATACGGTAACATGGCTGACAGTTAAGGGTTTCATTTGACAATGCAAGCCTTGTGCTTGAGGTCATGAAACAACATAATGTAAAAAGAACTTTTACAAATATCTGCTCAACTGTGTACCATACAAAATCACGGTAACGGTCACAAACAAAAATCAGAAATTAGTGGTTTAAAAATTATTATTAAATTAACAATTATTCATTCATTTAAAAAAGAAAATCTACTACTTCTACTAATAATAATAATAATAAAGAGCAAAAAAGTAAATAAACAAATGATAATAATATAAAGTAAAGATCTGAAAAATAGAATATAAAATACTTCTACTAATAATAAAGAGTAAAATATATTAATAAGTAAATAATAACAATAAAGTACAATAAAAAATAAGCAAATAATAGCAATAAAGTAACAAAAATAAATAAAAACAATGTAAAAATAAACTTTTTTTTTTACATCAAGTTAAAATTGGCATTAGTACTATTTTGTAATTTACCCCTAATAAATCAACAGAGCGTTCATTCCGGACAACAGTGCAGAAGATCTCTAATTGAGCTGTACTGAGCGTTTGTCCCGGGACAGTGCAGAAGATCTCTAATTGAGCTGTACTGAGCGTTTGTCCCGGGACAGTGCAGAAGATCTCTAATTGAGCTGTACTGAGCGTTTGTCCCGGGACAGTGCAGAAGATCTCTAATTGAGCTGTACTGAGCGTTTGTCCCGGGACAGTGCAGAAGATCTCTAATTGAGCTGTACTGAGCGTTTGTCCCGGGACAGTGCAGAAGATCTCTAATTGAGCTGTACTGAGCGTTTGTCCCGGGACAGTGCAGAAGATCTCTAATTGAGCTGTACTGAGCGTTTGTCCCGGGACATTGCAGAAGATCTCTAATTGAGCTGTACTGAGCGTTTGTCCCGGGACAGTGCAGAAGATCTCTAATTGAGCTGTACTGAGCGTTTGTCCCGGGACATTGCAGAAGATCTCTAATTGAGCTGTACTGAGCGTTTGTCCCGGGACATTGCAGAAGATCTCTAATTGAGCTGTACTGAGCGTTTGTCCCGGGACAGTGCAGAAGATCTCTAATTGAGCTGTACTGAGCGTTTGTCCCGAGACAGTGCAGAAGATCTCTAATTGAGCTGTACTGAGCGTTTGTCCCGGGACAGTGCAGAAGATCTCTAATTGAGCTGTACTGAGCGTTTGTCCCGGGACAGTGCAGAAGGCCAATGAGAGCAGCCCTAACATAATTGTTGCTTTATCAATGCCGTGGTTAACTTTTCCAATTAAACATGGGACATGCACTCAGCACTAAAATATGTTATCTATTTATGCTCATGCAAGGCGATGTATTTTGTAAGATAAACGCGGGAAAGTGCAAGGGGCATGTATGAAGTTACAGCAGCCCCTCCCTCATCTCTGCGCCTGCGCTTACACAACTATTCACGCGTATATGCGCTCGAGCCAGTTGTTTATTTCAGTCGTGCATTGTAAACAAAGCAAAGCAATACTGCATTTCTATGTGGAAAATCTAAACAGTTACAATGCAATGACAACAACAGAGCAGCAAGCATACAGACACGGGCTTGGCTGCATGTGCTTAAAGTAAACTGCGCTGTGAGGACATATAAACAGCGCTTCCGTGTTGTCGGAATAGAAAGTAAATAAGCTGATCAGTATGTTCTTGGGCATGCACACAGCTGCTGGTGCAGTTTCTACGCAGCGTCCCTTCACAACTCAAGATCAAGGATTTACATTCAGCCCTCGCCGCTAAATCAAGTCCATCACGGGTGCGACACACTTTATCTGCCACTGAATGAAATTTCAACGACACAAACGACACGTCGCACCCGAAATTTCCCTACCGGCCCAGGGACAAATCTATAAAACCCTCACCTGCAGCCGCCATGCTGGAGAAGGAGTGCGTGTCATATCCCCGGATGGGGGCGTGGCTTGCTGCGTGACGCTGTCACGCATCCAGCGCTGCGCTCACGGCGGTATGGGTAATGTAGTCTTTATGGTTAGGGTTCAGTTTAGTCTTGTTGTCAATGCGTGTAAACAGAAACATTTGTGCACATATACCGTATTTGGCTTGAAGTTCATTGCATTAGATAATTATATAACTGGAGAGCATACTTGTATTTTGTTGTGTTGTTACCAGCAGAGGTCAGCTTCAAATCGTGTTAGCATTCTGTTATCCTCTAATATTGCTCAACCTTTAAAAAAACTGGAGATAACAACTGCAAGAGTGTCTTCTTCATCATATCATCATTATCATCTTCAAAGTAAGACACACCATAACACATATACACACACTAAAGCGTCTTCGTTTCTTATGTTTCTCTTGAGCTTTTTGGCAGTTCAAATACACAATCCACTCAATTAATTAGGATATATTCATTAAATGAATAGTTCACCCTAAAAAAATGAAGATTTCGTCATTATTTACTCACCCTCATGTCGTTCCAAACCTGTATAAGTTTCTTTCTTATGTTGAAGATATTTGGAAGAATTTTGAAAAACCAAACAGTTGTTGGTCCCCATTGACCTTCATAGCAGGGACAGAAAAACTATGGAAGTCATCATGGGAGCATCAACTGTTTGATTACCAGCATTCTTCAATATATCTTCTTTATGTTCAACATAAGAACGAAACTCATACAAGTTTGGATAATATGAGGGTCAAGAAATGATGACAAAATGTTCATTTTTGGATAAGAAAAGTTCATTTTAAATGATTTTAGAAGTCAGTGGTATGTCACATAAAACTGCATTTTATGTCTGCTTAAAACACAGGGTGGCAGTGTTGTCATTGACAGAAAAGAAAGCATAACCCCACATCAAATCTCATTTGTGCTTTCCGGGATGCTATAAAGCTCATGACACACATAGTTTCATTTGTTGAAGTGTAAACCAGATGCTCAAGTGAGTGAAAAAGTGAAATAAGTGCCTGTGTTAGGTGTTGAATTATATCATGACGCCAAACGTCTTCTCTCATCCTTTCAACAACTCAAAAGTCTTTAAGATCATGGAAAAAGGAATCAATTCAACTCATATTTCATAATTATTTCAACAGGAAGTTGACACCATGCCACATGACACCATGCCTCATCCGAGAGTAATAGCGAGAAATAAGCGAGGGAACATCAGGCATGACTGTAAGGCTTTCCCCTTTTTTATCGGTTTGTTTTGACCCAAACTTCAGAGCAGTAACCATAGATACAACTTCTGTGTGTCAAATAGGTCACTGAAGGGCAAGGCCAGAGCACGTGGGAGGATTGAGAACACAGCCAAGTTTCAGAGAACAGTTCAACAGAGATGAGGCGGTGGGAGGCAAAGGTGACGCCCACATCTTATGCATTCATCTTTTTTCAGTGCATAACCTCAGAGGCCGAGTCTAAGGTAGTGACCAAACAGCTCAGCCTTTGTTTTGGCAACAGGAATTCTTCCCTCATACTAACACAAGCTGC
The DNA here is from genome assembly GCF_936440315.1 of Barbus barbus. Taxonomy (NCBI): domain Eukaryota; kingdom Metazoa; phylum Chordata; class Actinopteri; order Cypriniformes; family Cyprinidae; genus Barbus; species Barbus barbus. Next base: position 8,664,576 of record NC_136719.1, read on the forward strand.
ATCACATGTGCTTGCAGAATCATTGATTTCAGAAGTGATAGTGTACTATGATTCACTGCTGGCTGCTTTCACTTCTGTTCTTAACTTTGGTTTAGTTTTAGGCGATAAGAGTTTCAGGTTTTTTTTTTGATTTGGTGTTTATTCTGAAGTCACTGCGTTGCCAGGAAGAGGGGTTTTTTTTTGGAATAGAGAGCCATCGACGTGGTCTCTGCGTGATTATATGCAGTTTGGAGAGCTGCAGTTATGAAAATACTGCGCTAATTTCCATATCTACCGCAGTGTTGCGGCTGCCTTCGGTTTCTCTTACCTGGCTTGTGTAGTCATTGGCAGTCATTAGTGGAGCACACAAAAGAATTTCTTACCAAAACTCTAAACTGGAAGCTGAAAACTGAAACCAAAAATAAAGTTTCGGTTGTTAAATTTGGGTTGTTGAACTCTTTATGCTGCACTTTATAAAATTATTTTTTGAAGTTGTAAATAAAACAAAGATAATTAAAGTACGTTTTACAAGAAAAATCTCTATCAGTTTTTCTACTTCAAAATTTCACATTTAATTAAATGTTACTTGCCATTTCTTTGTAATTGTTTATGAAATTTACTAGCAATTTCTGACAAAAAAATTATTTCTCCACCACTTTTTTTTTCAGTGGGTAACAAAGCAGCTGTAGTACAGTTCTTTGCCAATAAACCGCTTGTCAATATTTCAGCCAAACTAATTTTATACATATTGCTACTCTAGCAATTTCAGTCATGTTTACTTGTAATTTATTTGTGTTGTGAACTGGGTAACAAAATTAACTAATAGATATCACCATATATGTGTCCCTGGACCATAAAAAAAAAAAAAAATATGCATCACAAGCTGAATAAATAAGCTTTTTATTGATGTATGGATTGTTAGGATAGGATAATATTTGGCCGAGAGACAACTATGGTGCAAACAAAGCCTTTAAAGCAGTCCAAATGAAGTCCTTAGCTATGCATTTTACTAATCAAAAATTAAGTTTTGATATATTTACGGTAGAAAATGTATAAAATATCTTCATGGAACATAATCTTTACTTAATATCTTTATTTTTGGCATAAAAGAAAAATTTATAATTTTGACCCATACCATGTATTTTTGGCTATTGCTACAAATTTACCTGTGCTACTGGTTTTGTTGTCCAGGGTCCAGATATATATATATATATAAGTGCTGTCAAATGATTAATCACAATTAATCGCATCCATAATAAAAAAAAAATTGTTTACATATTATATGAGTGTGTACTGTGTATATTTATTATGTATATATAACTACAAACACATGCATGTATATATTTAAGAAAAATATGATTATATATTTATATATTAAATATAATTTTACATCATATAAATTATATGAAAATAAATATAAACATGTAAATACATGTAAATATTTTCTAAATATATACTGTATGTGTGTGTCTTTATATATATATATATATATATATATATACAAAATAAATATATACAGAACACACACATATAACACACACATGTGTAAACAACTTTTATTTTGGATGCAATTAATCGTTCGGCAGCAGAAATCTCAACATTAAAGCCATGTTCCAAAGTCTTGTTTATTTTGTTGACATATATATATATATATATATATATATATATATATATATATATATATATATATATATATATATATATATATATATATATATATATATATATATATATATATATAATTTATTTATTTTTTATATATTTTGGATATCTGTTTTTATTACTTCATAAATTAGAAAATAAAATTTTCCTCTATAGAACAAAACTGAAAATTTGTTTCTGACTCATTTTAAGAAAACTTCATTTACAGTGTTGCAATTGAAATCTACAGATAAAGTGTAATAAAATAAACACTTTAAAGTGTGTATCTTAGATGTTTTCTTTCCACTAGTCTGATACAATACCCTATAAAAAGCCAAATAACCCAGAATCTGGTCAAAAATTGACGAGGGCATGAAAGCCAATGTTTTTGCCCATAGTGTCTTGCCTTAAACTTCATGATTTCAGTCAATAATTTTGGCCCTCCTAAAATATTTCAGCTGGAGCTTGCTTGCTTATTTATTTATATACGCACACTTGACCTAAGTATTTTTGTTTGCCAAAATTTCAGTTCGTTACTAGCAACAATGTAGAATTTATTAGTTGTAGTAGTTTTGTTGTTGTGCAAAAGGCATAATATAATTCAAAAGAACAAGCCTAATGAGCCTAGAGTTGCTGAGGCATGGAAAATCTGGAAAAAAGTGCAAACTTATTCCTATTAAAACACAACCTGCTGTGTTGGATGTTTGGTTGTCAGGTTGTGTTCTGGTGAGTCAGTTGACTGTTGACTCTCTGGGGTTTGTTTGCCGACCTGAGTGCTTTATCAGCAGTGATGATGGGAACTATAGACCGGATCCTTTAGAACAGATGACAAGCTTTCTACAGATCAGAGAATAAAAGTCCTGTCTATCACAGCCTCGTCATTAACACTCATGTTTTGCTGTGGCGGATGAATGAACGGAAGCCTTTGAGAGGACTGACAAGAGTGAGGTGTGTCTCACCTGGTTGGTGACCTCGGTGTGTATAAACAGCTGCGAGTCTGTTTGGCTTCCATAAGGAAAAGCATGCTTCGGTATCAGTATATCACTCCCACTTTAGGGTCCTTTTTACTTGCATGCTATTTTTTTTTTACAGTAGCAGAATGACACAAACGTCTAGTATTGGAGGATGATAAACGTTAATGACACCAACACAACCAGATACATGCATGTCTGTAAGTGAGGATGGTAATAATGATATGTGATGTTTGTCACTGTTTTATAATGCTTTTAGTTAACTGTTATAACCCTGGTGTGAGTGTTTGTTGTCTTTATTGATCATTCACATGTGTAAGTGACTTTACCTTGACCTTATCAATTATTTGACAAAGATTTAATCTTGAAAGTGAAATAAGATCTCCTTAGCTGTCAGTTACATAACAGTTTACAACTCACCTACACATACTCATACTGTAAACAGTACACACATATGTGCTTTCAATGCCAGATTTTCATTTATGAAGCAATGAGTGAAGCAATGTATACACACAGTGATGATTTAGATGGAAAGACAAAGATAAGACATAAATAAAGGCCGTCTTTTATCTTTGACCCCCTAAAATTGTGATGAGCTCATCTGTCAGCATGTATATCTGCAATTTCATATGCCCCCTCTTCACATAAACAGTGATTTTACTCCAAATCTGCCTTTCAAGTTCATAAATGTAGTTACATTATAAATTATCCAAACCTTTTTAATGGCATAAGTGATTAATGAGTTTGCCTCGAGTGGCGTTATTCACTTCTCTATCCGTTCTTGATAAACACAACCATTCAAAAGTTTGAGATCAGTAACATTTATTAATGTATTTTGAAATAAATTCATATTTTATTCAGCAAGGGTGTATTTTACATAACATTTATATTTCAAATAAATGCTTTCTATTCATCAAAGAATCCTGACAAAAATATATCATGGTATCCATAAAATATTAAGCCGCACAACAGTTTTTAACTGATAATAATAAGAAATGTTTCTTGAGCATCAAATCTGCATATGATTTCTCAAGGTTCATGTGACACTGGAGTAATGATGGTAAAAATTCAGCTTAACATCACAGGAATAAATTACATTTTCTAATATATTCAAATAGAAAACAGTTTTTTCAAATTACTATGTCAGTCACAATATTAGTATTTTACTGTATTTTTGATGAAGCTGATGAAGCTTTGGTGGGCATAAGAGACTTATTTCAAAAACTTTTAAACAGTAGTGTGATTTTAGTTTTTAAGTTTTTAGTTTTGTAAAAACTTCCTACACTGGCAAGCTGAAGAAATGTCTTTCACCTCCAGATAATGCTTTATCTTCCATCAAGGCCTTTTCCCATGCTCTGCTATTTGCCTTTGTAATGTTGTGTCAACACTGTAAAAGTTGAAAGTCAACTCAGTTAGACATACATCTCTCTCACACACACACACACACAGCCAAACAGCTCCTATCAAACATAATGCGCGGTGCACGGCCTCGCTGTCACAGTATAATTTCTGATGGTTTATTGTCAAGCTTCCTCCCCATTCCGCTTTCACTCTTAGGAGGGGTGTATTTCTAAGCTTTGAGTCATTTGCTTTCTGGAACACGTTTTAGGAGAGGTATGAAATTAACTTTCAAGGTTATGTGATGAGCTTAATTTATTTATTTTTATTTCACAGAAATGCCCTGTGAGAATATATTGGGTTGTCATGCAACATTTCATTTATTCTGTGATTTGTTTAGTTTTTTTCATATTTATTATGCATAAGGTTTATATTAAATGAGAGTATGTGTAAAATTTGTACTTAAAAGTAAAACTTCTCAGTATAGCACCACTGATAATTGACTAGTGGAGGCAAGGAGGTCTTTTATAAGTGGTCAAAAACTCAAAGGTCATGGTCACCAGTTAGGATCTAAAACACAAACTTTCGTTCATACATTTCTATAAAGTTTAATTTTAAATATATTATCATTATGCATTGAATCCTTATCATAAGTCTTAAGAAGCGACAAATTTCGACACGCCACCGACACTGCTGTCATGACACAGGCATGGATGTATTCGGTGAGATCACACTTCACACCCTTATTCACAATAGTAGGCCGATTGTAGCCAAATAACGTTAAACTGAAGATCTTCCCAGTGCAACAATTTACGTAATTGTGTCTCAATAGTCAATGAATCATGTCTACCACCCGACAGATTTGAACAAACCAATGATGTCATGATATCGGATGTTGACATATAAGCATACTTTAAAATACTACTTGCATGATCTCATTGAAACACATAAAAAATCTTTTGTTTGCAAGAAAGACGTCAACTCCAAAGGTCCCATTATTGTAAATCCAGCTCAGGATATCAATTTGAATGATTTATGTTTGGTTAATGGGTGTTTACTGAATACAAACGGAAACAGTTATATGCGCGTATAATTGACTTGGCACCTCATCTGACAGCTAAAATACCACACAGAGAATACACTTAAAGGAATATTCTGGGTTCAGTACATGTTAAGATCAATCGACAGCATTTGTGGCATAATGCTGATAACCACAAAAATTCTACTTATTTTTCCTTTTATAATAGCCAAAATGGTTGTAATGTAAAACGTTAAAATATATTATATTCAAAAGTATAGCCACAAGACAAACAATATGCATGTTGATATGATTGTAGTTTGAAAAGTTATTATTCAATTTATTTATAATCCAAATTTTTGCTATGACAACGGGGTTTTTTTTGCTAAAAACTTAAAACACACATAAAAATTACAGCTCAAATAATACACATTATGTAAAAGAAGAATTTGTGTTTAAAATTTAAAAAATTGGCCTCATTCACTTTCATTGTCGTATTTTAATAATGAATGAATGAATTAATTAATTAATTTAATTTCCCGGAAAAGGAGGGACAAGTCAACTAAAGGTTTTTGCAATTTTTATTTTATTTGCTAGAATCAACATTATGCCAAAATTATTTTTTATTTTTTTGTAAAATATAAACAATTTGCCACATTCACTTTCATTGTTGTATTTTATTCATTTATTCATTTATTTACTTTCCCTGAAAAGGAGGGACAAGTCAACTAAAGGTTTTTGCAATTTTTATTTTATTTGCTAGAATCAACATTATGCCAAAATTATTTTTTATTTTTTTGTAAAATATAAACAATTTGCCACATTCACTTTCATTGTTGTATTTTATTCATTTATTCATTTATTTACTTTCCCTGAAAAGGAGGGACAAGTCAACTAGAGATGTTCTGATACCCTTTTTCCCTTTTTATACCGATTCCGATACCTAGGTTATCGGCCGATACGGAGTACTGATCCGATACCTGGGTGTGTATCTGGCTATACATATGTACTACTAGCCCTGTATGAATTGATACAATTATTTTATGGTGTGCTTCACCATAGATATATACTGTATATATTGTCTGGCGAGTACACCAAAAAATATAATATATAATGTTTGGAAAATGGCACAGCTTTTTAAATATATAAAATTACACTCTTAACTTCAGTCAGTCAAGCATTATAAATATATCATGTTAATCAAGTATTATTTAATTACAGAACTTTAGTAATTAGAATTAAAAGTTGGTAACCATGTATGAATGCATATTAGTCATTTTAGCTGAATTTAGGACTGGTGGTGGTGTTTTTTGGTCATTCAGTGTTCCTGTAAAAAATGGGGGGGGGGGACTATCAATAATACTGATAAGATAATAATCTTAATATGAATTCTACTAAGACCAATATAAAATTACTATTCATGAATATTAATCACGTTGTCTGCATTTGCTCGAACTGAGTCGTGTGCTTCACACTAGAGTTTACGGTGCGTCAAATACAGGTGCGCTGCGCATCCATTCAGATGAACTGAAAAATATCACAGATCGCTTGACGGAGAGTGAAACTCTGAAGCGCTGAGTCAGAGTGTTCGGCGAGTGAAAATATATCTGTCCAACTCACACACTGGAGAGTAAAATCTGAGCATTTATTAGCCCGTGGCTAATATTAGACATCATTAGTCGCCCAGAGTGAAGATTTAGTTGCATATGCGAGTGATTTACTGGAAATGTGCTAGCATGTTTGCATTTCTTCTTCGAAGAAGAATTGATTTCCGATTTGCATGGTTAAAGCTGCAATCTGTAACTTTTTGGGGTTAAAAATGATCCAAAATCAATATTTGAGCAAGTACATAACCAGCCAGTGTTCAAAACTATCACCTTACTTTAGTCCTATTCACAATGGTTAGCTTATAATAATGTTTTCTCATTTGAGTGGTACGGGGAGGTTTTCGCGGGAAATTCCAGCATGCTGCTGCGTCATTACGTCACGTCTGTCAACATAAAGAAGTTGTCTCGGCTAGTAGGCTATCGCACGTGAGGATCCTGCAGGTGGCGTATCATTTATAGCCTTTCTCTCAGCAGCTAGAATAATTAAATGTATCATTTTGATGGTGGATTGTGATCCAGAAAGGATTATGTGTTTAGGAAACACATGTGAATGAAATTAAATTATATTCCAGTTTTAATTGTGCTTCTGATTACAGTTTTCATATTTTAAATAGAACCAGTTTGAAGGAAGATTAATTTGCGTTTTGGATTAAAAGAATTTCTTAATATGAAATTTGAATGGTATGACAATAAGATTAGACTGTAGAGAAATTGAAATCTACACGCTAATACACACTATACTCATTGCCACACAATGCTGATGTTGTTAACATTAATAATTTGAGAACAAAGTGTAACAATGATAATACTTTGCACAGTTAGATGTGATATGAGCTAACCGATCATTAGATTTAATCACCGTTGGTAGCACGATTTATTGTAATGCTTTTTTCCTCAGTTGGTCAGAACAAACGTGGCAGACTTGTTACTTACTTGTTCAGATGGCAATATACAGTGAAAATTCTGATGTGGGTCATATATTCCAAGACGTAGTGATTGCGAAGTACAGTAAATATCCACACCGGTGCAGTGACTGACAACTACACGTTCACCTCAGAACATTAGATTCATCCGCGCTGGAGCCGTGCCGGAACACCGGATCACAAGCCCACGCACGCAAGATAATTCAGCAAGATTCCAGGTTTTCAAACATAGCGGGCGACAAAGAGGTAAAAGTTACGGACTGCAGCTTTAAGCAAAGTTAGCGGGCATAACTATAGGTCTTGTTTAAGAAAATGGTATCGGATCGGTATATGGGTTCAAGTACTTGCCGATACCATTGCCAGAATTTTTTGTGGTATCGGTGGAATTTCAGATACTAGTATCGGAATCGGAACAATCCTAAAGTCAACCACAAGTTTCTGCAATTTTTATTTAATTAAACTTTTTGTATTGTTTTGTTTTGTGAGAATCAACACTATGCCACAATTGTTTTTGAATGACTTGAATTAACTTGAATTTCTGAATCTGAAATATTTCTTTAACCCTCATGTTTTGTTGTGGTAATTTTGTCCCGCTTTTTTAAGAAAATGCCAGTTAATGTTATTGAATTGTACTAAAGCTTACTTTGCTCCCAAATGATATGACAACAAAAAAATTATAATTTTTGTACTTTAAAGGATCTTTGTCCCCCACCTTGTTAGACTTGGTGTTGGTCAAAAATTAAAGTTTAAAAAATTTAAAAATCGCTTATAAATCTCTCATTATGCTATATTATTTCCAAATTTTGGATACATCTTTTTAATAATGTTGATTTCTTTAAATTATAACAGGTTTTGTTTTTCTTTGTTGTTTTTTTTTTTTTTTGGAACTGATTGTTCGTAGGCCTCATGATCTGAGCTCAGTTTTTGAGTGACCCAAATTGACTAAATTAGTTTTTCAGCACAGCACAAGGGTTAAACTGCTTTATGCGCATACACCCTGATCTTGAAAGTGGCTTCTGCCTCCTTTATTTGATAAATACAAGCTGTAATCAAACCGTTTAGTGTCATCTTTTAATCTGACCTTGCACGGAGAGCTATTTCTAAACTACAGCTTGATGGAAAAGTGTAGTTTAGCACTAGGCTTGCAATGATATATTAACCAAACAGTGCCCCGATATGGTTTGTTTAACATTAACAGATGTTTAAGATAACATGTCATGACCTGTTTTCTAATACTTTCATGCGTACCGCTAGTTTGCAGAGCACCGAAATTGGCACACCATTTTTTTCTTTCTCAATCTTCACCCTAACAGTTTGACAACAGGCCAACAGACTGACAAAAACTGAGATAAAGCACAAATGTGTAGCTTCTAAAAAGAGAAAAATGTTACTGTAATCTTAACTTTTTAATGACTGAGAGAGAGAGAGGTTTTCTTATCTTGATCAGTTTTCTCTGTCACATTTTTGTGGTCAGATTTATTTTTCACATAAATTCTTCTTCTCATTATCTTCAGCCCACATTATTTCTTCATGGGAAATGCTCTCTTACCTTAATCATGTTATGCAACAGATGAAAGAGAAATGTCAAGCATTATTTGGTTAATGAGACATGTATTTTCCGACTTGATATAATCAAAACTCATATGTTTGCCAAATTACTCCTGAGGGTTCGATGGACTTTTACACAACCAAAGCACTGATATGTAAACATTTGCACAGATACCTCTGTCTCCTAAAAAGTTACACATTGACCACAAATAAGACACACATTAACTGAAGACACATTAACTTTCTTCCTCCTGCATCTGATTTTGAAAGCTGAGTTTGACGCAATCATATACGCAATCTCACTGAGATTTATATGTCCTTGATGGTAACAGACACATCAAGGCCTCCACCCGCCAACAAAAAAGCCCTCCCAGCTGAATGTAGCTCAGTGTGAATGAATCTATTGAGTATCTCTTAGGGTTTATAGTATTTCGCCTGAGACATACCAGCCTGGCTATGTCATTCGGCTAGACGGCTTGAAAGCAGACACACTGTACTTACAGAAGAGTGTCATCATGATCATAATATTCAGTAAGTAGTAAGTAAATATTTAGCAACACATAGCCCAAAACAACATGCGATACGCTTAATATAGGGACAATCATTTTAAGCAACCTGGGTTTGATGTTTTGCACAATAATGGCAGTTCACTTCTTGAAGAGACAAAAATATGTTTGTGTAAATAAATAAATAAATTAAATAAATATTTTTTCCTGTGATGCAAAGCAGAATTTTCAACATCATTACTCCAGTTTTCAGTGTCACATAATCCTTCAGAAATCATTCTAATTAGGGCTAGCAAGAAATCATATGGTTTTACTGAACAAAACTGTTAAAATACATAATGAATTATAAACAATAAAGCTAATGTAGATTACGCATAACAACAAAGGCCTGCAGGGGGGCCGACGGCCTGATGATTGTTTTTACACATTACTGTTTAATACTGACCAAGCACTATTTAATTCAAACGTACACTTAATCTTTAATATTTGGCCATTTCTTTATGACAGAAATGCTATAGCTGCTGTAATTAAATGAATATGTGGACATCAAACTGTGTAAACTCAGAGTGAGGGTTTGAGCTTTTATTTTGAAATCGCGATGTATTCTCCTGTGTTTGTGTAGATTTATAAATGATTTACCTTACAAATCTGATGAAATGGCGCATGTTGCGTTCCCAGATGGACGTTATAATACACACAGAGATGAGTTTGAGACGCTCCACGTGTAAATTATACAGTTTCTGTGGAACTACTGTGAACGGAGCCGCTGTGAGACGCATAAACTTAACCTACACGCATGTTAATAATTAAAGAGCATATACTGTGTGAACTGCATCGCATATAATTATTTAATTAAATCATAGCGTTTATGAATTCACAATTATGCTTAATTATCATTTTTAAATGGGTTTAATATATCGTGCAGCCTTGGAAAATAGTCCAATAATGTGTTTTATGGATTCCAGTCCGTGAAATGCTCCACTTCCGGTATTTTGCCGGTTAGTCGACGCGAACAAAATTATGTTGACGATTTTTAATAATCGACTAGTCGCGACGAATCGACGAATCGCACCAGCCCTAATTCTAATATGCTGATTTTCTGCTCAAGAAACATTTCTTATTATCATCAATAATAATAAAAAAAAATCTGTTTAACATTTTGTGAAAATCATTATATGTTTTTCAGGATTCTATAATGAATAGAAAATTCCACTATGTATTTTAAATGAAAAACATTATTTTAAATAAATAAATATATTTTTTTAGTCTTTACGATTACTTTTGATAATATTAATGCATCCTTAAATATATGAATTTCTTTTAAATTAGTGTTCTGCCCATTGTTTATAAACACTCTATTATATTATTTTCTATATTTCTACATTATATTTTAATATAGTATATACAGGATAGAATATATAAATGTATAAGTAAATATATATAATTATATAAAATTGTATATATAATATAGAATATAGATAAATAAATATAAATAAAATGATTTATATATATATATATATATATATATGTATATGTATATGTAAAATATATACAGTATATATATATATATATATTATTTCCCCCACTGTCTAAATGTAGCCATTGGTAATAAAACCTAGGAGACTTGCCAATATCTTTACTATATCATAGTGCACATCCCAGAATGCCTGTGCAGATAAGACTGAGGGAGTCTGTACATATTCATGCCAGGCCAAACAGGGAGAGACTCTTTTCAGAACTCTCTCTGGGAATTTGTGCTCTCCTCAGTATTTGTAATGATACCAATCTGTAATTGCAGCATTCTTCCTCTGTGCCCCATAAGGAGTAAGTTATTTCATTTTGCTGTGGGCGGAGCAGAGGCATTTGCAGTAGCACCAAAATCCCTTTTTTGGTCATATCTGTGCTAGATGAGATCAGAGGCCAGTGAAGACTATGAAGTTGTTCACATCGAATCATCATAACTGTTCGACCCTCAACCTTGTGCTGTTTGGCTAGCGCCTCCGTACGGCTGGAATCTTTGAGCAGAAAACTTCTGAAATAAACCTCCTACACAGCTTCTGCCTGTTACATCCTCTTGTTATTTGTGTCATGAGCTGCTGTAAAGATTTCCAGAAGTTATTTTCTAATTCAAATGTAGTCTGAACATCTTTTTATATCTGACAGAGCTGATTTTATTTAAACTACAACACGACACAAATAAAAGCCGAATTGGCTTTTTTGCTTTCATAATGTAACTTTAGTTTATCTTGATGACCCTGGTCAAGTCTATAAAGATAACACAATCTCTTTTTTAATGAAGATATACATTGAAGTTTTCCATAGGGTGTCATAGGCTGCCAATGAGAAAGAGAGAGATACATATGTGTAAAAAAAAAGATAAATAAATAGATATATTTACAATAGTAAGTGATAATGGCCTGGAATGGAAGTGAGGATGTGCTGACAGCTTATCAACACCACAGTTTCAACAGCACTATCATCAAGGAGGTCACTGTGGGGTAATGGACACTTGTGAGACACAAACACACTTGAAGAAATATGAGGAACTCCAAACGACAGCTACTTATCATGAACACCAAGGATGTCACCAAATATTTAAGACTGGAAGGGGGGCAAATGTAAATGTTATTGGAATAATTAACCCAGTAATGATATTTCTGTCGTTATTTGCTTGTCATTTCAAACCCAGGCTGTTATTTCAGTCTGTGGAATACAAATGGAGAAATTTTGGAGAATCTGTTTTGGGAAAACTATCCTGTCATTTTGACCCAGACAGGATTTCCTTTTACCGAAAATGCTAGTTAATGTTATCATATTGGACTAAAACATTCTGATGTTGCTCACACAGGGTATACAACTTGGGGGATTTTTCCCAACTTCACTCTTGAAAATATTTTTTTTTTATTGGCATCAGTGTTTCTATAAACAACCTTAAACATCAATGGAACCTTTCAAATGCAGTTAAACAAAAAAAGGTTCTTTAGATTTCTAAAATGTTCTTCAAAATGGTTCTTTTAGCAACTGCTCACTGAAAGGTTCTTTGGGGAACCAAAAATGGTTCTTCAATGCATCACTGCAAAAACACCTTTTTGGAACCTTTATTTTTAAGAGTGTTTGTTACCAGACTACAAAAAATATAATACATTTCTTGCTATATAGTTATATTGTATTAAATAGTGGTCGACCGATATTGGTTTTTTGACAGCCGGTGCCGATATCTTGGAAAGCAGGGTGGCCGATGGCTGATATAAAGCCGATATAATTTTAATTAATATTGAAGACATTTTAAATAATTTGAAAATGGATTAAAAATAAATGTGTAAAATAAATGTACTTTAGATGACAAAGTATTTTTCACAAATAAATTAATATTTAATAATAATATAATGAAAAAGGAAGTAAACACTGTAGTCTTCACAAGTCTTCAATCTTAACTTGTTTTCTTTCAATTAGCACAAGTTTTGTATTTCTTCTTGGAACTCATTGATCGTAGACCTCATTTGATTTAAGCTCATGAACATTATGCATACTGCCAAAATTATTCACAAAGTTTTTTTTTACTCAAAAACTGAGGTCAATAAGTTCAGATCAATGAGGCTTACAACCAAACCATTCAGTTCCAAAAAGAAATACGAAACCTGTTTTGAAAACAAGTTGACAAAAAGATTTATTAATTTATGGATGTAAATATAGCAATCATTTTTGACTGGGAACAGCAAATTACGTAAAGGATTTTCAGCACAGTAAGGTTAAGAATCGGTCATTGAAACATGATCAACCACTGACCTAATCTTGCTTAGTTATGTCATAGAGTACCGATATAAAGGTGAATTGAAGTTCACAAGGTAAATTTCTGTAACCATTCAAAGTAAGCGGCTTTTATTTTGATGGGTGATGGATGTGAATGACGTAAGTTAAACAGAGTCAGTAGTTCAACTCTGTCACCACGCCATCAATATGAGCAGCTAAAATAGAATTATCATCCACCGTCATAGGTGTAAGGAGTGCACTGTGATGCTATAATCTTAATGCTTTTTAAAACTTTAGATCAATTTTTTTTTTATATATATATATATAGATATTTTCTGAAGTGAATTAGAGTAAGGTCTGAATGCCTAACCCCTACGTACCAGCTATAATAAACAGTGTGGCATGCCTTAGCAAACACCACTAGTTATTTTGAGATTTCCTGGGCTGTACAAAACATTAAGAAAGATCTGTTTTTGTTTAGGGCGTGTAGGTAGATTATGCAGCTTAAATCGGGGTACTTTAGACATGTGGATGGTCCATTCAGTTCTCTTCAAATGAGCATTATTTGTTCAGCGCTCTTCTAAATGATTTTAAAGCGATGCAGCTGTATATGACGGCGACAGGAAGCTGGTCAAACTGGTCACTTGAGACACTGATTTCACAGTGACCTCTCATTAACCCTGTTTTTCTGAAGCCCTTTTATTGATGCTCCTGGAACTTCCCCACACCCATTCGGCTGTGGAAAAGACCCATATCAGCCCTTTTTTCCATTGTTAGAAGCAATGGTAAAACAAACTATAAAGTTACAACACCCAATTTATCAGAGGTAACAGTGCATTCCACCACAGAGGCCCTTAATAGGGGGCAGGGAAGTTTGGAGTATCCTGTGTTGTCTGTGTGCATGTATGTGCAAGTAATAAAAGTAGAAATAAAAAGTAGTAATAAATTTAGTTATAACATTTATAATTGAAAAGACTCATCAGGAATCATTTAAATAGTCATAAAAATTAGTTTAAATTGTTACTTTTCACTTCTTTGTAATAATCTGTGATTTTTCCTTTTTTTTCAGTGTATTTATTTCTATTTCCATTTCTTTGTAAGCCAAATGAGAAAAGGGTATTTTGTGTTCTTTTGATAATTCAGCTTATAACCAAGAATACAATTCAAGAGCCGACTAGGAAACTTTATTTTATAGTTACTGCAAGTTGTAAACTCCCTCGAGTGTGGTTACTAAAATGCTGTATAATAATCTCAAGAAAATGAAGTGTAATTTTGGCTGAAGGGCTCCTCCCACTACCGTTTTATATATAGCTCTCTGAATGAGCTCACTCGTATTCCCCTATATACGTTGGCCAGAGTTTTGTTTCCATGTCACCACAGTCTGGTTTTGATTTGTTTTTGGTTGCCATGGCTACACTGGTTAAAATTATGTTGGGTTTTCCCCCTACATTAAAAACGGATGGTTGGCTGCATGCTGTTTGCCACATTATACTCTGAATCTTAAACGCACATGGGAAAGTCTAACGGCCATCTTGTGGTCTTTCAATCAACAGTTTTTTTTCTTACCTTGTTTTCTTAAATACGTTTTGGAGATTTCGAGCTGCCCAGACCTGATACTTATCGTACGACTGGCTGAGAGAAATTTCTGGAAGATTGAAGGTCTTGCTCAGTTATATAAACACTGATGTACCAAAAATACTATGCGAATACTGTGTTTGGGATGCAATAGGTTAGTGCTGCTTTTAGACCAAACTCACAAAAGTGCAAGGATGGTCAAGAAAAGTTTTGAATAACTGCACTTTATAACTGTTTATAATTTGGCATTTTTGTTCTGAGACACTAACAAATGAAGTTTCAAACCATTTTGACACTTAAACAGATAAAGTATAAGCAAATGTACCATTGGGTATCATTGTAGAGCTGTACTTAGCATCTTTAAGAATAGTTTAAACATTGAAATATCGTCAAAGTCTGCTTTAGAGGAAGAATGGGGTAATGTCCACCCGATTACATAAAAGCAAGCGTATGTTCAGGAATGGGGAGTGTGGCTCAGGTTTTATGAAAGCTGCACCTGTGAGGGATATCTGGAGGTAATCTCCTGTCCGAGGAGAGCAGACATGAGGAATGGGACTTATGTGGGATTCAAAGGATCATATCACTCTCTCTCTCTCTCTTTATTGTTTCTGCTGTGAACTCTTTCCCTATCCTGCTGTTGTTTCCTTCTTTTGACAGGAGCATCTTCTACTGTAGGTACAAGTGGCTATGTATGAAGGAAAGTCAAATATGGGAGACTGTCGAAACTTAAGCAACAGGCTGTGTGAGCTGAGTTATATCTCATAACCGGTCTTGTGAAATCAAATAATAATAAAAAAATCAACAGTGATGCTTGCAAGGGTAATAAAATGAGTGAAAAAAAATCTCATTGAATTATACTGAATGAAGCACCAGATCCATTTTTAGGGACTAAATAACATAGAGACACGACTGTGGGTACTTTTAACTTGGGATAGTAAGAAACCAGCTTGCAACCACCCAAAACAACCAACTGAATGTATTAGCAACTGAATGTAAAAAAACAACCAACTGAATTTACTAGCAACAATACAGCAAAATGTTTGAACAACATTACCAATAAGCAACCAGAATGTAAGGCCATCACAACAAACTCGCACCTACTTTTGCATGGCCAAGCACCACTGTTTCTATAAAAATGTAAACTATCCAGTTAATTTGTAGCATAAGTCTCTAATAGCTCATTTATGCAGTGACCACTTTGAAAATCTAAGGGGGTGTAAAGGAAACAGAAAATACCCATACAAGGGCATTTACGTGCATTCCAAGCGCCCTGGGAAGCATAAAAAACAAATATTGATGTGCAGTAGTGAGTCACTGTTCAGAAGGAATGCAGGACCTTCCCAGAATTATGGGAAACGGAGGATGTCCAATTAAAATGACCAATGCAAAAGGAAAAAAATGCAATGTCATGAGACTGTACAGAGTTGGTACCAAGATTTTAACACACTCAAGTATACGTCTATACAATGACTGTACTGGCATTGATTATATTCTGTATTGTTCAGTTGCTGTTTTGCTGAAATGCAGTGGCAACAAAAGCGTTTTGTGTAACTGTCTGGACAGAATAAAAATGAGTTTGAGTGGGCAGCACAAAGTGGGATTCGTCATAGCATGTGACCTTAGCAAAGTCTTTTTCTTTCATCTATTTAATAAGGCTTGAAAAGAAGGACATCAGTGCACTGGAATACAAAGAATTACTTCAAACTCTGTGCATGCAAATTAAGCTGAATATTTTTAGAACTCTAGATTTTTATTTAAAGGCTTAGATAGCTTTTTTAATACTCTACTGATGCAAATTTGAAGAAACTTGTATATTTTATAACTCCACGGAAACTTCATCTAGGTCATTTTGGCCTGCGTGGATCATTTTGCAGTCCAGCCACACTTTTCCATCCACAAATGTCTGCGTTGACATCGTCATCTGCAAACCAACTGCCTTTTCCTCTGAATAGGCTTCTCCAGCCGTGACGAAGGAGGATTTGAGTGGAAACAGTGCTTCACAGTTAGCCGCAAATTCCCGCTTTTACAGGCCCACAGTGGAACATTCTATACTTAGTCCCTGTTCACTGCCACTTGGTCTTTTATTTTTCAAATCAGTTCATGGGGTTCGCCTCCATTTATCTGTATAAAACTGATACTAAAATATCCCAAAAAGTTGTAAATAAGTGGATATTTAACTTAAAAAGAAGAAAACATGGCATGAAGCCTTGGTTACCAGTACCACACATATTGGTAATTCCACCCTGCTAACTAAAAAAATACTTAAAAAAATGTATAGATGGTCTGTGCGATTGGGAGATTAAGATGAAGCATTCTGACCTAAATGCTAAACACATCAATTGTTTTCTGTATTTCTTCTAAATCGCCTCCCGAGAATTCCCTCCCGTGTCTTGGAGGCAAAATGCTGATACTGTAGTTTCCAAAAATTAACATTGTTTAGTTTGGCAGCTTTCAATTTCTCACTTAGACATATTTCCAGGAAAGATTACCTGTCAAGTGTTCATTCTAAAAAGATAAGGGTAATCACTCATTTCTTTTAACACCTCACTAGTGTAATCAACCACAAAAAGTAGACCTGTCAAGACAAGGGAGCTTAGCTTATATATTTATTGTTGGTAGGTTGATTGTTAGTTGTTAGTTTGAAGTACAAAATAAGACCTTCATTTTGTTTTCATTTTGCTCTTTCATTATGAATGACTGTTGGAATGTTTTTGTGAAATCAGACACTACTTACTGTTTTCTTTTACTGTGATAACATGTTGAAAATGCTTATTAGATCCTGAGGGTCCAGTTTGTCATAACTTGAAAATGAAACTTTGACTGTGGAAACAACCATGTTTGAATAGAGATACACTGTATGGGTTGAATTAAGAGAGCGGTGCTTTCCAACAACGTGTTCATATTCTGATTCAAGGAAAATACTACTGAGTTTAATTTTATTTTATTCAAAATATTCATAGTGGTTTTTGAGATATTGGCAAGTGCTGTTGTCTTTCATGAACAGTAATGATCTCATGTTTGTTTATATCACTTTTTGATTGTACTTGAGCTGGAGGACACAATTTCTCCATCCACTAGTGTCTGGGTGACAGTCTGTAATGTTGTGCTGATGAATTCTTTCTCTAATCTGCAAAATATTTTATTAACATCAAGATCAAGTTTTCTAAAGAACAAACAGGCATGTTCAAAATGTATGATACAAAAAGTATAAAGCTCACGTTCGTTCTTCTCCATCCAGAAGTCTCCTGTAGGTGGCTATCTCAGCTTCTAGCTCCATCTTGATGTTGAACAGGGCCTGATACTCCAGTGTCTGACTTTGAATGTTGGCACGCAGCTGCTTAAACTCAGATTCTCTCAGCAAAATTATGCCATTGTATTGCTCCACCTGCATCCCATATCGCAATTTTGTTTCATTCAGGGCTTCTTCCATTGATGCTCTCTGTAAGAAAAGTAAAAAATAAATGAATGCTCATGAGAAATGTTCAAAAGTGGAGTGCTGCATCAAGGTGTCCGGGCAGAATCTCTTACATTTCCAATCAGAGACTGCAGCTTTGTTTCCAAAAGCTGCATCTGCCTGCGGCTCACGCTGACTTGTGTTTTGGCTTCTTTCAATGCTTCCGCATTCTCAGTCACTTGAACCTGTACAACGGTGATCTGTGCAAAAAAAGAAAGAAATGTAATTCTCTGTTGTCTTTAGAACATGAATAATGTGTAAAGTCTACAAAGAGAAATTATGCCCCACTTTTGATTCATGCCAAGTTTTCAGTTCCTCCTGGTTCTTTAGAACAATCTTTTCATAATTGTCTCTCATCTCCTCCATGATCTTTGCCAGGTCCTGTCCCTTAGGAGCATCAACATCCACCTGCACTCCTGACCGGTTTATTTGATTATATAGTTCTGACACTTCCTAAAAATTGTGAGATTAGAGGTTCCACAGGGTTATATCTTGGGTACTCTCCTGTTTGTGAACTACTGCACTCTGATCTATTGTAATTTAATATACATTTTTATTTATGTGTAGTATAATCAAATGCATTTACCAGTTGATGTTGTTTCTTTAACTCGATAAGCTCCACTTTCAGTCCTTCAACGTCATTTACCAGATGCAGTTGTGCCACATTGGTGTCATCCAGCATCTTTTTCAATGCATTTATGTCTGCTTCAACATACTGTCTTAGCTGTAGCTCATTTTCATACCTATAGACACATTACATTAATGGGAATTGTTGTTTCTTAAAATTGCTAGTCAGTGGCATGTTGCATTAAGGGGGTCGGGGTGTGGTGTTAGTCACTGGACAAAAACTTGACCCAAGATGAATCGCTAATATGTTTGGCTCGTTTTCCTGGAAAAAGAAAGACTCTATATTTTAAATGTATATATCTGCTGCAAGTTTATATTGTCCAGCTTGCACATATGCATAAATTTCTTTACATATAGATGGGCTCAAAGGTAATAGACATGGAATAAATCCCACAAAACATACATTTATTTCATTGAGTCTTTAAAACCAACTTACTTGACCCTGTAGTCATCGGCAGCCAACTTGGCATTGTCAATTTGAAGACTCACATTTGCATTGCTCATTACCATCTCCAGGATCTAAATGGACATAACCAAAAAAGGTACAATAAAGTCTATTGTTAGTTCTTTATCTAAGGGCACTATAAAGAAGCTGCTTCTCAAGAATCAATTACATGCCTTACTCAAGGGCACGTTCAAAGTCCAGTTTTTGAGTCATCCTTACTTTGAACTGAACCTGCAACCCGTGCAATACACCCAATTCGCATTATAGTAATGTGCAAGCATTAATGTCTAATTAAAATTAAAGCAAAATCATAATTTAAGGGTAGCATGTGCTACACATCTATGAAAAATGTTGTGGATGTCATTGGACAATAATTTAGTACACAGGACAAAATTGTTAGAAACTAGTATTCCAATGGACAGAAAATACCTCTTTGCGTAATTTCTCAAGGGTGGCTTGGAAGTGACTGTAGTCCTTAGTGTCTGGACCTTTTTTTTCCAGAACCTGGTGGATTTTCACCTCCAGCTCACTGTTGGCCTTCTCCAAGCTCCTAACTTTCTCCAGGTAGGAAGCGAGACGTTCATTCAGGATTTGCATGGTAACCTTTTCATTTCCAACATTTCCAACAGTCCCCATTTGTACAGTAGTAGATCCAAAGATGTCCTTAGAATAAGAACTCCTATTCCCAGCACTTCTCCAAGAGTAAAATGTGGGTCTTAGCATGCTGCGATCCTCTGAGGACATTCTATAAATTATTTTAGTCTGAACACTGACGTTTTGCATTTTGCTAAATTTTCTTCAGAGAAGAGATATTTAATTAAAATGAGACCAGATGCAACTGCTGGTTATGAGGGGTATGAGATTTTTATGGTTTTGCAGTTCACAAGTAGTAGACACATTTCTATTATCTTTAGACTCTGGACTTCCACCCCACCTACTGCTTAGTGTTATGGTAGTATTAACTGGGTAATGAAAATTGAATTAATTTCTTTATGTAGGACACAAAATAAGATATTTAGAAAAATGCAAAAGTGTTTGTTTATTTATTTTGTCAGTACAATGAAAGTCAGTTCAATCTGAGGTTCCACAGGGTTATATTTTGGGCCCCCTAATATTTGTGAGCTATAAGGAACTTTGGACTAAACGGTACTATTTTGGACTATTTTGGACATTCATTGTGTGGACAAAACACATTTGAAACATTCTTTAAAGTATCTTCTTTTGTGTTCTGCAGACGGAAGAAATTCACATATATTTGGGACAACAAGAGGTAAGTAAATGATTTGGGCATTTTTGGGTGAACTATATCCTACTCACCTGACCTCACTTGGTACTTTTTGAGCAATATGTCTTTTAGAATCCATTTCAATTTGGGAAGATCTTATTTCAGATAAGTCCTAACATTGACAACCTGTATAAAATTGTTATGTTCATTACAACATCGTACAGCTGTCTGCAATAATACATGACCAAAGTCAAGCCTCTTTTTCTGTTCTCACGCTAGCTTTGAATGACTCTGACAAATCACAGTGGCTGAAATAAATATCAAAGATGCCGACTTCCACAGCTAAATTTCTTATCACAACTGATATTATTTACAATCCCAATTCCAAAGTTGGGACGCTTTGTAAAATGCAATAAAATCAAGACTCTATGATTTTGTTAATTCTCTTTAACTTTTATTTAATTGAAAAAAGTACAAAGAAAATATTTCCAAAGTTTTCATTGACTGACGTAAATGTATTTTGTAAATATGAAAAAAAAATTGTTTTTGACGGCTGCAACACACTCCAAAAAAGTTGGGAAAGAGGCATGTTTAGCACTGTGTCACATCAACCAATGAGTTTCATTGACAGTCATACAACGTGGTTGTCTTCCTTTCTTGTTTTTTTTTGTGAAGACCCAAGCCATATTTAGTTCTGCAGTATTTCTTATCTAATGTTCACATAACCTCCAATTACATATTTTATTAACGCACACACAAACACACACGTATATATATATATATCTATACATATGTGTGTCTATCTATCTATCTATCTATCTATCGTGATTTATAGTGAATATATATATATATTGTGGCGGGAGGAGCCAACGACAGACACAGTGGGCGTGGCGTCAAGCCTCGGAGAGGTTTTTATTAAACAATATTTAAAATAAAGTGTCCAAAGGGGGAAAAGTGTCCAAAATAAACGGGGATCTGGTGTCCTCGTCGTGCTGCGGGGCTGTGCAGGAGGGCAGTGTTCAGGAGGGAAGGGTCCAGGTAAGGGGCGGAGTCCGGCGGCCGCACGCGCTCCCGTCTGGAGGTCCCGGGGCGCGGGTGACGGCGGCTTCTGTGGCGGCTTCGTCCAACTCCTTCATCCCCGGGTGCTCGACGGGATTCCACGGCCCGGCGTCCTTGCCCGACGGCCGTATCGCGGGTGCAGTGTCGGCCGGACTGCGGGTCCGGCCGCTCGCGTCTCTGGCGGCGGCAGGTAGTTCCCTCTACGCTCCCTTTCCTGGACCCACGAGGACACCAGCGTGCATGCACGGGGAAGAGACCGGTCTCCCGAGGAGAGGCGCGCTCGGCGTTTAAACGGCGGCGGTGATGAGGCTCCATTCACGTCAGGTGCGCCTCATCACACGCCGCCAGCCCTGCGTGTTCAGCGCCCCTCCTCTCTCACACACCCACTCCCGTCGGGAGCCTGGTGAAGGGCGGCGAATACGGGACGGGGTGGTGATGATGGACAGGGGGGAGGCAGCCGACTCGTCACATTCCCCCCCCCAAGCGACATCCCCGTCCGAGGGTCGCCGCCCACGCAGGAGTGCTACCTTCCTCAACCAGGCTCCAGCGGTCGGAGTGGGCGGGGCAGGGATTCCTCTCCGGGCAACGCTCCCTCTCGCACCGCGCCGGAGCCGGGACAGAGAAAGCGGGTTTTAGTTGACAGCCTCAACCAACCACGGGGTAATGATGACAAATAGACAGAATGTCACTTACCCCATTGGTGGCTGGGAGGCTGTCCCCGTCCTTCCTCCGTCCCCGTACGGGCTCTACGGCTTCTTGCGAGCGAGAGGGGATGACGTCATCAGATGTTGCCCAACTGTGCTGTCTAGGCTCCGCCTGCCTGCATTCTCCACCACTGTGGCGGGAGGAGCCAACGACAGACACAGTGGGCGTGGCGTCAAGCCTCGGAGAGGTTTTTATTAAACAATATTTAAAATAAAGTGTCCAAAGGGGGAAAAGTGTCCAAAATAAACGGGGATCTGGTGTCCTCGTCGTGCTGCGGGGCTGTGCAGGAGGGCAGTGTTCAGGAGGGAAGGGTCCAGGTAAGGGGCGGAGTCCGGCGGCCGCACGCGCTCCCGTCTGGAGGTCCCGGGGCGCGGGTGACGGCGGCTTCTGTGGCGGCTTCGTCCAACTCCTTCATCCCCGGGTGCTCGACGGGATTCCACGGCCCGGCGTCCTTGCCCGACGGCCGTATCGCGGGTGCAGTGTCGGCCGGACTGCGGGTCCGGCCGCTCGCGTCTCTGGCGGCGGCAGGTAGTTCCCTCTACGCTCCCTTTCCTGGACCCACGAGGACACCAGCGTGCATGCACGGGGAAGAGACCGGTCTCCCGAGGAGAGGCGCGCTCGGCGTTTAAACGGCGGCGGTGATGAGGCTCCATTCACGTCAGGTGCGCCTCATCACACGCCGCCAGCCCTGCGTGTTCAGCGCCCCTCCTCTCTCACACACCCACTCCCGTCGGGAGCCTGGTGAAGGGCGGCGAATACGGGACGGGGTGGTGATGATGGACAGGGGGGAGGCAGCCGACTCGTCACAATATATATATATATATTCACTATAAATCACGATAGATAGATAGATAGATAGATAGATAGATAGATAGATAGATAGATAGATAGATAGATAGATAGGTATTCTTAAATCACATGACATGGAATTGTCATATAACTTTAATGAAGGAAAGACAATGCAAAGATTTGATAAAAGTGTCTTTTATTTGAAAGGACAAGACATGATGACAACAACACAACATAAAAACAAAATGGGACAATTAATGATCATAAACAATCATTGTCATAAAAATATGTAATAAAGCTTCAATAGCGTTCTTTGAACTTCAACTCAATTTAACGTCATTAAAATGTTAAATTTTTTGTTACAATTTTTAAGTTAGTGTTGAAATGTGCTAGTTAAATCTCATTGCATATGTGCTCTGAGACACTTACAATAAGGCACTTTGGACTAAATAAATATCTAATGTGTTAAGTCCGATATGTCTTTAGATCATTTTATTATTGGCCCATGGGGTTTTTTCTGATGTGTTGCAGAGGTTGAACTGAAATTTGATGTTCAAAGTTTCCTTTCCTTGGTTTCTGTGCTTGAAGACACCACCTTCCCATCCACCAGCGTCTGCGTGACAGTCATCACTTTTACCTTCTTTTGCTCATCAAGAGCATCCTGGAGCCTGCATAAGAAAACATACCTGTTACCCACCATACAAAACAAATACTCTAGCAAACCTAGCCACAAAGTTTTAAAACCATATTACATGTCTATACACAAATGGTGAACTGCTGTGAAAAATCTCGATATGCTTCAGAAGACAACTTACTTGAAGTCTCCACCGTCCAGAAGTCTCCTGTAGGTGGCAATTTCTGCCTCCAGCTTCATCTTGATGTTCAGCAGAGCCTCGTACTCCTGTGTCTGTTGCTGGATGTTGTTGCGCAATTGTGTGAGCTCACCCTCCAGTTGCATGAGGACGGCGTTAAGGCTCTCGATCTCCATGTTGTAACGCATTTCTGTGTCCCGAAGAGTGGCCTCCAGTGATCCTTTCTGAAAAACGAAACAAAGAGAGCCCAAAAGTTTGAGCAAACTTCACTGAGAGAAAATCAAAATGTGATACTTTAAATAATACAGCTAATTTAATAAAAGCATTAGAAAGACCCGATGGAAAATGGCAATGGCTACAAGTAAACAAACTCACCAGGTTCTTCTGTGAATCCAGCTCGATCTCCAATGTCTGAATTTGTCTGCGAAGTTCGTTGACTTCTGTACGTGCACCCTGGAGGGCCTCTGTGTTCTGGGTGACTTGTACATGAATCTCTGTGATCTGGAGAGAGCATAACATTTCACATTAGCCGCAAAATAGTGGTATTAATGTGCGACATTAACAAGACTCGATTTCAAGAAAATTATTGTCTTTTAGAATATACCTGAGATTCGTGCCAGGCCTTCAGCTCCTCTTGGTTCTTCAGGGCCATCTTCTCATACTTGGCTCTAATCTCCTCCATGATCTGGGCCAGATCATGTCCTTTAGGAGCATCAACATCCACCTGCACTCCTGACTGGGAGATCTGGTTACGAAGCTCCATTACCTCCTGTTGGGTGGAGACACCATAAAAAAACCTTAAAGTAACACCCATAATGGATTATGAGGTAGACAAATGTTTCCAGATGTGCTAATGTCCAAATGTGTCAGATGTGCACTCACATTGTCATGGTTCTTCTTAAGGAAGATGAGCTCTTCCTTGAGGGCCTCAATCTCGCTTTCAAGGTTCATGCGGTTCATGTTGGTGTCATCAATGACCTTTCTCAGGCCAGCAATGTCAGCTTCCACACCTTGGCGGATGGACAGCTCAGATTCATACCTGCAGGCACAACAAAGATCAATGGGTCGCTCTTCTAGGAAATCAGGAAATTTCCCATGAGGTCAAAATATTTGTTATAGTTCACATTTTTGTTACTTACTTGACTCTGAAGTCATCAGCTGCCAGGCGGGCATTATCAATCTGGAGCACTAGACGGGCATTATTCGAGGTGGCATCAAAGATCTACAACCAAAACAGAAATCACTTGATTGAATCAGTCAGGAAACCACCATTGAACAATATAATGTGCAACTATGACACATAAAACATCACCTAACTGTGATATATAATGTGTAAATCACATGGTCACTGTGTACCAAGCTTCAGTACCATCTTCTGCTCTAATGTCTTAGTTTGCTTAGATAAGACCTACTGGAGGACAAAGTTCATTTCACAGTCTGTTAGATAATCATTAACCAATAGCCATGTTGGAAAAGCAGCTAGTGTCTGTTTGACGGTTGTAAATTAAGCTGTATTGCAAGAAGAACAGGACTTGAGCAGGATTTCCTGTTTTTTTTTTTTTTTATCCTAATGTGTTTTTTTTTTGTAAATGCTGTCCATGTTTGCAAGCCAGCATATTCTGGCATCATTGTAAAGGTTGTAGACATATAATAGTTTAACACTAGTTAACTCAACATATTTTCCATATGCTAATGGCTGTTGGCTATGTATCTGTACTAACAATTGTAAAATAAATAAGTTATATTTTATTATATATATTTTATCATTTACTGTGCTTTTAAACTGTAAATTTATTTTCAGTGCCAGATGTCATTTATCTATTCATCAGGCTAATCTCATGGCTAATTTGTAACTGTAAGAAACCCTGATGAATATGACTTTAATTCTTTTAATTGAATCTACCTGTCACTTTACTGCATAGTCACTGATGAATGAAAAATCAATCATTCTGATAACACTGCCTAGTTATCAGTGACATATTAGCTTTAAAGTTCAGCTTCAAGATACAGTTGGTGTGAAACTGACTCTAATCAGTATTTTATCTGCTTTATGAACTTCTTTTCAAGAGAATGTGGACTAGCACTATACAAGTAGCTATGAATGAAGCTAGGAATATCTCTGCCAAAGTCTCACAGCTGGTTGCATTTTGCACTGTCTGAACTCTCAACTTTTCCATTTCCCTTATGACACAGACAGACTCTAAAACATCTCAGATCCCAGAGTTTCCATACACAGGGAATAAATAAGCATCTGGATGTGTAACAGGGCAAGAAATAAATACAGGATGGAAAGGCTTATTCACTGGAATACCAGACTGCCATCCCGCAGAGACTGAGCCTCCCTCCCCCATGCCTTCCCCCTGTTTTTAGTTTCACCCATGGTTTATTTTTTGGTTCTCTGCCTATCAGTGCTGGCCATCAGTAAACTCTCATTCAGCTCTTTAAGCTTTAAATGACAAAGTTTCTGTCCTGAAACCCAATAAATGTCCACTAGACTGTTAATAAACACAAAGCAGCACAATTAGACTGTCACATTAAGTTCTTTATAGATGTTGTAAATTTTCTCTAGACTTCTCCCATTCAAACTCACCTTCTTGCGCAGATCATCAACGATGGGCTGGAAACGGCTATAGTCGTGCACATCAGGACCTCTCTTCTCCAGGGCCTCGCGGATCTTCAGCTCCAGCTTGCTGTTGGCCTGCTCCAGGGTCCTCACTTTCTCCAGGTAGGAGGCCAGACGGTCATTCAAGTTCTGCATGGCCATCTTCTCGTTGCCCATGATCTCACCTGTGGATCCAGTGGCACTCACTTGGATGGAGCTGGACATTGAAGGAAGTCCAACTCCACTGCGGACACCTGAGTAGGAGGCAGAGGAGATTCTGGTTCCTTGACCTCCAGCGCCACCGTAGATGCTCGCAGCCCGGTAAGTCGGCACGTTGGTGGTACGCTTGATGGACATCTGGGACACCGGCATCTGGGAGGTGGAGGAACGCACACTGTAGCTTGTTCTTAAACTCATGGTCGCTAAAGTGAATGAACAGATGAGTGATTGAAGGCCTGGAGAAAGGTAGATCTCAGTAACACAGCCAGAAGAGTGCACAGGGCATGAGGGACACTCTCAGGCTTTATGAGCTGTTCCAAGAACTCCCGCCCCCAAGCCCCTCCCTTCAGCCAATCACATTCCTCCATGTCTAGAGTGTGGTTTTGTGACTGGATTCCTTTAAGAAGTTTGTTATTACAAGTGGCTCCGTTTTTCCTCTCTGAAATTAGACAAAAATGTTTTTGACATCTGGATTTTTTTTTAGAGTTTTTAATCAGTCTTATTATTAACATTTTAAGATGTAATATGAGCATGAAACATATATGATAAAGATCTGCTAAACTAAAAAGAACAACTTAACATTACAACATTACAACTGTTAACATTACAATAAAGTTTTATACATCAGAATTAAGAAATCCTATAGTTAACATGAAATTAAAATGAACAATACTTTAAAGCTTTTATGAATTTAGGTTCATTTTAATTTATAAATATGCAAATTTTTTTGCTTTAAGTTGTATACATGAATATTACTCAATGTATTATGAAAGAACCTAAATTAACAATGAACAATAGTTTAGTCACCTAGATTAATAAATGCTGCAAAAATTTGCAAATTGTTAGTTTGTGATACCTAATACATTAACTAACGTTGACAGTGTTACCACTTAGTCACACAACTTCTGTTTAGAAGTAAATTTAATTTTCCGATTAGAAAAAAAAATGTATATGATGTAGTATAAAATTTGCTGGTGCTATTGAGTAACTCTTCCATAGAGTCCAAACTTGTTAGACACTCATATTGAGAAATCATTATATTTTGCAATTTGTCGACTCATTTCTTTTACTGTAAGTAAAGAAAGAGTTTCATGTTACAGCTGGCTATCTTTCTTATCTTTCTCATCTTTTTCACTTAACCAGTGCACTGGAAAAACTGGAAAAAATGAACAGAGAAAATAGGGTTAGTCTATCACGATTTTCTAGTTGTGATATCCGATCACCGAAAGGATTTTCCTGACTGCCACGCCTGCAAAAGGATGTTTGAACAAAGGAACAATTAGTCTGGCTCCTGAGTACACATACATGTACGGACAAAGAAATGAGCTAATCACTGAAACCTATCTGGACCCCCCTGTACCATTCACACATTGGATTAGATCCATACCTGTTTGAAATAAGCTTCACAAAGATGAGCTTCAGAAGAGAAAGCTGATACTGTGCCCACATTCCCAAAAGATTTCCTTTGGGTTTGTAGGTTGCATTATAATTTACAGGAAGAAATAGCTAACTTTGGAAATACACAAGAGATTTAAACTGCTCAAAAAAATGTCAGTGGTATAAAGGCTTTTATGTGTGTTTTCAAACACAGGACAAACTGGCCTTTTGTTTTTTGAAAAGCATTTTCCTATAAATTAATTCTGTGGGAATCTTAGGATCTCATAAACAGCCCTAAAACTGTCCCAGGCCAGTCTGAATAGAGCAAGGCTAGATTGTGTGAGCGTTTGGCCGTGTATGTGTTCTGTGGCGATCCTCCCTAATCCATTGTGTAGGAATGTGTTTGTTTGAGACTGGAAGGGCACAGGAGGAATTTGATGTGAAAGAATGCAGATCAATGTTGTTGAGCCCATTTCACAATCACAGGCTCTCAGTTTGCTGTTGTCTATTTATTTATACAAAAAATTATTATTTTTGCTGTATCAGTTTTTAAAGAGGCTATAAACTCAATAATGAATGAAGTAGTACTATTTTATGAAGTTTACTTGATTTTTATCTGAATAAAAACATTCAGACGTTTCTTGTATGGTACTATAATGGAATTATTTATCATTTTAATCATAATGTAGTGACTTTTTAAAATATTTAGGTAACATTTTAAAATAAGATCCCATTAGTTAATGGTAATTCATGCATTAACTTACATTAACAATAAGTAATACATTTGTTAAAGTATTTAATAATCTTTAGTTTTAAAAATTGTTATTTATTAAATTACTATTTATTATTGTTATTTAAAATTGTTTATTTTTAACAACTGTTCGTTGTTAGTTCATGATAGCTCTGGTCCAATAAATAATATTAACATATATACAACTTTTGATTTCAACAATGCATTG
This sequence comes from Barbus barbus, assembly GCF_936440315.1. Lineage (NCBI taxonomy): Eukaryota > Metazoa > Chordata > Actinopteri > Cypriniformes > Cyprinidae > Barbus > Barbus barbus. The sequence goes on from NC_136719.1 coordinate 8,693,705, forward strand.
GTGAATGTAGAAATGAACTAATATAGTTAAGTGATCTGAACAAATGGAACCTTATTGTAAAATTTTACCAATATTTAATAATGCACAACCATTAAATAAATGTAAATCATTTTATATGGCATTGTTGCTCTCTTTCCAATTCAGGGTGTGTGCAGGGTGTAATCTTTTAATCATTTTTCCTAATCATAATGTAATCAGTGATGTGGGTTGCCAGATCCCCCACACTCCACCCTTGTGGAAGATTGTGAGATTATTGCAAGGTATGATGGAGGCATGACAAAACAAGCGGGTGGTCCCGTCATAACTCATCTTGGATTTAAGGTGTGTCCTCCCAAAAAAAAAGAACATTTGCAAAAACAAACATGCATGCACTTTCACAGAATTTTGAAAGACTTCATAATTCTTAAAAAGAAAATATTGCCCGCAACATGAAGGATAAGTGATCTGTTTGCGCATTACAATTGTAATGGGAATCTTAAGGAAATAAAATTGAAATGCCGGTCACATTGCATAATCTAATATGGGCGGGAAGGGGTCACCTGAGCACTGAGTCATTTTACTATCAGGTGAAAGCATGAATGCCGTATATGGGCATGTTTGAAATGTGCTCATTGTGTGTATGTACATCCGTTGACATAGCACCCATGACTAAATATAGGGATTACTATTCATTTACATTACTCAACAAAGCAAACTCAATTCAGATAAAAACTGATGCTACTGATGTCATTTCATTATATGCCACATTGTATGTCGTACTAAGTATAGTTCAAGAAAGTGCCTTTTAAACTCTGAGCAGGCGGATCTGGCCTATTTATTGGTTTATTGGTTGACTTTGATGCTGTCAGATATAATCTGTTGAGTTATCATCATCTGAAATATCTTGCCTGGAGTTTGTTTGAATGAACTGTCTTGCATTCGTAATGGCGTTTTGAATGAAAGAACTTGTTTATCTAATCCTTTCAATCACAACACAAAGGATAGACAGTAACTGCTGCTTATCCCTTGACAACTCATCTAGAATCACAAAACCAACACAACTTTGTTGTACACTACCTTTAAAAAAGAGAGAGAAAATAACACTTTTAACCAGCAAGGATGAATCCAATTGATCAAAAGTGACAGTAAATGTATTTATAATGTTACGAAAGATTTCTGTTTCAAGTCAATGCTGTTGAACTTTCAACTCTATTCATCAAAGATTCCTGAAAAATGTATCAGTTTCCACAAAAGTATTAACCAGCACAACTGTTTTCATTGATACTATGTTTCTTGATCAGTAAATCGGCATATTAGAATGATTTCTGAAGGATCATGTGACACTCATGACTGGAGTAATGATGCTAAAAATTCAGCTTAGTCATCACAGGAACAAATTACACTTTAGATAGCAGGTTGGTGGGTCTGAGTGTTATTCATGGATTGTATAAACATGCGTTTGAAGTAATGAATGAGTCATTTTGGTCCATAAGTTTATCATTAAAATTAGTTGCTTAAATAAAAACTTGTAGTTGTTTATAAAATTTGTGAGATGTTTTCTCAGCCCCCTGCTCTAAAATTTTGTGAAAGACCTCGCAGTGGTTAGATTAAAGAGAGCCTGCTTTTATCCAGAGCAACGGGGTTGCATGTTCAGCACATAGTGTTTGGTTTGATGTCATCATGGTGGAGGTTTAGACTAGGTTCATAAGTCATACGATGATCAGAAGACAGTTCAGTCCTCAAAGCGTCTGCATGTGAAATACACTGGGCTCAGTGCCGGTTTTCATGCATTTCTGATGCCAGCTGTGCATAAAAAAAACTCCAGCCATAGTCATAACCATTTATGAGTAATATGTACCATCATCCAGGCTGGCTGTTTGAAAAAACATGATAATTTTAACATGAAATCAGATAATTTTTTCCTGTCAAGGCAGATGATTTGAACCGTGCACACAGAGGGTGTGGCGCTACCCAAATATTTTTTTCCAGTACCTTATCAGCATACTCCAAAAACTGTTTGCCTGCAACATTGACATAGTCATGAAGTGTCACTCAGTGAGTCAGGCTGAATCTGGTAGGTGTGGCATATCTTATTTTTAAAACAATTTTGTTTGCTTATCAATATAAATATTTTTATATAATTTTTTAATTTTTATTTTATTTTAACCTGTTAACCCGCATCGGCCCGTGGGCGGGCCGGAAGGGCGTGGTCGGGCGTGGTCGGGCTTTTTATTACCTTTGTTTTAGAACAATATTCAATCAATTATCATTAACTATATATCATTTGAAAGCTAAAACACTCAAGATTAACGATCTGAGCTTGTTTTTGAAATCAATACACCAGAGAGGAAAGGGTTAACAGAAATGCTGAAAGACCGGCCATTTAAAATGAACAAAGCGAACCGCAGTACTCACGTTTGATCGCCAATAGCGCTGGTCAGCTCAGACTATTCCAAGACACACCAGCATACATTTCAAGAGAAGGGTCCACTCTTCAAAATGCATCCACTTTTTAATCCAAAACAACGAAAAAATAGGGGAAAACACGATAGATCCTCCTTTGTTTACATAAGCGATTCGAGTTATAGTTATCGATAGCGTCCATTTTCCAATAAATATCGATTATAATTCGGATTCCAGCTTTGAAACGCCATCTATTTCCAGCAGAATCGTCTCTTCCGAGTAAGAATAGCCCTCCCTCGTCTCTCTCCTTCAATCGCAGGAGCTGTTATAACCCGGGACAGTAAGCGCGTCCGTGAATGGGTCAGCGAGGTGTCAATCCGGACACATCACAATAGGGGTGTTTGAAGCCAGCCAATGCCTCGCCAGCACAGTTTTGATGGATGGAAGTGTTAGCCAACCACAAGGACGTTTACAGTGATTGACAGTTTGAATAGTTTACGTAAGATTGTTTAGAGAATAGCTCGGCGTATTGTCCGTGTGTTTTCGTGCGCTCTCGGGTTACGCATGAAGCGTACACATAATGGCGTCGCAGCGCTACACAGACTGGCTATCAGCGAACAGATGTTGTCCAAAGCTCACATCTGAATCTCTCCATCATGGATCTTCGACTTGAGAAGAGTTTCTGTGGCGTTTGGTGGTGTTTTGGAGGACGTGGGGAGACAAAATGGCTAATTTAGTAACCGAAAACGCACGGAGATCGCTGGGAAGCGTGGATAGCATTAGCACGTAAGTGTCTCCACCCTCCTCTTGAATGTTTGTGTGTTTATCATGTAGTTATTTGCAGCTTTTGTTTCATGTTAGCTGTTTTAGATTCTAAAAATGACAACGGAGAGGGATAATATGAGGGGATTACATGAGTTTTGTTCGTGTGGGTGTGTTTGTTTGTGGGTATGTCCCGAGTATTGTGTGTGTGTGCGCGCGTGTGTGTGTGTGTGTGTGTGTACAAAATGTAAACAGTGTTGCAAGTTTGATTTGTTTTGCTTACACACTTTCTCACTCTTTTTCTCTCACTCTTTCCTGTCTTTTCAGAGGTCTGGTGAATCCAGATGGTCAGAAAAAAACCATTTTAGTGGCTGCTAGAGCGTCTTCCTCCACTGTAAATACTGTAAATAGTTTTTTTTATTATTATTTAGTAATATTAGTAATAGTAATCTATTACTATATTAGTAAAATAGTAATATTCATAATATTCACCATATAAAATAAATAAAAAATACAAATGTTGTAAAAACAATGTATTTTGCATGTTTTGTGTTTTCACTAGTTCAAAAATGATCAAATCTGTTTTGGTTCACTGTTTTCATTATTGGAATTGTTCAGAATAAAGACTGTTTAGTTATGTTCAAATTCTGAAATAGTTTTGTGTTTTTTTGTGGTTTCATTGGTAGAGCAGTTCTGAATTGATATACATATGTAGTATGCAGTGTCTTATGGAGTCTCTAAATAGCATTTTTGAAAGGATTCCTAGACTTTTCTTGAAATAAAATATCCAAATGACTTTTCCAAAGCTTTTCTTGAAATGAAATACCATAAAGATGTACTTTCTGTAAGTCTTTACCTATAAAAAATTTATTATTTCATATTTTATTTCAGGAAATATTTAGGCGTTTTTTTTTTCAAAAATGCCATTTGTAGACTAACCAAATGACTAAATGAGTCAGCACTACAAATGCTGTTCAGAAATAGTTTTTTATTGTGTGTTTTGGTGGGCAGAGCAGTTCTGAATTGATATACATATATGTATTATGTAGTTTTGACTCATTTGGACATTTGTTTACAAAGTGTCTATTTGGGGTCTCCAAATGGCTTTTTTGAAAGGACGCCTAGATTTTTTTTAAATAAAAGCTTACAGAAACTACATTTTTGGGAGTATCATCCTCAAATTTGAGTCAAAACATGGTCAGATGTTCAGCTTTATCTTTATGGTGTTTTCAGGCCTTTGGCATGCAAGTCTCATCCATTTTTCCCTTAGTGAGCTTCATTAAAACATATCGCGAGTCAATTTCATGTATATTTTACCTTGTTTTACTCTATTGCTATACTAATTTTGAGTTATTATGACTCTAGAGTAACAAAGGATCAAGTGTCTAGTTTCAAACAACACCAGATTTTTAAATATAGACCTTAGGGTTCAAGAGCTACAGACATTTTTATTTGGTTATATCGTTTTTTACAAAATGCTCAAAAATAGGGGCGCAGGGTAACAGGTTAACCAACTTTCCTCTGTGATTCTAATGCCAGAAAGTACCATTATGTTTTGTTTTGTTCTTCAACAATCTTGCAACCTGAAGCATGAAATCTTTCCTTGTCTTAAACTACAAATGCCACAAAGTATGAGATGCAGTTTGAGCTGGACACATGATCTGGCTTTATTTCGTACACATTCAGGCGTGGACAAAAAAACACAAGATGCACGGAATGTTCCAGATGTGACAGCACCTGATAAAACACATGGCAGGTGTCTGACACATTCCTCAGATCTGAAACAGCACAGCAGAACAGACAGCAGTCAGTTAGAGATGGGGGATGCAGACAGATCAAAAGAAGGGGAGGTGGTGGGAAAGGTGGAGTAAGAAAGGGTGGGGGCACTTACTGGATGTCTGCTAGTGTGACTAAGATGCATTGATTCCTGCACAGTACATTCCTCCAACTCTTTGTTCTGCTTCTCAGTAGGATCAGATTTGGGAGGAGGAGAGTGAGGGGAAATGCTTTGTGTGTGGCTCAGTCATCCTGTGTCTCATAAAATTCTTTTGCACTTTGAGCATGTTAGATAACGTGCAAAAATGCATGCGCATCCCCATTTACACACATAAAGATATGTACTGATGATCTGTTTGTATGTACAATAAATAGTTGAGGTCTGTGTATGTGTGTATACAAACCCTAAAGTGCAGCCACATTAGTAAAATTTTACATAACTCATAACTTGTGTTTTTGAAGCAAGCACTTTTCTGTTAGTGAAACTTGAACTTGTTGTGAAATCTGCATGAGGAAATCTTTCACCCCTTTACAGGTTGTGTGCATTCCTACTGAAATGACTGGATTTTTCTGTGAAAATGAAAATTCTGTGATCGCACCTTAATAGAATAGATTATGTGTTTTTGTTCTTGGGTAGTGTTATTGAAATTTCAATTTAGGACAATAGTCCACAGCACAGCTATAACAATATCAGCACAGAGGAACAATATTGTTGGAATCAATATTGATTTTTTTTTTTCAAGATGATAAATTATTAAAATATTAACAGCCAATCAGAATCCATCCGACGTTAAAGACCTCGAGCATTTAAATTGTAAATAGATTTTACCCTATAATAAATAGAATAGTATTGTGCAGAAGTAGTTTTCTTTATGGTTATCGTTTATGACGTCAACAATAACGCTGTTGCTATGGCTTACAGCTGTTGCTTTGCATTTCCACTCAGTGTTTATTGATATACAGTCGCTAGGGTTTTCTAGGCTGTTGTTTACTCGCTAAAGTCCAAAGATCCCAATCGAAAGTCTTCATGATATTTCTATCCATAGATATGCATCAGATTTCCCCTTCAGTGTAAGTCTGTAGGGGTTTTTTCACCACTTTTATCACCCACCAAGTCTGTATGCAGCGCTTTACATCCCCCCTCTTACGTAAAACAAGCTCCAAGAATATATTCCCAAGGCAGCAGGAAACAACTTTCCCCTTCATACTGCTTCTTTTTTTTTTTTTTTATCACGCCACCCCTGCAGCTCTTGGAAAGTTCTTGTGAATTTTACACACCACATTTCACAACGGCGTAGGCCCTACAGCTGCACGTCTTCTGTAACAGCAGCGCAGAGGCGCACAGAGGCTCATTTACAATGTCCAGCGTACTGAGACTGAGCTTTTACAATAGACCGAACGGATGAAGAGAGGTGAGAAACACTCACTGAATGAAAAGAACCACTGTGTTCTTCTCAAAGGCCCACAGCAGTTCACTCACACTCAGTAGCTCTTAAATTAGGGAAGACGGGAAGACTATGTGTGTGTGGAGACATGGAAAGACATGTTGACTTATGAGTGAGAGAATATTTTCAGCTTTTGTGTTGAATGATGAATTAGAAACACACTAGAAAAGACTTTTCGTTCATGGCTGTGACATTTATGTGAACAGTGGCATCTTCACCATATCTGGATTCTTCCCTTTTTATAAGGTCATAAAAATCCTGTCAGAAGATTCAGTGTTGCATTCATCTGGCTGGGACCCCACAGTCTTATTAGCCAGCATTCTTGGAGAGACCACTGTATAATGATGTTTCACAGCAGCAGGGCATGGGATACTCCTTTTTTATTTTGCTGGAATGATTCATCGTTTGGTTCTAGACAGTGACAACAGACACACATTGTGCTGCTTTCGCCACTTCTGAAATATTCCTGCTACATTTTATGTAGCACACAAGATTTTTACGCCGCCACAATACTACAGTGTTCTGGTTGGTTGCTAGGGTATTGCAGTATGGTTGCAAATACGTTCTAATGGGGTTTAAACACATCGCAGTGCAGTTACTATGGTGTAGTTTACTAACAAAAGTGCCCACACACAAGTGTCTACGATATACTTTTTGCTAGATACGGCTTATGACCTTCACTTGTTATTGGTAAATGTTTTTGTTTTTTTATTCGTTTTGTTTTGTTTTTTCACTTCAGGTGAAAATCATGAATTGCTTATAAAAATATTAAAGTTGCATGATTTGAGATATTACTCAGTCCTCTAGCACAAACATTGTAGAGCAATTTAAGGTTAAAGTTAGTTACATATTTATACCGTTTATTATTAAATTATTATGATTATTTAAATCAAAATATTAATATAATAATCAATCATAATAAATATTATAATCATTCAATAATAAATAAATATTAAAATATATATATACTTTTACTGTCAGCAGATAGACACAGGACACAGAGGTAAGTGCAAAACAATCAACAGGTTTATTGAGAAGCAGCAGAGGTGAATGAGATGAGCAGAATGTCAAGGTAAGCAGGCGGGGAATGGGAATGTCTCTAGGGGCTTATCTGAGTGTGAATGTCCTTTTTTCCTTTTCCAGGGGATCCGAAGGTAACAGCGGAGCGTGGAGATGGTGGAGAACTGGAGCGGTGGAGAACAGGGATAGGAACACCGGAGCAACTGGTAAGTAGACAAAAGTGGGTCAGGTTAGTCAACATTGAATGTTTGAGACCAGACAGTGGGTGCTTCTCAATTCTTATTTGTGCATCCTCGTTTCCTTTCCTTGCGTCCTTTCCTCGCATCTTAGCTCCACCCCTTCAGGATACGAGGGAAGGATGCACATAAAAGACGCGAGGATGGAGGAATTGAATCAAGTGAAATGATATATCCTCACTCCCTTTAGCATCACTTTAGAGCGTCATCAGCTGCGCAAAATGGATCTGCCCTTATGTTGTTAAAGTTTGTTTTTTAAGACTTTCAAAATAAACATTAATAAAGCAAGATGCCCTGTTGAAATATATGACATGTATGGTTTATTTAAATTGCAAAGGTAAAATATAAATTAAAAATTATTACAACAGATGAGAAGGGGGAGGAGAATTTACACGTGCGTCAGGTTTTTCGATGAAAAAGACTTCCGCATAGGATACACCTGTGTATCCTCGCTCATAGCTCCTTTGGAAGGCTCCTCACTCCTCGTTCCTCGCCTCCTCACGGTGCAATTAGAGAATTGAGATGTCCTTCAAGATGGCTAAGCTTGATCGGTTTCCGGGTCATAGGATGGAGGACGGAGGAGTGAGGAAGCGAGGAGGGATATTGAGAAGCACCCAGTGAGTGAACGGGAGGAGTGCAGGGATATAGTGATGTCAGGTGATGATTAGAAATGAGGGGATTGGGATTTGGTGAGTGTCGTTAGTGGAGACTGCAGTGACTGTGGTGACTCTCTGACAGTAACAGTATTAATAGTTTGAATTTGTTAATTTTGGTATGTGCTTTTGTCATTTCATTCAATTTTTATATTTATGCTTAGCTTTATTTTTATTTTAGTTTTAGTTTGAATAATTTTAGGACTTCAGTTTAAATCTATTTTATTTCAGATAGTTACCAAGACAACATTTTTGTTTAAGTTTTTCATCGAATTTTGCTATTTAATTTTAATTCAGCTTTCCTTTTAATTAATTAAAACGGTAACACTCTACAATAAGGTTTTATTTATTCATATTAGTTAACTACATTAGTTAAAAACAACTAACAATGAACAATATTTCTGCAGTATTTATCAATTTCAGCATATAATAAAACATTTTTAAAATCAAAAGTTATATCTGGTAATATTAGTAAATGGCATGTAAACTAACGTGAACAAACAAAGAACAAGTATATTTTTAAACAAACTAACAACAATTAATAAATATTGCAAAAACATATTGCTCTTTATTAGTTCATGCTAGGTTATGCAATTACTAATGAAGAACTTATACAAGCTGTTTTTAAAAGCTAAGTAATTGTCTCACAATAATGCTTTTATAATGCGTGCTTGTGAGAAACATCAAAACAACACCCAACCTCAAATGCTCTCTCAAAAACAAATAGAGATGCAACATGGAGACCATTTGAAACCAGCTATTATGGAGGACTTGGCTTAGATCTGGCAACCCCCATGACCTCTCTCCTCTGCCTCAATGCTCATGGCTCTTTCTCTGGTCAGAGAAATACCTCATATGTTTGTGGAGAGTGGCACAGTAGTATGAAAGTGAACAGACAGTGTGAAGACCATGTATCAGCAGCGTATGTCTCAGGTATTAGTTGTTGGGAATGAGCTGAAAATTGTACATGACTCACGGTATAGCACTTTAGATCAATGTGTGTTTGGCTGTGGATGTAGTATTAGGCTCCAAGCTGTAGTAGTTGTATTGTATTTCTTCATTCACTCTCAATCACCATCTTATTATTCAAGCCAGAAGGCCAAGGTTTAATTCTGCCCCTGGTTTTCCATGTGTGTGTGCTTGTTAACTTTTCCATAAATACAGGAAGATAGGGGGTAACCTCTGAAAATTGGTTCCTGTTAATGTTTTTGTCCTGCTCTATAGGAAGTTCCACCTCAGCAAAAGACAATCCAGACTGAGTCTTGAGGGCTCTGGGGTCAGTGATAGGGATGCCATTTATTTTCTTTTTGATTGGATACAAAAATCCATCAATGCCAGCACTGCATATAAAAATGCTTACAAGGAAAGCATATTAGATAAAATGAGTAATTGTAGCATTTAAAAGTTGATATTATATATTTAATTAATATTTATTGACAACTGGACTTAAAGGGATAGTTTACCCAAAAATGAAAATTCTGTCATTAATTACTCACCCTCATGTCGTTCCAAACTCATAAGACCTTTGTTCATCTTCAGAACACAAATTAAGATATGTTTGATGAAATTCGAGAGCTTTCTGACCCTCCATAGACAGCAACACAACTACCACGTTCAAGGCCCAAAAAGGTAATCATTAAAATAGTTCATGTGACATCAGTGGTTCAACCTTAATTTTATGAAGCTACGAGAATACTTTTTGTGCACAAAGAAAACTAAAATAATGACTTTATTCAACAATTTCTTCTCTTCCATGTCAGTCTTAGACAGTCTTAGCATTCTCGTAGCTTTACGGTTGAACCACTGATGTCACATGGACTATTTTAACAATGGCCTTACTACCTTTCTGGTCCTTGAACGTGGTAGTTGTGTTGCTGTCTATGGAGGGTCAGAAAGCTCTCGGGTTTCATCAAAAATATCTTAATTTGTCTTCCGAAGATGAACGAAGGTCTTAAGGATTTGGAAAGACATGAGGGTGAGTAACTAATTTTTATTTTTGTGTAAACCATCCCATTAAGGCTTTATCAAACACACCAAAATAATAAATAAACAAAATTGGCCTACTGTATGTCAAATGATTTACCTTGTTTGTTATTTAGTAAAATTAAATATTTAAAAATTTATTCTGTTAGCATGATCATGATTTGTTGCACATTTTAGCATTTATTTGGAGAGAAAGCGTCCCTGTGTTACATGGTTTGCACTTAAAGTATTTATTTATTTATTTTTGCTTACTTGGAAGCTGATCAATTTTTATGTTCAATAATAAAAAATACATGTTAATGAATGGACTTTCCAATAAATAACAAAATAGTAAAGTAAAGTAAAATATAAAATAAAACAAAATTATAAATGTACTTGTATTAAAACACTTAGGATCAATTTTGAATATGAGGATGAATTCGTCCACTCAAAGTGAATGAGCACTTTGTGGTCTGTGCAGTTTAATATTGTAATATATTACAACGCATGAAGACACTTCTGAAAAGTACACCTCTGTCTCTTTAGCATTTGTTTTGGAGCACATGGGCATATTTTCCATTCAGGACACGTTTTGCCATTCATCCAAGAGGTTTCACAGAGGAATTTGACCTCATGACACCACAAAGACCGCTATGCCGTGTGAGTCAACACCCTGACGTGTGAGTCGTGATTGCTATGTTGACGTGAAACTGCAAGGTTCACAGAAATCTCTACTGTTCTACAACAGATTAAGCTGTTTAGATGAGCTAACAGACATTGTCCAAAAGCCACAAAGCTCCAAATGTGTTCACAGATTTCACTTTAACATCATCTGTGTGTGAGACCCTGCTGATTCAAATGATTTTCAAGCTTGATTGTCCACTTTGGCATCGAACAAAATTAAACCATGAGAATGTTTTTGTGTAAATCCAGCCGTTGTTATTTCAAACATGTTTGTTCAGGTTTTGTAATCAGTGTTTTGTTAGGTTGTTTGAGGAGGTGGGTGTTCAATCTGCATCAGTAGTGACCAAAGATAGAACCAAGACTTCCAGACTTGCTCTCTCTCAGCAGCGGTGACCTCTGACCTGGGAAAGGCAGTTCCTGACAAGCAACAGGGCTGGACTGTGTTAGGATAGAGTACCCAAAGCCTCCCACTCATTCTCTCAAATCCCTCCCACTGTCTTTATACCACTTGCTTGCCCCTGGAATGTGCCTGAATGTGCACAAGCTAATATAAGAGAATAGATAACAGCGGAGATACATGGGTAGGGATTCTTATCCAAGATTACGCTAAAATTAACAGGCTTTAAACCGCACTCTTGCCTCTACACCCCTTCTGGGTCTATTTCCCTATCTTGTTCACATTTGGTCGGTCCCGCTGTGTGAGTTTATTTGAGTATTTCATTTTTCTGTTGACAGAAGGATGTTGGAACATGAGGTTCTTCTTACATGACTTGGCAGTGGCCTGAGAGAAAATATAAAACAGCAGTATTCAATTAAAGCTCCTAGAGGGTCCAGTCTCTAATGTTCTTTCCAAACAAGGTCCAAACAATTAAACATTCAAATAAACTATGGCTAAGCAAAATATGTTTTAGGGAAATGTACTGTAAATTTGGCAGCCATAACACTATACTCCTAAAAATAAACGTTATTTATTGCCATTTATGGTTCCATGAAGAACTTTTTAACATCAGTGGAATCGTTCCATCACATACAATATTTTTATAGTGGAAATAGGTTCTGTGGAATAATTTATAATTTAGAATGTTCTTTTAGAACTGTTCAATGAAAGGTTCTTTGGGGAATGTCTTTATTTTTTAAGAGTGCATGTAAAAGTAAGAAATAATAAACCTAAAAATAGACAAATTATGAACATAGTCGATCACACTGTAGAATAGGTACCACTTGTTAACTATTAACTACGACGTTTCCCTCAATAAATTCTTAATTTGCTGCTTATTAATAGTTAGCAAGGTAGTTGTTAAGTTTAGGTATTGGGTAGGATTAGGGATATAGAATAAGGTCATGTAGAATAAGGCATTAATATGAGCTTAATTAGCACTAATACATGGCTAATATTCTAGTAATATGCATGCTAATAAGCAACTAATAGATGTAACCGTAAAATAAAGTGTTACCAAATAGTCTATTATCATTTTATAAAATTCATATAAAAATTGTTATTGCATTAATTATATAATAATTATTTTTTAAGAGTGCATGTAAAAGTTAGAATTAATAAATACTGAAATTAGTCAAAATGTCAAAAGTGGATTTCATAAAATGAATACAAAAATTATTATTATATTATGTTAATTATATAATTGAATGTGCTTTATATAATTAATAATTTAATAATAATGTAATGTAATTTGATTTGATTTGATCTTTATTATCATTGCATATGCTTATACAACGAAATTATGTTAGAGCAATCTAATTAGCAGCATTGAAGTAAACATTTACACACATTAACATTATGATACATTCAACCCATAATATAAATACTCTAAAAATATAAAAAATATAAAAAACCTAAAACACAAGCTATTGCACAGAGATCATTCAATTGTGCCCATAGTCCATTAACCACATTTAAGACACTCAAAATTCGAAGGGCCATTATTGCATAAAGTCCGTTATTGCAATTGGCCCATGTGTTACAGCTTGTCTGCACATATAAGTTATGTATATTGTATGTTGTGTAAGTGTCAATGTACATGTTTTATAGGGAAACTGAATGTTAGTGATGTTGGTAGAGGTTACTATGATTTCTGCAGCCTGTCCACAGCTCTGGGGAAGAAACTGTTCTGTAGCCTATTAGTGTGTGTTCTTGGAGTTCTCAGTCTACCTGAGGGGAGGGTGGTGAAAAAGTAGTTTCCGGGGTGTGAGGGGTCCTGCTGGATGTTTGTTGCCCGTGTGTAGCGACGATTTGAGTGGATATCACACAAGTTTGGAAGTGGGGAGCCAACAATCCTTTCAGCTGTCTTCACAACCCGCTGTAAATCTTTTTTGTCCGCAACAGTGCAACTAGAATACCACACAGTACAGCAGTATGTTAAGACACTTTCTATTGTGCAGCGGTAGAAGCTGATCAGCAGCTTCCGGGGAAGCTTGTTGCGTCTCAGGGTCCTCAGGAAGAACAGTCTCTGCTGAGCTCTCTTAATGATGCAGGTGGTGTTCAAGCTCCATGTCAGGTCCTCAGTAATGTACACTCCCAGAAATTTAAAACTTGAGACTCGCTCGACCTCCTCTCCATTAATACACAGACCATTGTGGGGTGTTTTTTTGCTTCTCCTGAAATCTATTATAATTTCTTTTGTTTTTTTTTGTATTTAGAATGAGGTTATTGTCCTTGCACCAAGTAGTTAGTATCTGGACCTCCTCTCTGTATGCAGTTTCATCATTGTCAGTTATGCGTCCCACTAAGGTTGTATCGTCTGCAAATTTAATGAGGGTATTTGAATTGTGGGAGGAGGTGCAGTCATATGTAAACAAAGAGTAGAGTGCTGGACTAAGAACACAGCCTTGGGGGACCCCAGTGCTGACAATGATGTTTTGAGAGCAGTGGTGGTCAAACCTGACGTGCTGGGGTCTATTACTGAGAAAGCTTTCAATCCAGTGGCAGAGAAGTACTCCCAGACCCAGTGTTTGCAGTTTGTTGACCAGTTTTATTGGATTTATGGTGTTGAACGCAGAACTATAATCCACAAACAGCATCCTAACGTAGCTATTGGGATTTTCCAAGTGTGTAAAAGCTGCGTGCAGTGCAATTGAAATAGCGTCGTCTGTGGATCTGTTGATCCTATATGCAAACTGGTGTTTGTCAAGATCAGGAGGGATACATGCTTTGATATGGGACAAAACCAGTCTCTCAAAGCATTTCATAATCACTGGGGTGAGAGCAATTGGCCGGTAATCATTCATGCTGGTAATAGCAGAGGTTTTGGGTATGGGGATTATAGTAGCAGTTTTCAGACAGGTGGGAACAGTGGCCTGCCGTAACGACAGGTTGAAGATGTGTGTGAATACTGCAGTGAGCTGATTAGCACATGCCTTCAATACTCGTCCTGAAACGCCATCTGGTCCTGTTGCTTTATTGCAGTTGATGTTGGATAGTACTCTCTTTACCTGATAATTCTGGAGAGTGAATGGCTGATCGCTCTCTGGAAAGCTGGTGTCTGCATCTGGGTCTGACCTCCTGCTAGAGCTGTCCTCAAAGCGGGCAAAGAATGTGTTTAGCTGATCAGGAAGGGAGGGGTCAGTGGAGGATGGATGACTGTTGCTCTGCTTATAGTCAGTGATGTTCCTTACACCTTGCCACATGCTATATACAATATAATATAATATAGTTGTCAGGGTTCTGTCGTGTGTGTCATGTGTTCCTGCCCCTTGTGTCCATATGTGGTTTGTTTCCTGTCCTTGTTAAGTGTCATCATTAGTTAATTCTTGTCTAGCCGTGTACGTCTTGTTATCTATGATTTACCTGTGTATATTAGTCCTGTCTGTTCAGTTAGATTTCTTCTGGTCTACTCGTTACTCCCCGGTGTTCCTGTTGATGTCTACCTTGCCTTGTCCTGCCCTGATGTCATGATTAAAGTCTGTTATTTGAGTTTATATCCTCGTCTGCGTGTTCCTGGTTCCTCCCTCGTGTGTGCACCGTGACAATAGTATAATATAACAACATTTTTTCCTTTCCTTCCATAGTATTACCATCTGATACCATGACTTTACCATGAACCTCCACAGTACTTTTTTGTAAGAATTTATAAATATATTGGCATAGCTTCTTTATGAATCTGTTTAGTCTTCTCCCTTTCCTCTTTTGATTGAAAGTTCAGAGGTATTTTCCTGAATTGACACACATACTCTTGGCAGGAGTTTTGCTGATCAGTTCTTTTGTTGACCGATGTTGCCACTGTTTTGCATGCAGTTTATTTTCTCTAAACAGTGAAAGTCATTACTGACTGTAATTTAATCAAGCTGTTCTGTGCGACTATGCACAGTTGGTGCTTGAGAGCCCTCATTCTTGTTTTATGTCTCTAAACGACAGTTTAATTATTGTCTCTCCCCATTCCAAGGAATGGAAATAAACCAGTGAATGAACATTTTATGGCAAGGGCCAAAGGATCCATGTCACGCTTCATCCAAGTAAAACAAAATCCAGAGTACGCTTTTGGCAATGCTCAATCAGTCAGTGACCCAGAGATCACAAGAGAGTTTCTGGGAATGGTAGACTTTAGTTTTCACAGTGAGAAACCATTTCAGCTGAACTGCTTCATTTGCTAACAAAATGAGTCACTACTTCAAATTTTTCACAGTGACCTCTAAAACAACCTTGGTTGCCCAATACTTGATTGGTCTATAGACATTATGAACAGGTGATGATTGGTGGATAAAACAAAATAGGGTCATAGTTGCTCCATCTTTCACTCTAGTTTGGACTGTGATCTTTAATCACTCCACTGTATGTCTAATATCTTTGATTACACAGTAATATTTTGGAGATTTGTTAACCTATAGTTAGATAAACGTTTCATTTAGGAGCAAAAAGAGGTTCTGCAACCTGGTGCCATGCTCTAGATCTACAGAAACTGCTGTAACTACCATTTAAAACTACTCAAATAATTTTTACTGTTTTTTACTTTATTTTAGTTAAGTTAATATATTTATCATTAATAATTTTTGTTGCATTAAAAGTGTTATTTTATGCATTATGAAAAAGACAAGAACTTTGAGAGGTGTTACTGTTATGTGGGGATTTTCTGTTCTTTTTCTGAATTTTTGGGTCACCATTGTGCTGAAAAGTGACAAAAGTAACATTTAACATGCTTGTGTGTGCTATTGATACGAAGAACCTTTAACAAGAGCTGTTTTAGTCTTCAGAGAACCACATAACCAACTCAAACACGACAGAGCAAAATATGGTTCTTGGACAGTGTTCCAGCATATATTTTTTAAATGTTGTAACTCAGTTTTTTTATCTAATTTAGGTCACAAAAAGTCTTTAAGGGATAGTTCACCCAAAAATGAAAATTATGTCATTAATTACACCCTCATGTCAGTCCAAACCCGTAAGACCTTTGTTCATCTTCAGGACACAAATGAAGATATTTTTGGTGAAATGCGAGAATTTTCTGACCCTGCATAGACCGCAACAACACTACCACGTTCAAGGCCCAGAAAAGTTGTAAGGATATTGTTAAAATAGTCCATGTCACATCAGTGGTTCAACCTTAATGTTATGAAGCTACAAAATGCTTTGTGTGCAAAGAAAACAAGAATAGCAATTTTATTCACCAATTTCTTCTTTTTCGAGTCAGTCCACTGCCATAAGAGAGTACCACAATCTTTGAATAAAATCATTATTTTAGTTTTTCTCGTAGCTTCATAAAATTACGGCTGAACCACTGATGTCACATGGATGACGTCCTTGCTACCTTTCTGGGCCTTGAATGTGGTAGTTGCATTGCTGTCTATGCAGGGTCAGAAAGCTCATCAAAAATATCTTAATTTGTGTTCTGAAGATGAATGAAGGTCTTTTAAGTTTGGAACGACATGAAGGTGAGTAATTTATAACAGAATTTTAATTTTTTTTATGTGAATATCTCTTTAAATATCTTAAATGGCTTAACAAAAGTCTCAATATTTTAAGAGGTCTTAAATTTTGGGGACAAAAATCACAATACAGCCTATTATTATTACAAATAAAAAGGCAGTGCTTGAATTAACGCGAAACGCTACCCTGTGGCACATTCTATAGGCTTTCGGTTTCAGAGCAGTTTGCAATCAATGATTACTGCACATTTATGCCAAGCGGTTGTTAATGATCTACTTTAAAGGAATTACAGTTTGACAGTGTTTACTTTATAGCGTTTTTATTGTAATATGCTGTAGATGGTTGTAAGTGTGCATATTTTATCTCCCTTGTAAATGTAAACGCTTGTAGCTTCTCTATGGGCCGCCCTGACACAGGAAAGAAAGACGATAAACATTATTTAACCCAATTTAATATATAGATTTTACTAATATTGTCACAGATCGACCAGGCTCCCAAACCAGCCAATCACAACGAACACCTTCACCTGAGTTCTAATGAGCACACCTGCACATAATCTGAACCTCATCACTACACACTATAAAACCACACACCTCACTGCACTCAGATGTCCGATCTTGTTTATACGAAGTGGACTCTTGTATGCTATCTCAGCGGCTTACCTGTTACCCGCCTGCCTGCCTGCCTGCCTGCCTGCGTGCTTACCTCTTGTGTTCTCTCCGAGTGTTGAATTCGTCCGTCTCCTGGTTCTCCATTCAAGAAGGCTGTCAGCTAAGAGTGAGGTGTGTGGTCCTCTCATCGCCCACAAGTTCCTGTCAAGACAATACAGTCAAGTGATTCACTCATCTCTTCATTCAAAGTCTTATCTGCATTCAATACTCACCGACTCAGCCTCCGTTGATTAGCTCTGCTGTAAATAAACCTTGCCACTTTCTACTAACCCTTTGTGTGAAGTCTGCTTCCGTAACAAATATCAGCAATAATCTATTTCTTGCCTTGTTTTAAACACATCATATCAGCAAAATCCAATATCGGTAGACTTCTAATCAGCATGTATTGATGTATTAGAACATAAGCCAATACTCAAACTAAATCTTCAGCATTTTAAATTTGTTTTGCTTATGTTTTGATTTGGCTGCAAACCTTATCAAGGTAATATGGTTGTGCATTCATGTACACATGCATTATTACTGTAAATAATCATGTGATTGCCCTCTGGTGGCAATTGATTACACTTCCTATTTAGTACAGTAGAGGGCAGAAGTAGTTTTCAGGTGAGCTACAGGTAATTGCAACAGGTTTGGCATCTTCTTGTACTTTTTTCATACTCTTCACTTCTCCTTCACCTCTGCCCTTCTTTTGTCCACAATATCACAGTGAGATAATTTGTATCATGGTGATGCCTTATTGTTGTGACATCAGTACGGACGGAAGATGAAATCAAGCCTCCCATATCACATGCTCCCTGCATACCTAACAAACCATGTGTGGTTTCCAAAACAACCGGGAAAAGTTGGGGAGGGGACAGCAGGAAAGGCAATCCTCCATGCTGGCTCGAACGCCCCAGACAGCTGTTATCGGAACAATGCGCACTCACTGCAGAGGAAATAACAGAGTCCTGTAGCCTCAACCCACTTCCATCTGCATTTCTCTTTTTCTCACTCCTTTTCTCTTTTTTTTCATCCTGGCCTTAAAAAAAACAAACCAATTGCGATTGAAATGTCTCTTCCCGCTAATCGGATTTTTGCTCTCATGCACTCGAGGTCTTTCACACACTGTTGCACATTTTCACTCTGTCTTGCGTAACCCAATCTCTCCCCTTCTCATTTCTCCCCCAGTCTCCTTCGGGGGATTCAATATATTTAGTAAAATCTCCCCCTCGACCTGTGTCACTACCCTTATTTGGCCCGACAATATTATCTTCTCTGACTCACAGATGCCTCGCGTAAACAAAACAAAGCTAATTCGCAAATGGTTCCCAAGTCACGTGACATAATCAAACGCTTCGTCATGTGTGCTCTGCTTGGGTGGATCCCACGGGAGTAAAACTAGAGTAAATACTATCAGCATTAGAGACCTGGGCCAGGAATAGTGTTTCATTAACACTGTCTGGCCGGTCGTCATTAGAGCAGAGGCACAGCTGTCTGAATTGTGGTTTTGGCATGGCATGAATAGAAATGAGGCTTGAATTGAGCTGTTATCACTGGATGAAGTTCACAGGTGTCAGTAAAAGGTGGGGTGTGGTACAACAGCATGGATCCAAGCACATTGAGCTTTATTAATAATGCAGGTCCATTAATAATGGCAGATGTATAAGGGTAAACGATGTCCCAGACATTTGAAGTGGGGGCAGTGTATTTTTATAGTGTATTTATATACAGTATATATGCATCAATGTACTTATCACATTAGACAATTTTTTTTTTTTATGTTTTTGAAAGAAGTCATTTATACTCACAAAGACTGCATTTATTGGATAAAAAGTACAGTAAAATCAGCAATATTGTGTAATATTATTACAATTTAAAACAATTGTTTCTATTTGAATATATTTTAAAATGTAATTTTTTCCTGTGATAGCAAAGCTGCATTTTGTTTCACATGAGCCTTCACGTGAAATCATTCTAATATGCTGATTCTTATTATCAGTATTGAAAACAGTTGTATTACTTGATATTTTCCTGGAAATCGTGTTACTTGTTTTTAATGAATAGAAGGTTCAAAAGGAAAGCATTTATTTGAAATAGAATTTTTTTTTCACAATATCTTTTACTATCACAAATGATCAATTTAAAGCATCCGTGCTGAATTATTATATTATATTACATTATATTATAATATTATATGATATTATATTATAGAGAGAAGGCTTCAAGGTTTTTTCTAATATGGGTTTTCTATCTTTTGTCTTTTATGGTTGCTGGTTTATAAGATATATTGGAGATAATTACTGGGTGCCAGAATATTTTCAAGATGTTCTTTCATCAGGGGCAAGTTTTTAGGTGACGAATCAGAAACGAAAAGGCTTGTAATGCAATCCCTAAAAAAAGAGCTAGAAAGAGGCAAAAAAAAAATGAAACATACAATCTGGATTTGGCAACCCAATGATTATCTGCTCAACACCCCTTGACTATGACTAATACTTACCATCCAAAGCGCACTAATTTTGACCATTTCCATATGTTAGAATGTATATAAATTGAGGGTTTCCATCTCCTCTCTTTTCCAAAACACAGACGACACTACTGTATAAACAAGCACAGTGGTTTATACTGATGGGCCACAACCCAAAAATGGATTGTAGATTTGTTCTGATCAAGAAAACAATGCTAAATGCAAAAAATTAAACTGCAGATAAGTATTTAATCATACAAAGTTCAGATAACAAAAATAAGCTTGCAAAATTTTTAAAAGGGTGGAGAAGATGCTTAACATATCTTTTGTTTTTGACGTCAAAGGCTTTGTGGCCAACTGGTACACAAACTCAATAGGTCACTCAGTAAAAGCTAGTCAAATTAACCAGATGCCAACAAGGACATTGCGTGACATACTCTCATCCTCAAAAAAGAATATAGGAGACTACATTAAAGAGATAGTTAATCCAAAAATGACAATTCTGACAGTATTACTCTCATGTCATTACTAAACCTTAGATGTGCAAAACATATAAGATATTTTGAAGAATGTTGGAACCATTGAATTTCATTGTATGGACAAAAAATACAATGGAAGTCGATAGGACCCAAAACAGTTTGAGGTCACACTTTAGTTTGGGGATCAATTCTACGGTGGCCCAGTAGTGCACAACACAATGAAATCTCCACAACACAACAAATTCTCAAAAACACAACGGAATCGCCACAACGCAATGCATAGGACAAATGTTATTGTATTGTGCTCATTTCATTGAGTTGTGGCTTGTTTCCGTTTTGTTGCGACTTGTTTCTGTTGTGTTGTGCTAATTTCGTTGAGTTGCGGTTTGTTTCTGTTGTGTTGCGACAAAATCCACATATCCAGTTACAGAAGTAGCGGAACTCATGAAGCTCCAGGATATGGACAAAGGCATTGCTATCGCTGTAACGAAGTAAAGAGAAGATATAAACGTTTTGAATGTTAAAATAAATACAATAAACACTCGACTACGACAATGTATAGTTTATCTGTGTTATTCAAGCCATCTCTGGTATTTTCATAATAATTAAGTATATTTATAATCCATTGCTAATCGATGTATAAGTAGCCTATGCAGTAGTAGTAGCTTAGCTAGTTAATGGAAGGCTACCTGCTGCCGTCAGAGCAAGTGTAATTACTGCATTCACGTGCTCCTCTGATGCTCTCATTTCCCGAGTTGTGCTTTTAACTCGGAATGTGAAAACAGCACACTCGCATTACTACAAAGATTTGTTGGACTTGTATTATTAGAGCTTTCCGAATTGAGTTCACGTGCATTTTCTCAGTCGGGAAATAATTTTTCATGTGCGGTGCCGGTGTTGATGCTTCTTACGTCCTTTTCAGAGAAACAAAGGACAAATATTTCAATCGATCGCTCAGGCATGGCACCGAAATCTGCGTTCTGATTCGGTTCTTGTACATACCAGTTACATAGGTACTGGTGCCATATTGGTACCGGATTTCGGTACCCAACCCTAGCTGCGACTTATTTCCATGGTGTTGCAGCTTGTTTCCGTTGTGTTGTGCTAATTACGTTGTGCTAATTTTGTTGTGCTGCGACTTGTTTCCATTATGTTGCAGCTTGTTTCCATTGTATTGTGCTAATTTTGTTGTGGTGCAACTTGTTTCCATTGTATTGCAGCTTGTTTCCGTTGTGTTGTGCTAATTTCGTTGTGTTGCATCTTATATCCGTTGTGTTGTGGCTTGTTTTCCATTGTGTTGTGCTAATTTCATTGTGGTGTGCTAATTTCGTTGTGTTGTGCTAATGTCGTTGTGGCTTGTTTCTATTGTGTTGCAGCTTTTTCTCCATTGTATTTTGCTAATTTCGTTGTGTTGAGGCTTGGTTCCATTGTGTTGTCCTAATTTTGTTGTGCTGCAACTTGTTTCCATTGTATTGCAGCTTGTTTCTGTTGTGTTGTGCTAATTTCGTTGTGTTGCGACTTATTTCCGTTGTGTTGTGGCTTTTTTCTGTTTTGTTGTGCTAATTTCATTGTGTTGTGCTAATTTCATTGTGTTTTGGCTTGTTTCCATTTTTTGTACTAATTTCGTTGTATTGTGCTAGTTTCGTTGTGTTGTGGCTTGTTTCTATTGTGTTGCAGCTTGTTTCCATTGTGTTGTGCTAATTTCGTTGTGCTGTGACTTTTTGCCATTGTGTTGCAGCTTGTTTCCATTGTATTGTACTAATTTCATTGTGTTGTGCTAATTTCGTTGTGTTGTGGCTTGTTTTGTTATGCTAATTTCATTGTGTTGTGCTAATTTTGTTGTGTTCCGTCTTATATCCATTGTGTTGTGGCTTGTTTCCGTTTTGTTGTGCTAATTCCATTGTGTTGTGGCTTGTTTCTATTGTGTTCCAGCTTGTTTCCATTGTGTTGTGTTAATTTCGTTGTGCTGCGACTTGTTTCGTTGTGTTTTGGTTTGTTTCCATTTTTGTGCTAATTTCGTTGTGCTAATTTCGTTGTGGCTTGTTTCTATTGTGTTGCAGCTTGTTTCTGTTGTGTTGTGCTAATTTCGTTGTGTTGAGGCTTATTTCCGTTGTGTTGTGGTTTGTTTTCATTTTGTTGTGCTAATTTCATTGTGTTGTGCTAATTTCATTGTGTTGTGGCTTGTTTCTATTGTGTTGCAGCTTGTTTCCATTGTGTTGTGCTAATTTCATTGTGCTGCAACTTTTTTCGTTGTGTTTTGGCTTGTTTCCATTTTTGTGCTAATTTCATTGTGTTGTGCTAATTTCGTTGTGGCTTGTTTCTATTATGTTGCAGCTTGTTTCCTGTTATGATTGCATACTCCACACTCAAGATACAAAACAGGTACATTTATTTAAAGTTGATGGGCAGAGACAGTAGAGTGAAAGGGTGGTAAACGGATGCAGGGGTGGAGAGTGATGAGATGGGGTTCTCACAGAACAGGGGTGCTGTCCGACAGGGGCTCGTGGATGAACGGGAGAACCGCACACCTCAACGCCGCGTTGTACAGCTCCAGGGAGGACGAACTGGCATCCAGGACACGGATGGACAAAACTTGGAACAAACACAAGAGGTAAACACACAGGCAGGTAAGTAACAGGTAGATCGCTGGGAAAACACGTAGGAGTCCACTTTGAAACAACGTTGCATTAACGAGATCGGACAAGGACTGTTGTTGAGGTGTGTGGTTTTGTAGTGTGTTGGAGATGAGGTAATTGGCTAGGAGACAGGTGCAGGTGATCAGAGTGCAGGTAAAGGTGATCATGAAGTGCGTGGGTGACGATGGAGCCTGGCCGTTCTGTGACATTTCCGTTGTGTTGCGCTAATTTTGTTGGGCTGCGACTAGTTTCCATTGTGTTGCAGCTTGTTTCCATTGTATTGTGCTAATTTCGTTGTGTTGTGGCTTGTTTCCATTGTGTTGAGGCTTGGTTCCATTGTGTTGTGCTAATTTTGCTGTGTTGTGCTAATTTTGTTGTGCTGCAACTTGTTTCCATTGTATTGCAGCTTGTTTCCGTTTTGTTGTGCTAAGTTCATTGTGTTGTGCTAATTTTGTTGTGTTGTGGCTTGTTTCTATTGTGTTGCAGCTTGTTTCCATTGTGTTGTGCTGTGAATTTTTTCCGTTGTGTTGTGGCTTGTTTCCATTTTGTTGTGCTAATTTCGTTGTGCTGCAACTTGTTTCTATTGTATTGCGGCTTGTTTCCATTGTATTGTGGAGATTTTGTTGTGTTGTGCATTACTGGGCCACCTTAAATTGCCACCATTAACTAACTATTAACTATGACTTTTGCCTCAATAAACTCATAATTTGTTGCTTATTAATAATTTGTTTTGTTTTTTGGAAACAATATGTGTTTTATAAGTACTAACAAAACAGCCAATTTTTAAGTAATATGTATTCTAATAAGCAACTGGTTAGTTGTGAGACTTGGTCCCTACACTAAAATATTACCCTGTTTGATTACCAACATTCTTCAAAATATCTTCTTTCATGTTTCACAGAAGAAAGAAAGTCATACAGGTTTGTAACAACATGAAGGTGAGTAAATGACAGAATTTTCAATTTTGGGTGAAGTATCTCTTTAAATATGGTCCCCACTGGATGTCTGGTGTAAAATCTAGGTCCTAAAGCAAACTGGCAAAACCACATATCAAGCATATTCATTTTCAGACCTCAGTTCCTGTGGTGAAATCAAAGCCAAAAGCTTCTCTTTCTCTCTCTCTCTCAATAAAA
Source organism: Barbus barbus (assembly GCF_936440315.1). Classification (NCBI taxonomy): domain Eukaryota; kingdom Metazoa; phylum Chordata; class Actinopteri; order Cypriniformes; family Cyprinidae; genus Barbus; species Barbus barbus. The sequence goes on from NC_136719.1 coordinate 8,717,862, forward strand.
AAAGAAAAGAAAAAGTTGTTTAAACTCATTTCAAGGTGTGCCGTATATTTTCCAGCACCCACGATTCCTATCAAATCCCTTCGTTTTCTTCTAGATTTACCCAATTGCTTCCCACCCAAACCCTCCCTCTTTCCTCCTCCACTCTTTGCCCTGTCCAGCGCATTCCAATCCTCTGCCATCATACCTGGTGCCATTTCACACGCTTCCCCAACTGACCAATCATGCGCAGACCTGCTCACAAAGACCTTCGCTGTTACCGGACAGCTCTACTGCAGAGGGGGAATAAAAAATCAAGTCATTGGCAACGTCCAAAACAGGAGGAAAATATTAACACAAGAAAATTGGGGAAAGTAAAGTTGGCTCTGGGCCAATCTTTCCACTTGGGTAAGAGTCTGTGGCCAAAAAAATTTGCAACTTTCACAACGAGCCCACACCCTACTCAATTCCCCTCATGATAAGACAGACAGATAGATGACTCGTGTCAGAGGAACCGCGAAATGGACACCGTGGTTACCAAAATTAAGGAAACACCAAAAAAAAGGGGAACTCAGTCCAACATCTGCTGGTTACCAATCATGCACATGTCATCTCTAAATCTGTAATTTCCTTCTGAGTCTGAGACAAAAGGCTTGTTTTTGTTCACTATAATCAGAGCTGGTGACTCACGCAGACCACTAAAATGTTTGGTTGATTTTGATGCTACTTCAATTCACATTTAAAGGAGAAGCGCATAGCAAGTTTTAAACTGGAGTTGTATTTTTGATGAAGAAAAAGTGAGTGCTGCTTACCCATGTAGAGTGTTGTCTGTGGTTACCAGGGCATTGCTATGCCAGTGGTGTTCAGAGTGTTCTTTCTGCATGTTGCTAGGTGTTGCTAACTAAGCACATTAGGTGTTCTGTGTAAGCTAAGATATTCAGAGGGTTTTTCTGGACATTGTTATGCAGTTGCTAGGTGTTCAAAGTAGTTTTTCTCGTTGCTAAGTAGTTGCTAGGGTGGTTAGGGGTGTTTTTCTTCACATTGCTATGCAGTTGCTAAGGTATTCTGAGATGTATTTAATGTTACTATGCAGTTGCTGAGGTGTTCAGGGTGTTTGTAGCATTGTTATGCAGTTGCTAGGTGTTCAGATTGTTTTTCTGCACGTTGCTATGCAGTTACTAAGGTATTCTGAGATGTATTACTTTGTAGTTGTTAAGGTGTTTAGGGTGTTTTTGATATTGTTATGCAGTTGCTAGGTGTTCAGAATAATTTTCACGTTGCCATGTAGTTGCTAGGTGTTCTGAGTGTTTTGTTTCTCATATTGTTAAGCAGTTGCTAGGTGTTCATGACAGTTTTTCATGTTGCTATGCAGCTGCTAAGATATTTAGTGTTTTTCTGTATGTTGCTATGCAGTTGCTAAGATATTTAGAGTGCTTTTTCTGTATGTTGCTATGTAGTTGCTGAGGTATTTACAGTGATTTTCTGTGTGTTGCTGTGCAGTTGCTGAGGTATTTAGAGTGTTTTTTCTCTGTTGCTATGCAGTTGCAAAGGTATTTAGAGTGTTTTTTTCTGTATGCTGCTATGCAGTTGCAAAGATATTCAGAGTGATATTTTTCTGTATGTTGCTATGCAGTTGATATGGTGTTCTGAGTAGTTCTTCATGTTGCTATGCAGTTTCTAAGATATTCAGAGTGTTGTTTTCTGTATGTTGCTACACTATGCAGTTGCTATGGTGTTCTGAGTAGTTTTTCATGTTGCTATGTAGTTGCCAATGTATTTGGAGATGTTGTATCATGTTGCTGTGTAGTTCCAAGATATTCAGCGTGTCTTTCTGCATGTTGCTATGCAGTTGCTAATGTATTTGGAGATGTTGTATCATGTTGCTGTGTAGTTGGTATGGTGTTCTGAACAGGTTGTCATATTACAATGCAGTTGCTAAGGTATATTCTGAAAGCCGGAGCCGGTGTCAGCTTTTTGTCATTCAGCAAAGCGCTCTGTGTGTGTCAGTCTTATTTGGTGTTGTCTGTCTTTCAAATATAAAAAGATACCCGAATGCAAGGGCGATTCCAGATCGCGTTTCAGGTTGTGTGTTCGTCCCTGCCCTCGCTATATTACGAGTGGGGACACACACACAATCTGTGCGTGGTTTGCCTGGGTGTGGAGTATGCGGTATCGGCTCTCGAGGGTTGGTCCCGCTTCTCCCGAGGCAGAGCGGCGGCTGCACTCGTGGGGCTCGCAGGCTGATCTGTCTGGTGAGATCTCCTCCCGTATCCGCCAGATCTGGCGCCCCGTCTCTCGTTTGGAAGCGGTCTCTTCCCCCCGAGTCGAGGGCTTGATGCGGCGTCTTTCTTCCTCCGAGGAGGTTGATGTTACGAGCGTTCACGAGGTTTCGCCGCCTCTTTCGCCAATCTGAGGAGCTTTTAGAGGTGGTTACTCGGGCAGTGGCCAAGCTTGACATCAGCTGGTCCCCCTGAGAGCATCTTAGCTGCAGACTAGCCGTTTGGATAAGTGTTTTCGGCGCTCGCAACCGCCACCTCTACACAGAAGCCTTCCGTTTTCCCCGATCTCCACACCGAGGTGTCGAGATCATGGGTGAAACCCTTTTCGTCCCGACCATTCATTCCCTCCGCTGATTATTATGGCAGCGTTAGGGAATTGAATGAGTGCGGGTACAGGGCGATACCGCCGGTCGAGCAGACGCTTGCGAGCTATCTGACTCCCTCGACGGCATTGTCTTTGAAGGCTCCTGCGCTGCCCACTAAGCCTCTGCGTACAACATCTTTTTTAAGTGGGCAGAGGGTATGTGGCAGGGGGCTGCTCGGCGGGCGCACATCCTCCGCATACCAGCTCCTCGCGCAGGAAAGCGCAAAAGGTCCTGACGGACGACCCCCAGGACCGTGGAGGGCGACCCCTACTGGGGTGGAGCGGCTTACACCGCGGTACACGGTGGCCGTCTCCCCCCGGTGCCCTCCGGGGACTTGTCTGCCAACCCTGCCGTTGTCCCAGGGCGCAGCTGGTCCCAGCGAACGTTTATCACAGGTTTTTCTGCCTGTAAGCACAGCGGAGCCGAGAAACTCGCCTCAGCCGCCAGATCACGCGTCTCCTTCCGGTGCGCCGCATGGAGACAGCGGTCTGGCCGTGTCTCTTACACCAGAGGTCAGTCTCGAGAGACTGATTCCCTTAGTAGATCGTTTGGCAGCCTGGCAGTGGCTGCCGAATGTGTCTCGTTGGGTCCTGCATACCATAGCGAATGGATATCGCATTCAGTTCGGCGGGTCATCCCCGCCGTTCAACGGGGTTGTTGTGACTGCGGTCCGCCCCGAGCAGGCTCTGGTGCTGGAACAGGAAGTCGTTACTTTGCTGAGAAAGGTAGCCCTCGAGTTGGTTCCTCCTCACAAAGTTCACACCGGCTTCTACAGCCGGTACTTCATTGTTCCAAAGAAGGATGGGGGGCTGAGGCCCATACTGGACTTGCGTCTGCTGAACCGCTCAGTCAGAAAACTGAAGTTCAAAATGCTCACTGTCAAGCAGGTCGCGTCTCAAATCAGGTCCGAGGACTGGTTTGTCACGATAGACCTCAAAGACGCCTATTTCCATGTCTCCATCCTTCCTTCTCACAGGAAGTTCCTGAGGTTTGCTTTCGGGGGCAAAGCGTACCAGTATCGGGTTCTTCCCTTCGGCCTAGCACTCTCCCCCCGCACTTTCACCAAGTGTGTGGATGCGGCACTGGTCCCGTTGCGACTGCAGGGCATCCGCATACTCAATTATATTGATGATTGGTTGATCCTCGCTCGATCAGAGCGGTTGGCGATTCGGCATCGAGATGTCATTCTCGCCCACATGAAAGACTTGGGGTTAAGACTAAACGCCAGGGAAAGTGCGCTTTCTCCAGCTCAGAGAACCACTTATCTAGGCGTGGTGTGGTATTCGACCACGATGCAGGCTCGGTTGTCCCCTGCTCGGATCGAGTCGATCCTCACGGCAGTCATGAGAGTGCAAGAGGGCCAGTCACTCTCTGTCAAGCAGTGGCAGAGGCTGCTTGGGCTTATGGCAGCTGCGTCCAACGTGATTCCGTTCGGCCTGCTGTACATGAGACCCCTACAGTGGTGGCTCAAGACCAGGGAGGTCTCCCTGAGGAGAGACTCGCTCCGCGCTGTCAAAGTGTCACGCCGCTGTATTCGTGCCTTAGACATGTGGAGGAACCCTTTGTTCTTGTCTCAGGGCCCGGTGCTGGGAGCTCCTTCTCATTTGCGACGGACGCCTCCCTCACAGGTTGGGGTGCGGTCATGAGTGGCCACCCTGCCTGCGGTCTGTGGAGTGGTCGCCACCTGACGTGGCATATCAACTGGCTAGAGATCCTAGCTGTGTTCCGTGCACTCAAGCACTTCCTCCCGGACCTGAGAGATCACCACGTGCTGGTCCGCACCGACAGCACGGCAGTGGTCTCTTACATCAACCACCAAGGAGTCCCAGGGCAAGCTCCTATCACTGAGAGCTATGCACATTCCTGGACATCTCAATGTGGGAGCAGACGTCCTGTCGAGACAGGGGCCGAGGCCCGGGGAATGGATGCTTCACCCCGAGGTGATGAAGCAGATTTGGAGAATTTTTGGCCAGGCACAGGTGGACCTCTTTGCGACTCGAGAGTCAACGCAGTGTCCCCTCTGGTTCTCTCTAGCTCCTCCAGCTCCTCTGGGACTGTACGCTATGGTACAGACTTGGCCGAGGCTTCGTCTGTACGCCTTTCCCCCGATCGCTCTGCTCCTGGGAATTCTGGCGAGAGTGCGCCGGGACGAGGTCAGTCTACTGTTGGTAGCACCGTTCTGGCCGGGCCGAATATGGTTCTCGGACCTGATTTCTCTCCTCGACGGCACTCCGTGGGAAGTGCCCGTCAGGAGGGATCTCCTCTCACAGGCCAGGGGCACTATCGTGCACCCTCGCCCGGAGTTATGGAAGCTTTGGGTGTGGCCCCTGAGGGGGCACAGCTCTTAGCTTCCGGTCTGTCAACCGAGGTTATCGAGACCATCCTCCAATCCAGAGCTCCCTCCACGAGGAAACTGTACGCCTTGAAGTGGAGACACTTCAGTTCTTGGTGCGGGGACCGCCAGGTCGACCCAGTCAACTGCCCGATCCGCGCAGTTCTGGAGTTCCTGCAGGCCCGTTTCTCTGCAGGGTTAACCCATTCCACTAGTAAGGTCTACGTGGCAGCTATTTCGTCATACCATGCCCCTAGTAGTGGCCAGACAGTGGGTAGACACCCCTTAGTTACACGTTTCCTCCGTGGTGCGCTGAGGCCGCCGGTACGCTCCCGCGTCCCTACCTGGGACCTGGCTGTGGTCCTGGAGGCTCTGTGCAAGGCACCTTTCGAGCCTATTGAGGAGATAACTGATAGACTCCTCACCATTAAGACCGCTTTCTTGCGGGCTATCACCTCTCTGAGGAGGGTGAGTGACCTTCAGGCCCTGTCTACGGCCTCTATTGACTTTGCGCCCGGCATGGCGAAAGTGTTTCTCTACCCCCGCGTGGGGTATGTACCTAAGGTCCCATCGGTCGTACCACAGCCAGTAGTACTCCAGGCCTTCTGTCCTCCTCCCTTCAGGGAGCCAGACCAGGAGAAGCACAACTGTACGTGTCCAGTGCGAGCACTGGGCACGTGCATCCACAGGTCATCCCTGTGGAGGAAATCGGACCAACTGCTTGTGTGCTATGGTCCCCCTAAGAGGGTTCTTCCTGCTACGAAGCCCACTCTTAGCAGGTGGATAGTGGATGCCATCTCTCTGGCATACGAGGCCTCTGAGCGTCCCCCGCCGCTGGGAGTCAGAGCGCACTCGACCCGAGGTGTGGCGGCCTCCAAGGCCTTCTGGGCAGGTGTCCCGGTTCAGGACATCTGCAACGCTGCTGGGTGGTCCACGCCCCTGACTTTCGCCAGGTTCTATAACCTCGACATCCGAGCCACTCCAGGCTCATCCGTCCTATTGTCCTGACACCAGGCAGGGAATTGTCAGTCTGGTGGTGTTGGTATCTCGTTCCCAAAGCGTCGCTGGACGCAGCTCGAAGTTCCTGGAAGGGAACGTCTCAGGTTACAGATGTAACCATGGTTCCCTGAAGGGAACGAGACGCTGCGTCCTTCGGCCACACTTCCGGCATCCCTGCCTGCGCTTGCTTCATGACTTGGAGCTGACGCCGGCTCCGCCGCACGCGCTTATATACTTTCTGGTCATGACGTCACCCCGCCCGTGACGCCTCGCCCTCCTTCGGACTGATTACACCTGATATTCAGAGCATGGTCACGCTGATGGCGTTCCCAAAGCGTCGCTGGACGCAGCGTCTCGTTCCCTTCAGGGAACCATGGTTACATCCGTAACCTGAGACGTTTTTTCAGTTTACTGGTTTATGTAAAAGTGATGCAACACTTCTACATACACAACCTGATTTGAGGTTTTATTCATGTTCATAGCAGGAACACTGCAGGATGGGTTCTTTGCAGGATCATTCAGATTTTAACAGTGCTAAAGGATGCGTTGCTTAACTGATTTTGTTGACTAACCTCTTGAGCTCAATCCCTCCTGTTCATAAAGAAGAAAGCAACTATGTTCTGCATTCGCTATGAGGATTACATTCCCCAAAGAGAACATTTAATTGAAGCAAGATCAGCAGATACAAATGTGATAGGCTGTGCGGAAACCACATGCGTGTGCACTTCAGTAGAGACTGACTCACTCCCAACCACAAGCTACTAAGCTAGACCAGAAATGTCATAAAATCCTCCAGCTACAGCTCACTGAGTATCTGAGGTGTTTGCTATCTGACAATTACTACATTAGTGATGCATTAGATTGTGTGAGAAATTACCCCAAGCGCTCCTTTGCTTTTGCCACGTGCACAGTTCTACTAAATGACATAGCCTAAGGAAATGTTGTGGCCGTTTATCATGTTAGACGACACTGAAGCCGCAGAGACAATGAGAGGAAAAAGCAAGTGTTTGTATTTCTCTGTAAAGGTGAGCTTTAAATTCTTCAGAAGTTTCACTAATTTTGGAAGAAAATTTTGGAAGTTTCACTGTTTTTAGGAAGGATAAAACACTGAGCCAAACTGCTTTTCAATGCATATCAGTTCATGTCCAACCAGACAAACTGTTCTGCTACAACTCACTCAACACTAGCGCATTAAAACTGTGCCAACACACAGGCAGACAGTTGAGCGCTCACACAGATACACATGACATTTGTCTTGTGAGTTGTGTATACAGACCTCACACTGATGCGGATGTGTGCTTTCAGAGCTGCCTGGCACACACATACACCGACAAACACTCTCCGCCCACTATAACTAGATCATATTACAGAGTGAATATGTAAGTAAAACATGGCTGAAAAACCACACTCGCTCACGTTTTGCCATGCAACGTGATAAAGGATTCAATAACAATTTTACAGGCAGCATGTATGTGCTCATCTCAGCAACATATTAGCAAATATTATAAATCAGTTGAAGAGTAAATCTGTCAACTTAATCTTAAATCATGGGTGTGTGGTGGTGGGTTGGAATGCTGTAGGTTTTTTTTAACCCTACACTGAAAAAAGAAAAAGAAAATTAATTTTCTTTTTGTTTTCAATGTAGGGTTTTATGGTTTTTCCAGTAAAAATAAATTAAGTAAATAATAAATAAAGTGAAATCTATAAAAAAAAATATATATATATACATATATATTCTTTTTTAATTAAAATGGTCAACAACATTTTTCACAGGGTTTTATTTTATTTATTATTTTTGCTTTTCACATTTTCATACAACATCTGTATCACATGTGACCCGTATTGTATGTGAGGGTAAAAATCTAATTTGGGCCACAATCAGCTGAGGTGTAAACTAAGCTTTGTAAGCATTTGTTAGCCTAAGCTAAATTTCTTAAGCCTAAAATAACAAAAAAGGTGGGCTTTTTTGGCCATGAATCATATATGCATGCAAAGACTGTACTAAGCAAATTTGTAATAAATTTAAGCCTTAAATGTTCAAAACATGCACAGTCATCCACTAAAGTATTATTAGATTCATAACTGCAATTACAAACAATTGTACCTGATCAGTCCAATCTAGATAAAAAGCCAATTAAAGTTCCTCTTTACATAGAGCATAAGGCTCAGAGAAGCATAGAGTCACATATGCTCTTTTGTATTGTGAATAATTTGAGAATTACTTTGAGTTACTCATAATCCTTATTAGAATAATTATAGCATGAAATGAAAGCTGTACTGGTGTCACTAGAGTTCATGTGTGCATTCACCTTGTAACCAGTTTGGCTAGAGTGAAAACAGGAAACCTGTCACAATGCTGCTGGATATTTTGATTTTGTACCAGACAATTGCTGGGCTTCAAAGTGGACATTCACAAAGACTGGAACACATAAAATTACTTAATGTGTTCCTTTTGTAACTTGTAATTTGATGTCTGCAGCTGGGATAAATTATATGACCAAAACAGTTGTTTCTTTCACAAATAAGCGGATATCTGTGTTTCTGGATAACACACTGAATGTCTTTAGAAAGTATTTAGTCATTTTGTTTCTATTAAACATCCAAATGTTTCACCCTTTAATATCATAATAAATTCAATACATTTATGATTGTACCCAGGCGTGATTTCATGTTGGGCCCTCTAGCTACTCTCACAAAGAGGCTAAATCTTAGAAGAGCTGAAGAGTTTGTTGACATCTGGACAGTTTCTCTCATTTTCAGTTTCTGGCCTTATGATCATTTATCTTACATTTCAGCCCTTTTCGTACAGTTGCTTATTTAGTAGGATGGCCTGGTCTGAGCTGTGCTATTTTCCATTTTGTTACATTGGATGTCACAGTACTCTTAGGAAAGTTAAAAACTTTGCCAGCCATTTTATAACTTTCTCCAGGTTTTTTTCCTCTCACTTACATGGTCATAAACTTCCACAGGCGTCTCTTGGTCTCCATAACAGCAGGACTAAATCAGTCTGCTATTGGGGCTGTTTCACCTCAAAAAGTGAGTTATATTTAAGTTAACGTTAAGTATTTAAATCACCAATAGATTCGAAATCTACATGAAGGAGTCAAGACAAAATCCAGACCCAGATGGAATGTTCTTGTTTGCTTTGCTTTGGTTGCCTCATCTGGTCTGATTTTAGGGAAAAATCCTTAGAATTCTTTGGTAAAGTCTTGGAAATGTGTGAGGAAAATAAGCTGAAGAAAAAAAATCAGGCCCAGATGGAATCAGATGGTTTTTGTTGTGATTTGTTGTGTTTCATTTTGTGTTTTGGTATGCTTTGCTTTGGTCTGATTTTGAAGAAGAAAAAAAAAATCTGTAGAAATCTCAAGACAAAATTTAGGCCCTGACAGAATTTGGTGTTTTGTGTTATTTTCATCTTCTGGTCTTATTTTGAAAAAACAAAACAAAAAATAATAATAGAATTCTCAAAACAAAATTCAGGCCTTTGCATTTCAACATCATTGAGATTTAGATTATTTCTTTAGAAAAATCCTTTAATTTGACTTGGCAACCTAGCAGAGAAAAAACATTTAATGGAGAGATGAGCGCTGAGGTCATCTCTAAAGTTCGGCTCAAATCACTGTGGATCATGATGTCATATGATGTTACTGTGCTAAAACACTTCCACCCACATTCCTTCTGTTCCAACCCCGTTATTTGGAAATGGATGACATTTCAGTATAATACTTACATTCTAAGATCGCTTGATGAGCAACAGGATCAGAATTCAGGTTCAGCAGGTTATGATCAGTGTCACTAAATTCGTTTTGCACTGATTTGTTAAGAAACTCATCCAGAAGGTGTGGTGTGACCTGTGACTTGTCTAGCTGATATGCAGGTGCGTATCAGTTTGATTAGCAGGAGGGTGCGGCAGAAAGAGGACCTTAATGTGCTTCTTCTTGAGCCACTCCTTTGTTGCCTTGGCCATGTGTTGTGGGTCATTGTCATGCTGGAATACCCATCCATGAGCCATTTTCAATACCCTGACTGGCTTCAATGCCCTGGCCCTGACGGTACATGGCCCCGTCCATCGTCCCATTGATGCGGTGCAGTTGTCCTGTCCCCTTAGCAGAAAAACACCCCCAAAGTATAATGTTACCAAAAAAAGTGAAAGTGAAGTGACATGTGGCCAAGTATGGTGACCCATACTCAGAATCTTTGCTCTGGTGACTCATACCCATCCAAGTGCACACACACAGTATTGAACACACACCTGGAGCAGTGGGTAGTCAATGCTGCGGCGCCCAGGGAGCAGTTGAGGGTTCGATGCCTTGCTCAAGGGTCTCACCTAAGTTGTGGTATTGAAGGTGTAGAGAGCGTTGGTTATTCAACCCCACCACGTCAATTCCTGCCGGATCTGAGACTCGAACCCGCAACCTTCGGGTTACAAGTCCGACTCTCTATCCATTAGGCCACGACTGCCCCTTCCACCTTCATGTTTGACAGGGGGATGGTGTTCTTGGGGTCATAGGCAGCACTCCTCCTCCTCCAAACACGGTGAGATGAGTTGATGCCAAAGAGCTTGATTTTGGTCTCATCTGACCACAACACTTTCATCTAGTTCTCCTCTATATCATTGGCAAACTTTAGACGGGCCTGTACATGTGCTTTGTTGAGCAGGGGGAGCTTGCGGGTGCTGCAGGATTTCAGTCCTTCACTGCATAGTGTATTACCAATTGTTTTCTTGGTGACTATGGTCCCAGCTGCCTTGAGATCACTGACAAGATCCTCCTGTGTAGTTCTGGGCTGATTCCTCACTGTTCATGATCATTGAAACTCCACGAGGTGAGATCTTGCATGGAGGCCCAGGCCGAGGGAGATTGACATTTATTTTGTGTTTCTTCCATTTGCAAATAATCGCACCAACTGTTGCCACCTTCTCACCAAGCTGCTTGGCGATGGTTTTGTAGCCCATCCAGCCTTGTGTAGGTCTACAATCTTGTTCCTAACATCCTTGGACAGCTCTTTGGTCTTGGCCATGGTGGAGAGTTTGGAATCTGATTGATTGATTGCTTCTGTGGACAGGTGACTTTTATACAGGTAACAAACTGAGATTAGGAGCACTCCCTAATGGACAGCAGCCATATCACCTTGCAGCCCAAGACTGGTTGCCCACTGAAGCTAAGCAGGGTTGAATCCAGTACCTGGATGGGAGACCTCCTGGGAAAACTAGGTTGCTGCTGGAAGAGGTGTTAGTGAGGCCAGCAGGGGGTGCTCACCCTGTGGTCTGTGTGGGTCCTAACGCCCCAGTGTAGTGATGGGGACACTATACTGTAAAAAGCACCTTTCGGATGAGACGTTGAACTGAGGTCCTGACTCTCTGTGGTCATTAAAAATCCCAGAATGTCCTTCGAAAAAGAGTAGGGGTGTAACCCTGGCATCCTGGCCAAATTTGCCCATTGGCCTCTGACCATCATGGCCTCCTAATCGTCCCCATACACTGATTGGCTTCTGGCGCAATATGGCTGCTGTCGCATCATCAAGGTGGATGCTGCACATTGGTGGTGGTTGAGGAGATCCCCCTCACAATGTAAAGCGCTTTGAGTACCCATAAAAGCGCTATATAAATGTAACAGATTATTATTATTATTAATCTCAGTTCCTTACCTGTATAAAAAGACACCCTCATGGGAGCCAGAAATCTTGCTTATTGATAGGGGATCAAATAATTATTTGACTCATTAAAATGCAAATCAATTTATAACGTTTTTGAAATGTGTTTTTTCTGGATTTTTTGGTTGTTATTCTGTCTCTCACTGTTCAAATAAACCTACCATTAAAATTATAGACTGATAATTTCTTTGTCAGAGGGCAAACGTACAAAATCAGCTGGGGATCAAACTACTTTTTTACCCAACTATATTTACTGCTTGCTATTTAAAAACAAAACAAAAAAATAGTTAAAAAAAATGCATTATAAACAACACATTATGGAACAATAAATATGTCAGAGTATGATATGTTTTTATCACATGACCTGATTATTATTATCTTCCGCCATTTTTTGCGCTTTTATTCCAATTTTATGTAAAAATGTCTTAACTTTTCTGCTGTCTGTTTGAGAAGGTGTCAAGTAAGAGATTGTTTATAAAAATTATAGCCAATTCAGTTCATTTTTCCCATTGCACATTCTGCACTATTATGTATGGAAGCCTGTTTCCATCACTAAATAATGCAAAAAAAGGTAATTGAGACTTTTTATCACACAATTCAGACTTTGTTTCTTGAAGTTCTGAGAAAAAAAATTCAGAACTAGAGATATAAACACAGAATTTCAAGATACGATCTGCGAAATATATACACACAATTCTGAGGAAAAAAAGGGATAATTATGAGAAATAAACTAAATTTTGTATATCTAGCAATTCCGAGTTTACATTTCGTAATTTAAGGTGGAAACAACCCTAGTAAAAAAGTAATGTTTTTAAAATACATTTATTTAAACTTTATTTGGAGTACTACTTGCACACAATGCACATTTCTTAATATTAAGCCTCAAATGTGTTTTAATGTCACTATTGGTGAGGATTGTATGATCTTTGAATAATATCGGTCTTTAAAAGCAAGATATTTAAAAGTGTACCTGAAGTATACTTGCAGTAGTTCCACTTTAGCACAATCAAATCTACTTAAATTGCATTAACTTATTTGAACAATGCTACCACAGAGATTGATTTTTTTTTTATCTCGTCCAAGTCAAGTATAACCCTCCCTTTATTTGTAGACACACCCACAGAAACCGGGCACAGGCTGCAGAAATAGCTCTGAGTTGTAGAAACTCTGAATTATGAACTCGCAGTTTCCAATAATACTGCAACGGTTGAAATTCTTCCATGGATTTCCCATGCAATCCAAAAATATCCATGTCCTAACCAGAGAGAGGCTGCATTCCCCGTCATATTCATTTCATATGCTAAGTTACTTTAGAGAGGAAGGATATCATGTCTGCTATTGTCAGGAGTGAGAAATCTCCACCCAACGACCAAATACTGCATTCAAAAGGCATTCATAAACATATCAATCAGTTGTATCAAAATTTCAAATTTTCAGCTAAAGTAGCTGCATTAAAGCTACTTAAAGGGGAAAAATATCATGTGACCTCAAAATGTCACCAATCAGAATCAAGCGTTTCAGAGAGCCGTGTAATAAAAAAATACAGTAAATAATTACTTAAATGTTTGCACGTTTCAGTGTTTGTACACTACACTAAACTTGTTTTTACAGTCCATATTATTTTTAGCAGTTTGTGTTACATGCACAACTTCCTGCCATATCTAACATACCAGAGTACATTCCAGGTGAGAGATTTATGAGTTTGAAATGTTTGAAGTAACTTTGCCCTCAGCGATAACGTTTTTCCTCATCAGCACACTTCAACATACATAACTATGAAAATATGCATGTGTTTTACAAACTGACAAAGAAAGAATTAAAGTGAATCAACTTCCAAGTAAATTACACTTTCTTTTCCAGGGCAAGATTTTTTTTCAATTTTTTTTTTTCCATTTTTTCTATATCTTTTATGAACATTTATATGACAAGCCTTTTCTTGTTTTTATCATGTAATGCAAGCTATTCTCGTAACAAACTTGCGCAAACTGCTTATTTCCCACATATATTTTGCTTGATGATAATCTTCCTAGTAATCACGGCATCTCTTCAAAAGCCTCCATGGTAACGTTTCAGATTTTATCATCCAATCACTGTGTAGCAAGCAGAGGCCAGGAAACATGAATCTGTGTCAGTAGTAGTTTGAGTTCTGTGGTAACCCTACTGCCATGACAACTAGGGGTGTGTTCTCTGGTCAGGTGGCCATTGGGGAAGAACTGAGCAGACATGCAGAAGTAGCTCAACCACTGAAAGCCACAGAATATTTCACTGCTGAGGAATCTTGCACTCCATTCTTTCTCAGTCCTAATATCAGGTTGCAGCTTTTTCAACAAATGCTGCAGATGTTTTGTGCTTAGACTCATGGAGATTGAAATTGGAGGTTGTCTGAAAATATCTCAAGTTTTTGGCATTTTTACAGTGCCTTGGTCATCCTAAGGCGTTTGGGATTTATCTAATGCCTGAATTTGTTTTTACTCACAATCAATTCACAACAATGAGTGAACATGTGGCCACACTATAGACTTTGTGTTCATTTCTTCCATTCGAGTGAGAGTGTTTGGGGCCAGCTGACATATGTGTCATTTGTCTTTTCTGCCTTTTTTAATACATTTTGTACATCTTTTTTTCAATACCTGATAGACTTACATATTTGGTTTTCTGTGGTGTATTCTACATTATCTTAAATATTGATGATTTGTCATCAAGGTAATGTTATATAGAGGGCAAACAGATGATGCTTTGTCAAATTTGCAAAAATGACTTGTGATAGTCTTTAACACAACAGTATGAATAAACTACAAACCAAGCAATAATTTATGCATCATATGCCATAGCCCCCCCCCCCCCCCCCAGTGAAAATCACATTTTGTAATAAACGTATTATGAACACCAAAAATTGAAAAGAAAACTTTTATTTGAAAATATCAATATTTCAGTTTTGATACTGAAAATATCAAGAAATACTTAAAAAATAATAATAGATTGTTCTGTGATGGGCCAGTGAAAATCAGAAGTGATGGATTTATTGTTTGAGGCTTATAAGCATATTTCTGTTTTACGATCAGTGAATTCTGAATGTTTACAGTACTGTTCAAAATTTAGAGTTGGTACAATTGTTTAATATTTTTGAAAGAAGTCTTTTAAGACTGCATATATTTGATTTAAAAAAAATACAGTAAAACAGTAATATTGTGAAATATTATTACATGAACTATTTTCTGTGTTAACATATTTTATAATAGCATATATAATATAATAGCAAAAATAAGCAAAGCTGAATTTTCAGCATCATTACTTCAGTCTTCAGTGTTACATGATTCTTCAGAAATCATTCTAATATGCTGATTTGCTGCTCAAGAAACATTTCTTATTATTATCATCGTTGCATTATCAAACAGCTGTGCTGCTTAATGTTTATTAAAACAGATATTATAGAGACATCATATACTGTTTCCTGCATTCTAATTACTAACACAGAAGCCATAGAGTGTGACATCACATCCTGTCCCCCGCATTTGACACAGGGTAAGTAATTTAGCATGACATCTAGAGTGACACACCTTGAGGGAGTGATCAGAGAGCAAGTCGTATGTGTTTTGGGTGTAGTGGGGTGTCTCCGATTTCACAAAGATAATCGAACACAGTATGTGCTGAGCGGAAGAAACCATTCACCAGTGAAGCAAAATTAAAGCATTAAGCAACATTGAAATCTGAACCGTGAAAGCATCAAATATCATTGTTTCTCACAATACAAAGTTCACACTACACATTATTCTCTGCTGGGGTGTGAAGTTATTGTCAAAAGGCCATATTCAAAGGGCTCAGCTGATTCAAACAGTATAATTCACTGTGATCAGATACAATCAAAGCTCAAGTTAGAGTGAATCAATTAGATTGTCAAGCGTATACAGAGTCAAGCACAGCAGGAATATCAGGTTGCAAATGTATGATGAAATCCTCATTGAACATGATTCATAACTGATGTTCACTGCAGCATTAAATGCTGGTTTTCTGTCTGGCTGTCACAAAAAGTGACACTGTCTGTCACCATACCTGCGTGAAAAGAGGAATCTTATAACTAAGCAATGTTCTGGGCAGGGACTTGCAGATTCATAACTCTTGGTTTTGTTTTCATGTTGATTATGAGATAAGATACAGGGAATGACAACAAAATGCCAGGGAGAGTTCAGAACAGAACAGACACACCTGTTTTTACATTTAGAGAATGTTTGAAAACATTCCACTAGTAACTACTAGTTATGGTACACTTTGCGTTCTTCGCTTAGTGGGGTTCAAGGAAAAAGATGAGACAGAGAGACATTGTTGTAATTCTGAGATCCATTTTCACTCTCTGAGTAGAGAGTGTGAGTCATAGGCACATTGGTTTACAAAAATATCTTAGTGACAGTGGCATGAATGCTTCCTGCAGGGCTGTCCTTAAGAAAGCCACTTTCAAAAGCTGGTACAAATGGCTACAAACAACTTGGGAATTTAATTGGTCCCACATCTTAGCAAAACAATCATGTTCTTGGTATTTTGTCATGTTTCTGGTAAAATATCAGATATACTCTTAAAACATGATACATTTGCTTGAGAAGCAATAATGTAGTTCTCCATAATAATGTAGGCTTCAGAGAATTTCAGAGAGTATGTATTCATTTTATTTTATTAAACCACTGACAAATTATTTGGTAACACTTTATTTCGATAGTCCACTTTAGACATTCTACTAACAGTAAGTAACTTTGCAACTACATGTCAACTAGCAATCATTAGAGTATTAGTAGACTGTCTGTTTAATATCTTCTAACACTTTATTTTGATGGGTCCACAACATACAACATACTGACTATTAGAAACTTTGCAAGTATATGTCAACTTACTCTGCTAACCCTAAACCTACCCTAACAGTCCACTCTGAGAGTTAGTAGACATGTAGCTGCAAGTTAATGAGAATTAGTTGACATGTCGTTGACACATAGTTACTTATAGTTAGTAGAATGTCTAAAGTGGACTATCGAAATAAAGTGTAACCAATTATTTTGCTTTGTTTTATATATTTAATAATAATAATAATTATTATTATTATTTATAAATAAGACTAGTTTAATTTTATTTTACTTCAACTCACTGACAAATTATTATTATTTGTTAGTGTTTTTATATTATATGATAATGTGTTTTATATTAATAATTATTTGAACATTTATGGGAAAATATACTTAAAATGAAAAAAAATCATGAAAAGCAATATTTTAGTTTACTAAATAAGACTTCAGAGAATTTATTTTACTTAAACCACTGACAAATTATTATTTTTTTTTTATTTAATAAATTATTATTGTTGTTATTATTATCATCATCATTATTATTATTATTATTATTTTAATTATTCAAGAAATATTAATAATTATTATTGTTATTTTAACATTTATGGGAAAACAGACTTTGTTTGTTTGTTGTTTATCAATGTGTATATAATTTTGTTCCCTTTGTAAAGTCACATTCCATAAATGAATGGGACTTGATTGCATTGCTTTTTTTTTTGCTTTCTTTTCAGGGAGCTATATGATAATAAATAAATAAATTATCTTGTTAATTGTTTGGATATTGTGAAGTCCAAAGTTATTATCAGGGCATGCCTGAAAATAAAGCCGTATTATATCTGCATGGAAAAAGTGAGCCTGATCAGGTTTTCCCTGGTTCCTCTCAAAAACAATAGCCGGGATTCTGCAAACTTAAGAAAGGCCAGCGCCTTAAGATATTATGAATCCATGACTGTAAACCAGTGAATAAGATTAAAGCAGAGGGGATCTCAAGATACTGCTGATTAAATCAGTAATATTTCTAAAAGCTCTTGTATCATCCAATAATGAAAGAGAGCAGACACTCAGAGAGAAAACATTTGACACGTGCACTACAGCAGGCCATCCCATTTCTGTGGAAACCGTTTAGGTTCTGTAAGTTCTCTGACTTAATTAACATTATTAACTTCAATAATGAGGCTTTTTTTAAAATGTAACAGCACATGCCACACCTGATGACCCAACTATAGAAACACCTGGTGATGAAATCAGAGTGGTCAATGGAAAGGATTGTGCTGGAGGAACAGGTCAAGGCAGAAACAGTTTTGTTTGAGCAGATACTGCAATGCTTAGAGAATTAACAAGAATTCCAGTGCATTGGTGTGGTCACCTAGAAGCATCTGGAATATCCAATGGTGATTGAATCAAAAAAAGACATAACAGAAAAAAAGTCACATACCTGTAAAGAGACAGATTTAATGGGTTTAAAATGGCACGTTTAATGATTTGCACTCTTATCTTTTAACAAACTAAAACTGGAGAAGTCCCAAACTTATTAAATGGCTTTCCCAAAACTCAAACTCAGAGCCTTCATCACCTTTAAGCCATGTTTTAAAACACAAGCCTCTGGTTATTTAACTATAAAGCCAGAAAGACCATAAACCTGGTTAAATTTAGGAGGTCTCTGGATTCGAGAGGGCTTCAGGACCTTAGGGGTAGACTTTGAAACCTGATGACTTTTGCCTGCCGTCACCTGAGAAACAGTTGGTGGCCTCCATGATGTAAGACAGTTTCAAATAGGTTTGCTTATAGTCCAGTCTGTAAAGTTATGATTTGCAAAGTATTACAGTATGTAACATACTTAATTTTCCACTATGTTTAGCTCAACTGTATGAAGTCTTTGGGTTACCATACAATATTTGTATGGATTTAAATGTTGTATCACTGGAGATAATGCTAAAGCACAGCTGGACATCACTTGCTCCACTTTGTGCACCTTGCAGTGCTCAGAGATAAAACATGTCAGCTGTCAGAGGTTTAAAGTGAAATTTAACACCTTCCAGATGTCTTATTTGTATAGGCAAATCCATAGTTGCATGCTATTCCAGTGTGACATATTGGCTTTTAGATGCTGTTGCAGCATTAGAGTACTTTAGTTCCAGTGTTTAATATTATTGACATAATAATATTTGTTCACACTCTGTATTTTGGATTTTATCAAAGCGATCCATGCTTTGACAGAACAAGTAATATATAGGCTATTAACCAGAATTATCCAAAGAAAAGGGGAAACTACAGAAGCCATTTTATTTTTTCAACCATTAACATTTCATAAAAATATTTGTTTTTAGTCATATTGAATTACAAAAACATCCATTTACTGGTTAGGCTAGGAATGCAGGGATACGAGTGTTGAATTTCAACCACACCCACCTTCTACACCTAAGCAACGGCCAATCAGAGCCTCCTTTTGGCTCCTCCCATTTAGCAGCACATATAGTAGGAGGCAGAGTCTGCTGTTCTCTATCTGCTCGAGTTTCTCCAGCACAGCAGACAAGGCTCATATCTGCTGCTCTCGCTCCCCCTGCTCCAGGTTATTCTCTACCAGCACAAGACAGAAAACACATCAGCAGGATGTCGTTCACCAAAAAAACCAGCTACACTGTGAAGTCCTCTTCCTCTGGATCTGCCCCACGCAGCTTCAGCAGTATGTCCTACTCCGGCCCCAGCGTCAGCCGGCAGAGCTACAGTGCGCGCAGCTCCTATGGAGGTGCCAACCGTGGCATGGGAGGTGGCAACTACATCAGCAGCTCTTCAGCCTACGGTCTTGGCATGGGAATGGGAATGGGCATGGGTACCGGTGTCGTAGCACCCATCCAAGCAGTCACCTTCAACAAGAGCCTCCTGGCACCTCTGAACCTGGAGATCGACCCCAATATCCAGGTTGTCCGTACCCAGGAGAAAGACCAAATCAAGACCCTCAACAACCGCTTTGCTTCCTTCATTGATAAGGTTGGTTCAAAGTTTCTTTCCTTGAAGTTTTCTTAGTCAAATAGTTTCCAGGTATGAGTCAAACTAAAGGTCGTAACAGCCCAGAAAAATGCCCCAAGACTGCATGTTCTTGCTTAAGAAGTTAATCTAGTGTGGTACCTAAAATATATGTGAGATTGGATACGTTCTCATCAAAGAGAAAGAAACTAGACTTATGGAAAGTGGAGAAAAGGGTGTGTACATGGTCAGAGTGCGAGGGCTTTTAATTTGAATGGGATGCACTGAAGCTCTTCTGAAACCCTTGTGGAGAGTCCACACCCAAAAAAGGACATCCTGCAGGACATGAAACCTTTTATCTGCATATCAACATTGTTAAATTATTACAAACTCTTACATTTCCAAACAAAAATGATCCGTATTTGAAGAAAAGATAGTCACATACCTAGATAGTTAATACTTAATTTGAAGAACTGGGGTCATGTTCTGGACAGGTTACGAAACAGCGTTCAACAAGAGGAGGAAATATTCTGCCACACTTTTAAGCCTTTGAGTCTTTTGTGCCCTTCCTCTTAACTATAATAGTCTACTTTGCATTACATTATTTGATTAAAACACACTGTTTTGAATGAGAGCTGATTAGTAAAGTCAGCTGGCTCAGTGACACATTTACTGTAATCTAATTGTGTGTGCAATGTTCACCTTGAGCTGTTAAAGTTTTATCACTGAATTATTTGCTCTCCGCCCACCATTTACACATTCTTTTAAGACTCCAGCAGATCTGGTCTCTTCCTGCTGTCCCTTGAATATTAACCTGTTACCCTGCGCCCCTATTTTTGAGCATTTTGTAAAAAACGATATAACCAAATAAAAATGTCTGTAGCTCTTGAACCCTAAGGTCTATATTTAAAAATCTGGTGTTGTTTGAAACTAGACACTTGATCCTTTGTTACTCTAGAGTCATAATAACTCAAAATTAGTATAGCAATAGAGTAAAACAAGGTAAAATATACATGAAATTGACTCGCGATATGTTTTAATGAAGCTCACTAAGGGAAAAATGGATGAGACTTTCATGCCAAAGGCCTGAAAACACCATAAAGATAAAGCTGAACATCTGACCATGTTTTGATTCAAATTTGAGGATGATACTCCCAAAAATGTAGTTTCTGTAAGCTTTTATTTAAAAAAAATCTAGGCGTCCTTTCAAAAAAGCCATTTGGAGACCCCAAATAGACACTTTGTAAACAAATGTCCAAATGAGTCAAAACTACATAATACATATATGTATATCAATTCAGAACTGCTCTGCCCACCAAAACACACAATAAAAAACTATTTCTGAACAGCATTTGTAGTGCTGACTCATTTAGTCATTTGGTTAGTCTACAAATGGCATTTTTGAAAAAAAACGCCTAAATATTTCCTGAAATAAAATATGAAATAATAAATTTTTTATAGGTAAAGACTTACAGAAAGTACATCTTTATGGTATTTCATTTCAAGAAAAGCTTTGGAAAAGTCATTTGGATATTTTATTTCAAGAAAAGTCTAGGAATCCTTTCAAAAATGCTATTTAGAGACTCCATAAGACACTGCATACTACATATGTATATCAATTCAGAACTGCTCTACCAATGAAACCACAAAAAAACACAAAACTATTTCAGAATTTGAACATAACTAAACAGTCTTTATTCTGAACAATTCCAATAATGAAAACAGTGAACCAAAACAGATTTGATCATTTTTGAACTAGTGAAAACACAAAACATGCAAAATTCATTGTTTTTACAACATTTGTATTTTTTATTTATTTTATATGGTGAATATTATGAATATTACTATTTTACTAATATAGTAATAGATTACTATTACTAATATTACTAAATAATAATAAAAAAAAACTATTTACAGTATTTACAGTGGAGGAAGACGCTCTAGCAGCCACTAAAATGGTTTTTTTTCTGACCATCTGGATTCACCAGACCTCTGAAAAGACAGGGAAGAGTGAGAGAAAAAGAGTGAGAAAGTGTGTAAGCAAAACAAATCAAACTTGCAACACTGTTTACATTTTGTACACACACACACACACGCGCGCACGCACACACACACACACAATAACCGGGACATACCCACAAACAAACACACCCACCCACCCACACGAACAAAACTCATGTAATCCCCTCATATTATCCCTCTCCGTTGTCATTTTTAGAATCTAAAACAGCTAACATGAAACAAAAGCTGCAAATACATGATAAAGACACATAAACATTCAAGAGGAGGGTGGAGACACTTACGTGCTAATGCTATCCACGCTTCCCAGCGATCTCAGCGCGTATTCGGCTACTAAATTAGCCATTTTTCTCCCCACGTCCTCCAAAACACCACCAAACGCCACAGAAACACTTCTCAAGTCGAAGATCCACGATGGAGAGATTCAGATGTGAGCTTTGGACAACATCTGTTCGCTGATAGCCAGTCTGTGTAGCGCTGCGACGCCATTATGTGTACGCTTCATGCGTAACCCGAGAGCGCACGAAAACACACGGACAATACGCCGAGCTATTCTCTAAACAATCTTACGTAAACTATTCAAACTGTCAATCACTTTAAACGTCCTTGTGGTTGGCTAACACTTCCATCCATCAAAACTGTGCTGGCGAGGCATTGGCTGGGTTCAAACACCCCTATTGTGATGTGTCCGGATTGACACCTCGCTGACCCATTCACGGACGCGCTTACTGTCCCGGGTTATAACAGCTCCTGCGATTGAAGGAGAGAGACGAGGGAGGGCTATTCTTACTCGGAAGAGACGATTCTGCTGGAAATAGATGGCGTTTCAAAGCTGGAATACGAATTATAATCGATATTTATTGGAAAATGGACGCTATCGATAACTATAACTCGAATCGCTTATGTAAACAAAGGAGGATCTATCGTGTTTTCCCCTATTTTTTCGTTGTTTTGGATTAAAAAGTGGATGCATTTTGAAGAGTGGACCCTTCTCTTGAAATGTATGCTGGTGTGTCTTGGAATAGTCTGAGCTGACCAGCGCTATTGGCGATCAAACGTGAGTACTGCGGTTCGCTTTGTTCATTTTAAATGGCCGGTCTTTCAGCATTTCTGTTAACCCTTTCCTCTCTGGTGTATTGATTTCAAAAACAAGCTCACATCGTTAATCTTGAGTGTTTTAGCTTTCAAATGATATATAGTTAATGATAATTGATTGAATATTGTTCTAAAACAAAGGTAATAAAAAGTCCGACCACGCCCGACCACGCCCTTCCGGCCCGCCCGCGGGCCGATGCGGGTTAACAGGTTAACTACATAGTCCAATCTCCAAAAAGTAAATTCCACAGGATAAGTACAGCTCTACTCACCCTTCCTGATGTCCTACTGGAATATGCGTCACAATTTCCAAGGGAATATAATGTTATAAACTGAAAACTTGTGGATTTCTCGTTATTTAAAGAAAACACTGGTTTCCTTTGTGAAGAAGCAATATGTTGACATATGGTCTCACTTATGTGAGCTGGCGCCGAACCATGATTTCAAAATGACTTTGCGGCATCGGTCTGGGGCGTTGCTCTCTGAAGCTGCGCTTACTGCCAAGTATGGTTTTCATTTGTGCCTTGATTGAGACAAAACCTCTATTCTCATCTTGCCAATGTAGGTACGTTTCCTGGAGCAGCAAAACAAGATGCTGGAGACAAAATGGAGCCTTCTTCAGAACCAGACGACCACACGCTCCAACATCGACGCCATGTTCGAGGCCTACATCAACAATCTGCGCAGACAGCTCGACAGCCTTGGCAATGACAAAATGAAGCTGGAGGCTGACCTGCACAACATGCAAGGCCTTGTTGAGGACTTCAAAAACAAGTACGTACAATGGCTTTCACATAAGCCTCATTTTAATCTGGCTGGACGTTTAGTCTGGGGGATGGACAGCGCCCCCGCATTATCAAAGGAGGATTTTGTGGTGCATTTAAGCGTTCCCAGAATAAATGAGGCTCTACAAATTCGAATTGAGGGAAAACATGTTTAAAGGTCTGATGGGAATAAACTCAATTCATTATCCAATGTGACTTATGTAACTGATACAGAAACTACATGGTTGCTGTAGTCACTCCCTGGTATACCTGCCCATTGTCCAACCTTTTTGAGACTGGAATCATATTGTAGGCATTTCAGTGATCTACATAATATCCCATTGAAAAAAACCATGTTGGTGCTTTAATTAAATGGGCGTCAGCATGAGCCAGATAGATTACAGCTATTGAACAAACATCTACACAGCACCTTTCATGGATCTCTAAACAAATCTGATGGGCCGATTAATGCTAAGACCCATGGGAGACACCGAACTGAATTCAGAAAAACCTGATAAGCATTTTTTTTCTACAAAAATGGAACACTGCTGCCCCCTAGTGTACAAAACCCATTTATAAACGATTCAGACAATGAGTTTAACCAATGTCATTTTCTTCACTTCTCTTCAGGTATGAGGATGAGATCAATAAGCGCACAGAGTGTGAGAACGAGTTTGTGCTCATCAAGAAGGTTCGTAGATTGTCTCTTACTACTCATAAACACTTACTTTAATCTTAATGATGATTAAATTATGTTTGCTTATCATAGGATGTCGATGAGGCCTACATGAATAAGGTTGAGCTGGAGGCTAAACTGGAAAGCCTCACAGATGAGATCAACTTCCTCAGGCAGATCTTTGAGGAGGTAAATTAAAGCTAGAGATTCCCACCAAACATATAGCTTACTTACTTATGACAAAACGCCTTTTGATAATGTCGTGCTCTCTTGTTGTGAACTTGTAGGAGATCCGTGAGCTGCAGTCTCAGATCAAGGACACCTCAGTCGTTGTGGAGATGGACAACAGCAGGAATCTCGACATGGACGCCATCGTCGCTGAGGTCCGTGCTCAGTATGAAGACATCGCTAACCGAAGCCGTGGTGAGGCTGAGATGTGGTACAAGTCCAAGGTATGCTCTCTTTTAATCCAAACTCTAAAGTCTTAATCTAGTTGTTCAAAACAAAGTTTACTATTGAGGTGCATGAGATATTAAATCTTGCACTTCGTATGTTCTGTTCCTCAGTACGAGGAGATGCAGACATCTGCCACTAAATACGGTGAAGACCTTAGATCAACAAAGACAGAGATCGCTGATCTTAACCGCATGATTCAGAGACTGCAGTCCGAGATCGATGCTGTAAAAGGACAGGTATGCAACTACACAAACAAAAAATGTAGAATATGAAGTTTGTTTTGTAAGGTAACAGGAGTTAGGAGTGAAACTTAACACATATTTCTTGTTTCGATAGCGCGCCAACCTGGAGAACCAGATCGCAGAGGCAGAGGAACGTGGTGAGTTGGCCGTGAGAGATGCCAAGGCCCGCATTAAGGACCTGGAAGATGCCCTTCAGAGAGCCAAGCAGGACATGGCCCGCCAGATTAGAGAATATCAGGACCTGATGAACGTCAAACTCGCCTTGGACATTGAGATCGCCACATACAGGAAGCTCCTGGAGGGCGAGGAGGACAGGTGAGTCAATGAAATGCATGCTTGCTGTGAGACCTAGATCTCTATTTTAGAGATAAAGTTCAGAGTCTCATTACTTCTTGTTCACTCTTTTCCAACAGACTGGCAAGTGGAATCAAGACCATCAATATCTCAAAACAGAGCTGTAAGTTTGACTCTTTATCACAGAGAACACTAATGAAAAGCCCAGCATGGGATGTTCTTGTATCATGGACATTTCGTGCTGGTCTTTTCAGGGTTCGGGTACATGACAATTCTTATAATTATATGAAATGCAGGAGATCCCAAACTAATTTCTTCATGTTTCTGTCCCGATAGCAAGCTATGGCGCTTATCCTATGGAAAGTGCAGGCAGCGGCTATAGCAACTACTCTAGTTATTCCAGTGGCTACGGTGGCGGACACAGTGGCGGCTACAGCTCTGGCAGCGGCTACGGTGGCGGATACAGTGGCGGCTACAGCTCTGGTAGCGGCTACGGTGACACTGTCTCTCAGACCAAGAAGAGCGTTGTGATCAAGATGATCGAGACCAAGGATGGCAAAGTTGTGTCTGAGTCCTCTGAGGTTGTCCAAGATTGAGCGAGTCCCCTTCCCCAATTCTGTCCTCTAAACCTCACGCCTCCTATGCATTCCTGATCTTCCCTCTCAACCGTTATGACTGCGGCAGGTCCAAGGCACTAATGCAGCCATAACCAGATTGTAAAGCAATAAACCATTCACACTGACCCAAGAATTTCAGAGGGACCAAATACTCTCACTGCTCTTGTCGTGCCTTAATCCACATCACTAAAAACTCACACCCTCAGGCCACTGCCCAACAATACTGTCTTCAGATCTTACTTTGCACAACATGGCCACGTGTGTAGGCTGGACAATCCTCGATGTGCCACTAACATGAGCTAGCCATTTAGCTGAATTATTTAGTAGAGACTGTCATTTCATTGTACTCTGACAATTAAGAGAGACGTTGCCCATTGTGTATCCTGTTTTCTGAGGTGCTGTTTTTGCTACCAAAAATAAAGTGTTTACTTAAAACTTGTCTTTATGTCTTTTATCGTGTTAATTAACTAGCCTCTGTACAAACACAACCTGCAAAGACATTTCAGAAAGCTAAGGGCTCTCGGTTTGATCTAGACAAAAATAATTCTGAAATATTAACAAGCAATCAATATTATTCTGAGTAAATAAAAAAAAATTCTGTGCTATTCTTGGGGGCGGGTTTAAAAGAAACTAAATCGATTCCCAATGTGTTCCTGACTCCTAGAGGTTCATGGTGGAACTGCATGGTGCTTGTGAGCTGAAATGCATACCCTTTTACTGTCATTTTATACAATAAGTGTTATTCAGTAGCTATATTTATTGGAAGCTTAGTTAGCCTACTTGTGTAAAGTAATTTAAATCATAGTGGTTCAACTGGCAACAAATGTGGGGAAACTCTGCGTGCCACCCATTTTTCAGTTAGTGCAGCAATGTTGCCTCTTACTCATGCATGATTTTGACTTTGTGCTGTCTGACTCAAATAGTGACTTGCTATTACATTATATTTCCAGGAAAGCTGATAGGCCTACATTTTGGCAAAAGAGCACCTGATTAAAATGGATAAAGTAAAAAAGAATTCAGTTATTAAATTTGGAAAGCATTTTAAAATTGTCTTTCAGAGATTCTGCTACTACAATAAGTATTTTCTAACAGTGTAATAAACTTTGAGAATCCTTATTTATCCCTCTACAGCACAGCGTTGCCCTGGAGCAATGGAAAGTTTTCTTAAGCCCTGTGTTCAGTGCGTTTCTTTAATTGATTGCAACCAATTAGAATGGTCGTTTGAAGGTGGGACGCACCGTTTGAAGGTGGGAATGTTTTCACCTCATATAATAGGTGAAAACATTCAAAAGAATGTGCTGGAGCTGGAGGAGGCAGTTCTTCAGAAAAATCCTCCAGCTCCAGCACATTCTTTGGTTTTCAGACATTTTCTGCATATTTGAACCCTTTCCAACAGTGACTGTATGATTTTGAGATCCATCTTTTCACATGGAGGACAATTGGGGGACTCATACATAACTATTATATGAGGTGAAAACATTTACTGATGCTCAAGAAGGCAACACAATGCATTAAGAGCTGGGGGGCTAAAATTGATTAAAATTTGGGATCAAAAATTTGATTTGACACTTTGGCCTGACCATGACTTGTTACACACCTTTCTATTAAAGTTATCTGACATTATCAAGATGAATTTGTTCTGACAGTTTAATACTTGAGTTCTTATCATATTTTATTACCATTTTCTAAACTATAGCGAATAAACGCTGATAATATGAGAAATGTTGAAGGTTTCTGAATACATTTTGGTTTGACTGTGTGTGTGTGTGTGTATATATATATATATACATATATATATTGTATTTTCATTTTATTGATAACAGTGGTGGTTAATAATTACCACAATTTTGGTGTAGTTGTAATATCTGTAGTAACTTAAGTACTCAAGTAAAAACTATGATAACTGTATGATTGCCACTGAAAAACAAATCTAAACAAACAATAGCATTCATGAGAAATTTGTATTGATAAAATATTAAACTAATTTTTAATTCGGACTATAGGTCTACTACCTAAACTCTTAAATGAAATTTATTATGGAATCAGTTTATATATTAATCAGTTAGCTTATTCAGCAAAAGCTAATTCATGTCAAATAATTTAGCATAATATAATATAAATTAATTCTAACATCCTTCCGGTATCACACTATGGTAACAAGTGATGGGGAGTTGACTCCAAAAGAGTAAATTCATCTACTCTGAATAGCCTGAAGGGTGGACTCTGGTGAAGGAATCGACTGTCGTTGTTGACTTCATTGTTGTGTCCGATATGCCTCATTTATTCAATCATCCGTATATAATGCATGGCAGTTGAGTTCACTATCATCAAAAAGAGAATTAAATAAAATGAGGAATTCCATCCTCACCATTTAAAGTGAGGAATTCAGGTGAAACAAAGTCCTAGGAAGCACTGAAGCTTTCATTTAAACTGTATCGTAAAAGGGTTCATCCCTCAAATATAAGGAACTTTACTTATAAAATAAGTCATATGTTTAAAATAGATTTTATTTATGAATGTATTTAATGTTTATTTTACTTAGTGCAAATTATAATCACTAAAACAATTACTAATCTATTTCCTTTAAAAAAAAGGTATAAAAATACATTGCTTTTGAAGAATCAGAAAAAATGACCACATCAAGGTATGTTGAACTGCAAATCAGATGTAACCGTTCATTTATTTTCCAATAAATAAATAAATGAATAAATAAAGCATATATAACATTTTCTATTTTAGGACCATTAAGAAAATTTAACCTCAAAAGTAGTTTTTATATAAAAATGTGTTTAGATTTAAAGCTGTAGTCCGTAAGTTTTGCCTCTTTGTCGCCATCTCTGTTTGAAAACCTGGAATTGCAGCTCTGTGCAGAATTATCTTCCGTGCGTGGGGTTGTGCTCCCGCACGGCTCCAGCGCGGATTAATCTAATGTTTTCAGGAGTATGTGTGTCAGTCTGTCAGTCACCGCACCGGTGTGGATACTGTACTTAGGAATCACAGATTCTAGCCTACGTCTTGGAATATATGACCCAAATAAGAATTTTCACCATATATTGCCATCTGAACAAGTAAGTAACAAGTCTGCCACGTTTGTTCTGACCAATTGAGGAAAAAAGCATTACAATAAATCGTGCTACCAATGGTAATTAAATTTAACGATCGGTTAGCTCATATCACATCTAACGGTGCAAATTATTATTATTGTTATACTTTATTCTCAAATTATTAATGTTAACAACATCAGCATTGCGTGACAATGAGTATAGTGTGTATTAGCGTGTAGATTTAAATTTCTGTACAGTCTAATCTAATTGTCATGCCATTCAAATTCCATATTAAGAAATTCTTTTAACCCAAGAAGAAAACTATGCTCCCTTTGAGCTGGTTGTCTTTAAAATACAAATCTTGTGTAATCCCAGGCTATCTGTAATCAGAAGCACATTTAAAACTGGAATATAATTTAATTTCATGCATTTTCATTTCATGTGTTTCATAAACACATAATCCTTTCTGGACTACAATCCGCCATCAAAATGATACATTTAATTATTCTAGCTGCTGAGAGAAAAGGCTATACACGACCTGCCACCTGCAGTATCCTTACATGCGATAGCTTACTAGCCAGGACAATTTCTTTATGTTTACAGACGTGAAGAAATGGCGCAGCAGCATGCTCGAATTTCCCGTGAAAAAATACCTGTACCACTCAAATTAGAAAACATTATTATAAGATAACCATTGTGAATCAGGCTAAAGTAAGGCGATAGTTTTGAACACTGGCTGGTTATGTACTTGCTTAAATATTGATTTTGGATAATTTTTAACCCCAAAAAGTTACGGACTGCAGCTTTAAGGGAATTATACATTTGATAGTAATTTTGTACTGCCTACTTATGCTGTGCTGAATCACAGTAAAGAAAATTCTATTTTAGGGAATAATGAAAATTACAGAGTCAAAAAGTAAAACGTGACCATGTTAAATAATGGGATATGGGTGGTCATGAATATGTTATAATGTCTGATCATCACTCCACCTGTTATAATGTCTGATTATCACTGCCCATCACTCCTCCTCAATAAAGCAACCCTTCGGGGCCTTTAACCTGCCTTCCCTGTCGTGTGATTCCTCACCCCGTTACATTGGTGGAGTCACCGACAAGCGATTTCCCTGACCTCATCTTTTTTTTCCCTTTGTGTTCATTGCAAGGGCTCGCGGCTTTGCAAGCTGCTGCTCAACGCGTTCCGCTGCCGGACCCCCCGGTGCAAGCCACGAAATTGCTCCCCAAGATGACCCCGCATGACGATGTGGAAGCTTTCCTTCAAATGTTTGAGATAACAGCAACCTCTAAAGGGTGGCATCCTGACGACTGGGCACGGGCGTTAGCTCCCCTGCTGACGAGTGAAGCTCAGCGCACGTTCTTCACTCTTTGCACCGCCTCCGCTGACCAGTATGCAGAGGTTAAGAGGGAGATCCTCGCCCGCGTGGGATTATCACCTATCTGTGCCACTCAGTACTTCCACGAGTGGGAATATAAGCCCTGTCTGCCAGCCCGTGCCCAGGCCGCCGAACTCACGCGACTTGCGCAACATTGGCTTTTGGAGGGGGCGTCATCAGCCAGTCAGGTGGTGGAACGCGTGGTGATAGATCGTCTGCTTCGAGGCCTTCCCCGCTCCCATCAACAAGCGGTTGGAATGAGGAACCCAACCACCACCCTGCAACTCGTGGAGGCCATAGAGCTGGCGGATGCAGCCCAACGTCGGGACGCTGGGGAGCGAGCGCCGCCGTTTCCCCAAAGGGTGGTTCAGGAGCGACGCGCGCCGGAGGGCACCCAGCGACCTATGAGCAGGCCGGCGGTTTTCCGCCGCGGGACGAGCCCATGCCAACAGAGGCTCCCGCGCTTCCCACACAGACATGGCTGGCAGGCTGCATTGTACACCGCGACCTACCGGCTGGGGCTCCAGAAGTAGAGTTGAAGGTGAATGGAAAGCCGTTCCGGGCCCTCCTGGATTCAGGCAGTGCGATCACTCTGGTGCAGTCTCACATTCTCGCTCCACGTATGGAGTGTAAAACCTTCCTCCCCCTCACGTGTCCACAGGGACAACCGACAAGTGCCCGCCCGCAGAGTGACCATTTCGGCCATGTCCGGCACCTGGCCCATCGAAGTCGGGGTAGTGAAGGACCTTCCCGTGCCGGTCGGGGGAGACTGGCTCGGGTTTGACCGCCTGCTGGCCACAGCGACGCAGCCCTCGAGGGGACCGCCAGAGACGGAGGCCCAGGAAAGGACATCGCCAGTGCCCAGTTCTTTTGGCCTCGGACAGCGGGAGAGATGGTGAGTCCCCCTCCCAAAATACTAACCTCTTCTATGATGTCTTCTAACAGGTGACGGGAGGGGGATCATTCGGGAAGGAACAGCGAGAGGATGACAGGCTGAAGCATTGCTGGACTCAGGTCTGAGTCATCGAAGGCAAGGAAGCTCAGCCTGCCCCCCATCCTCTACCGCACTTTGTGGTCCAAAACGGCCTGCTCTATTGTGTCGCCCAGTGGAGGGGGGAGGAAAAATTATTGTTGGTGGTGCCACGCACAAAGACGGAGACCGTACTGGAACTGGCACACTCACATCCCTTGGCAGGGCACCTTGGAGTCGCGAACACGGTCCAACGGATCCACGACCACTTCCATTGGCCGGGCCTTGAGGCAGAGGTGAAGAGGTTCTGCCAAGCCTGCCCAACCTGCCAAGTGACGTCACCCAGGATGCCTCCCCCCAGTCCGCTGATACTGCTGCCCATCATCGAGGTGCCCTTCAAGCGCATCGGGATGGACCTCATGGGGCCGTTGCCTAAATCTGCCCGGGGACATGAACACATCCTTGTGATTGTCGACTATGCCACCCGGTATCCAGAGGCAGTTCCCCTTCGAAAAGCCACCACAAAAGCCATCGCCCAGGAGCTCTTCCTGCTCTCCAGCCGAGTCGGCATCCCAGCGGAGATCCTGACCGATCAGGGAACCCCCTTTATGTCCCGGCTAATGGCTGACCTCTGCCGGCTGTTGCGGGTGAAACAGTTGAGGATCACCGTCTACCATCCCCAGACCGACAGGCTGGTTGAACGCTTCAACCAGACCCTGAAGCAGATGCTGAGACGGGTGGTCGCGGAGGACAAGCGCGACTGGGACCTCATGATCCCCTACGTCCTCTTCGGGATCCGCGAAGTCCCCCAGGCCTCAACTGGATTCACCCCTTTCGAGCTGCTCTTTTCCCCGACAACCCCGCGGCCTCCTGGATGTGGCGAAGGAGGCCTGGGAACAACAGCCGGCAGCCCACCGCTCAGTGATCGAACACGTCCGACAGATGAGGGAGAGGATCGACCGGGTCATGCCATTAGTCCGGGAACACCTGACCAAAGCGCAGCAGGCTCAACAGCGCCACTACAACCGGGCAGCCCAGCCACGGGAGTTCCAGACAGGAGACCGAGTTATGGTCCTAGTCCCCAACGCGGCCTGCAAGTTCCTGGCCACCTGGCAGGGGCCTTACACGGTGCTGGAGAGAATTGGGCCGGTTACTTACCGTGTACGGCAGCCAGGAAGAAGGAAAGCCGAGCAGCTCTACCACATCAACCTGCTGAAGAAGTGGGTGGGGACTAGAGACCAGCTCGCCGGCCTTGCCACCTCTGACCCTGTGGTGGTGGTTGTCAACCCCATCTCTCGGCTGCCCAGAAGGGGGAGCTGCAGCACCTGGTCGGTCAGTTCTCTGATGTGTTCTCGTCTCGCCCTGGGCAGACCAGCGTGCTACAGCATAATATACGGACACCACCAGGGGTTGTCGTCAGGCAACGGCCCTACCGTGTCCCTGAGGCTCGTCGGCAGGCTATTGAGGAGGAAATACAACAAATGCTGAAGTTAGGGGTGATAGAACCATCCTGCAGCCCGTGGTCCAGCTCAATCGTGATGGTCCCGAAACCGGACGGCACCCTCCGTTTCTGCAACGACTTCCGCCGCCTCAACGAGGTCTCCAAGTTCGACGGATATCCCATGCCTCGGGTGGACGAGTTGTTGGACCGACTGGGAAGGGCCCGGTATATCTGAAAGGTTACTGGTAGGTACCCCTCTCTGAGAATGCCAAACCTAAGACTGCTTTTTCCACCTCTAGTGGCCACTGGCAGTACCGGACCCTTCCCTTCGGCCTTCACGGGGCACCTGCCACATTCCAGCGGATGATGGACATCCTATTGCAGCCCCATCAGTCCTACGCCGCCGCTTACCTGGATGACGTGGTAATCCATTCCGAAGCATGGGAAGACCACCTGGACCGGTTACGGAGGGTGCTCTCGGAGCTATGGAAGGCTGGGCTTACCGCTAACCCTCGCAAATGCCACCTTGCCCTCTCCGAGGCGAAGTACCTGGTAAGTTTCCAGGTATGTCGGGGTATCATTCGGCCACAGGAGAAGAAGGTGGAGGCGGTACGTTCCGCCCCGAGGCCCGAAACCAAAACCCAGGTACGAGCCTTTTTAGGGTTAATATTACGTGGAAATGTGAGCTCGTGCGATGATGTGATATGAGAGATGTGAAAGAAGTGCCAGCCTCAAAGACTACATGTTATTCATGTATCGCTAATTGTCTTACGACGTTTGTGATCTGGGAATAACACACACCAGAATGTTGTGACTGACCAATTAGAATTACATATTCCAGAGACCCATATAATAAATTAATTTATTAATTAACTTGTGACTGGAAGAGACTGCGGTTCACAGTGAGGAATATGCATCTGACATCTTCATTACTGAATGCAACAAACATAAAACAACTAGTATGTAGAGGATTCATACTGGAAAAACTGAGAAAAAAACAGTATAAAGAAAAGAGAGTGTGATGTTACCTCGAAACTACAGGAAATAAAGAACATCCGATTAAACAAAATGTACCAAATCTAAGAAATAATAAAAAAGTACCAGATCTACATAACAGAAATGTTTTTAATTCATTTAAAAATAATTTTAATCACAGTGTGACTATATGTCAGCAAAACATTACAATGAATACATTTGAATGCCAATTAACCACTTATTTTAACACACAACCTACGACATATCAGAAGAATTTAAGGATTTTAACTTCAGTCTGTTCCTCACATAAACTATTGTATTGCTTTAGCAGAATTACAATATATTGCATCCTCCTACAAAAAAAACCTACAGAGGATAATCATTTTGGATAATAAATGGATGGAAAATATACACTTTTTAAAACAATGGTTCAAAAGGTTTTTTTTGCAGCGATGCCATAGAAGAACCATTTTGGGTTATCCAGAGAATCTCGGTGATCAGTTCTTAAAATAACCATTATTTTCTTAGTTTAAAGAACATTTTAATAATTTAATTAGGCTATTAAACTTTTTATAGCTAATCTAGTATAATAATCAAATTTTCTCCATTGTAAAGGACCTTTTGTGCAGTAGAAAGGTTCCATAAATGTTGAAGGTTCTTCATGGAACCACAGATGCCATTATCCATGTTTTTCCTGAGTAACTGATGAGAGCTGCCACAATGGATTCTAAGTTCCGTTTGGATGCTGTCGTGTTCTGCTCTCCATAGAAATACATTGTGGCGAAATGGAAGCCTATCGCCATGTGATTGTTTACGTTTCTGATCAATTAGATCAAACGGATAATTAGGGACAAACTATTTAAGGAGGGTTAAAGGGGACCTATTATGCTCCTTTTTACAAGATGTGAAAAAAGTCTCTGATATCTCCAGAGTGTGTATGTGAACTTTTAGCTCAAAATACCCCACAGACAATTTTTTATAGCTTGTTAAAATTGCCACTTTTAGGGTGTGAGCCAAAACGCTCTGTATTTGAGTATGTTGCTTTAATGCAAATGAGCTGGTGCTCCCGGAGAAGAGGGCGGAGCTTCAAGAGCTCACGCTCTGGCAATAGAAGTGCTAGCCCTTGCAAATAAACATTCCACGATTAGTACAAGCCTGTTCTCTTTACAGAAAATGTACTCTGTTTCAAAGTCAGTCATCTGATTGTGCTGTACATAATAAATTTGCGTTTGTGAATTACATAGAGAGGGAGCACGGCAGGATAAAAATAACAACATAGCTGGTCTCATGATGCATGTCATGCCATCACAAACTTTATAAGTCCCACTCGTGAATATGAGCTCAACAAACTCAAGCGATCAACTCACATTGCTTTCATATGCAACTTTTAACCACCACATTCCTATTCACGATCATTCATAAAGGCACCATTGAAAACAGACAATGATAGCTTTAGCATCATTAGCCTTACAGAGTGCCAAGAAGTTCTTTCAGAAGGGCAATTTGGAAAACAAATGCGTGATACTTAATTTGTCTGGAGCAGATGTCCGCGCACAAAGCATTGGTATTGATCCCTACACGTATCTGGGACTTTACAGATTTTTTCCTGGACATTTCCTTAGACCAGGGGTGTCCAAACTATGGCCCGTGGGCCATCTGCGGCCCGCTATCACTCCTGTGGCGGCCCGCGAGGGATTTAAAAAAAAAAAAGATACGATACTGCAGAGGTGGGCAAACTACGGGCGTTTTCATCCAGCCCGTGAGGCAGTTGTTCCAATATGTAATATCAGTAATATCCAATTAATGGCGCTGTAGCCTGTAGTGCAGTATATAACCCCTGATTTACACCAAGTCTATATACACTACAAAAGTGAAAGTGAAAGTGAAAGTGAGGTGACATACAGCCAAGTATGGTGACCCGCATGTTTTAAAAATGTAAAAGTGTTAATTTTTTTTGAAAAATGCCTTGTATTGGAACTGTTTTAAAAATACTTAAAAGACTTTCCAGTATCAGAACAAATGCCAGTGTTATCCTCCTGCTCACGGGTGATGTAATTTTGTGGGGAAAACATGGAAATAATTTGTCGTTTTGTCTTGCAAATATATGATTTCTTCTGCTGTTTTCCACACACATTTTTATGAAAATGGATATAGTACTGTTTTTCTGGGTTATAAATTGCGTTTTTTCATCTGAAACGTGCTGCGATTTCCAAGGCGATTTATATAAAGTTATCAAGGTCAAGTGCAAAGTGCACACATTAGGATTGGTGATGAATGAGAAAAGGCAAGTGAGTTTGTTTTGAGTTTGTATTGTGCATTTTCCAGCAGCCACGCCGCTAGTTTCAGTTTCGCTTTAAATATTTAGGCTGGGCGTTTTATAACGTATGGTTATGGTGAATGCCACTATAATTTGTGTTTATTTTTTACTTATATTTTCGTTCTTGTTTCTATTCTGAACACTGCTAAATTTACAGGATTTTTTGTGGAGTGTAGGGAATATAAATACATGTTTCTAATGTTTGTAAACGTTTAATTTATTTGCATTATTCCTGAATGAAATGATAAAATGTGTCTTATACATCAATCGACTTGTACACCAATGCAACTTATCTGTGTGTCATAAAGTGCTCATAAAAATAGGTAGAGATGGTACAAGAATAGAACTGTCATGTATGTACACGTATACATAGTACAGTAGTAAGTGAGTGTCAATTTAGAATAAAGAAAAAAAAGAAAATCAAAGCTTCATTTGTCATAAACATATTATGCGGCCCCTCACTTAATGTGGAAAACTTGATGTGGCCCTTGAGTCAAAAAGTTTGCCCACCCCTGCCTTAGACAATGAAACTTGACCACAGTGTCCTCAGCGGCTCAGATGGAGGTAGTCTATGGAGACTCCTATGTTCACTAGTGCATCCCAAAACACAACACTTGAAATGCCTCTTTGGCGCTGACATTGTATATCTCCAGCAGCTACAGCAAGTAATCAGTAATGGCGGAGTCAGACTGCTGCTTCTCACTCAGGGCTGTCTCTATAGGGCAGCGTCACAAATGGGTGTGAACAGAGGGAGGATTTGAAACAGCTCTTTTGGAGAGACTGTTTATGATTTATTGGTTTTATAAAAAAATTAGTGGGTGGATTTTTAACATTATATGATGGTTGTTTTTACACACTGCGGCCACACAACTGTGTTCAAACACCTTATAAAGTGATTTTTGCATAATAGGTCCCCTTTAAGACCTGGTTCACACATGACGGAAGTGTGAGAAGTCTTGCTGCTGCAGAGATGTGCCGACGTGGGAGTAGCACGTGCTACGGCGTGAAGAGTGAGTCTGTTTGGAAGTAGGAGTGACGTGAAGGACGAAAACAGTGGCCTGCAGGGGTAACTAGTACTTGTCTGGATTTTGGACGCCATGTCAGGTGTGTTGTGGGGTTAGTGTGTGATGCAAACTCTCTATTTTGGTTGCTGGCAGAAGTGCGTGCCCTGGATTATGCCTCATTACCGGTCTTCTAGTTTGTTCTGTGAACGAAGATTCTGTTGTCCACCTGTACTCCTTATGCTCCAAGCTGAAGACCAGCTGCACACGGTATAAGTGAAACGCATACACACTACACATGCCATGTATTCTTTTTCTAAAAACACTAACGCACACACATTACACACGCACGCCAGGACGAACTAATGTTCTGGAACACTGTCTGTACATTCATCAGCAAGTTCCCATTAAACAACATCCCTATTGACTCTCACTTGTCAAGCAAACCATAGTTAAAGAGCAAATTCAAGACATGTTGAATGCTGGTATTGTTGAACCTTCACATTCTGCATGGGCATCACCAGTACCTAAAAAGGACGCAAGTCTCAGGTTCTGTGTTGACTATCGGAAAGTCAATGCCATCACTGAAAGTGATGCATATCCAATACCAAACATCACAGAAATTCTTGAGTCCCTCTCTGGTGCAACAATATTGTCAACTTTGGATCTCAATAGTGGGTATTGGCAAGTCCCGATGGATCCGGCAAGCAAACAGAAGACCGCTTTCATCACGTCAGGTGTGGCTATACCAATTTAATGTTATGCCTTTTGGACTTAAAAATGCACCAGCAACATTCCAAAGACTCATGCAAATTGTCTTAAGGGAATTGCTTGGAGTCACATGTTTCGTCTATACTGACAATATTATCATTTATTCTCCCACAATGGAACAACACTTTACGGACATTCAGGTCATCTTGCAAAAGCTGGTTTAACCCTGAACCTGAAAAAATGCAAACTCTGTCTTCGTGAGATTTCCTTCCTGGGTCATGTTGTCAACAGTCAAGGAGTGACTGCTGATCCAAACAAAGTAGAGGCCATTCATACTTACTCAGTCCCGAAAAATCTCAAGGAAGTCCAACGATTCCTGGGATTAGCCGGAAGGTGTCATCTATTCGTGCCAAACTTCTCTCAGATCGCTGAACCGTGAAGAAAAACAAGTTATTTCAGTGGACACATCAATGTCAACAAGCCTTCGATTACTTGAAAGCTTGTCTTTCATCACCACCAGGTCTGGGGCATCCATAGCTGTTGCCATTCACTGTATATACTGATGCAAGTGACACTGGATTAGGCGCTGTCCTGACACAACAAAAAGAACAAGGCAGTGAACAGGTGATTGTTTATGCTAGTCGTAGCTTGAATAAAGCAGACATAAATTACTCAACTACAGAGAAAGAGGCTCTTGAGAAATGGCAACATTATCTGGAACATCGACTGTTCACTGTCGTCACAGATCATTCTTCTCTGCAGTGGGTTATGAATTCCACCAAAATGACTAGTAGACTCATTCGATGGGCATTCTCGTGTACATCACTTACCTGAGTGTAATATGTACACTAATAAGACCCAATTTCTCCTGAAACTTTCTGGAGTGAACAACATAGTGATTTTGAAATCACTAAGATTTTCAGCTTCTGGCAGAGCATCAAACACCTGAAAACTAACAGTTTGCAGTGTTTGAAGACACATTATATCACATAACTCACCTGTCAGAGGGTAAGATCCAGTACCGGGTGGTTATTCCTCAGAGTCTGGTATCCACTCTTTCAGGAGTGTGGCGAAACGGAAGCCGATCGCCACGTGATTGTTTACTTTCTGATCAATTAGATCAAACGGATAATTAGGGACAAACTATTTAAGGAGGGTTAAGACCTTGTTCAAACATGACGGACGTGTGAGAAGTCTCACTGCTGCGGAGATGTGCCGAGGTGGGAGTAGCGCGTGCTACGGTGTGAAGAGTGAGTCTGTTTGGAAGTAGGAGTGACGTGAAGGACGAAAACAGTGGCCTGTAGGGGTAACTAGTACTTACCTGGATTTTGGATGCCATGTCAGGTGTGTTGTGGGGTTAGTGTGTGACAAAAACTTTGCACTACACATGCCATGTATTCTTTATAGTAGTAGACAGCTGTAGTTAAACGTGATAAAATAAGTGGACTAGACAGAAACAATTGTCAAAAATGCTCACATTTGAAGCGAACACTTCTTATCAGAAAAGGTTCAATAAAGTATTGTCTTTATTGCGCGTCTAAAGATTTCTTGCATCTCACAACTATGTCGTGTATGAAATAATGTCTGTGTGCATGTGTGTAAAACAACAAACTGATGATTTATATATAATCATTTGTAATTGTATATACATTGTTGTGATTAATTGTGGCTGGAATAATAATGTAACGTTAGCTGTAAAAATAGTTGCCTGCTGAAATTGAAATGTATATACATCTTCATCATGACTAGATAGCCCCGGTGAGTTTGACTTTCCTATACACCAGGGCTATTCAATTAGTTTAATTTGAGGGCCAGATTATTGAACTGAAAATTTGAAGGGGGTCGGGTGGGGGCGGTTGTCCAAATGTCTTTTTGGGGGGGCCTATAAAATAAGAAATGAAATAAAAAATCATATTCATATTAAATATTATGCCAACAATAACATCTTTGAAAGGTTAACATTAGTGCTATCAATCGATTAAAAAATAACTAAATTAATCACACATTTTTTTATGTAATTGCGATTAATTGCATATTAATATATTTATATTATCATAATTTCACATTGAACCTCCAAATTAATGTAGAAACAACATAAAGGTGGTATATTTTAAAGACCGTTTAATGGCATATTTTTGCTAAGTAGCTTACTATTAATGAAGGCCAGTATCATTGATACCAATAATGTTACTGATATCTCTGTTAAATACATTTTCCCTCAATTTTAGTCATTAATTATAACCTTTCAACATTACAGTATAATTGAAAGCCATTATTTTTAACACTTAATAGGCTCTGAAAAATATGACAACTTTTAATTTAAGTGAACTTAAAACATTCTTCACATAAACTATAAATTGTATTTGTATAAACTATAAAATTAATATAAATTAATCTTTATTCAAACTACAAAAGATAATCAGCGACTAGAGCAGTGGAGGGATTTCTCCTTTTTCTTTTGTTCTTTGATTTACATCAATGACAGACTTAATCAGGTTTCACTTTAAAAGCAACGCTATCTCTTTAAAACCTGATGCGGCTCTGACACACACTTTCGCTTTTCTCCCAACATTTTATGGTCATTTAGGACTCATTTAAAGGGGTGGTTTACTGCCTTTTTTCTTTGCTTGATTGTGTTTATGGGGTGCAATATAACATGTCTTTGTGTTTCGTTTGTTAAAAAACGCCTTATTTTTCATAAATTTCACCTTTATTGTAAGCCGCTTTCTCCTCTGTCATTTGAACGACCGGTTGACTTCCTGATTCTATGAAACCACTCCCTCAGAAACAGGCAATGGCTCAGATTGGTTAGTTGGGACGGTGTGTTGTGATTGGCTAAACTGCGTACTGCACACTGTCCGGAAACTCACGCCCATTACCTTTACGGGCGACAGTTGCATGTGCTCTGGTCAAATGTAAATAATGGTGTCAATATTGCCGTATCAGTTTGAGCCAGAATCAGACCCAGAAAGCGGTAATGAAGAGAGTCAAGCAGAACCTCCCCAAACATGGCTCTTACAAAACGTTTCTGAATGGTAAATTTTTTTTTTATTCTTATTCTCTCAAAGAATTTCGATACGCTGTTACTTGAAAATGCTACTGCTGTTTGTTAGCTTTTGAGATACGGGTTTCTCCTGATTAAACATTTAATATAACTGAATACATGACTGAATAATATCATGAAAAATTACGTCAAAGTATACATGGAAAATACATTTACAAAATTAGTACATAATTACAAATTTAGGTCCAAAAAGTTTGTACTCGTTTGTCATAGACACACGAAATAGCATAACTAACTGGCTACTAAAGCCAGCGTTGGCCTTTGTTTACGTCCTTGATAAAACTAAAACATTACGTCTGAAATTATACATGCAAATACATTTAAAATTATTAGATCTTACTTAAAGGGTTGTGGCCCAACAACTGCTGCCTCTGGTTTTAAAGTTGAAACTGCTCCATGTTTTAGTAATAGTTTCTGGTTGAATCCGGCATTGAACTTGTGTATTTTCTGGAAGCTGTCTTCCGTAAAATACGCAGCACAGAGAGCTAAGTTACGATTGTAATTGTCAGGAACATAATCAAACATAAATTTTAACCATTGTTGACAAACTACAGCGTCCGTAGGAAGCCCGAACATAGAAGACCTGACAGCTGGGTGAAAATAACACACTTTCGATGGCATGGCTACAGCTCTCCACTATAACTCTTCCTGGCCTTGGCCTTGTCCTCTTTTTTGCATGTTCCGGAGGGAGGGTTGATGTAAATTTATGGGTTTGTTACGTATAAAACCCGGGAAGCATATCGTTGTAGTCCCATTTGAGTCGTTTTTGTAGGAATTAAACTTCCTGATTTTTAAAAGATATCTCTGCTTACATTGAACTTTCAGCGCAGCAACTTTGCAGATACTGTTCATGCACCAACAGCAACATTACACACTATTTAAAATGAAAAAAGTGAAATCACAATCAACCACCCCTTTAAGTCCGTGTTTAAGAGGTAACTTGCCATAACAGCACATTTTAACATAATTGTGTGCGTTTTTGTCTGCTGAAGCGGCTCAGCAGCGTATGTGGAGAGTCGAACACGCAGCCTTTCAAACTATCTACTCCATCTGACAATCAACTTCGTCCAGTCTCTGTGCTATTTTTCGCTAGAAGATATGACAGATTGCACAGTCATTATACTCATTTAAACTAGAGTTGCGGATATCTCATAATCCTGTCACATGAGCGCTTGTCAATGCTGCCGTCTCCGATAGATTGTTGTTGTTGAGTGTCTTCCTTTTCTTTTTCGGCTGTGAAACAACAGCCCGGGCCAGTGTTGCCACCTTGTGGACAAACTAATTAGAGCAAAAATAATTTGAGGCGTGTGTGCGACTTCTCCACGGGCCGGATGAAGATGATTGGCGGGCCAATTGAATAGCCCTGCTATACACGTTAGATGTGATCTACCTCATAGTAACACTCTTGTCAGATCGTCCATCCTTTGAGTAAGAGTGTAACGTTACAGGTCGGCCAAACTGGTTTTGTCCGTTAAAGTTAACCTTTTCGACATGCTCAATATGCATGCTTTTATATTGTTGATGGATTATGTGGTTTACTTTTATTGATTATGATATTCTTACACTACAAAGTACGCAAAATATGTTATATTGTGTTTCTTCAAGCAGACTGTAATTGGATAAATAAAAAGTAAACTGATTTCAACAAATGTGCACATACCAAGGCACATTTCAAGGCAGAAAATGGCAAAACAGCTAAAACCAGGAAATGATTGCATTAGAAGACTGACGGTACACGGAGACGTCTGGTCACCCTAGTAACAAGCTAATGTACCCCATCAATGATTATCTAGTGAAGGACAGGCTGATTTTGTCTACATTGTGTTGTACGCATGAGTAGACCTATGCCTAATAAAACCACCACTTAAAATGATCTCTAACTTCTTCAATGTTGGCAAACGACGTTAATAGTAATCGCATTTAGTTAACAAAACAACACACATTTTAATGTTAGTGAAATAAAATAAAACAATCAACTTTACACACCTGGAATCCACCCGCAGGCCTCTGCTCTGCCATGCTGACTTTCGAACCTGTTGCGATCTGCATATCCAGCTGCTGACGCGGCTTCACAGGGGCGTGCCCAGGCCTGCTGAACACGCCCTAGTTTCTTGACTCCCCCCCACACATCAAAACAGTGCCATGAAGTGAAACGCACAGAAAAGTTAAGCACAAATGGAAAGCGGTATCACAAGTTCAAGCTTGACTGAAACACAAAATAAATGGAGCGTTGCAAATGAATTAGTAGGTGTGAGCATGGAAAATATGTGTTGCAGAGATAAAATATAAAATATTTTTGCAATTCTTTATTTCTGTTTGCAAAACTTATTTTTTTCTATCAAAACTTTAGCATATACAGGTGCATCTCAATAAATTAGAATGTCGTGAAAA
The DNA here is from genome assembly GCF_936440315.1 of Barbus barbus. Lineage (NCBI taxonomy): Eukaryota > Metazoa > Chordata > Actinopteri > Cypriniformes > Cyprinidae > Barbus > Barbus barbus. The sequence goes on from NC_136719.1 coordinate 8,760,723, forward strand.
AGTTCATTTTTTTTCTTTTAAGTTATTTCAAAAAGTGAAACTTTCATATTTTAGATTCATTGCATGCAAAGTAAAACATTTCAAAAGTTTTGATGATTAGAGCTTACAGCTCATGAAAGTCAAAAATCAGTATCTCAAAACATTAGAATATTTACCTTTGAGTTTCAATTAATGACCATCTCTACAGTATAAATTCCGGGTATCTCTTGTTCTTTGAAACCACAATAATGGAGAAGACTGATGACTCGGCAATGATCCAGAAGACAAACATTGACGCCCTCCATAAAGAGGGTAAGTCACAAAGGGTCATTACTGAAAGGTGTGGCTGTTTACAGAGTGCTGTATCAAAGCACATTAAATGCAAAGTTGACTGGAAGGAAGAATTTTGGTAGGAAAAGGTGCACACGCAACAGGGATGACTGCAAGCTTGAGAATACTGTCAAGCTAAGCTGATTCAAACACTTGGGAGAGCTTCACAAGGAGTGAACTGAAGCTGGAGTCAGTGCATCAAGAGTCACCACACTCAGACGTCTTCAGGAAAAGGGCTACCAAGCCACTTCTGAACCAGAGACAACGTCAGAAGCGTCTTACCTGGGCTGTGGAGAAAAAGAACTGGACTGTTGCTCAGTGGTCCAAAGTCCTCTTTTTTATTGGTCTTATGAAGTATTCTAATTTGTTGAGAATTGGTGGGTTTTTGTTAAATGTGAGCCTAAATCATCACAATTAAAAGAACCAAAGACGTAAACTACTTCAGTCTGTGTGCATTGAATTTATTTAATACACGAGTTTCACAATTTGAGTTGAATTTGCTGAAATAAATTAACTTTTCCATGACATTCTAATTTATTGAGATGCACCTGTATATGTGGCAATAAATTGACTCATATTAATATTCAACTGTTCTCTGTAATCCCTTTTTACCGAAATAGTGCTAATTCTCGTGCCGGTGTGTCGCCGAAATCTGAGCTGTTGAAGCGCAGTTGTTCACGGGGGAGCTACTAACTGTCAGTCCTTGTCTTGTGTTTCCCCTCCTCTCGTGTCCCTATTTGGCCATCCTCGTTCCTTTGTTGATTAGCTAATTTGTCCCAAGCCCAGTTTAATTGCCCTGCACCTGTTTCCGTTCTTCTCTGTTGATTTCCCTGTGTTTATAAGCCCTGTGTTTCCTTGCCCCTGTGTTCCGTCTTATATTGTCATTCCGTGTGTTTCCATGTTTCCTGTAATAAAGCGTGTGTTGGAAGAAACTCCTTGCCTTCGCGATTCCCTTCTCCTGAGTGGAACGTGACACTAACCTCAGACCGTGGCCTCGCATTTCACTCAGAGCTGAAAGATGCCGTGACTGACTCCAAAACCTGCCCATAAACAAACAGTACTGAGATTATAGAACATATTTAAACATCAAATTAAATTAAACTCAGTATTATAACGAATAAAATCCATTTATGTTATGCAAGGTATAGTGGACAGCACATTCAAGGGCCCAGTTTATGACAGGGCCCCTCTCTGACCACTATAGTGGACAAAGGTTTGCTACATTTTGATTGGATCTTGGTGGACTAACATAAGCAAACTGTCCAACGCCATCAGATAAAGATGCCAGGACAATGGCCAGACACCTCTGAGAAGGCAAGAAGAAGACCTTTGGTACAAAGCCCAGGAAGGACAGGACTTCTCATTGGTCAAAATGCAGTTTCTGCCCTTCACCTACCAACAGACTGATTCCTAAAGTTTTGGCCCATGACTGCCATAAAAATTCCTTAGGACCTCTGGATGCAGCAGCAGTGGGTGAAAAAGAGAGATCACAAAGTTCCATTCATAACCATGTTCTCAAACCTTAAACTGATGCAAACTACAACACAAACATCTCATAATTATTCTGAGAAATAAGTATTCTCAGTGGCAGCGACGTGTAGTACACAAACTTAGCGGTCGATGGACAAATAAATGCATGCATGACAGTTCAATCTTCTTCCATGATGTTTGGACTTAATGTGCTCATAACATTGCCAAAGGTATTATGGTTGTGGTTTGGTAAGTGAATAACGCATTGGTAAAGCTTTAGTGACATTTTTCTAAATGTGTGTTTGGACTATGCAAATAAGTTCCACAGGAGGAAAGAAGGGTGGGCCACACCGTGTCCCCCTACTCTGACACCTCCGTTCTGAGTCTGAGTACTGCAATGGAAACGACGTTAACAGATAAACTGTTTTGAGTCTCCGGCCAGTGAAGGTGAGACTGCAAGTACTGCAACAGATCACCAACGTTCTGAGCCTCTGGCCCGTGAGGGAACAGGCAATAACAGATACCAAGTCCTGAGTCTCCAGCTTCGAGGCAGCCACAGATTCGACCACGTTCTGAGCCTCCAGCATGTGAGGAAAGAGATGATCTACATTCAGACTTTAGAGTTTTCATCCAGCGAGACAACAACAGACGCAGCACGTCCTGAGTCTCCATCCTAGAGAGACAAAGCAGATCGACCAAATTCTGGTTCTCTAGCCCAGAGAGGCAGAAGACACACAGACATTTACGAAAAGGTTAAGCTCCGGCGAGCAAACCTTCACTCCAAGGTACCTTTGCTTGTGTGTTCCAGGTTAAGGACCTTCTGCACCTACTCCCGGGCCACAACTGCGTGTTCCAGATTTTAGGACCCTTTGGTGCTCCAGGAGATCAGCATCCTCCAGCGCTTTGAGTTCAAGGCTGTCAAAACAGATTTGTGTAGGTTGGCTGCTCAGTAGTAATACAAAAAATTTGGCATTGCCAGTCCACCCTCTTCCTTCTTCCTTTCCAGATATTCTTTTCTTATGCAATGAATTTTTTTTTTATCCCAAAGAAACATGGAAATGCAATTATTCAGATCTTTGAAAAATGATTTGGGAATGAAAACAGGCACGGTCTGAAATAAGAACAAGAATCTTGGTAGTATTGTGATTTTAATGGAGTTGATCTTCCCAGCCAAAGATAAAGGATGGGTTGACCACCGCACCATGTGTCGCTTGGCTTTGTCCAGTGCTGTTTTAAAATTACTATTGAACAAATCCTTATATCTGCGTGTTATACTCACACCTAGATAGAGAAATTTGTCAAAGCTTATTGAGAATGGGAAAGATTGAAAAGACATTTGTTGTGCTCTTTGATTGATAGGGAAAAGAAGACTCTTTGCTAAGTTAATTTTGTATCCTGAAACGTTTCCAAAATCTGAAATAATTGTGAGGGCTATCGGTATAGAGGAATCTGGATTAGACAGGAAGAGGAGGAGATCGTCCGCATAAAGCAGAAGCTTATGCTCGTGTCCCTCCCTGAGTATTCCGGGCAAGCCATCTGTATTCCTTAACAAGATTGTGAGAGGTTCGATGGCAATATCGAAAAGCAGGGGAGACAGAGGGCAACCCTGCCTTGTCCCCCTAGAAAGTGTAAAGCACTTAGAAATTATATTATTTATTCGAATGGATGCTTGAGGCCTAGTATATAGAATTTTGATCCAAGAACAGAATACAGGGCCAAAGCCAAACCTTCTAAGTGTTGCTAGTAAATAGACATTCAATTCTATCAAATGTTTTGTGAGCACCTAAAGATATTAAGATCTCTGGATTAGTATTGTTTTTGGGTGAGTAGATAACATTAAATAAGCAACGAAGATTGTACGATAACTGCCTCCCAGCAATGAAACCAGTTTGATCCAGATGAATTACCTTTCTCATGACAGGCTCAATTCTGATTGCCAGCACTTTAGCCAGGATCTTATAATCACAGCAAAGTAAACTGATCGGACGATATGATTCACACTTAAGTGGATCCTTATCCTTTTTAAGAAGGACCGATATGACAGCCTTTGTCATGGATAGGGGGAGAGAGTTTGAAACATGGGCCTCCTCAAATACCTTAGACAACAGAGGTGCTAGCTTGGCAGAAAACTTCTTGTAAAACTCGACCGGATAACCGTCGGGACCTGGCGCTTTTCCAGATTTTAATTTCTTAATCGCACTATCAATCTCAAAAACTGTTATATTGCCTTCTAGAGCAGATTTATCTGAATCCCCGAGGGATGGCATTTCTAATTTACTAACAAAACGCTCTATTCGTTCCATGTCATTCACCTCTGACCTGTAAAGAGGCTGATAAAAAAATGTAAACTCATCATTGATGCCCTGTTGATCAGTAATAATGTTGCCATCACATTTTCTGATTACCGGTATAAACCAGCTGCTGCAGATTGTTTAAATTGAAAGGACAAAAACCTGCCAGCTCGCTAGCCATGTTCATGATGAATCTGGCGTGATCTCAAGTGAAGATCTTCTGCGTGTTCGCTGGTCAGAGAATCAAATTCCGCTTGAAGCAGTAATCTTTCCTTATGCAATTCTTTGGCAGATGACGTTGAATGTAGCTGATCAATTGTATTTATTTTATTCATAGTTTCTGTAATTCGCTTAGATTTTTTTTTATTTGCACTTGCTATACGCTTTCAGAGTATCCCATAGAATGCTATAACTTATTTCTGGGGATTCATTTGTCTCAAGAAAGAAATCAATTTGAGCATCTATGAATTTTATAAAATCGTCATCTGCCAAAAGTCTTGAATTAAAACACCACATTCGTTGGGGAATTATATTACCTGGGAAACGAAGCTTTAGTGAAACCGGACTATGGTCTGAAATAACAATGGTGCCATACTCCACTTTCATTAAGGAGAAATGTCTAGAAGAAAATAATCAATCCTGGAATACGTTTGATGTACTGGTGAATAGAAGGAAAACTGTTTAGATGATGGATATTTAAATCTCCAGGGGTTACACCATATATCTGGAGAAAGGAGTTGATACACTGCGCTGACTTACTTGCTGTAATAATTTTAAAACTAGATCGGTCCAGAACTGGGTGTAGTACACAAATCAAATCACCTCCTAAAATTAGTTTATATGTGCTGAGATTAGGTAAAAGCGAAAAAAAGTCACTGAAAAATTGTACGTTTCCCAATTAGGTGCGTACACATTGGCCAGGACCATAGGCATGTTAAAAAGTTTAGCCTGAATTATTACATATCTGCCATTCTTATCCATCACAGTTGCCTCCTTAACAAACTGTACATTCTTATGTATGAGCACGGCAACTCCCCTGCTTTTGCTATTAAAATTAGAATGGAATATTTGTGTAAAGCCTCTTCTGTGAAGTTTAGGATGGTCTTTGTTCAGCAGATGAGTCTCTTGCAAATATACTATATCCGATTTCAGTTTATTAAGATGTGTGAACTTGAGCAGTGGCCTTTTCTTGGATTTTTGCAATCAAGTCCTCTTTGAGTGAATTATGCTTGAAGAACCGTGCAGTCGTCACTCGCTGAGACAGTTTCTTTCTTCGAAGCCGTGTCCAAATCGGAGCTAGCATTAGCCTGTTGGCTAGCAGCCGATTCTACATCTCTGCAGTTGCTCCGGCTTTTGTTCATCTTGCTTCAAAAATTAAACTATGTTCAAAACAGCAGGACCCCGACTGTTAATTAATATACAGTAAAGGCAGCTTTCTCGCACTAATGCTTAAAAATAAGAGCGATTATAAACAAAATTTGAAGTTCCTCTTGAGGAGCTCAGCAATTCTACGACTTTACATGGCGCCGCTCCAACCGGAAGTCCGGGTTATTCACCTTATACACCTTATACCACACGTCACTTCACTTCACTTCATAATGTAGCTCTGACATAGCAACACCCAACATAATCACTTGCATTTTATGCATTGTATGCACTTTATTCCTATGTTATTCATGGTATTCATTTAGTAGTTATTGATTACTCTTGTAAAATCTTTTGTTAAAAAAAATATATATATTTTATTACCCTTGTGCCTTCCTTGTGTTGATAATGCAGTAATGGTTCTGCAAGTTAAATATCCCACCAATCTTTCTTATGTGATGTACTCCTAACCACACCTGACGTGACACGTGATCTAAAATCACTGACGCAGCTGATTGATATCTCATCCTTATGTTGCGTTGCATAAAATAATATAATTTACCACAATAAAGTCTTTATAAATGAAATACATTAAATGTATACAAACCTTTATTTCGCTGAAGAAGTGCAGCAAATCGGCAGCGGCGCTGAGAACTGCTGAGCCAGGCTCAACCCAGCGGTTGAGTAGAAAAAGTAACCCAGCCTTAAAAATGACCCAGCAACTTGGTACAGAAAAGCTACCCAGCACCTGGGTAAAAATATTAAAAACAACCCAATAAAATGACCCAACAGGCTGAACCCAGCATTTAGGTTTAGGTTATTTAGGTATTATTTAGAGTATGCACTGCATTCTATGACAAACGGTGACTAGAGAAAACGAGTGTGGCTTGCATTTTAAAATACTTTGTGTAAAATAATAAATCATATGTTAGAAGAATAATGTGTGCTAACGCACAAAATGCAGCTAACATCAGATCACTTCATGCCCAATCATTACACTATGACAACTGAGTTACTGTAAAAAGACTATTGCACCATGTGCTTATTAAAACCATTTTCATAGGTTTAACATTATATCATCAGCTCGGAATAAATACATTTCAGTAGCCCTTCACTGCCGAACACAAGATCCAGGGGGCATGGTTGTATCCACATCTAGGGGGTGAAGATTGGTAGGTTTAGGGGTGGAGATGGGTGAATTTAGGGATCAGGGGAGACGGGTAGGTTTAGGGATATGTAAGGTGGGAAAAGTTGGATCTGGATACAGCCACGGCCCCTGGATCTTGTGTTCTGCAATGAGGACCATCTCTATTAATTTGACAAGAAACACCAGAGACCGGAAATGTAAAGCATCATTCCAGTCGGGCGAGACGTCCACGTTCAGGAAAAAGGTGGATAGAGCATTTATTTATAAGAGTTAGCACAAATCATATAGGCTACTCTTACGAAGGCACAGAGCAACTTTAACATTCTATTAAATAAAGTCAGGGCCGGATTAACGCACACAGGCCTACCGGACACGTGGGCACCGGATAAGAGGTGGTAAGTTAAATATAACTTCTGCCAGCACAATTTCAACTCCCCCACCCAGAAAAGCGATTTTAATTGAGGGGGACCAGGAAAGAATCAAGTCATAATCCGGCCCTGAATACAGTTCTATTAAATAAAGTCTCTGCCCCTGTCTTTCTGTTAGGATGCTATATAACTATAATATGGTATTAGGACAGATTCAAACTTTGAGTGACTCGAGTGACATGATTGGCTTCTAGAAATGCTCTTTTTTCATGTGAACAGACATCCACCTGACACTAGGTGGCACTATAATAAAATAATCTATATTTCTGTTCATCTTATGATTCAAGAAATCTACACTCTCAGAAGAGAAAATGGTACATAACTGTCACTGGGACGGTACCCTTTCAAAAGGTACTAATATGTACACTTTAGACACTAATATGTACTTTTAAAGTACTAATATGTACTTTTTTCGCTTTTGTGGCTTAGGGTACCACCCGATGACAGTTGGGTTTTTTTTCTTTTGGGAATGTAAGGGTTAAAATTCAAATATCACTTCTATGGAATCCAGTGATCACAAGCTTTCTATTCCTGTCAAGATAATATCTGATATTGCACTGATATTATTTTCTGAGTATGTCTCTTTTTAACTTGTCTTAGGTCTTTTCACATGAACAATTTGAAAAGAAAAAAAGTGTGAATTATATTTAGCAAAGATACTCAAAAACATGTTCATCAATTTATTATTCTCGGATGGAATTCTCTATAAGAACCCATTTGACTAATTGTGAACACTAAGCCCAAGCGTGATTATAATTGTTACACTTTGAAATCAGTAGAACGTTCTTAGGACAGATGCAAATTTTTGATACATTTTGGCCTTAGGGGGCGCTATAACAACAACAACAAAAAATGTAAGAAATAAAAAACAAAAATCAATATGATCATGATGTTCAATGTGATATTCTTTTAATGTCATGCACTTAACGTTATGTATTGATTCAGTCATAGCTGTAGCAACAATAAGTAAGAGTTCACAGTTTGTTGTTAAAAAAATAAAAAAATAAAATTTGTGTTCAGGTACTGTGTTGTTATTACTTTTAACTGCTTTCAAAAAGACTTCTGACTCCATAGCTGTGGTTCCCAAATGGGGTGCGTGCGAGCCTGGGGGAGTAGCGAGTGCTCTGGAGGAGGGCAATGCGATATTTGCAATGGCAGAATGCCAGAATATCTCAATAAAATGACATTTGTCATACATGCCAGTGTTTTATTGTTTGTTTGTTTTTTTGTTTGTTTTTTTACTTTTTTTTGTTATTGCTTTTTGCAATCAGCAGTTCAAGCTCAAATTTGCAGTTCCACTCATCTCATGATATTGAAACAATTTGTCATCAAACAGTTGCGTCTATTTTCATAATTGGTGAGATCTGGTGATTCATTTGCCTAGAGTAGCTTACTGAGTAAATCGCAAAATGGATGGGAAGATAACAGTTTAAAATTGTCTATTACTTTCTGTTTCAGTGTTTATGAATTTGATCCATGTCTTTAAATAACTGTTAATACAAAATGTATTAAGTCTTAATATTTTATATTTAGATCAAATGCAAACTTTAAGCTATTACGTTCCCATAACTGCTGGTGTATTTGAATTGGCAGACTTGATCATAATGCTATTGGCATCACGCTGTAGGAATGAAATTGTTGGTTACAGATGATTGACGTTTGGCCTGTGGCAGTGTTTGTACGAGCTACAGTCCCATTAGTGAACTCAGTGAGTTCTGCTGATTGAGTTTCACTCAAAGGTCATTACTAACTTGACCTCTTTCTACAGGGGTTATCAAGCGTTTGCACTAGAGATCTGGGCAGGTCTTCTCAATGCAGTGCACTCATAAAAGATGCGGCACAGCAGCCTAATTTAATTTAATTTAATAATATTTAAATTACAAAATATATTTAATATTAAAATACTAAAGTAAAATCATAATGTTGTGTAATGTACATTAGCTCCAGTGTTGGAGATCCAAATACATTGGATTAATTTATATAATTTTATTGCTGCTTTAATTTAATTTAATTTACATTAAGTTAATGTTTAAAATTGATACTAAATATTTATATTAAAAATATTTAATATAATAATTTTGTTTTGTTTTGTATTCATGAAAAAAACATTTAATTAAAAAAATATATGTAATATAAAAATATTAATGTAAAATTAAAATATACACGGACCTTCAAAAATGGAGCTAATGTACATTACTGACCTTATATTTTGATGAATCATATTTCATTGCAGTCACGCTGAATACATGCTTTTAGGACATGCTGATGATATAGCATTCATGTATGTTACGTAAGTGCAAATGGCTCTGGGGTCAGATTTGCAGGTTTGACGTGATGAAGCACAGTGCAGTCTGTCAGTGTATGTAAGAGACAAGAAAAAAAAATTATTAAGCAGAGGAAGAAGCATATACCCTGCAGTGCAAGACATGTTTAGGCAAAAGCCTCCACATACACAAATATATTATACATAGGCCTACGCTTCTTACATGACAGACCCCTGAACCCTTGAGGGTCTTTTATTAGAAGACGAGAAAATTCCATCGTGAACATGTGCCTGTGCCTGTCTAGCTGCAGGGGGTCAACCACACAAAGTAGGCAGTGGGAAACTACAAAGCTTTAGAGTCTCTGCCATAAATCCTCAGGGTTTCAAGATAATGAAACTACACACCTTTTATGCCTAAATATGTCTCAATAGTGCCAAAACCTTGACAGCTCTGTTGTTGTCGCATTGCTGACACCAGGCTCAACCCAGTAGAAAAAAATAACCCAGCGTTAAAAATGACGCAGCAACTTGGTACAGAAAAACTACCCAGCACCTGGGTAAAAATATTAAAAACAACCCAAGCTCTGGTACCTCACAAATACACAACAAATGATGGGCAGGTCCCCTGTATGGGCGTAATGGATACCCAAAGATATCTGGGATTCCTGTTTACTTGGAAGGGGAGAGTGACACCCAAGCAAACAAGGGAAGTCGAAAGAATGCTTCAGGAAATAACATCTGCTCCGCTGAAGCCGTACCAAAGGCTGGAAGTGGTGTGCGAATTTATGGTCCCCAAACTTTGTCACGAGCTGGTACTTGGGTGTGCCCACCGGAACACCATCATACGAATCGACAAAATGATTCGAAAGGCAACCCGAGCGTGGATGAGACTCCCCAAAGATACATCCTTGGGATTCCTTCACACTCCAGTTAAGTCAGGTGGCCTTGGAGTGCCGTGTCTGGGAACATCAATCCCGTTGATTCAAAGAAGAAGATTTGAGAAACTTCTGAACAGCGAGTGCCCCTACCAAAGGATTTTAACACAGCTCCCCTCCTTCCAAACAACATTACGCAGGATTAACCTACCCTGTAGAGTGGGAAAGGAGACAGTCTGCTCCTCTACTGAGGCAAAGGCGGAATGGGAGAGAGTCTGGAAGAACTCAGTGGATGGCAGGTCAGGTACGAATGACGATGTCGATCCAGCTAGCTACACCTGGGTAAGCAAGCCCAGCAGAGTCTTCCCGAGACTACACCTGCGAGGAATCCAGCTTCGAGGGGGCACATTGAACACAAAGGCACGCGCTTCTAGAGGGAGAGAAAAGACCCCCGAATATCTGGCGTGTCGGGGGGCCTGCCATGCCAGAGAAACACTGAACCACATTCTCCAGGGCTTCGAAATAACACACGACACTAGATGCGCCCGTCACAACCGCATCGTGAAACAGCTGGAAAAGATGCTGAGGAGGAAAGTGGAAAGGACGTGGATGGAGCCCATTATTCCAACTAAGAAGAGCTTCATAAAGCCGGATCTACTAATGGATACAGAAAAGCACATAATGATCCTCGATGTATCTGTGGTAGCAGAGCCACGAATGGAGCACAGCCACCAGCTCAAGATAGGAAAATATGGCTCACAGGAAAATGCCACAGCCATAACAGCCTGGATGGAAAAAGAAGCCCCCCTGAAACATCTACCATCGATCATATCAAGCCGCGGGCTAGTGTACGGCCCGACTGGGAGGGGGCTTAGGGCCATGGGCCTAACCGCCAGGGATCTCTCAGACCTATGTCTACTGACAGTAGCTGGGTCTCTGAAGTGCTATGACGGATACACCAGAGGAACATGACCACAAAAAGGACTTATCATTGCAATATGACCCGCATCAGTGGCGAGGAACTAGCCACGATCAACAAATTAGTGCCTCTTTAGGTGCCTCAAGCTTGACGGGACAGTACCAACACAGGGCAGCTTGATAACAAGATGTAAATAGCACAAATCATATAGGCTACTCTTACGAAGGCACAGAGCAACTTTAACATTCTATTAAATAAAGTCAGGGCCGGATTAACGTACACAGGCCTACCGGACACGTGGGCACCGGATAAGAGGTGGTAAATTAAATATAACTTCTGCCAGCACAATTTCAACTCCCCCACCCAGAAAAGCGAGGGGGACCAGGAAAGCGATCTGAATCAAGTCATAATCCGGCCCTGAATACAGTTCTATTAAATAAAGTCTCTGCCCCTGTCTTTCTGTTAGGATGCTATATAACTATAATATGGTATTAGGACAGATTCAAACTTTGAGTGACTGGAGTGACATGATTGGCTTCTAGAAATGCTCTTTTTTCATGTGAACAGACATCCACCTGACACTAGGTGGCACTATAATAAAATAATCTATATTTCTGTTCAGCTTATGATTCAAGAAATCTACACTCTCAGAAGAAAAAATGGTACATAACTGTCACTGGGGCGGTACCCTGTCAAAAGGTACTAATATGTACACTTTAGACACTAATATGTACTTTTAAAGTACTAATATGTACTTTTTTCGCTTTTGTGGCTTAGGGTACCACCCGATGACAGTTGGGGGTATTTTCTTTTGGAAATGTAAGGGTTAATATTAAAATATCACTTCTCTGGAATCCAGTGATCACAAGCTTTCTATTTCTGTCAAGATAATATCTGATATTGCACTGATATTATTTTCTGAGTATGCCTCTTTTTAACTTGTTTTAGGTCTTTTCACATGAACAATTTGAATAGAAAAAAAGTGTGAATTATATTTAGCAAAGATACTCAAAAACATGTTCATCAATTTATTATTCTCGGATGGAATTCTCTATAAGAACCCATTTGACTAATTGTGAACACTAAGCCCAAGCTTGATTATAATTGTTACACTTTCTTAGGACAGATGCAATTTTTTTAAATACATTTTGGCCTTAGGTGGCGCTATAATAACAACAATAAAAAATTTAAGAAATAAAAAACAAAAATCAATATGATCATGATGTTCAATGTTCTTTTAATGTTATGCACTTAACGTTATGTATTGATTCAGTCATAGCTGTAGCAACAATAAGTAAGAGTTCACAGTTTGTTGTTAAAAAAAGAAAAAAAGAAAATTTGTGTTCAGGTACTGTGTTGTTATTACTTTTAACTGCTTTCAAAAAGACTTCTGACTCCATAGCTGTGGTTCCCAAATGGGGTGCGTGCGAGCCTGGGGGAGTAGCGAGTGCTCTGGGGGAGGGCAATGCGATATTTGCAATGGCAGAATGCCAGAATATCTCAATAAAATGACATTTGTCATACATGCCAGTGTTTTATTGTTTGTTTGTTTTTTTGTTTGTTTTTTTACTTTTTTTTGTTATTGCTTTTTGCAATCAGCAGTTCAAGCTCAAATTTGCAGTTCCACTCATCTCATGATATTGAAACAATTTGTCATCAAACAGTTGCGTCTATTTTCATAATTGGTGAGATCTGGTGATTCATTTGCCTAGAGTAGCTTACTGAGTAAATCGCAAAATGGATGGGAAGATAACAGTTTAAAATTGTCTATTACTTTCTGTTTCAGTGTTTATGAATTTGATCCATGTCTTTAAATAACTGTTAATACAAAATGTATTAAGTCTTAATATTTTATATTTAGATCAAATGCAAACTTTAAGCTATTACGTTCCCATAACTGCTGGTGTATTTGAATTGGCAGACTTGATCATAATGCTATTGGCATCACGCTGTAGGAATGAAATTGTTGGTTACAGATGATTGACGTTTGGCCTGTGGCAGTGTTTGTACGAGCTACAGTCCCATTAGTGAACTCAGTGAGTTCTGCTGATTGAGTTTCACTCAAAGGTCATTACTACCTTGACCTCTTTCTACAGGGGTTATCAAGCGTTTGCACTAGAGATCTGGGCAGGTCTTCTCAATGCAGTGCACTCATAAAAGATGCGGCACAGCAGCCTAATTTAATTTAATTTAATAATATTTAAATTACAAAATATATTTAAAATTAAAATACTAAAGTAAAATCATAATGTTGTGTAATGTATATTAGCTCCAGTGTTGGAGATCCAAATACATTGGATTAATTTATATAATTTTATTGCTGCTTTAATTTAATTTAATTTACATTAATTTAATTTAATTTTTAAAATTGATACTAAATATTTGTTAATTAAAAAAATATTTAATATAATAATTTTGTTTTGTTTTGTATTCATGAAAAAACTTTTAATAAAAAAAGATATTTAATATAAAAATATTAATTTAAAATTAAAATATTGTGACGAGCGTCCCGAGCAATCATCAGCGTTGCCCTGGAAACACACGAGAAACACCTGCACCTGCTCGTTACGGCCCAAGCGGCCGCACCTGTTCCCCATCAGGCCGTGGCCAGATAAGCCGTGTGAGCCAGTGAGGCAGGAGAGCTTCATCTCCAGAAGACGCCATGCTAACGACTATTCTATGCCTTTTTCCTTACAGAGACGAGTGTGTAGGTGACCCAGCCAGCCAAAGAGCCCCGCGCCGGTCCACCTCACCACGAAAGCTCACCACCACGCACACCGAGCACGACTTCACCGAACGCCACTTCTTCGTTTGCACCATTTGTAAATAAACCACCCTCCGGGGCTTTAAAATTGAGCTCTCGTTGTCCTGTGTTCCTTCCACCCCGCCACACTGGTGGAGAATGCGGGCATGAAAGTGGAAGGATCGCCGGTCAGCGAACTCCAAAGTTTTTTTCCCATAAGCCCTAATTGTTTTTTTCTTTTGGCTGTTTTTTTTTCCCCTCTCCTTTCTTGTGTGTGCACCAGGCGGAACCTCCTCCCCGTAAAGGATGGAAGATCTCCTTCGGCAGCTCACAGATGTCAGTCTGCGGCAACAACAGCTCGTGGAGCACCTGGCCACTCGACAATCCCAGACTGACCGAGAGATCGCCGAACTCCGAATGGCCGCCCGCCAGCATGTTCCATTACCTGATCCCCGACGGCAGGCGGCCCAGTTACTGCAGAAGATGTCCCCACAAGACGATGTAGAGGCTTTTCTCCACCCCTTTGAGACCACAGCCACCACGGAGGGGTGGGATCCCGAGGATTGGGCGAGCGCGCTGACTCCACTTTTAACCGGGGAAGCTCAGAGAGCCTATTTCAGCCTGCCGGCCGATGACGCCATCCTCTACCCAAGAGTGAAACGGGGAATACTCGCCCGAGTGGGACTCTCACCGGTGTGCGCGGCGCAGCAGTTCTATGATTGGGGATATCAGCCGCGAAAGTCAGCGTGCTCCCAAGCCACGGAACTTACACGCCTCGCCCAGCACTGGCTTCTAGAGGGAGCACCGACGGCCGCCCAGGTAATGGAACAAGTGGTCATCGATCGTCTCCTACGAGCCCTACCCCGAACTTTTCGCCAGGCAGTCGCTATGCGGAATCCGTCTACCACACTGGAACTGGTGGAGGCGATCGAGCTGGCTGAGGCGGCCCAACTGCGAGATGCCAGGGAGCGAGGTCCGCCTTTTCCCCGGAGGGTGGGCCAGGAGCAACCTCAGGATGCGACCATGCCTACCGCTACTTCGTCCCCTTCTCCGCCCCCTTCTCCGCCGAAACCTTGGCTGGCAGGCTGTGTGGTGCATCAGGAAACACCGCGCAGCGCCCTGGAGGCCGAAGTAAGGATTAACGGCCGTCCACACCGAAGCCCTCCTCGACTCTGGAAGTGCCGTGAGTCTGGTGCATGCCAAGATTCTTCCGCCGCGCAGCGAGACTAAAACCAGGTTGCCTATCGCGTGTGTACACGGCGATACCCAAGAGGTGCCCACGCGGCGCGTCATAATCTCCGCGAGTCCTGGCTCCTGGCCCGTTGAGGTGGGAATCCTTCGGAAACTGCCAGTCGATGTCCTCCTGGGAAGAGATTGGCCCGACTTCGATGCCCTCCTCGCTGCCACCACCCGGTCTGCCAGTCCAAGAGGGGGTCGCCGCGGTCGGCGAACGCAAGCTGGAGCGCGTCGCCGCCCCGTTCTCCTGGCCACCGACAGTGGGCGAGAAGGTGAGTCCCCCTCCCCTAATACTAATGTTTTTTTTTTTTATGTGTACCAGCAGGTTGTGGGAGGGGGCTCATTCGGACGAGCACAAAGGGACAACGAGCGGCTTAAGCATTGCTGGCGACAAGTCCGAATATTAGAAGGAAAGGAACTCCAGCCAGGCCCACACCCCTTCCCCCACTTCGTCGTGGAGAACAGTCTGGTGCCCATTGGTGGAGAGATTTAATCAAACATTGAAACAGATGTTACGGCGAGTGGCGGCCGAAGACAAGAGGGACTGGGACCAAATGCTCCCCTATGTACTGTTCGGTATACGGGAGGTGCCGCAGGCATCCACCGGCTTCACCCCCTTCAAGCTGCTGTTTGGACGCCAGCCACAGGGCCTGCTGGATGTGGCCAAGGAAGCGTGGGAAAACCAGCAGCCCTCCCCACACAGGTCCCTGGTCAAGCATGTCAACGAAATGCGGCAGAGGATTGACCGAGTCACCCCGTTGGTGCGGGAACATATGGCCAAGGCTCAACAAGCGCAACAACGCCATTACAACAGGCCGGTGCAGCCCAGAGAGTTCCAGACGGGGGGACCGGGTAATGGTACTGGTCCCCACATCAGCATGCAAGTTCCTCGCCACGTGGCAAGGCCCCTATACGGTAGTGGAACGAGTGGGCCCCGTCACCTACCGGGTCCGCCAGCCAGGAAAACGCTCCCCAGAGCAAATATACCATATCAACCTGCTGAAAAAATGGGTGGGGACCAGGGAGCAGACTGTCGCCCTCGCTACTGTGGAGCCGTCCTGGTTGACGTCAACCCAGAACTCTCTGTGGCGCAGAAGACGGAACTCCAACACCTGGTCGATCAGTTCTCCGATGTGTTCTCCCCACAGAGAGAAGGCCGCACCCAGGTCCTACACCACGATATCCGGACACCCCCAGGAGTGGTGGTGAAACAATGGTCCTACCACATCCCCTAGGCTCGTCGGCAGGCTATTGAGGATGAGGTCCAGCACATGCTGAGGTTAGGGGTGATAGAGCCATCACACAGCCCGTGGTCGAGCCCCATTGTCCTCGTTCCCAAGCCGGACGGCACCCTCCGCTTTTGCAATGACTTCAGGCGCCTCAATGAAGTATCAGCGTTTGACGGGTACCCAATGCCCCGGGTGGATGAGCTATTGGATCGGCTAGGGAGAGCCCGTTATATCACCACCTTGGACCTGACAAAGGGGTATTGGCAGGTGCCCCTTTCCGAAACGGCCAAAGAAAAGACCGCGTTTTCCACCCCGAGTGGCCATTGGCAATATCGGACCCTTCCCTTCGGCCTTCACGGGGCACCTGCCACCTTCCATCGGCTCATGGATATCCTCCTCAGACCACACCAGCAATACACCGCCGCATATCTAGATGATGTGGTAATTCACTCGGAGCATTGGGAAGACCATCTGGACCGTCTGCGGAGGGTGCTGATGGAGCTCTGATGGGCTGGGCTCACCGCCAACCCTGCTAAGTGCCACCTAGCCTACTACGAAACCAAGTACCTGGGATATCAAGTGGGGCGGGGCCTCATAAGACCACAGGACAAGAAGGTGGAGGCCGTCCGCACCGCGCCGAGACCCAGCACCAAGACTCAGGTACGAGCTTTCTTAGGGTTGGCGGGATACTACCGTTGTTTCATCCCTAACGTCTCCTCTCTAGCCGCCCCTCTGACAGACCTAACCAGGAAGGGGCAGCCAGACACCGTCCGGTGGCGCCATTGAGCCGGGGCCCTAAATGCCAACGCGGACGGCCTGTCGCGGATGTGGTCAGCTTTTGCAGGTCTGTCAGGGGTCACTCTCCGCCCACCCCCAGTCTCCCCCCTGTTATTACCCTTTCTTTCCTCCAGGTCCAGTACAACGCTTGGGGGGGGGGGGGGGGGGTGACGAGCGTCCCGAGCAATCATCAGCGTTGCCCTGGAAACACACGAGAAACACCTGTACCTGCTCGTTACGGCCCAAGTGGCCGCACCTGTTCCCCATCAGGCCGCGGCCAGATAAGCCGTGTGAGCCAGTGAGGCAGGAGAGTTTCATCTCCAGAAGACGCCGTGCTAACGACTATTCTATGCCTTTTTCCTTACAGAGACGAGTGTGTAGGCGACCCAGCCAGCCAAAGAGTCCCGCGCCGGTCCACCTCACCACGAAAGCTCACCACCACGCACACCGAGCACGACTTCACCGAACGCCACTTCTTCGTTTGCACCATTTGTAAATAAACCACCCTCCGGGGCTTTAAAATTGAGCTCTCGTTGTCCTGTGTTCCTTCCACCCCGCCACAATATACACGGACCTCCAAAAATGGAGCTAATGTACATTACTGACCTTATATTTTGATGAATCATATTTCATTGCAGTCGCGCTGAATACATGCTTTTAGGACATGCTGATGATATAGCATTCATGTTACGTAAGTGCAAATGGCTCTGGGGTCAGATTTGCAGGTTTGACGTGATGAAGCACAGTGCAGTCTGTCAGTGTATGTAAGAGACAAGAAAAAAATATATATATATTAAGCAGAGGAAGGAGCATATACCCTGCAGTGCAAGACATGTTTAGGCAAAAGCCTCCACATACACAAATATATTATACATAGGCCTACGCTTCTTACATGACAGACCCCTGACCCCCTGAGGGTTTTTTATTAGAAGACGAGAAAATTCCATCGTGAACATGTGCCTGTGCCTGTCTAGCTGCAGGAGGACAACCATGTACAACCAAAGTAGGCAGTGGGAAACTACAAAGCATTAGAGTCTCTGCCATAAATCCTCAGGGTTTCAAGACAATGAAACTACACACCTTTTATGCCTAAATATGTCTCAGTAGTGCCAAAACCTTGACAGCTCTGTTGTTGTCGCATTGCTGACACCAGCATCAGAATAACAAATGTCAGTGGCAATGGTGTTAAATCAAAATCTAAGGCTGCTATATTTGCACAGATCATGGCATAGACTGTTCGTACATAATGCATCTGTTGCAACCATTGAAACATTGACTATTGTAAGTGTCTAGTAAAGTTGTACTACTGATGTTGTTTTTAATTTTCACACAGCAGATTGAAATATTTTTAAGTTCAACTTTTTTTTATTAGCTTTCCATCAGATCTCATCTTTTGGCGACCCCTTAGACCTCCTTGGATATAGTTTTGGTTCTAGTTTTCTACAGCAAAAAACAAAACAACACACACACACACACACACACACACACACACACACACAAGGTCATTAATTTATCAGTTGAGAAATAGGAAATATATATATAATACTTTTTATTTAATTAAAATTTGTTTATTTTTATTTAAAATATTTTTTATTAACTAAACAAAGTTTATACTTAAATGGAATATAACAGATCTTCAAAATCCTCTGAAAGCTTTTGAAAGAGCATAATACAGTATTTTTCAACTGCTTACACACAAAATCTTTACTTTTCATGCAATTTCTGAAACCTGACACTCAAACACCAGAATCACACACCAAATCTGCAGAACCACAAGCTAATTCTCAGCTTTTGACTCAGTTTTCAATTTCATAAAACACTTTTTTTGCAAAACACAACACACAATTCTCTATATAACACACAAAAATCTAACAGGAATTACAGGGTTTTTTTAATTGCTCAGACACTAAAAGTGCGACCTGAGCCCCACTTAGTGGAACCATTCACTCATATAACTAATCTTTAGTCCAAGTCTGCAAAACTACAAGCACATTACATGCTTTAAACTTAGTTTGATGTTGTAAAACAAACTTTTTGCAAAACTCTAAACACAGTTCTCTACATTTCACACATCATGCGAAACTAACAGCTCTTTTGTTTAATTTGGGAAACACTGCCATTTAAATGCCACACTCATTTACTGATGACCTACACACAGTGATCATGTGTGAAAACACCTATACATCATTTGTTCACTTAGTAATCAAAACTCATTTTTTTTTAGAAATAAATTATTTTTACCCACTTGCATTTCTGATTATAGTGTATCTATATTGTACAAAGCGCTTTATAAATAAAGCATACAAGCCAAGTCAGAAAGTCAACTTTATTTCTAAAGTGCTTCATACAATATAGATTGTTTCACAGCAGCTTCACAATAGTATCAAATTCACATTCTGCTGGAAAGCAGCTCTAACAAGTCAAGCTCAAGTCAGTTCAGTATTGATTCAGTTCAGTTGCATAACTGTGTAAAATTTATCAGTCATACATACTGTATATACAGTGCTATGACAAACATCTGTGCTCCACTGTACTCTGAACAAGCAAAAGACACACGAGAGTAGTGTTTTACATTTTTCACATCTGTGTGTAGGTTGGCATGTATGTGGGTAATTATTTTATGTTTGTGTGTAGAGTTACTATGCAAACATTTTTTTTTTTTGAAGAGTTAAAGGGATAGTTCACCCAAAAATGAGAATTCTGTCATCATTTGCTCACCCTCATGTCGTTCTAAACCTGTGTGAGTTTCTTTGTTCTGCTGAACAAAAAATAAGTTATTTTGAAAAAGCTGTTAACCCAGCAACTGGTGGCACCCATTGACTTCCATAGTAGGAAAAAAAAATACTCTGGAAGTCAGTGGTTACCAACATTCTTTAAAATATCTTCTTTTGTATTCAGCAGAACAAAGATGCTCATAAAGGTTTAGAAAAACATGAGGTGATGTAAATGGTGACAGAATTTTCATTTTTGGGTGAACTATCCCTTTAAAGTTTCCTAAGAAGTGTTTGCTGTGTGTGACATTTTGCATGTTGTGTGTATGTTTTGTGTGTAGAGTTTTAAGAAATGGAGCCATAGTTTTAAAAACTGTGTAAGCATTTTGAAAAAAACTGTAATATTATGGCAAAGATGTTTGCAAATGTTTGCTTTTGAGATGTGTTTGTGATATTTGGAATGCAGTACATTTTGTGTGTGTGCAATTCTTGGATGTGTGCAAAGGTTTGGAAAAAAAAGGCAAAGTTTTGAAAGTGTAAGCAGTTGAAAAAAACTGTAATATACTGTACATTGTGATATGATCTTTTCTCTATATTTAATTGTTAACAAAGATCCTTGTTTCAGACTCCTTCAGGCAAAATATGTCAATTTAATTTATATTCTTCAATGCAGCATTTTTCTCTTGTCAAGAGTTTTCATGCTGCAAAATCATTTGTTTTTATTATTACTTAAAATTACTTTAATATTAATTTTGAACCAATAATGTGTTATTTCAGAATCACTCTTTCCTTCATGCAACAACATTTTGCAGAACATGCAGGTATTGCTCTATGAAATGCTCTGTAAAATTATTATATGCAATATGATATTGCTGCATTACATGTTCCACCAAATTTTGCTACACAAGTAAGCTATTTTCTTTAAATGTGCGAGACTTCCAATTCATTCGCCGCTATAGATAAATAACTAGAAGAATAACAAGTGCAGTAAACAGTAAAACTAGTTGCACTACAAACCAGTGTGTTTATGTTCATGATAATAAATTAAATTGATAACAAATAGTAGTTAGTAATATTAAGCTGCACCATGACTGTTTTTCTAAAGGTAAAATAACTGTAAGCGAATGACAATGGAAACTGCACACATTCATGTTACAAATGGGCGTGCATGCTCTTACATCCAAATTAATGCCGAGTTCACACTCAGGGGCATCGCTAGTGGGGGAAAAATGGTAATAGAGTGCATAGGGCCTAGAGGTTTGTGGGGCCCAAGCAAGTGTGCTGCACTAATCCTCAAAATTGAAGCCAACGCGTCTCGATCCCCAATATCGGAGGCAAATCGGTGCTCGTTCACGCGAGTGACGATCACGAAGTGTGAATTATCAAAGATGCGACCTGAGAGAATCGCCGACGGCCATGAAATATTTGGCATGCTAAACATCTGGACCTGTCGGCCAAAAATTCCTGCTATGTGAAATGAGTTCTGACTGAAACATACATCAGTGATGACCTACAGCCAATAAGAGAGCAAGATACAGGGCAGCGGGAAGTTCAGGGAGGAGTTAACATAGTTTGCGGACCAGACAGAGCTGTTGGCGATTCTTCCTATTGTAAAGTCATGCAGTAACCTCCTGTCACTGATCCATCATACAATGTGAACACAGCAGCAACTGAATGCGACCCCGGATAGTCGTGCAGTGCGAAAACAACGACTTTGAAAATCGGTTAAGAGCAATAGTAATAGCCTTACCATTAATAGCAAGAACCACTCATATATAGAATTTAATTTGAGCACATTAAAACCAGCAGAACAGACAAAGGAAGTGATCGTCTACAAAACTAAAAGATCATAGTATGTCTATAGATCCTCAAAGTCTGATAAACTGATAGTTTAGCAATAGGTTCAATTCTCAGGGAATAGACTGATGTAAAAGTACACCCTGAATGAATGTGTGTGTCTTCGGTTGACAGCATCTGCAAAATGCATTCTTGTAATTATTATTAGTTAGCCTATATTCCACAGGGCGATTAATTCAAATGAAGCATTCATTTCAGATAAAAGTCTGCCACAGATGCATTGCTAGCATATCTTGTGCAATAGGGCTTTCTGGCACAGGAGCAGAGAGCCAGAGGGTTGGGATGTGGCGGGACATTAGTTATTAGGTGGAGAAAAGAAAGAGGAGAGCAAAGGATGGGAGGGGAACGCTGTGAGTACAGGAATACAGTTTTAAAGGATTAAACGAATGAATGGCTCGATTTGAACTCTTTGCTTCAATGACCTACTACATCCGAGTTTGAACCTAAATATTCGAAATACACTAATTTAGGAAAACAGTCAATCTTGCAACACAAGTGACACAATTTGACATGCTGGGATTTGAAATATTCACTTGCATTGCGATCCATGAATTACAGCTATATAACAGCAGTAGTGGGACTGTTTCAATGAGAAATTCCCAATTGATTTAAATATAGTGAGTACTAAATGGAAATACCTTATTCAAATGCATTGAGTGCATTTCCATTTAAAAGCAATGCAAATGTAGGACATGCATACAGATATTGTGCAAAGCTGTAGAAAAGTGTGAGAGAGAAAACCAGCGGACCTGCTTCTTGTCAGGCAGGTTATGTCACACAGGCTTATGTCCTCTGGGCCTCACAGTTTCATAGTGTCAGTAACACTGGTGGGATAAGTGATTCATGACCTTGGTATGGCTAATCTGATGCTTCACTGCTCTACAGTATTAGGTTTTGTTGTTTTGCACTGCTTACTAAGGCTGGGTGTGATGCCTCTGTATTCCATCCATCTTTAAAGAGTCATCTGCTCACACCTCTCAAACCATTTTCACATCCTCTGTTGCTGCACCATATGCACACACAGGCCAGATGACTCCATGATCTTGTAAAAACAGCTCAAATACAAAAAAAAAAAAAAAAAAAAAAAAAACTTTATTTAAATTTAGTTGATTTTTAGTTTAATCTAGTTTTTCATTCCTTTTGATTAAATAAATACTTTATGAATGAGTAAATACTTCATTTGAGAGTTTAAAATATTTTTTAACAACTTAATTTAGTTTTAAGCACTTTTCAGGTTGTGTCTTCTGCATATAGATAATTGCAAGGTTTCTACTGGTAATAAATCTTAATTCACATTTCCATAAGTCTTTAAAAGTCTTAAATCCCAGCAAAAAGTCTTGAATTCATAAACTCTTAAATGGCATTAAATGTTGCATGCATTGCAAAAAAATAAATAATAATAATAATAAAATAAATTAAATTAAGTGAGTTACAATAGATGCTTGATGCTTAAAACTAAAAAAAAAAATCCTATTGAAATGAGTTTCAACTGGAAGATAATTGTTCTTTCTTAATCATAAACATCAGTTTGATTAATTTCACAGAAAACAAGATCTTATCTCATTCAGTTTTGCTTCTCAGTAAAATCTATCGTGATTAAAGAATCTTTAGACATTTTCACTGGAAAACAAGACAAAAACATCAGAAGTACAGAAACTGGTATTGTCATATTCCAGTGGTTAGGAGCAGAGCTATTCATGCCTTCGGCAATTTTCATTTTTGTAAAATTAATTAAAGATAATGAGGATTAGTTGAAAGTTGCAATTTAAAAACTTCAAAGTGCTCCCTACAATTACATTAAGAGAAAATATTGACGTATAGTGTTCCCTTCAGTTTATTCCATAAACTTTCTAAAAAAAGGTCATAAAAAGGCTTACATTTTCCATCATCACATCTGCAAAAATGCTGAAATCCACTAAATTCACTAGTGTTAAACATAAATTCATCTCATATTTAAATGTTTGTTCACAGCTTGGACAACAATTTTCTCTCTAGAGAAAAACACCAATTACAGAAAATCAAAACAATCCCATAAATCACATCAGAATATGGCTTTATATATTAATAACCCCAATCACACTCTTAAACATTAACCTTTTAACACCTCTTTCTGTTTAAAGAATGTTGTATTTACTTTTACTAAGGTGATAAGCCTTCATTGTTATATAAACACATTAGACTGGTGCATTTAAAATCCTTTTTGGTGTGGGACAAATTCTGACACACCTTTCTCAATCCCAAATACAGCCACTTCTATTCACTGACTAGTTATGACCTATCAATAAATCACTTTGTATAAATGCAAATTAATTTCTAGAACCTTCATGTATTACATCCAGCTAAATCACCAAATAAGCAAAATGTCTGGACACATCGATAGATATTTCCTCCTCCTCCAACACTGAAAATAGCACTTTTTCTGCACACCATCTACAGATTTCACAGATAGCTTCAAGAACAAACAAGAGCCACAGATGGCCTATTGTTCCAGCAAAAATCATTTATCTTCCTAAGTGAAGTCTTCATGGTTCAAACACCCAGAAAGTTTCAACAGAAAAAAAAAAGAAAAAGATTTTGCTTAGCTTTGCATGACCGATTGTGCACTGTGGCAGTTACTGAGGTGATTCGAATATTAACCAAAAGCATAACTTAAAGGGATAGTTCACCCAAAAATGAAAATTCTGTCATTAATTAAGCCTCATGTCGTTTCCGAACCCGTAAGACCTTGGTTCATCTTCGGAACAGAAATTAAGATATTTTTGATTAAATCTGAGAGCTCTCTGACCCTCCATAGACAGCAAGAATAATACCATGATCAATGCACAGAAACATAGCAAGGACATCACTAAAATAGTCCAAGTGACATCAGGGATTCAACCGTAATTTCACAAAACTACGAGAATCCTTTTTTTGCATATACACTGAAACAGTATGGATATTAACAGCATCTCAAACAAGGAAGTTACATTTTGTACAGTTACAATTTTATAGTGCATTTGTCTTTTTGGCTGTTGATCCTTAGAACAAACAAAATATGAATTATATGGTTAAGCAATGATCAAATGATAACAGAATTTGTATTTATTTTTAACATTTTAACCTTTCAGTAGTGATAATAAAATCTGATATACAATGTATAAAACTCAAAGGTGTAAATGAAACAAAGATTATTGCTGTTATTTTAAAAGAAAATATTTCTGCTTCCAAATTTCCTATTTCATTTAATGTGTTACTTGTTTCTTTGCAATTGTTTGTGAAATTTACTAGTAATTTCTGAAAATATTACTGAAGATTTTAAATATCTACACCAATTTTTTTCAGCAACAATCAGATCAAATGCGATACACTGATTTACAAATATATATATATATATGAACTGAAAAGGTAAACATTTGTACATTTGTTCATATGTCAAATGCTGGTGTTTTAGATGCTGCCGGTAATAATGTACATATCAGTATCTACACAAATGCATGAAAATGTGCATGTACTGTAAACCACTTTTTACATGGTTTTACCAATGAGATCATGTTGCTTTCTCACTTGCACCCATATGCTGAGATGTTTAACTGTGAAACTGCTGCTAGGGCAGCAAGCATCAGTGCTCATGTCACTGCATCGCAGAAGCTCGTGGGAAAAGTACAGCATTTATATAACAACCCAGCTGTTGCACATGTTCAGTCATGCACACCAACCTTAAGATGAAACTATTTCACTTCCTATCTTTTTTTTTAACATTTTTTTTTGTATTGAACATAGAGACATTTACAAAGTGATATGATTAATGTGAGATGCACAAAAAATATATACAAGATGTTAGCTTCATTTCTGTGGCGTTTTGCTGCAGTTTATGTGGTATTTTGATGAGTTTGTACATGCCTTTTGGAGATCTGCCTGTCACTTTTTTCTCCTTAGAAAAAATGACTTGTCAAGACTATCGAGAGTTACAGGTTTTTGTTTTTCCTTCATTACTTTTTATTGCATTTTAACAATACACATGTACATATAAATTTCCATGTAACAGAGAAAACACACCAAAGAAAGAAAAAGCTTCTCAGTATTTTACATTAATATACATTATCACCTTTTTTTTTTAGTCTTCTATCAACACATTTCCAACTCCACCCCATTTTAAAAACAATTTGAAAGGTCCCCAAACTCCATCAAAAATTATGTATCTCTTAATATGTAAGTTATCTTTCCCATTAACATATTTGTTACCATTTCTTTTAGCCATCGTCCTATATTTGGTGCATATATACTTTTCCAATTTAAAGAAATAAGTCGTTTCGCTTGAAGAATACATATATTTATAAATATATCTCCTTGGGATATAAATTAAATAAAAAGATTAAAGGTGACAGTGGTATGTTAACATCAAGGATCTATTTCTTTCACATCTTTCCAAAAATTCCTAGCTTCTTCACACTCCCATATACAGTGATATAGCGTTCCTTTAAAGACGCTGCATCTTAAGCAAGTATCTGGGATATTTTCATTATTTATGCAATATAACTGGAGTTATATAAATCCTCATCAACCATTTATATTGTAGCAGTTTCAGTCGCGTGTTCATTGTTAGGGATTGAGCTTCCTTGCATGCTTCCATGCAGTCCTCCATCTGAATATCGTCCTTAAGATCCGATCTCCAAGCTTCCAATTTACTGTTTGAAGAGTCCTTTGAACCTGACACCAGCATATTATACAATGAAGAAATTAAACCTTTACTAAAACAATTTCTTGTCACTTCTTTTTCCAAAATAGACAATGGTGGCATATCGAGGGAATTTTGTGATTTGAGGATAAAATTTCTTATTTGTAAATACTTAAAGAAATGTTTTGTAGGAATATTGTATGTATTAACTATTTCCTCAGATGACATAAGAGTATTGTTAACATAGATTTGCTATCTTTCGAACGCCCTTGTCATGTCACGGTCCTGCTGGTGTGCCCTGGTTGGCCACCAGATGTCACTGTGTGTTTGTTTGAGCACATGGCTTGTTGTTTGTGGTTTTTGCCATGTGCTCTCCTGTCTATTGTCTGACCCCGCCCTCCTTGTTATCTCATTATTGTTTCAGTAACTTCACCTGTGTCCTCCTCATTTGTCTCCCTATTTATTCTCCTGGTGTCTGCAGTCCTGTTCTGGTTCTTTGTTTAATATTAAGTGTTTTCGACATTATCATTGTACTGTTTGTTTCTAGTGTTTGCTCTGGGCTGGGATACACGCACCTCGTTGCCGCTTTTGTATCCCAGTCCTTTTCTGTTTAGTTTTTTGTGCCGTGTTGGCCTTTTTGTTTTTTGAAATTAAAGAGCAACTTCCCTGCACTTGGACCCTGACCTCATCTTTCCACGGTGCTTTTCAAGGCGTCCCGTGACAGAACGAACCAGCCCGACATGGGCCCAGCAGGGAGGTTGCTCAATATCCGCCAGGGAGACCGGAGCATGGAGGAGTACGCCAGGGATTTTATTGGAGTGGCTTGGCAGGTGGATATGGAGAAGACCTGCCTCATGGGGTTTTTTTTACGGAGGCCTGGCCGAGCCCTTCAAGTCCCTGGTGCCATATTGGGACCCCGAGGAGTCGCTGGAGGACTATATTGACCTGGCTCTGCAGGTGAGCGGCTCAGCCCTCAGGGTGGAGTTAGCTGCGGAGCCCGTTCACAGTTCTCCCGAGGCGACGATCCGGGGGGCGGCAGAGGCGTCGGCGGCCGCGCCCAGCGCTCACAAGACTCCAGATCCCTCTCCAGAACATTCCACAACAGTCCCGATTTCCCCAGTAGCGTCCATACTACTGCGTTTGACCCCCACCCCTTACACTCCGTATATGGCGCTAATTGGTCCACACACCCGTGAGGAACTATCATGTACTTCTGCGTCTATATTTATCATCACAACCCTATTTGTAACATTACTCTCACCAATTATATTAAATTATGAACCCATTTTTTCACACAATAATACCTGAACATTATTTTACAAATTGGTCTCGATACACTATCGAGTCCCCACAACAAAAGGGATAGTTTATGGTGTATAATCGGAGTTATTGTAACCCTACATTCAGGTTTTTAATAGTCCAGATGGACTGAGCCCACCTTTATTCTGTGTCTAATTCTTCAATGAAGCTTTCGACCGCCTCCGGTGTGTCAAACACCCTTGATTTCTCCTGGTAAGAAGTAGACGAGTGGGATATATGATCCTGTGTTTACCGATTCTTCTCTCTCGCAGCTTCTGTCTCACTCCATCATAAGCTCTTTGTTTCCTGTGAACTTCAGCCGAAACATCTGGATGAAAGCGAAGAGTGTGTTCCTTGTATGAAATCGCCCCCTTGAACCTGGCCACTCTAAGCACCTGCTTTTTTTGTTTGAAGTTTAAGAACTTAATTATTAGCGTTCTTGGTGTACTGGCATCTCGTCTTGTGTTCCGAACATCCTTGTTTCGTTGTGGGCCCACTCTATGTGCGCGCTCCAAAACTAATAATGTGCTCGAGTCCATTTCCAATATTTCTGGAATCCAGGCCTCTAAAAACGCACATGCATCGCTTCCATCTTTTTCCGGCAAACCCACCAGCCTCAGGTTGTTCCGTCTGTTTCTGTTTTCCATGTCGTCAACCTTTTCTGTCAGTTTTTGAACTTGGGATTCAAGGGAGATTGCACGATCACTAATTTGAACAATTTCATCTTCCGCTCCAGAAATGCGTTCCTCGGCCTCTTTCACGCGTTCTTTTACCTTTTTGATGGCTGACATCACATCGTCAATTTTACTCGTAACTCATTTGTCCATTTCTTTAATGGCTTGTAACACATCTGCATTGCAGGGGTTCAACTCTTTTCCTTTAGTAGATTCGCTGTCGTCATCTTCCTCTACCTCTTTTAGTTCGTCTGCATAGTCAGAATCCTGCGAATCTCTTGAGCCTCGTTATTCACTTTTTCTTGAGTTCTGTTCTTCTTTTTCGGTGCCATTTCGGTTGTTAGACTTTTGTGCATTAAATAAAAAAGAATATAAAAATTTTAAGTGAGCTTGAAGGATTTATATTCAAAATTATAGGAGGGTCGTTAACTCTCGTCTTCTCAGTACCACTCCATAACCGGAAGTCGAGAGTTACAGGTTTGAATGCTTTCTGAATCCTGATACCAGCACAGAAAAGATGCACGCCACCACGCCTCAGGGCCAATATGACCCAAGGGTTTTCAGGATCTCAGATGTCCATTCTCAGTCTTACCCAAAGGAATTAATAATGAAGAATTAGAACAATGTCACAGATCATCCTGACCACACCTATTGAGAAGCAATGCTGGTTCACAACAAGTTTCAAGCCCATCCACTCCAATTTATAATAATTCACACATTCTCTGAATTTGTTCAATGTAATTGGCTATTTAATTTGTACATCACTTTCCACAATACATATTGTTCAATGAGTAACTAGTGCCAGTGAACAACTAAAAAAAACACTCTTTAATAAAAGGTCCCAAAAAGTGGTTTTGTAGTGACGCCATAGAACAGTGATCCTCAAATCTGGCTCGCGAGTTTAGCTCCAAACCTGATCAAACTCACCTACCTGTGATTTTCTAATGATCCTGAAGACATTGAATAGCCATTGAATTGAAAAGACATTGAATTCTCGCGAGCCATATTTGAGTATCCCTGCCATAGAAAAAAACATTTTGGGTTTCCCAAAGAACCATTTAGTGAACAGTTAAAGTTTTTTCCCATTATTTTGCAAGGGAAAGATTCCACGGATGTAAAACATTCTTCATAGAACCAAAGATGCCAATAAAGTACCTTTATTTTTAAGAGTCTATGTTAGCACAGACATAGTGAACCAGAGAATAGTCAAGAATGATCTGTTGAGACATGACAAGATCCACAAGACGGTCTTTTGTAGCATTAACTACATCAACAACATTATTTATAGACTAAAGCTCTTTCTGTGAATAAAATATTTTAGTAGATTCTCTTACACTTACAATAAAAAGGCAACATGTTCACACAGTGCACCGACAGCAAACATACTCAAACGCCATGGTGGTAGAGGTGTGTCCAACATGTCTTCCTAATAAAGTCATTGTAGTACTATGAGTACTAAATGTGCTGCAGGGTGGAAAGCGTTTCACAGTCAAATGTGCAAAACACAGCAGTTTTACGACATTGCGCTACTGTGAAACTCAAACTAAACTAAACTGTAATACTTTACAATAAAGTTGTCAACATTAATTAAAACAATAGCTCACATGCACTAACAATGAATCATTTACAATGGAAATCCATTTTTGCCACAAAACAAAAAATAAAGGTAATTGCGACTTTTTTCCCCTCAGAATTGTGAGATATAAAATCAGAATTCCAAAATATAAACTCAGAATTCTGACTTTTTTTCTTGCAATCGTATTCAGAGTTTATATCTAGCAATTCAGAGTTTGTTAAATGTTAATTTCTACATAAACTAATACTCATTCATCCATCTGTCAATTTTCCAAACTGCTAAAGGTTGTGGGGGTGCTGTATTCTATCTCAGCAATTAACAAGTTTAATTAATTAATAAATATTAATTTAGGAGATAAATACTGTAATAATTACTGTTTTGTTTGTTCATGGTACCTAAAGCATAAAGCTAGCCCACTCATTAACTTAATAAATAATATATTAGCTAACTAGCAATTTTATGCATGCACTTATACTTTGTGAGTTATGTGGTGATGTCAGTGACACTTCATACACCAATAGCTAGAAGCAACAACAGATTTACAGTCAAAATAGATCATAATACAAACAATTCATTTATGACTCAGTGAAGGCAAGTCTGAACTGTGAGCTAATTGACACTCTCACTGTGGATGTTTTGTGAGTCGTACGGTGCTCTGGCCAAATGTATGATTCAGAAAAGTGAAAAGAGGCCTCCCTTGTTAGTTTAGCATTTTTCACTACAAGCTGGCTCATGCCAGTTCGATATGGTCTCAAGAGGCAAAAGGCATTGTTGGGACATTGCCCCTAAAAAAGTGTTTATGGTAATTATCAAAGGCAAGTTATGATCCGTGTCAAGATAACATGAGTTATCTTAGGTGCCATGCCACATATGTGTTGCAGTGGTCCCTTTTTTTAAGTTAAATACAGGTACATCTCAAAAAATTTGAATATCATGAAAAAGGGCAATATTTTTTGTCACTCATTTCAGAAAGTGAAACCCATATATTATATAGATTCATTACACATAGAGTGTAATATTTCAATCCTTTATTTCTTGAATTTTGATGATTGTCTTACAGATAATGAAAACCCAAAATTCAGTGTCTCAGAAAATTAGAATATTACATAAGATCAATAAAAAAAAGAATATTTTAAACAGAAATGTCAGGTTTCTGAAAAGTATGTTCATTTCTATGCACTCAATACTTAGTTGGGTTTCATTCTGCATGAATTACTGCATCAATGTGGCGTGGCGTGGAGGCAATCGGCCTGTGGCACTGCTCAGGTTTAATGGAAGCCCAGGTTGCTTTGATAGCAGCCTTAAGGTCATCTGCATTGTTGGGTCTGGTGTCTCTCATCTTCCTCTTGACAATACCATAGATTGAACCAGATTCTCTATGGGGTTCAGGTCAGGCGAGTTTGCTGGCCAATCAAGCACAGTAACACCATGGTCATTGAACCAGCTTTTGGTACCTTTGGCAGTGTGGGCAGGTGTCAAGTCCTGCTGGAAAATGAAATCAGCATCTCCATAAAGCTTGTCAGCAGAAGGAAGCATGAAGTGCTCTAAAATTTCCTTGTAGACGGCTGCATTGACTTTGGACTTCAGAAAACACAGTGGACCAACGCCAGCAGATGACATGGCAGCCCAAATCATCACTGACTGTGGAAACTGGACTTCAAGCAACATGTATTCTGTGCCTCTCCACTCTTCCTCCAGACTGTGGGACCTTGATTTCCAAATGAAATGCAAAACTTACTTTCATCTGAAAAGAGGACTTTGGACCACTGAGCAACAGTCCAGTTCTTTTTCTCCACAGCCCAGGTAAGACGCTTCTGACGTTGTCTCTGGTTCAGAAGTGGCTTGGTAGCCCTTTTCCTGAAGACGTCTGTGCGTGGTGACTCTTGATGCACTGACTCCAGCTTCAGTCCACTCCTTGTGAAGCTCTCACAAGTGTTTGAATCAGCTTTGCTTGACAGTATTCTCAAGCTTGCGGTCATCCCTGTTGCTTGTGCACCTTTTCCTACCCAAATTCTTCCTTCCAGTCAACTTTGCATTTAATATGCTTTGATACAGCACTCTGTGAACAGCCACACCTTTCAGTAAAGACCCTCTGTGACTTGCCCTCTTTGTGGAGGGTGTCAATGATAGTCTTCTGGACCATTGCCAAGTCAGCAGTGTTCCCCATTATTGTGGTTTCAAAGAACAAGAGATACCCGGAATTTATACTGTAGGGATGGTCATTAATTGAAACTCAAATGTAAATATTCAAATATTTTGAGATACAGATTTTGACTTTCATGAGCTGTAAGTTCTAATCATCAAAATTAAAACAAAAAAACTTTTGAAATGTTTTACTTTACATGTAATGAATCTAAAATATAGCACCGTTTATAAAAATGTTTTCAGTTTCAGGCCACATTTTCTAAGGACACAAGAGGATCCATTTAATCCACTGAGAAACCTCACTCAGGACCTTGTTCCTTTCTCCATATAGACAATACGTTTTGGAGCCAACTCTCACTGATAACTTTAAAGTCCTGTGGGTTCTCATTTGGAAAATGACGAGTTGGCTCAGGCTGTCAGAGCACAGATTGTTGTATTCAGAGGTTGTGGGTTTGAATCCCACCCGAGTTGGTGTGTTCAGAGCTGCTGTTCCTAAGACCATGAACAGAAATTTATATCACACCACAGACAATGCAGGAGTCCAGATGAGTGAAGGAAGAGAAAGATGTGTGTCCTTCATCAAATAACTCCTGACAGGTTTCCATGCTATGCTAAAAGATTTGCTTATGAGTAGTATATTTTTCCACTGTTTTTATTGACATGCCTACAGTATGTCTTCATTGTTCCTTTGCATTGGTCAATTCTGTTAAACTGTACAAATTATTTGAATAATAGTAGCAGATCTGTCAGTACACTAAACCAAGCATGCATTGCACACCCAAAGTATAATCTTTCTGAAGCCAAGGGTTATGCTAAATGCGTAGTATTAACAACAGTAAGCAAGATCTGTCAAAATATACAGGTAGTAATTGAGAGCAACTTGAAACTGGAGTTCACTAATTGAACAAAACTAAATATAAAACAAGTGAAATTTACACTTCAAAACAGAATGTGTTATATTTCTATTTAAACACAGATATCTTAAATGCCTTATAGCAGGTATGTGAAAGGGTATGCTTAAGTTCAATTGGAGCTTCCTGCATGTGCAGCTGTAGACTTTTGAAATGCAAAAGTCATGAATATCGCTTAACATCACAGAGAAATCAAATGAAACCCAAGCAATTCTAGACTTTGACAAGTCATTTACACCAATTCCCATGGGTATTCACATTTATTGTAGACGCCCATCACCACACCTGGTTGGTCCTGGTTAAGTCGGGTTTATGAAAGAAAAGGGGCCTCAATCACACCTTTTCTCAGAGCTTGTTGGCCCAGCCCTTTGACTCAGCCTGGAGACTCTATGATAGAACAGGACGTTTCAGTTATCATCCGAATAATTAAAGGCACTCCTTGGGGAAAACTCTTTCCAAACGAGTTGTATGTGAGGGGCTCCTTCAGTCAAAAGATGAGCAGCACACATAGCCACACCTACCCATTCAAACTTATGTGAACGCAGAGGCACACTTAGTTTGGTTATCTTATAGGAAAACATCAAAAATATTGCACATTAAACAGAAATGTCTAATTAATGGTGTTATCATGAACCTTTTACTGTGCAAGGATTTTTGCAGATATCTGAAGCATTCCTCAGCCTGTGCTGACAAGTATCGTTGAATGTTTCTGCAGAGTTTCAGTAATTAAAAGCTTGAAGGCAAAGCCAGAAGCAATTATAACAGTCAGTTAGAAGGTGAACGTTTCAAATAGTCGTTCTCAATATTGAAACACTCATGTATGTCAATATGATTATTTTTACATTTTAGGTGCATAAATAACAGTTAAACTGTGTCTCTACCCAATGATAACATGAAGTCAACAATAGTAAAGTTACATTAATGCACTGACATGCTTTTAATTCATAACTCATCCTTTGATTTGAAGGTTTAATCTTTTTTTCAAATTTGTTTAATTGTACTTGCACAAAGTTTTGTACTCTGGTGTGTTTTGACAGAAAAACAAATGTTCTTGCTGCTCTTTTCATGTACAGTATACACTTCTCTGAAACTTGAATAAGCACATACTGAAGCAGCTCTTCTTCTTCCTTTCATTATTATCTTCTTTCATTCATTCTTTTAAAATGCAAGTCAAGTCAAGTCTGCTTTATTGTCAATTCTTCCACATGTTAGGCGCATACATACAGAGAATTGAAATTGCGTTACTCTCAGACCCTTGGTGCATACAGTTAACATTAAACACGTTCAAATACAGATAATACAGTTTAAACATATGTACATCCAACTATACAGCTATACAAATGAGGACACTGTAGAAAAATAAAGAAATAGATAAAGTGGCATAAGGCGCATGGCAGAATAGATAGAGTGCAAACCAGTTAAATAAAAACAAAACTGTGCAGATATATTTGTAGTGCAAAAAGAGCTTATCAATCTGAGGACATTGTAGAAAAATAAAAAAAAGAGATAAAGTGGCATAAGGCACATGGCAGAATAGTGTGAGTGAATAATCAAAGGCACACCTATAAGAAAACTCCTTCCATAAGTGATTATTTAGCAACGATTAATGTAGCAAACGCTAATCTACACAAAAACAACTGATGGGTGCACAGTTCATTCTTCTTATGTACAAGATTGATATTAGTGCACATAGATTTGTACTGAAGTGTACAAAGTGTATGTTGATGCATTTTATAAACACAGGACATTTTCCTCTCAATTATTCCCATTATTTAATACAAACTGAGAAATTAAGAATCAATTGCAGAATCCGTTTAATGTAGGAGTTGAATCAATGCAGAAACTTCACTCCACCCAGTAGTAAATGTTATTTTATTTCATGAAGACAATGATTAGTTCATAAGGCCATGTTCTTGTGAATGGTTGTAACCATATTTGGAAATTAATCTCAAAGGCTTGGGTGTGGACAAGAAAAAGAGGTGTGGTCTGTAAAGGTGGGACCCATCTTACTCATTAATGATTGGTGGGCTTTCATGAAAAAGATAATATCCCTTGTTTCAGCATGACAAATACGACTGTCTGAGCAAGCACGCAACTCTCAGATTTCAGCCTAAGAGCTGTCTGCCTTTGAATGCCATCATAAACCATGAAAGAGATATTATAATAGATTAAAGCTGTGAAAAATGTGGCTTCCATTTTTCACTGTAGACAAATTTCACTGATTCTTTTGTAAAATGCACACAGTATAAAATGCTTCTTCAGTATATACTGGAAGTATGATGTAGAGAGTGTAATCCTGTTTAAGATTTTACAAGTTTGTTGCCATAAATGTCTCTTTTTACCATTGCCAACAAAAATTCTGTGAGAACAGAGATACATTTAGAACAGAACAGTCAAAAACTCAACACATGGAAGCTGTGTAATAAATCGCAGACAAATTATCATTTAAAAGTATGAAACAAGTTTACAATCCAGTGTACAAGACAAAAAGTCGCTCTAGTGGATATGTGCATAAATAAATCAGGATTTGGACCAATTTCAAGCATTGCGTTATTGGCAATGTTGGGCCCCACCTAATGTGTAGAACAAAGTAACAGCTTTCATGTCCAGACAATCTAAAACACAGTATGACTAACCAACCAACGATTCACTTTTCTTTGTTGCACTGTGGTAATGCCACTCAAAGCCTGAATTAAACAGAGTCCACATTGTGCCATTTCTATGATTCATCATGACTGTTGCTTGCTGGACTGTACAATATTATATCAATCAGATTTTGGGTAAAAACAAAAGGCACAAGCCATGAAAAGTGGCATAAAACAGTAACTACTCATTTAGAACTTGATCTTTAGAGAAATATCTTAAAATGTATAAAACAATGTCTATTGCTGGGATGAAGACAGTGGACAAAAAATAGTTGTGGCTAATAAGGTTGGGCTGACTTCATTGAGGCCTTACTAAGGTAGACGCTGCCAAATAAGCTTACCGCTAACTGAATGTCAACTGTCAATTCAATCAATAGAAACTCTTTTGATGATTTTATTCACCCCTTCTCTTTCCTACAGCAGGCAATGTGGATTAAAATCAGGTTTCATCCCTTTTCACCATCAATGAGTCCTTTGTTGCAATTGGGAGATCAAGGACGTGGATAAATTGGAAGCTAAACACCATTCAATAGGGTATGATACAACTGAAGCCCTATGTAATGTTACAAATGTGCCAATCTAGTTTTATGTACCATTTTCTTGGCTATTTGTAGGAAGGACTGTGGTTTGTTATTGTAAAAACATGGTGCAATATCCAAGACATTGTTGCTGCTGCACAATTTAAATTGTGTTTTGCCATGTTGACGTGTTTTTCCTATTGTTATAGGTCAGTAAAGTACAAATCAATACTATTTCATCTAAGGAGCTGGTGCAAATAAAAACAGAGAAAATTATTTTAAACGCTATCAAAAGAAATTAATCATAATAAAATTATAATGTTGTTCAGTATGAAAAATTCTCAAAATATTTATTGAGATTATATTTAACAGCGTTATTGTTTTTAAAGATGAACTGTAAGTAAGCGTTAGACAATCTTAATATAAAAATTGAGGAAATTAGCATTCATAATTAATACAAACTTATATGTTTATACATATAGATAGATAGATAGATAGATAGATAGATAGATAGATAGATAGATAGATAGATAGATAGATAGATAGATAGATAGATAGATAGATAGATAGATAGCATATTGAATGATACATATATAAGAAGAAATAGGTAAAAAAAAAACACTAATACTAGTTTTACTTCTTAACCCTAAACTGGAGTTGACCGTCTATACTTTTATATTTCAGTAATGAAGTCATTGGCATTACTGTATACTTACAATATGTATTGATAACACCAATTAGCTCCACATTAGATATTTCGACCATTATGGATACTGTTAATATGATTTATTATATTACTTTATATTATGCCTGCTGTACAGTATGCATATATGTATATATAACTGGCTGCTAGCTATATATTACTTTTTTCAGTTTAGTAGTTCAAATAACTAAACTGAATAACCAAAACTGTTTTGGTTATTAAACAAATGTTCTCATTCGTCGACATGGCCAAGCTAAATGCACATCTGTGGAAAATGTTAAATTCATGTGTTTTTCTCTAATCACATAAAAATGAAATTCACATGACTTCTATAGGGGATGCTTCAAGACATCTTTGATCTCACAATCCAATCTGCCACATTGTATAACTTGTATCACCTGACAGATTGCACTGTATGCATTCAAAAAAATGCTGGGGTGAAATTCCACCAAAACCCCCTCAACATCTGACAAAGACTTGACAGTATCACTGTTCAGATCAATGGATTGACAATAGGCTATACCATTTTAAGAAAAATGCACTGGGGATCAAATACCACGTAAAACTATGTTTGTTAATAAAGTGACACCTCCTGAATTTCTACAGACAAATATGCTTACTTTTCCTCTCAGTGACAAGCGGCTATGTTTATAGAGGTCCCTGTTAATGTGCTAGCGTTCTCATGTTAATAAACCTGACAGACTGACTCTTTTCCTGCTGTACACTTCACTTTATCTGATGAATACTTACAAGATTTCTAAATTAATCTTTCAGTCTTGTACACTTCACAAGTCTGCAGAACTACACTGACTGTTTGAACATGATAGGGGCGATACTGACATGCTAACAAAAGCAGCACACGTTGCTAAATAATGCCACCTAAGGACAGCTACAAAAATAACCACACTGCTCTTGCAGCCACCATGCACTGTTCTGAGTTCTGATACTCACCTGTAACTCTCCAAACTAAAGTAAAAATCTAGTACGCTAATGAAAACAAAGCTGTTAACATTCCCTAAAGTCTGTGCCATGTGTTTTAATATGAGGTAACATAAAAATCTACTTTGCATGCAACTGCGTCAACCCTCTGGGAACCACAGAACAAGGTGGTGAAGTAGTGTCCGTGACAGAGGCATTGAGGCGAGAGAACAGAAGCTTGATTGTTTGATTGGAAAGAGGAGCCAGCGGGTCACAATGGCTTCCAGGACAAGCGCCAAGCTTCAACATTTAAGCCCTTCATCAAATATTCCCCTATTTAATACTCCTGCATGGAACTGAAAGCAAACAGAGAGCCCTGAACCTCCCAAAATCATGAAATATTCATGGAGTTGTATAGTTTGCCGTGCATTAAGTTTATAGAATGCCATCTGGTTACTTAACTAAGGTGCATTGGGTTACAGAACACTACTAAAATATAAAGGTTTTGTAGTACATGCAAAAAGAGAAGGTGTGTTGAATTCTGGTAGTTTAACCTTGTTTTTCTACTCCCTGTTCCTCTCCTAATTTCTCCACTTTACGTGAGAGAGTGTGCATCAGGGTGTGGCCAGGCCTTCTCTGCTGAAAGTGCTCTCATACCAGCTCAGCAAGTTGGGTGTATGTATCACTTGGACAGAGGCGAAAGGCAGGA
Organism: Barbus barbus; assembly: GCF_936440315.1. Classification (NCBI taxonomy): domain Eukaryota; kingdom Metazoa; phylum Chordata; class Actinopteri; order Cypriniformes; family Cyprinidae; genus Barbus; species Barbus barbus. The sequence continues at coordinate 8,799,095 of NC_136719.1, forward strand.
CAGGAGCCTGAGGCCGAAAGGGGAGTGGTCAGGTGAGCCCCTCCCGTTGCATGAGAGGTATAAAAGCTGCTGCACTCCTTGAAGAAGGCACTTGAAGAGGGATTTAACTCTCCTCTTAGTGAGTCTCCTGCTCTGGATCTCTGTCTCATCCTCTTTCTCTCTCTGAACATCACCCTTTCATAGACGACAGCAGCCATGTCTTCGATCAAAACCACTACCTACAGCGTCAGCGGTGGAAGCTCGAGCGGCGGCTTTGGTGGAGGTATGAGGAAGGGCTTCTCTAGCATGTCTGCCAGTGCAGCACCCATTGGCAGCAGGATGAGCTCTGTGTCATTCCGTCGCTCCGGCGGTGGTGGCGGTGGCGGCTTTGGCGGAGGATCTGGAGGAAGCTACAGCTACAGCAGCGGTGGCGGTGGCGGTGGCTATGGAGGAGGTCTCGGAGGAGGTTACGGAGGAGGTGCAGGATTCGGAGGTGGTTCAGGATTCGGAGGTGGTGCAGGATTCGGAGGTGGTGCAGGATTCGGCGGTGGTTCAGGATTCGGTGGTGGTGCAGGATATGGTATGGGTGGAGGTTTCCCTGGTGGTATGGCACCCATCACAGCTGTCACATTCAACCAGAGCCTCCTTGCCCCACTGAACCTAGAAATCGACCCCAACATCCAAGTTGTCCGCACCCAGGAGAAAGATCAGATCAAAAACCTCAACAACCGCTTTGCTTCCTTCATTGACAAGGTTAGTCTTCTCTTTGCAAGCATACACAGTTGTACAACACAATCTCATTGGGCACCTCTAACATTTTGACTTTTCATCTGAATGTTGGGTTTTCATGCACTTATTTCAAGGGCCTTCATAAGAGCTGGTTTCTTCTCATTAAATATTTCACAGCCAGTCACTTGCACCAGGAAATCCACCTAGTGCTAGATTCTGTATAACGGTAAGCACACAGGAGACAGGCCATATTTTGCATCATTATCACTACATTTCAGTCAAGCAGTCAAAATCTTTATCTTAGCAGAGGCTTGAGTTTTTTGGGGTTTTTTTCTTGTATGTAATTGTTCTCATAGAGTGAGGGTGAGTTTGGAAACCCAAGCCAGGTGAGATCCAATGACTACGCCAATCCAAATAAGGGCATGGATCAAGTTTGCCATTTATCCCAATGGCAACAATGCAGATGTGTGTGTGTGTGTGTGTGTGTGTGTGTGTGTAACAGATGAGCATCATCTTTAACTCTTTCAATGTCATGCCTGCCATACCGGTCATAAAAATTGCCCTAAAATCTCATAAGGGTAACTTTATGTAGGTCCTAGTAATCATGTTAATTTATCCTAAAATACAAGTTTCCTGTTTTGATTCTCTAAAACCTTTGGGGAATTCAACATGTAACCACACCTTGAAAAGTTCACCCCCTTACCAAGGTGCTACGCCCATTTGTATGATTCTGGCAAGAGATATGATCAGCAATCATATAGCTCACATAACTCTACTGATGTCATTGATGCTTTGCTCTTTTTATGTGAATCCTGAAAGTTCAAAGTCATTGTGAGATTTTGCACTAAATTAATTGCAGGGCATAAATCTGCAGGAGGGTGGGAACAGTTAGTACCTGAGGGTAAGGTGTGCCATATCATCTCTGTTAAGACCTGCTGCTTGGCACAGATCTCCTAGGAGCCTCGCCTTAATGCCAGGAGGGAAATATTGTTTTGGGAGCATAAATTGGAGCATAGAGAGTCTGAACATGTTGTGGTGTCACTTGAGGTTAGCATTCCATTATCTCCAAAGGGGAGTGTGCATAGTAAGAGGACAGTTACTCCACACTGTGCTGGCCAACAAGGCATGACACATATGCTAATAAATTCCTCTAAAGGTGCCAAAGGTGTGTCACTGCAAGTCCTGATATGCAATAAGAGGTGTGCTTAATAATTACTGTAAAAGACATTTCTTGTGGCATGAGTAATGGCAGGTCAAAGATCCTTGATGTCATCCTTTCCTAATAAAGCCATTTTTTATTTAATTTCAAATAATTTACTATTGGTTTATCTCCAATACAGGTGCGCTTCCTGGAACAGCAGAACAAAGTACTTGAGACAAAATGGAGTTTACTGCAGGACCAGACTACCAGCCGCTCCAACATCGACGCCATGTTCGAGGCCTACATCGCCAACCTACGAAGACAGCTTGACGGACTTGGTAATGAGAAGATGAAGCTAGAAGGAGAGCTGAAGAACATGCAGAACTTGGTAGAGGACTTCAAGAACAAGTAAGTAGCTGTGCAATAGCAGGTTTATAGTCAATGAATTACACTTTGTGGGCATGGTAAAATTTGACAAGCAATGTGCTAAAGTGGAAAACTTATCTTTGCAGATATGAGGATGAAATCAACAAGCGTGCCTCAGTGGAAAATGAATTTGTCCTACTCAAGAAGGTAAAACACTTGGCAGCTGTCTTGATTCTCTAGTTATATTTTACATTTCTTTTCATTGTACATCTGTAAAGGCCACGTACTATATTGAGCTCTGTACATGTCTTCATAGGATGTTGATGCCGCCTACATGAACAAGGTTGAGCTTGAGGCCAAGGTTGATTCACTTCAAGATGAAATCAACTTCCTCAGGGCCATCTTTGAGGAGGTGAGAGTTTTATGAAACTATATTACCACTAAGACGCTAGTTTTCAATGTTAGGCGTATCTCAAACCTTCACCTTGCAATTTTAGGAGCTGCGTGAACTCCAGGGACAGATCAAAGACACATCAGTCATTGTGGAAATGGACAACAGTCGCAGCCTGGACATGGATTCCATCGTTGCTGAGGTCCGTGCACAGTATGAGGACATCGCCAACCGCAGCCGCGCTGAGGCTGAATCGTGGTACAAACAGAAGGTGAGAAAAGAGATTCAAGCATCAAACCAACACTATTTTGAAGCAACCAACTAACAGATCCTAATCACAATGACTCTTTTCACCTTCTAGTACGAGGAGATGCAGTCATCTGCTGGCAAATACGGAGATGACGTTCGCAACACCAAGGCTGAGATTGCTGAGCTCAATCGCATGATTAGCAGACTTCAGAATGAAATTGAATCTGTCAAGGGACAAGTAAGAATTTTGTTAGTTATTGGATTCGTTTGGATGAGGTTTACACCTGAATTAGATTGCCAACCAATTTGTACTTTCAATGATCAAAATTTGTGTTATGTTGAAAATAACGTGATGTAAAGGAGCCCCTGAGGAAAGAAAAGGACAGGAATCATGTAAAAGTGTTGCTAAAATAACCTAAAGTCATAATATCTTCTTTGAACTGCTCAGCGTGCCAACCTGGAAGCTCAGATCGCTGAGGCTGAAGAGCGTGGAGAAATGGCAGTGAAAGATGCCAAGCTTCGCATTAAGGAATTGGAAGAAGCCCTGCAAAGAGCAAAGCAGGATATGGCACGCCAGGTGCGTGAGTACCAGGAGCTTATGAATGTCAAACTGGCCTTGGACATTGAAATTGCCACCTACAGGAAACTTCTGGAAGGAGAGGAGAGCAGGTCAGTCTCTTTGCTATTTTTAAATTATAATTTTCTGTTAAAATTTGTCTATATATTGACGTTTATTTGCTTTGTCAGGATTAATTCTGGCGGTGGCTCTGCAACCATCCACATCCAGCAGTCAAGCAGCGGTGGCAGCAGTAAGCTTATTGTCTTTTACAATTTTTGTCTTGCTGTAAATGCTGTAAAGTGCTGTAAATACTGCATTGGTGTTCAGTAAAACTAATGTCTCTGTTTGATGGTTCACAGGTGGTGGCGGCGGCGGCGGCGGCTTCGGATACGGTGGTGGTTCTGGATTCAGTGGTGGCTCTGGATACGGCGGTGGTTCTGGATTCGGCGGTGGTTCTGGATTCGGCGGTGGTGCCGGATATGGTGGTGGCTTCAGCAGTGGCAGCGGCAGCGGCTTTGGATATGGCGGTGGCTCAGGGATGTCCATCGGTGGCGGTGGCGGCAGCAGCCAAGTCTCAGTTTCCCGCTCTGTGGTGCAGAGCCAGAAGCGCCGCTTGTAAACCAAAAACGTCCACCCAGTTCCCTTCTCCCAAATATCATCTACCACCTGGGCAACTCCTATCTTTTTCACTCCACATTTCAAAGCTTCATTCCTTTTTGATGAGTTTAACCCCCAAAAACCACTGTGACCCAAAGAGACTTTCATGTCAAAGTGTTATATCAGAATGGCTTTTCACACTCACTTTGTTGTCTTCAAGTTTATTTTTTCTCTTGTCATCGCTCCTCATCCAGAGTACAAATTGAGCTTAAGGGGATGCACAATGAGAAAGGAGCTAATGAGACACACAAAGCATGGAGCTCAAGTACTTCTTCAGGGTGAATAGCTTTTGTTGCTCTATGTCACAACATGCAAGTATTAAACACACAAAATGAATTTTTTTCAGCTTATTTAGAATTCTGTGTCACTACAACCAGCCTGGTTAATGCTTCTGCTGCATTCTCATGGTGCAACAAAATCTATTCATTTGAGATTGTACTGCCCCCAGAGAGGGGTAACTGTGAGACAAGTCTCAGTTATTACCCAACTTTTACTCTGATTTTGATTTTGGATGATGGGCTGATGAGCTGTTCTTATGTCAAAATTGTTGTATTCATCGAGCCATGTACCACTTGGAAACACCATTAAATCAGGGTTACACAAAATCATCTGTCTTCAGCTGTTATTTCTTCAACCTTTCTTTTTTTACACAACATAGAAATACACTGCTTTCATTAATGACCCTAAAAATGCAATGTAATAATATATTTGACTTACACCTTAAATATATGTGAGTGTACACATCTTAATCATTACCTTCAAAAGGATTTTAAAATATTTTGTATGGTATGTGCTGTTTTCCCCATCTCTTCCTGATAATTTTTAACCCATATTTTGAATTCATACTAGCAAACATAATATTCATATTGAAGAAATATTAGCTAGCATCCATTTTGAATGGATCACCACTAACAAAAAGTAAAACATTCAACATATCTACCATGGTAATACCACAGGACTCTTTTGGTTTCTGTAATTTACAAACCTGTAAGGCCAGTAATTATTAATCAAATTAATTAAGAATAAGCATAAAATAATATTACATTGGGAAACAAGGACATTTATCTTATAGCCTACCTAAGATCCATGTAAATGTTTGAGATTGTGGGAAACAAATGTAAAAAGGTTTAAAACTGAAAAATGAAAAACTCATATTGATCCACTACTGTTCCTAATATTGACTACACTGTTAGGACAGGAAGTTGGTGAGGAAAAACACTTATTGTGATGTTCACCTCAAGATTAGAAAGGCCAAAAGGCGCAGAACACTGGGTAAAACATGAGGGTAATAAAACTTCCAAACTCTTCAGAGACTTAAATAACGCTGTTAAATGTGCACTACACATTAAACATTTGTTGGCTAAACAGATAAAAAAAAACCTACCCAACCACTATTCAAACGCGTTCCCATAGGACCTTAAAACCACACCTGACCAGGCAGTGCCAAAATATCGGCTTACAACAGGCAAACTAAGCTTCCATTCAATAAGGATTTAGCTGGCAGGTCAGTTAGTTTTACTCATATACTCCTCAAAGGACAATTCTGTTGTTGTTTAAGTGGATGAACCTTATAGCAATTGTCCTGTGAGAGATAACACCCTCTGTCGAAAGCACTGCAGATGATGGATTTATCAGGTCAAATGTGACAAACCAATACAAAGTACCTGATACAGCTTTTTGGTACACTGTCATGAAGCAGATCCGAAATATATTCCTTTAACGGTGAAGGCAGGAAGCTTCAAAGCAGATTGGCATGTTTGAACAGAGGTTTGAGGTAACTTGTGTACTAACTTTACCTACGAAAATACCGCCCCCTAATGGTAAATTAATATTTTACGTCTAACTAACATCCAATTGTTTGCTATAAAATACTATAAATAATATAATAGTTAATATTAAACATCAATTTAATATAATTAAGAACAAAGGCATCCACAAATTTTTTTTTCACTTTTATCTTTCCTCACTTCATTATCTTAAAATACTTGAGTTCTTAAAAGTTCTGTAAATGTTGGTTTACACACTTAGACATAGTCAATATCTATTTAGTTAACATTGTTTGATAACAAAAAAGGATGATATCTATTGAACTGTGCTTGATAACATGTTTTAAAGATATCTAGCCAATGGCATTTGACAAAAAAACTAAAAAAACAATAGTTTATCAGTGTCTGTAATTCTTTTGAGGGCTGTTCTCTCGATGTGAATATGAGGTATTATGTTGCTGTCACTCTGGGGTTGTCTGGGTCAAATGTCATGATCTCCATGTGGATAAGACCTGTGAGACATGAAAAGGCAGAACAGCATTAAAAAATAGCAATGATGTCAATGCCAACATAAGAATTTAGAAATGTTCCAGAGCAGATTAAACAGAATGGCAGAGTACAGAAGGCATTTTAAATGTTAAATAAGATGGAGCTTTGTGTGGATTTATGTATATTCTCTCACTCTTCCATTCGCTGACAGCCAGATCCAGACTCTCAAAGGAATCATCATATGCTGGAGACACAGGCTCATTTTCAGGGTCATGGAACTCAGAAAGATATGGATGCAAAAGACCGTTTTTTGCTGTAAGTCTGACCTCCGGGTCTAAAACCAGCATGCCTTCCAACAGGTCGATAGCTGTAGATAGAACACTCATTAAATCAAGGTGAATAACAGTAAAAAATGCATCAGATGAGAAACCTTGTCAAGACAAACATTATTATCAGCTTTACAAAGCCTTGTTTGAGAGTTTAGAATATTATAAATGCTTAAAGGGTTACTCCACCCCAAAATGAAAATTTTGTCATTAATCACTTACCCCCATGTCGTTCCAAACCTGTAAAAGCTTCGCTCGTCTTTGGAACACAATTTAAGATATTTTAGATGAAAACACTTGAAAGTTCAAGTTGAGCTTTAATGTCATTCTGCTACATGTGGGGACATACAGTGGAATGAAATGCCGTGCCTCGCAGGACCACGGTGCTACATAAATACAGACGTACAACAATGAAGTAAAAAAAAACACTTTAAACCTATAAACCTATAAAAAACACTATAAACCTATACACAACTAACCTACTGACAGATTTTAACTATAAGTATACTATATATAAATATTTACCCCAACCTAAAAAAAATAAAAGATAAAAAATGCTTCACATAAATACTGTACATGTGCAAAGAGAATCATTTTGAGTCAAGCAGCTGGTTGGGGAACAGTGCAGGATGATTATAGTGCATGAGCATGTAAACATACATATATTGCTGAGTCTTTTGTGGGATTGTGTACACGCGTACCGTTGTGTACCGTCTTCCTGATGGTAGGAGCTGGAAGAGACTGTGGGAGGGATGGGTGGAGTCCTTCAGAATGCTGTTGGTTTTGCTGGAGCATCGTGTAAGGAAAATATCCAGGATGGAGGGGAGAGGGGCACCGATGATCTTTGCAGCTGTGTTCACTGTCCGCTGGAGGGTCTTGCGGTCAGCAGCACTGCAGTTCCCATCACCTGACAGTGATGCAGCTGGTCAGCACACTCTCAATGGTGACTCTGTAGAATGTGGTGAGGATGGGTGGAGGGACACTTGCTCTTTTCAGCCGGCGGAGAAAGTGTAGGCGCTGTTGTGCCTTTTTGGAGAGTGACATGGTGTGAATTGAGACATGTGGGGATGACTGCCTGGCTCAGCGAGGTGTTGAAGATATCTGTAAGCACATCTGTCAGCTGTGCAGCACAGTCTCTCAGAACACAGCCAGGTATGTTGTCAGGACCCGCAGCCTTGCATGGGTTAATCCTAGATAGGATCTTCCTTACGTCGGCTGGAGACAGACAGAGCGCCTGGTCGTTGGGAGGTGTGGGCAGTTTTTGTGCAGGTGTATCATTCTGCATTTCAAACCGTGAATAAAAGTGGTTGAGTGCATCGGGGAGGGATGTGTCATCATCACAGGCCTGTGGCGGGGGCTTGTAGTCAGGCTTGCCACAGGCTCTGTGTGTCTCTGCTGTTTGTGAAGTGATTGTTGATTTTTTGAGCATATGACCGTTTTGCATTTTTAATGCCACAGGACAGATTGTCTCTTCCTGTTTTGAGGGCTGCTTTATCTCCTGATCTGAATGCTTCATCTCTGGTCTTTAGCAGCCCACGAACCTCTGCTGTCATCCATGGCTTCTGGTTTGCACGTGTGGTGATGGTCTTGGTGACTGTCACATCATCAGTGCACTTTTTGATGTAAGCATTCACAGTTTCAGTGTACTCATGCAGGTCTGTATGGTTGTTGTAGGTGGCTGCCTCTTTAAACATGTTCCAGTCTGAGCACTGAAAGCAGTCCTGTAGTGTTGAGGCAGCATTATCTGGCCATACTGTGAACCGGTTTGGCGAGTTTGAGAAGTGGTCTGTATGCTGGGATTAGCATAACAGTGATGTGGTCCGAGAACCCGAGGTGGGGGCGGGGTACAGCTTTGTAAGAGTTCTTTACTGTTGTGTAAACAAAGTCCAGTGTGTTGTTTCCCCTTGTTGCAAAGTTCACATGTTGGTAGAACTTTGGCAAAACTCTCTTTAAGTTTGCATGGTTGAAGTCACCGGCTATGATGAAAAAGCCATCGGGGTTATTTGTTTGTTGTTTACTGGTGGCGCTATACAGTTCACCTTAGCGTTTGCACACGGGGTATGTAAAGTGATGAATCTCTATCCGCTCGGTAGCTGGTTAGCCCGTGCTGCTGAATGGCGGAGTCCGGGATGTTGTCATTTAGCCATGTTTCGGTGAAAACAAGCACACAACAATCCCTTGCCTCATGCTGTGTAGACCGACTGAGTTGAATTAAGTCCAGTTTGTTTTCCAGAGAGCGAACGTTTGAGAGCATGAGTGTTGGAAAAGCAGGTCTTGTGGGCATAGCTCTTAGCCTAGCTCGTATACCACCGCTTGCGACGGTGCCTTGTGCGGGTAGCATCAGTAGGCGAGGCTGTGGTCTCAAGGTCCGGCTCCAGCAGTAAACAAAGGCCTTGTAGCTTCTCAGTAGCCACCGGCGAGAGTTGTTGTTTGTACGCGTTGCCGATATCCAAAAGGCTTTGGCGATCATATATGTGTTTTGGATTGATTTCCTTGTGAGTAATTTTATACTACTTGGAGACGAGCAGACGACATTAAAAGACATAAAAGCACCATCTTTGGGACCCGGAGCAGCCGCTGCGTCTGACCGCGCCGCCATCTTGGATCAGTATCCCTGGACCAGACATTACATTGTCAAGGTCCAGAAAAGTATGAAAAACATTGTCAGAATACTCCATCTGCCATCAATGGTTCAACCGTAACGTTATACACGAGAACACGGATAAGCATACGCATTTTGTGTCCAGCGATACGCTCCAAAATGGCACTACGGTGATGATACAGTGACCTTACGGTGCCGAATTGTTGAATAAAGTCGTTATTTTTGTTTAATTTCCGTACAAAAAGTATTCTCGTCGCTTCATAACGTTACGGTTGAACCACTGATGGCAGATGGAGTATTCTGACGATGCTTTTCATACTTTTCTGGGCCTTGACAGTGTCTATTACTTGGCAGTCAATGGGACAGTCACAAGCCCCCCGGTTTTCATCGAAAATATCTTAAATTGTGTTCCGAAGACGAACGAAGCTTTTACAGGTTTGGAACGATATGGGGGTAAGTGATTAATGACAAAATTGTCATCCCTTTAAAGCTTTGTCAAGCTATAATAATGACGACTATCATAGTAATATAGTAGCTAATGTAGTAGTCTACCACTAGAGGGTGACATTTCCTCATTCAAAATCAATGCAATATCACACAAATTTGTGACAAAGGGGAACAGTTCACCTAAAATAAATGAAAATGACCTCTGCACTAAATGGGTGCCATCAGAATGAGAGACCGAACAGCTGATAAACACATCACAGTAATCCACAAGTAATCCACACGACTCCAATAGATCAGTTAATGTCTTGTGAAGTGAAAAGCTCTGTGTTTGTAAAAAAACAAACAAACATTTAAGTTTCAAATGGACTGTACTGTTTTCGCTTGTAAATGGCTCTTAATCTGTACATATTTCTCCTTTTTTACTGGAGAAAGCAATGGTAGAGCACTCGTATTTTAAACTAAAGCAATGGTTTGAAGTTAAAAATGTCTTAATAATGGATTTGTTCATTAAAAACATGCAGCATTTGCCATCACAAGATGTTAATTAATGGACTGGAGTGGTGTGGATTACTTGTGGATAACTGTGATGTTTTTATCAGCGGTTTGGACTCTCATTCTGACGGCACCCATTCACTGCAGATGATCCATTGGTGAGCAAGTGATGCAATGCTAAATTTGTCCAAATCTGTTCCAATGAAGAAACAAAATATCTACTTCTTGGATGGCCTAAGGGTGAAATTGATCTGGGAGTTGTGGACATACCATTAGGATCCATACAAGAAAAGACCTCTTTGAAGGCCTTTTTCTTTTGTACTGGAAGTGAGCGGACATATGATTGTGCCTGCAAACACATCAAAACAATATTGAAAAACAGATTTAAGAATCACATGTTCTTAAAATAGGCAGTAAGAGTTGTCTGATGGTATTTTCCTACATCTTTGCTTTGCATTTTCTGAACAAGCGTTGAGCTTGGTGTGCCTGTCATGTTGAGGATCTTCTTCAGCTGGTCAATACCTTAACATGGCGTTAAAGAATAAGCACTCCTTTGGTCGACAGATTTTTTTTAAAAGCCAGGAAAGAGAAAGGATACTGTCACTGCCTGGGAAAAGCACCTCTCCTGTTATCATCTCAGCCAGGATGCAGCCAGCAGACCAAACATCAACTAAGAACAGAAGAACAGAACTGAGTGACAAAAGACTAGATACAACAGAACAGAATATGACCCGTCCACAAAAGTTACAATATAAAAAAAAGGTCACCTGTTTGAGTATAATGCATCCAGTTGAAAATGACTTCAGGGGCTCTGTACCAACGTGTCACCACATATCCCGTCATCTCAGTTTCAGTATGTCTCGCCAGTCCAAAGTCCAGGATCTAACAAAGCGTGTCAGAAAGCAGGCCACATAGAAAATGACAAAAGGTTTCAAGAGTGAAACAACTGATCATTTATTCATAGTAGGCTATTATTTGTAATGTTGTAAAATTATTTTGCTGGTCATTAATTCTATCATCATTTACTTTAACTTTTCTATGTTACCTTTAATTCACAGTTTTCATCCACTGCAAGGTTACTAGGCTTAAGATCCTGAAACAAGACATCAGTGATCTCCGTCATTTCATCATGTACAGTATATCATCAAATGTGTTTACATGCACAGGAATATTCCAATAGGGATATTAATCAGATTTTGGCCATATTGTGAAGTAAATACATGAAATTAACATTTTATTTACATTTTTAAAAATATAAAAAGAAACATCATGGCCTGCGTTTGTAGTAATCTCATATTAAAAGTGACAGTAAAGACAGTAAAGTTTAAATGAGGGTGCAAAAAAATCTAAATATTGAGAAAATCGAGGCTCCAGGGTCACATATTATTGATCTTAGTTTTGAACATGATAGACATTTTTCATAAACATTAAAAAATCTTACAGACCCCAAACATTTGAACACTAGTACTTAAATTAGATTTATTCTACATACCCGATGTATGATCCCAGCAGAATGGATATACTAAGGAAAAAAGTATCAGTTACTAATTAGATGCAAAATCATTCGATATTCAATATCATCAACAGGTGGTATTCAAGGAACTTGGTGTATGACATCCATCAAAAAGAAGAATGAAAGTTGCAATGAATAGAATGAAGGCAGACCTTGAGTCCTCGCAGTAGCTGATAGAACAGGTATGTGATGACTTTGCTGGTTAACTGTTTCCTTTTCATTATGTGCCCAAGATCCTGAGCGACAAATGGCATCACCATATAGCTGGGCAAAAGCATTAGAAAATGTAAGCATTTCAATATTGCTAATGTTTGTATTTTTCACTGTTTTTCTATTCTGTTTAGTGAAACTGGGATTTAAAAAAAATATCTTAACATTGAAAAATCACTCACATCAACAAAATAGTACAAAAAAAAAAAAAAAACTCTGCATAGAGCACATAGTCTCAATCACACACAAATACATCCACACATATATGCATGCATGCTCTGCATCCTTCAGCCTGTCATGACAAGCGTACGATTTTTGCACAGGAATGCATTCTCTTCATCTTGACACTCACAAAGTATCAAATTTCTCCATTGTGGAATCAGGGGTGAAGACATTAAGGAGGCAGATCACCTACAGCAAGAAGAATATATTTGCGTTCAGGGTTGGTCTCTGCATTGCAAAGATTTGTTCATTTCACAATTATTCAGTTTTTCACAATTATTCAGTTTATGCCAAAAAATGCAAGAATGGCACATATAGGCACATTTGTGGAAGTAAATGGTAGTCCATAGAACTTCAGGTTTAGAGTTGTCAGTAGCAGATTGACTAGGTGACAGTGTCACTGGCCAAAGCGCAAAAAAGTAACTTTGGAATATCTTACCCTGATGTCATATTTATTTGCTGCTTGCAGCAATATGTTTATTTGTTGTTGCTTAAAAATCATCAAAGCAAACTTTGCCCTGGAAAACTCAATGCCTCTAAAAAGTAATTATGAATTTGAAATGCCAGTGACTTAACTGGGCTTGGATTTGAAAAGAGGATAAATTATTGCATTAATTATTCTTGATCCTCTTGCTATAACCTGAAGTCCATATTAAACAAGCAGCAGCGTGAGGTCAGGTATAAAGTTTACTAAGCACAGAAACCGGTTTGAGAAGATCAAGGGGGGCTTTCACAACAATAGTATCCTGAAATCTTTTCATTTTCTTTCAGATTGACAGAAGGATTATGAAACAACGTGCATACATAAAGCTCTGGTCTAAATGATAAATGAAAGTTCATAAATATAAGTCTGTCAAGAAGACAGTAAGAAAGTAACAATGTAAATAATACAGAAACATACAATATTCAGAGAAAAGTCTACTCTATGTTTATTTTCTTCCTCTTGGGAATTTGAGACTTACATTGTCGTGCTGGATGTGACGGAGCAGCCGGAGTTCTCTGTAAGCACGTTTAGCATGGATCAGAGACTGGAATGGTCTGTACAGCTTTTTAATGGCCACCTTTTCCTTTGTCTTCTTGTCAGTTGCAGAACTGCACACAAGTTATCATTAGAAACCTCATCACAATTTTGATATAAAGAAATGTTACAGAACTTATAGTTAAACTTCCCTTTTTCTGGAAATTTTTTTCCCCCTGGTGTTATCACATGAGAAATTATGTATAATGTTCTTGTAAATTATGTGCATTTTATAGGTACATTTTAGATCATGCATACTGAAATAATAATAAAAATAATATAGTACCATTTTTTTGCAATGTAGCATTTTAGAAGAAAATTACATGCAAGAGGACTTTTATACTGAACTGCATTTAGCTCTACTGTACCCCATTACAGAGAACAGTATGTGGGAACTGAAAATCTTAGAGCATGTCTTATATTTTGGGTCAAATTTTTTTATAAGATAAAGATCTATTTAACACTGTATAACATGCTTAAAAGATCAAGGCCATGGTTTGTTCAAATGTGGGTCAAATCTGACCTGTAGAGTCGGGAAAACACGTTTTATATTAAAACATCTGCTCTTATTGTGTTTAAACGTATTATAATATAATTCCAATACCAAAACAAATGTAGCATCTTCCTTACATACAAAGGGTAAAATATAAAATAAAAATAATACATAACCATATAACAAACAACACATAACCCTTTTCATTTTATTTGTATAATTCATTATCAGCTGTGACAAATGGCATATATCTAAAAGACTTTGCCCATGACAGAAGAAAGCTATTGATCGAGATAGTATTTTGGGGAAATTTCTGTGTTATCAGCAAACGTGCTGAAACCTGTCCCTCAGGTATGTGAGTTCACATCTGTTTATTTCACCCAAGCCTCACTGAGTCTCAGATCTATGCATATAGCATATCATGTTGCTAATATTACATGTGCATAATAAACATAAGCAACAGTAAAGGGTAGCACTGGATTTTTAGTAAAAAACTAATACAATTAAGCATATTCAATACATAGAATAAATACATCTATACCACTGTTTAAAGTAGGTATCACAAATAAATATGCATTATTCAGCCACTGCATTTTCCAAATCAGTTCCATAATCTGGCAAATAACATATAAATCCCATTTATTATAGCCTATAAACCTCAACATATAGATAGACCTATATATAGGCTATTTTTCAGTCTCTCAACAAATTTGCCTATACCATATATAAACCCCCCCTTAGATGTACAGCATAAACCTCCATTAACATATGTGATTCTCTTTCTACATAATAATAATTCACCGTAACAGCCCCCTTACCACACTGTCCCATAGGCTCCAGAGCCAACGGGCTTGAGTGAGGTGTATCGGTCAGGAACATCCCATGTAGTTTTCTGGATTTCCAGTCTGTGGAATCCCGCTTTCAGAGGTGAAGCCATGAATACCTCCACCTTGTTCTGCGTGTCCACGTCCGTCAAAGCGCTCTGCTCGACCACTCGGATTGTTCACAGTGACCCAGGTGAGCGCCAGTCAGTCTCGCGAGGACACGCCCACCTCCACGCACCTTCACCGTCACGTGATTAAGGTGAGGGTCCTTGTTCTCTGCTCATCCAAAACAACAACAATTATGATTTTTAATAGTTGCTATTTGTCTTTTGCGCACAGCTGATTGCTGTCTGTCTTTGCTCCTCAACAGAAACGATAAGTTTTGTTGAACTTCCAGGAAGTTGAGGATTTTATTGACTACTACCATAAAAATTAATAAACTAACAGGAAGAATCGTAAAGCTCTTTGAGAGAGATCCAGTTTCATTCTTTAAGGTTTTATAATAACCATATTAACCATTATTTTTGGTAAAAACAATGATATCAAATATTAGAAAGATATTAGAAAATAAAGATATTGAACTATAATATAGACCTAATATGCTGCATTTTCTGGTATAATCTTATGTTTCTGATATAATATGTCACGAATCTGGTCCGTGCAATTCCATTCATTCACCACCTGAGGTCACTCGTTCACCATAATGACTTTTACACCACAGTACTGTTACCATTCTCTGTCGAACTGCATTTCCCATCAGCCACTGTCATGACACAGCTGTTCACACTGATCACGCCCACACCTGAGAACCATTTCACAATCACCATCACCCAATCACACACTATGGCTGTGTCCAAATTCAGGGTCTGCATCCTCCTTAGGATCCTTCCTACCCGGTTGAAGGAGGAGGGATCCTCCGACGTCCGCAAAACCCGGAAGTCGGTGTTTGTGAATTTGGACAGCCTACCCTTCTTTCAGTTCCCTCCCTTACCCATTGCTCATATCCTGTCGCCTAGCAACCGTGACAGCGCCAAGCAAGAAGCGGGAAAATGGACAAACAAAGAGTTATTCTCCTCATTTTAATTCTTTTGGAAGAAATAAAGCAATTAAATAAATTAAATACTTTCTTTGCTCGTTGTCGGAAAGTTTTTTATATCAGACTACAAGACAGTCACATCCAGGTAAGCCATTATAGCCTATTTTTATTTGTTTTTAAGTATTCTACTAATTTCTCCTACAAATTCATTGAGCCGAAGCATAAACTTTAGCTTGTTTTGTCAGAGAAACTCCTCTCCCACTCCGCTACCGCTCGCTTCGTCCGCCATTACGCTCTGCCGAAAAGAATTATGGGATAGGTAGGACGGGAAAGGATCCACCACACCCATCCTTCCAATTCGGGGAAAAGGAGGACGTATTTGTGGGCCGCATTTGAAGGATCCTACGAATTTGGAAAGCCTTCGTCGCGGCGCTGTGACGTAACATCCTTCAAATGAGTACTCCGAAGGATGCAGACCCTGAATTTGGACACAGCTTATATAAACCTGGGACTTCCATTCAGATAACGCCGAGTATTGTTTAGCCTTGCTACCTTACAGAGCGGTCACAGTATATCTAGTTTGATTTCCTGTGTTTTGATTCCTGCCCGTGTTCCTGGATTATTCTCTCTGCCTTGCCCTGTTTGGATACTGTTCGACCCACGCTTGCTCTAGGATTGCTCTTGTGTCTCGCCTATGCCATACCTGTTTGCTCCTATTGACCCTGCCTGTATTACGACCATGTTTTCTAATAAAGCCTTGCAAATGGATCCGCACGTCTCATGTCTCATCGACATAATAATTATCTTATTAATATATTTATAATGTATAAAAACATCTACTTCAGCCCATAAGTGCAGTGGGGCATGTTGTCACACTGTCACATGTGGGAAGTTGTCAGAATGCAACCTCCTTTTAAACATTTTATAGACAAAATGCATAGTTTAATGCAAATCTACACTACCATTCAAATGTTAGAGGTCAAATTTTTTAAATATCTTTTTTTGAAAGGAATGAATAAAGAAATGAATACTTAATTCAGCATAAGTATGCAGACTTTTACGTTGTAACAAATGATGAATCCTGAATTCTACAAAAAAAAATATGGCAAAGTTTCTACAAAAATGCTGTTTTCAGCTTTGATAATACTAAACGTGTCTTCATCTTAAAATCAGTATATTATAAGGATTTCTGAAGGATCATGTGACACTGAAGCCTGGAGTAATGATGCTGAAAATTCAGCTTTGCATCATATGAATAAATTACATTTGAAAACATGTTTAAATAGAAAAAGTTGTTATAGATTTTAATAATATTTTACATTATTACTGCTTTTACTATATTTTTATTACAGTCTCAAACCAAACTGAATGTAGATTTGATGTCACTAACCTTGCAAAACTTTGATCTTCAAAAACGATTATTTCATCTTCAACAGTGCATGCTGTATTAGGAAACACATCTTTATTTCCAGACGGACTGATAAAAAATGCCTTGTGCTTTTACTCTCTGATAACAATCAGATCGCTCATAACATCAAGAAGTGTTTTCCAGTTTTGTGTGCATTGTTATGGATCAGATGGTTTGTACATGGACTTTGGGTGGGCTGTGTGACATTTGAGGCTGAGTAATGTATGACATCCAGTATAACCATAGAGCAAAGTGTGAGCAAATGAGCAGAAGAAAAGACATGAAGAGATGACACTGATTGCTGTCATAGTTTGCCATGATGATTCCAGATAATTCACATAGGCCTACGTTGACATTGCCGCGGATAATATGACTCATTATTATTTGTCACAGGGTCATGAGGCTCTGGGAAACACTAGTATGAGTTGCATGTACAAAAAATGGTGAATTAAATGGATAGTTCACTCAAAAAAATGTAATTATATTGTCAATTACATACCTATATATCATTCCAAACCTGCAAAACACAAATGTCCAGACAACATTGGACCTACTGTAACTGACTTTCATTGTATGGGCACTAAATAAATAAATACATACATACACATTTGACAAGATCTAATGTTTGTCAGACAGCATTTGTCAAGGAAGGATTGGTCAGAAATGTTTTAAGGCGGTGTTTAGTAAAGGGTCAATTCAGAGGTGGCTCAGTTACATGTGTTTTCCACATACAGGGGTTACATCAAATAGAAGCAGTGTTTGCAGATTCCACTTCTTTTGGCTTCGGTGTGTAAGAAAACACTGGATTGCAGAGGAATAAATAGACGCTCTCACAGAAGGTCAGAGGTCAGTCAGTTCCTCAAGGCAGAGAACTTTCTACACATTCAAACAGCAAAAAAAAAACATATTTTTCTAGTAGCTGGAATTTTTATTTATTTATCTTAACGTGTTTTAAATGTATTGTTTTTAATTTTTAATTTTATGTATGTACTGTATTAATGTGAGTGAGTGTTTGTGTGTGTATAAACATATTTTGATATTATATATAAACATATTTTGATATTTCCGTGTGTCACCTTTTTCAGTTTTTACTGCTTTACTGACTGTTTTGTGCTTCAAAAAGGTATTTACAATACACTGTAGGTTTCCATTATCATAACTTACATATGCCGTAAATTATTATAATAATGTAATGTAACTACATTGTGTAGTCAACATCTGTGGCAAATTTCCCCATTAATGTAAAATGTCTTTTTTTCCTAGCCAAAACTGAGGAAAATTTAAACTTAATATAGGGTTATAACATTTAAATTCAAATCTAAAATTTTAGAATTGAAATTTTCTACTTAATTTAATGCACCTACCCTAAATGTTCACTGCAGTAAAAAGAGGCAACTATCCAAGTCTTCCCTATGCAGTCTATGTAGACAAAGAAATAGTGAATACCCTTTCTTTTACCCTACCTCTTTTTTAAAAATCATAAATTTAATATTTTGTCAACAGCGGCCTCTTCGGTTAGTAGGCAGCATTACAAGTCTTAGGTGAAATTAATCTCTTTTTTCTCTCTCTCTCTCTCTTTATGCGTTTTGACTGTGCTCTTGACCATTTAATTTATCTCAGTTCGGTTATGCTTAAATAAATGCCATCTTAAGGAGGTTTGTAAAGAGTATATTGGTGTGCTTGTGTGTGTGTGTATAAGAAAATTAATCTTGGCTTCGGGTCTCTTTGTCACCTTTGATTATGTACTCAGAAAGAGTCCATAACTGCAACACACGTATTCAAAATATACTCCTTTACACTGTGATTTTCAAAGCAATGAAACCGTTCTTTTAAGGTCAAATAAACATGATGTGTTTGTGGAAAAGAGTAAGGCCTTGATGTCGGTTTACTTTGAAGGTGTGGAGGAGACTGCCCATGGGACATACACAGAGGTGACAGGAGATTGGTTGTATTTTTATGATGCCCACTGTGAGGTGAAGAGGGATTGGTCACATGACGGTCATGCTGGATGAGAGGTGTGGCAACATTGGGTGTGTTTTCATGAATGTGTTTGTGTGTTCTTTCTTTGGCACACTGTGAAATCCCACCGCACAGACACACCCACTCAAACAAACACCTACTCAACACACCCACCATCTGTGTGACCATGAGCATATACTCTCTCTCTGTCTGTCACACACATAGAAATACGGCCAAAGTAGAATATTTAAAACTATATTAAATCAGAGGAGAAAAATTATTAAATTTCCCAAATAAATCAACTGATTTAAAATATCCTGCCATTTTTGTTTCATATTCTGCATTTCTTCACAGTTTCGCGATTTGTTTGGATAGATCGCCCAAACAAGACCTTTGACCCTACATTTATGCATTTAGCAGACGCGACTTACATTGCATTCAAGTTACAGTTTTTACATTCTTATCAGCTCTTGCTTTCGCTGGGAATCGAACCCATGACCTTGGCGTTGCTAGCGCCATGCTCTACTATTTGAGCTACAGGAAAGCTACCTTATCATGCCCTCTATAAAGCTGAAACTGAATGAGGCGTCCATTTTACATTGTGTTAAGTTCTAAATTAGCAATGATTTATGGTTTAAGTGAATGTGAAATAAACAAAAATAATTAGATAGACAGACAGACAGACAGACAGACAGACAGATATATAGATAGATGGATGGATGGATGGATGGATGGATGGATGGATAGACGGATAGACAGGCAGACAGATAGATATATGGATGTATGGATGGATGGATGGATGGACGGACAGACGGACAGATATATAGATATATGCATGGATGGATGGATGGATGGATGGATAGATGGATAGACGGATAGACGGACAGACATATAGATATAGATGGATGGATGGATGGATGGATAGATGGACAGACAGGCAGACAGGCAGACAGATAGATAGATGATAGATAGATAGATAGATAGATAGATAGATAGATAGATAGATAGATAGATATTCACAAAAACACAGTCTTTATTTATTTATAGGCTATGAATTATGATTTATTTACAGTCCATATTTATTTATATATATTTAGCCTATTTATTTATTCATTCATTCGTTCATACATTCTTTTTTTTTCAAAGGTCTTTCAAAAGAAAATCATGATCATCTGTCTTTTAGGGTTTAATGGTTTTTGTTTCTTTGTTTTTCTCTCTTAGAACCAAAATTTACTGAAAGAAGACGAACAAACAAACAAACAAACAAATGCAGGCTACACTGTTTTAACAAACAAGTTACAAAATAATGTTTTCTTTTAACAAACAAATAAATAGTTTACATTTTTCTTATTATGACAAACAAAAACGTTTTTGTTTAGATGTTATGCTTACAAACAAATGTTTGTTTTTGTTGTTTTTAACAAACAAACCGCAGGCAGTGAATCTCTGAAAGCGTTCAGATGAATAAGCATGGCTGTTTTTGTCTCTTGTGCATGGACTAGGCGATGTCTGAAGCCCAGCCCTTTTCCATCAGCGGCCGCCGGGTCGCACTCGCTACTGTGACCCGACGCTCGCCTCCCGTTATTCCTCACCAAATACACACGGAGCCGCGGATCACAGACAAGAGACGGGCTTCCCGGAGTCTGCGCGGCTAAAAATACACAGGCACACATTTCCCTCACTAGTTTTTAGGAAATCCTTCTTTGCGCGGAGACAGACAGCAGCGCTCCCGGTGAAGTTCACAGACAGAGTCCCTCTCTCCTGCGGATTAATCGGATTCAAATCACTGCGAGTTACTCTGCGGGAGGCGAAGCGTCGCGGGTTTGCTCCAAAGAAGAGTTCAACGCTTTAAATGCAGGTAAGGAAATAACAACAACTCTTGATTTTAAAAACTGCTATGGGTTTCATATACTTTCTGTTGTTGCGTGCTAGGTTTAACCTGTTATTTATTGCGAACGCCGGAGTTAGCAGCAGTGCACTTTAAACTCTGTGGAAGCTAGTTGCTGATGAATTACCCCAATAAAATGGGCACAGATTAAAAAAAAAAAAGTTTAGAAGCCAAATGCCTAGGTGTCTTTTGTAGTAAAATTGTGGATTTCACGTAAATGTTCACATTTGTGTGTATTCTATATATATATATGATTATAACAACAACAACTGTCTCAAAATTAGGCAGAATTATCATCAGTCACTGTTAATTGTGTCATTGCTCTGTATTGTCATGTTGATGTATAGTTGCTTTATTTAGCTCATTCAGTCTCTGAGGTTGCAGCTGGAAAGCGATTGTTTGGGCTGCCATGTTTGAATTCTGTTTATATATAGGCTATATATATATATATATATATATATATATATATATATATATATATATATACTGGTATATATATATATATACTGGTATATATCGAATTACATTAAATTTGTGATCCAGTGTTTCAGGTTAAATATCATTTTTTTGTAGATTAAAATGTTTTACACACACTCAAACATACAAAAGTCAATAAAATAAATAAATCAAATAAAGACACTTATTAAAAACAATTTTAATGATTTATAAGAAGATGATGTTTTATTTTACATGTTGCGGGCCACCCATTCATTCAATAGGTGCCGGTGTTGTGCCTATTTTCGACTTCCTGCCAAATTATTACCCCCCTCGTTGAAATCGCTACCTGATTGCCTATTCCCCCACCCCTAATCATAACCCCTCCCCCACACCTAACCCTAAACCTAACAATACTAGGGGGGTAATAATCTGGCGGGGGTCAGAATTCGGCACTACACCGGTGTTCTGAAATATTCGGTGACGCTGGGCGGAGCTTACATGAATATTCATGAGTCTCCTGTTTCACGTTAAAGCCCACTGAAAATATTGACTGTTTTCAGAAAAAGAAATGCTTCAAAGTGTGATGAAGTTCAGCAGGTATTCAGGCTACTCTTAATTTAGGCACACTAGTTTGTAGATGTATGTTATGTTTAATTATTACAGCTATTAATTTGTTGATGTGCCTGAGGATACACTTACTGAGCCAACAACCATTTTTGTTTATGCACCTAATTTATTTTGACAATCTTTAAAACGGTTAATAACTGATATAAATTTATCTTTGCTGTTGTTGACATAATAAAGTTTCAGTTGTGATCATTCTGTGGTGTTTGCTCAGTTGGTAGCTTATATAATAACATCGACACCACTTTAGTAATAAATTCATGTTTTTGTAATATATTTAAATTGTAATATAAACAGTGTTCCAAATGGTTAGTGTGATGATAAATCATTATGTGGCTATTTAGCATTTATGAATACAATAAAGACAGCAGGTTATTTTGCTTATTATTATTTATATTATTATATAGAAACACTACAGTGTATTTTAAAGTTGCACTACCATATTCATTCATGTGTTGTAAATCGTATATTGTTTAGATTGCATGTGACTCTTGCTACGGCTGGTACCACTGGGACTGCATAAACAGGCCAAGTTTGGAGGTTTTGTCAAGGCCCTATTTAAAGTGTTTAACTTTATATGTCTTGTCCACATACACATTTGTACATAAAACTTAACACCAAATCATTTGATGTCTTTAATGTATTCAGCATTATAACTTCATTTCTTTATAGTAGTAACTGTGCAAATTAATACGTGGTATGTTACTTTAGCTACTTAAATCATGTGAAATGATACTACAATCTGTTATTTACCAGCTGAACAAGCAAAACTAAATATTGTATCAGATCTTTATGCTACCTTAGATATTTGTATACAAGTTATCAAACTAAATTTCAAAAGATCCTGGAAAGGGTTTATAACACATGTTAAAGGCATCACCTAATGACAGGCAGGCAAATTAATTGCTGAAATCAAACATAACATATGCAATCTACAAACTATTGTGCTCATATGAACAAAACTTCAAAAGCTAAAAAAGGCTAAATGAGCTAGATTGACACTGTCGCTGAAACATAATTACATTACGTAAAACTTTATGTGCGGTGATGATCCTAGAGTGCACTGATATTTTCAGCGGCGCTTTAACGCGAAACAGGAAACTCATGAATATTCATGTATGCTCCGCCCAGCGTCACCGAAAATCTCAGACACTGAATATTTCAGAAAACCGCCATGCTGACTTCACCTCAGCAGCCATGCTTAATACTACTATTACTACTACGTTTACTTTATATAGAGCTTTTGGCTAGTACTTTACAAATCCTCTAAGTGACAGTGACTAAATAAGTGTTTCAATGTAAAGCGGCAGCAGTTAGTAAATCTTAATACATCCAGGCCAGTTGATGACAGTAAACAAAAAGTTACTGAGTGCACTTTTAACAGTAAAAGCTTTTAAACAGTTCTCTGATACATAACCTCCGTGTGCATAACTGGATTAGTTGTCTTTTACGTGCACTTTAAAGTGGTCATGACATGGATTTTTTATTATTTTAATATGTTCTTTGAGGTTTACTTAAAGTTTTTTTGTGCAAAAAACAAAAACACAAAAAACAAACAAATGTGGAAAAATGATTATTTTTAACCCTCATTCTGAACCTCTCTCTCAAATGGCCTGTTTTTAAGGGGCGTGTCTTTTAAGGCGTCTCCATTATCGGCCACTGTTATGATTGGCTAACGTCCTTACATAGGAAACAGTATCAACGCCCCCTCGCTATTGCATATGTGTTTTGACAACATTATCAAAATAAAATGGTAATTTCCAGACAAAGCATTATTAAATAATTTACTTACGGTTTGTGGTGCAGCTGCAGTTATATATATCTTTCAAAAGCTATTCGAAGTATAGACAAGATAGCGGCAGTGATTGTAATTTCTATTTGCTTTTTGCCAATATGCTAAAAGATCAAGGCAAATTTGATTTGTCATGTCATGACCCCTTTAAATGTTTGATTTCAGTTGGATTAAAGTAAGAATCCATCTTTTTAAAATATATAAATGCTTTATTCTGACTGAAATCGGACCAGTCTGGTTTTCGTTAAGTCACACTAACAGACCGTGATATTGCAATTCTAGCTCGGCTTCATCCAGCATGTATCCAACTGTAGCATAAATACACAAAAACCTGCTGTAGCTTGGTTAAAAGGTGATCAGAGAAGAAGGCGTGAGGTACAAGCGTTGTTAATGAGCGTGTATTTTAGGAGGTCATGAATCTGCCTCCCAGCATCTGTTGCCTCATGGTGCATTCTTTGGCTATGTATACGTTTCGTTGTGGCAGATCTTTAGATGCCTTTCAACCATAATGCACTGAACTTGACATTTTAGTGATCTGCACTGTTTCATGCTTTAGCCAAGAAACACAAAGCAGCCTCATATTTATTGTGGAGTGTTGTGATATCATAATATTTTCATATTGGAATGAGTTTAGATTATGCAGGGGAATTTTAAATAAGAGAACAAGATTTACTCTAATTCTTTTAATAATTATCTAATCTAATTCTAATTCCCGTTTACCACAATTGATCAATTTGATGATGTTGGATCTGACTGAAATCAGTCTGGTTTTGTGCAGTCAAACAGATCTTCACTGTAAGTTTTTTTTTTTTTTTGCCCAAAAATTAACAATAACAAATACAGTGGCAAAGTATGAGGTTTTACTGGGTGGCATATTGATTCCTTTATATTTTACAACTTACAATTATTTCATCAAGTGATATAAAGCTAATTTACCAACCTACTTGAAGTAGCTTAAAAATGTACTAATAACCACCAAAATAATGTAGGAGATAAAATAGAAACCACATGATTAAACCGGTATGATGGTCTGTCCAAAAGTGGTCTGTCCAAAAAATGCCCAGTACTTGTATATAGACAGTTTACAGGGGTTATACAAAGGAAAAAGACCATCATGGTTTTTGTTTTTGTAAAAATTGCAAACAGCTTGGCTGTAAACTGTAGCTTGGTTGAGTCTTGATTTGTAGTTTTAGAAAACACATTGTAGCATGATTATAACTGACTCTGCATGTACATATTTAATGTGTGGCTGATGGCATCACCCTTCCCCCCCATTCGGAAAAAAAAATGTAATGAGGAAGTTCAAATACTCCCACACTCTCACATCCAGCAAATGTTATTTTGTTGCCGGATCTCACAGATGGATACGTTGTGGGAAAGACCATGATGGACTTTCATCTGACTGTCTATTGCGCTTTTCATACTCTGTAAAGGCTTTCTATCTTCATCTGTATTTGGCCAACAAAGTAAACATTAGTGTATATTTTTTCCAGGTCATAATGACGAAACGTTGCATATTATTCAATAATATCTCATAAATTTGATAAAATGGTTCAGTTTACCTTGCATGTGCATTTGCACTGTTTTATCTTCTTCATTATCTGCACAAAGATGCGAGCGTCAAGCCAAAAATGTTGCGGTCTAAGTCAAAAATGCTTCTCTTGTTTCCATCTCTGGCTTTCTTGTATTAGCAGAAACCTTGCTCAAAGATGGCCATCTGCTCACCGCTTTGTAGTTTCCTTCAGCACAATATCAGATTAACCCCTCACCTCATGTTCTATGGGAGTGTGTTGTGGAGCAGAACGGGACGGTTGTAGCGTGAAACCACTGGTCTGGAGGGTGTTGGCAAGGGTTAACAGGTGGTAGCAGACATAGATCCTGAAGGGTTGGCCCTCTCATTTAAATGCATAACCTTAAATACTAGTCTCTGTGTTCTTGGTATGTAATTTAAAGGTGTTTTGTGATATTATGTCAGTTTTGTTTTAGCGATTTGATCAGCACTGTGTCATCAACTTATTTGTGTCACTGAGCAAAAACTTGCATAGTGCATTCTAGTTTTTGGTCTGTTGCTTCAGCTTTGTTAATGCTCAGTTAAATAGTGTTCAGAGAGGAAAGTGTGAGGTACAATTTTTAATGACCGTGTGTATTTTAGGAGGTCATGAATCTGCCTCTCAGCATCTGTTGCTTTGTGGCAGAAGAGCTTCAGATGACTTTTAACCATAAGGCACTGAACTTGACATTTTAGTGATCCTTTACATCGGCACTATTTTTATACATCCAAGAAACACAAAGAAACCTCATAGTTATTGTACAGTGTTGTGAAATCATAATATTTTCACCTTAAAATTAGTTTAAATTATGCAGTGGATATGTGGATTTATTCTACTTCAGTTCGTACATGTTAACGGTTGCATCAATTTGTTTGCGAAAGTCGTTTGGTTTGAACTAGATGACGTCAGGCTTTTCTTTACACGCACAGACTTGTGTTTCTATACAAATACCAGGGATCATGAAACCTTGACATATTAGGTCATTAAAAATAGTTGTTTCCAGGCCAGGACAAGCCATAGAAATGAATGAATTCTTATAAAGGCATGTAAAAGAGTGAACATGAATTTTGCGAGTTTTGTTCAGCTCTCAAATATTTCAAGCAATGAAATCCCTATAACATTATTAAAAAAAAAAACTGGGAAGTTATGGAAAGTATGTGTAAAACCTTAAACAGGCATTCTCCTTTTCCAATATTCTGTTTTATTTCCTTACATTTTTAACGTTTTTGGTCATTGTTTTTCTTAACCAGAGTTATGATTTACAAGCCCACGCACAGAAGGTTACACACCCCAGAACTTAGATAAATAATATTTAGTGTTTACAAGGATGTGTGGAAATGTGGAAAGAGCCTTGAGGAATGAAATGAAAGAACATGATAAATCTTTATGGATTCTAATGTCATGCCAGTGCTGCCAAGGCAAGGTCAGTTTCCTCTAAGCGGTGGGTCTTACCACAAGTAATCTGAGGATGGGTTAGAAGATCAGATGCTCACTAATAAGTCTGGCAAACAGATGAAAGCTTTAAAAGAGTTTTGAAATTGACTTGCTCTTTTTATTGTTGTAGTTCAGGTCAGCATGACCCACTGTATACCAGAATAGAGCAGCTCTTAAAACCTTTAAAAGTATATTATGACCACCATTATTATTTTAAAAGCGAAGCTGCTATATGGCTTAGTGTGATAATCAAATTGCAAAGAATGTGTTTTAATTAAATATATGTGCTGCGTGTTTCAGAATGTTTTCATTTACACGCGCACAGCTCATGATCCAGTGTTTTCAGTGTCTCGTTTCAAAGTAAATGCTGTTTAACGTGAACTCATCTCTGCATGTGTTCTGAGTTTGGGACATTTGGAAATGCAACATGCCCCAAACATCTTCTCAAGCTTTTAATGAGAACTTTTAAATCACCTCTTGTCAATAAAAAAATTTGGGAAAATTACAAAACAAATATTTACATCGTAATTTCTTAAAGGGATAGTTCACCCAAAAAAGGAAAATTCTGTCATTAATTACTCACCCTCATGTTGTTCTTAACCTGTGAGCTTCGTTCATCTTTGGAACATGAATATATTTTTGATAATCTGTGACCTTGCATAGACAGCAATGGAACTGAAATGTTTCCAGACCCAGAAATGTAGTAAGAACATCATTAAAATATTCCATGTCGTAAAATATTATATGTCGTGGTACTCTCGTGAACGGCGGTGAACGTGAGAGAGAAGAATTGTTGAACTAAGTCGTTATTTTTGTTTTCTGTGCACACAGAAAGTAGAGAAGGATTGTTGGATTGAAAAATATTCTCGTAGCTTCGTAAAATTACGGCTGAACCACTAATGTCACATGGACTGTTTTAATAATGTCCTTACTACATTTCTGTGCGTTGCTGTCAATGGAGGGTCAGAAAGTTCTCGGATTTCATGAAAAATATAAAAATTTGTGTTCTGAAGATGAACGAAGCTCTTACAGGTTTGTAACGACATGAGGGTAATTAATGAATTTTCATTTTTGGATTAACTTTCCCTTTCATTTTCTGCTACAATCAAAGCATAATGGTCGGAAATGTTTTGAAAAAGAAATGACCATATAAATATTTGTTTTGTAATTTTACAGGTGTGCAACAAAATAAAATTTTACAATATTGTTTATTATCATTTTTTATTTTATAGTGAACTATTAAAATATTATAGTTCATTATATTATCTAATATTTAATATTAATCAATATTATAGTATTGTTTCTGCAAATTGTTCAGCCATACAACAAGTACAGCAAACCTGGGGAAATGACCCAGAATGCCCTAGCATTGTGACATAGAGTTTTGCACTAGAAAATGTACTTTAGAATTCACTACCTTTCACATATTTCCCCCAGTTAGAATTGTATATTGAAGACTGAAATAATGTTGTTGCCTTTGTGAAACCATGCCAGTGTTGTCTTTGTGTATGTGTAATAACAGAAAGCCCACCCGGGACTTCTCATTAGTTCTGGTCACATGTTTAAAAGCCTTGCATTCCTCTCCTTTCTTCCTATTGGGTACACTTTTGGCGCTTTTCCATTGCTTGGTACTACTCTGCACAGCACGGCTCAGTTTGGCTCAGTTTGTGTTTCCGCTGCAGTTTAGTACAGCTTTAGAGTGTGTGGGATTATTCAAGTCGTTATAGTTGCGCCGCCTCTACTGCCGTGACTCCTGAAAAACGTTTTCATTCTGCGTCGCTCTATCAAGCTCTCGCTGGATCCGCTCCTCAGGTATCAACGAGAGGTACTACTGTACTTCTGTACTTCCTCAACCAACAACGAAACAGCCGTTTTTTGGTTGTTAAAAGAAAGGTGTGCTCATTCAAAACAGTTGCGTTCGATCCTTCGCTGGCTGTGCTGATTTAAATCTAGCGGGTCTGTTGTGTCTTGTGCCACAAGTTCAATGACGCAGGCAGTGACGATTTTCTCCGGCCAATCAGTGATCAGCAGAGTTTACACGTCACGTTTTGGTAACGGTACAGTTCGCTTGGAGCCTCGGCCGAGGTGGTACTAAAAAAAGTACCAGGTACTGTACCCAGTGGAAAACCCCCCAAAAGTGAACCGTACCAGGCCGTACCATGCAGTGGAAAAGCGCCATTTTACACTTAACAACCCTCAGATTAGCTTCCATACACCAGCTTTCTCCAATTTCCTCTACTATTTTAAGCCAATAAAACCACACTCGTTGTAATATTTACTATAATTATAAATTTGTACTTCTTTCTTTAAGAGAGATGATCTTGTGAATATATATTTTGTGACTGTATACACGTCTGTAATCAATGCCCTGCTGAGAAGCTAAACCTCAAATGCTAGGCTAGTGTGCCAACATCCATCCTAGCTGTGCCCTGACCATAAATAACCCTTTTTATTAGTGCACGGTTGTGTGTTTACTTTGCCAGAGTGAGCTTTTCCTGTATTTTTAATCTAGACTGGGGCCAGACAGAGGCCCTTACAGGGCCAGAGATTAAGAAGCGTGTGGAGGTGTTGCCTGTGCTAACAGGCGAGGACAGTTGTGGCTAGCATGATCTCTTTGGGGTGGGTGATTGCTTATTCTCAGTTTATTTGAGTAAGTGTTGAATGTGTGAGAACACTTTCGCTGTCTCCCACTCACACATACTTGTCAGTTTGTCTCCCACCGACCCACACACACACACACTGAGGTTCCTCTCCATGATAGCAAGTGTGGCAAGTTGTTGAGCTAAAAATATTCAGTGGTGCATATGTGCCGTGACATATGCACGCTTTCTTGTGGAGGCCATGTATGGAGATTTTACGTGAGGTTTTGGTGAATCTGGAGAGCACAACTTCTAAAAAAAATAATTTCTCTGTTCTAACACCAGACTAAACTTTTCATTCTGTTTATATTTTTTTTCTTGTGTCTACTATCAAGTTGTCCAGGTTCTTTGCCTGTAATATATTTCATCTTTTGTTTTATTTATCTTTTCCTGCAACATTTTACTCTGTAAAAGAATAGTTTATCTTATTTCCTCACCCTCATGCTGTTCCAAACTTCTTTTTTTTTATTTTATTTTTTACGTGGAACAGAAATTTATGTTTTGAAGAATCTTTTGAAGAGTTGGTGAATTTCATAAGCAAACCATACTAATTCGTAAGCACATAAATCATTTAGACTGTTTTTTGAGCCAATTCAACCAGTTCATTTTAAAAGAACTTGTTCAAAAGAATAAAAATAACTGTTTATTCAGTTCTTAGGTTCAACTCACGGACTCATTTACATTTTTTAAGTAACAGCTCACTGGAAGGGAATATTATCACTGAGTAATGACTTGAATTTAGCTTTTTCTATCAAATATTTTAGAACATAGTGTATAAATTATATAGATGATTTTTAAGTTAAAGGGGTCATGAACTGCCTTTTTTATTATTTTGTACTGTTCTCTGAGGTCTAGCTACTCAGTGTTGTCAAGTGTAATGTTATCAATATAATAATGTGATTTTTACATCAAAAAACATCACCATTTAGAAATAACAGGCTATTTTCTGTCCTGTTTTGACCCCCCCCTAATCAGAACGCCCCAAATAGGTGTGGAGGATTTGTAGATTTGGAAGTAAACGTCCACTGCTATGATTGGCTAACAGTTGTGTATTTTTGACAGCCTATGTCCTTCACAGATGGACGCAGCTAGGATTTAGGTTAAAACACACACAAATACTCAGTATCATATGATCTAAAAACAGACAAAGCAATAGTGACCATGTAATATTGTGTGGTGCAACATTATTAGTCGGCACAGCATCGTCTTTTAGCTTCAATCTTTCTGAAAATCCCACGTCGGAATTGTGCCTTGTTTGTAAATGAATCCGGGGTAAAATTAAGTGAACAAAGGAACAAGTTCTTACTGACGTGGTCTGGAAGTTCATTAAAAATAAAGTTTGTCCAATAAAGTTTATCGTGGCAGCGATGTAGAAGCAGGTGTTGATCTTCGTCATAAAGTGGCACATTCCACAAGCTGTCATTTTGGCAGATTGGCTTCAGTATAAGCTGTTTTTAGACTTATGAGAAAGATTTGATTTATGAAAATTACAGGATGTTTTTATACACGCTAAAAACACTGGGATAAAAACAACCTAATTTGGGTTGTTATTAACCCAAGGGCTGGGTAAATGTAGGACAGAACCCATCTTGGGTTAAATTTACCTAGCAAATTGGGTTGTTTATTTAACCCAGCATAATGGGTTGATTTAACCCAGCTAATAGATTTATACATTTTTACTATATTACTAGCTTATTTTTTACGCATTAAATAATGTTTACAGATTAACTTAAAATTTAAAACTTTTACTTAATGTACTCCACACAACCACTGGTTTGCATGACAACTTCCTTTATTTTCCTTTATTTATCATTTACAGCATTGTTTATATCGTTATCCTATATTTAAACTCATTTAACAAACATTAGAAGAAAAATTCAACATTAAACAGAAGTAATTCACGTGTAATCGACCAGTCTGTTATTCGGTTTCCACCGTAACCGCGCTGGTTCTCGTGCCCGAGCTGGAGTCGTGTTCAGCGGGGAGCTGCTAACGGACCGCCGCCCTGCGTTTCACTCATAGCCGAAACATGCTGTGACTCCATAACCTGCCCATAAACAAACAGTAAACAGCTCTGAGGACATTTTTTAACATCCAAAGTATTATATTCTGTATCTTTATGAATAAACATTTTTATTTTATGCAAAGCATCAGGCTTTTCCATCACGCGAAAAGGCTGCGACACTCGTTAAATGTGATTGACACCACGCGCTTGTATGTTGCTCTGCATAAAATTCAACGATATACAGCACATTAATGATTTTATAGATAAAATAAAATGTACACAAACCTGTATTTTATCGAAAAATGCATCAATTCGCTTAGAACTGCTCACTCTTGAAGAGAAGATGCAAAATCCCCACGATAAATAACTCAACTGCTGGGTTACGTCTGACCCAGGATCTGAGTAACACAAAATCTACCCAAACATTGGGTTGTTATGTCTGACCCAGGAGCTGCAAAACAACCTAAACACTGGGTTGTTACATTTGACCCAGGAGCTGGGTAACACAAAAACTACCCAAACACTGAAATAATTACCCCAAAAAATGGCTCAACCCAGCATTTGGGTTAAAAAAATAACCCAGGATTTTTTAGAGTGTAGTACGGTGAAGAAAAAAATAAACTATGTGGCTTTTGTCATAAGCTTGAAGAAAATAATGACAGAATTCTCATTTTTGGATGAACTATGTGGCGATTTGACATATGCCACTTGCCTTTGTCCTCTGCAAAGCTTTGCCAGCCATACGAAATATGGCACCTGATAAGTACAGTAAGCCGGGGTTGTGTCACAGACAGGCAGCCTGACATGACAGCTGCATGTGCTCTCATTTTGCCTAATCCATTAGCTGAAATGTTACAAGCCACTGGAGGGGGTTTGACCTGGGGTCCTTTTGACAATATATTGGCTTTATCTGTGGACATCCGCACAGTGACTCACATATTTGTTTGGGTGAGAGGATATTAGCTGTGACTACTGAAGCAAAGCAATTGCACCAGAGATGGACAACGACCTTTTGCTGGGCAGCAGCCTGAAGGGGGAGAAGAGGCAGTTATTGGGACAGTTGCAAATAATGTATTATTATGTATATTTGTATGTACATCTCTTGCTGAAATATACTGTAATTTGATTATTAGAGTTTAGTTTTGAGTCAGTGAAAATCATGCAAAAAAGTTGTTGTTACGACTATGTCATGGATCAGCGGTATAGTTCATTATCTGTTTACCTCTGCTAGTTAGTTAATTGCTCACAGACCCCAGTGCAGATGGTAACAGCTAGCCCATCTGTGCAGCTAGCTTCACCCTATTATTGTAATTGCATGTCTTACTGAAAGTAAAGGTTTTGAAGCATTAAAGTTGAAGTGACATGCATTAAGCAGGATAATATAGCATAGTATATCCACAACAATTTAGATTTTTGAAAAAGGTGACTGCATATGCTTTGTATAGGCCTCCTGCTGTTTCAACAACAAAAACTCTATATTGTATTTTATCAGTGCATTATCCGAAACACTCCCCTGTCTTCCCTTGTTCAACCAAACAGATAGGTAGTCCCACCTCAAATGCATGCAGTTGGTTGAGCCTGAAGATGATATGTCAGACTGCTCAAACATACAACGTTGAAAGCGCCACAGTGCACTTTTAGAAAAAAGACTGCCACTGAAAAGCTACATCTTTGTGCCTTATTTACTGCTAAAAGGTGCATTTTAGTACCTTAAAGGTACAGATTTCCGCCACAGCGACAGCTTTTCTTAATTTTTTCAGAGAGTATTATGAATAATTTTTCATTACACATTTATTCAAAAGTACGTTAAGTTAAAATCTAATAAATTTGTAGGGCTCTGGACCGGTTCAAGGAACGAAAACGAAAACTGGAAACGAACGAAATTTTGACTGGAACAGAACCGGAAACAGAAACTAAATCAAGTTTTATAGTTCCGAACAGAATCGAAAATTTGAAATGGCCATTAACCGGCTAATAACGTTATTTTATCGTTCCATTTAATATTTGAAATTGGCTGTCAACCAATCAGGAATTCAAGTAGTACAGACTATGCAAATGTGATGCTGACGCATCCAGCGAGTGAAATGCCCGCTCGCGCTCAGCTGTGAACTCTAGTCGCAATGGCAATGAATACCATCTGTTTTAATGGGAGGTAGCACAATCTGACAGGGTAGCACAGATCGTCAGAACACTGGCGTTAGTTTATCCGACGACAGTGTAAGATGGATTCAACAGATCTTACGCACCTGCGGCGCTTCTGTGAAAGGAGAAAACACAATAAAACTATAGGCTTACATACAAAGGAATATATATGCCTATACACTAAATATATTTCACGTAAATCATTGACAGATTAACAAAACAAAAGAAAAAAAATATATGCTGAGTTAGGCCTACGGTTCATTGTGACGCATTCCAACGTTCTCGGAAAGGAAAACGAGACGGCAGAAAGCAGTTTTATTTATTTTGCAATAGCTTGACAGTTTTGAATGATGTCTTGCATCGGTATAACCAACCAGTGTTGGTATGACCATATCGCGCTGGCGCCTCACGCGCACAAAGACACATATTTTTGCGACATTGCAGCCAGTTTATTATCAAAATAAAATACAGTTAAAGGAACGTGTAAAAAGTTACAGTTCTCCGTTGTCCGATCTGTTACGTTCAGCGTGACCACCGCCTCACTGCTGTTATTGCCGAAGTGAAGGATGATGGTTTACATCGATGAAAGTAATAAATAAATATTTTAGTATACGTCGAGAATATGGAAACATTTGGATTCGTGCCGAGTGAGAGAGGTAGGCATCAGTTTCACCTTTAATTTATTTTTGGATTGACGTTTTTATAGCAGCCTTAAGTTTAGAGGATTTGTTGTGGAGAGAAACTAATAACTGTGTTTATAATGTTTGTAAACATTTTTGATTTACCGGCATTTTAGCCTACATCATTTCTGAATAATAGCCTAATAAAATGCGACGCGGCTTAGCCTTTGTTTTTTGTTTGTCCTCAAAACGCAATTTTATACAAGTAGCGTTTTTTTTTTACAATTTGCAGCAAACATTTTTAAATATCTTAAAGAAATACTTTAATGTCTTTAAAGCATTAATAGATTTTTTCTTTTGTTTAGTAGCCTACATTTAGAAGTTTTAAAATCTAGAAAAGATGATGCTGTATTTGCTGTGACTAAGCGCAGCAGGTTAAGATACCAACTCTTTCGGTATTTTTTAAATTTTTATTTTTGTGTAAAGAAAACACTGTACTTTATTATTATTATTATTATTATTATTATTATAGGCAAAGACAATTTAAAAAATAACGGTATTAACCGTTATTGTTTCTACTCGAATCGGTTTCGGAACGGTAATAATACAGAGGAACGCAGGAACGGAAACGTTAAAATATCGATTCTGCTCGGAGTGAACCGATTGACTTTTTTTCCGTTTTCAAGCCCTGTATGTAACACAGTGCATATTTAAAGGTGCCATAGAATGGAAAACTGTATTTACCTTGGCATAGTTGAATAATAAGTGTTCTGTACATACCGTGAGCCTCAAACACCATTGTTTCCTCCTCCTTATGTAAATTTCGTGCAAGCAAACCACTGAAAAATAGGCGAATCAGATCATAACACAGACTGTGACATTACAGTCAGGATCACTAATCGTTACGCCCCCAACATTTGCATATACCCGCCCATGTTCTAGGCCAGCCGCCAGCCGAACATCAGAAGTTGTGAAGAAACAAGCGAGGAAATGACGAAAATGGCAGATCATGGAAAAAATGTTATGTTCCAGGCTGTGCAGGGGATGTGAAGTGCAGGGATGGGTTACAAATAACGCCTTCTAAAAAAATAATGCGAGCCACTAAAGGGACATGGTTAGCTCCTTGCTAGTGGTAGCCTGTTACATTACAGTACATAAGATTTCACTTACCACATAAACAGAGTTAGGAAAGATGACTGAGGATGATGGCGAATGATTTACAGATCCTGAGCACCACAGACAAGCATCTGATCTTGTAAAATGTGTGATAAGTACTGCCGCTGTAGTTTACATAGAGCACATGCGATCACAAATCTCGAAAATGAAAGTAAGTGATCGTGCATTCGAAAGTAGTTTCAATGCCCCGCATTAATAACATTAATATTAATAGCGGCTCCCTGATGCCCACATTTTATATACAGTATAATTACCCAACGATATAACAGCGAGAGAAAGTATTGAAATATATATTTCCCTGATTCTGCTATGTGAGCAACTGAAATGAGCCGCACTGTGAAACAGCCAATCAGAGCAGAGCTCAACATTATTATTCATGACCCTTCCAAATAAGGTGATAACAAACCATTGCATTCTACGTTTGTAAATGGACATGCAAAACCATTTCTGGAGAATTTTTGCCCTTACCTAAGCCACATACCTTCTATGTAGATATCAGAGAACAATTAAAAATATTGTATTAATGCATTCTGTGGCACCTTTAATAAAATGCTCCTCTCTTGAGGGAATTTTTTTCTAGATACCTAATCAACAATGAACATTGAATGGCTTTCCTGAGGTAAATGTATGTTGTTGTGAACAAAAAATCAATAATGTCAGTATTGTTGTAGCCTATACACTAATTAAACATCACCATATTGGTCAATTACTTCAGACCTCCAAATAATTTTTGCAAATATTTTCAGTTGCTGAAATTTCGTTGCATCACTAGTGACTATTGACTCATGAGATGTATGTATTGACTCATGAGATGTAAGCTTTTAATGTATTTTTAAATAAATGAATAGACCTGAGCAAAAAAAAGAAAAAAGTGTCATGTCATTTGATCCTTACACTTTGGTGCTTTCAAAATTGCTGTGTATTAGAGGGGTCAAATGTCAACTTCTGACTCAACCAGTAGAGTTCAGGGTGTTTGAAACCCTAATGGCAAACACTTCATCTTCCAATGCATAAACTCAAAATGCATGCAAAAGTGCAAATTGTCATTATTCCACATGCATGAGTGAATTACTCGTAAGGAAATAGCAGTGCTATTTAACACAGTCTTCCTCGCCTATAATGGCTTTAAATGTGGTTAGTTTGCTCTCAGTTCCACTTGCAGGCACCGCTGTACAGTAATACAAGCTGGCTGAGTTAACCTTATTTGGCAGGAAGCTGTAAAAGATCTATGCCATGGCTAAAATCAATGAGGCCAAACCATAGCATGGGTAACAAGCCTCTTTCAAGTGTCCATCCCGAGCATCTGCCTCTCACTTCAATCACACCCTCAGAGAGAAAGGAGGATTACACCTCTCAATGCATCACCCCCTTCTTTCCCCAAATCTCAAATGATCGGGATAATGAAGAGAGAGGGGGGAAGAAAGAGATGGTGGGAAGCCAGGCTGACTCAACACGCCCCTCCCCTCTGGTTATGCCTGCTCAATAATCCCTTAATCCGATTGGATCTGGGAATAATTCTGTTTGATCAACCAACCAATTTATAACTGCCACTTCATCCGTGTTTCACATAGCTGAGGACAGAGCATTTAAGGAATGTGAATACTGCTGGAGCTCGCCAATAGTGACAGACACCGTTACCTAGTCATCAAAAAGCTAGTTACTAGGCCTTATTATGCCATTTTTAAGGTTCCTAATATTATTTTGGGAGTCTCCTACATTAGGTTTAAAGCATGCAAGGTCAAACAACGCTTTAGTTTTCTCAAAATATGCATTTAATATCACCTCATTTTCCAACAATTCGTTCAAAACAGTTCTAATATTCAGTCTCTCTAAACCCCTCCTTTCTATGAGCCTACTCTGCTCTGATTGGTCAGATGGGCCAGTCTGTTATGATTGGTCTATCACACAAAGCGCATGTCGGAAACGACACATCTATTGCTATAGTTCCATATTTTGAATGCTCGATAGAAAATATGAACATCTATTATTTATCACACTTACAGGTTGTGATTTAGTGGAGCCAGCTTTGGAGTCGTCTTTTAAGATCAAGCGTTTTGTAAATTTTGCATTAAACTCCCCGGGATTAGAGAAGCAGTTGATAGTAAAATGACAGGAACACAAAAAAAAGATTGGGGTTGTAGTTTGCAGCCTCATCATTTGGAAGTGAAAATAAAATGAATTTACTTTCACAGCGTAGGACGCAGCATCTTTACAACTTTGCAGATTGTTTATATTTACATACATCTCCATTACACACTGTATGAAAGGCAATATTCGAAATGGCATAATAGGGGAACTTTAAAAGCATTTCAAAACTTCTATCCAAGTTTAATGTGCAGAGACAGTTTAATGGTATTTGATGAACCGATAATTCTAGATTGTCTAGATTGTTGTTTTAAAAATGTAATTTAGTTTAATAATGTATTTTAAAACTTTTATTTAATATAATGTGTAAGATCTGTGATGTGTAAGATCTGTACTTTACTTTTTGGACTGCATTAGTTTTCTTTCTTACAGTAGCACTATATGACATTTTCATGTGTCAATAAAGTGATACTACAACCAATCATTTTAATTCTCACTCTCATAATTTTAATGCTATTCAAGATGTATATAACTTTCTTACTTTGAATGACCACAAATGGATTTTTTTTTGTTTAATCCACCTCTGTGAGTCCATAATGCATGTCCTAGACACTGCCAAAACCACACTAAACAATGATGATGATAATCCATACAAATTAATTCATTCTTCTGAAGCAAAATGATTGGCGTGTGTAAGAAAAATACTAATATTTAAAAGTTTTTTTCTTGAAACTCACACAAGAAGTGGTGGTCCTGATATCACTTCTTCCTTGAGTTTCAGTTGAGTTTTGTGTGGTTCAAAAGCATCAAAGTTGAGGGATATTTGAGGGAAGCTGATGCTTCAAAAACCATGCAAAACAAACACAACGGTGAACCATACAACCCCAACAGCATTGTGAAACTCAAACGAGAATTGATGCAGAAGCATAGAGGACCGACACTTCTCGTGGGAGTTTCACACAAACTGGTTTTGCTTCAGAAGAATGGACAGATTTGTATGGATTATTGCCATGTTTTTTGTGATTTTGCAGTCACAGCTTTGAGGGACCTATCCACTTGCATTATGTGAGCTCACAGAGATCATTCTTAAATATTTGTTTTCATATGAAGAAAGTGAGTGAATGATGACAGAAAAATTATTATTTTTGGGTGGAACATCCCTTTAAATTTAAATCTTAAATTGTAAAATGGTTTGTTTTTTAAAACCATATGAATCAAACTTGAATACAAAGAACGTGTTAGAAGAACTAGTATAAGGACTAGTATAAGGCTAAACAAAACAAAAAAAAAAATGTTTTTGTTCTTTATCATGGACACTCTTTATTTGTCACTTTTCTCAGTCTCTGCGCATTGAATGTATAAAAGAAAATATTTTAGCGTCAAATTGCCTACTTCACTTGAGTATAAAAAAATAAAAGTATGTTAAGCTTGATGGAGGCCATGGGTTTGCTTATGTAACAAGTTTCATTAAGTATACAGTTGAATTTAGTGCTGAATGAAGGGAATGTGTTCTTGGATTTGGAGTTGGTTCAAAGGCATTTTTTGCTGAGAGGATGTTCCAGCACTTGTCTTATCTCTAATGCTGTGCTCAAAGTCACATCATGGGGTAAAATACTTTCACAAAGCCTCCAGCATATATCTGATTTGATTCTGTTTTCATTGAAAAATTCTTAGACTAATCTCTGCCTGCCTGAGTTTCAAAGTAAGCAAAGTAACAGTTCAGCTGGTTGTAAAACAAATCATTTGTTTAATTGTTTTGTTCAGGATCCTCCAAAAATTCATAAAAAGGAGATAAAAGAACATATGATGAAGAAGATCTTGCAATCATGTCGCTAATGTTTGGCTTGTGTCAGCCTTGGCTAAAGATTCATTCCTTGTCTTGAGAGTGTTACTGTTTCTACTTTATTGCAGAATTAGCTGACTCCCACACAGACGGGTGAAAAAGTTAATGGATTTCCTGACAAGAAATTAAACTAAACATACTCATAAATGAAGAAATGATGCGTTCCTACGCCAGGCCTGTGCCTTCAGGGCAAATGGCATGACGTGGTTTTGTAAGCATCTCCCATGGTCCTCATGAATCTGCTGGGTGTCATTATTATGGGATAGTAACAGCAGTGTTCAGCTGATAGAATTAGAGTGAATTTCTGCTGTCTGTCATCATGGCTGTATACTCTTTCATTTGATTTTGCCGCAGTCACATTTTCTTGAATGTCTGCTCATGAAAATGGAAAAATGGTTGTGCGATTATCTCTTCTAAATAAACCTCATAAAAATCTTCTAATCTAATTCAGCTTCTGTGTTTCGTGTTCTGCTAACCATAACAGTAGAGCAAGGCCATGCACACACTGCTTCTCACTTATCTTCTCAGTGCCGAATCCTTGTTATAAAGTTTGTTTTTAGGGGACTTTTACTATTTAAATAATGATGAACTTGATAATAAAAAGTAATGTTGTATATTGTTACCATATCAATTGTTGGCTGGTAATGAATTTTTATTTAAATTTTACTTTTAATTAAAAAATTAATTTTGAATGCATTTGAATGTTTTTTTTAATATTCAATGAGTATTATTAACAATTTAAAGCTGCTTCCGTAAGTTTTGCCTCTTTGTCGCCATCTCTGTTTGAAACCTGCAATTGCAGTTACTTGTGGAATTATCTTCCGTGCGTGGGTTGTGCTTCGGCACGGTTCCAGCGCGGATGAATCTAATGTTTTGAGGATTATGTGTGGCTGTCAGTCACCGCATCTGTGCGGATACCGTACTTAGGAATCCCAGATTCTAGCCTATGTCTTGGAATATATGACCCAAATAAGAATTTTCACTGATATTGTCAACAAAACACGTAAAGAACAAGTCTGACACGTTTGTTCTGTCCAGCTGAGGAAAAAAAGCATTACAATAAATTGCGCTACCAATAATGATTATTATTATTATTATTATTTAATCTTATGATTATTATTATTGTTATACTTTGTTCTCAAATTATTAATGTTAACAACATTAGCATTGCGTGACTATATGTATGTAGTGTATATTACTGTGTAGATTTCAATTTCTGTACAGTCTCATCTCTAATTGTCATACCATTTGAATTTCATATTAAGAAATTCTTTTAACCCAAAAGGCTAATTATTCTTCCTTCAAACTGGTTTTCTTTAAAATACAAATCCTGTGTAATCCCAGGCTATCTGTAATCAGATGCACATTTAAAATGGGAATAATTGAATTTCAGTCACTTGTTTCATAAACACAGAAGCTGGGACAACTTCTTTGTTTACAGACGTGATGTAATGACGCAGCAGCATGCTCGAATTTCCCACGAAAACCTACCCGTACCACTCAAATTAGAAAACATTATTATAAGCTTACCGTTGTGAATCGGGCTAAAGTAAGGCGATAGTTTTGAACAACATCTGGTTATGTACTTGCTCAAATATTGATTATGGATAATTTTTAACCAGAAAAAATTATGAACTTCAGCTTTAATTGTGAATGCTCATTTCCCCTATTTTTACATTTAGAATATTTTTGCAGTTATCTATCAAATTAAATCTAAAACGGTGAACAATTCAATAATAATAATTTAATGTTAAATGTAATCTTTTGTAACTCTCAAAATGGATATCCATTTTTCATACTGTACAATACAATGTTGTGATGTTTAAATTCAGCATTTAAAATGATTGATTTTAGTTGGGCTGCAACAACTAATCAATAATTTTGATAATAATTGATCAACAGCAAATTTGATTGATTATTCACATCTACACACTATCATTTTTAAATTATTGATTGTAACTTCTACTTTAAAAATGCAAGTAGTTTATAATTTTAATCTTTTTTTGCACATAAAAAGATTATATTATGCTTTCACTGTGGTTACATTGCTAAATTAATATTTTATAATATAATAATGAATTAATAGATAATAATATGTAAGTTAATACAATTTATATTTTTTATTATATTGTTAATAAAAAAACGTATTCAATTCATTGATAACAAATGAAAGATTAAAGGGGTCATATGATGCGATTTCAAGTTGTCCTTTCTCTTTGGAGTGTTACAAGCTGATTGTGCATAGATAAGATCCCTGAAGTTGCAAAGACTGAAGTCTCAAAACCAAAGAGATATTCTTTATAAAAGTTAAGACTCTGCCACGCCTCCCTAAAATGGCTCATTCAAACACACCCCCACATGTCTACGTCACGGTGTGGGAAGATTTGCAAAACACCGCCCAAATGTATATGCAAAGAAAGAAGGTATAGTATTCTGGCTGTAGTATTGTTGCTGCCGCCGGCGCCATGTCCTGGAGACACTGTGTTTCGTTGTGAAAGTGAAAGTACTTTGTTTGGTCTTCCAAAAGAGGACACAACTAGAAATCAGTGGTTAAGTTGTATTTACAACACTGTTCCAGAACAGTTCAACCCAAATATCAATATATTGTGTGTGCACTGTGCAGCGCATTATACGGAGGATTATTTCCTAAACCTAGAAGAGTAACGTTAGCCTACAATGCTGGCTTGCACAAAGGATGTTTCTATAAAGTGGGGCAATTTCAACTTTGCAAGGACAGTCTGACGCTTCTGACTCACAGCCTGTAAGTACGTTTCTGCTACTGACTATTCATATGCGAGTTTTGAGCTGTGTAGAGTAGTGCTTGTTGTTTGTCGTTTCTCCGATCACAAATGCAGACATGGTAATGTTTACGCGGCGCGATTAGGGTTGGGTACCGAACTCTGTACTTTTAAGAGTATGGACCAAATTGCGTCGGTACTACCGAGTACCGATTCACATTAAATAATTCGGTACCAAATTTCGGTACTTGAGAACGCATTTGGGCGCATGCGAGAGAGAGAGAGAGAGACCCTGTGACATAATGTCACCCCTGCAACTCTTTAAAACACAACACACAGGGCAAACCGAAATTTTCTGAAGTGTGCTTACATTTCTAGGGTCGTATGGTTTCCGCGAAAACACGGACAGGATGGCGGAGTCCATTTATAAAAACAGAATTTACTCTATAGCGCGGAATGCAATGGAATTCGTCAATTTTTGGATGAATAGAAGAAGGTCTGTCACTTAATTCGAATCACGATATAAACTAGTGTATGTGAATATTAAAACGCAAAAAGACGATTTAAATATGAATCCTGCATCTTCCGGTGGCCTCGGTATGTATGAATGGCGGAGACGTGGTTTTGTTTACTTCACAAATACTGAAGCACACGTGAACTCGTGGTGATTTTCAGCCTCTGCATCGCACTACATGAACACATGGGCCGTTTCTCAAACGGAAGACTGCATCCTCCGGGGGTCACATTTGTAGGCTGCATATGCCATCAAGCCTGGTTTATTTCAGTTAACTGAGCATTACATTCGCGAGTCATAAGCATATTACAACGATTTACACTTAACTAAGAATAATGGTCAAATTTAGCATTTTTAATATTCTAAAATAAGATCTTCTTTATGACGTATGCAGCCTACAAATGCGACCTCCAGAGGATGCAGTCTTCCGTTTGAGAAGCGGCCATGAACTTACAGGCTGTGAGAGTCACTTCATGAGAATTTTACAGTTTTATTTGAGAAAACTAGCATCATATCATACTGTATACACACAGAAAAGGAATATTCACACAAGTTTTCTACCATATATTAATTTTAACAGTAGACCTCTGTTTGTTTGCCAAAAAATAAAAGGGTTTAATTTTCATTTGATTAAAAATAAATAAATGTTTCATGCCTTCATTTGATTATCAGAAAAAATAAAACACAAAAGAATTTCTGGAAGAAAAAAAATAAAAATTGTAGGGCCCTATTGTTCAAAATGTTGAAATTTAGAGTTTTGGACTGATTTTTTCACTGAAATAAATGTATTTGTTGTTACACAGAGAGTAAAGTACCAAAAAAAGGTACCGTTAGGTACCGGTACCGAATTACAGGTACCAATACCAGTACCGTACCGGTTCAAATGTGAACGGTACCCAACCCTAGGCGCGATGCAATGCATAAAAATACAGTATAAGTCATTATAATCAGTAATTATGTCCCCACTGGATGGAACAAATACCTAGTTTATAATGGGTTTTATTGTTTTTGTGTCGTTGTGCTGGGACACGGCATCACAATACGGTAAGGGGGCGTAACATTTCCGTCTCACGCTTGAGGTATTCGGCCAATCACAACACACTGGATAGCTGGCCAATCAGAGCAAGCCTCGCTTCTCAGAACGATGAGCTTTGTAAAAATCGATGCGTTTCAGAAAGGAGCAACAATAATGTACAGTATGTGGAAAATAATGTGTTTTTTTTTTTTTTACCTTAAACTGCATAAACACATTGCATACACCAAATACACAAAATAATGTTCTTTTTCGCAATGCCGTATGACCCCTTTAATCAGTTATCAAAACAATTGGTAATTGCAGCCTTAGATTTTAGTTTTTAGTATTTTATTTTTCAGTTATTTAGACAAAGGAGGTTAGATGTTTAACATAACATGAAAATAATAATCCAGCCAGATTGTTTGTCAAAGTTTTTTATATCGGTGCATCCCTATGTTGTACAACTTTAGTAAGCTACTTCAGTGGCTCTACAATAATCAATAGTAGGCTAGCTATTTAGCACACAGTTTCAGAGTGATGTCATTAATCAGT
Source organism: Barbus barbus (assembly GCF_936440315.1). NCBI lineage: Eukaryota > Metazoa > Chordata > Actinopteri > Cypriniformes > Cyprinidae > Barbus > Barbus barbus. Next base: position 8,843,026 of record NC_136719.1, read on the forward strand.
AATCAACCCAGTGTGTTCCTACCAGAATTAATTAAATTGCTCGAGCCCTTTACCACGGCGTGCTGCATGTCATTATGTGGATGCAAAGAGTTGTTGTTTTCCTCCTCCACAGATGGTCCAGGCCAAGGCCTCCTCAGCAATCCTGATGATTACACTGAACCAGGAGAGTGGCTTCAAATTACTGTGTTTACTGGCTGGGTTTTGCTCCATGGACCATGAGAACCCTCCTCTGAAAGATCCACTCACTGAGTTTAGTGTTATGGTGGAAGAGGGAAAAATAAAGATGGTGGAAAGGCGAAAAAAAGAGAGAGAGATTTTCATAGCCTAGCTGCTGAGGCTTGTAATTAAATGGAGAAGTTGGCTGAGGACTCGGGATGTTGTTTGTTCCGGCTTTGGTCAGTAAAGAGGAAATCGCTGCAAGCCATGTTATGACCACTGAGAAGCATGTTAACTTTAGCTGCTTCTTGGCCAGCAACGTTGCATGCCGCGATATCTCTGCACTGTTTATATGTTAGAATTACATTTGAGTAAAACTACCTTTTCCTTGTTGATTTAATATGTTTAAAAAAGTATGTCATCCTATTCGGAGACCTATGACATTGCTAGACGTTGAAACCATACAGAGACCGGTTTCACTTCATGCGCACAACCTCTGTTGGATATTCATATTCTCTGTCCGTGTGTATTGTTGCGTAGACAGATCAGTATATATTTTAAAGACTGCACATATTTAATATATGTGCACACATGACCTGTATGCTTACAAGGGAGTAGCTTTATGATTAGACAGATAACTCCTTTCTTCTGGGATAGTAAACTAAAACGTACTTCTGTGCGCACAATACATTTCAAAAGTTTGGGCTCAAAGTGTGTGTGTGTGTTTTTTAAAGAAATTAATACTTTAATTCAGCAAAGACAGTGTTACAAAAAACATGTTATTTCAAATAAATGGTGGTATTTTGGACTTTCTATTAATCAAAGAATCTTGCAGTATTGTGGTTTTCACAAAAATATTAAGCACAACAGTTTTCAATATTGATCAAAAGAAATGTTTCTTGAGCAGCAAATCAGCATATGAAAATGATTTCTGAAGGATCATGTGACACTGAAGACTGGAGTAATGATGCTGAAAATAATAAATAAATTACATTTTAAAATATATTACAATAGAAAGCAGTTATTTTAAATTGTAAAAATATTTCACAATATTACTGTGTTTACTGTATTTTATATCAAATAAATAAAGCTTTAGGAGCATTAAAACAAATCTTACTTTTGAATGTTTTTGTATGTCTACTAAAAGTGTTAAAAGTTGGCATTTTCAAAGTTTTTAAAATTAAGGCAGCTGAATATTTTCATGTATAAATACCTGTTTATACCATGTACCATGTAAATTAAGCAATTTGAGTAATTTTATTATTATTATTACTTTTTATTGCATGAAGTCAAAACTAGTTAAAAGTAAATATTTTCTAAATAATATTTTATCTTCACTGTGCGTCTTTTTTCATCATCCAAAGTACTGTTGAATATATAAACGTTCATAATAAAAAACTAGATTTGATTCCCATTATACCTCTTACTGTTAAAATGTCTAGGAAAATTTAAAATTTAAAATATTGAAGTAGTTCATACTTTGTCATGTACTGTTTGTGTTTGCATAAAAGCCTTAGCACTGAGCTAAATTTTCAGCTTCATCCTAGCTTTCTTTGCCAGTTTCAACGACAAAAGTCAAACTGGAACCATTACATCCATGTGGGCCTGTGACTGATATTAGCAAATTTTAGCTCAAAAAGCCTACACGAAATATAGACGTGTAGTACTATAAACATTTTGAAAATCCCTCGGGTATAGTATGCAATGCTGACAACCTTTGACTTTCTATTTTCAACATACTATCAATTGGGACATAGAAATATATAATTCAGAAAGAAGGCACTGGTTGGTGTATTGCTGAAGCAATGCTGACCAGGCCATATTTTTCCACATATAATTCATAAAGTGACAGCCACAGGAAGTCTTAATGGACTTAATTGTTTGTCCATATGTCATAAACTAAAGCATGTATGCAGTGTTTTTCACTTTCTGGTGTTAAAGCACAAAAATGATGTTTAAAGGCATGCATAATTGCCTGTGTTAAGTGCATAAGCTAATGGTAAAGTGCCTAGCTAAGGTGCTACAACAGCCAGTTGTGACTGCACTGACACCATGCAAAACAGCTAGACCTCCTCAGAAGGAGCCATTCATGTCAGCCCAAGGTAAACGTTCACTCCGAACACCACAAATCTCTCTTTATTTCACTGTAGTTAGACCAACTGATGGAAAAAGACCACAGTGTCCCAGCCTGAGCTTGTTAAACATTACACACGGAGGCTCTGAGGGAACAAACAGGCCTTCTGGAGATGAGGGGTTGTTGGAAAACTGCTATGAATCGTATGCATTTATTTTTAGCTCTGTTTCCAATATGCTTAAATGCTGTCATTACAGCATCAGGGTCCTCATGTGGTGAAAATGTAAAAACAACCATGCAGCTCATATATGTTCTCTGTTCTTAAAGGGATAGTTCACCCTAAAATGAAAATTCTGTCATTGTTCTAGAGGTGGACGATATGACCAAAATCTTATATAACGATATGAGTAATTTTATTTTATGGTAACAATATATATATATATATATATATATATATATATATATATATATATATATATATATATATATATGGGTCAATGACTTGACACCTAAATTTTCTGTCCGATTGCATTTTTTCAGTTAAGAAATTGGTTTAAATGCATAAAAAAGATGGCATATATAAGACGTACCTCTCCCACATATGTACCAACTTTAACTTTTCAAAAAAACATTAGTTATTTGTAATTTGTATGTTATTCAAAGTGTCAAAACATCATGTGGTGCGACCGTCCGGCCATAAATGTTGTTTTGGAAACATCTTTGAAATTACCCTAAATTTATTCCGATTAATTTTCTGCACTATTTGACATGATTTCCAAAGTGTTTTGTAATCCTGTATAAAATTGCAAAGCATTTGTGTTTATATTTCCATCATAATATTCAAACAAACTTTTTCCGATAATCTCCATTTTGACTTTATGAAATATCATGTGATGTGGCCATCAAGAAACTACCATACTTTTATGTTGAAATCCATTCAAAGATAGGAAACTGCATCATATAACAATTTGCCAAAGACCCATAGAAGCATCCAGCAGGTTTGTAACTCTCTTTCAAATTTTGAAAAAAATAACCTTTGGCTGATGTGTAGTTACCACATTTGGATATCATGTGGTATGACCTCAAAAAACAATGAATATTAAAAGTTATTTCTACTAGCATTTATTTGTATTATAAATTTCATAGTGCCCTTTCATGGGAAGCTAGCTTGTTTTGTTTAGGTGGCTAATTCTGTGCTTGTAAATTTTGACTGAATTTGAAAATATCATGTGGTGCGACCACTGCAGAGTGTTTTCCATTATAGATATATGTCCCAGATTGTGCTTTTATATTCAATTAATGGTTTATATGCACAAAATACTTTATTTTAATATAATTTGAAATAGATTTTTATGCAATTTGGGTCATTTTGAGGGGTTTATGTTTAATCTTTGTACAATATGAGAAAAAACGCAAACAATAATAATTTAGAGCATCTAATTTTAGTTTGGCAATTATGTATTTATTAGCAATTTTATTATATATTTATTAATAACTATTTGAATCTATTTTACCAGATTCCACTGCCTAGCAAAGTAAAATAAATGCTCGCCATAGGCAGCATGTTAATTCTGACCCTGCAGTCAAGCACAAACTCCAGATGTAATTTTCTGCTGTAAGAAAGATGTTTATGATTTCATCTCAGAACCTGAGCCAGCAACCTTCTGCTGCTCTTAAGTGACCCTTCGCAAAGACCCGCCCTTAGTTACTTTTGCTACGTCCAACTAACCATCTTACAAAGCAAGTCACTTTTATGCCACACATCATCTCTTACTAGTTATAGCACAAAATAAACATGAATGAACATCATAAGGTATCTTGTTTCAACTGTGAAAAGATGTCAAAAAACACAATTTGTCAAGTTCAAGTCCACCAACGTTAATTTACTCTCCTGTCTGGTTTGTCACAAAAATGGCAGATTTGCCATTATGATTGCTCAGATTGGCTGTTAATTAGACTCCTGGCGAAGGGTCAATTAAGCAGCCAAGGTTGGGCAAAGTTTAGAAATAAATGGGTCTAAAAAAATGACTGCAGTTAATGCCATATGCTTTGTGTCATTTGGAGCGATCACTCATCATGTGGTGCGACCAATAATATTGTATTAACTATAATAACTGTATTAAATTAAAATGAATTATCTAATTTCTGTGGCTGAAATATGAATCACTGCTATAGTATGCTCAAGTGAATGGTATTTTTTTTTTAAAAATTTAATAAATCAGTTTTATGCAGTTTACAGAAAAAACGTCTGCTAACAACAATTAAGATGGCAACTCTGAAATTATAGAACAAAAATATGAGATCGTTATTTACAAAAACTCAAAATAAATGCAAATACTTGGTTTCTAAACACTTTAATTACTAAGAACATCTAAAAAAATGTTAAGAAAATTAATACATTTTAATATAAATCATGGTCGCACCACATGACATTATTTAAGGCTACGGCAGATTTATCTAGATGAAAAAACACTGAAATCGCTTAACTTAAAATTTTTATTTGAATTTGTGTACACAACCTCATGGTTTTTCAGTCCTCACTCATTGTAATGGCATGAAATAGGCTTAATTTGTCTCACTTGAGTAAAAATCATACAGTTTCAGTTTTGGGTGAACTATTCCTTGGCGTATGTTTGAGTATATGAGGTCAACCCTTGTCATGGTGAAGTTTTTTCACTGGCTGTCGCCCAGTTTATTGCCTCTAAAGGTCTGTGGTGTGTAGAAAAATTTTGATATCCCCACATCACTTCATCATTTTTCTTTTCATGCTTTCATACGTCAGTTGGATTTATTGGCTAGCGTTCTCTCTTAAACCACAGTACGTCTATAAGAGCTAAAGCAGCACTTAGGCCTCACACTATTCAACCATCCCTCCATGGAGATACAGTGAGCTAGATGAGGGGAGACACAGGTAGGTTTTATGTGTAGCTTTCTTAAAACAGCAGAATTCTGTAGTCTGTGAGGAACAGTGTTGGGGGTAACGCTGTACAAGTAACGCGAGTTATGTAATCAGATTACTTTTTTCAAGTAACTAGTAAAGTAACACATTACTTTAAAATTAACAAGAAAATATCTGAGTTACTTTTTCAAATAAGTAACACAAGTTACTTTGTTTTCCTATTTATTCACTGACACCTTTCCTGTCCCCGTGTTCAGATAAATTGAGAGTAAGTGTAGAGGCAGAGGCATTTTCTTCAGCCTGAGGTGTATTAATTTCACTCTTTGTGTGAAAGGGCCTTTACAGTTGCCAAAAATATAACTTTTGGCTTTTCTGTTGTTAAAAATAAATAAGCGAGCCCAGCCCAGGTGACAAAAAGTAACGCAAAAGTAACGCAATGCATTACTTTCCATTAAAAGTAACTAAGTTACGCAGTTAGTTACGTTTTTATATAGAGTAACGCAATATTGTAATGCATTACTTTTAAAAGTAACTTTCCCCAACACTGGTGAGGAAACCCAAATCGTGTTTACAAAGTAATGAGCTGATCTATTTAGCACAAAATATTTATAAACTAACTTTCAAAAGTCTGGGGTCAGTATTTTTTTAAATACTTTTATTCAGCAAGGATGCACTCAGTTGTTCAATAGTGATAGTAAAGACATAAATAATGATACAGAAGATTGCTAATAAATAGCATTCTTCAATTCAACTATCCTAAAAGCATGAAACCCTAAAATGTATCACAGTTTCCACAGAAATATTAAACACCACAACTGTTTTCAACATTGATGATAATAAGAAATGTTTCTTAAGCATTAAATTAGCATATTAGAATGATTTCTGAAGGATCATGTGACGCTGAAGACTGGAGTTATGTTGATCAAAATTAAACTGCTAATTAAATTATATTCAAATACAAGAAAAGCCAGTTGAAATTGTAATAATTGTTCACAATATTACAGCTTTTTTTTCATAATAAACTTTTGTGTACAAAATTGGAAAGCACTTTTTCGATCGGGCAAGTTCTAATCTGATTGACTGATCTTTCGCAGCTTCAGAAAATTATTGCTGTATTTTATTTTTCAGTCCACTGGGAAACAAGTTCATTACAGTTTGTCTCCGACTAATACAATGAGCACTTCTGAAAATGAAATAATTGCTACATTTAGCAAGAATAGTGGCTTTTAGCATATTCAATGTTTTGTTTGAGGAACAAGTTAAGTAGATATTTTCTTTAATTTTCCAAGCACAATACAACCGTTCACATTTTTCCCACACCAGTCTATTTTTAAGATAAAATCTTTTCAAGCAGATTGAAAGAAAACAAACTGGTTGATCACTTTACATGTTGGTCAGATGGTCTTAGTTCCTGTCCAAGTAGGCGTTTCTTGGCTGGAATTAGCTGCAATGTGGACCAGATTGTATGCCATTTAATTAAATCGCTTGCTAAACAAGACTATATGTGACTTAACTGCTGACAGCTTAGTAGTGCCTTTTTCACATTTTATGTAGTTCTCTTGTGAATATAGCAGCCGTTCTTCTCTAAACCCCTCTGAAATCCATTTAAATCAGGGATCTCGTCCATTTGCTCTGCTCTGCAGGAGTCTGCTACTATAGATTGGGCCGTTGTTGATTTTGCTGTTGCTTTTGGCTCCCGGTGCAGTTACACTGTTTTTGCCAGCTGTGTGCCGTCTTTTGTTTTTGCTCCTAGCATCACGTGCTGGAGATTCAAGGAGGTGTTTTCTCAATGTGCCAGCAGTTGCTACAATCTGACTCGCATCAAAGAACTGAGCCATATTTCAGAAGAAAGACATTTGATTAGCATCCATTAACTGCGTGTGAAATTCAGTCTTAATGCGTGAAAGTGTAAAATGATATGCTCGTTTTACAGTTACTGTTGCAATCTAAACCAGCTCTGAGTCAGAAACTGGCTTAATATGAGGAAAATCTTAAACTGAAGCATCAAAAGAAGCGTATGTATCCATAAAGGCATCAGAGCAGGAGGTTGTTTGCAGATCTTTGTAAAATGTTTGAATAGTAAGCGGTTTTTGGACTTTGAACTTCACTTTGGTCTTCACAGAGAGCATTGAGCACATACATTAGCAGACACCACACTGCCTTTGTAGCTTCAGCTGTTTACACAGTTGAGTCACTGTGTGTACATTAAAAGGAATCGCAACCTGAGACTGTTACACTCTGCCATTTGTCCTGCTCATGTTATAGCTGCATAGTCTGTCTGCCCTGTTATCTTCACTTTCCTCTAATCTTGATTGAATTATTTTTATTCTTCATTTCTTCCTTTCCATCTTTTCCTTTCCTTTCCTTTCCTTTCCTCATTTAATCCATTTAATTTCTTTCTCTTAATGTTTCCTCTTCCTTCCTTCGCTCCTTCCTTCCTTCCTTCCTTCCTTCCTTCCTTCCTTCCTTCCTTCCTTTCTTTCTTGCTTGCTTGCTTTCGATCTTTCCTTCATTTCTTAATTTCAGTCCTGTATTTGTTTCTTTCTTTTGTTCCTTCCTTCCATTTATTTCCTATGTTCTCCTGGATTTCCTTTGTTTCCTTTCTCCAATCTTTCCTTTCCTCCACTTTCATTTCCTTTCCCCTCCTCATTTCATCCTTTCCTTCCTTCTTTGATTTTTCTTTTCTTTCTGTTGTTGTTGATTCTCATTTACTTCCTTCTTTCACCCTTCCTTTCCTCACTTTATATGTAAAGTGTACTTGCCCCCAGTGCTGTGTTAGAAGGCAACTTTTGAGGCCAACATTCAGGTTAATGTTCATCGGAGTGTTCAATTTAAAGGCTACACCAAATGGCTCATGTCCGTTTGACTGAGGAGGAGTGAGGAATTAGAAATCTGACAGGCCGCCTCCCTCGTTAAGGTATCCGGTCGTTTCCATGCAGAGCACATCCAAGAATTCACTTCCTCTCTGTCTTTCACTGCGGTCTCGGTTGGGGACGGGAGGAAAGGAGGGGGATCGTGGGATGACTAGCGGCTGAAGCGAGTGTGGGAGCGTCCGCTCTCTGTCTCCGACCTCACAGAGCGCTGCGCACTGAATATTAAACTTCTCCCTCCATTGTACCGATAGCTGTTTATACTACTGTCAGGGAAATGCCAATTTCAGTTATTTTTATGCATTTCATTTTATTCCATACTGACAGATGGAATTTTTAGATTTTTAGTGCCCGTGGCTAGAAGATGTTGTTCAAGGTCAATGCCAAGGAAGTCTTTTAATGGAGCAGAACAGAATAATGGTCTGTTAATTCAGTGTCGGCCCTCATCAAAGCTCCAATAGATAAGCAGAGAATCTGCACTGCGATGGCGTTCTTTATCAGGCTGTCTGGATCAGGCTCTCGCGATTGATTCCAGGGAGAACAGAGCATCTCTGTGTCTGTGGCCCAGCGGAGCTTGTCCTGCGAGTGACTCTGCTCATATTAATCATTTATGTGGTTCCCAGGTGTCTGGCCTGTTAACTGACTTGCAGTGACCACAGGGGAGAACCCTACTGCTTCCCTCCTCTGCACACTTCCATCCTTCAAAACCTCTCTGCTTCTCTTCTCACCTAATCTCAAGGGGCCACTCATGCCAGCTGAGGGTTTACGGCCTCGTTCTCCCACCCTCTGACACGCTCTATCTCTTTCCATCCCTGATTTTGGAAAGATTGCTTCAATTAAGCTGACGGTGGGGTTCCTTAAGCCATTAGCCGTGTTGCTGGAAGCCGTGTGCTGTCTATCTCCGCTCTGCTCCCTGTAGATTGAGGAAGCCACATGCTGCTGTCTGTACACTGTCTGGTTATTCATGTCTCAAGCGCTCATATTAATCACATGGAAACACCAATGTTGTTGTTGTTGTTTTTTTTAATTAGGCTGGATGAGTGTCTGTTCAGGATTTTATTTATATCAGCTCTGGTTTTATTTAGGCATCTTTGCATAGTTCTGCTTTAGAAACAATAATGTGGTGATAGTAATATCAGTGATGAAATCATATGCTAATAATACATGTGTGTATGATTTATTGGGTACAATGCAGAGAATGGATTGGAATATGTTTACTCTCAATACTATTTTTGATCATACTTGATGTTAAAGATTAGCTACTTTTCAAAGCAAATCAGATTTTTCACCTAGTGGCAGTTAAACTAACTCGAAAATTGGAGTCTCTAGGGACAAAAATTGAATTGAGATATTGGGTTCTTCTGACATGAGCCAGTAAATGGCTGGAATACACCATGTGTATGACTTTTATACTCTGAAAAGTTACACTTTGTAAATGGTTACAGAGAAAATCTGGGCATCGCACACTGAATGACTGAGGATCACACACTACTACATTCTGAACACAAGTCATGTTTCAAACTCAAATGAAAAAACTGTGTGTGTGTTCTAAAATTGGCTCAAAATATCCAACATGTTTAATATCCTCCTACTGGAAGAAAAAAATCAGAGTCTGTATCCATCATACACTACACAATTTTCTATGAAATTGGCCAACTCTGACTGCCCAAAATCTGTTTACTAACTCTGACTTTCAGCAACTAGCAACGAATGGACCAGACTGCAAATTGGGACAAAAATCTGGCCAAAAGTCACATACTTTATTCCAGCCCTAAATAGCCACCTAGCAACAACTTGGAATACCATAGCAACCATCTAGCAACATTCTACAGTAGAACCCACTCAGAACATCTTAAGGCTGGAATACACTACACGACTTTTGCCCCGTTTTTCCCCTGCTTTACATTTTGAGTAAGTCGGCGCTAGTTGCTGAAAGTCAAAGCCAGTTGACTGATTTCTGACTCTGATTTTTTAGCTTCAGAATCTAATCCAGTCGGAGGATATCATACATTTAATATTTTCAGCCGATTTTAGAACACATATTGTTAACAATTGTCAACCAAGGTGCACATTTATGCGTGAGTTTGTTGTGATCGGAACGACTTTAAAGTCTGGTAATGTGTTATCCTCAGTCGTTTAGTGTATGATGGCCAGTTTTCTTCAATGACTATTTACAAAGTCAGTAAGTGTATGATGCCAAGTGTTTTAAAATCTTTTAAGATTTTAAAAGTCGTGTAGTGTATTCTAGCCTTTAGCAACTCCCTATGATTGCAATGGCAACTTTTCCTTCAGAAAAGCTACAATTTTATTTTATTCCTTGCTTTCAGTCTTGGTGCAAGTTAAACGCACAGGGACTCGTGCAAAAACATCACTTTCTATTCAGTAAATCTGCCAGAATCTTGAGAGTTGAAGCAGAGGTTATGATCTGTATAGATTAATGAACTTTTGGATGCAAATGTGATTCCCTTCCACATGTAAAATACATTTAATGATGATCAAATTTGTTGTAATTATCAATAGCCCACTCTGGTTTTTATAATTTATGTTTGTGATTAAAGGAAATACTGTAATTAATCTAGTAATGCAGAAATGTCTTTATTTTCTGTGAGGAGCCGCTGATACTTTGACCTTCTCTTTCAATCTGGATTTGCCTGTGATGTGAAACGGGTCTAAGAGCGAGGTTAAAGGGTAACTAGCACGTGTGGGCTGATAAATGTTCGATTTTATGGAATGACAGCCAGATGCAGATGCCCAAATGTGTGTCCTTTGTCCTGAGTTTGAGGGCAGATGTGAGCATCCTGGTGGACAGCACCGTGGAGAGCCCTTGCTGAGAGAGGAGGCATCTGCTGCGCTTTTCAGAGACCACCTCTTGTTCCTCAGCTCCAGTCTCCCTCTCTTTTCAACCCAGGCGGAACTTGTCACCTCTTCACGTCCTCGCTTTCTTCCCCTTTCTCGCCGTGCCATCTCTCACACTGAGGAAACAAACAGACAGATGTCTTATTTTCTACCACCTGCAGAGCTCCACCCACCCACCGGGGTCGATCTTCCTGCTGACCCACGTTCATGCCCACAGTCAGTGACACTGGGGCTTTTCAACTTGGCAAGCGGACATCGATCGGCAACGATTTCCTGTCAGCGATGACTGAGAGGGCTGGAGATTGATCACTCGCAATTGTCTAATTGTGTGGCGTGGGATTGCGCGCATGCTTATTTGTGTTTCCATCCAAGTGAGTGAATGAAACCAAAGAGAAGGGATTTTATAAAGTGCTTGACAACTGTAGACCTCCCACTCCAAACGCTGTGGCTTAGATTCTTCTCATTTGCAATCTGCCAGCAAGGACATTGTGTGTGTCCGGGGGTAGTCCATTGTCTTTCAAATGAAGCTGTCCCCCTTCCAAAACTGGAACAGAAGGTCATGAAAGCTTCCTCCGTCCTACGCTTGAAAAGCTCATTTGTGGGTGGACCTCTTTGTTGACGCAGATTCTGCTGTTTGTGATGCAGGTCCAAAATTCTCAGTACCTCTACGCTGACCTTGTCCTAGACCGCCGTCGTCCTGTATTTGGAGTAATTCATCAATGACGCCTACTCACTCCCTCTGCGTGCTCATTAATATTAAAAATGATGAACTCATGTGGCGAACGTGAGAGTCTTATCTGAACTAAAAACTAGTATTGATTGCGATTCATATGTCGTCAGATTGTAATTCCCTTGTTTAAAGCAATCCATATGCGATAACAGCTGCATGGCTGCTTTGGCAATATATGCTTATTTTCCCCTAGGTTTTGCCCACTCAAAAATCAATCAGGAAAAAATAGATTGTTATTTTCACAGTGAGTGGCGGTGTCTGACTGTTTGTTTGGCTCCTTGCTTAACAACTGGCTTCAAATTGACTTCCCAGCCATTACTCCGGAGTCAATTTGAGTTGATTTGATCTTAATTCATTCAGGATGTGTGCTGGTGCAGCCCCTGGGCTGTTTTGGGGGGTTAGTATTGATTTTTATTGCTAACACTTTTAGTTATTTTATTGTTACGGTGTTCGGTGTGAATTTATTACCAGGTTGGATTGGCAAAAATAGGATGAAGAGTATTAAAACAAAAGGCTGGTTGTGGTGAGCTGCATGGAAGACTGAAGCCCCTTTATGATTACTTCAGCATGGCTTCTCTGGCACTGGATCAAACAACACACAGGACAAATGGGTGAGAAACTATAGTCCACACGGGTGAGAACAGGGCAGTCACACCAGACCTGCTGCTGTAATTCAGCCAAAAATATCTTTATTCTGCTGAGAGAATAAAAATGAGGGTTTATGTTTGACTGATAATGTATTTTGCTTAAGCTTTTTTAGATTGGGGGTTATTTACAATTTAATATTTTGGTGACACTTTAAGTTTCAAGGTGTTACCAAGTATTTATTCATCTTTGTTATCATTAGTTGCACCTGTTCATGTTAGTTCATGATAACTCAGGTGCATTAAATAGTATTAACATGTACATCTTTTTATTTTAATAATGTATCAGTAAAAATGGTTGAAATTGACAACTGAGAATTAAAAAATGTTTAGTGTACTCAAAAATAAAGAAATATATATTTTAAGCCTTTGAGATTTACGCAGTTTAATTTAAACTAAAAATAATCCTTACATATATTATTTGAATAATTGAACAGTCCCTATCAATTATTCAATTAAAATACATGTTGAAACAATACACAACACAATTCATTATTCAGTTCAATTTGATGGAATTTTACTGTTAATTAAATTGCGTAAATCTTAAATAAAAGGCTTTTAATTCTTTTTCAGTGTGGTATTTTTTTCCATTGTTAGTTCATTTAAAATAATATGGCTAACCAAATTAAACCTTATTTCAAAGTGTTACCTTTTGTGTTTTATTTTCCCAGTTTTAAATGTTTTTTTCAAAACAAGCCAATCAAACAGAAGGCTAAATGTGAACAAAACTGTATGCTTGGTTTTATGCATGTCGTATTTTTTTTTCTTCCCACATGCGATTGAACTGTTGTTGTGCACTGACCTATTATAACCAAAAGGGACATTGTAACCGGAACTGTGGTGTGTATTACATTTTTGGTCTACATTGTAAAAAAAAAAAAAAAAATTGAGCCAACTTAAAATTTGAAGGCAACCAGCTTCAGCAGGTTTTTGAGTTCTCTCAACTTATTTTTGTAGGAGATTCTCAACTTTTTGTTGTATAAACTTAAAACAACAAGTTGAGAGAACTCAATATTGCAGATCGTGCAATATTTCCATGTTATTCAGTTTACTTATTCATTAGGGCCTATTATGAATTTTTTATAATTTTACACTGGCACTCAGACTGACCCACTTTTTGTAACCTCGGTTCAGTTGTTTACTCTTCTTCCACTATGCTTTTTTTAAATTATTGATTAAATTAAATTAAATTTGTAATCAATTAATTTCAATTTGCATACTTATAAAAATATGCAGGGTTTGGTTATGTAGCAAACTACTCATTCAGTTTAAAGGCGTCAGTCATTCTCAGTGGGTGTAAACTTGGGTAATAATATTAGGTCTTTTTAGGCCTTGTTTTAGTGTGAGCTAATAGACTCCCTGACTGGAGTGTATATCCATGTAGACTTCTCTCATCGCTGGACCATGGGGTGTCGTCAAGACAACCTCACGCTACAAAGAGCCTTCATAGGCCTTTTCAGAGGCACGAGAGAGAGGGGCTTTTGTGCTGGAGTTGTGGGTGGGAAGTAATATATTCATTTAGTGTGCAAACAGACGAATAAGCATGCTAACTCGGCTCTGTTCTCTATTGCATTTCATATCTGTGAGCCGCAAACATAGGTCCCATTTGTCAGCTAGATGAATTAAGGCTGAAGATGGTCATATAGATTACATATGGACACAGATGCATACTCACACACCCGTACATGAACTCATGTCACAATGAAGCCGACAGCTGAGAGATTAATTACTCTAAAATTGAACTTTATGCACAGTGACTAGAATCCATTTGTAAACTAAAAAAAAACAAACACTGCTGCGCTATGAAAACAATATTATTCTGTCTTTTTGAGCAACCCGACCAGCCACAGACGTGAGTTCGAGACAGTACTATCGTTTTCTCTGACTAATGGCTGAAGATGGAGGAAGTTTCCTGGAAACTTGTTGGACACAATCATTATTTATTTAATTTAATTTTATTTATTTTTTGACTTACAATCATGCCATAACTTATTATAAACAAAATTACAACTTGAGTGCATGCTTCAAAGATCCTCCATGAAAAATATTACTTATATTTACATTTGTTTACCTATGTAAGTATACAAACCATGTCGTGCCAAAGCTGTATGCATTAGAAACAACACTGGACCCCATTGACTTTCATTATATGAACAAAAACACATTTGTCGAAATATCTTCAGTATACAATGTCTTTACTAACTTTCTGGGCCTTGAATGTGTCAGTTGTGTTGCTGTTTATGCACGGTCAGAAAGCTCTTGAATTTCATCAAAACTATCTTAATTTGTGTTCTGAAGATGAACAAAGGTCTTACGGGTTTGGAATGACATGAGGGTGAGCAATTAATGCCTGAATTTTCATTTTTCCATACAGTTTGTTCTGTTATTATTAGAAGCTGTACAGAATTGTGGTCTATAGGAACACAAAAACAAATAAATATAAGGTTAATAGATTATACAGTGATTATTGATTGGCTCTAAAGTGTTTATCCATGTTGATGGTAATGGCTTTAACTATATATGGATGGTCAATATTACGCTGAGGCCTTTGGATTCCTGTTCAGCTGCCATAATCAGTGAGCCATTTATGATGCTGTGCTGCAGGAATGTGATTTCGTACGAGCAGCCGACATAATTCAGGGAAGTGTGAATGTGAGGGCAGAGCTCTTTCATCATACTGCTGCTCAATACTGTTACTACAGGCTAATGCGTACAGTCACTGACACAGCACATGCCCCTGACTCATACAGGACAGCACACAGGAGAGGAGGCAAAATGAAACCGAGCTCAAACCCATGCCTTTTTTTCCCAGTGGGAATTTTAAACAATCTTTTGTACACAGTGACTGCTCATTGTCATTTACATGAAACTCTAATTTGGAAAAGCAAGCGCAGAACGTGGAAACAAGCGCGAAGGGAAAAACAGCTTAAGCATACAAAAAATACAAAATATGAGCAGAAAATATCTGAGAGCAGAAAAAAACTGAGAAATATAACCAAGGAAAATATGATTCTGTGCGCAAGTCAGATAATTTTGTGTTAATATTTAAATTTTGTGCAATATGATTTTAAATGTTTAAAGTTTTGATTCATGCTTATTTTTTTTTTAAATGCGTTATTAATTTGTTGATTCACGCTTATTATTTTTCGATTGTTTGCTATTCTGAAAACTTTTGCAATATATTTTTACTTGCGTTTTTTAATTTTTTCACGCTTGTTATTTTTTTATCCGTGACTGCAATACTTTTGGTGGGAATCTGATCCCATAGAAAAGAGCTACTGTTTTTATCATACTTAAGAAAAAAAAATAATTTATATGATGTAATAATGAGTAAATGATGGGTAAATTCCATTTTTGGATGAATTATCACTTAATATTCAAATGTCCTTGAAGGCATGTTAGAAAACAATGACTTGATTCTCATGACCCTTCCTTGACCTCAGCTTGACAGCATCCTACGACGCCCAACTGAGTCCCTGTCAACTGGGTCACTCAGACACTCTTTCCTTGTTCCATCACTGCACGATTCATCGAAGCAGCACACAGAAAGAATCTGGAGTTTGCTATAAGGGCTCAGAGTGTGTTGAATAATTGAAAAGGCCCCAAACCTCAAGCCCACTTCAGGACTTCCCCTGATAAACACACGTCCTACAGCCACGTGAGCCCTCTTTTCATCTGAATGTAGGATAGGGCTCCAAAAGTGGCTGTTCACCCTCACCTGCAGGTGTGCGGCTCGTCCTCCCCCCCCCCGGTTTTGTTTTTTACTGCTCAGCTGAAGCTGTGGGATTTCTTTTCTAGTCAGTCAGGCAGGACAAAGGCTAGTTTCTCAGAGGGGGGCGGACATCACCCTTCTGAAAAACGTTATGATGGGAAAACCCATGAAAACGTCATGATACGCAGCCATATTCGGAAGCTGCTGGGGCCCTTTAAATGCTCCTCAAACAAAGTGACTTGCATTGTGTTGAAATGATGTTTAACATGTGCCTTGTTAAATGTGATTTATCAGTTCTGAACTCTGACTGACTTCTACGCCGGTCAGCGATGCCTTGCCAAATCCTGAAATGCAGTCGGTTTAATTGTAATTGCATATAATTTCAAGTAATTAATCTTGGCAGATGTCTTCTTTTTCCTCATACTCAATCATTGATTCTGCTTCCTTCCTCTCTGGATCAGCATCCAGTTGTTTTTTGGTGGTCTGTTTGGCAGCTGCTGTCAATTATTGTGGTGCTGCCCAGAAGTCAGTGCTTTGCCACATAAACCAGGATTCAGATCAGCAGTTGTGCTTCTGCATTATTGATCACTTGAGAAGGACATGATCAAAACGACTCCAATTTGCATCTGCTGGCACAAAATGTATGTACTGCACTGCCAATGTCAGGATTAGGGCAACTAAAACTACAACCTGAAACCGGAAATGTTGGGACGTTTTTTAAATTTGAATAAAATGAAAACTAAAAGACTTTCAAATCACATAAACCAAATATTTATTCACAATAGAACATAGATAACATAACAAATGTTTAAACTGAGAAATTTTCCAATTGTATGCACAAAATAAAAATTTTTGTCTGCTACAGGTCTCAAAATAGTTGGGACGGGGACAACAAAAACTGATTTAATTGACAAAAGCACATAACAAAATTACTGAAACTAAATCTAAAATTAAAATGAAAACTAAAAATACAAAAATAAAAGATAATTCAATATATTAATAAATAGTACATAATTTATACACTGGGCTTTAAAGTAACATTGGGATGGGGCGACTTTGATACTGTTACAAAATACTTCAAATTATAAGTATCTGAATTACAGTCAAACACTTTTAAAAGTAGCTAGCTGAATAATAGCTGGTTTAGTTACAGCTGAACTCTATCGTACCCTTTAGTATGGTGTCACACACAGTCGCAATATTTTGGCTAGACATTCGTGTCTTCATTTGCATACTCATGTGGAGAATATTTCTGTCTGAAGTAATCCAGCATTGGGACACACCATTGCATCATAAATTTGATCTTGAGCAAGGGGTTGTGGGCAATATAAGCCATAAAAGCATGCATGGTTGCATACTATGAAAATCCATACTATGACCTGAGACACATTACTCTTAATTTAGCATACTATGCATTTAGCTTGCTATACAATTCATGATATGAATTATATGTTAACATTTATCTCACATGTGGTTTTGTTCTTATGCAGCAGTAGCTTTCTGCAATGTGATGTGGCATTTTTAGGGCATCATAGAGTTTCTGAGCTGGTTTCTGTCAGTACACTGGCACATTGAGCCACAAATACTGAGTTGCTCGCATTGGTTTGTGTGCCAAGTATAATTGTGGGCACAGGCGAGCTTGTGAAAGAGACTTAGAGAAACCACAGCATGACAGCGACGGCGCAGACAGATACAGTGAGTGTGCTGAGAAACAGTAGACTTGGCTGTGCTCGTTTGCTAGTGTCTCCACCCGATCTGCAACTGTGACATAAGTGGTTTTAGGATGGGGATATTTATAGTGCCGAGGGTCCAGCTGTCATGGGAAGTTCATCTGCTTGAAGGAAGTGGGACACTCTGTCAGAACTCTTGGATTGAGGGATTATTTATTTGTTTTTATGGCTGATCCTAACAGACAGGTTGCTGGGAAATCCTAATGTTTTTACAAAAACACCCACAACAGTAGGCCTACTACTTTATGAAGTTTATATGGGCTGCAAGAGCTCATCCTTGTATTTATATATTTTTAATATCTAATAGGATTTAATTGTCAAATCATGATTTGCTACTTGTTAGATAGTGGAAAGGGTTGTTATTTCTGTGGCAATCAAATATATATAAATGATACAAATAATTTGTATAATAATTTAATAAAATATAATAAATCAAAAATTGTGTTTTGCAATTATCAAATCATAAAGGATGTGTTTTAATTAATACATATATGTGGGAAAGTGTTTCAGACTGAAGTGTGCCACTGTGTTCATTTACACATGAGCAGCACATGATCTGGTGTTTTCAGTGTCTCAGAAACAGCCATAAATATTACTATTGTACTTTTACAGTTGTTCTGTAAAATATAATCTTTTGTTGTTACTGTTGTTGTTGCTATACTATTATTATTATGTTTTTCTGTTTTTATATTATAGGGAAATATTATAATAATATTTATTTTTCTAGTTTCGTTTAATTTAGTAATAATAATATTAATAATATATTTATTTATTTATTCATTTTTATAGTCATTAATATATAGGCTATTACATGATTTGAAGCTTCTTTGAAATGCTATCATTAGCATGCTATCATGCTATCATAAATTTTTTCTGTACAAGTAAAGTTCAGTAGAGTTGTCCGTACAGCTAGCCATAGATGGACACATCTGTGACCTTAATTGAATTTGATTATTTTTCCACGCTAATCTATCAATCAAATCAGATAACCCCGCCTTCTAAACACCACCTAAAACAAAACACAATATGGTTGGTCATTTTAGATCAGATTTTTTTAGTTGGGCAGTTCTTAGCTTGTGAAAGCTACAAATTTGGACCGACATCAGTGATAAAGTCCGGCTACTCAAGACTCTGGAAAGGTCAACAATAGCGTCTGGAATACGAGGTATGCCGTGATGCTCCTCTACATTCAAGAGCTCTATTAATAACATGAACATGCCACTGTTTCACCCTCTCACTCTCCCTCATTTCTCTTTCAATTCTCACGCCTTCGTGGAAAAATCAGAAATACAACCAAGGATTGTTTGCAACACCCATTCACCATATTTTACAGACAAATCTCCTTTCGCAGAGAGGCTAACGACATCGGTTTGAGATCTGAAAAGACGTCTCATATGCTCTGAATTATGTTTCAGTCCTGCTGAATGGCCGCATTGTCCCCAGAGATGGATAAATAGCTTTCTTAATCATCCGGAGTGGCAAATTTTCATGTTCATTGTCATGCCCAATGAGGCGTGACAGCGTAACATTCTGTTAGAGGCCATAAAAATGTGGGGTCACTGCCAACCCCTCCCAGAGAGACAGAGGGGTCAGTCTCCTCTCTGCGCTGATGTGTGAGCCGTGCCTCACGGCCTGACGTTACCCCTCCGGTCCCGGCATCTATCTGTGCCCCTGGGAACGCTTCCAAACAATACACTCCCTTTATCCCGGGGACGATTCAGAGGGGCCAGCTCAGAGTTTTATCCTTTAATACAGGGTGAAGTGCTTGTCATTTTTGTGGAATCCTTGCTCTCTCACTCTTTCAGTCCCCCCCCCTTCTCTATGACTGGTCTGTGAAGAGGAGACTCTGCATTGTTTTGGCCTTAACTGTCATTGGTGTTAAACCAACACCACCTGCATGTCTATTCTAGTGAAGATTTAAAAGCAGTCAGCCTAACGAGCCTCTATTATTCAGGTTGCTGTTCGCTAACTGTGGAGGTTGAGCTCTTTTTGAGACCTTTTGTCTGTGCTGCTTTTCAGGGTACAACCTAATGTTGAGGGGGGTTTTCTAAATGCTTAACAGGACCTCTTGGAACACATCTCCAAAATCTGGTAATAGTTCAGCTTGGGGCACTTTTGTTTGTTTGGTTTGGTTAATAGCAGTTCTATTGGGGTTAAGTCATTCTCTGTTAACTTGGGTGAAATTTAGTGAATTAATTGGACGTCGGTATGTCTTTATTAGGTTCCTGTGATTTCTGTGATGTGGAAAAAGCGGACGGAAACATGGAATCCAGTCATAAAAATGGAATTTACTGTATAATGCTGCCACCTCAATGTATGAGTGCATGAACACATTAACATAGTCTCTAGAACTTCCCTGAGAGTCCCTTCAGGAGCATTTTACTATTTCTTTTGAGCAGATCTACCATCATATCATATACAAAAAGAAACTGAAAGGTCTTCACATCGACCCGTCAACATAAAAGTTTGGTTTAACTTGAAGAAAATGTGACAGAAATATATTACTTAATGTAATGGTAGTACTACTACTACTAAAATGATTATTAAAACATTATTTTTTACAGAACATTTATCAGAAAATTATTTACCAGAACAAAACATTTACTAAAAAAATGTAAATACATAACACAGCATTTCTGAAGAAAAAAATAAATAATAATAATATTTTTATATAAAATCAATTAATTAGAGATGCTTTTGATTTATTAAAATGTAATAAAACCCTTCAAATGGAATCCAGAAAATTGATGGAAAACACAGAATCTGGTAAAAAATTTAACTGAATTTGAGGGGAAAAAAATTTCATAGGACCTTAAAAATGTTATTCTTGTTAAACTTTTAATAAATTGCGGCTAAATTGTGTAAGTTTCATTAGTAGGCTTTCATTATTAATTAGATATGCTTAATGCTTAATTTAACCATTAAAAAAAAAAAAAAAACGAATCCAGAAAAATTAAATGGAAAAAAATGGAATTTGGAAAAAAATAATAATAAATAGAATGGATTTTGGGAAAAAATCAAATGAATTTCATAGGGCCCTACTTTATATAGGGCTTGGCAAAAGCACACAGTCGGTTAGCTTTAGCATGATGTTGCTAACAAGCCTGTCATTAGTTGCCAACTTTAGTCGTTTAGTTGTTGCAGACTATTTTGGTGCTTGAAACCTTGTCTTGCAAGTTTGACACTTAACGAAATACTTTCTACAAATTATGTTTAAATGCTGCTATGTGTTTCACATTTGGCACATGAGCTGACTCAGGTCAGGTCGTATCAGTGAGCTAGAAACATTCTACATTAGGGTGGTCTTCTCTCTGGGTGGCCACCATGCTGAGGTCACATGACCAACTGAATACTTTTCACTTCTCATCACTCTTGTGTGCCCTTATTTCTTAGTGAATCAAAACATAGAGCGTGACCTATAGAATCTGATTCCTTAACTAGTAACTCTTATGATCCGATTCTTTTTAGTGGATCATAAACATACTGCATGCGCTTAAATACCTGGCTCATAAGAGTGATCAGGAATCAGACTTACCAAGCAAATGAATTTCATGAGCTGGTTGTTTTTAGTAAATCATAAGCATACAGCACGGTCACTAAAATAACTGGCTTTTAAGAGTCTTTTCATTTGATTGAGAATAAGACATGCCAAATAAATGACTCTTATAAGCCATTTCTTTTCAG
This sequence comes from Barbus barbus, assembly GCF_936440315.1. Lineage (NCBI taxonomy): Eukaryota > Metazoa > Chordata > Actinopteri > Cypriniformes > Cyprinidae > Barbus > Barbus barbus. The sequence goes on from NC_136719.1 coordinate 8,864,381, forward strand.
TAAATACATGCAGTGCTATTACTAAAAAGAGCCTGCTCATAAACTACAGTCTTTTGCTCAGGAATCAGACTTGCCAAGAGAATAACTCTTATTAGCCAGTTCATTTTAGTGAATCAAAAACATCAATGAAATCAGTGGTCCAGTCAATAATAAGAACCTGCTCATAATAGTCCTTTGATCAAGAATTAGAATTTGCTAAACAAATCACTCATATGAGCCATTTCTTTTTAGTGAATAAAAACCTACAGAATGGCCACTAAAATAACCTGTGATCCTACTGATCAGGAATCAGACTTAAAGGGTAAGTTCACCCTAAATTTCTGTCATTAATTACTCACCCTCATGTCAGTTAAAACCTGTAAGACCTTTGTTCATCTTCATAACACAAATTAAGATGTTTTTGATGAAATCTGAGAGTTTTCTGACCCTCCATAGACAGCAACATAACTACCACGTTCAAGGCCCAGAAAGTTAGTAAGGACATCGTTAAAATAGTCCATTTGACATCAGTGGCTCTACCTAAATGTTATGAAGCTACAAGAATACTTCTTGTGCACAAAGAAAACAAAAATAACTTTATTCAACAATTTCTTCTCTTCTGTGTCAGTCGCCGCCACAAATGCACAATGTCACATTCAATATTGAAATTATCCCAGTATTTCTGTTGTTTAAATTCAAAAGAATCGTTAATGGAACCATTATAGGGTTAGAATCTTTAAAAGGAATCTGAACCAGAATTGTTTGATTCCTTTTGATTCAACCCCCACTTTTATCTTAAAATCATTCAGTATAGAAAATACAGTTTCAAAGTTGGTAGATTATACTCCAGATTTCCTGCATAGTCATTACTGGTTAATCATTTATCACACAGATCAATTTTTAGCAGGAAATGGCCAAGCCAAAAAGAGGTAACTGAGCAACGCCAACATGTCATATTTAATAAGACCCTAAAATCATCTTATTCATTTACCTGCAGTAAGTTTCGTGTGTGTCCCTATACTGTGCATTTAAACTGTGCCCAATTATTCCATGCTGACTTGAAGAAAGAGTTCAGTAGTGGACGGGTGAATGTGGAAAATTAACAAAAGGTGCTCCACTTCAGGGGTGATGCTGAGCCATAACACACGTAATCAAATCACATTATTTCACTTTTTAACTTATTGATTGTTTAGGTCAGCTTGAATTGCCTCAAGAAAGCGGAGACTACTACCCTATAATGGCTTCTTATTAATCACATCTAATTCATATAAAACATCATCGACAGTTTGCCTCCTCAGAGTACAGGATCTCTGCCAATCTGCTACTGCAGAGCAATGCATTAGAGCTTCGATGGTGACTTAGGGCCTATATCATCCAATTTCCTGTCAGGGAAGGATTGCTCAGCTCAACAGCTGTGTCTCCCATGAGCCACAATGGCATTAAGCCTCCTCTCTTCAGACTGCTCAATGCCGCCCTGTGTAAGAGCTAATCGGCATGTTTTTCTACCCTCACAGACTGTCTCCACAGGCATGTGCTATGCCACTGGATAACCAAGAGGACAGCAGCCTCCCGAACATTATATGTCTGACAAATGGTATGTGTGCTATTTTCCCATTGTATTTCTTAAATATGGGTGTTTTTACAGGCCTTGTCTAAAGATTGATACCCTGGGTAAAAGTGGTAATTCATTTATGTAGTAAACCACTTTGTTATACAGTAGTCAACAATTGAAGTGGACCGAAACCTGTCATCAAAGTTGTCCTAAAACCAAAAAAACACAATGCGTTCTTGTCTTAGGACAGCTTTGATTAACTTTTTTGATCCACTTCAAATGACTACTGTATATAAGTATCCACTAGTAAATGCATGGTGTTATTATGTTGCTGTACATATAACATGGTGATACTGTGGTATTCTTTTAAGTACCTTATTAGTGTTATTTGGGCCATTGAGGTTAACCGATCAATTTTGCTGATTAATCGGCACCCATAACAAATTGCTGGAGAAGTAGAACATTAACTAACACATTTTTTAATTTGACAGTTGTATCACTTAATATTAGTTAATGCACAATGGACTAACATGAATTATCAAAGTATAATTACTATATCAATATTTAATATTTATATATTTCACCTAAAAGTACAGTTTGTTTTCATGGTTCAGTCCTTTTTTATTTTGCAATAAAGTGCAGCACTATTTTTCTATTATGTTGGCTTTCATTCAGTATCCAAAAACTATTGGTTGATTAATTGGTTATTGGTAAGTGTGGTCCAACCTAGTTATTGGTAAAAATCCACTATTGACCTCTAGTACTTTGGTATATATCAAAATGCCATAGTATTTCCTTTTTTTTTTTTTTTTTATATATATTTTTTTTCTTATATTATTTTATTTACTATATTCCTTTCTACAGGGACATATTCTTTGGTTTTGCACATGACAGGCCCTGTCTAATATAACTAAAAAAAACCTTGAAAATTATTCTTAATTTTAACATGTCTTTGATTAGCTGTACTGTGTTTGGCTCTGTTCTGTGAGCTAATACTGACTCATGTCACATGCGATCAGTGTTTTTGCAGTGCAGTGTGGGATGGCCCTCATCTTGACCCTGCTACAGTCCCTCATCCTGGGTGTTCTGGGGGTCCACAGCAGCTACCCTCGCTTCTCCTCCAACGACACGATCTTCCAGCACCTGGCATTGCACCCTGACCCCAGCATAGGAACGGTCTATGTGGGGGCCCGGGACCATCTGTTCCAGCTTGCTGGCCTTGATGGCCTCCGTCTTGAAGTGGATGAGAGAACCGGCCCCGTGAGAGACAGCAAGGACTGTCTGCCTCCGGTTACCCTGGAGAACTGCCCTCAGGCTGGGCTCGTTAACAATCACAACAAGCTTCTGCTAGTGGATCCATATTCCCTCCAGCTCATCACCTGTGGCAGCGTACACCAGGGCACCTGCCAGAAACGCAGCCTAGCCAATGTGAATGAAGTCCTCTTCTCTGCCGAGAGACCTGTTGATACACAATATGTGGCGGCAAATGACCCTACGGCATCAACGGTTGGGCTCGTGGTGCAACCACAAGACAAGGATCCTGTTCTTTATGTGGGACGAGGCTACACCAGCAGTCACCCACCGGTCTCCACTCGCCAACTTTCAACAGAGCCGGTGTTTTCCTATGAGGAAACCGCTAAGCTCGCTGTAGCCGGGCGCCTCTCAGAGTACGATCACAATTTTGTTGCAACCTTTGCGCGACGGAATCACGTCTACTTTTTGTTCTATAGGCGCGACCTGAAAGCTACATCAAGGGAATATCGTACGTACGTGGCACGGGTGTGTTTGGACGATCAGGCTTATTACTCCTACGTTGAGGTACCGCTAATGTGTCGCTTGGGCTCAACAGGAAGGAACTACAATTTCCTCCAGGGGGCGCAGGTGGGCTGTGAAGAATCTGGAGACTCGCAGGTTTTGATGGGAGTTTTTTCTACGGCGGTTAGTGCTGCTAATGGACCCGGTGAAGAATCTGCATTGTGTGTGTACTCTCTGGATGAAGTGGACCGCGGTATTGATGCTACACGAGATCTGTGCTACACGCAATATGGAGTGAAAGATGGCTACAAGGTGGCATACATTGAGTATGATGTTAAATCCAACTGTGCCAACCTGCCTACAGTGAGTAAATGGATGGAGTAAATTTTAAATATTATTTTAAAGTTCACCCAAAAATGAAAATTCTGTCATGAAGTACTCACCCTCATGTCGTTCCAAACCTGTTAGACCTTCATTTATCTTCAGAACACAAATTAAGTTTGTTTTCTTTCCCTGCATAGACAGCAACGCAACTGACACGTTCAAGGCCCAGAAACATGGTAAGGACATTGTTAAAATAGTTCATGTGACATCAGTGGTTCAACCTTAATTTTATGAAGCTACAAGAATACTTTTTGTGCACAAAGAAAACAAAACTAATGACTTTATTCAACAATTTCTTCTCTTGCATGTCAGTCTCTGCTGCACATCTTGAGAGTAACACGGTACATGCGTAATGATGCTGCTGACGCAGGAGCCAGCGTTCTGACGTAGAAACCGGATGTTGTTTACAATCAGAGGAATACACACGCATGCGTCGAAGACTGACATGGAAGAGAACAAATTGTTGAATAAAGTCGTTATTTTTGTTTTCTTTGCCCACAAAAAGTATTCTCGTAGCTTTATAAAATTACGGTTGAACCACTGATGTCAAATGGACTATTTTAATGATGTCCTTACTACCTTTCTGGGCCTTGAACGTGTCAGTTGCATTGCTGTCTATGCAGGGTCAGAAAGCTCTCAGATTTAATAAAAAATATCTTAACTTGTGTTCTGAAGATGAACAACGGTCTTATGGGTTTGAAACGACAAGAGGGTGAGCAATTAATGACAGAATTTTCATTTTTGGGTAAACTATCATTTAATGATGTATCCTTTAAACCAGGGGTTCTCAACCCTGGTCCTGGAGGGCCACTCTCCTGCAGAGTTTTGCTCCAAACTTGATCAAACTCACCTGCCTGTAGCTTACTAGTAATCCTGAAAAGCTTAATTAGCTGGTTCAGGTGTGTTTGATTAGGGTTGGAGCTAAAATCTGCAGGACAGTGGCCCTCGAGGACCAGGGTTGAGAAAGCCTGCTTTAAACTGTTCCATGTTAATGGAAATTTTTTCAGCATGAAATGAAAATTCATGCTATCTATTTTTTAAATGCAAGTTATAGATCTTATTGTAAAAGATTCATGCATTTATATGTTTCATTTAAAAAAACAAAACAATTTTGACCTGGTAATGTTTAATCAAAATAACCTGGTGATGTGTGCAGGACTCTATCAGTTAATCATTTAGATTGCTTAAACACAGACTTTGCAGGCTCACCTTCATCTGCATTCATTTTTGAGTTCACACTCCCAAATCTCAACATCCAGTCAACAACCAACGCAAGTCCCACTGTTTTCCAGATTTTTTTTTTACTTGCATTTATATCACAATACAAGTGAAAATATGTTTCACTACTTCCATTTCATCACTACTTTAATATAAAATCATTTTTACATTTTAAAAAATAAATCTTTTGATGTTTATTTTGTGAAACAGATTTCTATCAATTTCTCATTTCAAACACTGAACAGTTTTGGCCGCTAATACTTTTTTTCATTAATTTTTTTAATTAGTGTACTTGGTTGTACTTGGAGACAACAGGGTCATATAAGTGCTTAAGATGAAATATGACATGATATATATGAAGAAAACAAGAAAAGTCGATGTAAATATAATTTCACTTTTTTAGGATATATAAAATGTTAGTTTGGATTGGGAATAGAGGTGGGCAATATGATCAAAATCATATTTATTAATATGAGTTATTTTATTTTTTATTACATTATAACATTGGATATCACAGTACAGTTATGTATATTTTATTTTATCTTTGTTATTAAAAAAAATTCAAAATCATACCACCCATCCCTAGTCATGAAATTAGTTTTAGCAAGACAAAGGAGTCAGGAATTTTATGTTATTCCAAAATGTAATTTCCAACACATATAACACTATATGTTATGTAAGATATGGTAGAGATTACAGACACAATTTTCAAAAATCAATAAATAGAAAAGACAAAAATGACAGAATTCTTCTGTGATGTGATGCTTTTAGACATTGTTAGTATAAACTGTATATATGGCTCTGTTATATGTTGTTAGGCAAAAATTGTAATCCAGTGATAAAAGTGGTCTGCGCCTGGGCATAAATAAGAGGGTTAGAAAAAAGAGGTCAAAAGTTTTTATTGATGCTAGAAATGTATTTGTTTTGTCACAATTGATAATGACAGTCTTTTACAGGAGTATTTGATAGATGCTGTTCACTTATACACTGTCTTCACATTGAAACCCTATACTTATAAATTATCCATATAATTAGGTTTTGAGGTCAACCGTTTACACATAATCATCATAGTAGTTTAACTTTGTTTGAAAAGCATGGGAAAATTGGGGAAAGGATGCCCACAACGTAACTCTAGGGAACTGGGCCGCATCATTTTCCTCCAACAGTGTATTTAAACTAACATTTATCCTAATTTAGATGCATTGCTCATCATTAATTCTCAGGCAAATTGCTTTAGCTCATACGATTCTGCCTGCCATGATCTGAGTGAATTATGTTTTGACTCTTTGATGAGCATAAGACAGGCCTACCTAGCATTAGTCCTAACAAGATCTTAAGACAAATCAAAGAACTCAAGGATGCGCGCTCACAGGCAAACAACCTCCTCATGACCTCCATATATTTGCCTATTCAGCATCCAGAACCCGGCCTGCTCAGTCCTAAACAGGGTTATTCGGATCAATAAACCCCCAAGCTTAAACTACTAATGATGCCTGCTAGAAAAGAGGGTAGGAAGGAGAAATACAAGTTTGAGGAGGGTTAGATGTCTAGAAGACCTATCGAAAGGAGAGAATTGCCTTTTGAAGGGATAGTTTAGCTAAAAATGCAAATTCTGTCATCATTTACTCAACAATATGGTATATAAACCCATATGACTTTATTCCTTTTGTAGAATGCTAAAGGAGATATTCAGCATAATGTTCATGCTGCTCTTTTAAATAAAATGAAAGTGAATTGGGATGAATGCTCATTCTCCTGAAATAAAATGAGATGTTTTTTTTACCAGATTCTTAAAGTAGTACAATAGCTTTATTGTTATTGTGGCAACTTCATTTTTGATTTTGCTAAAATAATTATGTACTGTAAATATGACTTAGGACATTAAACATATGGCACAAGTCAAAGTACAAAGTACATTTATGATGCTTTATGGTGCTTTTTTGTCTGTATTGGAGCTTGGAGCTCCACTTTCATTGAATGAAAACGAACAGCTTGAACATTCTTCAAAACATCTTCTATGTTCCACCGAAGAAAGAAAGTCATATGGGTTTTTTCAGCTTGAGGTTGAATAAGTGATGACAGAAGTTTTGCGTGAACAATCCCTTTAAGTAGGATGTTACAGATCCACAGACAAACACATCCACCCAAATACAACATTCTTTGTGTTTCTTGCAAATCCTCAAACACTGAAACACGTTTTCCTGATCCCCATATGTTCTTTAGTCTGCTACACAAACAGATCACTTCTGATAATGACGGAACATGGCATGACATGCCAGCTAGATTTGATCAAAGACCGCTGGAGCAGATTTGATAGCGTTAGTCTCAAAGAAAGGAGCAGCCTTGCCATCCTAGTGTGAGACCAAGATAATCTTCATCTAATCTGGCTTTCTCAACTAAGAGGATTGACAGCCTTGAGGCTATAGACTGAGAACTAAACCACTATGGTACAAAAAAACTGAGATTTGCAGAGTTTATTATTATACAGCATGAAACTGGATTATTTCACAATGGTTTTGCCAAAACCAAAGCCATGAAAACTTGTTTTTATCTCCCACAGAACACCCTGAACGCTTATCCCTGTGGCTCGGACCACACCCCGAGTCCAATGGCGAGCCAGGAGCCGGTTGAAGCTAAAGTCGTATGGGACAGCCCATCCGCCCGTCTCACTGCTGTCACCGTTAGTGTAAAGGAGGGGCATACTATTGTTTTCTTGGGTGACTCCAAAGGAAATTTGCATAAGGTATGTGACATGAAAATTAGCCGTTTGACTGGTCATATCTAAAACAATTTATTTATGATTTATAGTAAACCACTAGGGAAATATTAGTCCACTTAATGTGGTAATATTATCTGTCTACTTAAGCAGATGGAAAGAGATTTTGCCTGCAGGGTGAATGTGTCATATCCCAACAGTGCTAAAACAGCATACCTAAGGCTTTCTGTGTTTCTCAGTCGGAGCGCAGAGCAGTCTTCACCACAAACCACGCTATATGAAACACTGTATTTGCAGGGATAGTGATTGCTCAGAGACCACCAGAGACTCAGTTTGACACCGCTTGTAAATTCAAAGGGCTCGTGAGCTGAAATTTAAACACAGGCCAAGTTGCGTCTAGGCCTTGCACTGACTGGATTTGCATGCCGCAATGGGCAAAGGTTAAACCGTAGTGTTTGGTTAAATCTGAACGACATTGCCTGACCCAAGCCTCCCTTTGACAGCATCCACTGTTCTCTGCTGTTTTGACACATTTTGGCAAGTCAGTGTCATTGTTCACAAGCATGTGTGACATTTTCACAGTGGAAGACATGTGATGCATTAAATATGCATAAGGATCTAAAGTTTGGCTATTTAATATATTTAGTTTTATTAAATGTAATTATAGATCAACATATGTATTATGTATTGTTATATAAATAGATAGTATATTTTATATAAATATATGTAGGCAGGGAGATTTGAAATGTGACAATAAAACCGTTCACACAATATAAATATTAATATATATTAATTTCACTTAACTCACACACACACATGTGTGAAGTTTATTTTTAATGAATAAATATTTAGCAATATTAAAACGTTTATTGTAATGTAGAAAAGTGTATTATAAATAACACGCATACATATATTGTTATTCGTATAAAATCATATAAATGTATGTATAAAAATACAAATCTCACATCTGTCATCTGTTTTTGCATGAAAAACAGCAGCTAACACATGCTGCTAGATACGGGTGCGCAACAGCATAAGTAAATATGTGTGATTAAATTATGACAGAAGTTTCATTTTTGGGTGAACCAGCCCTTTAACACAGATGAAAGATCGTCTTAGTTGAAATGCACTGAAAAAAGCTAACTGGTGAATCACATTTGTATTTTCCCTCACAAACACACATGCAGGAACACCTCCTCTAACCCTACATCTACACTGCTATTCAGTCTTTCATGATACGATAATGTTGCAATGCATGATTCCCCCCGCAGTAGACCGTGGCCGACAGTTTGTCAATGTAAATTTAGTTAAAACGCAAACCTGAATGGGTGGAGTGTGTGAGCAGCTCGCGGTGTAAGGTGTCTGAGACTCTTAAGCAGGATACCTGCTCTTCTGATGGGATTCTCACTATTCTAATCTGGTTTGCTGAAATCGACCCCAGTCGTGATAGAATTCAAGAGGCATTATGCACCTCTCTCAGATCCTTGTACGTCATTTTCCTTTAATGAGACTTTGAAGGGCTCTAGTGCTGAACCATTTCAGCAGACACTTTCAGCACTTTTAGTTAGACCTGTCCACATCCAGCTCTCCTCGTATCTCTAAGGTGTCCTGTTGCAACTGATGTAGTTTTATAAGCCTAAATGTTCAATTAAACCTTGAGGAAGTTCTTAGGAGCCGTTGTCAGGTTACTTATTGAAACTTTTATTTATTTATTTATCTCATGTTAGGTGTTCCTGGGTAACTCAGGAGAGGTGAAGAAGTACTCCACCCTTCTCATCCAACCTGGTTTGGCCATCAACAGTGACTTACTGCTGGATTCCACCCATAGACACGTCTACATCATGACCAGCCATTCTGTGAGTTCAAACATCATTAGTACACTACCAGTCAAAAATAATAATAATAATAATTACTTTTTTTTTTTTTTAAGTAGCTTATGCTCACCAAGGCTGTATTTATTAGATATTGTGAATTTAAATTGTGGTAATAGTTCATAATATCAAATAATTGCAAAATTGATGCAACCTATTAATAATTAATAATTGAGCAGTAAATCAGCATATTAGAATGATTTCTGAAGGATCATGTGACACTGAAGACTGGAGTAATGATGCTATAAATTACATTTATTTCAAATAATATTTCATAACATTGTATTTTTTGTTAAATAAATGCAGCCCTAGTGAGAATGATAGATGTCTTTCAAAAACATTTTAAAAAATAATTCGTAATTATTCCAAACTTGTGACTGATAATATAGGTCTTGTAGTTGGCCAGTAGCATGACATTTTTATTTTTATTCATTTTTTATTTGCATATTTTATCTGCTGTAACTGGTAATCACCTTTTAGGTTTTTTTTTGTTTTGTTTGTTTTGGTTTTTTTGCCATTGTTCTGATGTATCGCAAGTATAAATGTAATTATATAAACTGTAAAACTATATTTGTAGTAATTATTGGATAATTATGTTTAAAAATCATTTTAGTTTTGCCTGATTTTTGAAAATGTTGTTTAAATAAAAGCAAAAAAACTAGTTTGACCAATAGCGTGCAGGTATTGTACATAATCGTCCAATCGTGGTATACGAAAAAGTGGGATCTACAGTGAACGGTCAAAGCAATTTAATACTTACATATAATGTAGAAGGACTGTAGAGAACATGTCAATAGGAAAACAATGCCAAAACCTTTGGAATTTGGAAAAAGAGGACTGTGGAAATGACCCGAGCAGTCACAAGGAAGATCAACATCAAAGGAGTGAAGTTGGAGTCCAAAAGGTTGTTTATTTCTAACAGATGTGCAAAAAAATATGTTGAAGAGCTTAAAACACAGATTGCTGACAAAAACAAAGTCCAAAACTAGAACTTCTAAGTACTTCAAACAGCACTAACTCCCCTCCACAACACTGAGGCTGGAGTTTTCTATGCTTGCACAGCATCTCAATCTTGATAACGAGCTCTTATCCTATTCACCTCCCCCTTACTACTAGTGACGCACATCTTAAATACACATCTTTCCCACTTTACTAATTGGAACATACTATGTTTTTTTATAAAGTAAACAATATATGATTTACACGTGAAAATAAGTAACGAGTGAAATAAATACGAATAATAACAAGAAAAAGAGGACGGATAAATCAAAGCATAATTGGGCATACATTTCCATAAATTAGCTCAAATTCCCCTCAAGTTTGCACTTATTGCCGCACTCAGCTAGAACAGGAAATACATTATAACAATACACCAGAAACAGAACACAGTAAAACAGTGATGGAAGACAACTTTAAGGTCTCTCTATCACAAGGACGTATGGTCACTCATAATAACATACTGCAAAATTTCCACTCACAATGGGCACAACAATGTGGAAAAGTGCAGATTTGATATGGGTCACGATCACATTCACCCATATGCCTGGAGTGGAAACCCTGGGTCATCTCTGTGTCCGTGTGTGATGTGTGAATAAGTGATTTCTCCTGCTGTGCCATGTGGTCAGGTGGAGAAGAGGCCTGTGGCAGAGTGTGACAAGCACACTGATTGCACTTCCTGTCTGGCAGTGAAGGACCCATACTGCGGTTGGTGTGTTCTTGACGGCCGGTGAGTTTCATCTTGTAATTCCTGCTTTGGACTGCAATTTTCAGTTTATTTTAGGATTGTTTGTCTCTGTCTGTCAGTTATCTTACTCATCCTCCTGTCTGGTCTGTTTTTCTCCTCGCTCCTCCAGGTGTGGGATGCGTTCAGACTGTCGGCTGGGCTCGGTCGAAGGTCACTGGCTGTGGAGTTTTGATGAGCAGCAGCAGTGCTTGAGAGTGGAGTCACTGAGCCAATATAACGCCAGCCTTGGACAACAGAAACAGGTATAAAATCATTCAGTCTGAAATTGTGATAAAGTGGGAAATTTAGAGCACCATCAAAATTCAGTCCTACTTCAACCATAAAGCCTAAATGGAAACCCTGCAATATTTCAATTAATATCTTTCATAGACTTGCGTTCTAAAGTTTGGGGTTGTTGTTTTTTTGTCTCATATTATTGCATGTATTTGATCAAAAATCAGTTAAAACAGTAATATTGTGTAATGTTATTGCAATTTAAAATAGCTGCGTTCTATTGTAATTTATGTTAAAATGTAATTTATTCCTATGATGTCAAAGCTGAATTTTCAGCATCGTCACTCTAGTCTTTAGTGTCACATGATTCTTCAGAAACCATGAAAATATGCTGATTTACTGCTCAAGAAACATTTGTTATTATTATCAATGTTGAAAACAGTTCTGCTTAATATTTTTGTTGGAAATTGTGATACCTTTTTTTAGGATTCTTTAATGAGTAGAAAGTTCAAAAGAACAGCATTTATTTGAAATGGCAATCTTTTGTAAAATTATAAATGTCTGTATTGTCACTTTTGATCAAATTGCTGCATTATTGTGAAATAATTAACTGACCCTTGTGTTGTTCCAAACCTGTATTCGTTTGTTTATTTTTCTGAACATAAAATAATTTATTTTGAAGATTGTTGGTAATTAAACAGTTTTGGTTCCCATTGACTTCCATTGTATTTTTTTGTCCATACAAAAAAAAGACAAAATATATATCCAGAGCTATAAATGGTCAAATTAAACAATAGTTTATTTGTGTTTTCAGTTACTAATTAGTCTCTAAGCTAGCAGACTCTGCCACAGCACTCACTAATGGGATAATTCACACATTATCTTGTCTCATTTTTTATGTTTAAAAGCTTTTTCCCAATCACTGTCATTTTCATTTAACTCTTCCTTAGGGGGTGCTTTTCTAATGAATTAATCAAATCTATAAAGCTTATTGAAACACAAACTTTTTTTGAGTTACTGGATAATGATTGCAAGATTATAACCATGGTTAATATGTTTCTTTTGTGTGTGTGTGTGTGTGTGTGTGTGTGTGTGTTTAGATTGCTGTGAATGTCCCGGGTTTGCCCAGTCTGTCAGAGGGTGACAAGTACTCATGTTTCTTTGCATACACTGAAACAGCTGCTTTGGTCCAGGGCGCCACAGTCACCTGTGCTACTCCTGAGGCCCACAGACTTCCACCGGTACCACAGGGAGAGGGTAAGACAACCCACACGCTAATGATGTTTGAATCTTTTTCTGTGAAACGACTTAAAACTGGCCTTAAAGGTGGGGTATGTATTTTTTCAGAAACGCTTTAGCAAACTGAGTCGGGTCCAGTACCAAAACAAATTTTAGCCAATCAGCAGTAAGGGGCGTGTCTACTCATGATGCGAGGAGAGAGCGCTCATCGTTGCACATAACGGACAGAAAGATAGAGATGGCGGATAAAAACAAAAGAGGAAAACATCGGCGGTCGGTCTACACTGGAAGCGACCGTTGAAAATGTGAAATTTGTGTCAATACGTCATAAATAGAACTCGGCAGCAGTTTACTGTCAGGGATTTGTCGTGTCGCGAAGCCACATCCCGTGTAGACAGCATCACTGATTATAATGAGTTCTATAGTTCTTCCACTCACACTCCAGTGTAGACACGGTGTTAAGATAACGCAAGAAGTAGGACCCATGTAAATATCGGATCAGCTTTCCAGCGCTGGAGAGAACTCAAGGAGCGGGAAGGCCTGCGATCGCACGCCAAGGTTGCTTTGTTTCTTCACGAGAGGTGAGTAACATTGGTTTTGCTTTGTTTCACAGAACTAATCTTAGCCATAAGTGTGTGTGGGAGGAGCTATCAAAATAGGGGCGAGACCCTTTTGGGGTTGGGGCATGTTTGTTTTGGTGATTTCAAATGTCAACATTGGCTACCAGAAATTACTTACCCCACCTTTAAGGAACTGGTTTACATCTGTAAGAGACTGTTTGTGATGTGTGTTTACCCATTTTTGAGTGAGGAAATCTTTTTCACATGATTGTCAATGTGACATTTTCTCACCGTTTAGAGTGATTACCATTCAAAAGGTTTGGGGTCAATAATATTTAAAAATAAATAAATAAATAATAATAAAAATAATAGTGCTTTAATTCTTCGAAAAGTGACTGTAAAGACATTTATAATTTTACAAAGAAATGTCTGCTTCAAATGCTATTCTTTAGTTTCTATTCATCAGATAAACCTGAAAAACCATATACTGTATCAAGGTTTCAACAAAAATATAAGCAGCACGACTGTTCTTAACATTGATAATAATAAGTAATGTTTCTTGAGCAGCAAATCCACATATTAGAATGATTTCTGAAGGATAATGTGACACTGAAGACTGGAGGAATTATGCTGAAAATGCAGGTTTTTGCACAGGAATAAATTACATTTTAAAATATATTAAAAATAGAAAACAGTCCGTTTAAATTGTAATAATATTTCATAATATTGTTGTTGGTTCTCTGTTGGTTTTGCCGCATCATTACTCTTCCATGGAAGCATTCCACTGAAAAAGTGAATGATATTACATGAATGGCAAAATAAGCTGTGGATGGCGCATTTAACTTCATCTGATAATTTTTTTAAGGTTATGTGTGACCTGATGTTCCAGTGCCATAATATCCTTTTAACCATTTGACCCAGACTCCTCTCATGTTTGTCCTCTATAACAGATTCTGTGTCCGTCACGCTGTCCCTGCGCTTTCGGACGGTCACCATAGCACTCGCAGACTTCACCTTCTACGACTGTTCTGTGGTGCAGCAGCTCTCTGGCACCAAGCCGTAAGTCACATGGACTCTTCTACGTTTTAATGCCACATGAATAAAGCAATCACAAAAATACTGGAAAATGTTAACTAAGGTAGTTAACTAATATTAACAAACGAAACCTTATTGTAAATTGGAAAAGTTTTAACCTCTATTAGTGTCATGCCATCATCATCCAAGAGCAATATTAAAACATCCATTGGTGAGCGACTATCATGTGTTGAAGAATGTCCCAGAGGCGTGAGAGGGGCAGGGCAGCTGTCTCTCTCTCCGGACCTCACTAACACATCCCTGATGATTTAACAGCTGTTTCCCACATTCCACCATTCCACAGCCCTGCCATATCCTCCGCCCTGACCATCCTCCCTTACCCATGCACCCCTGCAGACAGCCGCTGATGGGGCGGCTCTCCCTGATGCTGTTTTGATTTGCGATGTGGGAAAGCTGTGAACTCAGCTCTGTGTTGTTTGATGAGTTTAGGGGAGTCATGTGTAATTCTAGAGCTCAGCTATTTTGGATGCTGGGCTACTTTGCTGTCTTCATCTAAATGCTCAGAGGGGTGTAGATGGTTTAATTTATGCACTAGACTTTTGGTCCATTATGTTCTGTCTTGCTGTGTTTTTAGGTGTAGGGGCTGTGTGAACAGCCGCTGGAAATGTAACTGGTGCATCCACCAGCATGTGTGCACTCACCGGTCCATGTGTGACCGTGGTGCGATCATCTACAACCAGCATGTAAGTTTTTGTTGATATGTGAGGTCTTATCTGTGAGTTTGGTATGCTGTGCAATTATAGTGGAGCCCAAAAGTATGAGACCAGCAGTAAAAGTGCATGTTTATATTTTAAAACAATAGTTTTTAAAAATATTTTTTTAGCTAATGTTTAGTAAAAAAGAATTATCAGCATAACAATTTGTGGAAAGTTTATTTTGGAAAAAGGTATTTGATTTTGCCCCCTTTTTGTTACAAGTGTACTCATTTGATTAGTGAACTATAAATAGTAGAATATGAAATTGTAAAATATTTCTTATTAAATATGTCATTTATTTTTTTTATTTTTTTCCCAAAAACATTTATTTCTATTAATTAAAGTTGTAAATCACAGTTTTCAGTGTGGCCTCAGACTTTTAGACCCTACTGTATGTGTTTTTGGCTCCTTTTTGCTTTGAATAACCGTTTTTTGGTTCATATAAACTGCCATTTGAAAGTTTGGAGTCAGTAAGATATTTTTAACTAATTTATAAAGTTTTTTAGCAAGAATGCATTTATGTGTCATAAGATTTCTATTAAATAAATGCTGTTCTTTTGAACTTTGTATTCATCAAAGAATCTTGTGAAAAAAGGATCAGTTTCCACAAAATTATTAAGCAAAACCATTGTTTTTAACATTGATTATTATAAATGTTGACAAATCAGCATATGTCATTTCTGAAGGATCATGTGACTCTGAAGACTGGAGTAATGATGCTGAAAATTCAGCTTTGCATCACAGGAATAAATTACATTTTAA
Organism: Barbus barbus; assembly: GCF_936440315.1. Lineage (NCBI taxonomy): Eukaryota > Metazoa > Chordata > Actinopteri > Cypriniformes > Cyprinidae > Barbus > Barbus barbus. Next base: position 8,880,164 of record NC_136719.1, read on the forward strand.
AATATAGTCAAATAGACAACAGTAACTTTAAATTATAATAATATTTCTCAATGTTGCTGTATTTTTTTAAATTAAATAAATGCTTAGTAACTTTTTTTTTTTAAATCTTACCAACCCCATACTTTTAAATGGCAGTACACATAATGCTTGCTTGTGTGTTTTATGATTTTTAATGTGTTTAATTCAGCACCATTGTTTATGTATTTGAGTTGATATTCATTTTTCATTTGCCATTTATTTCATTTTTCCCCTCATTCTTTCTGTTGTGTCCTATGTTCGTCTGAAGTTTTCGCTCCCCACGTCTGCTCCTCAAACAATAAAAGACTTTGACGCGCACACATACACCACCTCCATACCCACGACAACAACCCTCTCGACCACTGAGGCTGCCAAAACGACCGAAGCCTTTGTTATGACTACCCCTTCAATGACCCCGCCCACTCCTGCAGAGCCCACCGCCACCCCCACCACCACACCTCTGGAAACCACAACCCCACTCGACCCTCCACCCACCACCCCCAACCACGCTACAACCTCCTCTACGCACCTCTCCAGTGCCACTACAGAGTCAACCAATACCATCACAGAGACCACCACCCTATCCAAAAATGCCTCTTGGGTGGAGGAGAGCATCCAGGTAGGTTTGCTGTCAACGCTGACACCGCAATCATACGAAGAACTGGTGGGACCTTCATCGCGTGAAGAGGCCGCTGAAGTGACGCTGCCTGTGTTGAGAGCTGGGGAAGTGGTGACGATGGAGCCATTGATTGAAGCGCTGCCCTCATCTTCCTCTGAAGTGGTCACCCTCTCGCAGGCAGAGATGGATATAGATGCTCTTATAGACACGAGCGTCCCTGTGTCGTCAGCCAGTGCCCCCTCTGGCGACGGTGAGGCAGGGCCTGATTCATCCGTTTTCCCCATTGCTCCAGACACAGACTACCAGTCTGACTCGGCTGACCTTTTCCTCCTGGTGAGTGTGGTTCCTCGGACCAACTCTGCTCGCTGCAGATGCTGGAGATTGAATGTACCTAAAGCGTAAATTCCATGCGTGAATGATTGGATATATAATTAAATAGATGAAAACAGTTCTGCTCTATTACTAATTCAACCATAATTATATATTAAAGTCATTTAATGTCGCAGCATTAAAGCAACGTTCTGGGTTCATGATGATGTTGATTTGCACAGAAATTCATTTGACTCATACATCATCAGTTTGTAAAAACAAGCCAAAATCTGGGTTACAGTAACACTATTGCAGTTTAAATGGATAGTTCACCCCCAAAAATAGAAAATTCTGTCATTTACCCACCCCTCGTGTTATTACAAACTAGTGTTGTCAAAAGTACCAGTCAGTAATGAAAATTTAAAAATGTGACTATAGCAGCATTTCCTGCGAGCATTTTGAGCGCTGTTGAGTGGATTCCTAAACACCTCTGATTGGCCATTTTGTTCAAACACTCAACAGATAAGGCTCTGTTTGGCTACAATGATCATCACGCTCTTCACATACACAAGGAAGTGTTTAAAAGCCGCGTCTTATAAGCGGATCCATCTGTTATAAATTAGAGATCCGCTGATCCGGGTTTTCAGACGCTCCCAGGAAATGCTGGTATCGCCACATTTTTACGTTTTCAGTACTGCCTGGTACCGAAGTCTGTACTTTTGACAACACTACAGACCTGTTTGATGACTTCTTTGGTTGAATTAAAAAAGTTTTTTGTTCAAACAATGAAAGTCAGTGTGGTCCAAATATGTTTTTTTGGACCCCATTGACTTTCATTGTTAGGATAAAAACAGCTGAATTTTTTTTTATTCCACAAAAAATGAGGATGAGTAAATTATTTGGGTGAACTATCTGTTTAACACAGGTTCTAGCAGTATAAATCCCTTTTTTTTTCTTCTATGGCGCAATTTTTAACAGAAATTAAAAAACATTGAAAACCGATCTAGTGTGAGCTACACGTTTTTAACCAATGGTCTATGCTTTTGTTGAAGCCATCAGCCCTTATTATTTTTTAAATCTTGTTTAGCAGCAGAAATTCCCGTAAAAAACTTAACTACATTACCCATTATTCAACAATTCTCCACCAATCAGGGAATTGAAGCAAGCAAATTTAACCAAAAGAGCACTTCAGTGCCTGCACACTCCCATGAAGCACCACAAATCACGTAATAGAGTCAGTCCCTATGCTCTCAATTTCTCAAACTAGTTCAATATATGTAATAATTGTAAAATATACTATTTCCATGTGTATGAATGAATTTACAGGCCTATAAATGTATCCATTCATCCATCATTTTCATGGTGTCATTCACAGTGCTTATTGGGATTGTAGTTCTTTACCTTATTAAACCTCAATTTGTCTTTATGTTCAATTTTCAAATACTTTTTTGCTTCAAATCAAAGATTATAATGTTGTGATTCACCTCATAGTTGGTTGATTTGTTTCATGACTTATAATTCTTTAACAAAGACATTTTTAAAATCTCTATGGGAACAATTAATAGAAAAAATAGTTCCAGGAGGTGGGAGGGACACTGTTGCATTGTATTGAACCCAGAACATTTCTTTAATCATTTAATTTTCTTCTGGTGGCTGTTCCCCATGTGTCTTTTTTGTCCATTTTGTTTTTCATTAAATCTATGTCTAACACATTCACTTTTGTTGTGCTGTCATTCTGTTTATTATATATATTAAAATAGCAGAAGCTGAGAGATACTCTACATCTGCTCCTTTCAGAGCAGAGGTGTGTGTAATGAAGTGTGTTGTCCATCTGTGTGTGATCAGGAAGAGGAGAGTTTACTCGTGAGCAGAGGTTCTCACGCCTGTCCGTGTGTGGACGGCATCCAGGGCAGCTCCCTCCTACCTGTCAATGTCGAGAGGAAGATCACTCTGCTGGGACGCAACTTACACCTCTATCAGGTAACGCAACGGCTTGAGGCTTGATAGTGTAGCACAATCAGACTGTGACTCTGAGCACAATATCTGGTAATGCTCACATAGACAGCAAGGGTCTGTCTGACTGACTTGCACAACAATCAACTGCGGATTCTTTATGGGATATTTAGGGGAGAGTAAATCTGAAACAAATTATCTCATTAATTGACTGATGTGCAACGATATGGAAACTGCACAGCATTCTCAGTGAAAAATTAAGTCTTAAGGGCTATAAAACATATAAAATGAATAGATTTGAATGTTTATGTGAATAGTTCTACTTAAGAGTGCTAATTTTGGCAGTCCCTGCAGACTAATATAAACTTGCATTACCGTTTAAAAGTTCAGTAAATCAAAAATACAGTAAAAAAAACATATTATTACAATTTGAATATATTTAATAAAATGTAATTTATTCCTGTAATGGTAAAGCTAAATTTTCAGCATCATTACGCCAGTCTGCAGTATCACATGATCTTTGAGAAATAATTTTAATATGCTGATTTGATGCTGAAAAAAGCATTTTATTATAATCAGTGTTAAAAATAATAGTTTTGCTGCTTATTTTTGTGGAAACTGTGATATTTTTTTTTTAATCTTTGATGAATAGAAAGTTTAGAAGAATAGCATAATTGGGTGTATTATATTATCTGATTTATTTAAGAAATATTTGAAAATATGCAGGCCATGAAAATAATATATCTGTGTGTGTTTTAAGGACAAAGATCTTGATTACCAGTGTGTGTTGCTGATCGAGGGCCGATCGGTGGTGGTGGACGCTTTTGTGGAAGTGGACGACACTCAGCCATCTCGGTTCTTCATTACCTGCCAGCTACACCAGGTCTGCTAGCAAAAAAAAAATTATTATTTTTATATATATATATATATATATATATATATATATATATATATATATATATATAAATAACATGCGCTGTAGCCTGTATCATTTCATAGCAAACAGCGAAAGAAACTACGTGCATGCAATGTCGTAGTTATGCCGTCAGTTAAGGCATGAAGTTACCAAAAAGGCGATTAAAGCTGCTTTAAAACTGTGTGCATGCATGCAATGTTATATATGCGTCACATTTAAGAACATGTCTCTGAAATGGTTTTAAAAACTGTCCTGAGGCACCCCAGCACTGTCTCCCTCATCTAAAACACCCGATTCAACTCGTCCGCTCATTAGTAGAGACTTTAAGACCTGAAGTGGGTCAGAAAAGGTAAAGAGATTTGTGAGAAAATAAGATGCATGTCAGATCCGCGTCACGCTCAACAGCAGCAGCTTTTAAAGCAATAGCAGGCAAATAAGCTAATAACCAGCTGCTGTGATGTCTATTAATCCAAGAATAAAAGAAAAAAGAGGAAATCAATAACTTTTATAGCTTTAAGGGGTTCATATATTTAATTTAGAATTTAGTGTTTGGTAAGTATTAATTTTCTGTATATTTCTGCTGAAGGGCACAGGTAGGTGAATATGTAAAAACTATTTTATAGAGACATCAGTAGTATTGATATCAGTGATGCTGGCCTTCAGTCATAAAAAAGATGCAATTAAAGAAATATAAAAAATATACTGTCTTTATGTTGTTTGTACATTGTACATTTGAAGATTGAATGTGAAATTATTGCAATATAAAAGTATATTTAAAAACTTTAATTTTAATTTAATTTTAGAAAAATGTGCGATAAATTCTTTTTTTTTTTTTATCGATTGACAGCACTAATATATACACATACATACACATACACACACACACATATATATATATATTAGTGCTGTCAATCGATTACATTTTTTTTATAAATTAATTGCAAATTTTTCTAACATTAATCGCGATTAATATTTTTAACGTGTTAATCTGAAAAAAATAATCGCTTGCGTTAACGCGCTAATTTTGACATCACTATATATATATATATACAGTATATATATATATATATATATATATATATATAGTTCAGATGCAAAAGCCTCTAAGTGCAATCTGAAATTTTCATCTAAAATTAGCATTTTTATCAGGTTCCTATGTATAGGTTCAGTAATTTTATTCTAATGGAAATGTATAGGTCCTTTTCTATGCAATTAATGTGAAACAATTGAACATAAATATAGGAGCCTGATAAAAATGCTCATTTTAGAAGAAAATTTCAGACGGCACTTAGAGGCTTTTGCATCTGAACTCTTCATATATATATATATATATATATGTGTGTATATAGGCTAACTGTTACACTCTGAAAGTGCCTGTAAAGCTTTGTTATAGTATTTAAAGTGATTGTGATTGCATTTCGTTTTCAAAGTACTCTTACTCAGCTGCCGTGGAGGAATACAGGAGCATGATCTCAGTCAGGAGGAGGGACTCTTTCCAGATGGATTACCCAGAAGACCTGCATGGTACGTTACCCGTTGTTTGCTGAGGTTTTCAATGTGCTGTACTCTGTTTGTGTCACGTGTGTTTTGTCTGTGCAGTTCGGCTGTATAACTGCTCTGTGGGCCGGTCTGACTGCAGTCGCTGTCACACGGCCGATCAGCAGTACGAGTGTGTGTGGTGTGAGGGGTCTCGCTCCAGCTGCGTCTACAGGAGCTCCTGCCCCGAGCACGTCCAGCAGACCTGTCCTGCTCCTCACATACACATGGTGAGGGACTCGTCTGTTAACTTGTGCTGTTTGTGAGCCATTAATATTATACTTAGTGTTGTGGCAGTTCACCCAAAAATGAAAATTATGTCATCAATTCTTGACCTCATTCTGTATTTTTTCCCTCCATTTCATTTAAAAGAAAAATCATCAGTTGTTTATTTTTGTGTGAACTGTCCTTTTAAGAACTTGGAATAAACCTGCCAGAATAAACTGCATTGTAAAATTATTTTTCTTCACTATCTGATACAAACTTTGTCCTTGAAGGAGTGACCCTTGTCCTTTTAAATGTAGTTATGCTGTGGTTTCCATTGCTGGCTTTTCCTTACTGACCCGTGTGTTTGTACAATAGTATAACAGATCACGTTATTAGACCTTAACTCAATCACTTCATAGATGTTTGCAAGCAGGAACTCAAGCTTTTTACTGAAGAAAATGTGAGCAATATTGCTGGGGTGTTATGGCCATGCCATTGCAATAAGGCTAAGGTGTTCTGGTGGTGGCTAGGTGGAAATTTAAATTAAATTAAATAGTTTTATTGAAAATAAATAATACTTTTATTTACCTAGGAGGCATTAAATTGATCAAAGGTAACAGTAATGACACTTATAATTTTACAAGATTTCTATTTCAAATAAATGCTGTGCCTTTAAACTTTCTGTTCATCAAAGCGATAAAAACAGGATTAAAAGAGATAATAAATGGTGAGCAAAAATGAATGAAATGCAAGGAATTTTACACTGAAAAAGCAACTTTTTATGTTGCAAAAATAAATTTTCTTAAAACTAAAAATAATGTGAAAGTTATTGTTTTTTAGAGTATAGCTTTTAATATTTATTTTTAATTTTAAAAGAGAATTTCAAACAAGAAAAAACATTTGCCATTAGATAAAAAACAAAAAGTATAATAATCATTTGTAAGTCTCATACAATTCAAATAATGTAAATGTATATTGTTTAAAGGATGTTTAGAATTTATTTTTTTTACTGTAAAACGAGACAAAATTACTATTAAAATTATTACAAAATTATTATTATGAATTAGTATTTTTTCTGGGGCTTTAATAGGATGTTATCAATGGTATAACACCACACGAATTAAAAGGAAATAAAGGAAATATAGTGAGATTTGTGACATTTTTCAGTAAAGATTTCTATTTCAAATAAATTCTGTTCTTTTAAACTTTCTGTTCATCAAAGAATCGTGAGAAAAACTGTATCATGGTTTCCACAAAAATATTAAGCAGCACAATAACAATATGAAATGATTCTAGAGCAGCAAATCAGTAAATTAGAAGGATTTCTGAAGGATCACGTGGCACTGAAGACTGGAGTAATGATGCTGAAAATTCAGCTTTGCATCAAAGGAATAAATTACATTTGAAAATATATTCACATAGAAAACAGCTGTTTTAAATTGTAATAATATTTAACAACGTTACTGTTTTCCTGCATTTTAATCAAATAAATGTAGTCTTGGTTTTGATCAATAGTATCATGTTTCGATACTCTAATTAAATACAAATCTATGGGATTGTCATCACTGAGTAGCTTCATTTTTGCAGATTGAGCCTCTTTCTGGTCCAGTGGAGGGTGGCACAGTGCTCACAGTGTCTGGCTCTAATCTGGGTCAGAGAGCTGAAGACATCCAGCACTCGGTGACTGTAGCCGGAGTCCCCTGCACGGTCATCTCCGACAGATACGAGGTGTCCTCCAGGTAAATCAGACTATAAAGTATGTGAGTGAGGGCATGCTGGATATTACTGCTACACGCTAATGACACTGTATAATTGGCTTCAGGCAATTCAGCTCCACAGTGTGATGAAGAGTATTGACCCAGTGCACTGATTAATGGGAGGTCTCTTTGTGTGCCTGTTAGTATTGTTTGTGAGACCACAGCGAGTGCAGGGGAGCAGAGCGGCCATGTCTCGGTGCAGGTTAAAGGCGGCGGAATCGGGCAATCTGCCCAGCGCTTCCGTTACCAGGTAACCATTAATCCAACGGGCCACTAAAGGGATAAAAGTGGTTTAGCAAGAATGAATAACATGCAAGGAATTCATTCTGTATTTATTCAAAGGCAGGGAGGTATTTGGCCATTTTAAAACTTTTTACACTGCGGAATGAATTTTCTTAAAAGTGTTTTTGTATTGTCATACTTATTTTTTTTTTTTACAAAATTGTGAAAGGTATTAAGCGTTGTTTTCAGAGTATATATTTTAATGTTTATTTTCAGTTTAAAAGACATTTTTAAAAAAGTAAATATAGTGGGATTAATGGTTCAAACGAGAAGATTTGGCAATATTGTAAAAGCTAAAAATGTAAAAAGGAAATATTTTTTCAGTCAATAACTTAAATGTATATTGTTTTTAAAAGATTTTTTCGTTTTTACTGGAAAATAAGAAATATTTAAGAGGATGAAGAAAGATTTATGCTTAAAAAAATTATTAAAAAGTGAGTGAAAATGTAAAAACAAATGTTATTAAATATTTTTTAAATGTTTAAGTCTTAAACAATTCAATAAAGTAAGTTTATATTATTTTAAATGTTTTTAGATATTTTTACTGTAAAACGAGACCAAAATATTATGTATTTTTCAGGGCTTTAATAACACACAAAAATGAGGAAAAGGAAAAAATGATAAGCAATTTGCTAATGGAGTGAATTTTTTAAAATGTTATTAAAAAATATTTTTTAAATGTGTACATCTTATACAATTTAATGAAGTAAATGTATCTTATTTGAATGATTTTTAGATATTTGTACTGGAAAACACAACTAAAATATTATGCATTATTAAGGGGCTTTAATAAGATTTTTTTAATGGTGTGTAGGAGTGTATAGGTTAACAGGATAATAATACCACACAATGTAAAGGGAAGAAAGAAGGAAACAAAAGGAAATATAGTGAGATTTTATGGTTAAAACAAGAAATAATGGTAACACTTTACTTAAACCCTTTATGTATAATGCATTATAAAAAATAGGTTTAATGCATTAATTATGCCTTGTAATCACCCTATAATGCATTGTACAATCTCATACATAATTATAACCACAGTTAATACATTATAACACTTTTCAGTTCATTGTTACACTATGCTTTTTAAATTCAGTTATAACTATTTATGACAAGATATAATGTATTGCAATGCACATTATGAATAATTATAATGCATTATACCCTTTAATAACCCTTTATAATGCATTACATATAAAGGCTTTAAGTAAAGTGAAAGTATTAAAGTAAAGTGTTAAAAAATATTTTTTAAATGTAAAAATCATATATAATTTAGTTACATAAATATATCTTATTTTAAGGATTTTTATATAGTTTTACTGTATTCAGGGCTCTAACAGGATGAGTTCATTGGTTTAACAGCACACATGTATAGAACAGTGTTTTGTAACGCGTGCGTGCGTGTGTGTGTGTGTGTGTGTGTGTTCTGTTTTCCTCAACTCAAGGACCCAGTGTTATTGGGAGTGTCTCCACTGAAAGGCCCAATGTCAGGAGGCACATCACTCACCATCACGGGATGGAACCTTCTGACGGGCCGTTCCAATGAGATCAGCATCCTGATTGGTGGAGTCCCATGTTACATGTAAGTGACTGTAGAGCATCGTCCTCTACGGCCATCCAGTCAGACAGAAGTCATCAGTTAATCTCTTTATGATATCATCTCTACAACTCATATAATGTCAGCTGATTATGTTATAAATAATTCATCATCCTTCTGTTAACGCTGGAAGTCTAAAACTGTGAGCTGTGTCCTAAAACAATTCATGAATTTATTATGGTATCAATTCATGAATATAATATACTCCATACATTACACAGGATTTATTGTCTTTTATGACTGTTCACATTTGGTAACAGTAAGTTAGATTGTTTAGAGTTTTAATACAGGCTGTGTGTTAACAGTTCTCCTGAGCAGTACAACAATGAACGTGTTGAATGTGTGACTGGAGGGAGTAACAGAACCGGCGAGAGCGGCGTTAAAGTACGCTTCGGTAGAGCTGAGCGTCATCTACAGGAAGTCCTCTATCAATACACCCCAGACCCCAACGTAACACATGTCGCTCCCTCCAAAAGCTTCATCAGGTAACGAGCATGACATGTATTCTAAAGAATTTAAGAATAGTTGTATTTTTTTTATTTAACTTTATTTTATTTTTATTTCTTTTGTTTTTTTTCTACAAAATTGTAGTAAGTATTAAGTTTTTTTTTTTTTGTAGTAAATTAAAGAAGGAAAATTTGTTATATTTATGCTTCAAATAAGAAAACAACATTTTACCCATGGAGTGCTAAAAATATATTCTCTGAAAACAAATCTTATACAAATCAAAAGGTTATGTTGTTTTAAAGATTTTATTTTATTTGATCAAATCTGCTTGTCCTATGTCAGGGAAATACTGTAGCCTATTTCATTTTATTTATATTAAAAAGCTCCAAAAGCTTCCTCGGGTAAGTAACATTATATTTTTACAACTTTCCAATGGAGTCAAAAATAGTCTTATAAAAATCAATTATATATATAATTGTATAATTGTATAACTGTATTATTACCGTTAATATTATTACCGTTTTATATATATATATATATATAATATTATATAATTATATATATATAATATATATAATTTTTTGGTATTTTACAAAACTGCAAAAGGTACATGTAAAAGGTTGTTATATATAGATAATATATTTTTTACATTAACATTAGTGACTTAAAGAAAGAAATTTAACGAGATGTATGATTCAAATAATAAAAAAAACGTTTTGATAATGTAATGATTGAGTCTTATACAGTTCAATAAAGTAAATTTATCTCATTTTAATTATTTGATTTTTAAATTTTATTTTATTTTTAAGACGAAATTAAGATTTAGGACTGATTTATGTAGATAGGCATTGCCATAAATGTGAGCAGTCATATGTTTATGTATTTATCTGATGTCAGAAATTTTTATATAAATTCTTATTGTTCTCAAAATTAAAGTATGTAAACTTGTAAAGTATGTAAATATGTAATTTTATGCAATATTTCTTCAAAAGTAAAAAAAAAAGAAAAAAAAAAAAGGGTTTACAGAATTTACAGAAGGGTTTTAGATTGGTATTATGGTTTTAGCAACGTAATATATTGGGCACATGCACAGTTTCACCAATTAGCAAATGAAAGATTTGTTATATTTTTTCCATAATCTGAGATTTGGAAGAAAATAAAGGGGTTATTAGTCCAGCATACATAAGAACCAACATCTGTGATTGTCTAAGCGGGGGTCGTATCATTCGAGTGTCTGGCCAGCATCTGGACGTGGTACAGGAACCTCGTATCCGTGTGACCCTGACGCCTCTGGAGTCACACTCACAGAAGAGGAGGAGGAGGAGGAGCAGTGTGGATTACAGTCTCCTCAGAAGAGCTCGGCGGATCGTCCCAGAGCCCAGCTGTCCTGAAGATAGTCTCTGTGTCGTCAAACAGGTAGAGTTCACACAAGTGAGTCTGTGCTTGTGCTTTCTCACAGCATTAAACAAACTGTCCAATAGTCACATGTCAGTTATTGTAACACAGTTGGTTTCCTCGTGTCCTGTTCCTGATCAGGTGGAGGAGCGGTGCACAGTGAACAGCTCGACTCTGATCCTGTGTCCCACTCCGGAGGTGGGGCCTGAGGCCCTGCGTGCTGCCGTCAGTGTACATTTCCTCCTGGATAACCTCCACTTCGAGTTTGAGGTGGTCAGTGGCAGCTCCTTCAGTTATGAGCCCAATCCCGTTCTTCATAGCCTCAATCAACACGACCCCAGCAAACCCTTCAGACACAAACCTGGCAGCATCATCTCTGTGGAGGTCAGTCCTCTCTCAACTGTATATTAATCCACTGAAGATTGTTCAAAAACATAGTGTAACTATAGAATTTAGATCCCCAAAACTAATAATAGTATATATAACTGAACTGTAACTGAAATATTATATTATGTCTGAATACTGGATTCTGATTGGCTGGCAGGTTTGCATTGAAACCGTTAATTAAATTAAATACAATACAATATAAAAAACTTTAACTTCATTAAAATGACTTCAACATAACTGAAATAAACTTAGAAAAATAGAATAGAATAAAAATAGTATATATAGTATAGTATAAAATAGTATATAATAAAAAAAAAACATACCTAATAAAAATTACAAAAACACAACAAAGGCACTAAAACTTTTACTTATGGAAAACTAAAGCTAATTTAAAAATTAAAGCTAATTCAAAATAATTAAAAAAACTATAATAGTATCTCAATTAAAATAAAATAACCCAGAAACCAGACTTCCTCAGCAGCATAAGTATTATATTATATTATATTAAAACCATAATAACTACCAAGATTTTATTTCTTTACATTTACACGAAAACTTTATTTAATAAAATTAAAAATTGTAATTACAATGAATTACACTATATTATATTATATTAAAACTATAATAACTACCAATATTTATTTCTTTACAATTACACCAAAATTTTATTTAATGAATTAAAAAATTGATTACAATGAATTATATTGTTATATTATGTTGTAGTATATATTTGTTATTCAATGAAATTATGCATTAAAAGGATTGCGTTGGGATTGAATTTGGATTCTAGGGGGACAATCTGGACCTGGCCATGTCTAAGGACGAGGTGGTTGCTCTGATTGGTGATGGAGAGTGTGCTGTGAAGACTCTAACCAGAAACCACCTGTACTGTGAGCCTCTGACACAGCATCCGTCAGTTACAGCGACCAAGAAACGAGAGGCTGCTGACACGCTCCCAGAGTTCACTGTACGTCAGCTTATATCTGTCCTCTTTTGTGTTTGTGGTGTTTCCCAATGATGCGATATAGAAAGCTGTTTTTTGTGTATTTGTGTAGGTGAGGATGGGGAATCTGAACTTTTCTCTGGGACGAGTGCAGTATGATTCTCAGGGCCCGGCTGCCTTCCCTCTGGAGGCCCAGGTGGGAGTTGGTGTGGGAGCCTCCATCGTGGCTCTTATTGTGCTGGTTATCGTACTCATATACAGGTATATCCATACAGATTATCCCGTTTATTACTCATTTTAGACATGCATTGGGATCAAAGGCCTGAAAAAGCTAGTGATTTTTATTTTATTGTTATATTATATTATCTTTATTTTTATATATTTTTTATAAAGTTATTATTTACTGAAATTATAATACCTATGTGCATCTGTCATTGATTGCAATTGCAAAGGTTAATTCTGAAAAAAAAATTCCGTTGCTGCATAACTCTAGAATTCATAGCCCCAAAATAAATATAATGTAATGTAACACAGTAACACCATAGTACCTAACTAGATTGTTTTTACAATTACAATAAATGTAAATTTTATTAAAATTAATTAAATGTAATTTAAATAAAAATATATATATTATTTCAATGCGTTATGAAAACAGTGTCAAAAATTTAAAACATATATTATTATGTTATATCATGTTTATATTTGTCAATAATTATGCTCCACAAGTCCACCCTCACAGTTTAAAATCTGATTATATGAAGCATGGGACCATACACAAACTTTAGATTTACAGTATTTTCTCAGATATCCGGACCCCATCATACAGTGAATATGTTTATGCTTGATATGCTTTCTTGTCAAAACTTACAACAAATCAGATGACTGGGACATGCAGTTGAGAATAAACAGACATTACCAGACTCAGCCGTGTGTCGTTTTTTAATATTTGTATTTAATATATGTTTGTGTGTGTGTTTAACAGGAGGAAAAGCAAGCAAGCACTAAGAGACTATAAGAAAGTCCAGATCCAACTGGAGAATTTGGAGACGAGTGTTAGAGACCGTTGTAAAAAGGAGTTCACAGGTCAGACGCTCCGACATAAACATCAGCCAGACTCTGCCGACATGCTTGCAATGCCTCATGACAAACTGTGTGTGTGTATTATGTGCAGATCTGATGACTGAGATGATGGATGTGTCCAGCGATCTCATGGGCTCTGGGATTCCAGTCCTGGATTATCGTAAATACTCAGAGAGGATTTTCTTCCCTGGTCACCGCGAGTCTCCTCTGAGACGGGACCTTGACGTTCCCGCCTGTCGCCGAGCCACAGTGGAGCAAGGCCTGGTTCAGCTCTCTAACCTGCTGAACAGCAAACTGTTCCTTACCAAGGTGGGCTTTCCTTAAACCTGTGAGCAAGAATTATTCAATCAACCAAACAGGATTATATGGACCATTAAGGATTTATACGTTATATACTTCCCTACAGTTCATCCACACTCTGGAAGCCCAGCGAACCTTCTCTCCGAGGGACAGGGCGTATGTGGCCTCCCTCCTCACGGTGGCGCTGCACGGCAAGCTGGAGTATTTCACAGACATCCTAAAAACTCTGCTTAGTCACCTGGTGGAGCAGTACACCACTAAAAACCCCAAACTCATGCTGCGCAGGTCAGTAGTGATGAGTCTCTCAGATTTTAAAGTGCCCCTATTATTGGTTATGAAAGGTTCATATTTTGGTTTTGGGAGTCCCCAACAACAGGTCGACATGCTTGCAAAAAACACTTTCATTTTCTTATAATATGCATTTATTTTTACCTTATTTGCTTACCTTATAACGACTCCCAAACGATTCGCTCAACAATTAATTTTTCCAAACCCCTACTTTGCGTGACGCTAATCTGCGGTGATTGGTCCGATTGGTCGATTTCATTTAAAGCAGTGTTTGTAAGCGCAGTGCTGCTTTGCGTACAGCCATTACCGGGGAATCAGCTACTTTTAACGCTCCAAAAGCGGCACCTAGTGTCAAAAAATTTATTTGCATTTTTATTCAGACCAATGCGAAAATCAAGTTTTCCCAGGTCTGTGCGCGCAACAAGTAGGCGGGCAATATGTTAATGTTTCATGTTGACGTCAACATGAAACGGCTTGGGATTCGTTTTAAAAACGACTTGTTTCAGTGATTCAGAGTCAACTCTTTCTTTTGAGAGACAATAACTTTAAACACGGTGCACTTTCAGATTTAAAACTTTGCAGGATGAGTTGAGCTGTGTTACACATTGCATGAAAGGTCATTTTCAAAAATCCATAATGGGGCACTTTAAACAATATCACTGAATTCATGTTACTGTAGACTGAAATCTCAGAATCCCTGTTAAATCACATGAGCTGGGTGTAGATCCTTTAAATTAATAATTGTAGCATCATCGATTCTAAGTGGAAATCGCTCATGTGTTGTAGGACTGAGTCTGTGGTGGAGAAGCTGTTGACTAACTGGATGTCCATATGTCTTTACACCTTCCTCAGGGTGAGTCACACTTTTGTTTTTGCTTCAGGTTTGGTTCACAAGGACTCAGGAAATGATACAAAGAACTGGATGAGAGAGAAGTTAAAATAGAGGGAAATGTGCCAGTAATTGCAGTTAAATATGTAACTAGTCCATAGAAAAAGTAACTTGGATTGCAGATTAACCCTATAAAGCCTACTGTATCATGTCTGATGTGCACATTTCTAAGGATTCTAAATGATCAACATAATCAAAACTTTGCTGTGTCTATATGCCTTCAAACATGCTTTCTGCCCCTTCAGGTGATGTTACAGTACATATGTCTTTTTGCTGTGAAATCTTTACTTAATTTATACAGTAAATGTAAGAATACCTTTTATATTGTTAGTAGTATTGAAAGATGAACACTTAATGGACTGAATTAACATAGGTTTATTTGATTATCCATGCATTGTTTTTTTTTTTTTTAGAAAAATCATGTTAAAATGTGAATATGAAATATGATACATCAGGCTTTTGAGGTACATTTATTTGTTCATCTTTCAGTCATTATTGTATTGCATTGCATAATATGTTTTGACCCCCACAATAAAAACAGAGCTTTAAAGAAAAAACAAAGCATTTAAATATCATCTTAAAACATATTATTGTGAAATATAGTGACAATTGATATTTAAATGCATTTTATATAAGTAGTCTGCTAAACAGTTATAAAGATTTAATTTTCTTACATTATAAGCTATCAGAATTTCATCTGTTTTACCATATAAATATATAAATAAAAATATAATAAAAAATCTTGAATAAGCAACTGCACCAAATTGCAAATTTTTGCAAATTTTTGTCACAAATGAGCTTCATATTCTCCTGTGTCATACATACTATATAAACCTGATGTATCAAATATTATACTCAACAGAATTGTATTTTTTTTTCATAAAAAAATATTCTGTATGAAGATTCAATGAACTGTTCCATTAAAAAAAAAGTAAATAAAAAGATTTTCCTGACTATTATCTCATATATCAGGTTATTATTTCATATTTATATATATATATTTTATATTATATATTAGAAATTGTTATTTATTTATATATCCATGTGTTTATGTATAGGATACAGCAGGTGAGGCGTTCTACATGCTGTTCAGAGCCATAAAGCATCAGGTGGATAAAGGCCCAGTAGATGCTGTTACAGGCAAAGCCAAATACACACTCAACGACAACCGACTGCTGCGGGAAGACGTGGAGTACCGCACACTGGTGAGACACACACACACACACACTCTCTACATTATGATTATGATGCAGAAATTATCTTTATTCTAAAGTGCCATGCATTATTTATACTTTTAGGAAAAAGGTTGATATTTTACTGTTTCTTTGTTTGTGTTTTTGCTCAGTTTCATAGTTTTTAATCTGATTGCTCATTCACACATGACATGTAACATGACAACTGCTTTTCAACTTCTTTCCATGTTCTGTAGACGCTGAATGTTCTGGTGAGCAACGGAGGTGCTGGTGAGTCTCAGACGGTCCCCACTAAAGTGCTGGATTGTGACACCATCACACAGGTGAAGGAGAAGATTCTGGAGCAGACATGGAAGGGCACGTCATACTTCCAGAGACCCTCCGCAGACTCTGTGCATCTGGGTAAGAGCCTGATACAAGCTGATACAATGTTTAAAAACCAAACCAAATATTCAAACAAATGTATATTTACTGTGTATTTATTAATTGCAATACTTAAAGATTAATGAAATAATACTAAAACTGTTTAAATAAATATTTAATATTTAAATTAACTAATAAGATGTATTTGATCCTGTGTTTTATAGAGTGGAGGGCGGGAACGGCTGGTCATCTGATTTTGTCGGATCAGGACTTGACATCAGTGGTTCAGGGGTCCTGGAAACGCCTCAACACCTTACAACACTACAAGGTCTCTCAAGTTGTCCCTCAATCTAATGACTTCATTTTGTGGAGTGAAATTTCGCTCTTTATTTTTTATTTTTTTGTGAGTCATCGTTGATTTGTAATTGTTTCCTATACCTCTGCAGGTCCCAGATGGAGCCACAGTAACACTGGTGTCACGACAATCCAAGCAAATCCACCACGACAGCCATGACTACATACCAGGAGAGAGTAGGTTTCCTTGCTTTTAAGCATGACATGGTGTATAGTTGTTTTTTTCTCCCCCAAGAGTGCTAAAACATCCATTTACCAAATCAGGATAGAATTCAGTTGATCTGCAGGTTTGCATATACTGATAGTTCTAATCTAATATAGAGTTCAACTATCTTAGTTGTTAGTTTTGAAATATTAGTTTTACTAACTTAACTTAAAATGATTTATTTGTTATGAATAGTAATATCTTTTCATTTATATCCATGAAGTTCTTTGCATCTTAAATTGTAACAATTTTATTTGATCAAATAAATGCAGCCTTGGTGAGCATAAAAAAAACCCATCTAAAAATCTTACTATCCCCAAACCTCTGAACTGTAGCGTACAAACCAAAATACTTCAAAGAAAACCGTTTGGTCATACCTCTATTACAGACCTTCTCATATTTTCATATATTCTTTCTATCCTCTCACAGAGACGCCGATGTTGGAGGACGGAGACGAAGGAGGAGTGAAGCAGTGGCACCTGGTGAAGGCCAATGAGGAGGCGGAGCTACCCAAACATAGACGGGGCAGTCTGAGAGACAAAGAGCGTGAGAGAGCCAAGGCCATCCCAGAGATCTACCTCACACGCCTGCTGTCTGTGAAGGTACCACACACACATTCCACTGTCACACTTCACTTTAAATGGGGCCAGATGGATCACCTGTACTGTGTGTTTCAGGGTACACTGCAGAAGTTCGTAGACGATCTGTTCACTGTGATTCTGAGCACCAGTCAGCCGGTTCCTCTGGCTGTCAAATATTTCTTTGATATGTTGGATGACCAGGCTGCACAGCACAACATTACAGACCCAGAGACAATCCACATATGGAAAACAAACAGGTTGGTAAATAATTATTTCTTTTAAGGATAAACCATCAGTTATGGGTAATTTGGTCACAACTTGTGTTTTGACTTTGTTTTGCAGCTTGCCACTGAGATTCTGGATTAATATCTTGAAGAACCCTCAGTTCATCTTCGATGTTCAGGCCTCTGACAACGTAGACGCGGTGCTGTCAGTCATCGCTCAAACCTTCATGGACTCCTGCACTATCGCCGACCACAAACTGGGCAGGGTAAGCCAATCAAAATAAACCTGGAAGAGATGGATTGTGGGAAGAATCCAAATAGAAAGATCAGCTGCTAATGACTTTCTGTGTTGTACATACAGGATTCCCCAATCAACAAGCTCCTGTATGCTCGGGACATCCCACGCTACAAACAAATGGTGGAGAGGTGAGTTCAGTTAGCTCATATTAATGCAGTTATATGCTTAATGATATGTACTCACCATACTTTGTTGATCGTATTTCATCAGATATTACTCAGATATAAGACAGACCATCCCTGTCAGTGACCAAGAGATGAACTCCTCTCTAGCTGAACTCTCTAGGGTGAGTTATGGGACATTTACCTAGTCTGTGATACTCGGGTTACCATATTTGCCTCTGTAAAGTTGGGGAATGTTTTAAGATTAAGTTTATGTATGAATCCCTCTGTCAAGTCCTACAAAATGTATATCTCTGATTTCATTTCTGTTTATAAAATTTTCCAGGCCACTTTACATTTTCTGATAAATGTACTATATAATATTGTACTATATAACTACAGGTACATCGCAAAAAATTTGAATATCATGAAAAAGGTCAATATTTTTTGTCACTCATTTCAGAACGTGAAACCCATAAATTATATAGATTCATTCCACATAGAGTGAAATATTTCAAGCCTTTATTTCTTGAAATTTTGATGATTATGCGTACAGATCATGAAAACCCAAAATTCAGTCTCAGAAAATTAGAATATTACATAAGATCAATAAAAAAGGGATATTTTAAACAGAAATGTCAGGCTTCTGAAAAGTATGTTCATTTCTATGCACTCAATACTTGGTTGGGCCTCCTTTTGCATGAATTACTGCATCAATGGGGGGGGGGGGGGGGGGGGGGGGTTCATTCAGACGAATACAGTCAAGAGTTGTATTAAAAAATGTTCTGGCTCTTTCCAAATTTTATAATGGCAGTGAGTGGTGGTTGAGATTTTGAAGCTCAAAAAAGTGCATCCATCCATTATAAAAAGTAATCCACATGGCTCCAGGGGGTAATAAAGGCCTTCTTGAGTAGGGCTGGGTATCGAGTTCGATACTTTTTAGGCACCGACCGAATTTCCTCGATACCACCGAGTATCGAAAAACGTCTTGTCGTACCAAATTTCGATACCTAAGGGGTTAATCTCGTCAACGTCAGTGAGCCAATAAGCCTGCAGCACTAGGTGTGTTCACCTAGAACGGGCATCACGGAGATTGATCATTTGACATCCGCAAGAGCGATTCGAAAGCGTACGGAGTAGTCTGCTCTCTACAGCTCTCGTGGTACTGTAATACACCGATCGGTCTGCACAGTCGGTCCACGTCAAGTCGAACACACCTACTAGTTTACACCGGTTACACTCAGAGATGTGGCTCACACGTGAGGTGGTAGTGTGAAAACATCCCAACACCCTTAAGGCTACGTTTGTAACAGAACTGTTTGTTTAGTTTCCTTTTTGTCCTTATTTGGTTCTTCCTGTTTTAGTTTCTGACCTAGTTATGTTAATTAATTATCGTCTTCACCTGTGTTTGATTCAATTACCTTGTTTCCTCGTTTGTTCCAGCCCCTTTATAAGTCCTCAGTTTTGCCTTTGTGTTTGTCTGATCTTAAGTTAACTAATGTCTTACGTGTGTTGATGCCATTGATTAAAGAATATTCCTTTTTGTTTACTCCTTCGTATTGCGCCTCTATTGCTACAACCACCGACGCATAACAGAAGATCAGACCGCAACCGAAGATGGGCGAACCGGCGCGATTTTTTGATTTGGCTTACGCCAACCGGGACCCAGTGAGCTTTATGTTGGCGTTTGCGCCTCTCGCCCTCGCCAGCACTCTGGAAGACGGAACCCTCAAGATGCTGCTCCGGCTCGGGCTCACGCTCCACCAGCAGCGAGAGCTCCCAGACACCTCCGACCTCACTTGGAGAGAAGCCATCATCCGGTGTCTGGAGAGTCTCCGACCCCGAGCCGGAGCCTTATCCACGGCGAAGAATGTTCCGCCCGCGGCGATGTGGAAACCGCCGCAACAGGCGATGAACGTTGCGCCGTTTACGGCGATGATGGTCCCGTCCAGCCCACCTGATTTCCCGCTGGTCCCGTCCAGCCCACCTGATTTCCCGCTGGTCCCGTCCAGCCCCGCACCTCCCGTGCGCCCTCTAATGTCCGCGCTGCAAGAGCGCCCTCTAATGTCCGCGCGGCAAGCGCGCCCTCTAATGTCCACGCGGCAAGCGCGCCCTCTAATATCCGCGCTGCAAGAGCGCCCCCAAGTGTCCGTGCTGCCAGAGCACCCTCCTGCGTCTCCGCTGGTCCCATCCAGCTCTCCTTCGTCTCCGCTGGTTCTATCCAGCTTCGCGCCTCCCGTGCGCCCTCAAGTGTCCGCGCTGCAAGAGCGCCCTCCTGCATCTCCGCTGGTCCCGTCCAGCTCTCCTTCGTCTCCGCTGGTACTATCCAGCTTCGTGCCTCCCGTGCACCCTCAAGTGTCCGCGCTGCAAGAGCGCCCTCAAATGTCTGCGCTGCAAGAGCGCCCTCCTGCGTCTCCGCTGGTCCCATCCAGCCCTCCTTCGTCTCCGCTGGTTCTATCCAGATTCGCGCCTCCCGTGCGCCCTCAAGTGTCCGTGCTGCAAGAGCGCCCTCAAGTGTCCGCGCTGCAAGAGCGCCCTCCTGCATCTACGCTGGTCCCGTCCAGCTCTCCTTCGTCTCCGCTGGTTCCGTCCAGCTCCGCGCCTCCAGAGCGCCCTCAAGTGCCCGCTCCTCCAGAGCGCCCTCAAGTGCCCGCTCCTCCAGAGCGCCCTCAAGTGCCCGCTCCTCCAGAGCGCCCCCAAGAGTCCGCTCCTCCAGAGCGCCCCCAAGCGCCCGCTCCTCCAGAGCGCCCCCAAGCGCCCGCTCCTCCAGAGCGCCCCCAAGCGCCCGCTCCTCCAGAGCGCCCCCAAGAGTCCGCTCCTCCAGAGCGCCCCCAAGTGCCCGCTCCTCCAGAGCGCCCCCAAGAGTCCGCTCCGCCAGAGCGCCCGCAAGAACCCTCTCCTCCAAGGTGGGCCCCAGAGGGGAACTTTCCCAAAGAAATTTTGGGGGGGGGCCATATAGCCGCAGTTTGTGTGGCCAGGCCAAAGGCCAAGGCCACAAAGGACCCAGATCCATCATGGCCTCCCGAGGACCCCGATCCACCATGGCCGTCCGAGGATCCCGGTCCACCAAGGCCGCCCGAGGACCCCGATCCGCCAAGGCCGCCCGAGGACCCCGATCCTCCATGGTCGCCCGAGGACCCTGATCCGCCATGGTCGTCCGAGGACCCCGACCCGCCAAGGCCGCCCGAGGACCCCGACCCGCCAAGGCCGCCCGAGGATCCAGATCCGACATGGTCGCCCGAGGACCCTGATCCGCCATGGTCGTCCGAGGACCCAGATCCGCCATGGCCGCCCGAGGATCCAGATCCGCCATGGTCTCTCGAGGACCCAGACCCATCATGGCCTTCCAAGGCCCCAGATCCGCCATGGTCTCCCGAATCTCCAGTCCTGCCATGGCCTCCTAAGGCTCCGGATCCACCATGGATTCCCAAGTCTCCAGTTCCGCCATGGCCTCCCGAATTTCCAGTCCTGACATGGTCTCCAAAGGTTCCTGATCCGTCCTGGAGGCTTCACTATCCTAGCCTGGTTCTGCTCCAGCCTCCAGGACGCCCGCCCCCCCTCCCCGATGTTACTGTTACGGTGCGGGACGCACCTTCCGGGAGGGGGGCGATATCTGTAACAGAACTGTTTGTTTAGTTTCCTTTTTGTCCTTATTTGGTTCTTCCTGTTTTAGTTTCTGACCTAGTTATGTTAATTAATTATCGTCTTCACCTGTGTTTGATTCAATTACCTTGTTTCCTCGTTTGTTCCAGCCCCTTTATAAGTCCTCAGTTTTGCCTTTGTGTTTGTCTGATCTTAAGTTAACTAATGTCTTACGTGTGTTGATGCCATTGATTAAAGAATATTCCTTTTTGTTTACTCCTTCGTATTGCGCCTCTATTGCTACAACCACCGACGCATAACAACGTTTAACACTGGTGCGTTTTTGTTTTAAAATGAAAACGATCCTCGTCCATACTGGCGTTTCCACTGCGTTTCAGAAAAGATCTTCGTCAATACTACATGACCGAAAGCGCGTGTTACGTGACTATTCATGCATACTGTAGCACCATGCTACATAAGACAATAAATAAGATTTATGTTCCGCTTTTACTCAAAACTCACTTCAAACCACCATCGAGTGTTTGTAATAACTTCCGATTGCCATCTAATGTGTGTTGGTCATGTAATGTTGCTGAAATATGTTATGTTAGTCAGAACTGCGATCGTGGAAGAGAAAATACAGGCTGACCGCTGGAAGCTGCTAATGTTCATCAGTAAATCTGTGGAAAATTAATATAAATTATGATTCCGTCTGAGCTATGCGTTTTAAAACACTAGTGTAAATGTAGCCTAACAGATGTGTAAAATGAAAACTATTTTAACTTCCGTAAACTATTTGCACTGATTTATTGTGTTGGATATATTTTGTTCCTTTGTGCAGTGGCTCAGGAGATGAAGCTGAGTCTGTATAAATGTCAACAAGCTGAAAAAATAAAACCAAAGTTTTTGAGATAATGTAATCTTGTTAAAACTTATTTCATAAAATTGGTATCGAGAAAAGTATCGTCCAGAAACCAGTATCGAACTCAAGGTATCGGTATCGATATCGGTATCGGAAATGTTTGAACGATACCCAGCCCTTTTCTTGAGTCGATGCGTTTGTGTAAGAAAAATATCCATATACAAAACTTTATAAACTGTAATGTTTAGCTTCCACTAACTGTGGTACTCGCTTACAAGAGAAAGTGGCATTCCAGAGGATGACGTAGGACATAGGTGTAACGCATTTTTATTGTAATTACTTCATTATAATATTAATATTTACCCTCTGCTATGCTTCCTTTACAGAACTACTCGAATGAAGTTAATCATCTAGTTGCACTGCATGAGTTGTACAAGTATATCAACAAATACTATGATCAGGTGAGAACTTCAGTATATTCTCTCTCTCTCTGTATGTTTGTATGTTTATGTTTTACCTTAAAATTGTATTAAAAGAATTTTAAAAAATAAAAAGTTTTATATCAAACAGGAAGTGTATGATAAAAAAATTGTTATTATTAAACTGAAATCATATTTTAAAGGTAGGTCATCTTTTTCCTGTTTTGGGTGCTTTGCCCTTTAGATGAGTTATTAATATTTGCATACTCTGGTGTGAATAGTGATGAAGGGGCTTGACAGCACGTTCTTGTCATTCACTCATGCTTTGGCATGTGTTTTATAGCAACCTAGTAACAAAACAATGATGCACAGTATTAACAGTGACAAAAATAAACTCTTGTTGTAAACATCTCCTGCCCCACGTTTGAAAGTAGAGCAGTGTTTGCTGGTAGACATTACTTTTATCATGAGGAATCACATTTTTCTTGATCTTTTGAGAATAAAGTATTTGTTGTACTATTAACATGTCACTTTAGGTCACTTAAAAACCTAACCTTTTCTTGTAAAAGCTTACACTGTGCCTTTGCAACTTTCTGATGTCAGACAGATGGATATGAACACTGTCAGTTAATTCAGAGGAAGTAGAATAAATACTGTTATTCAAAAACCAGAGAAACTAAAAATAAGAGTAAAATGTGGAAAATCTGCATTTCTTGCTGTTGTGCAATTTAAAACTATATATAGGAATATGTTTTACAAAAAAAATAGCTTTAGTCTTTCTGCTTGACAAAATATCATGTTTAATATTTGCCATTTTGTAATTGTTTGTGAAATTTACTACCAATTTTTGAGTGGAAATTGTTTCCTAGCTTTTTTTTTTTCGGTGTAGCACCTACACCTCTGCAGATCACAACATTAAACTTAAGTGATATTATAGAAACTTAGTATGAAATTAAATTAAATATGGCATAATATTACCCCTTTTTACATTATCTGAAACTAAACAACCAACTCTCAAACTTCTTCATGTCTGTAACTTTTTTTTGGTCTCTTCAGATCATCACAGCTTTAGAGGAGGACTCCACTGCTCAAAAGATGCAGCTGGGCTACAGACTCCAACAGATCGCTGCAGCTGTGGAGAATAAAGTCACTGACCTTTGACCTGTAACCTCAGACAGACGCTTGAAAAGACTGTACAAGAGACAAAGCCAGTGACAGAAAGAGACCAGAGACCTTGCCAGAAGGCATGAACTCTTACATCCTGAAGACTCCAGAGCACAGAGGAGAACAGAAGTTATTTGAGAAATATGGTTACGATTAAAGACAGCATTCACAGATTCAAAAAGCGTGAATCTCTCATAGATGTTACACGTCCACTGTTGCTGGTCTGTAGAGCTGCTCTCTGTTTCATCTGCACAGCCGTCACTCGCCAACACGCTACAGTGCCTGTAAAACTACTGTTGTTGGTGGGGCATTTCTGAGAGATGCGCTAGTTCTACAGGGTTTTTTGCATTGCGGCTTGCGGCCCGAAGCTCAGAATGTTGTTTTCAGCGTGTCAAGCATGCTTGAGCACCACCTTTCCTGTATTTAAAAAAAGAAGTCTTACTGTTTGTCGGATTCTTGGAAAACCGCTAATTCATGCATTCGGTGTGATGTGCTTTATGTTGCAGCCTGTGTCTTAATAATAAAGAATTCCAAAAAAAAAAAAAAAGGATGGCGTCTAAGGACAACTAAATGAATTTTCTTGCTCAACACCCCCTTTTGTTGAGTGTTCTCTTGTAAACCTTTTTTATCCAGATTTTTGTTTTGTTTTAAATGAAAAACATTGGTTTAAGGGACCTCAACCTAACAGGGCCATTTGAGATGTCTTCATGTGTCACAGACTACAGTATTATATACATTAACATGCATGGATACTCACCGTGAATTCAGAGATTTTAGGTTGGCACATGCATGTCGCGTGTGCATTTTATTGTCGATTCTGATTATGTAAATGGCAGGTTAACCCGATTAACACACTTGATTTAGGTGAATAGGTTTCATGTAACGTTCACAATGCTCAGTTGTGCATTTGTTTATACTCATTAAGGATTCAGTGTTAAAGTGTGCTTTTCATTGTTTTTGGTTAGCTTTCAGAAAAAAAAAACGTTTCCGTGGCTGTCCCAATTGTCCCAAATTTATGCTGGGTTTTTTTTTTTTGTGCGATCATGACCATCCTTTCAAATGTTTCAATAACTATTTTCACAGTTGTTTTTTTGTTTAATTTAATTTTTAGTTTTTTGTTTTTGTTTTTTTGTAAGTTTACTCTCCAGCTGTCACACTCTTTATTCTTGATTTGTTTCGGTGATCAGATCATGGCTAACATAAACTAGCTTTTTTTTTTTTCGGTTTCTGAACACTGAATGCACATTATATTGTGAGCTGCTGCGATAACTGTCGTGTGCCTTGCTCGCAGGTTTTACGTTCTTCTTGATTTTTATGTATTTATTTATTTATTTTGTGTTCGATTAATGTACAGACCAAATTTGGTAATTATGATCCACCCCCAAATTTAAAATTTAATTTTTTTTTCTTTGTAATCTACAGCGAACTGACTGAAGTTTTCAGTGTTTGTTCAGATCTCTTAAGCATTCGTGCAGATTTACTGGTCTTATTTTTGCTGTAGTTCACTGTTGTGCTCAGTGTTTTGTACGTATGTGTGGCTGTGATACACTATAGATTATTTTGTAAGTCTTGCACAGGACACGCTGTTTGAAGCAATTGTAAATTGTTTCTACCATCTGTTGTTCTTTTACCTGTGCATTTCTGTTGTAAATAAAATGTTGCTATAACGCAAAAAACATTTTCTGAATTTGTTGGACATTCAGCATTTTAAGATAAAATGATTGCATATTTGTATTAAAGGAACAATTTTTAATAGTTATAAATAAGTAATGCTTGAATTAATTTCTTGGATCTCTGGAAAAGAAGTGTCTCCATCACATCCTTCCGTACACGCAGTAAAGTAAAGGTTTACCTTATAAGGACTTTCTATGTGTCCTGCTGCCCAGGATTCACTCCAGCCAGGATATGTGCATCTGCCCACCTGCCAAGTCTAAAACCAGCCTCTGCAGGACAGCAGCAGAAAGACTGTGTATATTTATCCTCACACCTTCAATCCCTGTTAGAGAAAAGACCTCAGGAGTATCTTCTCCAGGTGACAAACATCAAAACTTCTGCTTCCTGTGTGAGGTAGCTGTAATCTAATTATTAGTCATTATAAACCACCTTTAATGCTCCCATAATTCTCTGTGTTTATCACATTTAGCATAACTGATGTTTTAGAGACAAAACTATTCCTTTTATAAATGAAGTAGAAATTGATTAAAACAAGACTTGTTTTTAAATAGGCCTACATTACTCTTATAGAACAATGATATATGCTGGTGGCTGTTTTAGCACAGAACAGTAGCAAAGCATCAACAGCTGATGTTATTGAGGCCAATGGAAAGCTCAATACACTTTTAATAGAAGATAAACACCCTCAACTCAAGCCCATATAAGCTCATTCCCTCCAAGCTTTTCAAGGCCTGCTGAAACCTTCTCATTGCTAATGAACTCTTCATTCAGTTATTATGTGCCTTGTAATGAATGCTCTCCTCCAGATAATTGCTTTTGATTTGTGTTACAGTCAAACTGTAAAATCACTTTGGCAGTTGGTGGTATGAGAATAGCTGTGATCTTTTTATGGCCCATGATGCAGTTTAGAGACATGTCCCATTTAGAGTACAAAGCCCAGGGGAGAACGCTAGGAAGAGAATTAGCCTGCCATTAAGCTTCCCTTTTATTAATTAGCAGTGTTTATTAATCATCTGATTGTGATCAGACTGAAATAGCACAGTGTCTTCCATAAAATGCTTCTAATACATTTAATAAGTTTATAGACTGTATTTAAAATAAACATCCACCCCCAAATGGATGTTTAATAAGTTTTAATAAGTTTACATGTAAATTATACAATCTTTTTTAGAGGCTCTGTCTGGGAAATATTCCTAATTTTTACATCTTTTGCTATTTACTATCTCTCATTCCTATACATCTCTCCAATTATTACAATTTTAAATGTGAAAAAAGTTTCTTATTTTGGTTTGTTTTATTTTTTACACAACTATTATTTGCATTTTGTGATATTTACTTTCCCCTCATTATTATACATTCATTTAAATGTTAGAAAAGTTTTATTTTCTTTCATTTAAATTTTTGTTTACAACACATTTTTAAGTTACATGCAATTTACTATCCTCATACATCTACATTTATGTAAATGTATATAGATATATTGCTATCTGATTTCTCTCGTTCATCTACTTTCATGCACACCCATAAATAACCCCATTTCTACAGTATTTATCACTGTAACTAGTAAGTGTTATTAAGCTCATAGACTGCTGCTATCGCTCTCTCTCTCTCTCTTTCCTAGATAACTGGTGGGTATTTTCAGCACTACATGCAAGACAATGCACAGAAACCACAGCAACTCACGCTCCAAACTGCACAGATCGTGTTTTTGAGAATACCACTGTCTTTTTATAGATGGTGATGTCATGTGTGAGTATAATGTGCTTTACATTCCATTCCAAAAACTGCATAATACTTACTGCCATAAATATGTTACTGATAAACACTCACCCCCTCTCCAGTGTTTTCATTTTTAATTATTGCTGCTATGCAGAGTATTGTAATCTTATTCTTTAAAATGTTGGTTTCTTTGTGCTCATTTTAGTTGGGTGTTCCAACAGTAGCTTCTTGTTAATGTTTTTTGTCTGCTTCAGTGTTTTCTCTGCTTTCTATGCTTTAGTTAAAGTGAGCAGCACAGCCACATGTCTCCTCAGAATATCTCTCAACTCAGAGAGAGAGGGAGAGAGGTGTGGAAATTGAGAGGGTTTAGAGGAAGTCCCCCCATCATAAAGTCAGGATGAGCATCTATAAGCAGCTCCAGACCTCTGATGAAATCATGCAAACAAACACAAAGGACATGATCTGCACCAAATCGTGAGTACATCCCGCTTCTTTACTCAGCATGCTTCTGTATCTATTTTACTTGAAATGCTTTATAAAAAATATTTAAAATCTGCTGCTGCTGTTGGGTTGTTGTTATTGGGTCAGAGATTATGTGTGGCCTTTGGTAGCCGTATAGTAAATGTCTTTCAGTTCTTCTATAAAGATTTTAAATGAGAGAGTTTGGCTGCACTTGTATGACAGTAAACACTGGTCTTCAGGACCCGCCTAATTGGTGTTGGCAAAAGTTAATCCTTATATAATGAAAATGTCTGCTTTATATTTAGATGAGTTATGATAATATATAGTATGTGCTTTATTATAGCACTCGTTCTCAGACTTCAGGTCATGTACCTTTTTTTTTATTTATAAGTATTTGACATAATGACATACTTATTGATATCAATATTTCTGGTATGGTCTTCATTGTTTTAACACAGACATATCACAATAATCATAGAATTATAAGTTTAGAATTAATAAATTAATTAATTAGTATATATTATAAATTATATATACTATATATACTGCTGTCAGGTTAGTTACCTATAAATCCTGCTTAAAATCAGAAATTACAAAAAATCTATATGAATTTAAAATAAATTCTATATTATTCATAGCATATTGTAAAGTTTGAAAATCCACTTGTACCACAGTTAATATTAATAATATATATTTAGTAAAAAAAAAGGTTTGGTTGGTTGTAGCATGGTACAGTGATGGTAACAGGTGTAATTAAAATGGTACTATGATTTATACTCTGGTACTGAGTACCATATTCATACAATGCTATTATCATGGTACTTTTTCACACGTGTCAGTATAAAGTTACAGTGAGTTTGACTGTGAGAATATTCCCCTCCAAAGTCTTGTGTGACAGACAGAGGCATGATATAATCAGGTCACAGTTCAGATCCTGCTGTAAACATTTACACTTATGCATTTAGCAGACACTTTTATCCAAAGGGTCTTACATTGCATTCAAGTTACAGTTTTTACATTTTATCAGCTCTTGCTTTCCCTGGGAATCGAACCCATGACCTTGGCGTTGCTAGCGCCATGCTCTACTATTTGAGCTACAGGAAAGCCTACAGCAGCGAGTGCTGAGATCTAAATGCGGTACTGGCTTATGTGACCCTTGGTGAGCCAAATGTGTCAGGATAGAAGAGCTGTGCTTCCACCTCTGACGGACGTTTATGGTTGTCTAAGAATACACAGCACAGATTTAGTATTTTGTATATGCTCCATTACATCAGCAACCACTGAATTATTTATGCTTACATTTGCAAAGATTTATGACTCTATTTTTTGCATCATATGTGTGTGAATATGCATGAATGAATAGTCAGATGTCACTTTAAAATGATAATATATGTTGGGTTCTAATGCAGGTCTGATGTAGTTATGGACTCTAAGCTGAAAACACTTAGGAATTATAAACATCTTGAACCTGATTACACAGAGGAAAATGAAGATCCAAGAGATTACTGCTACGGTGAGCCTCTATAAATCTGTAATAAAAATGCAGATGCCAATTAAGTTCATTGACTTATCTCCCTCTATAGGTGGGTATCACCCAGTCCAGGTGGGAGATGTGTTTAATAAGAGATACAAGGTTTTGTCAAAGCTGGGTTGGGGTTATTTCTCTACTGTATGGCTCTCCATTGACCTCAGGTACTGAAACTTTGTGTCCTATTTGTTGCTTTGTGTGTATTGAAGTGTGTGTATGTGTGTGTGTGTGTGTGTGCATGTTTATGTGGTTTATGAGGACATACATTTGTATAATGACATGGGTATGACAGAGGTATTACAATATGAAGGTGGTTTATGAGGACACTGCCTCCCCGTAATTCAAAAGGCTTAAAAAACATACTAAATGGTGTTTTTTTGAAAATCTAAAAATGCACAAAGTTTCCTGTGAGGGCTAAGTTTAGGTGTAGGGTTGGTGTAGGGCAATAGCACACACAGTTTGTTCAGTATAAAAACCATTACGCCTATGGAGAGTCCCCATATACCACAAAAACCAACGTGGTGTGTGTGTGTGTGTGTGTGTGTGTGTGTGTGTGTGTTTAAAAGTCCTCAAGTGTTTGTTTTTGTGGTTTTGCAGGTCAGGCAGGCATGTGGCAGTGAAGGTGTTGAAGAGCGGAGCTGGATTCACTCAGGCTGGCCAAGATGAACTGACATTACTGCGATGTGTGAGTGCCTCTCACTCAGTCTCTCTCTCTCTCTCTCTCTGGTTCTTTGTCTCTTTTCCACTGTATGTTGTACATCTCAAAACCTTTTGCCTCTCTCCAGGCCAGTGGTCCCACAGCCCACAACCCTCTTAAAGGACGTATAGTGCAGTTACTGGATGAGTTTAAGATAGCTGGTGTGAACGGCATTCGTATCCTTTCATAATATCATGTATGTGTAATGAAGCACTACAACAATAATAAACACTAGACAAATGTTATTCATCACATTCATCACAATACTTCACGTGTAAGTATTTGATTTGGTGTTGCTGCATTTTTGATTAAATCGGTGTGTTTGAATGAATCAGTTGAGTGAATGACTCGAATGACTCATTAAGTCAGTCATATGCTGCCACCTACTGGTGTAATGGTGTACCTGAGAGTCACTAAAAATCTCAACGCACACTAATATGGATTCTATGTGACCTTTCATTTGCAGAATTTCAGGCAAAATTTGTAGGCAAGAAAGATATATTAATTGTGAGTACAGCAGTATGGCGATGTATGAAGCCCTGTTAATAAAGAAGTCACTTTCAAACTAAACAGTTTGAACTCCCTCATATGATACTTCTGATCATGCATTAAAACGCATGGATTTTGACTGTGAAATTTCACAGATAAATGATAAATGTGACCGCATCTGGAACCCTACAGAGAAAAGTCCTGTATTGGAACTGTTATATAAAATTAATTTCAAGATCTGTTCTGTGGGAAGATAAATAATAATTTTAGTATTTTATATAATAGAGAAATACATATCAAGAGTTGATTCTTGACCACTATGTAGATATTTGTCTGGTGTTGGAGCTGCTGGGGCCGGACTTGCGCTGTTGGCAAGTGTGTTTTGGTAATCCAGGTCTTTCTCCCACCTGTGTCAAGCACGTCATCACTCAGGTCAGAAACTTCTAATGTGTGTGTAAACTGTAATGTAGACCAACAAGACCATAGAAATCAGCACAAGACCTGAAAAACTGTATCTGTCTCAGGTGCTTGAAGGTCTGGAGTATCTTCACAAACACTGCAAGATCATTCACACAGACATCAAGCCTGAGAACATCCTGCTGTGTCTCACACCGCAGTCCTCATCTCATCCTCCAGGAGGCGCCATACAAACTTACCCTTCAACCTTTAAAACCACCATACTCCAGGATCCCGGTAAGAAAATCGTTAAATGAGAATGAAGTAAATCATTACATTGAATCACTGTAATAAATGTGGCATTGAGTCATCATCTACTACTTTTATGCAGAAGCAGCTAGAAAACCTGGAAACTTGGATAATATCACGGTGAAGATTGCAGACCTTGGCAGCTCATGTTGGGTGGTGCGACACATTCAGTGAAGTCATATAATCAAAGAATGAGCAGCCTGGTCTTGTGGAAGCATATGAATCAATTACTTGATGTTTATACCTGATTGGATTACTTAACCTCTTTTCTTCTTGTTATAGTACAAACACTTTTGTCAGGAGATCCAGACCAGACAGTATCGCTCTCTGGAGGTTCTCCTAGGTTCTGAATATGGTCCTCCAGCTGACATCTGGAGTGTGGCCTGCTTGGTGAGTCTACAGCTGTTTAGCACATGATTGGATTACTTGGATTACTTAATTGTAAACAGGCATTGATCTTGTTGTTTGTAGTTTTAAGACACATTTAGTGACAAAATTCTTGATTGCTCTCAAATATTTGATTCAGTTTTGCTATATTAGAATGATAGAACATAAAACTGTATTTTATTATAATTATATTAATATCAATCTATGTTTATTATTAATATAAATGTATTTTTTATTGTATATGTATAATTCATATTTTTTTCAGAGCTGGGTAGATTACTTACAAATTGTAGTCTGTTACTGGTTACAGATTACATGATGAAAACAAGTTAGTAACGTAATCTATGTTACTCATTTCAGGTAAAGTAATCTGACTACTTTTTAGATTAAGTTTAGATTACTTTTTTTTCCAAACTTGTTTTAAATTTACAATTAAATAAACCATACTGATCTTAAAAAGCAAAAAAGAAAGAGAAAGAAAATGTATTTATTTTTTATAGCAACATCATAAAATTAATTCTACATTACATTACACCAGGGCTTCCCAAACTTATTATAAGAATCAACAGTAACTAAAGGTCACTGGATATAATGAAGACATAGTGTTTCACAGCTGTACATCACCAGTGTTTAGTAACTTGCATAATTATTTGTTTCATACATGATCTAATTGCTTGAGAGGTGCTTTTTTTTCAGCCAAATTTAGAAGCATGGTTTCATACATGGTTTATTTACACAACATTTGTGAACATAGTCAAAGATAAATGGTATGACACAGTACGATTTTTTAAAATTAATTTTCTAAAAAAAAAACAAAGAAGAATTAGGGAGATTAAAAAATATGAATAATTGACTAACCAATCTTGTAATCCATTAAAAAGTAACTGTAATCTAATTATGAGCGTTTTTAAAATGTAATATACTCTAATCACAAGTACTTATTTTTTTTAAATCTGATTACATAATCCAGATGACGTAATCAGTTACTACCCAACACTGTTTATTCTTATCTGTATTATTTTTCAACAGGCATTTGAGCTTATTACTGGTGATTCCTTATTTGAACCAAAAGCAGGGCCGAATTTCTCCTTAGAGGAAGGTAAACTATTTAATAGCCATCATCAGTCTTTTTATTAGAGAACATACTTTTAGATTTGTGGGATTGACCATTTCTATTATTTTTAGACCACCTGGCTCATATTATTGAGCTCCTGGGTAAGATCCCAGTGTCAGTGGCTCTGTCTGGGAAATATTCCTATGAGTATTTCAACCGCAAGGGTGAGTACAATACTATATTTGTAATCTTGGTGTAGCAACAGGTTACTGTAAATTCGTAATTTAACCCAAGAATGATTTTATGTTTATTACAGAAATAAAATTAATGTGTTATTCTCCAACCGGAGTGTTACAGCAGTCTCTGCACTACTATTATTATTAACTATGATCGTTTTTGCACAGGTGACCTGCGTCGAATAGCTGTCCTCCGTCCATGGGGGCTGTATGAAGTGCTGGTAGAGAAATATCACTTTCTCCTGAGAGAGGCATCACTTTTCTCTGATTTCCTGTTACAGATGTTGGACTTCCTGCCAGAGCGGAGGGCAGCAGCAGCCCAGTGTCTCAAACATCCCTGGCTAAAGCTGTAACCATCTCTGGCTTTTTTACTTGAATAGGTTTCTTTTCGTGTCTGTTTTGAATGAAAAAGGCCATGCTTCCAAAGTGTTTTTCCAAATAGGACTTAGTGAAAGTCTATATAAGTGAAAATTGTGTCTTCACCCTCATGTCGTCATGTTCCAAATCTGTATAACTTACTTTCCTTTGTTGAAAACCAAAAAGATATTTTGATAAATGTCTCTGTATTAGGAGTCAATGGGGTCCAATGTTGTTTGGAGCCAACATTCTTCAAAATATCTTTGTTTGTGTTCCAGAGTAGAAAGAAAGGCATGCAGGTAACATGAGGGCAAGTAAATGTTGAGTGAACTATCCCTTTAAACAAGGATGGCTGGGTCTGTAACATAGATATGTACATAGCAAAGCTTGCACAGCAAATGCATTTAAAGCTTTGGAATGTGTTTAATCGTCTGGTGCATACATTCCACTCTTAAATAAGGCCTGTAGCATAGATCAGAGACTAAAAGCTATGATGATCACATGACTGATCAGTTCTCCTGACTTGAGTAACATTGGTGCTCTAAGATGTAAGTAGTGTGTTCTGACTTTTTAAACAAACCAATTGTTTTTTTTAATCAATGTGTAAAGAATGAACCTGCAGTTCTATATGTGTTCTATGTGAGTGCTATGTCTTTAGATAAATAAATGTTTCACTATGTTCATTTGTCATGGTGAATCTTAACGTCTGTTATAATAATGTACACTCATGTGTGTTTTTTCCCACTCATCTATTTGCCCATCTGCATAACATTTTCAGATTGAAATTAAACCTATATAATTTATTAAAGTAATAATATACAAAGAAATCTAAAAATAAAGCAATAGATCTTAATAACAAATTACAAAAACAGACAAAAATGCAAAGAACAGCTGGTTAATAAAAATGCAGATTTCCAGAATACCCGATTCTGATTGGTCAATCACGGCATTCAGCAGTCAAATACTTTCTGATATCCTACTGGCACTACTTTCATGTCTCTTGTCACAATGGAAGCTTTAACATAATGCACAGGTAAGATTATAAAATAATTTCAATCGCCGCCTCTCTCAATAGATAGTAGACAGAGAACGACAGATAGATAGACAGGTAGAACGATAGACAGATAGAATGGCAGACACACAGATAGAGTTTGATGGATATTAACAAAAGAAGACAGATTCATAACTCTTTGCAGGTGGAGTTTCCTACTTCCTCCTCTGTGCTGAGTTTGATCTCTTCTTCATTGTCTTTGTCCTCCTCAATGGCAGCAAACTCTTTGGCTGAGCCGATCTCTAGCCCCTCCACCTTTCTCTGTTTCTGTTCCTTTTCCAACCATCTGTAGTTGTAATAGTTCATGATGAAGAGGAAGATACCTCCAGCCAGCATCATCATGCCACAAGCAAAGTACATGTATTTATAGTCCATGAAGATGTCAACCAGCAAACCTGAGGATAAAAATCTGTGAATAAACATCCTGAACATTATAACACAGAGATATATAACAGTGAGGATCTCATTGCTGGACTTACCAGAGATTGGTGGCCCCAGCAGGACAGGCCCACACTCTATAATGGTAGCAAGCCCAACCGCACTGGAGAACCGCTGGGCTCCCACCAAATCCATGAGCGTCTCAAACAGAAGAGCACACACCATCCCAAAAGCCAGGCCAAAGAACACTGCGTACACCACCAGGCCACTGTAACCTGGTAAGAGCGGACACATCATATGGCACAGGCCATTATATGTCACAGCGAAGCTGAAGAAATACTGGATCTTGGGTCTGATCCATCTGGTGTTGGCGACCAAACCCGTTCCTGGACGTGCAAACATATCTACTAGAGCGAATATGGAGAGCAGGAATGCAGTACTCATCTATCCCCTGATGCTTGGCATATGGTGCCAGGAAGACAACTGGAGCAAAAAATCCAAAAAACATGAGCACATTCCCTACAAGATAGATCAGGAAGCCTCTGTGCTTGAAGAGGGAGACATCAATGAATTGATTGACAATTGCAGCACAGCCTGACTGCTTGGACTTGTTTTGTCCAGCTGTCTGAGGTGTGATGTCCAGTTTTCCTGCATCGTTCTTATAAGTAGTTTTGCTAGCTGGCAGTTTGGTTTTTATCTTGATGGGTCTCATAAGGGATCCTGCCACGCAGCAGTTGAGCACCACTCCTCCAAGGATGAGGAAGCTTCCTCGCCATCCAAAATGGTCAAAAAGAAACTGGTTGAGGGGAGCCAGGGTGGATAGGAAGACTGGGCTACCTGCCATTGCTAGGCCATTTGCTATTGGCCTTTTCACAAGGAAGTATTTACTGATTATGGTAAGAGCTGGTTGTAGGTTAAAAGCTAAGCCAAAGCCTGTAAAACAAAAGCATTTTTATGTGAATTTATGACGAAGTACAAATGTACAAATAAATCCTCTACTTGAGAAGTACAGCTGTCCTGATAACATATTACTCCAGTAAAAGTACTCTAAAAGTACTTATTTCTGAATGTATATATACTCTTAAAAATGCTGAGTTAAAAGCAACCATGGGTTGTTTGGCAACCCAGTGGTTGGGTAACACAAAAACTACCCAACAATGGAAAAAAAATAACCCAACAGGCTTAACCAGCAGTTAATAACCCAGCATTGTAACACCCTCCATAATGCTCAAAATACCTATTTAAAGAGAGATGAGTCTAATGGTTTGGTCACACTGACATACACTACCATTTAAAAGACTGGGGTGTCAGTAAGTTTTTATTTACTTTTGTGGAAGAAATTAATACTTTTATTCAGCAAGAACACATTAAATTGATCAAAAGTGACAGAAAATACATTTATAATGTTTCAAAATGTTTCTACAGTATTTCAAATAAAAGCAGTTCTTTTAAAATCTCAAATTTCATCAAAAAATGTATAACAATTTCCACAAAAATAAAGTGGCACATCTGTCTTCAACATTGATGATAATAATAAGAAATGTTTCTTGAGCACCAAATCAGCATATTATAATAATTTCATGTGACACTGAAGACTGGAGTAATGATTTCAAAGTATTACTGTCTATACTGTATATTTGATCCAATAAATGCACCCTTGGGGAGTAAAAATTTTGAACGGTAGTGTAGATAAATAAATCATAGAATGTGATCTGTGACAAGAATTCATTCAAAATCTCTATTACGTCTCAGATCAGTTAAAAGATCAAACAGACAGATTTGACCTTGAGGTTGGAATCTTTGATCACACACATGTAGGGGAGGAACTCCAGTACACTCTACTGACCAATCACAATCCAGCATGATTTTTATTAGTAGAAGAACAATATCACCAGCAGGAAACTGTAAATGTTATAAACATTGGAATATGTACCTCCAATGACTCCCACGCATAAATACAAATGCAAAATTGTGGTGCCAAAAGAAGCCGCTACCATAGCAACCCCAACCATTAGCCCACCAACTATCACCACTGGGCGGCTCCCATAGCGGTTCACCAAAATACTGCTCACAGGTCCTGTAAGGTGAGACAGAAAGATGATGCAATGCTCGTATTATTTGTCATGAACCCAAAAGTAATACTTAAACCTTGACTTGTAAATCTAACCTTGGTTTGCATGTGACTATGCAAAATTAGACTAAAAAGATCACAGCTCTGGTTTATTGTACAACCATGGGGACAAAGTAATCTTTGATTTGGGCTCATGCTGTTATACTCCTTGCACACATTGAACTGCTCTGCCTGATTGTGGGAGTACCTAGAATACCAAGCAAATGGCGCAGCTTTCCAAAAACGACGTACATAGATATATTATCAGGCAGAACTAAGTTATATGCTTTCTAACCTCCTGCATACATGGTAGCCAGCATGATGGAGGAGACCCAGGCTATCTCACTGTAGGAGATGGAGAAATACTCCTGAATTTCTTTGAAGTAGATGGTAAGGGATTTGGGGAAGGCGTAAGAGAAACCGATGGAGATGAAGGATCCAAACACCACGGCCCAGCCCCAACCTCCATCTGGAGGGGTGTAGCCCAGGTTTGTGGTAGCTGGTGGGGGCATGTTTGCTTTAGTTCCTCTCTAAAATAAAAACAAAGTATGATATCATCAGTATTTTTCATTAAAAGAACAGAACACTTGTCTACATTCACTCAGAAATCCTTCTGAAACTTTCTAGTTGATTGATAAATCTTGGTACACATTTATTTATTGATATCTGCAAATGTCTGCAAAGTATAAGAGACATGATAAATGAGCCTACCTCTCTACATCAGTTGAGAGACAGCTGGTGAAGCTTCCAGATCGCTACATGTTCTTCATGTCCTGTTATCTCTTTTTTATTCTTCTTATGAGTTCTCTTTTTTTGTAGTGCTCTATATCACGTGAAATGCCATGCCCTTTTTTTTAAGAGAGAGAGAGAGAGAAAGTGTGGTTAAATTTCTAAAATTAAATACATTAATGAATATATAAGTAGCATTTTATATACACATTTAACAGAATTTAAAAATAAATAAATAATAGCAAATTATTAAATTGCATATTAATAGTAGGATTTCCAGTCCAGTGTTGTTTTAGCATTAATGGTATTTATTAATATTTTGAAGAAGCTTTTATTTTTAACATTAATTTTTTTTTTGTGCTATTGTCATTTTTATTCGTTTTTACTTGTATTTTAGTTCTAGCTTTGTTTTAGTAAAATTGTATTAGTTGGCAATACAACATTTAAAATTTTCAATTAATTTTTCATATATTTATATTTCATTTGATTTTTAATTTTATTTGTTTATATATTTGTATATAGATTAAATTATTTTTGCTTGAGTTTTAGTAATTCCAGTAATTTAACTTAAATGTATTGATGTCATTCAGTTGCCAAAGCAACATTTATTTACCTTTTTTTTTAGTTTATGATATACATTCTACTATTCATGTTTTGTTTTATTTTATTTCAACTTTTTAAAAAATGGCACACAAAACACCACAGTTGCAGACAGATTTTCTCTTGATAAGCAGGTATGAGAATTCATCTACGGTGATTTGAGACGGAAGTCGATTCCCTGTCTCTCCAGTAGATGTCAGTGCTGTGTTAATGTCACAGAGAGCAGGCGGCGCTGTTTGCGGCCTATAGTGGAAGCTCTTGCTATAAAGGCCTAAACACATTCCTGCTAATCTATCTGATATAGAATCGCCTTAAAATGTAACAATGACTTCATTGCAGTTCAGAGAATTTTACTTTAGCAGCACCAATACTGCTATGACTCTATGGCATCTGTCTAGCTCTTCTACTTTGTGAATTTAGTCAGAGATATCTTTCATTATGCTTTTTCTAAAAAACAGTTTTCATTGAATATAATGAATTGTTTTTCAGTGCTTCAGGTTTTAGTTAATGCAATCTGTTTTGTTACTTCACTCATTATATAATGTCCAAGTGTATTTCATTTGGATTTGCACTGATTATTGACATATAGTACATTGATTTGTCTCATTTTAGGTGGATTATCACATCTGCTTTACATATTGCTCAAGAATCGGTTGCAGTTCATGCACAGGAAGTCATGGTGGCTGCACTATTTTTGCTTAGGGCTCATTTTCACTAAAGGAGTGTCTCCTATTTCTCAACCGGCTCCGGTGGGGGGAGGGATTAAACAAAGGCCTATGGCTCCACACGGACGCGAGACAAACAAAAGAGCTTTAATGCAAAATCCCACCATATTTTCACCACATCTACAGCTAAGCGACATTTTGCTGCCATTTCGCAGCGGCTCTGCACAAAGCAAGCAGGTTTTTTGAGCGAGTGAGGCCTAGATATCTCTCTCCCTCTCCTCTGTGCTCTTTCCCGCACTCACTGCTGATCCTGCCAGTGCCGAACAAAGATAATTACTCAGGAAGCGCTTCGGCCAATCAGACGAGGCCTTACATCCTGCTAGTGGGAGGGCAGCCAGTCACGGCCCTGCTCTGATCAGACAGGCCTGAGCTCTGAGTGTGGAGAGGAGAGCCCTCCCTTGTCTAAAGGCTGAGGCAGTCCTCCATGTTTTATAAGTATTGACATTACACTGTTTCAGCCATGCATCCACAGAGGTAAGCCTGATGTTTTCTTACGTCTGTCCTTTCTTGTCATTGTACTGTTTTCATCCACTGCTAACACTGTGAATTGCAGATTTGATTCTCCAGTGACTGGGGAGGCCTAGCAAAGGCCTGTGCCTCAGAAAAACAGGGCAGAGGAGGAAGGAGGTGGGGGAGAGGGCCAGAGAAGGGGGTCAGGCTCTTTCCCTCTCGCTCTCCTGAGCTTTGGCCCGTGTGCTGCTCGGTCACATGGTTACACGGCAGACGAAGTCAGCTATCACTCATTGCTGTACTGACAAACAGCTCAGTGACAGTCATTTCTGGTTATGTAGGGCCCTCTGTTGATCTGCCCCAGGTAGGGGGTGGAGGATCAGGGGGGTGGGGTGCTCGGGTGATGTACTTTTGTAAGCTGATTGCCTGTCTCATTGTCTGTTTGTGTCACAAGCCACGCCATAGAAAATGGAGGCATCTGTTAGGGCCTTATTAGAGAGCTGAGAGCCCCAGCTGTGGTCATTTTACACAGGGGCAGGATGGGTAATTCAGGACGTGAGCTACCAATGAGGGGCAGAGCTGAATTTAAAACTTCAATTTTTTTATTTTAAATTCCATTTTTCGTATTTGTTTTATATTTTCAGGTTATATTTTTAGCTTCATTCAGGAGGGATGTTTGATGACATTCTAGTGTCATTCTTCATTTAGTTGGTGGTAAAGCTATTTTTTGCTGTTTTTGAACACATCCTTAAGAAAATAATTGGTCTATCTGCATTTTTGCTGGCATTTTTGCAAGCGTGAGTTTAAAAATAGTCTGAGACACCATTCTTTCATGTGTCTATGCTGCTTTTTCTAGCATTAATTATTTTTGGATAAGGATTTTATCAAATTTATACAAATCATTCAAAAACTTTATAATAAGGAAACGGGGAAATAATTTTTTCCTTAGGCCAATAATTAGCATACATACTCTTTAAGTAATGCCCACAGACAGCCACATGACAAAAAGCCATCGAGTTCATCAGAATTATGATCGACTTTCGTTTTCTTTATGATCAGATATGTTTTCCATTGCTTTACTGCAAAGTTAGCATCATCGCCTCTAAAATAGTTTTGAAATATAAATGTTGAATTCAGTTTCTTTTTAAACTTTTAATTATGTAGAAACAAAACCGATTCTTGTCATAGAACTGCCTATAGTGTAAAACGTAATTTGGATGATATTTACATATTATTCATCTCCTTTATGTTCTTCAGAGATTTATGTTGAAGTTAACAATAAAATAGCACTGCCACATACACACACAGCTGCTCCCAAAGACAAAACAAGCGAGCGCAAACCACACGGGACCAAAAGCCTCCTGCCGCATTCCCAATGGATCCTTGGCCTTTCTAATGATATTTATGGCTGCGTTTCATCCCCCCCCCCCATCAAATACGTATCAAATTTCACCGTATATCAACAACAAATGGCTTGTGAGTTAGTTGTTGTAATTATGAACAATTAATTTAATTGCAATCACAATACAGCCGACTAGATCTTTATATATTATTAGCCTAACTACTCTTTATGGGAAAATGACTGGAGGGTTTTACGTCGGTACGGTACAGCTCACGTTTTGTGTGTTCCCGGGGAGATTATGCCACTGCCATTTGGGATTCTTGTCAAGGAAACAACATTATAAAGGATTGTGGTGATTGGCTTCGTGCCATTTGGAGGAAATGACCGGTAGTGGTCTGACAAGGCTATTTTGCCTGCGTTATATCAGCAGAGAGCAACAGAAAAAAACTCTAATCATATCAACATCGACATCTGTGACAGGAAACAACGGTGTGCTTGTAAAGTCACTGCTTGCCCTTGAAATGATTCACAGAGTCACCAACCACAAAGCTGCTCTTTTTAATAGCTCAGGATTACAATCTGGGAGAGAGGTTTGCCTTGTCTGAAAGGCAAAACGTTTGTTTGCATGTTGATACTCAAGTGCATTACCACTTCACTTGTTTTTCTCAGCTGTGGCCCTTGAGACTGACCTGTATGCACAGGTTTCTCTCGTTCTCCCTGTTTACTGTAAGCTCCTGTGCCATGGACGTGCCAGAGCCCGCGTCTCTGGCCTAGAGGGAGGGGGAAGGGGAGCTCGAGCAGAGCGGTGGGGGAAGGGAGGCACTCTCATTTCCTGCGAGGAGAGAAAAAAAGACCTCGGCTCAGTCTCTGACCAGTTATCTCCACATTCACAGCTGCCTTTCTCTTTATTTGGTCTGTTTGCGAGGACCTCTGATTGTCTCTCTGCTCAGATCGTTCTAGAAGACCCAGTTTTGGAGGCCGGTTTGCTTACAGAGCGGTGGTTTTCTTTCTCTTCATTGGATCAGCTTCAGGACTTCCTGTTTCTTTGATATTAGTGTAGAGATCTGGATCTTCACCCACGCAGCTGGCTTGACATTACTTGACCTTTCTGAAGCGAGCAGGAACAGAGAGGCCTGGTGGATGGGAGTTTTTGACCTGACGTGGCCATAATGTGACATGACATCCATGCGGCTCCTTTCGGCCTCGCATTAAAGTAAAAAATGGAGAGCCCTCAGGCCCTGGGCTACACGCATAGATGTGCATTTCCCATCTCAGACATTGCATGTCTTATTTAGGATATTCTTTCTCCAGACTAATGCCATTATTGTCGTTTCTGACATATTATTTATTATTTTTACGAACAACCTGGAATATTTTCTTGTGAGAAAGGTGAGTTTTATTCATCTCCACAGAGGATTATGTGCCATTTTGGATTTATTTGATGAATTTTCCTTTTCATTGTCCTCTTGGAGGAAGTCTCTGAATATCTAAACAGTGACAGTACATGGATTTATTTTTACGATGTCAAGCCGTGGCCCCGTCAATGGGAATTAGTGAAAGACTAAGGCCTCATTGTGGCCTGATGATCAATCCTCTCAATCGTGCTCGTCGTTCTCAACACTGATCCTAATCCTGACCTCATGTAATGAAGAACCGTTGCCAGCTTCTATTCTTTTGTGGTGTTTTCTTCTGCACAAAGACCGGAATCAAGGCCTCGTCGTCGTAGGATTTTGTTTGTACCGTTGGCCTCTTCTCTTTCACCTGTCATTTACGAGCATCGTTTTGGTTCCCGTCATTTCCGTCCTACCCTTGCGGTTGAGAAGATTTTTGTTGATTGATTGACCGTGGTGGGTTTCCTCTGTATGGGGTGAATAAGGCCTCATTGTGGTCAATATACGTGTGGTTGAATATTAAGTAGTCACGTCTTTTTGTTGCTGTTAAATTCTTCGGCTTATCAGTTTATTTTTATTAACTGTTCTTAATTGTTAAATGTTTCTGATCAAATTAAATTATCGCTAAATGTATTGCATCTATTTTGTTACCTCTGTCTTAGATGTTACATTTTATCAGATGATAATATTAAATAGTAGCACAACAAGATCAAATGCTAAGTTAGAAGCATAGATCTTTATTTGCAAGTGTTGGGCCACATTCAAGAAACTTGAACAGAACAAATTTTTATTGAAATTTTTCTTAAAACTGTCACATTGATCGCGAAAGACTAAAAGCGCAAATTAAGCAAATTTGTTTTGGGTTGTCTTATCCACTGAATTTTCACTGGTTAGAAATACCACTTCACAAAACTGTTGGATATATCAATTGCGAAATATGTTGGGTTGTGCAAATAGTGTTTTTTCAGAAGCACATACTAAAGGCCTTAACATGCCAAAAACAACGCAATGTTAAAATTTGAACTGCACTGACCAAAATTTTCATCTGTTCGATGAGATTTCATTATAGGTGGGGCTACTCAGTACATCGCCACAAAAACTAAACCCAAGTGACTATTAAAAAATGTGATGTCGCTCGTTGCAGTGGTGGCTGGTTAAATGGCATTTACGCTGACAATTATTAAATCATTGGAGTTCTTCGAATCTCTGATCTGACAGTTTTTTTTTAGTCGTTCCTATTCTGCAGCAGTATTCAAATGTATCATGTGGCGAATCGCTCCTATTGGTAGTCGCTGTTTATTTGCGTAAATTGCGGTTTCGTTGAAAATCGCTTTTTTAATAACAATTTAACCTTTTACAATGTCCACTCGTTTTGTTTCAGAAAATTCACTTTTTAGCACTTTAGCGCTTTGTTTAGTGACTTAGGGCACTGTGTTATAGTACGGGTCTTTTTTGAGGCCTACGTCTATTTTTTTTCTGAGCGGACAACAAAAATGAATCAATGTGAAGGAATTTTATTCACATATTGTGTGAAGGGTTTCAAAATAATGCAAGTGCTTTGTTTTAACTTATTGTTGTTAAAATTCCTTACAAGTGAAGTTATCATTTCTTTTGTTTTTGCTAAATTATATGATGCAAAGCCCTACT
Source organism: Barbus barbus (assembly GCF_936440315.1). NCBI lineage: Eukaryota > Metazoa > Chordata > Actinopteri > Cypriniformes > Cyprinidae > Barbus > Barbus barbus. The sequence continues at coordinate 8,924,164 of NC_136719.1, forward strand.
ACTCAGCCTGGCAGCCTAATGTAAATGTTATGCTTTATAGGCCACATTTTGAATGTATCCATGTCAGTAGCTGATGGTATTTTAGTACCGATTACACCTGAACTTGGAAGAGGCCAAATCCTCTCAGACAAGAAGTAGACCAATGAGACACTCTCCAGTGCTCAGCAGACGTCTACTCCATAATCCCTTGTGTGAGTGGACCTGTTTCCGGCGGTATTTCCCATGAACATGTTTGCTTCATTTGAAGGAGATGCTGATCTATTACTAGACACAGAGAGAGAGAGTTTACGCCTTGCGCGTCTCGATCAGATGAGTTTCCCCCGTAAGGTTAAACGGCTTAATATCATCTTGTAAATTCACTCTACAGGCCCATGATTGGTTGCAGCACAGTTCAGACAAAGCAATACACATGCAAGGGTCTCATTGCACAAGCAAAAGTGCTTCAGATGTGGAATGGAGGACAATTGCTATGAACAACAACAACATAACTCTGGAGATTAGATTACATCACCCAAGTCTTTTATCTCAGGGGGAGACCTCATGAGATTTCAGTGTCTTATTCCAGTGTTTTCTTTCTTCATTTAGTTTGGCTGTGGAGGAAATAAAGACGGAGTCTGATGCGGTTGATGGGATGGAGGTGTCCATGCCACCCAAAGGTATTTTTTTCTTTGATTCTTTTGCTTTAGCTTCTCAGTTCATGCTTTAATCTTACATAACAGACTCCAAAAATAGATTCAGATTGTGAGAGTACAGTTATTCAGCTGAAATGAATAAAAAGCAAGTCAATCTGAACCACATCAAATGTGGCATGCAACCTAATTTTCTCTTTCATTATGCTGACTGATTGCTGCTATCTGGTGCTTCGTGTTAGTAGGTCAGTAAGACGTTTGATACGACATCTTTTGTTTTATTTTTGAAGATGTGCATAAAAGGCAACCCTCTTTGTGCATGTGGAGGTCAATGGTGGTTTGTGTTGTCGATGCTTTGAAAGGTCACAATCACAGGCCCAGCTGGGTGAGGTGTTGTATTATCCATGAGGCTTTGCATAATAAAGCAGCTGTGGTTTTTTCATCAGCAGTCCCTGATCTAGGATCAGTGGAGCAGGCACCGGCTGTGCAGAAGAGGAAAGCACCCAGTCCTCCACATTCCTCAAACGGACACTCTCCTTCTGACACGTCACCTAGTCCCACAAAGAAGAAGAAGAAACCGGGATTGATCAGCAACAATAAAGACCAAGTATGTTCCCTCCTAGGCTTCCCTCTCTTCCCGATGCCCATTTGTTGAATTGTAACTGATTTGAGCTGAGAATTCTTGCTCAAATTAATTTAAAAGCATTTGTAGTATCCAAAACAGACCTTTGGTTTGTAAATCAAACTCTTGTCTCTTCCTGTGTCCTTTTTACATTATCTTGCATTTTTCTATTCAAACGGCCAATCGGAATAATCAGGATTGATTGTGGCTTGTAAATGTGTGTTTGATTTTAATTTTCATTCAATGTGTAGTTTTTAATGATAAAACCAGTGGGTCACTGAAAGGGCCGAATGCTTTTACTGATTTGCATGAACAAAGTCGACCCCTTGTGGGGATTTCTGTCTTGTAAGCTACAGGGTGGCCTCAAAAAGCATTTGGACACCACAGGCATATTTAAAGGATATAGTTCACTCCAAAACAAAAAATACGTCATTTACTCACCCCGATGTTGTTCTAAATATCATTTTCTTCAGTGGAACATGTTTTTGTCCAATGAAAGTGAATGGGTTCCAAACAGCATTGGACAAAATATGGACAAAAAGACCACATAATAAATAACGTCATTAAAGTTGGGAAAGAGACGGGGGTCAATAAATGAACACAGAATTTTAATTTTGGGGGAACTATCCCCTTTTTATGTCATTGCATTAGATAGTAAAATAATACAAAATAGAATATTTAATATTAATTGAATAAATGAAATTTATATACCGTTCAAAAGTTTTGGGTCGGTATTCGATAAGGTCTTTTGATGTTTTTGAAAAAAGTCTCTTATCCTCACCAAGGTTAAAATATTTGTGGAAACTGAGACATTTTTTTTCTTTTATTTGAGGAATGCAAAGCGCAAAAGAGCAGCATTTTATTTGGAATAGAAATCTAGAAATAGATAGAAATGGAACATAATGTGACATTTATAAATGTATTTACTGTCACTTTTGGTCAATTTAATGTATCACTGCTGAGTAAAAGTGTGTGTGTGTGTATATATATATATATATATATATATATATATATATATATATATATATATATATATATATATATATATATATATATATATATATATATATATATATATATATATATATATATATATATATATATATATATATATTTTTTTTTTTTTATTTATTTTTTTTTTTTTTTAAATCTTACTGACCCCAAACCTTTGAACTGTAGTGTATATACTTGCACCTGTGGTTTCCAGCTGTTTAATGTCACTGCAAAAATAGCTTAGAGGGAAGTTAGTTCTGAGAAAAGCTGTTGCTTTCGTTACTAATAATTTGTTTTAAGATGACACATTTTAAAAACGCGTGTCCAAATGCTTCTTTTTGGGCCCACTGTCTGTATGTTCACTTTATTACAGCTAAAAATGAAGTGCACTGATTTTATTGAATGCTGTGCTGTCTTTTTGGTGGTGTGTTGCAATGCATATGAACAATGTTTCATGAAAGATGCCAAGTGTTGATTTGCTTATTGAACTTATTTTAAAAACTCTAAGCACATTTATATTAATCGATTTCTTTTGATTACCTTACAGATATTGAAAACTAATTATTAGCTGTCAATTGAAAAACTCTATTTCCATTAATTCACAACTTGGTCTGAAGTATATTTTGCCCGTCTCTTGATCCTGCTAATCTGTATTTGGCATCTGATAATAATTTAGGATTTCATTCAAACACACTTGAACTCAGACACCACGTGTCTTTTCAGATCACACATGGGTCATGATGTGTGTTTACAGAAATGTTAAATGAAATCCTACAGTGTCTTCCCAGTGTGCCGCTTTTGACCCAGTGGTCATGTGACTGCTTACCTGTCCGTGCTTGATTTATTGCAGTGCCTTGCTACGTTTCCCCAGCGAGTGTTGTGGCTTGTGATTTGACCCCTTGCCCTGTCTCTCTTGCCTGCATTTCAGTGTGAGCTCAGACATGGTCCCTTTTACTATGTCAAGCAGCCCGCACTCACCACAGACCCTGTTGATGTTGTACCGCAGGACGGGCGGAATGACTTCTACTGCTGGGTGTGTCACCGCGAGGGCCAGGTGCTCTGCTGTGAGCTCTGCCCGCGCGTCTTCCACGCCAAGTGCCTCAAACTGGCCGCAGAGCCTGAGGGCGACTGGTTCTGTCCAGAGTGCGAGGTACTGAGGACTGTATACTGTATGTCAGCTGTTATGTCATGGGACTGTCCTTCTGGCAGTTTAAATATGTTCAGAACCTGAAGCGCCGCTAAATAGCAATAAATACTGGCCATAACAAGGCAAATGGAAACTTTAGATCTGTTCCAAAACCTAGTGAGCTGCCTGATTATTATGTGGGACAGGCACAGTTCTGATGTGAAGATTGTTTCAAAAAGTAACCAAAATTGGTCTGTCTTAAAGGGGTAGTTCACCTAAAAATGAAAATGGTTATTTACTCACTCTCGTGTCATTCCAAAACTGTAGCCTATAGTCTTATTAATGTTCATTAAAAGTATCTATTTTTTTATTTTTTTGGTTAATTTAAATGAAGCTGAAATAAAATAGAAACTTAAATGTTGCTTTAACTAACTGAAGACAAGTGGACAAGTGCTAAAATTACTAAAACTTAAATAAAAATAAATAAAAGCTATATAGAAATATAAAAACCCTAAAAACTAATACAAATTACAAAAGCACAAAATGTAGCGCAAAAAAAATACTAAAACTTAAACTAAAATTAAAATAAAAATAAAAAAATAAAATAAAATAATGAATACTATAAAATTATGTAAATAGTACTAAAATAACACTTACTGACATGACTTTCTTCTGTGGAACATAAAATATATTTTGAGAATTGTCTAATATAATGGAAGTCAGCGGGCTCGAATGTTGATTGATTCCCAACATTCTTCAAAATATCTTCTTTTTGTGTTCCCGAAGTGTAAACTATCCCTTTAAAGATGTATCATTTTGCCCAAAATATCACAGTGTCTTGGAGAATCCTTGGATGTTTTTAGTTTTTTTAAAATCCAAAATAGCAGAATTTCAGACCATACTAGTGTTGATTAAATGTTGTTTCCCGGTGTAATTAAATGGACTATTTTGACCAGTATTTGAGCATATTGATTATATATTTTTATGCTTATCGTGCTATCGCGTATCAGTATAATTGTGTTGTTATCTTAGTGACATACTAACCTTAAACTTTATTAGAATCATTGAGGAGAATGTCTTGAGCGTTTTGCGTGACCGTTCGCTGTTTTTTTTTTTTTCTGCTTTTGAATTATGAGGTTCCATAGCAATTAGGATGCGTTCTATGCAGTAGACACAAGCTTACTGGGTTTTGGAACCTTCTGTGTGACATACGGGTGCTTCATTACTCCTTACTTAAGAGTAAGAGTTTAAATCTTTTGTTTGGATTAGAATCAACTAAACCATTCAGAAACTAGTTAAACAGGTTGAAATTGCTATGTATTGGTGTAGATATTTGCTCTGACAACAATTAATTTTGCTAACATTTTTACCAAATCTTGTCATGCAGCATAAAATCTGAAATTTGTTGACAAATCAATTTATTCCGGCACAAGTAATATGTTTACCACTGAAAATTGAATCAATGCATTTTTACACCCCTAGAAAGAATTTATTTGAATACATTTTATCAAGTTAAATAGACAGTAACTGAACCAACAGTCACTTTGAGAATGTTAGAGAGCACATGAATGATTATGAACTGTATGCAGGTGATTTATGAATATAGTAGTCATTCCATTCTCTACTTCAGAAAATAACGGTGGCTGAGTGCATAGAGACTCAGAGTAAAGCTATGAGCATGCTGAACCTGGAGCAGCTGTCCTACCTGCTGAAGTTCGCTTTGCAGAAAATGAAACAGCCAGGGGTGAGTCAACTATAGCCTACCTCACCATACCCTCAAAATTTATTTAATCACACCATAGTTTCATTTTGGTGGTCTCAGTTTTAATGTGATTAGGTTACATCGATTCAACCTTTGCGGTGTATCATTATGAATGATTTATCTTGCAGACCGAACCATTTCAGAAGCCAGTGTCACTAGAACAGCACCCGGATTATGCCGAGTATATATTTCACCCCATGGACCTGTCCACTCTGGAGAAGGTAGATCAGGCCAAGCTTTCTGTGTTACAAGTGTCCAGGTATTTTTTTTGTGTTGATTTTGAAGAGTATATATATTGTTTAATCATGCAAAACCGAGTAAACATCAACATTTTGTTTAAAGTTTAGATTGAGGCCACTGTATGTGCCTAAAGGTAGAGAAAAATGTAACTGAGAAATATGTGTCTGTAGAATATCAAGAAGAAAATGTACGGTTGCACAGAAGCATTTTTGGCTGACATGAAGTGGATTCTACACAACTGTATCATATATAATGGAGGTTAGTGCCGGTCTCGGAAATCAGTGTGCATGTATCTTGACTCATATCTGTACATTCATGAAGTTTCAATGGCTCTATTTCAGGAAACCATAAGCTAACAGCAACTGCTAAAGTTATTGTCAAGATCTGTGAACATGAGGTGAGTATTATAATCCTTACAATATATAAAGCAAGTTATACATGCTTATTTATTACCTTTCAGAAGTTTCGGTCTGTAAGTTTTGATTTAATGTAGAAAGTCTCTTTATGCTCAGAAATACTGCATTAATTTGTAAAAAATACAGTAAAGCAACTATTATTACAATGCAAAATAACTTAATACATTTTCTGTTTGAATATATTTTAAAACATAGCTTATTCCTGTCATGGCAAAGCTGAATTTTCAGCATCATTACTCATCGTTACATTATGATCCTTCAGAAATCATTCAAATATGTTGATGTGCTGCTCAAGAAACATTTTTAATTATTATCAGTGTTGAAAACAGTTGTGCTGCTTAATATTTTTATGAAGACCGTAATACATTTTTTCAGGGTTCTTTGATAAATAGAAAGTTTGAAAGAACAGCATTTATTTAAAAAAAAAAAAATTTGTAACATTATAAATGCCATTACTGTCGGTTTTGATTAAATGAATGCATCTTTGGTGTATAAAAGCATTAAATTCTTTCCAAAAAATAAATAAGCCCCAAACTTTTGAACGGTACAATTGTACAAATTGTACAAATTTATTTATGATAAGCTGGTCCTAGAAAACAAATTACAGTGTTAATAAATCATCCACAGATGAATGAAATTGAGGTTTGTCCAGAGTGCTACCTGTCTGCCTGTCAGAAGAGGGACAACTGGTTCTGTGAACCTTGTGTAAGAGGATGACCTTTTAAAAAAAAAAATTATAATTTTGTAATATATATTTTTTAAATCATCTAGTTAAATATCTGGGCTGTATTTCATGGTCATATTTGTTGTTTTCATGTAGTCTCAGCCTCATCCTTTAGTGTGGGCCAAACTGAAAGGTTTTCCCTTCTGGCCCGCTAAAGCCTTGAGGGACAAGGAGGGTCAGGTGGACGCACGGTTCTTTGGCCAGCATGACAGGTGAGACTGTTAATCTGTTAATGACATTTACAAAATATATAAACAACAACATCCAGCAAATCTAATCTAAATCAAATTCTCATTTTGGCTACAATTGCCACAATGTGTTTAGTCTGTTTAGTTTTACGTTTTAAAAAATGGGTTAACATTAGTGTTATTGTATTAGTAAAAATTAAATAATTGATTTGTTATAGACTCAAGAATATCATGAATTTATTTTTTATATTTATATAGTATTTCTTCATCTATATTTATATGTACATTCAAATTTAATAATTCTTAATAGTCTTGTTTTATTCACAACAATATCAATATTATTATGGAATTTTACTGCCATACACAATTTTTTATATCCATTAAAATGTGTACTTTCTTGCTCATTTGCCTTTCAGAGCCTGGGTGCCCATAAACAACTGTTACCTCATGTCTAAGGAGATCCCTTTCTCTGTGAAGAAGACCAAAAGCATCTTCAACAGCGCCATGCAAGAAATGGAGGTCTACGTGGAAAACGTGCGCAAGAAATACAGCGTATTCAACTACGCCCCGTTCCGGACACCTTACACACCCAACAACCAGTTCCAAATGCTGCAGGATCCTAATAACCCTAAAAAAGGCACGGTGAAGCCTGAGAAACAGGACAAAGTCAAGTTCAGCTTCGACATGACCGCATCCCCCAAGATGCTCTTGAGTAAGTCAGGAGGGGCGGGACGGCGGATCTCAGTGACGGACGTGCCCAGATCACCAATGAGTACCAACTCCTCAGTCCACACGGGGTCAGACCTCGAGCAGGACGAACGAGGGGCGAGAGTGTCATCGAGTCACTATAGCGGTGGTGAAGATTCAATGGATTATACAGGTGATTCATTAGATTTAATGCCTTAAAATGGCTAGTGTTTTGTTTTACGATTAATAGTGGGTGATTAAAGTTTGAAAGTTTTTGCCCACAGCATCTCCTGCATCTCTAAAGACAAGCAACAGCCCCAAGCCTCTCCTGCCCACGCCGGTGAAACAGGAGAGGAGTTCGGGCACGGGAGGCATCCTTAACCTCAATCTGGGTGAGTCTCGAATCAACCTGAGGCTCACAGAAATGACCACTGCTTTATTTCTCTGTGTTTGTTGAATATTTGTGTTGGATGTATTCCCTCAGATCGCATTAAAGCTGAAATGGACCTGAAGGAGTTGAGTGAGACTGTACAACAACAGCAGCAGCAAGGGACGTCGGTTCTCCTCAACTCTCCCAAAAAACCTACTAGAAGTTTGGATAAAACTATAGAGAGCTGCAAAGCTCAGCTGGGTAATTAACATGTGCATGCACACAAATGATGATTAGCAGTAAACTTCTACAAAGATCATCCGCTTTTTTCACGGGGCAGACAGCACGTTGCCTGTTACGTCGTTTGGGCTGCGTTGTTGAGCGCAGTGGCACTGATATTTCTCACACTTTAAGCTCTATTATTATCCAAACGTAATAGGATTTGTCCAACAAATCGTTCGGTTTGTAACGCGTACCGAACCGAAAGCCTCGTACCGAACAGTTCAATACGAATACACGTATCGTTACACGCCTGTTATATATACATAATAAATATACACAGTACACGCATATATATATTCTGTAAACAAACACTTTTATTTTGGATGCAATTAATCGCGATTAATCGTTTGACAGCACTAGCTTTCATTTCTAGTTCAATTCTTCAATTTGAGGTAGCAAAAGGAGCTAGCATTGAAATTTAAATATTAAAAGAGTAGAATTAAAATTAAAGGGTTCACCAAAAATGGAAATTCTGTCATTAATTACTCACCCTCATGTCGTTCCAAACCCGTAAGACCTTCGCTCATCTTCAGAACACAATTTAAGATTTTTTGACAAATCCGAGAGCTTTCTGACCCTCCATAGACAGCAATGCAACTGACACGTTCAAGGCCCAGAAAGTTAGTAAGGACATCATTAAAATAGTTAATGTGACATCAGTGGTTCAACCTTAATGTTATGAAGCTACAAGACTACTTTTTGTGCACAAAGAAATTAAATTTCTTCTCTTCTGTCAGTCTTGGACGCATGTCACTTTAATTTTAATTCAAATTAATCCTATATAATTGATTGAATGGATTGAAAAGTGTAAGATTAACACGAAAAGGGAAAGCTTGTCAAAACCATTTTTTAATGTTAGTTTGACAGCCTTGTTTGAGAGTCAAAAAGAAACTTTAATAAATGCTAGGTGTTTTTACAGGCCTTACAGACAGATGGACAAACAGGTTTATAAACCAGGGTAGAAGAAATCTTCATTTCCCAGAATGCCATTAACTGCCGTTAAATTTCTCTTCCTGTTATTCCAATTCATATTCCAGTTTAACTTCCTGTTAGTTTTCAACAACTCAGTTCAAATTCCATCTCTAATTCTACACTTTGTACAACCTTAACATTCTTTGTATGAGGCAATAAACTACACTTATAACTCCCATAAAGCATTGTGAATGATAATTTAATCTGTCTGGGTTTTTGTGTAGTTTTATTGTCTTATCAGAAAACACTACTACTGTTTTTATGCTCAACCCTACAGAATTCTGTATAGATTAGCATTTCATAGGTAGCTAGCAATTTAACTACCCTAAGCGGGATGGATATAGTATTTTAAATACATTTATTTTGATATACTAAACTGATATAATTAAAGTCTGCTAAATCGGAACAACTAATTTTGTGCTTAATGCACTTTAATTGTGCAGAAGTCCAGCTAAAGATTGTGAAAGTGGAACTATTGCAAGTATACATCAGGTACACTTTAAACATCTTGCATTTAAAGACTGATATTAAGAAGAGATCATACAATCCTTAATAACTTAAGTAATGTGCATTGTGCAATAAAGAAATACTCAATAGAGTTGAATTATAATTTTATATTAGTAATTGTTAAGAGATATGTCAATAGATGTTCATGGATTTGAAGTATAGGCCTACTTAGTATGAAATACAAGTATTTTATATATATATATATTTTTTTACTAGGGAAGGTGGCTACTATTAGCTAAAGTTATGAAGGTAACCTGCAAATATTGCCTAGATTTTTGTTTCACTTATTGTTGATTGGTGGATTGTGCTTCAGGAATTGTGGGTTATGTATTACTAGTAATCTTGTACTTCACAGGAAATAGAAAATTGTTAGTTCTAATAATACTTCACGATACTACAAATATTTTTGATCAAATAAATGGAGGATAGGTGAGCATAAGAGACTTCTTTTTCAAAAATGTGGAAAAACCTTACCGACCCCAAACTTTTGAACAGTGTTGTTTGTCTGAAACCCTGCTTTTGAGCTTATGGAGTCTGTCAAATTAAAACTGAAAAGAATGTCTCTTTCTCTATCCACAGGAATCAATGAGATCTCAGATGATGTGTACCGTGGGGTTGAGCACAGTGACTCGGACGACTCGGACAAATCGGACTCCAGCGACAGCGAATACATGTCTGAGGATGAACATAAGCCTAAGAACACTAACCACAACAACAGTGTCCACAAAGACTCCAAAAAGAGACCCAGACCTCCATCCACTCAAGAACAAGACCAAGACACTGCCCCATCAACAGCTGGAGGAACACCAGCTGCAGACAAGAAATCCTCAGATCCCCAGACCAAAGAGAAGTTAAGCGGTGGTCTGGAGAAAGACTCCCAGGAGAAGAGCAAACCCTCGCAGCAGACCCAGAAGGAGAGGTCACAGCCTGGGCAGGACGTTCGGCCTGCTGGATCAGAGCTGGATGTGGACTCTGACTCCGAGCGGGAGCTGGTGATTGACCTCGGTGAAGAACAAGGTGGGAGGGAAAAGAAGAAAGCCAAGCGAGAGGCCCCATCAGCCCCCATCTCCACAACTAAAGATCAGACAGGCATTAAAACAGATGGTATGTACCTAACAGGTTGGATTTTGTTTCTGTAAAAACATTATATTTAGAGTTTCTAATCTGAATCTTTGTTTTTGTTCTTCTTTATGTCTAGGTAAAACTTCTGCATCTACCAGCATATCAGCTCCTTCATCCACAGATAACACTTCATCTTCCTTCAGTCCCGGTCCAAAAGATGCAGCAGCATCAACCATCAAGCCTCCAGCCACCGTCACAACTGCATCGACCACTCAAGCCACCTCCACCTCGGCTGTTCAAGCCATGTCTGCTGTCCCGGTCGCTTCCAATATGGTGAAAAAACAGCGCCCTCTGCTGCCTAAGGAGAGCACACAGCCGGCCCAGCGGCCTGCTACGAACCCAGCTGGTGGTAAATTGCAGACGTCGTCTCAGAAGGTGCAGAGACAGCAACAAGGTGAGACAGCTCCTCAGATAGTGGCGCAGAGCCAAGCGCAGCCCCAGACCTCAGCCAACAACTCCAGCACACGCTACCAGACCAGACAGTCCGTCAAAGGTAAATACATGACAGTGCAGAAATTTTATTCCCATAATAATTTAAATTATATATATATATATATATATATATATATATATATATATATATGTATGTATATATGTGTGTATATATAAGAATTAAATTTGTTTTTTAATGGATTATAAAAAAATATTAATTTGTTTTCTGATCTAGACGAATACCCCTAGATTAAAAAATCCCTGCCCTGAAATAATCTATATAAATAATAAAAAATATATATGAAATATATATGATAAATCCGTTTTTATTAATTTTCATAAATGTTTTTTTTATTGTTATCATGTTTTTATTGTGTTTTATAATGTTAGTTAGCTGTATTTTTTTATTATTATCATTTAATCGAAACAACACAACTGCAGTTTGATTGATATTAATTGTAAAGCAGGATAAAAAAACATGATTTTTGAATATTTTTAGAAACTGAGTTATCTGTTTTTGCAAATAAACTCTTCATATATATATATATATATATATATATATATATATATACACACACACACACACAGTCTTGGATTGTTATAAAAATAATCTTTTTATAATCTAGATGAATATCTAAATATCTGTTTTTATTTACTGACTATAATTTGTATAATAACTTTTAGATTAATTATCTGTTTAATTAGATTTTTAAAAATCAGATATAAGAGTGTATAGAAAATGACATAAACAATGAGACCTCTAGGTCGACTGGATGCTAGTGTCAGCACACCATATTAAATAAGTCACAACTTTATTTGGACATCATGGCTCATCATCTGTCCATCCTTGTGAGGCTAATGACCATTTTAAAGCTCAAATAATACATTCTTTTATGAAAAAAAATTAAGTGCGTGCTTTTACCAAAAAAATAATTTATATACTGTATAGTTTCACATTCCAGCTTCACGCTCTTCCAAAAGTGATTTTTGCTTTTAAAAACAACAACTACGACAACAACAACTATAAAACTGAAAGACAAGACAAATGTATTTTCTATGGTGATCGACATTATGCAGCTCAATTTGTACTGAACCCATAATGTTGGTTCGAGGTGGCATTAAACCTTTTTCTTGTTTCACCAGCTGTTCAACACAAAGACACTTCACCTGTTAACATGGGCTCAGGTACGCCCGCCTCCAGTCTGGCTGGAGACTTCCTCACCCCTCCGGCCTCTGCTGATGTCGCCGCTGATATTGCCAAATACACCACTAAGGTGAGTCCAATATTCACTCACTTCTGATGTAACTACTGTTCAGTCAAACAATTCAGTTAAATAGCATATATAGTGCAATGAAGCAATAAAAAGCAATAGAACATTTTCAAATGTTTGTGTCTGTTTTCAAACACAAAGCCTCAACTGCCACATTTGCAGGCCACAGATACAGCTCCCTGTGCTGTAATTCATTATAAAAAAAAAATTAAATAAAAAAAATAAATAATATATATATATATATACACACACACAATATATATGAATTTACACACTAGTGTGTGTGTGTGTGTGTGTGTGTGTGTGTGTATATATATATATATATATATATATATATATATATATATATATATATATATATATATATATATATATATATGTGTATATGTATGTGTATATGTGTATATATATATGTATATATATATATGTATATATATATATATATATATATATATATATATATATATATATATATATATATATATATATATATATACATACTATCTCACAGAAGTGAGTACACCCCTCACAAGTGTCATTTCTTCAGTGTTGTCACATGAAAAGATATAATAAAAGTTTTACAAAAATGTGAGGGGTGTACTCACTTCTGTGAGATACTGTGTGTGTGTGTGTATGTATATATATATATATATATATATGAATTTACACACTAGAATGTGTATATATATATATATATATATATATATATATATATATATATATATACATTCTAGTGTGTAAATTCATTATATGGAATGAATTAAGATGTTTTTTGGATAATTATTTTAATTGATCTTTTATTAATTCTACTGCTGAACTACTGTTACTTAAACTGTGCCTTAATTTTTTTTAAATGTTGATTTTGACTGTTGTCTGTGTTTTCCATCACAATGGCAGATGATGGACGTGATCAAGGGGACAATGACAGAGATATACAATGATCTTTCTAAGAGCACGACAGGGAACACCATTGCAGAGGTTTGTGCTTTTATGTCATTTCTGCTTGAATTTGTTCCACCATTCATACTCCTTCTCAATATGTATTTTATAAAAAAAATTACTTTATAGGTTGTACACTTATAGGTTGCAGACTGACAGATTGAATTTCTATAATGGCAATACTTTATGGTTCTCTTGGTTGACATTCCCTGTGGATTTTGTTGCAGATCCGGCGGTTGCGGATTGAGATTGAGAAACTCCAGTGGTTGCATCAGCAGGAGCTATCAGAGATGAAACATAACCTCGGTAACTCTCCTTTATGACTTACAATAGCCCTGCAAACTGCTTTATGGTAGTTTTGTGATAGCAAATGCTTTTGTTATCTAATGCAATGAATAGAACATTTACAGAGAACCGATCACTAAACTCCCTTCTTATAAGTTCTAGATGACCAAGCCAGAGCTTCAGCCACTGATATATCATTATTATGTGTGCATTTTTGTGTGTGTAGAGCTGACCATGGCTGAAATGAGGCAGAGTCTGGAGCAGGAGAGAGAGCGGCTGGTGTCAGAGGTGAAGAAACAGATGGAGATGGAGAAACAGCAGGCGGTGGACGAGACCAAGAAGAAGCAGTGGTGTGCCAACTGCAAAAAAGAGGCCATTTTCTACTGCTGCTGGAACACGAGTTACTGCGACTACCCCTGCCAGCAGGCACACTGGCCCGAACACATGAAATCCTGCACACAGTCAGGTAACCAGTTCTATATCTTACTCTCTTTTTCTGTTTTTGGCTTTTTACACTCTTATCAATAAAGGTTCTTTATGGTTCAATGAGTCTATGGTTCCACGAAGAACCTTTATCATCAATGAAAACGTTCTATTGCATTAAAGGTTCTTTATAATGAAATAATCCTTATGTTCTTCGCACTAAGTGGTTCTGTCAATGGCAATGCCATGAAAACCTGCTTTTAGAAGTTTAATTTCCAAGAGTGTACCACTTTTACCAAAAGACTAGAAGAGAGAGGACAAGAAATGACAGGGATCAAGAAACAGGCCAGATTCAAACTGTTATTGCCCAAATTAGCACCAAAGCTCAGTGTGTCAGTATACACCAAATGCAAGACTCTGAATGGCTAATAGCATACAAATATACCACTTATACTGTTTCTCCCGTGTATATAGTGTGTATACTGTGCACAGAATGCCCATTTTTGTATACATGGAATGGAATATATTTGGCAAAAAGTGCAGTATACATTGAATTTTCATTTCCAGCATTGTGACGTGTAATTGTTATTATTTTACTTTTTGTAGTGCGATTTAATATTATTTAAGTGATGTTAAGACCTTTTACATAAATAAAAAATACGACATAACAAATTTTAACTGCAAAAAGATAACTGAAAGCCACTCGCGTCATTGAATAGGTACTATTTATTTATTTATTTTTCTTTTTACCATTTTATTTACCATTTACTAGAGACCCTTTTCAAGTTAGGGGTTTTCTTTGAAGTGGTTGTCATATTTGGATAAACTTCTGTAATGGTAAATAAAAACTTTAACATATATAATTTTTGCATTCTGTTTTGCCCCAGTAGCAAAAGAAAAAATATCCACAATAGCGTTTCTATGACTTTCCAAAAGAGGAAAGAAATATTGAGAGATTGTTGGTCATAAAAGAGAAAGCTGTCAAATTTGCCCTTACTCTCTCAGCTGTTGTATTAGAAACACTCACACAACAGCATTAACATGTGTTTGTGTGTAAATTAATACCATGGTAATAAAACACAAAAGTATAGTGTTATATATGTACTTAATATGTTTTTAAAGATAGATTTACAGTGTTAATAACTGTAAAAATGCATCAGAACAGTCTGTGAAAAGGGTCCTTTTTTAACTAGTATACAGTATCCAGTATGCAAGCTAGTATTCCATTCTAAGCATAGCCACTCTCTGTTTTCTTTTGCATTTATTACTGAATAGCAATTGAGTTATAACTTTCTCTTTTTCATCTCAGCCACAGCATCTCAGCAGGAAACTGAAGCAGAAGCCAGTTCAGATGCAGCCGGAAAACCTGTAGGACAGTCCCCTAAAACCCAACCTTCACCAAGCGGAGAAAGAACATCACCCGCAAACCGAGGACCCTCCCCTTCCACGGACAACACTAAAGGCAGCTCCTCCGTAGCTGTCTCATAACCCGAGTGTGAAATCTTTTTATCATCAGAACGGTGCCATTCAAAGAGAGTCAGATGTTAACACCAAAGGACCTTGACTCATTTCGAACAGACTGTTCCTTGTTCAGTGTGATCATGGTGTCACTTCCTGTTCACTACATCCAACACAACATTAGGGTAATGCCTATAAAAGTTTGATTCATTTCTACGTACATTTCGTATTTGAATTTGTGACTTGTTTAGTACAAAGACAGAAACACCCTTTGATATAAAATATGCAACTGTAAAACTGTTGTCCTTTTTTTTTTATACATATCAACTTTTGTAAACTTCAAGAAATGCGTTTGATCGATATCTAGTTTTTTTTTTTTTTTATGTGAAAGATGCACTTAGAAGTGCCTCCGAAAGAGTACGTTCATTTTTATCAAATGAAGAGCGTGTTTGTACAAGGTCAAAAACTTATGGAATATGATTGTTAGTACTAATGGATTGTCACTACGTTTTTTTGGGGTTTTTTTTTTTTTTTTTTTGGAAAGATTCAAAGATTTAATTCTTTAATATCTTTCACCCGTGAAAGGCTTTTTGAAAAACAAAAACGAGCAAAAGTCTAGAGGAGTAAAGGAAAAGATTATACTTATTGTGGGCATGTTTCTTTTTTCTCTTGTCTTGTGGACTCTCTTGTTTACATACTGTAAATACAAAAGAATAAGCAGAGATGATATCTGTAAGAAAAATAAAGTCTTCATGAGACAAATATTTGGTGTCAAGAATAGCTGTGTATGCATTTCCCTTACTGTAACACTTTAGTTTAGGGACCAATTCAACTTTGCTTATCAGCATGCATATTAGCTGTTTATTAGTACTTACAAAGCACATATCTTAATCCTACCCTATTCTCAAACTTAACTACCTGACTAACTACTAATAAGCAGCAAATTTGGAGTTTATTCATACAAAAGACGTTAATAGTGACACATTACACATTCTTTGCTCGTTTGACCAGTTATGGTCTATACATTTTTCTACATCAATTATTGTTTATTATTATTATTTTATATATTATTTAGCGTACACCAATAAAATCTTATTTTAACATAAATACAATTCCTTCGGTATATTACCAAATAAAAGCTACGAGACGGAAAGACTCTTATTTTGCCAAGGATTTTGTCACTTTTCCTAAGTATCTGTACGACATGACGTAGGACGCCCTAAGAACAAACCGACGCATGATCTGAGAGAAAGAGGCGCCGGCGAACAAGAGGTAAAGCTCGGCTAAGACATCTCAAATACCGTTAGATATTCTTCCTTTTCGTTTATTCTATAAACTAACGAAGCAATGAGACAACGTCGTTAAAGCGTTATATAGCCATTGGGAATGGTTTATTTTAAAGAGTGCGCTGAAATGAACGGTTAGCCCGGCCGCTAACGGAAGCTGATGATGTTTTATGGGACAAAGAATTAGCTAGGCTTGTCTTATATTGCGTCGTTACTCTGGCTTATGAGGCCGATTTTTGAGGTTTAAGTAAATACATATATTAATTGTAGCCTTCTTGTTTTAATAAGTGTCGGTAAAGACGTCTGTTATAAGGGTTATAGTGTGGAAGGCGAGGCCTGGATGTAGAAGAGCAGCTGAGGCGGTGTTTGTATCAAAACCCTGCGAGCTGCTTTAAAAAAAAGCATTTTGGGCGTCAAAGGCTCATTCGAGTCAAACATGCTTATAATGAAAAATGACTTCGAATGGATTGCTGTCTAGGTAGGGCAATTTATTAGGTTTTAAGGCACAGATTAAGTGACTGACATTACTGCTGTCTTTCTCAGCATCTGCTTAGCTGTCTTGAGACTCTGGCTGGCTTAATGCCATTACGATGTATTACAGCTCCATTGTTCATAGGTTATTATGGCTTTTGTTGGCTATAAAGTCTATTTATTAAAATCTAGAATTGTGTTTTGTTGATGGTTAGGTTTAGATAGGATAGAGGAGGAAATGTGAGATTTAACATCCGTGATACACTCCCTTAGGATTCACCCATGTAATGAAATACGTTCATTGTGTCTTTGTATGATAATAATTGAGCATCCTTTATAGTGAAATTGAGACTGAATACGTCTCTTATGTTATTATAATATTATGTTGATCTATAATAACCTAATATTATATGCCCTAGTTTCAGCACTATGAATTTTCAGTCTGTGTCAGCTGCACAGTTACTCATCATGATGTCTCATTTATCTCTTGCTCCATTCTAGAACATGGCTGTGAACGTATATTCCACCTCAGTGACTAGCGACAATCTGAGTCGCCATGACATGCTCGCATGGATCAATGAGTCTCTACAGATGAACTTTACCAAGATCGAGCTTTTATGTTCAGGTGAGTTGTAGTACAGAGTGCAACAGCTGGGTTCTGAAAGTAAAAATTGATTTTCTTTCACAAGGAAATTTAAGGAAATAGCTGGTTGGTTTGGTTTCTGGCTTACACTGATTTTTCAAAGACTTCTTATAAATCCCAATGAGATGATGAATTGGAAAAAATACTTCCAGAACAAATGCTGCTGAAGAAATGGGTGTGCACTAATGCACTTTATTATTATGGATATGTTTTGGAGTAATGGAAGCATTTTTTCAATTTATCAACTGTAATCTGATTTTCTCTACAGGTGCAGCCTACTGCCAGTTTATGGACATGCTGTTTCCAGGCTGCATACCTTTGAAGAAAATTAAATTTGGTGCAAAGTTAGAGCATGAATACATTCACAATTTTAAGATATTGCAGGCCGCCTTCAAGAAAATGGGTGTTGACAAAGTGAGTTGCTTAATTTCTTTTCCTCAAGCTTGTCTGCACAGGCAATATTTGTCTGATCAAGTTGAGCAAAACAGTTTTAAGTTTTACTTTTTAGAGACACTTAGGTTAATTATTTCCATTTTATCACAAATTCTATTCACTAGAATATGCTATCATTACTGGAGTTTGGAACTAATTATACCATGTAGACATTGGTTTTGTTCCTTGATTTCACCACTAAAACAATGACCTTAATAAATCCATGAAATAATATTTGAATGTGTTTTTCCCATCAGATTATCCCGGTTGACAAGTTGGTGAAGGGCAAATTTCAAGACAATTTTGAATTTGTTCAGTGGTTTAAGAAGTTCTTTGATGCCAACTACGATGGAAAAGACTATGACCCAGTGGAAGCACGACAGGGCCAGGACACCATGCCTCCATCCAACCCCTCCATGTCTGCCCTCAGCAAGCCCAAGAAGATATTGAATGCAGGTTGGTTACATTGCACCAGTTGTTTGCACCTCATAGTTTGATGGAAAGGTCCTCCAGCTGGGATTCAAACTCAGGACACCCATAATGCAACAGCATCATATGTCAGTGCACTGCCCACTAGGCTATCACTAGGTTCACTCAAAAATTAAAATTTGTTTTTAATTTACTCATCCTCAGGCCATTCAAGATGTTTCTTCAGTAGAACAGTAAAGACGACTTTTTTTAAGCTAAAACATGGTCCTTGGCAATGACTACTGTCACGTTGAAATTCAAAAAAAGCATATCAGACAGCACAAAAAAGTAATTCTGTGTTAGAAACTTAAAATTATTTACAACATTACGTGCAATTCATAGCCTCAGGCAAGCAGTCTGGAGCATAATGAAGCAAACTCTCATGTGAGCTGACCCTGTGTTTGTTTACAACAGAGGATACCTGTGTTGTATTGTTCATCAAAATGGTACTTGTGCTAATCCTGGAAGCCTCAACCTAAATAAAATAAGAGACGTTCATGTGCGTGATCTCCACAGGAAGCGACAATGTTTCTTGAGCACCAAGTCAGCATATTGGTGGTTTCTGCAGGATCATGTGACAGCTTTACCATCACAGGATTAAATTACATTTTTAAATATATTAAAGTAGAAAACCGTTATTTTAAACTGTAATATTTAAAAATATTTATTTTTACTGTAGTTTTGAGTAAATAAATGTAGCCTGGGTCAGAATAAGGGACTTCCGTCAAAATCATTAAAACAAAATCTTACTGACCCCAAAATCGTGAACGATAGTGTGTTTTATATTTTATTTTCCCATTTTATTGATATCCACCAGGCATTGCATTATTTTCATGTCCACTTACATAAATTCTTTGGTAAGATGTACATGAACTGATCATTCTGTTCTTGGCCTCATTTTGACTTGCCAAAAACATCTGTGTTCATTGGCTTACTGCAGTCCATCAGTCTTCTCCTGTTAAGACTGCCACGCCAGCTGCTTGAGATGTGTCTTGGGCTTTTAAATGTCTTCAGTGTCTGTAGGGGATTCAAATGGTGGATCACTTTGAATGTAGTTTGTACACTTTAGTTTATGTAACCGTTTCAGCCTGGTCCCGTTTCTGCTGATACATCTCCGTCTTTACTGACTAGTCACCATCTGCTCACTGAAGTCTAGGCATTATAGACAATGAGAGGTGTCAGATAAGAAATGCACATGGTTTTGGTTGCTGGAGAAGTTGACATTGTTGCAGTCATTCTAGTAAATTGAACGTTTAAATGATTTTTTAAAAGTCACAACATTAAATAGTTTTAAGTGTCAACTAACCCACCCACATGGAAAATGCTGGACAGAAACTATTCTGAGAAGGGAACATGTGATGAGCCTGATATGCTTTTAGACTGTTAGTCATTTTAATATGTAGGCATAGATGGGCATAAAAGCAGTATGAAATGGTCTTCACCACCCATCTTGCTTCCATAATCTGACATGTTTCTAAATGAAGCTGGCTATTCAAGTAGAAAAACGGGGTGTGCTTGACTTTATTCATTGAGAATTAATTGAATCGTGAAAAATGAGCATCAACATACCAGAAGTAAATGGGTCTGTTCTGATTACATGTTGATTTTATTGCCAGCTTGCTGCTTTCACTTCACTGCAGTTAATTACTTCATTATCAACGCAATGACTTGCACTTCAGTGCATTTCAATAACAGGTCCAGTGATGTTCTGTTATACTCTCAGAATGTTATTAACTACTTGTCTCTGTTTTGTGTATTTCAAACTAGTTTGTTGGCATCTTACTACTTATTACTTGTTCCCAATAGCACCACAGAGAGCAGCCGTTGCCAAGGTAACACCCAAGGTGGCGCCTGGCTCTGCGCGAAGACCTGGTGCTGGTGGTGATGAGGAAAGGGCAGAGCTTATTCAAGAGGTTTGTTATACTATATACATTCTCACATTGTGAGACTGTCACTTTTTATTGTATGAAACAATCAAAGGCACTCGACGTGCACTTTCAAGTTTCATTGTCTAGTGTCTGCACTTTTTGTCATCAGCATTGTACCTAGTAATTTAACGAATGCATAAAAACTAAGTGTACTTTGGGTTTTATGACTAAAATGTTTGTTTGTTGACTTTCAGTTAAACATCTTGAAGTCTACAATCCAGGACATGGAGAAGGAGCGGGACTTTTACTTTGGCAAACTGAGGAACATTGAGCTGATCTGTCAAGAGAAGGAGGGGGAGGGAGACCCCACCCTGCAGAAGATTGTGGATATTCTCTATGCCACAGACGTGAGTCAAACACAACTACAGTCTCACCAAAGAGAAACATTTGTCACAACAGACCTTATTAGAAATGAACCGCGTTCCCATACTTATTGACTAATGAATTTCATGACTTCTTTATGACCCTTTCAGTCATATATTAATATATGTTATGTTCTCTGGCCGATATGGCATCTTATGGGATAGTTCACCCAAAAATGAGAATTCTTTCTCATTTTATATTATGAACAGATTTAATTTGGGATTTTAATCATGCATAAACATTGATCAACGCAAATACACCAAGCTCATCAAATATGGTAAAGCAAAGCATAACCGTACTACAACCTCAATAGTTCTTGGATGACGAGCAAGCAAGTTTGAGCTTCTGTTTGCCATATTGGATGTGCTTAATGGCTTAACAGAGGGACAGAAATCTTTCATGATTTATTAGAAATCTCTCCATTTACAATGTTGGCCAAAATTATTAGAACATTAGTATTTTCACCAGCTAAAAAATGGTTTTAAGTTAGTTATTTCTATCTTTTGCTGTAGTGTGCCGTTAATTGTAATAATCCAGTGAGATTTTTGTTTGCACAAGGAGTCTGACAACAGCCAGTGCTCCACACAGAGATCTAATCTGATCATCATCCAGTCTGTCTGGAATGACATGAAGGAACAGAACAAACTGAGACAGACTAAATCCAGAAGAACTGTGGCAATGTGTCGAAGATGCTTCAAGAAACCTCCCTGCAAAGCTTCCTCAGAAACTATGCACAAGTGCACTGAGGGCAAAAGCTGCTTTAAACACAAAGGATGCTCACACCAAATGTTGATTTCAATTTATTTTAAAGTTAAGTGATAAAGAAAATCTATTTATGGCATTATTTTTGGCAGCATCCCCATTTTACAGCATTTTTCTACAAGTGCCTAGAACTTTTAACAGTACTGTAGCTTTGCAGGTAGGTTTCTTGAAGCATCTTGGAGATATTGCCACAGTTCTTCTGGATTTAGTCTGTCTCAGTTTGTTCTGTTTCTTCATGTTATTCCAGACAGACTGGATGGTGATCAGATTAGATCTCTGTGTGGAGCACTGGCTGTTTGTTGTCAGGAACTGTCCCTTTAAACTGATTCTATTGGTGAAATGAGCTAAGGTGTTTTTTTTTTTTTTGTATATTACAGCTTTACATTAATTTAGAAAAGCTCAGATATGTCCAGTTTTTACATGACCTTGAAAGTCTCTAATGATTAAATAAAAATGATGTTTTTTTTAATGGACATCACAGAATTCCCAAGTAACAGTCTTGAGAAAGTATGAATAGACATGTTGCAGGTCCACATTAGACGGTCTTGTTCATTAATTTACTGAACTTGTAAACACAGACTAGTGCTGTTCTGGGGAATGTTTCCTGAAAATAGTGGAACAATCTTTAAATGCCAAGACTTTTCTTATCAGATGACTCAATCTCTCTCTCTCTCTCTCTCGCTCAGGATGGGTTTGTCATACCAGATGCTGAGTCAGAGGACCAGGAGGAGTTCTAATGCTCGTGACTCGCTGCAGTTTTACCCTCCACTCACCTTTCCATTCCCGTCCTCTCCACACAGTCACCACCATATTATGCATTTGGACTTCCGAACAAACTCCATACTGAATCCCATTGTGTCTGCTAAAGCATGCATAGACACACTTCATTCGTTTTAATGCCCTCAGACCTCTGGCTGCCACGATACTCCTGTTTCTCTCCGAGGAAGAGTGTGTTTCCCGTCTGTAATATACAATCTAATATTGCTTTCCTCTTTCAGCAACTTCAGACACCTGCAAATGTATTTATCTTATTTGAAATGTCTTGGACACATCCTCTGTAGTGATTTATAGGCGGCGTCTCCCCCCTCACTGCTGTGGTACATATCTGTGATCACGTCTTATTTAGAACCGTACCTTACTGACACACAACCAAGGGACGGAATGATAAGACGTGCATTAGTTCATTGCAAAAACCCTCTCAATTCCTAGTTTCCACTCATGGTTTTGGTGCTTGCTTTAGCATAAGGCAGGTAGCAGTCACCACCGCTCCAGTCTATCCTCAGTGACTGTGCCTTATACAGACTGTCTGGAGGGAGTGGACCCAGTCTGACGTTTGTCTTTTCTTTATTTTATGGATATAGTGAAGCGTCGTTTTTGAGTCGACGCACGTACTAACACTCAGTCGTGCGCTTCGGCCTACAGGACGCTGATGTACTGTGGAGCCACGGTTGCACGAGTTTAAATGTTTTTATTATAATTTTATTGCTTTCCTTTTAAAGAATTATCCGTATGAATTTAGTAGCCACTACGTTGGCAGACTCGGCCAAAATTTGAGTTGTCAAGACAAACACAGCCCGTTTTCTACCTGTTTTACTGCCTTATATTTAATGCGTTTTTCTATCCTTTCCTTCGCACTGTCTCTCTTGGCAAATGTTTGTAATTCAAGTTATTAAAGTTTTAAATTTAAGTTTTCTTTTATTATTTGTAGACAGCGGCAGCAGCAGAATATTGGTTATTTCAGACCTGCATCTTTTAAATACACAAGATGAGAACGTGAAATCTTTTGAGTTATTTTAAAATATTGCACTCTTTCAAGACCATTCCCCAAATAACCATGTCAAGCTGATGATACAAATGCAAAAACACTAAAAAAAAAACAAATCGACTAAATGAGCTTTGTAGATGAAAGCTTTACTTCTCGGAAAGTTCTGAATTTGATCTTTCCAGGCAATGCTCGCTCACTTCATTTGTCATTTTTTGAAGATTCAACATGATTCTGACTTTAGATCACTGTGCCAACTCTGATTTTCTCCGACGTGTAGCTTCATTGTTTTCTTGTGCACTGGTCATTCTCAATCACTAGCAGTTTTCCTGTGTGTAGTTCTCAATGTTGCATTTTACATCAATAGCACATGCAAAACCGGCAATCAGAGTTGTTATTGGTGCTATCAAATACCTTGACCCTTAAGAACTTGCCTGTTTGAGCTAGACAAGCCTTTTTGCTGGATGTTTTGGTTCACTGGATTAGAAATATTGCTGCAGTTGGGTGACTATAACAGTGCTGGATCTGATCTAAATAGGAGACAATAGGAAAACAAGTGACACTCACATTTCTGGGCTTGCATTGACAAATATCCCATTGTAATTTCACATAAGCTGAACTGCTGAATATTGACTCAAGGTGGATGCAAGTAAAAATGTGGAAGGAAGTAGTTTGGAAGCAGGTAATGTCTGTTAAAGGCAGTGATTGACCCTTCCTTCCTTTCTTTCAATGCTCTGTGGCCTTTAAGAGCAATCTGTAGCGAAGGTACTCAGTACATTGTGGGCCCCGCACCACGACCAAACTGTCTCTCTCTTCCTGATTTTGTACTTGCAGGCTGTTAAGAGTTCCACATTTTTAACTGAAGTCCATTTCTTACAATAAAACAGTATTTACATGTCTTTCTGTTTGTGTCTTCATTTCTGTTGATGAGGAACGGCCTACAGTTTTCCACATTTTTGAACAATAGTAAAGATCTCAAACTATTAAATATGGCATATGTAAAATAAATAATTTGATATAATACTTGAGTCTGTATACTGGATGTGTTGTATAAAGCCTGTTTATGTTGATTTATTGCTCTGTAAGGAAACACATCACCAGCAGGTGGCATTAGTGATCAATGCTAATCAAAAGTTAAGACCGTGGGGCTGTTTCAGATTACAGCTCTTCCTCTCAGTGTCGAACTCTAATAACTGTTTCACACACCTCTGAAACAGATGTGCCTCTGTCTGACAACGCTTGTTTTGGAAGAATGCTGAAATTGAGTTGCTGTTACAATATAGAAGATATGGAGGAAAATCTGGTTACTTCATGTTCTTGCATGTCAGAGGGTAACTGTCATTGAAAAACTTTTTACTTTTAATATGTAATGAGATACAAAACGTCTAATACCACTTGAAAATCTGAGTTTGTCTGGAAATATTGTTTTAGGGGGACATATAATACTAAGACATTCATTTCAAGTTTTTTTTAGTCTTCTTTAAATTGGAAAAAAAAGCCAAATAAAATAACTTGTTTTTATACTTTTATATACATTTACTCAGATAATATGTTTTCATTTAAAACAACCTCTGAAATGTATTTTAATGCGTAACTGGTCATATGATCTCAAAATAAAACTTACGTATAAACAACTATGGTCAAAATGACAAACAACTGTAAAATTAGTTGAGCTACTGAGCTTTTCAAGTTACTTTAATAAGACAATCTCCTGTGTCTTTGGTTTTTATCATTTAGAGCTATTGCTAAGAATCCTTCTAATATTATTTTAATACAAAGTAAAAATCCGATGTGATTTTAGTATTATTTAATATTAAATTTATATTTCTTAGCTTTATGTATGTATTTTCAGTTTTTAATTTTTAGTGGTTAGCATTAGCATTTAACTTCAACTTTAGTTTTAGTAATTTTAGTTATTTAGCTTAACATGTTTATTTAAATCAGGGGTCAGTCCCAGAGGGCCGGTGTCCTGCAGAGTTTAGCTCTTAATTTCATTTAGCATTTAAATTTTTCATGTAATATTTTTATTTGATTTGATTTCAGCGTTACATAAATGAACAAAGACTTGTTCAATTGTTGCTCAGTAGCAACATAAGTACAATGTGGAAATTTTTACATTCACTCCAGTATGTTTTTGACAGAGTAATTGTATTTTTTGCTGTATATTTGTGACAACTGTTGTGATTTCACCTGCTGCAGTCGTTGTCCTGTTCAGTTTAGTGTCTCACTCTTCTTCTTTTAGCTTCTGACAGTCTGTTGTTTATCAGAAAGACATGCTGTTTTCAGACACTTAGGGGTTTATGTCTCCCATCTTTCTTACTTGTCTCTCAGTGCTTTGTCAGCGCCGGGCACACAGCTTTTCTTAGAGAGCTTATTTATCTCCCTTCAGTTACAGAGGTCACAAAATGCCCGTGACCTTTCCTCAAAAAGACAGAAAGATCTAAAACGTGTAATGATATAATGACTGGATTCATTCATTTAATGGAGATACACAACATCCCGATATCATGTAGACGAGACAAAAAAAAACAACAACAAAAAAAACACTAAGACCATCTCTGATAAAAGATGTTTAAAAATAGAGAAAATCTGAGCGCTAAAAAAAAAAAAAAACTGACAGCCAATCAGAATCAACCCAAGTTTAAAAAAGGGAAAGGGAAAGGGAAGTGGTGTGTGGCCAAGTATGGTGACCCATACTCAGAATTTGTGCTCTGCATTTAACCCATCCAAGTGCACACACAGTAGTGAACACACACCCGGAGCAGTAGGCAGCCATTGCTGCGGCGCCCGGGGAGCAGTTGGGGGTATGGTGCCTTGCTCAAGGGTCTCACCTCAGTCAAGTCCGACTCTCTATCCATTAGGCCACAACTGCCCTTAAAGAGCTTGTAAGAGTGTGTAAAACACCAGACGACAAAACTGCACTGCCGCACATAATACACAACATTATCGTCCTATGCTAATATCTTGCTAATTTCTTGTTAACAATTTACAATAAAGGTTCCATAAGTTAATACATTAATAATATTAACAGATGCAACTTTTGGCTTTGATAGTATGGTGACATTAACATCCACTATTAATAAGGGCCTTGGAAACATTTTTTATAGTTCATTCATGTTAACCAATATAGTAGTTATTTGTGACCCTGGACCACAAAACCAGTCACAAGGGTCAATTTTTCAAAATTGAGATGTATACATCATCTGAAAGCTGAATAAATAAGTTTCATTTGATGTATGGTTTGTTAGGATAGGACAATATTTGGCCGAGATATAGCTATTTGAAAATCTGGAATCTGAGGGTGCAAAAAAATCTAAATATTGAGAAAATCGCCTTTAAAGTTGTCCAAATGAAGTCCTTAGCTATGCATTTACAGTAGGACATTTACAAAATATCTTCATGCAACATGATCTTTAGTTAATGTCCTAATGATTTTTGGCATAAAAGAAAATAATTAATCAATAATGACTCATACAATGTATATTTGGCTATTGCTACAAATATACTCCAGGGACTTAAGACTGGTTTTGTGGTCCAGGCCAGGGTCACATATGTTAATGAATGGAATATCATTGTAAAGTGTCACCATTACCCTTGGTTTGAACAGGCCATGTTTTCTTTTCTTTTTCTCATGTTAATGATGAGGAATCTGCGGTTACACATCATCAGTGGCTCCAGTGATGCAGAGTTTCAGTGAGAAAGCAGGGTGAAAAGAGTTATCCTTGTTTATTCTGCCCAATTAATTTATGCATTATACCCATGACAAAAGACTCGCCTTCCTTCCTCTTAGACACCAAAGAGCTGCAACCATTATAGCCCTTCAACATTACCATCTTGTGTCTGAAAACACCAATCACTTGCTAATGCTAATCACTTCGTTATGTGTGTGGAAATCCACATCTGGTTTATCACATGTCTGTTGCGTGCTCTTTGTGAGATATATACTCTCTCATCATTACAAGGGCTATAGAGCGTCTGGCTGAAATGCTTCACTGCTCACCTTTTGTTCCTTATCCAGAGTTAGCGCTCAGATTTTCTCCTTTCATGCAGACTGAAGCATGTGATCTTAACAAAACTGTGGGAAGAGCAAGAGGAAGCACTGTTTTGTTAAATCAACTGTTTGAAGGAGTGCGAAAGATGCTACACACCTGTATGAACTTGCCATCCAGTCAGACGTGACGCTCACATGCTAACACAAAACCTCTCTGGGCTTGATGCCAGTATAATAAAACTATATGCCTGAAGGCTATATATACCATATCTGTGATAAAATTTGTTTGGATTATAAATGTCATCGGTGCCAGCTATTCGCTCTTTGCTAAAAAAGGCTTAGGCTGCTTGAGAGATTAATCTAGTACCCATCATGCCTGTTTGACTCAGGGATTAGGATTTAAACTCCATTTGTTTCAACTGGAACCAAGTTTGTTGTTGAAACTTTAATGCAGCACTCCTCACTCACGTCTTTGCTAGGGGCCAATAATCTGAGGTCCTGTCTTTTGCTATTTCCTTTAATATGAGTTTGGTTTCAAGAGGATTGTCTGCTCTTTATTGTTGGTGCTGCAGGATGCTGGTGGATGTTTAGCATGGGATATCTGTCTCTTTGTCTGTATTAATGCGGAGGTGTTGAGATCCTGCTGTAATTATTAACGTGTGGATTGAGGGGTCTGACACATCAAGCAGGTGGTGTGTTTGTGTAGAGGGAGACAAAAGCTGAGTGTGCTTTTGTCTCTTTCACATCAACATGCTCCTCACTATCTCATAATCTATTAGTGGTGTTTGTTGAAACACACACATACAAAACAGCTGAAAGAAAACTTTCTAAATCAGAATATCACAGAGGCTTAGTGTGGGCTCATTTCCATTAGAGTATAAATTCTAGTTAGAAATATATAATTAAATGTAAAGTAGCCATGAATATTCTATATTGAAAATAATATAAAAATACCATCATTAATAATATATGAACATAATATGACTATATCTCAAATTTGAAACTATTTCTCATATTTAAGACTGTATATCACAATTCTGTTTGACTTCATATTTTAATTACAACCATTTCTCACAGCTGAGACTATTTCTCATAACAATGAAGACAATGAGAAATCAAATCATGTTATTAGATCACATTATTATTATGAGAAATAAAATCACATTATGTAATCTCATGATTGCAACTTTATATCGCAAAGTAGTGACTTAATATTTCAATTGTAACTTTGTCAGTGTTGTGTATCTCATAATACTAATTTTATTTCTCAAGTCTCATATCTTCACATATATCATAATTGTTTTCATATCTGCAACTTTATATCTCATAATAGTGACTTCATATCTCAATTATGGCTATTTTTCACAAGTTGTGACTTTCTAATTGTCTTCAAATGTCTATAATAAATAAGTGACTATATTTCAACGTTGTGACTTCTCATTATTGTAATTTTATTTCTCATAATTATCTTGATATCTCATAACATATATATTTGTATATAGTATCTCTTCAATCTTAATTAGGACTATTTCTCACAGCTGTGACTTTCTCGTAAATGTGACTTCATATCTTGTATTGCAACTAAAAAAATCTAAAAATGTCAATTTAAAAATCTAAAAAGTTGCAACAATATTTTTTAGAATTGAGACTTTAAATCTCACAATGTATATATCATAATTATATTATATAGCATTGTATTTTTCACTGAGTGAGAACATGATGTGTGGCATTAAGATTGGCATGGCTTGTCCGATGCAGCAACAGTAACTAAGGGGGGTCAGTTATTATTTTATTTCTTATAAACTTTATCTCACAGTTACTGGTTTTATTTTTCACTCTAAGGCATAAACTTTCCTTCATATTCTTTTGATTTGGGCCTATAGGCAACTACCTAGAAACCACATGCAATAAAGAGTTTAGCATTGTCAAGAATCACCCACTTTTTTTTTTTACAGTTTTATTTTCACCATCTCTCATGTGCACAAAACAATCACTCAGCTCATCCTGAACAGTCCAGCTTGGACAGCTGAAAAAGCGCTAAGAAGAACCACATCACAGTTAAAGTCGTGACGTATTGTCAAGTATGGTGACCCATACTCGAAATTGGTGCTCTGCGTTTAACCCATCCAAGTGCACACACACAGCAGTGAGTAGTGAACAAATGCACACACACACACACACACACACACACACACACACACACACACACACACACACACACACACACACCCGGAGCAGTGGGCAGCCATGCTGCAGCGCCCGGGGAGCAATTGGGGGTTCGGTGCCTTGCTCAAGGGCACCTCAGTCGTGGTATTGAGGGTGGAGAGAGCGCTGTACATTCACTCCCCCCACCTACAATCCCTGCCGGCCGGGGACTCGAACCCGCAACCTTTCGATTACGAGTCCGACTCTTCAACCATTAGGCCACGACTTCCCCAGTTAAGATCAGGCCTGTCTGGTCACGTCTGTGTTTAAAGTATATGAATATGCCACACCAGAACTGTGTTTTAGACACAACACGGCTTCCTCTGAACTTTATCAAACAATCTCACTGTCACTCAGAAGATTATCTGAGAAGGAAAACATGTGACTAGAACATATCCATCTTGTAAAATAAGAACAACCCTAGTTTAGTCACTGACCTGCTCTGAGTCTGTAAGGGTGTAAGTTAACGGGGCATTTCCACATCACTCGCACTCTTTAAAAGGAATCCCTGGCAACCAGGAGGTCACTAAGTCCTCGGTTAAGAAGATTAGAGACTAATACACTGACACAGACACTTCAGACAAAAAGAAGCAAACCCCCCTCTCTCTTTCATCTCTTGTCTTGCCAGTTGACTCATTTGTCCATAAAGGAAGTATCTGACAGCCGGATGGCATTTCCTTCATCCTTCTGTTGTGAGATTTGTCTCTCTCTTCTTTAGTTTTGGTCTGCCGTGTGGAATGTGTTCTTGTTTGGAAGTGAATGAGAGTTCGGTTGCATTAGCAGGAGGACTCTAGACTTCCAAAGTCAAACACCGATCTGACCCCTGCCAGTTTGTTGAGATACTCCCCTGAGAGCAAAGTTCAGAGGTCAACATGTGTAGGACAGATGAAAATATTAGTGTCAGCCTTAAGCTTCATTCATTAAAAGTGGCATGAATCAGCAGGGGAGGTAAGAACAAGCCATGTTTGTCTGTTTTTGTTAATGGAGAGTTACTAAATGTCTTCAGACATCTGGCTGCCATCTTATCCTTACAGTTTGACAGCCACTTGGTGCTGTCTACTTTGAGTGCATGTTAAAGAGCGGCCTGGACATCATGTCTTTTTATGTTCTACAGAAAAAAAAGACTTGTTAAAGCTTATTATTCTGCAGCAGTTAAAGATAAGCTTGCTGGACTGGAGAGGAGTGTAAATAATAGTGCGTGTTTGTGTGTTTTATGACTCGTAGTCAGAGGGGCGCTTTCATGCTGGCTGTGTTTCAGGTGGACAAAATGATGAGTGAAGAAAACACCTGCTCCTCTCCTCCCTCTGTCCCCTCTCTCACTTTGTTCTTTGGAGCGTTGCCATTTAATTAAACCTCAGGTTCTGCAGACAGGAAAATGAAAGCCTGAGGTGTGGAGGAATGTGAATGAGCTCTGGTGGGAAATCTCACAGCGCTGGACGGAGTATACTGCACGCTCTGAATGGGTCTCTGCTTGCTATTACAAATGTTACTTGTCTGCTGTGACACTGATTGGAGACTTTTAACCTTTGCAACTCTTAAAAAGCATAGCATGTATTGTGTTGCAATAAAATGTCATTTTAAAGTATGAGCAGAGGTTCTGAGAGTTTTTTAAGCACCAAAAATAAGATAAAGCCCAACAGTGTTTTACCTGGTACAGGCCTATATCATTAAAACTGATGATCTTTCTCTTGGCTCTGCTGTTTGTAACACCACAGAAAAGCACCAAAAGCCATTCAAAAACTGGTAAAATACTTGGGATGTATGTTGCAGGCAAACATAAACTTGTAGCCTATATATAGTGTGTGTATATATGTATATATGAAAGTTAACATATGTATTTAGTATAGTTAACATATAGGCCTATATAGTGAAAGTACACCAATATATATACACACACACACACACACACACAGTGCACTGCCCTCTCTCAGCTCAATACACACACACACAGTGCACTGCCCTCTTTCAGCTCAACACACACAGTGCATTGCCCTCTCTCAGCTCAACACACACACACTGCACTGCCCTCTCTCAGCTCAACACACACACACTGCACTGCCCTCTCTCAGCTCAACACACACACACTGCACTGCCCTCTCTCAGCTCAACACACACACACACACACTGCACTGCCCTCTCTCAGCTCAACACACACACACACACACACACACAGTGCACTGCACTCTCTCAGCTCAACACACACACAGTGCACTGCCCTGTCACAGCTCAGCACACACACAGTGCACTGCCCTGTCACAGCTCAACACACACACACACACACACACACGCAGTGCACTGCCCTCTCTCAGGTCAACACACACACACACACAGTGCACTGCCCTGTCACAGCTCAACACACGCACACACACACAGTCACACACACACACACAGTGTACTGCCTTCTCTGAACTGAACCCAGCAGCACAGAAGCAGAGACCGAGAGAGAAGGTGCCCACCGAGCTGTGTATCTGCCTATTATTGTGCCTTACACACACATAGAGACCGAAACTGCTTTCCGTGTACTGGGTCTCTCCAGATGTCCGTGACTAACCCCACAGCAAGCGCTCCGTGGATATTTTGACCGGCTGTATCAGCGTTGAGTGTGCGGCACAGGTGAAGATGGCGAGGGGACCGGTGCTGGTGTTTCTGTCGCTGCTGCTCACTGAAACTTTACCGGCGCAGGAGTTGCACATCAACGGCGTGAACGGATTCAGTCTGCACCCACCGTATTTTAATCTAGCGGAGGGGACTAAAATCACGGCCACGGCAACCTGCGGAGTGGACGAGAGCCAGCAGCCGATTCAAGACCTGTACTGCAAACTGGTCGGGGGGCCCATGTTAGGGGACCCAAGCCAGACTATTCAGGTAAAGATGAGGGACATACTTACTTTTCTTAGGTTTACTTTACTAAAAATAGATAAAAGCACATTTTGATGTTAGTTTGTTTTAGTTATAGCTTTTGGACTCTGTTTGACTTGCAAAAGTGAAATGCACTTTTGATCGTTTTTGTAGCTTCAAAATACATGCTACCATAGTGCTGAATTACCATATGTGACCCTGGACCACAAAATTATAGATTTTTCTTTTATGCCAAGTAAGTAAAGATCATGTTCCAATTAAAATATTTTGTAAATTTCGTACCGTAAATAAATAAAAACGTATTTTTTGAAAGGTAATATGCATTGCTAAGAACTTGATTTGGACAACTTTAAAGGCGATTTTCTCAATATTTAGATTTTTTTTTTGCACCCTCAGATTGCAGATTTTCAAATACTTGACTAAATATTGTCCTATCCCAAACAAACCATACATCAATGTGTAGCTGACGCTGATAGGTCAGTTATGAGTTATGACGGCCGTATTGCGATTTTTAGGGATTAATGTTTATATTGTTTGTATCTTTATGATTTCACGATTTAAGTGTGTATTTTTGTGTGCGTATTAATTTCCTAATTTTGTTGGTATTGTACTTTATTTTGCTGTATTCTTAGTGTGACTAAAATGAATGTCACATGACCCTTCCTGATTAATTTAACCTGGAAGTATTGGTACAAATTGAATGGCGAGATGTGAATTCAGAGACACATGTTGGAGCTCCTTACCGTTCTACTGCTGGTTACCAGGCCAACACGGTAAAAGAGTTAATGGTTGTATATTTCCTTATTTGCGTTGATGTCCTTCGAATTGTTGTGTGTAAAACTATTTCTTTGTGTTTGTTTGCATGTAGTTTTCACGGTGTTCCATATCAGGAAAATAAAACATATGGACATCAGTATCTTGGAAGCGTGGACTGTTTAATGACCAGCGAGTAGTTACACAATGGGAAGCTTTTTTTAATTTCAGCTTTCAGATTATATATAAATCTCAATTTAAAAAAAAATTGACCCTTGGTTTTGTGGTCCAGGGTCACATATTAGTTTACTTAGTATTCCAACTGCAATAATACACATCCTAAAGTTTTATTACCATAATTTTTTATCATATATAATGGACTTATTAGTACCCTGTCCAAAAACATGGTTATATATATGTATATATATATATATGTGTGTGTGTATTTTATTTTTTGTAAAATCAGGACAGTGCTTTGGGGCTGAGGAACGGTGCAATATCTTGATCTTTTTTAGAGAGCACCTGCTTCAGATGAAAAGGCCAGAGACCCCTATAAAGCGCTATGGTTCCTCAGCAGGCTTAGGAGACTCAACTTTGCTTGTTGGCGAGTGAATGAAATGTTTAAACATTGTAAAGAGTAAAACGCAACCCCTGTGTAGCACTGCTACTGGGATTTTCCCAGAGGAATGTGTGGCATTTCATATAAGACCTTGTGGGAGGCACACACAGATTTGCACCACACTTCAAAGAATATGTTAATAAAATGTTGCGACCTGATCAGTTGTTGCAGGCATCTCCTGTGGTTATCTTCTCAAGACACAACATCACATGCCTGCAGTCCATTTTTACTGCACTTTAACTAAAGTCACAATCATTTTATATTCATCAGTATCCAAACTTTGCTTGTCCATAGTTATACTATTAGTTTCTGTTATTGTGTTATGCAGTAAAAACATTGATGTGCACTTGTGTAGGGTGTTATTTCTACCTTTTTGAAGAAAAATGCTACAGCAAATATAGTCAGAATGATTCAGGTATTTGAAATATTATTTTATATGTGTATGACGTATTACAGTAAAACTAGTGAAAACACAGATTTTTGGAAGCACCATTTGAAGGAGATCTCATATTAATTGATGATTATTTCACAGTAATAACAGCAGCTATAGTAACCATGATAATTGGATGTAAGTAAAGGCTAAATTAATTGTTAGTCAAAGGAAATCTTATCTCAGCAATTTCTGAAACCTTCACACATGGGTGGTCTTAACATAATTAGGTGAATTTCTGATCGATTTCTCTCCTGTTAGTTCATTTATACTGTTATATGAATCTATTTTCCTAGCCAAGTATAAATAGCTATAAATAATAATAAAAATGGGTTTGGGTTGCCAGAAGTTGGATAACGAAGGGAGTGAATTCTTTGGTTTCTTCTGATATTTTCATTAAAATGTCCTGCAGAGTAAACTCCTACAAATCCAGCTAAGCAACACGTGTCTATTTGCTGATCACCGTTTCAAAGGATTTATTATGACAGGAACTTAATTTACAGTTTAATTGAACTTCCTGTGTTATCAGGGCCAGTACTGTGACATCTGCACCTCAGAAGACACTAACAGAGCGCATCCCGTCAACAATGCCATCGATGGCACCGAGCGATGGTGGCAAAGCCCTCCTCTCTCCCGCAGTACAAAATACAACGAGGTCAACGTCACTCTGGACTTAGGACAGGTATGTTTTGATGCATTCTTTACATTTGTCAACTCTCTATCACACCCACACCCACACGCACATATCGTGTTCAGATTATTCAGTGTACAGTAGAGTCATCTGATACTCGACTACAGCAGGCGCTTTTGTGGATTGCACATGAGTGTAGAATTTCAAGGGTGGACCCTAAGTTGAATCTCATCTATTCATACTTGAGTCTAGAGGTGTTTTTGTTTTGTTTTTTTGCTCTGAACATTTCACATCTTGGTCTTGTATAGTAAAGGTTGTTGTTTGTGAATAGCAGAACAGCCAGGGGCCATTTAAGATTATTACTTTCTAAACTGTCATGGTAAATAAACATTACTCATGCTCTCACCCAGCATTCCCTGTGGCTTCTACATAAACAGCCAGCACTGCTGCATATAGCTTATATGCTGCCCAAATGAGAAAGAGAGGAAGGGAAGCAATTATCTGCCAACTGAAGTTTCTCTATTGAGTTCCAGGCTCTTTAGACACAGTCTAGCCTCGTGTCTCAAGAAGTGGTTTGTCTGGATTTAATGGGAAGCAATTAGTGATCAAGCCACAAAGCATTGCTATGAGAAGCTGGCATCACATCTTATTTTATGACTATATTCAAAATGACTGTATTTTTGTGTATTACCTTGGCTCTCAAAGAATCTGCACACACAGAAAAACCTGAAAGGCTGTCAAGTTATACAGATTCCCTATTAAATATTCATTTATTACATATTATTAATTTATTATGTGATGCAAAGCTGAATTTTCAGCATCATTACTCCAGTCTTCAGTGTTACATGATAGTTCAGAAATCATTCTAATATATTGATTTGATGCTCAAGAAACATTTCTTATTTATCAATGTTGAAACAGTTGTGCTGATTCATTTCTTTGTGTTTCCATGATTCTTTGATGAAAATAAATTTAAATATAAGTTAAATTCATCTGAAATAGCAATCTTTTTGTATCATTATAATTAAATGCATTTATAATACATATTAAATGCTTCACTTTTATTTTCATTCAATTAAATGCATCCATGCTGAATAAAAATATAAATTTCTATCATTTAAAAAAATCTTACTGACTCTAAACATTTGATTAGTTGAGTAGCTGTTATATATGTAGTCTCGTCTCTCAGAGCAGTATTGCTGTATGTATAACCTGGCTATGTAGTTTTGGTCTCATTCAGCTGAACATGGCTGTAATATGTGTGCAACCTACTTTATTTTCTCTCTCACCCCCCTCTCTTTCTCTGAATCGAGGCAGAAAGCAGTGACTGGCTTTGTACTGAGTTCTTTTATGTGGCTGGTGTTTTTTAAGTGCCACTTAAACCAGCTTGTTAAGAAGCAATACATGAGCTTTCATACACACTCCATTGAGCAGAGAGAGTGAGAGAGATGTGCTACGTATATTAATGCCATCAAATCTTCATATGTAGAAAATGTGAGTTGCACAGTTGTTTTAGGTGGCTGACAAGTCATTGCTATGTGATCTGAGTGGTTTTTAGCATGTTGCTATGTAGTTACTAATGAGCGAATAATGGTTAATAGATGGTTGCTCGGCCCAAGTAGATTTTTCACCCGTTATAGTGTGTCTTAAGTTTAACACAGATGTTAGATCTCTTAGAGTAAGAGATCATTCCACATGGTTTGAAATATCATTCTTGTCAATACCACAAGCAGAGCGGGATTAGTTAAACACCACAAGTCTAATACTGTATAGTTAGGGGTTTGTTCAGAGCTATAACTGAAGTATGAGGAGCAGTAATAGTGATGATGCTTTAGAGGCTTCCTCTAACACAGGTATGAGGGTCTTTCTGACCCCTCAGAGCAGATGAATTAGATCGCAATGTAAGTTACTCAATATCTGTCTCAACCTGTTCAGAAAACGACCCTTCCCATCACAACCAAAATTCATGTCTCGCCTCTCTCCCTCGCTCTCTTTTTCTGTCTGTTAAATGACCCCAAACACTTTTTGCACATTTTTTCTGCAATATGCAATGGAGTATTAACCAGTGTTTATGCAGGTTTTTTTCCCCGCATATTCGTTCATGTCAACAAGCTTACTTTAAAGGTACTGAAAAAGTTAAAAGAAACACATTTCAGGTTTGGTTTCAGTAAATCAAATCATTTGAACATACTTTTTTCTGATAGTGAGCTGATAATCGATAAGTGAGCTAAGTAAAAAAAAAAAAAAAAAAATCTAAATACAAAAACTAGATTTAGGTTGTAAATGGCTGAATTTAATTATTTTAATAATTTTTCTCTGGGTAAAATTATTATATTATTCATGCAAAAACAAAATGAAATCTTTACAAAATATATGCAGGACTTGATAATGTGGACTGCCTTATGGCATATTTGATGTATTCAGGTTTGCTGACATAGCTAGGGCAGGTTTTGGAGAAAGTTATGCGGTTGAAGGCAGGGCAGCAGTCTAATTCATTCGAATGGAACACACACTTACAGCACCTTTAAGCCAAAAATTGTTTTCCACTTTATTGCAGGACCTCTCCTAGCCAAATGCTCATTGTTAATGTAACCTCATTTGTGTGTGTGATCCCTCAGGGCACATTAGTTTATCACTAAGAGTTAAGTATTAGAGACAAAAACAAACTCTTGCTGTTAATAGCACATAACTGCCTCGGAAATAACCACTAATGTACTTAGCTAAGCTTAACGTGATGATTCATTACTTAATCTCTTGTCTGAAGTATTCAGACATCAACCTGTAATCATTTGTGGAAGCTCATGGATGGATCCCGTCCCATCAGGAAACAGGTCTAAATTATACCCCACACTGCATCAAAACAATAATCAAGCCTGTCAGGGAGACTTTCATTGCTCCTTGAAATATTCAGCGTTGTTTATTTCTTATTTTCCTTCTATTTCTTAAACATGCTTGTGTGCACAAGTAAAATTGCCTGTGCAGATGTTTTCACTTTATGCTAAAGTATATTTCACCTAAATACCTAAATATACCTAAAAATACTTTTCTTCTAAACCATAGCAGGACTCCTGTGCCCTTTTCTGGGCCCTTTTGTTGCATATGAAACAATAGTTAAAAATAGGCGAAGTCTAATCCAGAGCTGCACCGTACCCTGAGTGAGTGTGTTTGAGTGTATTGTGGGGGGGTGGGGTTGAGGGGGACTCAATGGGGACTAAAGTGCCCCATTGTGTGCCATGCGCGGAGATGGGCATGATGCCAGTCGTGAGAGCCGGACCGAACTAAAGTTTTCCTCTTATTGAGTAAGGACTGAGTTTATCCGATGGCAAGGCTGTAGAGCTGGATGTATTGATCTCTCACTCATTTTTTCTCTCTCTTGGTCTATTAAGTCAGTCAGTTGCTCTCCCTATCCTTGCTTGGCATCAGTTTTCCTGCCATTATGCAGAGATCATCTGATCAGGAGCTAGCTTAGCTTTGGGTGACAGTTCACCCAAAAAGTCATTCCTTTAAATGTATGATTTATTTATTTATTTTTGTATAATCTTTTTTTTAAATATCTTCTTTTGGGATCCTTCCACGCATGAAAGAAAGTCATACAGGTTTGGAAAGGATAGGAAAATGTAAAAATTTTTATATGTACAATCACACTAAATTTCCACTGACAGTGCATTATGCCTCAGGTACAAGATCTACCTTGTCAAAGTTTGTGTGTGTGTGTTTTTTCCATAGTCTCGGGTATGGGACGTCCCAATGTGTGGCCTGCATACCGTGGCAAACAAAGTTCCTGTACAAAATTGAAAGGATTTTTAGGCTGGTTTGGCTATTGCTACCGGAATGGTGAATCCATTAAAACTCATTCAGTCATCAATCTCATGTTTCCAGTTTATTTCTCAACATGTAGGAGTAGACATTTCTCTGATACCAAGTGCTGGTAATTGTTGCTTTCTGATAACCCATAAACAAATAGAAACAATATAACATTAACACAAATCATACATAAATCAGTTTGAACAAATCAAGTAAATCAAAAGAAACTTACATTGTCATCAACACAACAATTCAACACAGGCCATGTGAGTAGAGAGACAGCTTCTCACACAAACAGAGGCTTGATTAGTAAAAGACCACAGGTGATCTTATCAGGACTCAGTCAACCAATCAGATCACAGTATAATTTTCTACAGCCGCCCCCAAATGTGTTAACATTTGCATACAAGAAAATTCATACTACTGTACTTTCACCATCAATCAATTCAGGAAGAACAATTAAACGGCTGACTGGACGAATTAAATGCTTCCCATCACTCAGAATTTCAGCAACTCTTATTCTCCCATCAGAACTTGATAAAGTCTTACTAACGGTCCCGACCAGCCAGCGTCCACGAGGAAGCTGGGGGTCCACAATCATAACCTTCGTCAAAGGCACAATAGGATTGCCATCAAATTTCCACTTTTGACGAATCTGAAGATTCGGAAGATAATCCTTAATGAAACTGGCCCAGAATCGATCTGCAAGAACTTGACTGTGTCTCCACTTTCTACGGGTAAGTAGCTCTGAATCTGCATACATCACTTGCGGGAGAGATGCATCTCGCCGCCCCATCAATAAAATATTTGGGGTAATGGGATCAAGATCTGAAATATTCGAAGATACGTAGCCAAGAGGTTTTGAGTTTAACAACTCCTCAATTTCAACAAGCACAGTATACAGAACTTCCTCAGAAACAACTTGTGTTCCCAGAACCACTTGTAACGCGGTCTTAACAGATCGTATCTCTCTTTCCCAAGTACCTCCAAAATGGGGAGAGTATGGTGGATTAAAGGAGAATTTAATTTGTTGGAGGGCAAGCATCTCCTGAAAAAAGGGACTAAG
This sequence comes from Barbus barbus, assembly GCF_936440315.1. Lineage (NCBI taxonomy): Eukaryota > Metazoa > Chordata > Actinopteri > Cypriniformes > Cyprinidae > Barbus > Barbus barbus. The sequence continues at coordinate 8,964,085 of NC_136719.1, forward strand.
CTGAGAAAATGCTGTCCGAAGTTCTCTTTCTCCTCCCTTAAAGTTAGTCCCTTGATCAGACAATATTTCATAGGGCCGACCTCTGCGAGCTACAAATCTTCGCAAAGCCAAAAGGAAACTATCTGTGTCCATACCCGAAAGTAGCTCCAAATGAATACACCGTGTTGTCTGGCATTTAAATATAATGCCCCACCTTTTCTCATGACGGCGACCTATTTTGATGCTTAAAGGCCCGAAACAATCCATACCCGTTGACCAAAAGGGAGGCTTATACAATCGTAGTCTGGACACCGGTAGATCAGCCATTCTAGGGACTGAGGGCATACCTTTCCATTTCCTACACTCAAGACATGACCTCTGAATTTTCTTTATTAACTGTCGCCCTCTCAAAACCCAGTATTTCCGACGAAGATGGGCGAACACTCTTTGTGGTCCTGAATGACACAAAATTGAATCAAAGTCAGCAACTAAAAGTTTGGTAATATGATTCTTTGGGTCTAAAACAATGGGATGTATAGCTTCAGAATCCAAATCTTCACTTTGACGGAGTCGTCCACCCACTCTTATCAGCTCTGTCACTGGATCATACTCGGGTGCCAAGTGAACTAAACGGCTTTGTCGAGGAACTTCATGACCATCCTTAAGCAGTTTATATTCCTCAGGGAAATCCTCCATCTGGGCTTGACGCAGGAGATGCAATTCTGCTTGCGTTTGGAAAGGTTTAGTGTCGTCGCCAGAAACCAAAGAGAGAGTTTCAACTGTCGCTGCAATCAACTCTGACCAGGTATTAAATTGAAGCTTATCAGAAGCTGGAGAGTTTACTGGTACCCGATTAAGTCCACAGAACAAGGATTTTCTAAGTTCTGTACCAACCTCATCCAGACTTGAAGCTGGCAATTTTGGCCATTGCTGAGAGTTCAAGTGTAAAAAGGTAGGTCCTTGAAACCAAGAACTTGTAGCAGACAATTCAGAAAGCTTCTTGCCTCGAGTGATGTCATCTGCTGGATTGTTTGCAGTGTCAACATATCTCCATTGATCCGGTCTAGTATATTCAAGAATCTCTGTAATGCGATTGGCCACAAAGATCTTGTACCGGCAGGATTCAGACTGGATCCAAGTCAACACAGTTGTAGAATCGGACCATAATGTCACTGCTTTGATATCCAAAGTGAGTTCCTGTTGCAACAAGTTTGCTAGCTGAGCTCCGGTCAGAGCAGCACACAGTTCTAAACGAGGAATAGAAATGGTCTTCTTTGGTGCTACCCTTGAACGAGCCATGACAAGAGAAACAGAAATCTGACCATCTCCACTAATCAGTCGCATGTAGGCAACTGAGCCATACGCCTTCTCAGATGCGTCGCAGAATATATGAAGCTCTCTTCTAATTGGATCTTCCCAGTTCTTTCTTGGACCATACCACCGTGGTACTTGGATTCTAACCAGATCAGGTAACTCACTTTCCCATGCAAACCAGGCTGCCCTTATTCCTTCTGGAATATCTGGATCATCCCATTCTCTGGTAGGCTTCATCCATAACTGTTGCAAAAGAATTTTAGCTCGTGTCGTGAATGGAATGATGAAACCCAGTGGATCATACTGACGAGCAAGTATTCGATACAAAACACGTAACGTTAGAACATCATACTCCACTGGACGATGCTTATAACTCAAAGTATCCTGCAAGCAGTACCAACTCAATCCAAGTGTACTCTCGCATGGATCGGTGCAGTCACGGCTCAACCATAGATCAGTGTCTACTGAACGTGCATCAGTTGGTAAATGGCTCACCACTGGGATTTGATTACTGGCCCATTGCCGAATTTCAAACCCACCTTCAGCTAACAAAGAACGCAAATCCATGAGCATCTTTTTTGCTTCTTGACTCGTTGGGAAACTTTGCAAACAATTATCCACATAAAAGGAATGCAGAACAGAAGATTGGATATCTTGAAATTCGACCGGAAGGTTTTGCACACATTTCTGAAGGGCATACGTAGCGCAACAAGGGCTACAAGTAGCACCAAATGGCAAAACCTGCCATTCATAAACATCTGCGGAGTCATTTCTTCTCATATTTCGCCATAAGAAACGTAACAGTGATGAATCAGAAGGCAAGAGGTGGATTTGATGGAACATAGACCTGATGTCTCCGCTGATAGCAACCGGATGTTCTCTAAACCGTAGTAGGACTCCAATCAAGGAAGGACCCAACACTGGTCCAGGTAACAAATATGCATTCAGACTCTCACCTTGATACTGATAGGAACAATTAAATACCAAACGGTGCTTGCCATTATGTTCCACAAGATGGTGAGGAATATACCAAGCTTCATCACTGAATTCAATCTCATTAGGCTCCAGCTTTTTCACACATCCAGCTTCAACGAGTTTCTGAATCTCTTGCTCATAAATAACCGCACGATCTGGATCCTTAGCCAGCTGTCTTTCCAGTCGACGCAAAGCTGGCATTACTGCCTCGGATGGTACTTTAAGTACTGGTGCATTCTTAGCTCGCAGTAAAGGAGTCACATATCTTCTAATTCCATTAATTTCTTCACACTTTGTTTCCCGTTCCAAGAACTCGAGAGCTTCCTTATCTTCCTTAGAACGCAGGGCATGCTTTGGAGTTTGAGAGAAAGGAAGTACATCAACTTTCCATAATTTCTCCACATCCTGGTGCAACTGATCCATGGATAGTGAAGCTTGGAAGAAACACTGCGTGATTGAATTAGTCTTCTCACCCAAAGAAGTCGGTCCCTGCAATGTCCACCCCAGGCGAGTATGTAAAGCAGCTGGACTTCCAGGAGGACCGAAACGTATTCGCTCTTTGGAACAAAGAAGATGAGGATAATCAGCTCCCACTAATAACAAAGGTTTCACCTTCTGAAACTCTTCCAGAGGGATGCCTCTTAGATGTTGATAGCGTCGCTGGAGCATCTGCACTGGGTAAGTCTGTTCAGGTAGATCAAGCATTTGAGCAGTAAAGGCTCCTCGTATTTGGTATTGACTCTGCTTATGATCAGCTGACGAAATTGAAAAGGAAACATTTGCACCTTCAATTTTCTCTGAGCCTTGCCGGATGGTTCGAATAACCAATGACTCTGCCTCCCCATGAAGACCTAAAAATTCTGCCGCAGAAGACATAAGCATGGTTCTTTCTGAACCGTCATCTAATATGGCATACGTCTCCAGAGTCTTTCCTTGATGGCTTAGAACTACCTTCACAATTTTCAAAAGAACAGAGTTAAGACCACTTGGTCTGCTCAAATAATATATCCCAGAATCAGGTTTGTGTACATTCACATCATGCAATATTCCTAGATGACGATTCTGACATTTTGGACATTTTCTTTGCAGGTCACAACTAATCGCTCTATGGGCCCAACCACATCTCCAACAACGATTGTTATCAGCAATCCACTTCCGTTTTGCTGCTGTATCAAAATTCTGGAATTCAGAACATTGACTAAGATGATGATCAGTATGACAACAGTAGGCACAAGATGGTTTACGGCCCTCATTCCTTTCCTGTGATCTAATAATTTCAGTCTTCCTTTTCTGAGTGGGTACATTTACTTCTGGACTTACCCTATGAAGGAAAGCAGCTGACTGAAATTGGGACTTGGTAGGCCTCCCTTCTCTTATCTGGGACTTCACACCCTTTGATTGTTCAAATACTTGGACAGCTAGATTCTGACATTCTGATTCCTCTTCCAACCAAACAGAGAAACTAACCAAGTCATAGGGCTCATCTGGTCGAGTGGTTTTAGCATATCTTGCAAAACTAGCGATCTGCTGAGCTGGAAGCTTACTAAGCAATTGATGGACATGTGATGCGCAGAATAACTCTTTTGCTCCTTCATGATCCCAGGACTGAAGCATGCCAACAAGAGCTTGAACTCGTACAGCAAATTGACTAAACCCATCGGGATCTCCTGATCGTACAGCTGACAAGTTCTTAATAGCAGCAATCTCCCGAAGCACCAACTGATGGGGTTGGCCATACCTTTTCTGGAGAGCCTTCAAAGCAGTAGTGTAAGGCTGAGAATGATAGGCATAAGCCAAGGCTAAATGTCGGGCTGCATCAAACTTCAAATGATCCAGAAGAATGTGATACTTATATTGCTCAGTTTCCTCTAAGGGCATCAAATTCTTCAAAGCCATGTTCAACATGGCAAACTCATAGGGGTCATCACTCTTCAAATACGGAAATGAAAGTCTTTCGATAAGGGCTGACCTTGAGGGCTGTGAAGCAGGCATCTTTGTCTGAGGCACCGTCACTGCTGTTGGAATTGACGTACACTGATCAAGTACCATCTGTTGTACTCCAGTTGGAGGAAGTGCAGATGTTTGATTCATATCTCGTTGCTGCTCTTGAGGTACTGAAGCAATGATATCTCTGGAGGTAAAAGGATTCGAGATAGGCATAGTGGAAGGATTAGCTTGCTGCTCCCTTACTGTTCCAGTTTGATGTTGCAAGGAAATTTGATGAGGATTACCAAAATATGCATAGGGATGTCCAACTAATAGATCTCTTGGATGCAATGTTGCAGCTCTAAATGGATCACAATTCAGTGAAGTATATTGGCCAAGAGATGGATACGATACTGCATAAGGAAAATCAGGCAGGTTTGGATGCCTTAGTCCTCCACTTGGATAGAGGGGGGGCGGCAGCCAACTTGGAGGCATCCATGGATTCCCAGGCATAAGGAACACATTTCCCTGCATTTGATCAGCTGGAAAAAGGCTTTGATCCCTTCCTACTTGTTGATCACTGGAATCAAACCCTGAATTAATTTGATGACTGACTGAAGATAGCCATGGTAGACCATTACGTTGCTGAGTCAAACCTGCACCCATTACATCAGGATCCACAGCAGATTGGAACCTAAGGTTTTCTGAGGGACGAAAGGAAGGTCTAATAGGGGTACATGGATTAGAAAGCTGTGGTGGCATCTCTGTAGCAAAAGGTGCGGATAAAATAGGCATTGGAGAGACAAGCGGCACATCCTGAGACGGAGGCATGGTAATTGGTTCACTAAACTTTGGTGGCATAGAAGACATATTTCCCTGCTCAATTCCATGTTGACGTATACGTTCACTCAACTCATCCACCATAGGATTTCCGAGGTTTACCTCATGTTGTTGGTTCAGTTGGGTTGGAACTTTCGACTCTTCATTCGAACTGCATTCAGAGCTAGTAGAAGATGAAGATCTTTTCCTTTGCATATCCTTCATCATTTGTCCCATATCCAACAACATTCCCTTCATCTGCTTAATCTCCTCAGATAAAGACTTCACCTCATTTTGAGTTGCAGTAATGGAAACTCCTTGAGATGTAACCTGCTGACTCAAATCCTCTGGCTCTTGTGCCAGTTGCCCTCTTGAAAGATTTGACTGAGCCATCACATAATCTTGCTGCCATCTTGGAGGCTTTACAATCCTTGACGAACGCTTAGGTCTTACACAGTCATCCTCAGTATCCATTCTAGCAGCCTATTCCGGCTCGAAGGACCATGTACAAAATTGAAAGGATTTTTAGGCTGGTTTGGCTATTGCTACCGGAATGGTGAATCCATTAAAACTCATTCAGTCATCAATCTCATGTTTCCAGTTTATTTCTCAACATGTAGGAGTAGACATTTCTCTGATACCAAGTGCTGGTAATTGTTGCTTTCTGATAACCCATAAACAAATAGAAACAATATAACATTAACACAAATCATACATAAATCAGTTTGAACAAATCAAGTAAATCAAAAGAAACTTACATTGTCATCAACACAACAATTCAACACAGGCCATGTGAGTAGAGAGACAGCTTCTCACACAAACAGAGGCTTGATTAGTAAAAGACCACAGGTGATCTTATCAGGACTCAGTCAACCAATCAGATCACAGTATAATTTTCTACAGTTCCCATTGTGCAATTCTCAGCATCTTCCCTTGCTTTTCTTTTACTTTTTCCACCGGAAAGCACAATATGCTTTCTATCTGTCAGACCTGAAGATCAATATCCAGCATGAGCTGATATTATGAATGTCTCTTCTGAGATACTCTTGCTCTTATGCATGCATCTTATGATGCTCCTCTCCTCTTGCATTCCTCCTCCTTTCTCGTTTTCTGTTTAAACTGAAGTTGTTTCGTTCCTGTTTTTTATGCACATGCTAACAGATGCACACGCAAACATGCATATACAAATGTCCGCACTTTTTCTCACCCACGATTTCATGGTGTTTACCAAGCATGAAAATGGGCCTGTTAATGGGAGAGAGAAGAAAAGACACAAGGGCACAAGGAAAAACTTTATATGATCCAATCTTTCCTGTTAGTCAGAGCCCTAGTTGCCCTTCCCTTTAATATGAGCAGGCTTGTACATAACATGGCAGGTCATGACGTCCATGATAGTGTCTCGACCACGAGTGTGAACCATCATTAATTCAGAAACAGCAGGGATCTGAACTCCTGGCCTAGATTCTTCAGAGCCCTCTACCTCGACTTCAGCCATCGATCATGACGGACGTTTTGTCTGTGGTCTCTCCCCCAGCATCCCTGTTGACAGCGGCCCCATTTAAATCCCAGATGCATATATCTTCACTGACACCGAACACACTGCTGACCTCTGCTTACCTCCTATTATTTATTAAAGGGGCCATATTCTACACTTTTGTAGCAGTTTATTATTTCCCAGATGTCTTTTAATGTTCAGAAATGCTTCTGGTGCCAAAAACAGTTATAATTTTGATAAACATTATCCAAAAGTTGCAAACCCACAGGGTAAACAAAACCCTTTCTATTTGTGAATATCTGTTATGATTTGCTAAACTCTGTGTATCAACGTAGCTCACAAAATCATTCATCAGGGCTGGTCAAGTTGCTGAATACTGAATAGGGGTTAATCTATAAATACAAGCATTCGTATGTTAATGTGCATATGATTGTGATGATGTCATGGATTTCACTGGCCCCAAAAATGATACATTGTGATATATATATTTTTTTTAATAATACAATTTAATACTTTTGTGTTTTATTGTATTTTATTATATTTATTATTTATTTTCTGGGCTAGAGTTTCATTGTAAGGTGTTTTTACTAAATGGATCATCTGAACATCTGGGAGAACTTTGCACATCTCCCTGTGTGGCAGATGTGTTTGATTCTGAACCTTCACTTCATTTCCATGGATGAAGGTTCTCTAGTAGGTAAACAAGATCTAAAGATTAGACACTTCTAGTCTAACTGTTGTTTGCATATTCTCTTGGCATAATCTTCATTGCATTGGGTAGTAAGCATGTGTGTGCAGAGTCTTATAGAATTTATTCTGTTAGATTTTACTGCCTATTTATAGGAGTTGTGCCATTGTATGCATTTCTAACTGAGATCATGAATGATCCAATCCCAACTTCTCAACAGCCTTTTTCCTTAAAAATTCCCTCTTTGGAAAGGATGGTGTTTGGAAAGACTTTTTTGGAGACATGGAGGATCTTCTCTGCTGGAAGGATCAGCAGACACAACCTCTCCATATAGGCCTACATTTATGCTTTAATAATAATTGAGCAGTGTGAGTTTCTTATTGGCATGTTCCAGTCATTCTGTTAGTTTGGTTCCTCATGTGTTCCAGTTTTGCTCACAGTGTATCTACAGGTCACTACCGGTCCACAGCCTTCATCTCACCATGTATTCTCCAAATAGTAGCACTGATTTTGCTTTTTTGCTTTTTCTGTCTCTTCCCTTCCTGATTTCGGTCTTGAACAGACAGCTCTTATCTCCTTTATTGGCTGTAAGCGTCGCAGGGCAGTTCGGAGTTTCCTCCACTCCCCTCTCAAATATTAGCAGAGCATTTCAACAGCGTTTTGTGAGAAGCGAGGATAAGGAGTAGATCACTCGTCTTCATAATTAAGCAGTGAACTTCGAGGAGTTCAAGGAGAGGATGTTGACAAATAAGTGAGGTTAACGTGACAATAGTCAGGAATAGTGAAGCTGAAGATAAGATTGGCTGATTTTTGTTTGAACTTCAGGGTCAATAGTTAATTTCTGTTTACTTTCATTTAGCTCAGAAATTCCAAGCATTGTGAGGAAACACTTGTGTGATGTTATTGCTTAATGCTGGGATTGCTTAATTTTTTTAGGCTAATTGCTAATTAATTGATTACAATAAATCATAATTATGAATAATTACATTATTTAAATTCCCAAGTGAAGATAATTCAGAGACATTGAATTATTGGCTGACAAAAACACTGATTAATATGATTATATGATTTTTCATGACATTATTTTGATTAATCACATTAAATTAGCATGTTAATTTTATATCCATGCCCAGTACATTTCCTGAATAATATTTAGTCACCAACTTTAACAAAAGCATGCATGTAGATTTGTTGGACTTGAAAGCTGTTGTTTAATTTCACATAGGAATGAATGAGAACAATTCACACCTCCTCAGGGATCCTCACATTCCCCTCCTTCTGGCCAGGAGGTAGCCTTCAAGAAAAAACGTCAAACCCAAATGAACAATTAACCCCCAAAACGAGGCGGGAGATTTTGAGATGGCTTGTGGGGGCTGTCGTAGTGGTTTTCAAACAGAAATGTGGCAGAGTTCAGCAACGCCCCTGATTCCTGTTGAAACCTGTTCCTTCATGTTGTAGAGAAAGAAACCCACTTCCACGTCTCCAAGACCTCTCTCACGAGGTCCTGCAGCCTTTCATGGGATAGGTACACAAACCTGCAGTGTGACCTTGCTTATCTGAGCTTTGCGTGCAAGGTAGCTCTCATTTGCAGGCAACATGTCTTTAGGTTTGAAGGTTTAGGTTTGAAGACCTATCGCTGCTTCATAAGTCTGCTGATTAACTACCAGTGGCAAAACAAAGTTGACTGATGGAATGGTCAGTCAAGAATATGTAGATCTAATATGTTCCTTATTTGGTTTGTTAGATATAAAACCAGAGTTCAAGCTCATGATCACACATTAGGAGCTCATTATCAATCTTTATACTATAAAGCTGTGGCTTCTCACTTGCTGTGAATAAAGGAAAATGATGTGTATTTTGGCAAGGTACAATCTTCTGCTCAGTGATGATTCTTCTTAAAAGGGAAGTTCAGGCTGGCGTCAGAGGATGATCTTAATGCTGTGTTGTAAATAAGCTCATACCAGCATGTGCCGGTCAAGCTGGTGAACCAGTTTAGTGTTTGACCAATATGTAGGAGCCCAAGAAACTATTTGGACACCTGAAAATACCGGAATTCCATAGCACTAGATACAACATAACAATTAGCATTAGCAAACAATTGCTAACAGAGCTTTTTTTCTGAACTGTCTTCACTTTCTGAGAGAATTTTTTCAAAAAGGTTATTTTTTGTGGATGTTTTTAGTAAGTTCACGCAGGTGTCTTAGATTTAGAAGAATAACCACTGGTGTAGTTCATTATATTAATATATAATGTCCAAAACACATTATCTTCATTTGAACTCTACATTTCTTTCAAATTTGTATGTCTAACAAACCTTATTTTGTGAAATGTTTTGACTGAAAATTGTGCTTGTGCTATATTTATTTAAAATAAAATTGTCTTGTTTTGATATTTTGATATCAAATGTAAAGCACATGTTTTTTTTTTTAAAATGTGGCTAAAGTGTCCAAAGACATTTTGGGGCTGCTGTAAGACAGTGTGAATATTGATATCCAACTTTTTAACTATAACAATGACACAGAGGAACGATATCATTGGAATTACATTGATGAACAATAAAAATATTGATAGCCCATCAGACGTTTCATAGCTATATTGTTAAATTTATCTTCAGTCATCATTCAGCTAAAAACTGTCAAACCAGCTGCCATGTTTTTATCTGGATTTTCCAGGATGACTAGTGGTGTTATCTGAATTTTCCATATTTCATTTCTCAGCAGCTCTTAGTCATTTGAATGAGGGGACATTATGAAGTCAGGCTATTAATAGTTTAATGCTAATGTGATCGGTTCATGCACAAAAGTTTCTTTGTACATTTTGTGCACATTGCCGTAAAGTTCAGTCTGTGGTTTAAGCCCTGATGTCTCATTTTATTTCCTCTGATGAATAGATGCGAATTCACACTCAGCTAAACTGGCAGCTTTACCCAGCACTGTTGATGGTAACAAGTACGCAGGGAATAATTACATAGAAATAGAATTATTCCGCTTTTGACTGACTGCGTTAAATTTTTAGCTCCTTGTGGGCATTCTTTCCCTTTCATCTCTCTCTCATTCTTTCCCTTTTTTGTTCTTGAATCCTTCCTCTCCAGTCCACACTGTTAGATGATAGTGTTTTGGGGGGGAATTTAAAGCACAGGATCTTGAAAAGATGGGAAAGGATAGAGTGAACGTGAAAACAGAGCGCTGGCCTTGTTAATGAGAGAGTAAATGTTTGTTTCGGGTCAACAAGAGCTTTCATCCATTCAGTGGCTCATTGGTTGGGTTGGGTCTGAGAGGGGAGGGGAAGTGTGTTTGTTGCGGAGAGGGGGTCACTTTGGTTAAGGGGGCAAATAGAGGGATCTAAATACCATTCCCCCCTCCCTTTGCCCTGAAGGAGGCTTTTTTCACTGGCCTTTCCGCTTTTTTAGGCCCCACTTTTAATCAAGAGACAGAGAATCTGGGCAGCCAAGAAAATAGTGAAGGAGGCACTTTAAAAGTCTCATAAGTAGATTTCAGCATGCCACTGACGCCCATGAAAGCAACTATATTCTGTATGCCATCTATATAGTATACAATAGATGCACTAAAACATGGCGCCACAATTCTGATATAAATTTCCAGGGTGTCCTTTAAGAAGATTTCTAAACTCTGCCCCCAAGCATGAGAACCCAGGAGAGGAATGACAGAAAGAGTGATAAATCCATCCCTCACTCCATCTGAGATAAACAGGGCAGATAAACAAGCCAAAAATGCTTGTAAAAGCCCATCGCTCCTCAAACCTTGTATTTTGTGTATTTTTACGGCAGTTTCCACAAAAAGGACTGAGCTGCTACCTTAAGAGCAAGAGCATGCATTTTTGTCTAATTCCTGGTGGAGTTTTGCAATGAAAACTAAAAGAGAGCAAATGCGTTTTTCCCGTATTTCACTCTAAAATGTTTTTGTTGGGTCTTGAGATTATTCCTCTCTAGGTGGGACTCCAAACGTTAAAATTATTGAAAAAAATATTTGTGCACCACCAAAACATTGCTCTAGTGCCTATTCTTCCTTGTATTGATTCCATCAAGCCTCAGTAATCTTCAGGTGCCACGAGTTTGAATGATCAGGGATTTTTCAATACATTTCTATGGTATCATTGCAAATGATACCATAGAAATGCAAATCATTGCAAATTCAGTTTTAACCCAGAATTTAAATATTGTTGTCACTCCCAGTCACTCCCAATCGACTTCTGAATGCTCTTCTGTAGGAGCATGCTTTAATATCTGTAGTAGTTCAGCAGAATCTTGTGTATGTAAATTATATATTTATTATGTTATTTATTAGATAATATGTTTAAACATAAAATTATGTATTTATGTAAAGCATTTTTACACACACACACACACACACACACACACACACACACACACACACACACACACAGGCTTACTGGATAATTCATTTATAATTTATAATAATTCATTTATAATAATTAATGTATCTTAGAACATTCACAGCTGTGCAGCATTTGTTGTTTTTTAAATGAAGAATATTCAAATGATCACACCAATGACATCACAGCCAGGATTCCAAGCAGAAGCTTTAAAAAGAGCAGGTGTTCCGCAGAGGCTCATACTAGCAGGAGTTGAGTCAGGGCATCAGCTCTATGACTTCTACAGATAAAAAAAAAAGCAGTTTGTAGTTTAGTATATTAGTATCTAATTGAGATGGCTGAAGGTGACCTTTTTGATGATAACCTCGCTCAAATTGTCATTCAGTTCAATGAAGTCGATGAGTTATTTTTGATGGAATTTTGGCCACAATATGTGATTAACGCTACAGTCATAGACGGGGATATCCGTAGGGCTCTTCCACAAATACGCATACCACGTCGCTTCACTGCTGTTAATGCAGGATTTTTTGTTGACTTGCTTCGAAGATCCCTCAATCAACTTGCTCGATATCCCCTGACTCCTGGTCCTTACCACAATCCGTTGCTCTACATGCTGGCCTGGAATGCAGATTACTGGTCCATCGCTTTTTATGCATCAGGTGAGGCCTTGGAAATCGCATTTTATCCAATGTATATTAATACCCCATCTACGAGTGAGTCCAGCACAGATGATGAACAGCCTGGACCTTCTCATCTGGTCAGCAACAGTGAGGCCAGAGCTGGAGGATCATCTGCGAGTGAGTCCAGCACAGGTGATGAACAACCTGGACCTTCTGTCCTGGTCAACAATAATGAGGAAAGAGCTGGAAGATCTAGAGCATCTGCTGACCAAAGCTCAGACAGTCGGGTTAAGACAAAACAGGGCGTTAAAATAAAAAGAGAGCATGGCAGGTCAGAGAGCCGACAACGGAAAAAGAGAAGATTAGACCACAACCCTAATTCTCTTCCCATGCTTATCGATAACTCACGAGAAACACGTTGGGAGACGCACATGAATAGATCCAGCACAGATGATGAACAGCCTGGACCTTCAAACCTGGTCAACAGTAGTAAGGCCAGACCTGGAGCATCCAGAACACCTTCTGACAGGTCAAAAAGGATAGAATGGAAAAGGTGTAGACCAGACCACTGGTCTGATTCTAATTCTGATTCTTCAAGTGATTCCCTCAGCTCAGGCTTTTCTTCTCCAGCATCACTTAAAGAAACATTTAGTGATGATGAACAGCCTGAACCTTCTCACAGGGAGAACAGTGATGCCAGAGCATCTGCTGACCAGATTAACCAGGATGAGTTGAGACAGGGGGCAAATATTTCTGACCACCAGTCTGATTCTTTAATGGATTCCCTGATCTCAGAGTTTTCTCAAATGTATATTAGTACACCACCAGCAGAATGTGGGAAGACAAAATCATCCAACAAAGATGATGAACTGTCTCAGCTGGTCAACAACAGTGAGGTCAGAGCTGAAGGATCGAGAGCTCCTTTTGACCAAAGCTCAAACAGTCAGGATGAGATGAGACCAGGAGTAAAAAGAAAAAGAAAGACTTCTAGCAGGTCAGAAAGTAGAGAAAGTCCGAAGAATACAATAGATCACCGCTCTGATTCTGATTCAAATGATAACCAGCCTGGACCTTCTGTCAGAGACAACAATGAAGCCAGAGCTGGAGGATCCAGAGCACCTGACCAAAGCTCAGATAGTCAGGATGAGACAAGACAGGGTTTAAAAAGAAAAAGAAAGAGTTCTGACAGGTCAGAAAGTGGAGAAAGAAAAAAAAAGAGAGAATAGACCACCGCTCTGGTTCTGATTCAAATGATGACCAGCCTGAACCTTCTGTCAAAGACAGTAATGAAGCCAGAGCTGGAGGATCCAGAGCACCTTCTGACCAAAGCTCAGATAGTCAGATCGAGGCAAGACCGGGTTTAAAAAGAAAAAGAAAGAGTTCTGACAGGTAAAAAAGCAGAGAACAAAAACCGAGGAGGTCTCCATAAATAAGACATGGTGTTTTTTTAACACATAACACATTGCCAATGGATCCGCAAAATTAATTTAGGGGGCGATATGATGGAATTTACTGTGTAGCGCAGCATGTCATGAAGTTCGGCAAATTTTGAATGAATTAATCAGAAGTACAGCTGTACACTTAATGATGCGATATGGACTCGAGTCTGTGAATACTAAACCACAAAAAGACTGCTATTGAAATATAAATCCTGCATGTTCTGCTTGTCTCTATATGAATAAATGAGACATGCAGTTTTGTAAACTAAAGAACATACTAAAGCACATGTGACGCCCAAACTATTGTTCTATCGAATGAAAATAAAACATTGAATTTAAAGATTCCATTTGGCCCTAAATACAAACTTTTATTAAATTGTTGTTAAATTGTATAAGTTTTATGATTTAATAATTAATACAAATCTAGCATATGATTTGAGATCTTCTTGTGTCATTTCAGTGGTCAGTCATAGCTGTTCCGTTTTGATGTGGATCATGACCCCAAATTAAAACTGGTCACAGTTGAGACTGAACCATGTCTAATATAGCGCTATGGTGATTCATGGTGCTGAATGAGAGGGCACCTGCCTTCACCTCATCTAACCTCTCAGTGAGTTCCCAGAGAAGCACAAAAGGCTTTCCGACTGCGCTGGGCAGAAGGGCGCTGCCTCTTGTTTCCTGCTTCCTCTTTCAGGGCTTTTCAATGGTAGAGGAGCTGGGGGTCCACCAATGATTCAAGACTCTCAAGGCTATACACAGAGCCCATACATTCACTTTTACTTAAAGACTTCACTGAGCAGGGCAGGGAGAGAGACTTCAGAGGTTACTTCATGAGTTGCATTTATCAGTCTCTGCTTGTCCTTTTTAGGCTATTTCTATTCTATTTTTTCTTTCTGCAGGTTACATAAATACGCTAGTATTTGGCAACAAGTGACTGTTTTTATCATTTGAGTCACTGAATCATTCATTCTGTTCTGATCTGTTTAAAAATGTAGATCCATTCAGGAATTAAAAGTGAATCATTCAATTTATTTGTTCAAAAATACTCATTCATTCAGGAATTAAACAAGTGATTGTCTTTATGATTGAGTCATTGAATCATTCTTTCTTTTCCCTTTGCGGTCTTCAAATACTAATACTACATGGAAGTACCTGAAGCATATTTCACTTTGTTTCATTTGTTTGGGAGAGCCATGATAACTCCCTTTGGGTCCAGTGTGTGTGTGTTAGAGCAGATGGGAGAAACACAGATTAAACACTCTGGCAGGAATATCTAATTAGAGTCTGGAATTTAGCATCGGTGACACAGAAAACACCCACCGGTCTTTCCCAGAGACTCACAGGAGAAGCTAAGAGCAGAACCATCAGGTTGAACACTGAACTAGAAACAATTATCCACTTGACCTCCCAGTTTAGGAAAGACAAAGACAGATAGCCTACTCCCTCTGATCTTCCCATGTCATTCCAAAGGAACTATAATTATAAAAATGCCTGTTCAGGAGTTAATTATGGTTGGAATTTACAAATCCCACCATCTCAACCCTCCTTCATACCTTGTAGCAAGCATTCCCAAATCCATTCGTGGTCCTCAGAGGAATCCCTAATCAATACTTCTGGAATGCTCAAATTAGCCCGGACTGATAGTAGTGCTTTTGCAGCAGAGGAGGATAGGATTCAGGCAAACTCATCTTACCCCTCCTCATGTGCTTTAGGGCTGATAATGCACACACACACACACACACACACACACACACACACACACACACACTTATATCTAAGCTGCCCATCCAGCATTCTCAGGAAATGAGGTGTGATTATACATGTCATCGCTGACATACGTCTGTCTAGAAGTTGAGAACTGATGAACAGCATGTTGTTTTTTCATACTGTCAGCAGGAATGATGTAAGCTCATATGAGCACAAGAGCTCTCTTGTCAGTGAGGGCTTATGGCAGTATAGATTTCTTTCAGTTGCTTTGTGCTTCCTGAATATTCCCGCACTGGGTCGGTGAGGCACACCTGTTTGTGAATGTTGGTATTTTTTATGAGATGTTTGCACCTCTGGACATTTTTACAGCATGTGGTTTAGTAGTTTAGCTGTATAGCCGACTGTTAAATTTGACTATAGGTCAGTTCAATCTCAGATACATTTAGATGGTCATGGCTTAAAGTAGGATTTTAAACTTATAAAAATATAAAAGATATTTAAATATAAAAATGTTTTAGTCTTACAATATTTTAATCTTAAAATAGATATTATATATATATATATATATATATATATATATATATATATATATATATATATATATATATATATATATATATATATATTTCAGCAGTAATTTTTTCCTGCAATGATTAAGCTGAATTTTCAGCATCATTACTCCAGTCTTCAGAGTCACATGATCCTTCAGAAATCATTCTAATATACTGATTTACTGCTCAAGAAACATTTCTTATTTATTATCAATGCTGAAAATGTTTGTGCTGCTAAATATTTTTTTAAACTGATACTTTTTAAGACTCCTTTGATGAATAGAAATGATCTTTTATTAATTTTAATAATTTTTTAAAATATTTGTTTATTAATTAATTTATTAAACAGCATTCATTTGAAATAAAAAAAAATATTTTGTAACAATGTAAAAGTCTTTACAGTGACTTTTAATCTTAACTTAACTTAATACATCCATGTTTTTTAACAAAAAGATCTTACTGGCCCCAAACATATACTGTATACAGCAGTAAGTGTGATACTACAAAGGCAACTTGTTATTTACAAAATGCTTTCTTTTTCCATAAATATAAAATATAATAATGGGATATTATGTGAGAATTTTTTAGTGTCTAGTTAACTGTCTTTTTTCTACGCGATATATATATTCCAGATATATATGTATCTACCCAATATATACAGTGCCCTTCACTAATAATTGATAAATATAAGCAAAGGCGGCTGTGAAAATAAATCTGCATTGTTTATCCTTTTGATCTTTCACTCAAAAAATCCACAAAATTCTAACCTTTGAAAGTGGGGGGAAAATCTCATGATGAAATAAATGTTTTTCTCCAATGAGTGTTGGCCACAATTATTGGCACCCCTAGAAATCCTTATGAGTAAAATATCTCTGAAGTATATTCCCATTCATATTTACATTTTTTAGCGCACCAGGGTGACTAGGAGCATGAAATTGTCCAGCCATGACGTCCTGTTCCACAGGATTATAAATACGAGGAACACAGAGGCCAAATTCCCTTAATCATCCATCACAAGGAGTAAAACCTAAGAATATAGTTCTGATGTGCAGAACAAGATTGTTGAGCATCACAAAATAGAAAGTGGCTGTAAGAAAAGAGTTAAAGCATCGAAAATCCCCATTTCCACCATCAGGGGGATAATTAAGAGGTTCCAATCAACTAAAGATGTTAAAAATCTGCCTGGAAGAGGACGTGTCTATATCGTCCTAATGCACGGTGAGGAGGAGAGATTGAGTGGCTAAAGACTCTCCAAGGATCACAGCTGGAGAATTGTAGAGATTAGTTGAGTCTTGGGGTCAGAAACTACATCCCCTACATCACCACATGTTGTTCTGGAGGGGTTCAAGGAAAATTCTCCTCACTCATCCATAAACCTATAATGCCTGAAATTGTTAAAAATAAAGCGTTTTTTTAAAAACGAAGCATTCACACATGTTAGACTGCACCCCATAAACACAATCAAGCCTAGAAAGAAAACAGTCAACCACCCCTTTAAACTAGACACACACAAGGGGGGTCCTCGGAATGTTTGAGGGAAAAAATAAAATAAAAAAGTGTTAACAGTAAAATTTATTTGAACATAAAAAAAGAATTTTTTTTATGAACTGAAAATGTTTATCTTATCTTATCTTATCTTATCTTATATATATATATATATATATATATATATATATATGAATAGATTTTTACGTGCACCCCTAGTTTTCTCTTCCTCTTCTCTAAAGCAGCGCAGCATGACCTCGCGCCCTTCGTAGCTTGTTCCCGGGGGCGGGGTTTATCTGGGTTTGTGACGGAAGTAGCTCGTTGTGGTCCCTACCAGCCGTTTTTGTTGGCATTAAACTACCAGAAAGAAGACAATATCTCCGTTTGCAAAGCACTTTCAGCGCTGCGACTTTGCAGATATTGTTTATGCTCAAACAGCAACATTACACACTAACTAACGTTAAAAAAGGGAAATCGCAAACAACCACCCCTTTAAAAACTCAAAATAATAATAATTACATTTTAGATTTTTTACTAAACTATTCCTTTAAACTCCTTGAGCTGCAGTTATAGAACATTCAGTCTAACATTGTCCTCATGTCCTTTTCTGGCAGTATGCTGAGTTTCCGATCAGCGTGGCGGAAAGTTATGCAGGCTTTTTCTTCAGTGCTGTATGTTTTGTCACGGTGTGGTATTTTGAGTGCAGATTACCAGTGTCTACTCATGTTCACACTTGCTCAGACGCTTACAGTAGCTAGAGCTCAGCCAGGAAAAAGAGCATTCAGCAGCACGGTGTGTCAGGACACACATTTGTGCACATGTAAGCATAAATCCTGGCTTGCAGACATATTTAGATTACATTACTCTCTCTCTCTCTCTCTCTCTCTCTCTCTCTCTCTCTCTATATTGTCTTGTCCTCTGTCTCCTCTGCATTACTTGTCCTTTCAATCTCTTATCTCAACTCACTATTTTGTCTTCTCTTACTGACATCGCCTTGAGGAGCCAAAAATGCCTTATCTGTACCTGTGGTGTGCCTCTTGACTTCAAGTCTTAAATTGTTTTGTTGGGGTCTTATATAGGCTGATCTATACAGCTCTCATAGGCATGTAAGGGTGGGATCTGTTACTCCCATCACAATCTGTCTTTGGGGGGCAGCAGCTGTGTTTGAGCTTTGAACTCTAGAGGGACCCATCGCAGGTTCACTTCAGCCACCCATGTACATACCAGTTCACCATGTTGCAGGATTTATGACGTGTGTTACCGGACTCTTGCAGCTGTTACGGCATCCCCTGTTGTCATGGTTATCCCTCCTTCTCCTGCTCTCCCCATAAGCAGGCCATTATTCCGGAATCAGAACTCTGAGGATGCGGAACGTCTGCGGAGGATCAGTTCCTTTCCTCTGAATTCCTGCAGAGCAACACTGATGTCTGTACTCAGACAGAAGCTTACATCATGACAGGATGTGGTGTAGAGATAAAAAATGGAGTAGGATAGGAGGAGTAAAGGGAGAGAGGGAAAAGGAAAAGCCCATAGGGATTGAGTGGGTGTGCAGTCCACTGCTCATTATTATTAGTATTGTACATGCTCTGTAAGGCTCATTCACACCGTCTGAGTTCCTTGCACACTAAAAAAACATGCGTTTTTAAAATAAAATGGTGCCTCTCTTTGAACTGTGTACTGGTTATTCATTCTGAGACTAAGGCCCGGTTTCATAGACAGGGCTTATACTAAACCAGGATTAGGCCATAGTTCAGTTAGGACATTTTAGTAATTTTATAAACGCACTTAGAAAAAAACATTACTGGGGTGCATCTTGAGACAAAACAAAGGCATTGATATATATTAAGATCAGTCAGAGCAAGTTTCTTTCAGATGAAACAGCTCAGACTTAGATTTTAGTCTAGGACTAGGCTTAAGCCTTGTCTGTGAAACTGAGGGTATATTGCTTATTTTAATTGTTTGGAAGTTTGTAACAATTTCATTCAGACAAGTGACATTTTGGCATCAAATTACATAGCTTTGTTTTGTCGTGTTGGCATAGCATTTGAAGAAGGAACATTTTTAGGATTATTTTCTGAATTCTGTGTTATTTTTGCAAATTTTTTTGTTTACATTTTTCTCAATTTTTTTAATGTTATTCCATTTTAATAAAAATATCATCAAAAGGGGTTGATGAATTCATAATCTCATTTATTTATTTACACTTCTTCCTTATGTATCCTAATATATTCTTAAATTTTTGTATGTGAATATTTTGATTTATGAAAAATTGCTTGCATTGTTCTTTGTGTAAGTCGATTTGTCTCTGAATATTATGATACATAATAATATGAAAATAAATAACCAATTAACATTTAAAGCCCTGAAGGAAAACTATGAAGAAAATATGAGTGGGAAAAGAATATAGATGATGGTGAGGGGAATGGAATGAATGTGATGTGCCTCTACACACTGGATTTCTGTCAGGCTGAAGCATCTTCAGACACACACAGATCACCTCACCGATGCTGTTCACTTATACCTGCAACAAGCAAGAGTGTATCAGGGGCCCAATAAAATAATATCTCTATCTCAAATTCAATATGCCCAAGTAATACATGACAACTTAATCCAGAATGAAACCTTTTGTTTAACAGTCTTCTTTTGCCCTGTTGACTAAGGTGTTGCTGGTTTCTCAGGTGCTTAATGATTGGCCAAGCATTCATGTGTGTTTCCACTCTTATCGCTATGGAAACACAAGAAATGCAGAAAGCGAGGAATTTATGCAATCATTAACCCCAAGGGAGTCTGGACACAACTAGACTTTTATTGAATATTTCAAACATACTTACCTCACGCTGCAG
Source organism: Barbus barbus (assembly GCF_936440315.1). NCBI lineage: Eukaryota > Metazoa > Chordata > Actinopteri > Cypriniformes > Cyprinidae > Barbus > Barbus barbus. The sequence continues at coordinate 8,984,279 of NC_136719.1, forward strand.
CAAACCCAACCAAACCAAATAAAACTCTGTCACAGCAACTTATTTTTGCCAATAATTAACCATCAAACTGGATGTAATCTCATCCTCATCGAAATCTTCCTGCCTCATGTTGCATCTTTCGCCAAGTTCCTAATATACGTGCAGTGTGGGCACATACACACACACACAGGCTGCTGGGATCTCTCTGCTGTCTGAAGTTCAGGTTCATTCACACCCCTGTGACCAACCGCCCGTCTGACGGATGGAAGAAAGAGCATCTGATCCCCATTTTAAAGAGCCCACCTTTCCACCTCTCCTCTCCCCTCAGATATTTCCACAGATGTGTTTTTGTTCTGTGTATCTGTGAGGAGGCTTGCGTTGACAAAGGCCCCTGATGTGGCTGAAGTGCTTCTTTGTAGCAGAGGGGCTTTGGGGTTGCGTTGCATTGAGGGGTTGTGGAAGTTAGTATAGATGGTGGGGGATGGTTTGTGTGTGTGTGTGTGTTGAAGGGGATAATGTGGTGTCAGAGCTGAGGGGCTTCGAGAGGAAGTGGATGGATGTTTAAGCATTAAGCCCTTGGCTTTCTTAAGGAAGACACATTTCCAGAGAGATTAGATGAAGAATGTCTGATGTTTATAGTAGGATGCTCCACTATGGATTGCTCTTATAGTTTTATATGTGCATTATTTTTTTTATTTTTTTTTTCCCCATGATATTTTCCTTCTCTTTACTAGACAGATCAGCCGTTCCCATGAGAATGTGGCATTGATGTTTTGGGAGCGGTAGAGATAGTAAAACGAACACAAATGAATGTCAGGTGGAACAGTTTTAGCCTTCGTCAGAGTTGTTACAGGGAAATGTGCCGTAAACAGTATTTCAAATAAATATTTTTGATCTAATTCCATGATTTATCTTCAGAGAAGAACGATAAAGATCTTGCATATCTGGTAATGCATTTAGAAATGTTAGAAATGCAATTTCCATAATGATTTTACACCTTTTTTTATGATTTTACATTTCTGAATTGAAATTCATTTTAAAATATTTTCTGAGGCTTAAAGTAAAAGTGTATTGGTGATATAACTGTCCTGAGATTATAATAAAGAAAAAAGTTATTTTGTTAGACTTAATAAATATAAACTTATAAAAAACTTATAAATTTGCTAGATTTTTTGTTCCATTTTTATCTCTTTTTGTTTTTTATATATATATATATATATATATATATATATATATATATATATATATACACTGTACACACACACTCTCACACGCATAAAATAACACGATCAGTTATTTGGATGTGTTTGTAGTGATCATTGATAATTAATGATAAATTTCAACATTACCTTGTCATTACTTCCATCCACCTTGCGTTCTCTCTGGGGCAGAATGACTGTGTGTTGATGGAGTGACGCTAATGGAGTGAGTTCAGGGAAAGCAGTCCAATTATGTCATGTCACTGTGGGAAAACATCTGTGAGCCTCAGTGACTTTATCAATCCATCAGTCATGTAAAAACAACATCTTTGAAAATGAATATTTTGGTCTAAATGAGTCTACTCCACCAAGCTACTGTTATAAACATGAGCCCCGTCAGACTGGTCGTGGCAGCGTTGTGGCAACAATATATAGTGATATTCTCAATGTTACTCAGAAAACAGGATACAGGAGGTTTAACTAATTTGAAATACTTCTGCTTATTGTTACACTGTTAGATATGCTCTGGCTACTGTGTATAGACCGCAGATTTCCTCTCAGATCTATTGGTCAATGTTGATAAAGTGCTAATTGTCGGAGATTTTAACATTCACGTTGATAATACAAATGATGTGCTAGGACTTGCGTTTACTGACCTAATAAACTCTTTTGGAGTCAAGCAAAACGTCACCGGGCCCACTCATCGTTTTAATCATACTGTAGATTTAATTATATTGCATGGAATTGATCTTACCGATATATATATCGTACCTCAAAGTGATGATGTTACTGATCATCTCCTTGTATCGTGCATGCTGCGTATTACTGATATTAATTATATGGCTCCGCGTTATTGTCCGGGCAAAACTATTGTTCCAGCCACCAAAGACAGATTCACAAATAACCTGCCTGATTTATCTCAACTGCTCTGTGTACCCATAAATACACATGAACTAGACGAAATGACTAGCAACATGGGCACTATCTTCTCTAATACATTAGAAGCTGTTGCCCTCCTCAAATTGAAAAAGGTTAGAGAAAAACGTACTGCGCCATGGTACAACAGTTATACCCATTCTCTCAAGAAAGAAACTCGTAATCTTGAGTGCAAATGGAGAAAAACTAACTTAGAAGTTTTTAGGATTGTGTGGAAAAACAGTATGTCCAGCTATAGACAGGCTCTAAAAGCTGCCAGGGTAGAGCATATCCACAAACTCATAGATAATAACCAAAACAATCCAAGGTTCTTATTTAGCACAGTGGCTAGACTAACAAATAAACATACGCCACCCGATCTAAATATTCCCTCACAGTTTAATAGTAATGACTTTATGAATTTCTTTACTGGTAAAATAGATAACATCAGAAATACAATATCAAATGTAGATTCTACTGCGTCCAGTATTTCAGCTTCATTCATCGCACCCAAAGAAAAACTGCAGTGCTTTACAACTATAGGACAGGAAGAGCTAAATAAACTTATCAGTGCAACTAAACCAACATGTTTATTAGATCCTGTACCCACTAAACTACTGAAAGAGTTGTTACCTGTAGCAGAAGAACCGCTTCTCAATATTATTAACTCATCGTTATCTTTAGGTCACCATTCAAAACCATTCAAGCTGGCGGTTATTAAGCCTCTTATTAAGAAACAACAACTAGATTCTAATGAACTGGCAAATTACAGACCCATTTCAAATCTTCCGTTTATGTCTAAAATTTTAGAAAAAGTTGTCTGCTTAATTGTGTTCCTACTTGCAAAAGAATGATCTCTATGAAGAATTCAGTCAGATTTCAGACCTCACCATAGCACAGAAACGGCACTTGTTAAAATTACAAATGACTTGCTTCTTGCTTCAGATCAAGGCTGTATCTCATTGTTAGTATTACTTGATCTTAGTGCTGCGTTCGACACTATAGACCACGACACACTCATAGATCGATTACAAAACTATACTGGTATTCAAGGGCAGGCTTTAAGATGGTTTAGATCCTACCTGTCCGTTCGCTACCACTATGTTCATTTAAATGTGGAGTCATCTCAATTATCACCAGTAAAGTATGGAGTACCACAAGGATCTGTCCTAGGTCCTCTACTATTTTCAATATACATGTTGCCCCTTGGTAATATTATTAGAAAATACGGGATTAGTTTTCATTGTTATGCTGATGATACTCAACTGTATATCTCAACAAGACCAGATGAAACTTCTCAACTATCTAAGCTAATAGATTATGTAAAAAATGTAAAAGATTGGATGAGCAATAATTTCCTCATATTAAGTTCAGATAAGACAGAGATATTACTTATTGGACCAAAAAACAGTACACAGAATCTCTTGGATTACAATTTGCAACTAGACGGATGTACTGTTACGTCCTCTAAAGTCAAAAATCTGGGTGTTATATTAGACAGCAACTTGTCCTTTGAAAATCATATTACCCATGTTACAAAAACAGCATTGTTCCATTGCCAAGCTTCGAAACATGCTACCTGTTTCTGATGCAGAAAAGCTAGTTCATGCATTCATGACCTCTAGACTGGACTATTGTAATGCACTGCTAGGTGGTTGTCCTGCATCTTCAGTAAACAAGCTACAGATAGTCCAAAATGCAGCGGCTAGAGTTTTTACTAGGTCAAGAAAATATGATCATATTACCCCAATTTTACAGTCTCTGCACTGACTACCCATTAAGTTCCGTATCATTTACAAAATATTATTACTTGCCTATAAGGCCCTAAATGGTTTAGCTCCTGCGTACCTAACTTGTCTTCTACCACGCTACAATCCAACCCGCTCCCTAAGGTCGCAAAACTCTGGACTTTTGGTAGTACCTAGGAATTACAGAAGCTTCAGTCTGGATCCAAACCTTAAATGATCTGAGATGACCGAACACCTGAGAAAAGATAATGCCAACCCCACAGAGGACTTCGGAGGATGCCAATGCTCAGACAACATACAGAATTACCAAATTTGGCCATAAGTTAAATATATTAAGGTTCTGCAATATATAAATATATTGTGGAAACTTAATTTCCTGTAGAGCTGCTTTGCAACAATTTGTATCGTAAAAAGCGCTATACAAATAAACTTGAACTTGATCACTTTGACATTAATATGAACTCACAGTCATAACTGATGCTTATTAATGCAGGGTCACTCCCATCAGACAGCGTGAGAGACGGGGCTGATATGACAGAAGAGTTCAGCTGTTTTTGAGTTTGTATTGATGACTTAATTTGAAAAGTTGCAGGAAGTTTAAGGTGGTGGCGATGTCATCAATATGGGTTTATTACTGGCTATTGCTGATACTGATAAACCAAGTTGACTGATTGCTGTTACAGTTTCATGCAAATAAGACATTATTCATATGTCAACTTCCGTTGTGATTCTTTTTATTATTTCCAGCTTTTCCATGTTGCATATGTGCTCATCAAGTTTGCCAACTCGCCCCGGCCGGACCTGTGGGTGCTGGAGCGCTCCATTGACTTTGGGAAAACATATCAGCCATGGCAGTTCTTCGCCTGTGAGTAATACTGAAATTAGTATTTTAACTTTGATCTTATGTGTTATGGACTGTAACCAACTTTGTGAAGAGTGTGTGGCCTTCAGTGACGGGAATGATAGTGTGGGTTAAGTGAGAAAGGTCAGGTATGGCCATTTCTCTCTGTTCTCTGGCATTCGTGTTTGCAACACACATATATTGAGTTGTTTTGTTTGTCACTAAAGGCCATCGGTACTGTAGGTTAATTTATATGAATTTGAATGGTATATTTATTTTTATATTTTATAAAATATAATTTAATATAAATATAATTTACATTTGTATTAATTGAAATTATTATTATTAATATAATAAACAATAATAATTTAAATTAATTTATTATATTATTATGCTATGTTTATGTTTTAATTTATAATAATTTTGTTTATAGTATTTTCTTTGATATGCTAAATTATTTTTAATTACACAAACCTACATGACACTGGACTTAAAGATATTAACCAAATCAAAGTCCACTAATCACTCATAATTTCTTCCTTATTGAGATATTCATCCAAGTGAAAAAGTGAAGGGCAGGGCTTGATTTTCTCTCTTGGAAATTGATTTTATCGTTGGATCTCATGTGAGTGACAGAGTTATCATTGCAAGGGAAAGTTATTTTGATTTTACATTCTCTCAGCTGATTTATTCATGTCTCTGTTTTTGCTCCAGCCTCTAAGAGAGACTGTATTGAGCGGTTTGGCCAGAGGACTATTGAGAGGATCAACCATGATAACGCTATCATCTGCACAACAGAGTACTCACGCATTGTCCCTTTGGAGAATGGAGAGGTACGGACACAGACAAACTCTGTCCAAACACTCATTTTCCTGCTTATATCTCTGTAGATGCACCTATATATACTTATAGTACTTATACTTTAGGTATTATTGGGATGTCTGACATTTTATGATTCCTAAATCACTCTCACGCATGTTCAGATTGTGGTGTCTCTGGTGAACGGACGTCCGGGCGCCATGAACTTCTCCTACTCTCCAGTTCTGAGGGAGTTCACCAAGGCCACCAACATCCGCCTGCGCTTCCTGCGCACCAACACACTGCTGGGTCACCTGATGGGCAAAGCCCTGAGAGACCCCACGGTCACACGAAGAGTACGATTCAGTTTTACTGAATAGACAGAAGTTACAAACAAATCTCCATCAGATACATGTTTAAAACCATCAGTTATTCTAACTGTAACATATTATCTGCATTTGTTTTTCTTCAGTATTACTACAGTATTAAGGACATCAGTATTGGAGGGAGATGTGTGTGTAATGGCCACGCTGAGGCCTGTAATGCCCAAGATCCCAACGACCCATACAAGTAAGTGACTTTTAAGAATATCAGAAGTCAGAAGTTACACCTGCCAGGCTACATGTGCCACAAGAAGTTATACAAGTATTTAATTTCCTGTACTCATACTTTAACTACTGTTCAAAAGTTTGGGGACAGCATGTGTTTTTTAATTTTTAGTAATTATTTATTTATGTATACTTCTATGCAGCAAGGATGCATTAAATTGATCAAACGTAACTGAAGGCATTTATAATCGTACAAAAGATTTCTATTTCAATAAATGCAGTTCTTTTGAATTTTCTATTCATTAAAGAGATAGTTCACCCAAAAATGAAAATTGAGCCATCATTTTAAAGAATCCTGAAAAACAATGTTTTGTTTTCAACATAAATTATAATAAGAATACTAAGATAATAATAATAATAAATGTTTCTTGAGCATTGAATCAGCATATTAGAATGATTTCTGAAGGATCATGTGTCACTGAAGACTGGAGTAATGATCACTTTGACATCACGGGAATAAATTACATTTTAACGAATTCAAAACGAAAACAGTTATTTTAAATTGTAATAATATTGACTGAATATTGACTGAATCTGACCATTCCGAAACTTCAATTAAACATATTTTGCCATGTTGTTGCCACACAATCCACTTAATGATGCCATTTAAAACTATAAAGTGTGGTAAGATGCAATTACACTTATATGCAAATGTTATTCCTACACTCTCGCTAATATTAAAATATTTCACAGATTTGTCCATACACCTTATACACATATTTCCAAGACTAAAGGCCCTTGCACACTGTGCGTTTTAAAAAAAAAATCGTATTCGTCATCCTTTCCTATCAAAATGCTTATTATGGATGCGAAAAAACAGAAAATTGAACCTGATCCGAATTTTCTTATGACGGACGAAAGTTTCGGAGGCAGTGTGTAAATGTGATTGACACAACGTGAGGTCGTATTTATTTTTTAACGTGCGAAAAATTCAGACGAAAATTTCGGACTCCGTGTGCAATGACCTTAAGAGCTGAGGGCCATTTCTTTCTGTAAATGTGCGTGTGTGCCAAAGCGGGAGGCTGAAATCATACGCATTCATAATCTGCTCTTTCCTGTAGCCTGAGAGTGTTAAAATTACCCTTAGTTTTCAATCGCACAGCAGACCACTAGCACAGGCACATACATGCTGCCCTGATGCTCTGCTCCAAGGAGTCTTCACTTGCCTGATTCTCACATTTTTGCACATATTTTCACCTTACAATCTTATTTTACCTCAAGCGCAACATTTTAACAAGCTATTACGTAATCCAGAATTTTAGAATATAGCCACATGGTCTCTAATGCCACAAAACAACCAATGCCAGATCAGGTTGTTTTTTAGGACATTTGCACTAAGGTTTTTGGCTAGAAGGCTCATAGAGCAGCTCGCTTCCTCTAGGCGCGTGTCTCAGGACAGTGAGTGATGGTGGCTGGGGAGGGACATTATTCAGTCCTGAGGCCCAGCAGGCGTCTGGACTTACTAGCTTGTCAGAAGATAGCCATGTATCATGAGACAGCGCGCTTCTAAATGATCTCTCTGTTCTTAACCTGCTAATTGACCAATGCCTTGAAAAGTATCAGTTCGCAAAAAAGATGGATTTTATTCTCTCAGGTTATTGGACGTTTTGCAGAAGTTTTTGTGGAATGTATCCAGTGGGTTTAGTTTTTTGCTACTTTGATCATGTTCCAGAAGTTAAAGAGTAATGAAATCTTACAAACATTTAAGCGAAATCCTCAAAAATATGTGGTGTGTGGTCCTTTAGTGCAGCAGACCTTTGGACATAAAGCAGATCACATTGTTTATGTAATATTTCAGGAATCTTGAGAGATTTTCCTGACTCTTTGTATGTCGTAATCAAGATATATCCGCCGGTCATAGTTTTTGTCCCTGGTGATAAATAGTCTGTTACTGTATTTGGTCATTCCAGAGGTTCCTGCAGCGTTCGGTGTGAGCAAACAGGAATATAAACCACCTGGAAGGTGTCAAATGTGTCAGTTTGAAAAAAGAAACTCTCCTGTGAGGGACTTATCAAAACCCAGAGGGTTAATACAGATCATAGCAACAAGAAACAGATGCTAACATTGCGTTTGGAGTGGAGGGGGAGTTTTCATAACCTTCATGGATCTCTGTTAAATCTGCTGTTCTTTGTGATTTCCTCGGTATATGAAATGTATTGCATGCGTGTGTAACTGATATTGTGGCGTTTTACTGATATACATGCGATGGGGATATAGGAGACCAGATGCTTTCCTGTGAGACTGTCACACCTGTATATTTCAACATGCAACACACATTTTTTCTAGGTGTTGGCAATTTAACTGAGTGTTTCTGTGGTGATTTTCTTTTATTATATAAAGGGTGGAGTTAAAGGGATAGTTCACCCAAAAATGAAAATGTTGTCATTAATTACTCACCCTCACGTCGTTCCAAACCTGTAAGACCTTTGTCCATCTTCGGAACACAAATGAAGGTATTTTTGATGAAATCCGAGAGCTTTCTGACCCTGCATAGACAGCAACGCAACTGACACGTTCAAGGCCCAGAAAGGTAGTAAGGACATCGTTAAAATAGTCCATGTGACATCAGTGATTCAACTGTAATATTATGAAGCTATGAGAATACAAAAATAACAATAATATATATTTTTTTTAAATAGTATGGGAAACGATAGGCATTATACAATGGTAAACATTTTTAACAGTAGTGTTAATAACAAAGTTTGTATTCAGTTAAAAATACAAAAATAGTTGAGTTGAGTAATGATGCTCAAAATTCAGCTTTGCATCACATAAATAAATTAAATTTAAAAATGTATTCAAATAGTAAACAGCTATTTTTAATTGTAGTAATATTTCACAACATTACTGTTTTTACATTACTGTTTTTTTTACAGGCAGTTGAGAGTTCCAAGGCACCCCATACGCCCGTCGGGCCGATCTAATGCACAAATACATAAAAAAGGAGGTGCCTGGCAGATTATATTGAGTTTTAAGATTCTGGAAGGATTTTAAACCACTATCATCATAGATATCTCCCAGAGTGTTTACTTAATTATGAGTCCATTGCAGACAATGAAATGGAGTACTGCCTGACAAAAGGTTATTATTGTGGAAAATAGGCGAATGCCTATGCCATTTTGTAGCTAGCTGAGAACGCCTTTCAACATCCCTCCATGTGGAGAGGAGGTGGGTTAAAATGGGACCAAACCGAGATTTACACTGCCTAAGCGGAGCTCCCGAAAAAACAAGATGCTTCAATTTATACGGATAAACGATAGATTCCTCAATTGCTCTCCAAGATACAGAAGCATCAGGATCAAACCAAACTGCTAAAGGGGCGGAGGGAAAAGGCTTGAGCATACAGTCTAAAATGTATATAATATATATCTAAAATTAGAGAAAGAAAGACCTCCATGTAATCTACATCGTTGTAAGGTAGTCAATTTAATACGAGGACGTTTCCCATCCCATATAGGCTATACCATGAAACACATGTATCTAGTTTATTCCAGTAGCCAACCGGTGGAACGAGAGGAATCATGGAAGAAAATAAATTAATACGTGGGAGAACATTCATTCACCTCTTGCTTCTTCTGAAGTCTGGCGGCCCGCAGAATGAGCTCCCTGTTCGTGTACCGCAGCAGTTTAAAGATGAAAACTCGTGGTTTAGCACGATCTGAGGAGAGCCTTGTGTTCACGCGATGCGCTCGCTCCACTTCAATCTCTTTGCCCGCCAGAGATGGGAGCCACGTCGGTAGCGATCTCCTCAAAAAGCTCATAGGGTCGTCCTTTTCGGAACCTTCAGGCAATCCAACCAGATGCAGATTGCTGCGCCTATTGTGATCCTTTAAGTCCACAACCTGTTGCTCGAGCGCGGCTACTCGCCTATCGTGATCTGCGACAACTTTCTTTTGTTCTCTCATCTCCCCTGTAAGAAGATCCAGTTTAGAGCATAGCGACTGAACAACTGACATGAGAGAAGCGAACTCGTTCCGCATCGCCGTCAACTCGGTTCTTAGAATGTCCTCAAAGTGTGTAACTGTGTTCGCCATCTTGTCCATCATATCACTTGTTCAGTGACTTGGATTTCTTCTTAATCGGAGAAGCCGACGGAGACAACTCCTGCTGTTTACGACTGCATACCATCAGGTAAAGCACCACCAATGAATAAAACTTAAAACAAAACGAAAAAAAATCAGCAAAAAGAGGCCAAACGTACGGAGCTCTACTCAAGTGCGACTAGGTTCATGAGCACGTCACGTGACTCCATTAGAAAGCCTTTTCACGTGAAAAACCACATATTCTTCACAGAAATATAGCAAAAGAGTTATATTTGAGAACTGCTCATATAGCTTAAACACATATAGCATGTTTTAGGAGTTAGGGTATGAACTTGTGTGATTGTGTTTGGTTGTTAAACTGTGATTTGTTTTTTATATCTGTGTCTCTCAGGCTTCAGTGTGACTGCCAGCACAACACTTGCGGGCCGTCATGTGATCACTGTTGCCCCGGCTTCAACCAGTTTCCATGGAAACCAGCCACGACTTACAGTGCCAATGATTGTGAATGTGAGTTTTCCTCTCCCTCTGCATCCAGTGAGCCAACAAAACAAAGATTTAGCACCTGCCGGGCCCCTCCTTGACATATTGTTCTCAAAACATGATTTCTCTCTTGTGGGAGATTTTTTTTCTGCTTTCCTTTCTTGATGGCAGAACAGCATTTTCTTTATTCTTTCTAACAGTGCTCTTTTTTATGGATTAATAGACGTGACATTTAACTAAGTATGAGTGTGACGTTTTCAGAAAGTTCAGAATATCTTCACTCAAACTCAGAAACTTGAATGATCTCTGTCTGGAACTGCGATCTCTTTCTCTGTCTTTACACTTTTAATCACACAAGTTTCTCTACCTACAGTCTCCCTTTTTTATCGTTTCAACGTGTCATTCTAACAAATGTAAAAGACTATGAGACTATCATACTCATAGTCCACATTTTTGTTGTGTTATATATAGGGCTGGGTATCGTTCAAAAATTTTCGATACCGATACCTTGAGTTCGATACCGGTTCCTGAACGATACTTTTTTCGATACCATTAATAAGATTACATTATCTTAAAAAAATATATTTTTTTAGCTTGTTGATATTTATACAGACTCAAAGCCTCATCTCCTGAGCCACTGCACAAAGGAACAAAATATATCCAACACAATAAATAAATAATTTTAATAAAGTTCAAATAGTTTTCAGTTTACACATCTGTTAGGCTACGTTTACATTAGTGCGTGTTCATTTTAAAACACAAAGCTCAGACAGAATCATCATTTCTAGGTTGTTAAAGACTTCAAGAAATTTTAAATCTTCATCCACTTTCATAAGTGGGTGTTTTACCATATGTTATATTGTTATTAAATTCTGGTGTAGTATGTCTAATTATTTGAATGCATAAAAACACGTTTATTTAAATTTATTCTTAAAATAGCCTAATGAAAGGTTTTATTTTTCCTCAGAAATTCTGTGTTCTGTATCTGGTTTTCAAATGAAGACATAAAACATTCATTTAATTTATCTTTAAATTATTGAAAATCAAAGTTTTATTTATTTTGGCAAACAAAGGGGGGTTACTATTAAAATTAAAACATGGAATAACTGTTGTGTGATCATTCCAAAAAAAAAAAAAAAAAGTTTTAATAATTTTAATAGTAGCAGTATGTACACTCTGCTGAACAATATTAATATATTTCTGCCGCAGTCTTCCGAGTTAATCCGAACTTTTATTTTGACGGGTTGCCTGGAATACCTTTACAGTTCTGTGTGTATATGATATGACGTTAGTTTTCCTCGAATCAAACGGTAAAATGCTCATTAATTGACTCTCAGAGCAGGTCTGGAGATGTTGTTCATGTGTTTATGTCCTCATTTAGTGAGACGGCAGACGCTGAAATCACCGCGAGCGTCACGCGCGCTTCAGTCTGTGTGTAACGTTAGTAAACAAACCGCGCGATATAAAGAGCGGACTGCTTCGTGCGCTTTCGAAACGCTCTTGTGGAGGTCAAACACTGATCAATCAGCGCCGCGCCCTTTCTAGTCAAACACACCTAGTGCTGCAGGATTATTGGCTCACTGACGGTGATGAGATTAACCCCTTAGGTATCGAAATTTGGTACCGAACGACAAGACGTTTTTCGATACTCGGTGGTATCGAGGCAATTCGGTCGGTGCCTAAAAAGTATCGAACTCGATACCCAGCCCTAGTTATATATTTTTCCTGAAGTTCTAGGGAAATGTAAAGTGACATTATAACTCTATTGGCAAGTGGATAAAGAAAAACCTTTAGCAAAACGAGTAAAACAACTGACAATTAGGGATGCACTGAATGTTCGGCTACCAAAATTGAATAAGTGAAAAGACCGAATAAATTGTACCGAACAATGACGTGACGTGATCAAATAGAGGCGCGCACTAATGCAGTAAAACACGTCTGCAGTGTGAAAGTATTTAATACTGTCAGAGAAAGACGCAAAAATCATTACAAGCACGAAGCACCGACAGCGAGAGACTGCTTAGTGCTGTATCTCATATCCGATGAGAAGAGGAAGAGGTGGTTGTTGCTGGTTACTATGATGATTGAAATCGCGAAATGGCCTCAAACGATTAGTAAATAAACTGCAGAATGTTATGTTTTCTAATACATGCACGAATTGCATGTATTCAAATAGCGCTGCACGAGCTTGTCCAAAGCGCAAGATAAATCTGTGCTAAAAAACTGTTACTCGTCATTTGCTGAGTAACATTTTTGAGAAAACTCAAAAATCTGCTGAAGCTGGTTGCCTTAAAATTTTAAATTTGCTCAACCTTTTTTTTTTTGTGTATCGTGACATCACGATACACAGATGTCACCGAACCGTGACATCTGTGTATCGTGCCACACGGTTCAGGGGGTCACAGTTCGATACTATTTCGGTACAACAGAAAAAAAAAAAAAAAGAAATCTACTATGCTCGATTTAATTTAATTTATTTTGAACAGTCAGTAGTGTGAAGATGTGAAAATACTAAACATTATTACATGTGATATATAAAATCTGTTTTGTTTTCGTTGCGAGTGAACACAAATAAAAGCAGACCTTTTAAACAGTGATTATTAATAAGACAATAAGTGTTTAAAGTTGATTCTGCTGGTATAAGGAAACAGTTGACGTGATCGCGCACACACACACACACACACACACACACACAAACAACAACAACACACATCAGTTCTAGCATTGCTAACTTGACAGCGCAGTTGGTATTTTTTCTGCTGTAAAGTTGGGCATTTTAGCATGTGGAGTCTATGGGATTGACTCCCTTTTGCAGCCAGCCTCTAGCGGCCAGTTGACGGATTACAGTTTAAGTCACTTCCGTGTTGGTTTCAAGAGAGAGACCAGGAGGTTGCTGCTTGGTTCAGAATCAGCACATGGTCACTGTCTAGTGGGCTTTGTTTTCAAATGCGCAACTCTAATGCTGCGTTCACACCAGACGCGAATGAAGCGTTAAGCACAAGTGATTTACATGTTGTCAATGCAAAGACGCGAATAGACATCCTGCGACTGCATTGCGTCTGGTGTGAATGGATACCTATGGCGCTACATGGCATTCGCATTTCCTCTGCTGGCGGTTATCAAACAGCGTTGCATCACTGCGGGCGCCCCCTACTGGATTGGGGGTGAATTGCCTGTATTCGTCATAAGGCCTCAAGCACTGAACCGAGATGTCCGTTCCGTGACTCGGTACGAATACATGTACTGTGCCACCCCTAATAAATATATATATATATATATATATATATATATATTTAGTTAATCTTTAAAATTAATTTAATTTATTCAATTGATCATTTATTGTAGCTTTTTTAAGGAGTACTCCTAGTGTTCATGTTTTAATAGTAAATTTAATAAAGTGTTCATGTTTTAATAGTAAATTTGTCCTAAAAATGTTTGCTAATCACAGCTAATTCAAGTTTATGGAAAGTCTATGGAAATTCCTGATGGACTTTAAAATAAATAATCATAGCACAAAAATGATAGATAGAGAGATAGAGAGAGAGAGATAGAACCTGAATTCCAGAAATGTTGGGTCAATAGATTGTCTCACAATAGAACATAGATAACATAAATGTTTAAACTGAGAAATTTAACACTTTTATCCACTAAATGAGCTCATTTCAAATTTGATGCCTTCTACAGGTCTCAAAAAAGTTGGCACGGGGGCAACAAAGAGCTGAAAAAAGATTCTGCTGGGAGAACATCTAGCAACTAATTAAGTTAATTGACATCAGGTCAGTAACATGATTAGCTATAAAAGGGATGTCTTAGAGAGGCAGTGTCTCTCAGAAGTAAAGATGGGCAGAGGCGGTCCAATCTGTGAAAGAGTGCGTAAAAAGATTGTGGAATACTTTAAAAATAAACGTTCCTCAACGTCAAATTGCAAAGGATTTGCAAATCTTATCATCTACAGTGCATAACATGATCAAAAGATTCAGAGAAACTGGAGAAATCTCTGTGTGTAACGGTCTGAAGACCTTTGTTGGATGCTTGTGGTCTTCGGGCCCTCAGATGACACTGCATCACTCATTGGCATGATTCTGTCATTGACATTATTAAATTGGCACAGGAATACTTCCAGAAACCACTGTCGGTAAACACAATCAGCCGTGCCATCTGCAGATGCCAACTAAAGCTCTATCATGCAAAAAGGAAGCCATATGTGAACATGGTCCAGAAGCGCCGTCGTGTCCTGTGGGCCAAGGCTCATTTAAAATGGACTGTTTCAAAGTAGAATAGTGTTCTATGGTCAGACGAGTCCAAATTTGACATTCTTGTTGGAAATCACGGACGCTGTGTCCTCCGGGCTAAAGAGGAGGGAGACCTTCCAACGTGTTATCAGCGGTCAGTTCAAATGACAGCATCTCTGATGGTATGGGGGTGGATAAGTGCATACGTTATGGGCAGCTTGAATGTTTTGGAAGGCACTATGAATGCTGAAAGGTATATAAAGGTTTACATATGCCAACAGATTAACATATGCTCCCCTCCAGACGACGTGTATTTAGCAGGACAATGCAAAACCACATACTGCAGCTATTACAACAGCATGGCTTTGTGGTAGAAGAGTCCGGGTGCTGAATTGGCCTGCCTGCAGTCCAGATCTTTCACCTATAGGGAACATTTTGCTCATCATTATATGAAAAATATGTCAAAAATGACCACAAACTCTTCAGCAGCTGGCAACCTATATCAGGCAAGAATGGGACCAAATTCCAACACCAAAACTCCAGAAACTCATAACCTTAATGCCCAGACTCATAACCAGATGCTACACCATGGCAAACATGGCCCCGTCCCAACTATTTTGAGACCTGTAGCAGGCATCAAATTTGAAATGAGCTCATTTTGTGCATAAAATTGTAAAATTTCTCAGTTTAAACATTTGTTTTGTTATCTATTGTGAATAAAATATTGGCTCATGTGATTTGAAAGTCTATTAGTTTTTTATTCAAATTTAAAAAACGTCCCAACATTTCCGGAATTCGGGTTGGAAATAAATATAATAATTTAACTAATTGTAAACTTTTTTTTTTTTATAACATTGGTAACTGTATAAAAATAGTACTTTTTATTCATCAACCAGTATTAAGAAGAGTATACTGGAAGAGGCAAACGCCGATATCTAATATAATTCCAATATTTGATTTGTCACATTATGTAAAATACTTTGTAATCACAATTTGTTGTCAAATTTTGATCTCATCTCAATATGTTAATGTCTTTAGTCACACATTGTCCGTTCAGGTTTCCCTGTGATTGTCTAATCACACATCATAAACACATACATCTATACAAATCAGCAATTTTTGTTAGTATTGTGAAATCATAATTAGATTTTGTTTAAAATATGTGAAGTGACATACTGCCAAGTATGGTGACCCATACTCGGAATTCGTGCTCTGCATTTAACCCATCCAACGTGCACACACACAGCAGTGAACACACACACACTGTGAACATACACCCGGAGCAGTGGGCAGCCATTTATGCTGCGGCGCCCGGGGAGCAGTTGGGGGTTTGGTGCCTTGCTCAAGGGCACCTCAGTCGTGGTATTGAGGGAGGAGAGAGCGCCTACAATCCCTGCCAGCCTGATACTCGAACCTGCAACCTTCGGATTACGAGTCCGACTCTCTAACCATTAGGCCACGACTTCCCCTTCCCCAAAATATGCCACATCTAATACCAAAATGACTAATTCTATTTTAGTATTTACAACTGTAGTAACATAAAATTTGGTCACCGTGGTAAATGTTTGTAATTGTACACACAATTATTTTATTTGAAAATATTTTTTAACTTGTATTTCCAGCTGCGATCCTGATTCCCTCATGGTTTTCTGATGTTTTCCCCTTGCTAACTTCACTCCTAGCTGATTACTGTCCTCTTGTCTCTTTTTTTCCTTTCTCTGCTGTCATTCCTCTCGGTACAGTCTGAACTCTTCCGGTGGACACTGATGTGTTTTGTGCATGTCCTGCCCTGCTTATATCTATCCTGCTTGTATATTGTTCTCTCTGTATTGACAGATGAGTTATTAATCTCAGCGTGTTGTATGTGTGTTTGCAGCATGTAACTGCCACAGACACTCATCAGAGTGCTACTATGATCCAGAGATCGACCAGCGGAGAGCCAGTCTCAGCATGCAGGGAGAATACAGTGGTGGAGGAGTGTGCGTTGAATGCCAGGTGGGCTCAGGTGTACAAACACACTAACACGAAAGTGGTGCGAATGCATTGGCTGTGGCTCAAGATTTATGGGCAACATAAGTGCATATAACATTTTTGGTTGTCAGTTGCACACTCACTAGGTTTGGAAACAACTGTTGATTATTTTAGCAAATACATTCTATGATTTTGGTGATTTTTATTCTTTCAAAGCATCACACCACAGGCATCAACTGTGAGCGCTGCATTCTTGGGTATTACAGATCACCTGATCATCCTCTTGAGTCCCCATTCGCCTGTTCAAGTGAGTCTCCCATGATCTATTTAGCTGTAATTTCTTTCTATTTTAGTCATTTTATTGCTTCAACTTAAAATTTGGTTTCTTTTAGTTGCTGAAGCAACATTTCTAATGTTTGTTGACATTTTTCACCCATTTCGATTAATGAAAATTATTTTTGGTAAAAGCAGCACTGGTCATACATAATTGACATAATTAAAATTGAACTGTATGCATGCATTTAAAGACATGGTAGGTGATTTGGTTTAAAAAAAATTTTTTGTTATGCTGGTTGAAAGTCTCTTCACATTCTGAAAGCAATCACTAAGTGGTCTAAATGTATTTATATGTATTTATATCGTCTGTGGAAGGCGTAGGACCATAAAATGTTCGTCCAATCATATTCCTCGGCCCGAGGATTACAATAGGCTTTCCTACCTGCCTGTCAACGTATGTATTTACATAACTCCGTGCATCCTGTTCGCGCAGTCCATTGCGCTATTGCAGACCGAGCGAAAATTCAAAAGCTTTATTATTGTAATATTATGCACTTTTTACTGTAATTTTTCATCACTGTTGAATGAGACGTGAGGTAATCTGACAACGCTGCATTCAACCCTCCACCAATAGGCCCTTTCGTACCGCAGGAACCTTTTCATAGTACCCAAACTAATTGTGGAACTACCCACTTTTTGATGTGTTCGCACCACGGGTACAAGGAACTCTTTTAGTTCCCGGAACTCCGTTTGGAGGAACTAAATTAGCTCCTACTTCAGAGTAGGGTCTAAAACACTATCCGTGACATAAGTGTACGCTGTTTGGCTAAACGCGTACGAAAACGCCCTCACCCATCATGATTTAAAACACAGTGTAAACACATATTGTGTAAACATTCCATGTCCATTATTGTGAAACCCGCGAGGCACAACAAAAACACAGCTCCGATCATAGCATCCTCCTGTTGTTAACGTCATTGTTCTTTGTTTTCGTTGTTGAATGCTGCGCACAAATGACGTCGCTGTCGACCGGCTTACGTCACTTCCTAGTCGACCGGCTTACGCCACTTCCTTACTACCCACTGCGAATGCAACCCTTTAAATGGTACTGGGAAATAGTTTGCGCAAAATCGTCCCAGTACTTTAGTACTGTACTTTTAGTTCTGGAACTAAAGTGGTGCGAAAGGGGCTATAGCCATCTCTAATTGCGTCGCTGATTAGCCTCTGGTCTGCCGGAGTGCGTTCATGTGTTTTGGAGGAGGCGTGACTTTGGAGAGTGATTTGCAGGGAGGGTGGGATCTTATGCTTTCAAAGCTAGCTTGCTATTGCTAGCCTCTCTTAAACTGCCCACCGTACCTTTAAATGATCTGTAGATATTGATGAAGCATGTTCCTTTCTTTTTTGGTTTTCTCTGATTCTCTCATGTTTTTTTCAGAGTGTCTGTGTGAGTCTGAGTTCACTGACGGCACGTGTGAGGATCTGACCGGACGCTGTTACTGTAAGCCCAACTACACCGGTGAGAACTGTGACATGTGTGCTGAAGGATACGAAGGCTTCCCTGAATGCTACCGTAAGTCTCTCTCTCTGTGTGTGTGTGTGTGTGTGTGTGTGTGTGTGTGTGTGTGTGTCTTTGAAGCTTTCATGGAGGTTTTAGGCAGTGCTTTTCAGTTGAATTCATCTAGTGTGGATAATTATCTCTAAACAACTATCAAACAAATATTTAGTATATATATTTTTAAAGAAATTCTTGTTGTTTATTATACAGTTGCTTGTGTTTATTTCTGTCAGAGGGGTACATCAGTGGAGAGGCCAGACCTGCAGGGGAAATTATTAGTAAGACATTGAATTGATTCAGTTTGATTCATCTCGATTTGAATCTGATTTGATTCTTATTCTCCTTCACTGATTTCTCAAACATTTTATTATGTTTCTTGTGTTGTGCAGACTGTGAGTGCAGCGCTGCAGGCACAGAAGGGAACTCCTGTAGGCCGGACCCTCGCACCAATACATGTGTGTGTAAACCTGAATTCATCGGAGAACACTGTGACACCTGTGCTCCTGGTCACTTCAGCCTCAACTGTCAGCGTAAGCAGGTTTTTATGGTTCTTATAATTGTCACTGAGTTAATTACAGTAATTCGTTGTCATTTCATTAAGCATATGTGTGTGCCTGTCCATTGTTAAGTCCCAGATCAGATCAGCTGTCCCATTCTGCTCATTTTTGTCTTTTCTGTGTAATCTACTGCAGCAGGTAACATCTGAGCAAACACATGCAGATTGTTGCATCAGTGTTTGTCTGTCTGCTGAACTGCTGTTGATCTTGCACATAGTTGGAGTGTTTGTGAGCACAATACACCACCCAATGACAAAGGCAATGCAAACATGCCCACATTCTTGTTCCGCTCCCTTCTCCCCAGGCTGTCAGTGTTCAGGCCAGGGTTGCCTGGATGGGTCCTGTGATGCACTAACGGGCCAGTGTGTGTGTCGGAGCGGGTTTCAGGGTTATTCATGCGAGCAGTGTGCACCCGGCTACTTCAATTACCCACTGTGCCAATGTGAGTGCTTGCCAACTCTAATCTCACTAAACTTCAAAATTCCCCATGAGTGCTGCCAAACCATGAACTTTGCAGTGCAGCCTCAATAACTGTTTCCTCTTCTTTTACTGCTCTGATTAAGGTCAACTTGAATTTTTAATTGACCCTATTTACTTTTATTAACACACATTCTTGGTCTTATTGCATTTGATTTATCAGTGCACATTATAAAATATAGTAACTTGATTGGTTGATATTACCAGTTTGATTGGCTAAGTGGTGTAACTTTTCACTCTGCTTGTTTGTTTGCACATTTACAGACTGTAAGTGTGTATATTAGTGGTGGAGATTTTTCAGTGACTCTCTTTGCAGTTTACATCATTACACCAGTAGGTGGAGACAAGTGACTGTCTGTATAACTGAGTCATTTGAATCATTCACTTGTCCAATTCATTCAAAGACACTGATTTGTTCTAAAGTGAAACAAGTGACTGTTTTATGAGCGAGTTCACTGAATCATTCTCTCAACCAAATAAATTTGTTTAAAAACACTGAATCATTCAGGAACAAAACAAGTGACTCTCTTGATAAGCGAGTCATTGAATCATTCACTCGACTAGGTCGATTTGTTCAAAAACACTGATTCATTCAGAAACAAAACAAGTGACTGCCTCAAAAGAGCCGTTTAATCTTTTAGTCAACTGATTTGTTCAAAAATATTTGTTCGGGAACAAAAAGGGACTTCATGAATAGTTTGAATTGTTCACTCAGCTGATTTATTTGAAAATACTGATTCATTCTGAAATGAAACAAGTGACTGTCTTTGAGTGAATCATTTGAACCATTCTCTCAACTAAATAGATTTGTTCAAAAACATTTATTCATTCAGGAACAAAAAAGGGACTGTCTTTATAAGCGAGTCTTTGAATCATTTACCTATCCGAATTGATTTCTTCAAAAACTCTTTGAGGAACAAAACTTTTTACAAGTCACTGAATGTTTATTCAAAATATTTGATTAAAAATTCTTAATAATTCAGGCAAAATTGTGTCTACTATGCAAGTTCGTTAATATTGAATATTAACTTTCTCATTAAATGTCCTTTTCCATTTTGAAATGTCACATTACAGAAGTATAATGGATTATGAAAGCATTTCTTGTTGACTTCAAAACTTAACATTTGATTCAATTTTATTTCTCTCTTTGTCTGTAGATTGCGGTTGCAGTGTTGTGGGCTCTATGCCTGAGATATGCAACACGGCCGGTCAGTGTTTGTGCAGGCCGGAGTTCACTGGTCCTCGCTGTGATCAGTGTCTCTCAGGGTTCCACTCATATCCAAACTGCCAGGGTAAGACACACACACAGTGATTTAATACATTAAAGAAAGGCTCAGTCTGATGTTTGCAGATTCACTGTCTGTATTATCTCGATTATAACTATTTGGATTCAATTTCCCAGTGTGCACTTGTGACCCTCGCACATCTTTGGACTCCAGCTGTACCTTGTCGGGTCAGTGTAACTGCAGACCCAACTATAGGGGCCCCAAATGTGACCAGTGTGCACCCGGATATTACTCCTATCCCAGCTGCACACGTAAGTCACATGACTCTAATCACAGGCCAACATTACCTAGAGAAGGATTGTCAGTGGTAACAGGCGATTTTACATTGAAATCTCTCTGTTTCAGCATGTCGTTGTTCAATGGAGGGCTCTCGCTTTAGCTCCTGTGATCCAGTGTCTGGTCAGTGTGGTTGTCTGCCAAACATTGTGGGTCAAAGGTGTGATAGCTGCAGTCCTGGGTCATATGGCTTTCCACTCTGCCAAGGTGATCTTACTTAAACAATCTTCATGGTCCTGTATATTACATTCATTTAAAGTAGTTCGGATGGTTTTCTTTCCTTCTCTGTGGTCTAGTCGGGACCTGTAACCCAGCAGGCTCTGTTCATAATGACATCCTGCCCACTGTGGTGAGTGTAACTGAGCTTTCTTCATTAAACATGGCTGCGTTTAGAATGGATAATGCATATTGTGCTGTAAATTATTCATGTTGTTATATTTGTGCATATCTGCACATATGTTCAATATGTTGTGAAACAACATTGTGCAGTATGTAGCAATTCTATAGACAGAGTCAGTATTTTGTATCTTTTACATTATTTTTTTAAACTACCGCTGTAAATGAGGATCAGTCACAGTATTTTTTTTTACAAATTTTCATTCCTATTCCAGACTCTCAGTGCTTTTTTTTTATTTATTATTCCTCAGGGCTCCTGCAACTGTTGGCCGCATGTAGAGGGGGTGGCGTGTGATCGCTGCAAGCCTCTCTACTGGAATCTTTCTCCCGACACAGTCTATGGATGCTCAAGTAAGAGAAAGGTTTGGACACACAGAGCAAAATGTAATTTTAAGTAATTGGGCCAACATGTAAACACAAGACTGTCATTTTATTCGCTTTGGTGGCAAATCAGACTCTAGTGACAGTGCAGTTTGCTGTATATAAAATAAAATACATTATACATCTCTGCTAATGTATATTTTTATTGATGTTGCAGGCTGTGACTGTAATAAAATAGGAACTATGAGCGAGGTTGCAGAGTGCACTCAGGTATGGAAATATCAATGATAACTCCATCTTACAAATTCAATTCCAAGGGCATAGTTAACAAACCTCTATCTGTGTTTGAAACAGAGCACCGGCCAGTGTTACTGTAAACCCAACGTGTGCAGCGGCACATGTAATGTGTGCAAAGATGGGTACTCCAAACTTCAGAAGAACAACTACTTTGGGTGCCAAGGTACAAAATCAATTCCATGCAGACATTCTAAATACTCAAATGAAGAAATGGGTTAAACCTTTTCCGCTTTGCATCTAGGCTGCCAGTGTGACATTGGAGGCTCTGTTGGGCAGGCGTGTGATGAGAGGCACGGGCGGTGTCGATGCAGACCCAATGTGGAGGGACCCAAATGCAACCAGTGAGTGACGGGAAAAAGCACATACAGATGTAGCAATGTGCAGTTTGTGTGGGGTTCTGTCATGACTCTGGTGTGTTTGTTTAGACCTCGGCCGGATCATTATTTCCCAGACCTGCACCATATGAAATTTGAAGTGGAGGAAGGCACCACCATGGATGGACGTCCAGTGAGGTTTGGTTACAATCCTCTGGAGTTTGAGAGCTTCAGCTGGAGGGGATATGCCCAGATGTCCCCCATACAGGTACACAAACACACACTTATTAGACTATGTTGTCACCCTGAAATCTATTTTTTAAATTACATTATTTACAGTGCCTTGCGAAACTATTCATACACCTTTATTTTTTTCATGTTTTGTCATGTTGCAACCTTATGTTAAACTACTTTAAATTACTTTTTTCCCCACATCAATTTACACTCCATACACCACAAAGCAAAAAACAGATTTGTGACAACTTTGAAAATTTATAAAAAAAAAAAAAAAATGAAATAAGTATATTGCATAAGTATTCATACCCTTAACTCAAGGACATTCACAGAGTTGTCTATAATCCACTCTTGCTGTGTGCTTAGGGTCATTGTCCTGTTGGAAAGTGAACCTTTTGCCCAGTCTGAGGTTCTGAATGCTCTGGACTGGGTTTTCATTAAGGCTATCTCAATATATCTTTTGTGCATTGAGCTTTTCCCTCAGTTCCCATTTTGAACTGAGTCCCTCAGTCCCTGCCACTGAAAAACAGCCCCACAGCATTAGGCTGCTACCAGCACACTTTACTTTTGGGATGGTACTCTGCAGGTGATGAGCAGAGCTGGTTTCCTTCAAACATGATGCTTAGAATTGAGGTTCATCAGACCAGAGAATCTTGTTTCTCAGAGTCTGAGGGTCCTTTAGGTGCTTTTCTGCAAATTCCAAGTGTGTTTTCATGTGTATTCACTGAGAAGAGGATTGAGTTTGGTCACACCGGCATAAAGCCCAAATCGGTGGAGTGTTGCAGTGATGTTTGTCATTCTGTAGGTTTCTCCCATCTGCATATATGATCATGGAGCTCAACTAGAGTGACCATCAGATTCTTGGTCACCAGTATAACCAAGCCCCTTCTCTGTCAATTGCTCAGTTTGGCCAAGAGGCCAGCTCTAGGAAGAGTCCTGGTTGTTTCAAACTTCTTCCATTATGGATAATGGAGGCTACATGCTTCTGTGAACCTTCAATGCAGCAGATTTTTTTCTGAAATCTTCCCCAGATGTGTGGCTTGACTCAAACCTGTTTCTGAGCTCTACAGGCAGTTCTTTTGACCTCAGGGCTTGGTCTTTGCTCTGATATGCATTATCAGCTGTTAAACCTTTTCTGAGAGGTGTGTGCCTGTCCAAATCATACTCATTCAAATGAATTTGCCACAGTTTAACTCAACTCTAGTAACATTTACAAGTGATACGAGTGCTCCTGAGCTAAATTTCAAGTGTCCCAGAAAAGAGTATGAATACATATGCGATGGAATCATTTCAGTTTTTTATTTCTAATAAATTTGCAAAGATGTTACAAACCTGTTTTGTGCTTTGTCACTATGGTGTATGGAGTGTAGATTGATGTGGAAAAAAAGTAATTTAAAGCAGTTTAACATAAGGCTGCAACATAAAACGTGAAAAAAATGAAGGGGTGTGAATACTTTTGCAAGGCACTGTATAATAACTATTATTATTATTACATATTATGTGTTATAGCAGTTTTTGTATTAATTTCACTTGTAAAGTTTTTTCATTCAGAAATACACTGCCCTCCAAAAGTTTGGAAAAAGTGGGGTTTTGGACAATATTGGCATGAATCCGTTTAAATTGGTGATAAATTTGCACTGATAAGGGACATACGAAAACATATTTTATTACATAAACAGTTTATACATAGAAAAAACTTTTTGATTCATCAAAATATCCACCATTAGCAGCTATTACTGCTCTGCATAACATGGGCATCCGAGCTGTCAGTTTATTCAAACATTGACTTTGAATTGGCAATCAATTGTTGAAGCTACAGTATTAAGGTGTGCTGACCCAAAAATATTTAAAAAAACTGGGCCAAGTTTAAACCAGTAACCAGGCATCACAGCTGGCAAAGGGGCATGTCTGACTTTGACATGTATATATTGCCATTATTATGTTTTATTGCTGGTCTTCAATAATAATGTCAAGTTATTTCAAAATGTTGTTATCATTATCATCATTTTGTAGATATTCAAGATGTTCAAGTTGATGTCTGTGTGTAAAATTACACTGAGATGTTGTGTTGCGTTGTGTGATTGAAATGCGCTGTCTTTGGCTTGGCTGAGGGCTTTGATCACGGCTTTGAATTGGTGCTGCTTGCATATAGTGTCTGCTGCGTTGGGCTGTAGTGCTGGTTGGTGGTGGTTTTGAGCAACAGCTTTGCATTTGTCTCTCTTTCTGTCTGTGTCTGTCTCTTGTGGGCCGTTCTTTTGCTCTCTAGCCTCGGGTTCTGTTTGAGGTGGTGGTTGGCTCTCCAGACCTGTTTTATGTGGTCTTGCACTATGTGAACCGCGGGGGCATGGACGTGAGGGGGCGGGTCTCTGTGATCGAGGATGGCAGACACTTCCTGTGTGGGAATTGTAAGTTTTTGAGCACCCTCTGTTTTAATGATCTACATTTCTCTATCTTTCTACCTTCCTCACTTAAATCCTTTGCTCTCTGAGCTGGTGACTTCCTGCTTTTTTCACACACCCTCCCTCTTCTCCCATGTCCAAGACAGACTCTCACCGCAACCTGCATCTCAGATCTATCACATGATCACACCCATCTTGATCAGAAAGCCACAGTTCAGGTCTTTAACACAGACCGTGTTATGTGCTGTACACCCTCCCCTCCTCTTTGCCCCTCTCTTCTCTTCCCCTTGTCTTCCTTGTCCTTCATCTCAGAATACGGTTAAAATGATGGTGCACGTGCGTGAAGCAGACATGTATCTCACGCGCTTCATCCTCAGATATGTAAACACAAGATTGACCTTGTCGAACGGTAAAATCACAGCCTATCAGAACAGCAGAAGAGGTATGTCTGATGGTTCGATCTGCAAGACTTTCATTCTTTCAGTGAACCCAAAGGAGAGATTTAACAGACTGGTCTATATGGCTTATAATGGTTACGCCATTGGTTCTTGTACATATAAAAAGACCTAGAGCAAAGGGCAACAATTTCATTTACTTTTTCATCGAGACATATGGATTTTAATTTACTTTACCAATTGTGTAAACCCTAAATAAACTATTACATGAAATAAAATTGCTTTATTTTTTAAAATTCTTATATTTTTTTAAATGTTTATATTTTAAATTCTATTGATAAATGACTCCATAACTGTACTCCTTTACTCCTATACTCCAAAAGCTGATAATAAGATCCATTGTTGTATATGTTTAATATTCAATAATTCTGTAACTTCGTAGTTTTATTGATTCATCAAATGCTGTGACTCCATCCCCATAAAACAGGTTTCCATCCTTCTCTCTGCAGGCTCTGAGCAGTCCAAGCAGATCGTCTTTGCACCCACTTCAGAACCTACATTTGTGAACGTGCCTCAGAACAGTTTTGTAGAGCCATTTGTCTTGAACCCAGGAACCTGGACTGTGATTATTGAGGCAGAGGGTATTTTACTGGTAGGACCCCCTCTTAAAGATGCTTTCAACATTATTCCTACATAAAAAAACCCTAAACACACTCTGTGTCTCTTTCGCTCTGCAGGACTACCTGGTGCTGTTGCCCAGTGCATATTATGAGGCTCCTATCCTGCAACTTCAAGTGACTGAACCCTGTTCATACAGCAACACACAGGATGCTAGTCAAAAGTCGGTAGTACAGTAACTTTTTGTGTATTATGTCATGTGCATAACTGTTAAATTCACTGTGACTGAAGTAATCTGTATTTTGGTGTGTTCAGCTGTCTGCAGTACAAGTATCTGTCTCTGGATGAGTTCCCATCCATATCCAGCAATGATGCCAACTGCAGGTCTGATAATCACCTGCCCAGACCCTGCCACACTGAAAAGATCACTCCCCGCCATCCCAGCATGGCCATCTGCAGCGGCAATGATGTAAGCATGTGCACACGTTGAAACAATGTTTGCAAATTTAGACAGTGAAAATAAGTTAACTTTTTTCCTTTTTTGAAAGAAATGAATGCTTTTATTTAGCAAGGATGCATTAGGCCCCGACCAGACAGAACGTGTCTTTCAAGTTTGAAAAGCGACGCACAGTGTTTTTTTATGTTGCTAGGTAACCACCAAATCAGCTGTCCTGTCTGTCTAATCAAGGAATATAGTGTGAACGCTCTAAAATCATTGGTTTGTTGTTACGTAAACTGTTATATTAGCAGAAACTTTAAAAAATACAGCTAAAAATACAGGAAAAAGGAAAAAAACATAACTACTGTCTGTAAACTTTCGGATACTTAAAGAACACTTATTTTAAACAAGTAATTTTTTTAAAAGTAGCCTGCTTATACACTCACCGGCCACTTTATTAGGTACACCTGTTTAATTGCTTGGTAACACAAATTGCTAATCAGCCAATCACATGGCAGTAACTCAATGTATTTAGGCATCTAGATGTGGTGACGACAACTTGAATTGTCGTCATATATATATATATATATATATATATATATATATATATAAAATAAATAAATAAATAATCTTGCAGAGTCCATATCAAACTTATACAAATAAAATCCTATTTGTGTGTTCAGATGAACCTTCAGCTGCGTGGTCGTGTTCCTGTTCCTGGAGAGTATGTGTTGGTGGTCGAGTACGCCAGTGAAGACCAATTCCCTCAAACTTTCAATGTGTCTGTTAATTCACCAGGTGAAAGCACTCATCAAGAGCAAATAACCCTGCTCCACTGCAAATACAGGTGTGTTTGTGTGGCATTGCAACATTTGCCTTTTCTTTTGTTTCAGGTATTCACACTCAACCTGAAGGGGTCATAATATGTACTTTTGATTTTTACACTAAGCTTTTTTCTGCTGTTGGTCAAGGTTGTTTTGCATCAGAACAGTCAAATTTAGTTTACATTTTCCACTCTCTATCTGACTCATAGAATTAAACATGCTGTTTTTGATACTGTACATTTAAGACTTTTACATGACATTGTTTATGATTGGTTAGACACTTTGCATGCACATTTAAATTAGTCATATTTAATGTAACATCACAACCACAATGAGGTTTAAATGAGCTATTTTGCCATTGCAATTTAATTTTTCAGTTGGTCTTTTTCTTTTTTCTTCATTTTTCTGTGTATGTATGTAGTTTCCTGTGTCGTGCAGTGTCTGTAGATGACAAGAAGCGTGTGGCAGTCTTCACTCTCTCCACAGAGGCTGATATCCTGCTTACCACAGACAGAAGCAGTTTTTTCTTTGTGAGAGAGTTTTTTACTGCTTGAATCTGCCCTAAAAGCTATTTGTGTCCACTGTAAACACGCCATTTACAAGTGTGTGTCTGATTTCCCTTCCAGCACAAAGTGTTCCTCATCCCTCGCGCTCAGTTCACCATGGAGTACCTAAAGCCCAGAGTTCACTGCATCAACACACATGGGCGCTTCTCTCCAGACAGGTGACTAACACATACAACATGGAAATCTTGAACTACGTCTTGTGTGCTGCATCATGTGCCATTACACTCAAACACTTGTTTTGTAGGTTTATTATTATTATTATTATTATTATTATTATTATTATTATTTTTAGTTTTTATTGTTAGGTATTCAACTTTTCTAACCATTTGTACTATTTTATTTTATTTATTTAGTTTTTCTAACTACCATTTTACCTAAACAAAATTCTTTCACTGCCTTGCAAGCGCTGACTGTTCTGGAAATCACATTTAGTTTTTAAATTATGACATTTGATGATCCTACATATTTACAGTTATAAGTACCCATGATTATAAGACATTTACATGATTTTTAGCTATTTTAGGTATCAATGTGAAGAACATTTGTGTGTTATTTATCGCAATAGGGTTTATCCTATTCACGTTTTATATTCTCTGTTGTCCAGCGGCTCCTGCATCCCATCTCGTTTCCAGAATCCTCCTCAGTCTCTGGTCTTAAAAGAGGGTCAGGCTTCTTCTGTGCTGAATTCGACTATGGCTTCAGCCCCCGATCCTGGCCTTTATGCAGACAGACAAATGACTTCCAGACCACCTACCGCTGCTGATAACAGTGAACACATGCTTCTGGATCCTAATCAGGTACATCAGGGCTATTACACTCTCATTGCTGTCTTGAATGTCTTACTGTTTCTTCCTTTAAAAGAACATTTTCCCCTCCATTTATCCATCTGTTGCTCCTGTCTTGTAGTTTCCTCTTTCTGATATTTAAATGCTAATACAAAAAGCACACTTCTCTTGTTTATTTGTCTGCTTCCTTTCCCAGAATGCTGTAATGTTTTCAACACGTGTACATGCACTGGGTCGTTATGTGTTCATCCTGCATTACCATCAGCCCCTGCACCCAACTTACAACGTCCAGGTCCACATCAACGGAGGACGCATATGGCAGGGTGAGCAAAAAGATTAATACAGACTCACTTATCAACTTATGCTTTTTTTATCAATGAAAATGCTTTTTTATTAACTGTCTTTTTTTTGTATTTCAGGCCACGTCAACGCATCCTTTTGTCCCCATGGTTATGGTTGTCGTAGTGTTGTTATGTCAGAGAACCAGATTATCCTGGATGTGACAGACTATGAGGTCATCCTGACCCTGCGTGTTCCAGACAGAAAGACACTGTGGCTGGTGAGTGTCATTGGCGTTTTACTGAAGGTAATAAGAATTGACAATAACAATGACACTTCTATTTCTCTGTTTTGTTTTCCAGGACTATGTGCTGGTGGTGCCAGAGAGCACTTACAGCCCCAGCTTTTTGTCTGAGGAGCCACTGGACAAATCCTACGACTTCATCAGCAACTGTGGACAAAACAGCTTTTACATAAAGTATGATACTTATACATTTGTAAACGTAGGAATGCACAATATAAAAAATTCTGGGTGATAATTATATTCATGTTAAGGTCTAAAATAGGCCATAAATAAGTAAATACATTGCAGATATTAAAATTCAATATAATTGTGTCTAAATAAATATAAAAATAAAACACTAAAAACACATACCATTATTTTAATAGTAAAACTATTAAAAATTGTTTTCGGTAATTGAAATAAAGCTGATATAACATAAAATATACATATGTGACCCTGGACCACAAAACCAGTCATAAGGGTCAATTTGGATAATCTGAAAGCTAAATAAATGAGCTTTCCATTGATGTTTGGTTTGTTATGATAGGACAATATTTGGCCGAGATACAGCTATTTGAACATCTGGAATCTGAGGGTGCAAAAAAATAAAAATATTGAGAAAATTGCCTTTATAGTTGTCCAAATGAAGTTCTTAGCAATGCATATTACTAATCAAAAATTAAGTTTTGATATATTTACAGTAGGAAATTTCAAAATATCTTCATGGAGCATGATCTTTACTTAAAGTCCTAATGTTTTTTGGCATAAAAGAAAAATCAATAATTTTGACCCATACAATGTATTTTTGGCTATTGCTACAAATATACCCCAGCGACTTAAGACCAGGTCCAGGGTCACATATGAGATGAAATGCTTAGGTTTAAAAAACTTAAACGAAAATTAGAAATGTTTCCTTGGCTACTAGTTGAAGTACTAAAACTAAAATAAAACTGAATTAAAGTTTGATTGTAATATTTAAGAAAGAATAATAATAAAAATAACAAAAGCACAAACAAAATTATACAAAACAAACTAAAATTAAAATGAAAACGGATAATATAAATATAAATGCTATTATAAATTATTAATAAATACTATAATAGTATACAAATTTATAAAATTATTTTGTAATGTATAGTATATTTAATTTGAGATTTGCAAAATATCACATTTAAGTGTTATACTTTTAAAATATAGCTTTAAGTGATTGTTTTTAAATAAGTAAATGAATTAATTAATAAAAACCTTAAATGTAAAAATTGAAATTACACAAAATTAAATATTAAATATGGCTGATTCCAATAAATAAATAAAAAATCACTAATACGTCTGATAATATGTATCGTTCATAAACGTATCCTGATTATTTAAACATTACTTAAACATTAAGTGCCATCCATCTTAACATTCCCTTTCTCCTTTCAGCCCGTCCACAGCTTCTCCGTTCTGTCGTAATTCTGCCGTGTCTCTGTCAGCGTTCTTCAATAACGGCGCTGTGCCCTGCGGCTGTCATGAGGTGGGCGCTGAGAGCGATACCTGCGAGGCCTTCGGAGGACAGTGTAAGTGCAGACCCAACGTGATTGGCCGAGACTGTTCCCAGTGTGCCACAGGATACTATGGCTTCCCCAACTGTAGACGTGAGTATCACCAACCACTAGGGGTGTAACGGTACACAAACATGACGGTTTGGTACGTACCTCGGTTTTGATGTCACGGTTCGGCATGGTTTTGGTACAGCAGGAAGAAAAAAATAAACACAAATTGCTTTTTTTTCTTTTTTTAAATTAAACAATGGTTTACTGATCAAATTGCTCTTTTTTTAAAACAAATTCAATTATAATTACAATTTTCTTAGGGATACAAATCTACCTCAGCTTCTTCTCTAAACTATAGGAGCCCTTTTACATTACTATAGGTTACAATTACCAACAGAGCCCAAACTTAAATTCAATTACTATTTATTTTTAACTATTATAATCAACACTCAAATAAAAAAAAAAATAGTATGCAAACATGTAAATTGTTTTTAAATTAACTTCTAAATGATACAGTTTCTATTTGTTGTTGAAATATACAACCCGAATTATGGAAATGTTGGGATGTTTTTTAAATTTTGAATAAAATGAAAACTAAAAGACTTTCAAATCACATGAGCCAATATTTTATTCACAATAGAACATAGATAACATAAAGTTAATTGACATCAGGTCTGTAACATGATTAGCTATAAAAGGGATGTCTTAGAGAGGCAGAGTCTCTCAGAAGTAAAGATGGGCATTCACGTTCATGAATTACACAGACGGGGAGCACTGCGGGATAAAAATAACAACATAGCTGGTTTCATGCAATCACAAACTTTATAAGTCCCACTTCTGATAATGAGCTCGACAACTTCAAGTGATCGACTCACATTGCTTTCATATGCAACTTTTAACTACCACATTCCTATTCACAATCATTCTGTTAGCACTTGAAGGCAGCATCAGTGAAAACACACAGAGACAATGATAGCTTTAGCAATAAGCCTTACAGAGTGCCAAGAAGCTCTTTCAGAAAAGCAATTTGGAAAACAAACGCGTGATACTGACTTTGCAGCTGACGTTCGCGCATAAAGCGTTGGTATTAATTCCTAAACATATAGGGGGTGTTACCGATTTTTTTCCGGGATATATCGTTCGAAAATGAAATTTAACCACAGTGTCCCAAAACACAACACTTGTAAAGCCTCTTTGGTGCTGACATTGTATATAACTCCAATAATAGCGGACCGCAGCTTCTCACTCAGGGCTGTGTTTATGCTAATAGGGTAGAGAGTGTCACAAATGGGCCGGACTTTTTCCCCTCAGTGACGTGCACAGAGGGAGAATCTGAAACAGCTCGTTTGGAGAGACTTTATGATTTATTGGTTTTATTATAAAAAATTAGTTGGTGGATTTTTAACATTATAGGCTGGTTGTTTTCACACTGCGGCCACAACTGTGTTCGAAAAGCTTATAAAAGTGATTTTTGCATAATAGGTCCCCTTTAAATGAAAAATACGTCAAAGACGACCACGAACTCTTCAGTAGCTGGAAACCTATATCAGGCAAGAATGGGACCAAATTCCAACACCAAAACTCCAGAAACTCATAGCCTCGATGCCCAGATGTGTTCAAACTGTTTTGAAAAGAAGAGGAGATGCTACACCATGGTAAACATGCCCCCGTCCCAACTATTTTGAGACCTGTAGCAGGCATCAAATTTGAAATGAGCTCATTTTGTGCATAAAATTGTAAAATTTCTCAGTTTAAACATTTGTTTTGTTATCTATGTTCTATTGTGAATAAAATATTGGCTCATGTGATTTGAAATTCTTTTAGCTTTCATTTTATTCAAATTTAAAAAAACGTCCCAACATTTCTGGAATTTGGGTTGTAATAATTTACAGAGTGGCTGTCATAACTTGTTTCATAAAACATTTATTTTAACACACATTAAATAATTAAGACATCACTAACAGGTAAAATAAAATATGAGTATAGTCTAATATTTTGCAAAATGCTCTTCACTCTTCACGCGTAACATACCGAAAGACCACGAATGCGTGTGCTGTTACACCCCTACCAACCATGGGGGGAACGATGGATTGATTGATTGGATGTCTGATTTTTTTTTTCTCTAGCATGTAACTGTGGTACTCGTCTGTGTGAGCCTGTGACGGGTGAGTGCATCTGTCCTCCACGGACCCGGCAGCCGGACTGTGTCACCTGTGAACCCCAGACGTTTGGCTGCCATCCTCTGGTGGGGTGTGAGATGTGCAACTGCTCCAGGCCTGGAGTGGCTTCACTGGAAATCGGCTGTGACACACACGATGGCCAGTGCAGGTACAGTACAGCAGGACACGCATGTGTATAAATTAGGGCTGTCAATCGATTAAAATATTTAATCACGATTAATCACATGATTGTCATGAGTTAACTCATGATTAATCGCAATTTAATCGCACATTTTTATTTGTCCTAAATGTACCTTAAATTAATACTTTTCAAGTTTTTAATACTCTAATCAACATGGGCATGGACATTTATGGATGCTTTATGCAAATGTCTGTTTATTATTATTGCAACCATAGTCAACATAGAGCATGAAGACTAGACTTTCAAGGTCATAGATGTTTTTCAAAGAACTTGTTCATGTCTATTAGACACATGAAAAAAGAAATTCCAGGTTTCAATTACTTCTCTTTCTTTGTACTGAGCAATTTACTTACACAAACTTGTTTACATTTTTGCACACAGGGCAGCTCACTTCTTCTGAAAATGCAAAATGTACATTTATTATTTATTATTACATTTGTTTGCCTCTCTGTGCCCACATAGGCCTACTGTATTTTGATGCAGCTAAATTCTCAATAAAACTGTTTTCATTGGTATATTTGACTGTTTCTGTTGTTAGACAACAGAATGAATGTGAAATAGTGACTGAAACGTGACCCATTAAGACTAGGCTACATAACCAGCTCTCCTTTCAAATACACAAATAAAATCAAATACACATAAGATAATGACAATAGCTGTGCTGTGATTTCAGCTATGCTTGCATGTAAAATTAGAGAAGCAACATAATATCTGTGTTTAACTGAAAGCGCTGCTCCTCTCCGCCGCTCGCTGAACAATGCAGATGCACAGAGAGAGAGAGGTGTGTGCGTGTGCTGGGACAGCAAGACCTCGTGCTCGCGCGGCAGCACCGGCGAGTCTCAGAAACTAAACAAGGTTTGGACAAACCCTAAAGATTTGTCGCTGGGTGCTTTTTTTGAAGGGGGGGGGGGTCACTAAAGGGGTCTGCAAAGCCGCTAAGTTGGCAACACTGTGCATCTCCATTTGTCCAACTACGGGCTAGGCCTCGGGTCAAACATAAAATCAGCGCTGCGTAAAAATTTGTGCCGTTAAAATTAATTTGCATTAACGCGTTATTCTTTTATTTTTTTTTATTTTTTTAAGGGGGCAATTAAGCACTTTTTTTCAATGGTGTCTCAAGGATATAATATATGCGACCTTATAATTTACCTCACTCCTGTGACAGTTCTTCTGACATCTGTTAACTGCACCTTTATATCACAATATATTTGAATTAGCTTCATTATCTGTATTTCTTTTTAGCTTTAATCTATATTTATTTATGTTTTAGTCATTTTAGTACTTAAACTTTTTTTTATTTCAGTTAGTTTCCAAGGCAACTTTTCTAATAAAGTTGTGAATCTAATATTTATATATTTTTTATTTCAGCTTTAATTTAATTTACTTTAAGATTAAAAATAAGAATTTTAAAAAACATTTTGTTAAAGTAGTTTTAGTTAATAACTCTGTTCTCTATCATCTGTAGCTTTCTTTTGTCAAATTGTCCAGGGGGATCTTAGAGCTTAAAACGAATCCTGTACATGTTCTTTTCATTTATAGTCAGCATGGCAAACCGTTTTAACCATAACCATAGTGAACAATTAAACTTAGGGGAAAATGTGCTTCTTTTTATATATATAAAAATAATGGTCCAATGGAAAATAGAAGCATTGTTATTTTGTTCTTTTGATTGTGGGGGGAATTATGCTGTTAAATTCTTGAAATTTGTGAGACTAAACGTGTCTGCTGTTTGAAGTCAAGTCGTTTGGATTGGAATGGAGTTAATGGAGTGTTGGCCTTTTACAACTGACCTTTTACGCCTGAGCCAATCTTTTTTCTGTGAAGCACTGCCTGAAGGACTGATATTATTAACCAATGTCTCTGGTTATGACAATACTGTCTATATAAGGATTAAGTGCAGGAATTCCAGAGGTATTTATTTTTAGGAGATTTTATTTCAGTCTATTGGCCTCACCATCCCCTCATTAGGCATTGTTTAAAATTCACAGGGAGGCGGGATTTGAGCTGCTGTGACTGTGATGTGCACAATCTCACCAGCATCTCTGCACTTAGAGAGGATGTCATAAATTATAACTGTTCATGCATCATCCATTGAGGTCACGTTCATTAACTATAACTGGATAAATTAACAATAACTATTGCAGTTTGCTTAGGTATAGTTGGAAAGAATGCATTAGGTCCAAGAAAAAAGGGTTGTTTTGCTTTTTGAACATTGTCACATTTCTTAACCACATTCCCTCTTTCACATGAAAGCGTGTTGGTTTTGTCCAGACATGACAGGAACACTGCTACAATACATACATATATAGTTTGTGTTATTTGCATCATGCTAAAGCACATTACTCCCTCCTCAGGTGCAGGAACAACATTGTTGGCCGTCAGTGTGACAGGTGTACCCCAGGTTTTTATGGATACCCCAACTGCAGACCATGTGACTGCAGTGAGGCTGGAACTGAGAAAGATGTCTGTGATTCTATCACCGGACGCTGCTTATGCAAGGTGCCCCTCTCATATATTATATGTGAATATACAGTAATGTTATAATATAACGTTCAGGAATCTCCCTCATCTGCTATATCAGTGATGTGTCTGCTCTCTCTCAGGAAAATGTGGAAGGCTCTCGCTGTGACCAGTGCAAACTGGGAACGTTCCATTTGGACCCCACGAATGCTAAAGGCTGCACCAAGTGCTTCTGCTTTGGAGCCACTGACCGCTGCCACAGCTCTGACAAACGGAGGAGTGAGGTACTCTGCTGAAGATAAAGAGATTTTGTTTAATAAATAAAGAAATCATTCACCTTTATACATGCGCATATACATTACTGTTCAAAATTTGGGGATGGTAAGATTTTTTAATGTTTTTTCATTCTCAAGTTGAAAATTAAAATTCTGTCATTAATTACTCACCCTTATGTTGCTCCAAACCTGTAAGACCTTCGTTCATCTTCCGAACACAAATGAAGATATTTTTGATGAAATCCGAGAGCTTTCTGAAACTGCATAGACAGCAACACAACTTGCGTTCAAAGCCCAGAAAGGTAGTAAGGACATCATTAAAATAGTCACACAAAAAGTATCCATATGAAAAGTTTTCATAATATTACAGTTGAACCACTAATGTCACATGGATGGACTATTTTAACGATGGCTTTGAACGTGGTAGTTGTGTTGCTGTCTATGCAGTTTCAGAAAGCTCTCGGATTTCATCAAAAATATCTTCATTTGTGTTCGGAAGATGAACGAAGGTCTTACAGGTTTGGAGCAACATAAGGGTGAGTAAATAATGACAGAATTTTCAGTTTCAACTTTCTCTTTAATGTATTATTAAGACCCTCATATTACAAATCTTTCACTGAACGAATCTATTGAATCCTTCAGAGCAGTTACAAAATCAACATCTGACTTGCTTGAACTGCAGGTTATCATTCTTTTTAGTGAACATTTGTGTACTGGATGTCTGAAAATTAATTCAGTTTAATAACCGACTGCTGTAACATTTAACTGATGTCTCTGCTTTGATCTGGCCACCTCTACAGATCATGGACATGGCTGGCTGGGTGCTAATGAGAAGTGACAGACAGGAAGTTCCCATGTCCACGTATCTCGATCAAGATCTGGTGGAGGCTGATCTGAGTGACGTACCCGACGTCTCACAGGACCTCCACTGGCACGCTCCTCACGCTTACCTCAGCGATAAAGTGAGTCCACAACAATCTGTGATATTCACAATTTCAAACGTGTCACTCAACCAGAGTCGTGAATAGCATTTCTGTGCTCTGATCTTCTACACCTAGACTTTATATCCTATATGAGTCTTATTATGACAACATGGCAGCTGCTGTGACATATGTTTCTGCCGAGCTTATGGGTTAGCCGGTGGTCAGACAGTAAGGAGCCAGACAGACAGCTGAACTGAATCTCCATCAGATAACTCACATTAATGCTACAGAAACATGAGACAAACAATCTGATAACTCATGCACACCTTGTTTAGGCTGGTGCTAAATTTTGTTGATGAGCATCAGATTAAACGCAAGCTTAGTGCAGTCTTGTGTTGCTTGAGAAATCTTGTCTTAAGCTGATTTTGTGTTTTCTATGTGTACGTGTAGGTGTCATCCTACGGAGGCTATTTGCGGTACCGCTTGCATACGCAGACCATGAGAGGGGATGCTTTTCTGATAGTTGAGACCACACGGCCTGACGTTATACTCAAGGTACTAGAGCAAAGAGTCTCCTTCTGTCAAGTTTACCAGGAGTTTTTACTTGAGGCCTCACTGAAAGTCTTTGTGTGCAGGGGAATCAGATGACTCTGGTGTACATGGAAAGAGAGTATTCCTCCCCCGAAGACCCTCATGAGGGCATCGTTCACTTGGTGGAGGTGAAGAATTTATTGCCAAAAAAAAATGTCTTTACAAAATAATTCTTCAAATACACAGTTGTTGCAATTCAAGTCTCCTCTTTGTTGCAGGAGAGTTTCAGGCACGCTCAGACAGGGAACTCTGTGTCCCGTGAGGAGCTGATGATGGTGTTGGTGGCGCTGGAGTCCCTGCAGATCAGAGCGCTGCACTCTCAGTCTGCCCAGTCTGTGTCGCTGCGTGCTGCTGTGCTGGAGGAGGCCGACAACCTGCCCTCTGGTCGCCATGCAAACAATGTTGAAATTTGTCTCTGCCCGGGAAACTATCTAGGAGACTCCTGTCAGGTAGTGTGCTTTAACAAGAACAATGATTTTATGAAATCAATTTTCTATACTATCATTTAATGCCTCTTTTCTTTAGAGCTTCTGTGTGAATTTTAATAAATAAACCAATTTGTCAGCTTATTAAAGCTGGAATAAAATATCGTTGCTGGAAAAGTTCTGTATTGATGCTGTATTGTAGGAGTTTGAACATTACTGGTTTAAACACAAAAGTTATTGGTCACATTTTATTTTAAGGTCCTGTTCTCACTATTAACTAACTATTAACTACGACTCAATAAATCCCTAGTTACTGCTTATTAATAGTTAGTAAGGTTGTTGTTAAGTTTAAGTATTGGGTAGGATTAACAATGTAGAATATTGTATTAATGTTTATTTTGCATCTTTCGGGGCATTTTGTTTTAATGTAGTATTTTATAGTATTTATTTTAACATTATTTATTTTATAAATATTCAATACAAGGTTTTAACACAATTAAAATGCTCATTTTAGATGTTATATATTTTTTGTTTTATATTTCAATTGTGTTTTTATACAATTCTAAATTATAAAAAGATGTTACTAGACAAAACTAGCTACATTTAACACGCTTGGCTATTTACCTAATTTTTCTCTCTCAAGTGCTTTTATTGTTTTTAAAAAAAGTACCCCGTGTGTGGCAAATTGTGCTATAAATTACATTTTGGAAATGGTATATGAATACTAGCAATTCTCATACAAGATTATATTTGGTATTTTTTATTTATTACATTTTATTACCCATCAAATCAGAAATACAGATTAATGGAAAACAAGGCATTATTAAAAGAATATTGTGGAATTGTTCAAATGATATTGTTAAAATGTTCATTCCTTCATCTCCTTCACTCAGAAATGTGCTCCAGGCAACTACAGAGACACTAAAGGGCTGTTCCTCGGGAAGTGTGTCCCTTGTAACTGTAACGGTCATTCTGATGAGTGTCTGGATGGCTCTGGCATATGTGTAGTAAGTCCATCTCACTAAGTCGTATATAACTCACATAACAGACTTAAACATGGGCAATATATTGCTATTTCAGATTCCACTGGGTGTAGTAAAATGCCAAACGTCATGGAAAACAAAATCGTAAATCTAATTAAGGTTTAAGATCCTTGGCAAGACCTCTCAAAGTTCCAAGAATGGATGTTGGAACACAACTTGGAGATTCAGTTAGAGTGTTTTCTGAAAGTTGAACTCTTCATACGCAGAACTGCCGCCACAATACCGCTGGAAATCATTGTGAGCAGTGCCTGGGCGGTTTTCATGGGAACAACACTGTTGATGGTCACGCGGTGTCCTGCTCCAGCTGCCCCTGCCCGCTGCAAGTGGCTTCAAACAAGTCAGTTTGTCTTATTTCATCATCTGTACCACTAATTTACTATTTCCTGATTTGCTTGAAATGTAATGTGCCAGTTTATTTTGTCTTCCTGGTTTCTTTTCTGGTTTTGCTTTTACTCCCAGTAAGAGCTGATTTCAGTACTGGATATCCCAGCATGCCTCATTCTCAAATTAAAGGATGTCACCTGTTTGATCTTGTTATCAGTTTTGCCATTCGCTGTGTGGAGAAGCCCAATCATATGCAGTGTCTATGTAGGCCTGGCTATGCTGGATCCAAGTGTGAGAGGTACAGTTATGAAGCTTATTGTTATTGTTATTTAATCATTAATAATTTTTAGATTTGTATTTATTTATTATGATTTGCCATAATAATAAATAAAAATGTAATTAAATAATTAAAATGTATCAATTATCATTTTATTAGTCCTGTCAAACGATTAATCGCATCCAAAATAAAAGTTTTTGTTTGCATAATATATGCAGGGCTTAAAGTTCTCCAGCACCATGTCTGCGTGTGGCGTTTGGCTGCGTAAAATAAAAGTCCTACATTTTAAAAAACTTGCTGAAATCACGTTCATGAGTTCGCCTACCAATGGTATGAGAGGAACACAGCTTTCACTCTCAACCAAACTAACATTACTAGCCATCAGAAGTTTTTGCTCTTATAAACACGAGACGCGCATTATAGCAGAGGAATGGAAAAGCTGCGAGGCGCAATGGTCAATGATATCTATCTAGCGCCATATTTACATAGAAAAGCTATTTAAAAAAGCTGCAGAGCTTTGTAAACAGCTCAAAGTAATCACGTCATCTCCATAAGAACTATATTATTGCCTGAACAAATTTACCGGTCATTTTTAAAAGGATATTAATTTATCAGTAAAGACTGTATGTGTGAAAGGGGCTAAACTCTTCCTCTGCATATGTGGTGAGTTTACGTTCATCTCACATTATTTTATATATAAATATAGTCATATTAAAGCCTGTTTTTCAGTTCATAATTTTCCAAGTGTATGACACAGCTTTCTTTCTTCAGGTCAGTTATATATTTATGAAAAAAAAATCTGTTTGAATAAAGCAGTAACTTTGCCATAGTATCCTTTCAAATGTTAAAGTTGCCACAGTCATTGCGTTCTTTTCTTGTGCAGCACTTTATTTGTACCATTTTGTTTTATTAGTTTACTTATCAGGTAGTTTCAAGGAAAATCATTTTCTTTTTTGTTGTTGTTGTTTGTTCGCCAAATAACCCTGTGTATGTGTCAACCCCCCAACCCTCGGAAAAAAGTTCAGGCTCAATTGTTTTTGCTTTAACCCTTGTATATGTGTGTGTTCTGTGTATATTTATTATGTATATATAAATACACACACATACAGTATATATTTATATTAATATAATTTATTATAATAAATAAATATATTAAATATATATAACATATTTTTCTGAAATACATATAAGCATGTGTCACGCACTGGAGTAGACACACATAAATCACAATGTAGACCCGACAAAGACAGAACGCACAGACTGGGGCTTAAATACATGGGGTAATGAGGACAATTAACACGACACACCTGAATCGCATGAATACAATCAAACAAGGGAGAAACTGGGTCATGGAGCACATGGGGAGGGAAAACACAACAAAACAGGTCCTTAATCCTGAAATATACCCCACTCCCGGAAAGGTGCATCCTCGCGCCATAGATACATCAGAGGGAGGGACAGGTGGGAACTTGGGGTTGGCAGACAGAGTTCTTGGTGGAGACGATGGAGGGAGGAGCCAGGGAGGACACAGGAGGGGCTTGCAGCAGGAGGAGCTAAGCAGGACCTAGGCCACAGCCATAACGATGACCCACAGTGGAGCTGACGGAGGGAGGAGCCATGGTGGAAGAAGGACTGATGACTCCAGGGGTCGACCGACGGTGGCGGAGCAGGTGGTGGTGGAGCCTGAGGCGCAGAGCCGATGAGCCAGGGTGACGAAGAGGATCCGGAGGACCACGGCGGAACAGGTTGCTCAGGCGACCAAGGGAGAGGTGGGGATACGGAAGGCCGCGGTGGAGCCGGCGCGACAGAGGACCGAGGATGAGCCGAAGGGAAGGAGGAGCCTGACAGAGCTGGAAGGATGAGGCGCAGGGGACTGATGGGCCATGGCAGAGAGGAGGGAGCTAGGAGCCATGGTGGAGCCGGTGGGTCGACGGGCCGAGGCGGAGCCTGGGACTCAGAGGCTGGAGGCGGAGGCAAGGGATTCTCCAGCCACGCCGAGGATGGAGACTGGCAGACCCGCGGTGCTCGCACTGAACAGATGGTGGGCTGAGAGTGAGTATAGGGGCTGCCAGATGACAGCGGTGGAGGAGGCAGGAGCAGGAGGGTGGGTGGCCATTTTTGAGCCTCTGGGCTCTCAGGGCTGCAAACAGGAACTTGGGAACGGACACGAGCCCTCTCGGGGCTTGACTCGGTAATGGGAGCCCTCTCTGGGCCTAATTCAGGAACAGGAGCCCTCTCTGCACCGATCTTGGGAACAGAGTCTCTTACTTGGCTGGACAGGGAAACAGGACTGACAGAGGGCTCCGACGAAGGAGGGAGGAGAGGGGGCAGGTCAGCATATAATTACGAGTCGGGATCCCCTTCTGCGTTCCACAGTCCCAGTTCCTCAAAAAGCTCACCCTCAGCCATGGTGCAGGGGGCGGAGCTCCTCTCTGTGCTCTCGCTGTCCACAGTATTCTCCCTCATGGCAGGCTTTGTAGCCAGCTCTTGCACCTGGTCTGACATCATCAGCAGCTTCGGCTCCGCGATGATCCTCAGCTCTGTCGCTC
The DNA here is from genome assembly GCF_936440315.1 of Barbus barbus. NCBI lineage: Eukaryota > Metazoa > Chordata > Actinopteri > Cypriniformes > Cyprinidae > Barbus > Barbus barbus. The sequence goes on from NC_136719.1 coordinate 9,026,433, forward strand.
CATGTGGCGATGGCTCGTTGGTCGCGGTGGGCTTGGGCTCTCTGTTATTGGTGGGCTTGGGCTTTAGCTCCGTGCAGCGAGGTGATTGTGGTCTGGGCTCTGGGTCCAGAGTGGAACTGGCAAGATCTTCCTTGAAACTATCTGTTTCTCGCCAGTATCCACTCCACAAAGGCGGCGAAATCCGCTCGAGGGCCATTTTCAGACGACGGCGCTCTACATGCAGGGTTCAGGCTGACGTCATAGAATGCACAGAGCGAGTTGTCCGGGTAGCTGGTAAGATGGGCGATTTCCAGAAACAGTCTGGTATGGCCCTCGAGCGACCTCTCCCCCTGCTCCAGCAGGAGGAGGAGATATCCCGGATGGGAGAAGGGGTCGAAGGGATCCATAGGGAAATTATTAATAAATAATTAAATTATTGAATTACTAAATAAATAATTAAATGTTTAATTTGGATAAAAGCGTCTGCTAAATGATTAAATGTAATTACTGTCAATTGGAAAATTATATATATATATATATATATATATATATATATATATATATATATATATATATATATATATATATATATATATATATATATATATATATATATATATATATATATATATGAAAATTACCCCTTTTTTTTTTTTTTTTACCTAATACAGATGTGCACCCGGACACTATGGAAACCCAATGGTGATTGGCAGCACATGCCAGCCGTGTAACTGCAATGGAAACTCAGACCCCAACATGTTGTTCAGCGACTGCCACCCTTTGACGGGCGAGTGTCAGAGCTGCATGCACAACTCTGCCGGGCCACACTGTGAGATCTGCGCCCCGGGTTTCTACGGAGATGCCATCACTGCCAAGAACTGCACTCGTAAGACACATTTGGAGAAAATTTAATTTATCCAATCTGGATGGTATTTCCTGTTTTAAGAGAGTTCTCATGATTGCCTTATTTCCCACCTGTATTACCCAGGATGCAACTGTTCTCCTTGTGGCACTGAACGTTGTGACCCTCACACGGGGCAGTGTCACTGTAAGCCTGGTGTGGTGGGAGCCCACTGTGACCGCTGTGAGGTATGTCTGTTTTGTCTTGCTCTATTGTTTCGTCTCAGAGGTTGATGGTAATGTTTTATTTTGTTTAGTATGGGGCATTTGGCTTTGATACCTGCACTGGTTGCCATACGTGTGATTGTGATGCAGCAGCGGCATTGGTTCAGCCTTGTGACCCTGTTAACGGCACATGTGCCTGTCAGCCTGGGGTTAATGGACCGAACTGCCGCCAGTGTGCTCCAGGTTACTGGGGCTACAGCCCTAATGGCTGCAAGAGTGAGTCAAACACACATAAGCACACTGCAGGAATATGGAATATGAAACATTTTCAGTTGAATTTATTTTGATGTATTTGTGTGTGATCTGTAGAGTGTGAGTGTAGAGGAGGCCGCTGTGACCCTCGCACAGGAGAGTGTCATTGTGCAGCAGGTATGACAGGGAAGCAGTGTGACACGTGTCTTAATAAATACAGCGTCCCTGTGCTTCATGGAGCAGATGTGCACTGTCAGCGTGAGTACTGCTTAACTGCACAACGCAATTCATTCAGATATAAACAAAAATAATGTTCAAAAACATTACATTTTACCAACACCAAATTTTTGAATGGTAATGTATATACACTCACTCAATAACTAAAGGATTAATTATAGTCAATAATTAATTCCCTCACTCATTAATTCATTCATTCACTCTGTCAATACAAAGGTAAAGTGAACAATATGTTTTGTGGGTTGCAGTTCATTTCATACATCAGATGATGATGTTGTGCTTTGTTTTTAGCCTGTGACAGCTGTGTGATAGTGCTTCTGGAGGATCTGGACAAGGTAAACGAACATTATCAGTCCATCGCCCATCAGCTGAGCAGCCTCAATGCCAGCTCAGTCGCCTGGGCTCAACTAAACCGGCTCAATGCATCCATTCTGGACATTGCTGTGAGTCTCTCTCTCTCTCTCTCTCTCTCACACACACAAACACTCTCTGACTCTCTATTAGGACTTTTAGATTTTACTATTTGCCTCACTTTAACTTTTAGTTATGTAGTATTATAAGTATAACTATCTTTATGCTCCAGAATGCCATAAATAACTACAACAGCACTCTGGACAAGAGCAGGAACCAGGCCAGTATGCTGGAGGGAGAGCTGCAAATCATTGACTTGGATATTAAAGAGTTAGAGGAGAAGGTATGAGAATATATCATCAGATGAACTCGGTCTGATTAAAAATCAATTTTGTGCTGTTTTCAAACCATCATTGTGTAAAAAGGACCATTTGACCATAATTTGCTTTTGTGTGTCTGTGTTTTAGGCCTTAGTCACACAAAAGAAAGGCGATGCTTTAGAGGACAACACTAACTCCACACACACTAGAGCACAAGACCTGCTTGGATTCATCAAAGGCATCATGGGAGATGTCCAAGGTACAAGTGTGATAAAGAAGTATCTTATTACATTTACCCATTTACGCACATTCAACTGACAACATTTCTGCATCTGCTCAGATATTATACTGCAGGTGAACCGGACAGCACAAAACGGGACCAAGGTAATCGATGAGAAGGAACTGGCTCAAAATATAGCAGAGGTGGAGTCCATGCTCAGAGACATGCGCTTCAGGGGCTTCAGCATCCAGAAGAAACTAGCAGAAAATGAGCTGGACCAGGCCAACAAATGTAAGTGACAGGACTGACCAAGTTACCAACCTCAGGCTTTTTCATTTTATTCTGTAACAGCATGGGACTGTCATGCATGTAACTGATCATTTTATAACCTTTCTAAGCTTATAACCCTATATAAATTAGTGCTGTCAATCGATTAAAAAATTAACTAATTAATCACAATTTTTTTCTGAAATTAATCACGATTAATCCCACCTAACATTAACATTTTTTTAAATACTTTTACATTGCAATAATTTAACATTCAATCTTCAAATTAATGTAGAAACAACATAAAGACAGTATATTTTTAATATTTGTATAATGGCATCTTTTAACACTTATAACAATCTTCACATAAACCCATTATAATAAATGTCATATTTACCTGTGCCCTTCAGCAAGTAGGAAATATACAGAAATTAAATACATTTATGAAACGCTAAATTCTAAATTAAATATAGATGAATCCTCAAAGCTGCAAAAAAATTTATTTCCTCTTTTTTTCTTTTGGTCTATGATTACCCGACATCACAGCGGCTAGTTATTAGGTTTTTTGTCTGCTGTCCCTTTAAGAGCTGCCGCTGCTGAACATCACTCTGATCTGACACGCATCTCTTTACCTATTCTGACCCACTTCAGGTCTTAAAGTCTCGGATGAGTTGAATTGGGTGTGTTTGATGAGGGAGACAGTGCTGTACTCCTCCAGGACAGTTTGGGAAACCACTGCGTTTCAGAGACATGTTCTTAAACGTGACTCAATAAAATAAATACATTCATGCACAGTTTTTAGGCAGCTTTAATCGCCTTTTTGGTAACTTCGTGACTTAACTGACAACATAACTACGACATTGCTTACTCGTTGTTTCTTTCGCGATTTGATATGAACTGATACAGGCTACAGCGCATTTGTGCGTGCAATTGAAGAGCTACCGTTTCCGCACTCGTTTGACTCGCTCCTGGAGCTGAAGAGAAGTTGGAGAACGCGTCTGAAAAGTCTCCTGTTTGATGTGGTCATAAAGACATTCTGTGTTTAAATAAATGATTGTTCTTGTCACGAAAAAAGAGACAGAAGCAGCAGTTGTGTAAACCGCCCCGCGTTAACGGTGTGAAATATTTTTAACGCGTTAAACTGAAAAAATTAATCGCCTGCGTTAACGCGCTAATTTTGACAGCACTAATATAAATACTTGATTTTGGATTGGGAAAAGTTAGATTGAAGCCTTTATACTGTACTCCATATATTGTAAAAGTATTTTTAATGCATTATCTTTGCTTTGTAATGCACATTATAATGCATTATATGATATAACCCCAGTTATAATACATTATACTAAAAGGAACACCAATCTAGAACAAATACAAATAAAAAGCCAGCACTTTTGTATTGCCATTTAAAAGTGCTACGTTTGTTTTAAGATTCTAGACCTTGTCTTTCACAGTTGTTTTTCTCTCTGTAGTGGTAGATCGTGTGACAAATGAGATTGCAAACCGGACACTAAATAATGAGGCTGTGGCAGAGAACATCAGAAACAAATTGAACCAGTTCAATCAGCAGCTGATGGACCTGAGAGACGCTACGAATGAGGCCGTCAAAAACACCGCAAACGCCGTAGAGGCCAACAATATTAATGAGAAACGCATGGAGGAGTTGCAGGTATTTATATAAACACATGCACCATACACAGAATTGGGAAAAATATCAATTTAAGTATTAGAATTTGAGTTCAGTTGGCCACACATCAAAGGAAGTTGAATTGGGAATTGCAATATGAATAAATGAATTTTTCTGTTGTGTTTTTCTAGAACATAGTAAATAACCTGCTGAAGAAGCAGAAGGAGGTGGAGAACCAGCTTCAGATGGCAGAGGATGATGTGACGCAGGTCAACGACCTCCTCTCCATGCTCCAGGACTCCAAAGAGGTACACATTCATATGTATGCAGAATCAAATATAGCGTTTCTGTGTATTATAAATGAACCTCATTGAGCTTATTCTTGGACTCAAGCATGTTGTGCCATCTCTATCAGGACTATGAGCGTCTGGCTGCTCAGTTGGATGGAGCGCGGCAGCCTCTAGCTGAGAAGGTACAGAAATATGCTCCGTCCGCCAGTAAAATTCCCCTGGTGGAGGCTGCAGAGAAACACGCTGAAATGCTGGACCAGCTCGCCAATAATCTTTCCAGGTGTGTGACTATTTTGTTGTGGTCAACTTATATTGGTTTTTAATGAGCAATTCTGATGCTAGATGCTAGCAGGGTGACTGATGTATCCCAGTGTACATAATTAAAGGGCTGTACATAAGGAATCCACAAACTAGCTGAACTGAACAAAGATTTTACACAATATTTATGTGATTATTGGACACAATAAAATGCAATTAGCAAAGCAATTATATATGGTTAACACATTTCATATACTATGATAATTCAAAAGTGCTTTACACAAACATGATAAAAACAAAGAAAAGTAAAGGCAATTTTAAAATAACATGCAAATAGCCATGGAAAGAAAAAAAGAAAGATTAATTTGGAAGTTGAAAAACTGAAAAAAGCAAAGCATTTATTATCGATTGACAGGTAAATTTTGCTGCTATGTCTGTTACTCAGCCAAGAAGAAACAGTTATTGACTGATACGATAATCTTAAAATTCCTGAAAATTAATCAATATGTCAGCTTGGCTATATTAGTGCACATTCTCGTACTCTCTATTATGACCTCCTCTAATATGATGAATGTTTATATGTAAAATTGTGGCCTTGCATTTGTTGTTGTGCAGTCTAATATCTGGCTCCAATCAAGACGGCTTCATACAGCGTGCTCTGAACGCATCTCGCGCATACACTGACATTATAAACAGCGTGCTGGAAGCAGAGACTGCAGCTAAGAAAGCCAATGAAGCTGCTACTGAGGCTCTGGAGGTACAGTCAATGCATTCACATCAATGCATCTTAATGGCTTTGGAAACATGAGTAAGTGACACAAGTTTATTGATCTAGAACATAAAGGACAAAGACCTGCCCCAACAAGCTGCTGCACTGAAGAATCAGAGTAATGAGCTTGTGAGAGAAGCAGAGGACCTGAATAACAGCAGTCAAAGTAAGAACAGCAACTCATGCTTCTTTCAAGGTAGGCCTATATCTTTGTTGTTGTGAACCTCGGTGTAATACAGGCCATTACTATATCTTTGTCAGGTCTAAAGCCACGTGTGGACTCAATACAGAAAAGTTTGCAGGATGCTGAAAAGAAGAAAGAGAAGATGCTCCAAGACCTAAAGAACATTCGGAATAGCCTCAATGCCAGTCGAGGTCAGAGCTCAAAGTCCTTAGTCTTCATTGTATTCAATGAGATCTAACTAATAGCTAGCAAACTTGCATATAAATACACTACCGTTTAAAAGTTTGGGGTTGGTACAATTTTTTTTATGTTTTGAAAAGAAGAATGATGAAAAATCATTTATTTATACAGTAAAAAATAATAATATAATTTTAAATAACTTTTCTATTTTAATGTTTTCAAATGTAATTGTCTTATTAAATGTAATCAAATGTAATTGTCTTATTGTAATTGTAATTGTCTTATTAACTCTTCTTATTAATATTAATGTTTAAATTGATTAAAATTATTAATGTAACAGTTGCAGCGCTTAACATTTTTGTAGAGATTTAAATAGATTTTTTTTCAGGATGCATAGAAATTTCAAAATAACAATTTATTTGAAATAGAAATCTTTTGCTACCATATAAATGCATTTACTGTCACTTTTTATCAAGTTAATGCATCCTTGCTGAATGAAAGTATTTTACTTTAAAAAAAAATGACTGCCTGCAAACTTTTAAACACTGCTATTATAAATGCTGTCTGTCAAGCTTAATTGAATAAAAACCATGACCTAAACACTGTCATTCAAATGTGTTGAAATGATGCAGAAGACATAGCGAATGACATCGCCGCAGCTAAGAGTGCAGTGGAGCAGGCTAACAACACGGTGGCTAATGTTAGCAACACGGTGGCTCCAATTCAGAAGCAGCTGGAGGAATGGCAGAAGCAGTACGGAGACTCTAACGCCACCAGCGACGATATCAACAAAGCCCTCAATGATGCCAGTACCTCAGGTGCGTGTGAGGAAGCTCTCCTGAGTGAGCATGAGTGATCTTGAATTGCCTTTCACATCAAGTCCAATGTGCTTCTGTGTTCCTGCAGTGGTGGCGCTGAGCGACACTCTTCCTCAGCTGATGAAGAAGTTGGATCTTCTGCAGAACACCTCATTTCAGCCGTCCAACATCTCCGACAGCATCCAGAGAATCCGCCAGCTCATTGAACAGGCTCGCAATGCTGCCAACAAGGTACAGCTCTTCAGAAGTCTCAAAGTATCCCCAGTGATGCAGGCAGTGACTCGACTGTCTGTTCTTCAGGTGACCGTGTCAATGCAGTTTAATGGTAACTCAGGAGTACAAGTGAGGACGCCCAGTAATGTGGCCGACCTGGCAGCCTATTCATCGCTACACATGTACATCAAGCTACCACGTACCACACGTACACTACGCCAAACTGACACCACCAAACCCCAATTTGTCCTCTACCTTGGAAACAAGGATGTAAGCCAAGCTCCTCAGCCTAACAGTGATTTGTACTTTTATGATATGTTGTATGTCATGTATTATATTAAGCTGTTTTGAGTTGTGCATGATTAATTATATTAGTGCACATTCTTGTACTCTCTATTATGACCTCCTCTAATATGATTAATGTATTTTTATATGTAAAATTGTGGCCTTGCATTTGTTGTTGTGCAGTCTAATTTCTGGCTCCGATCAAGACGTGTGAATATAAACCCGTGTCTGTGCTGTATGTGTATTGTAGTCCAAAAAAGATTATATGGCAATGACACTGGAAGAATCAAAGCTGCGCTGGTACTTCAATGTGGGAGAAGATACAGCACAGGTGCTAATGACTGAGGACGTCAATAAGGATTACTTCAACAAAATTGTCCTGGAGAGGTAGGAAACGTGCACTCCATCATTACCGACATTTATCTGTTGAGCTTAGATTTCACTAAAATTATATTCTAGCTGTATTTACTCTGTATTTGTGTATTCTTTGTGTGCAGGACTCTACAATATGGTCAGATGGCAATGTCCACAGACACAGAAGAAACAAAAATAGTTAAACAGAGCATGGCGGCAAGAGAAGGAAAAGGCCTGCTTAATTTACCAGCTGACGAGACTGTGTTTTTTGTTGGATCTTATCCCAGCACATTCACTGTGAGTAAAGCAAAACCCATATCTATGGAGCAGGATAAAATAAACACTTAGGAGTGGGCACTTTTGACTTGAGCCAATAAGCAAACACCCTACTAACCACCTAGACCACCCTAACAACAATGTATTCAGCAAGGATGTATTAAATACATCAAAAGTGCTAGTAAAGATGTTTTATAATTACAAATATTTGCTATTGTAAATAAATTCTTTCTATTCATTAAAGAATCCTGAAAAAAAATGTATCATGGTTTCCATGATGTTGATTTTTAAAAACACTAATAATTTAATAAGTCACATATAGCACATTATACAAACAGACTGTTTCAAAGCAGATACACAGTAATAAATAGAAAAGTAATGTTGTACAATTCCTTATTTGTAAAACTAATTCAGCTTCAGCTGTAAAGCAGCTCTACAGAAGCCAATAGTGTGACTATTCAGCTCGAGTCAGTTCAGTGGTGATTCAATTCAGTTCAATAGCATTGTCAGTGTTGTGAAGTTCATCAATTATGAAACAAATACGATTAAATTAAAGCAGGTTTACAGTGGTAAATAGTGTCATTATCCAGCTCGATTCAGTTCAAGTTTTGTTTTCATCCGAAGGTGTCAGTGCAGTCATATCAATAATATTACTCAATTTTAATTGTCTTTCAAACCCCACCGAGCAAGCCAAAGGTGACCAAAACTCAACTGGTATAGAATTGTATTGATTATCTGCGACAACATTCAAATAATTATCAGCTATTTTTTGTCATCCATTTCAATACATTTGAATATTTCACAATTTCTTTCTCTCTCTCTCTCTCTCTCAAACACACACAGCCTCCAGTAGATCTGAACATGACATCTCCTAACTTCTTCAAGGGCTGCCTGGAGTTATTAAGTCTAAATGAAGAACTAATCAGCCTCTATAACTTCCAGCAAACCTTCCAAATGAACAGCGCAACTGACCTCCCTTGTTCACGGTCAGAGAGGTTTCATTTATTATTTATTAAATCATATAATCGGTGTTAACCCCTTAGCGAGAGTACATTCCTTGTAAAATCGCTTCATGTGTTTAAACAGGAAGAGGCCAGCAAATACGCCCGAGTGGGGAGTTGACGGAGTGTATTTTGATGGTTCGGGCTATGTTGAGGTTTTGTTCGAAACTCTGAAGGATGACCGTGTGTTTGAGCAGCATGTCAAACTCATCTCACAAAATGGCATTCTCATGTTGTTCCAAAGAGAGGTGGGACGTGGACCGCAAAACTTAGGATTTGGGATTGTTTGACGCATGTTATCATGTGTTAATGTCTTTCTTTTCCCTTCTCAGGATAAGTTTGTGTGCGTAGCTGTGCAAGGAGGTCTTCTGAAAGTCCTCCATAACCTTGATGGACCGTTGTCCAGCTTAAATGACACACAACAAGAGTCAAAGATTAAAATCAGTAATGCGCAGGCGAAATTTGTGAGTAAAACCCTCTATTTATTCCAGTATTTTCCTGCCTGTCTGCTCATCTCTGTACGTTTTATTTATTTTAATGTTTTCTGTTTGTTGTTTTAAGTTGGACGTTATCTTTCAACTTTCGAAAAATGAAATGCTAGTAAGGCTAGATCGTCAGAAGGTCTACACGCTTTCCAACAAAGGGCTCAACTTCACAGGACGATATTTCCTGGGTGGAGTGCCACATGATCAGATGCCCGAGAGGTGACCATGCAGATATTTCCACAGAGAAGTCAGATCCACTTGTACACAGGCTGGTGATCCTCGCTGTGTAATGAACTGTCTGTGCATGTCATTACAGTTTAAAGAGTGTGTTTGGGAAGCGCAGCTCCATAAAAGGCTGCCTCAGGACCATTAAGGCCATGAGAAGCTTCGTTCAAATGAAGACCATGAAGAGTGCAGGGATCAGCTATGGCTGTCCAGATGACCTGCTGGTGAGCATCATCATACTTGTTTCAGTAGGGTTGGGAATCTACATTCAGTTCTGCTCATGTTTCTGGAACATCTGTGTTCTTTTGCAATGAGGGAACATACTTGCATTCACTCAGTTAATTGTAAAAAATAACAAAGCCTCCAAAATCTGCGGTGTGAATTAACCAGTCCTCCAGTCCAGCCAATATACAGAGATGGTCCTCACAGCAGAACACACGATCCATGGGGCGTGGTTGTATCCAGATCCAACTCTTCCCACCTTACATATCCCTAAACCCACCCATCTCCACCCCTAAACCTACCAATCTTCACCCCCTAGATGTGGATCCAATCTTGCCCCCTGGATCTTGTGTTCTGCAGTGAGGGGCTACTGAATATACAGGTGCTTTTGAGTTTATTTTGTTGGCTGTTAAACACTTTCTAACTGCTGTTGGTCCAAAATTATGATTCAGAAGTTGGGTTTGACCACCTACTTTGATGTAAACATAATTAGTCCATCACATATTTTGGTAACACATTAGATTAGTAAACACACGTTTACTATTAATTAAGAGTTTTTCCTCCCAATTGCTGCTTATTCATAGTAAGGTAGTTGTTGTAGTACCGGTTATGTTAAGGTATTGGGTAAGGGGTCTAGAAAATGGTCATGCAGAATAAGGCATTAAAATGTGCTTTAAGTACTAATAAACAGCCAATATTATGCTAGTAATATGCATGCCAATAAGCAACTAGTTAGTAACTAATAGTGTTCCCTAATAATCTAAAGTAGTACCCATATTTTATATTTAAATGCACCCATCAACACAGATGTCCGAATTTTTGCAAACACTACACCAAATTTATTTTCAACGAGTAACATCTGTTTAATTATACCGAATCGTAGGAATATTATTTTGGCCAAGTCGATATTACATGATTAGACACTTTGATAAAATATGTAACAAAGCAAAGGATCATTTTTAAATGGTTAATTTTTACAGCAAGTGATCTTTTTTAGAATTGTTATTACTGTAAAAATGCTAAAATGCAATTACAAAGTGTTCAGATCACTGTGTTAACTGTTTTGAGAACAGTGACTTGAGTTTGGAGAAACGTGTCAAATTGATTGAGGAAAAACTGTAAGACACGTGTTCATGTGTGTTTGTGTTGTGTGTCAGTTTACTCGTGAGGCTCATTTCACTGGTGAAGGTTACCTGGGCTTGAAAATGGACGATGTACTGAATCCAGACAACTTCTATGCTGGCATCGGCTTCAGAACTGATCAGCAAAACGGCCTCATGTTTTACCGCCAAGGCCAGGTACAAATTACAGTTTGACATATCAAATAATTGTTTGAGTATAGAACGTACAATGTCAATTTTATGTCAAATTTTTGTTTGTTTTCATCCCCTCAGAGTGACAGATGTCAGGTGGTATTAGACAGAGGCCATGTAGTAGTAAGTACTGAAAAAAATGGAGTCAGGTCTCAGAAGACATACAATGATGACAACAGTCACTATGTTGCGTTTTACCGCATCGGAGATGGGTATGCCACTCTGTTTAATATTAATATACAATAAAAAAAAAATTGTGTGCAGGGTTGTGACTATTTCTGCCTTTGTTTAGGTTACTTGTTTATATAGATGATGTTCTTGAGAAGCAAGGAATAAATGTCAGTGCGGCTGAAAGTAGGACGGCTCTGCAATCTGACATTTCTTATGTGGGTGGCACACCTGAGACAGACGGCCTCACCAACCTCACCGGCTGCGTCAGTAACTTCTTCATGAAGAGGTGTGTGTTAAAAATAGATTCATGGAGCAAAATGCTAATGAATGATCGAATAAATCTTATACCTGAATGCTTTGAAGCTGTATGAAAGCTACGATTAGATCAGCTTTTATCATTTCTACATTGTGTTCTTAGAAATAATGAACCCCAGACTGTAGAAGATATGAAAAAAGCTCAAGAGGGACACAAATACGCATTCGTTTGCCCCTCCTCTTCAGTCCCACTGGAAATACTGGATTCACCACGGCGAAAGAATCCAAAGGTACTATTTTTAAAAATGTAGAAATTGTATTTTATTTGATTTTATTAAAACATACAATTAAAAATGGAAAATAATTGTATAACAACACATTAATATTTATTTTATTTTAAATATTTTATTGATTTAATATTATTTTATTTTGCTAGTATGAAATCATTTTCCGTTGACACATAAACAGTTTCTTTTTAATTAAATATTATTATCTTAATAATAGATAATCGTATTATTTTAATAAGCACACATGAAATATGCATCTGTTTTAGTCCGGGTGATATGTGAAAATAATGTTCACTTTTTCATAAAAGCATGAAACTTGGTATATTTACATAGTTTGTGGCCCTAAACATTATCAGAAATGGAGCCATCGCAAAAACACCTCGTGGTTGCCATGGCGACCATTTTACTTTCCGCTACAACCAAATGATGTATTTTGTGTCATATCTCCTAAACCAAACATAATAACACAGAAAAGGTGATGTCAACTATGTTTTGATGGTCAAGGATTACAATGATACCATATACAGCAGCATAAACTGTTCAGGTGAAGAGTTAATGGTGAAATCAGCAATGTAAGAAGGAAATAACAGTATCTGAACATCACAGCATTTACAAAAGTCCATATTATGGCTATTAATTTTTTATTCTTTGATAATTAACTAATATTTTTTTCAATAATACATGAAAAGATTGTTTTCAATAATACTATCATATATTTCAGAGACAGCCCTATAAAAAAATTATAATTTCAGGTAAGTGTATTTTTCCTTACCTCTCAGGCAGAGTCAGGTAGGTGGTAGTATATTTCCAATACATTCTTGTTCTCTCTCAACAATGCTCTAACATCACACACAGACGGCAGCGCAATCAGGTGAACAGTTAATGGTTAATTTAGTGACTTTATGATAAGGATTGCAATGAAATCTCAGAAAATGCAGAATGACATTTCAGACATATTTCATGTAAACTTAATTTACAATCACTCTTTGGGGCCAGAGTTGTCTATTATGTTGTCCACAAGGGGGAAGCCAGAGTCCTGCATGCGGGCGGGTACACGCAGGTGAATTGCTAATATTTGATGTAACGGGTGGAATAATATTTATGTGTATGGTGTGGTGCGGGTGCGGGCCGGACGGTGACAATCATGGGCGGGTTGCGGGTCCAATAACCAAGACTTGGTCCAGTACACGCTGAGCAATGTAGCCAATCGCACTGCCACTGATTGACAGCTGTAGTGATTATATTAAAGGGAGCGCTCTTTGCTTGCTTTCTGTATTTAATCTATTCACAATTTGAATAAAAGTTTTAATAAATAATTTTTTTCTACATCATGTAGGAGATTTAATGCAGGTGCGGTTCAGGTCCCAGTTTTTATGTCAAATGGGTCGGGTATAGGATTAAATTAGTGTTGCTGTCAGATAACGTGTCGGGTGTTCTGTTAATTACTGCAAGTGTTGGATAATCATTTCACCAGCAGGAAAGGTGAACGAAAATACCTCTCTCTGATGTTACCACAAGACATCACTTACTTACAGATCTCAGGCTTCTGGAGGGGATGTGGATTCATAAGAGTGAGGAGGAAGTAGGAGGGTGCTGAGCCTGTGGCTGTTCTGTACGCAAACATCAATGTCTTGAACTTGATGCGAGCTGCAACCGGTAGCCAGTCCGGGGAGATAAAGAGAGGTGTGACATGGGCCCTTTTGGGCTCATGGAAGACCAGTCGTGCCACTGCATTCTGAAACATTTGTCGAGATTTGTTTGCGCTTGATGGAAGTCCAGCTAGAAGAGCACTGCAATAGTCCAGCCTAGAAATGACAAGGGCCTGGGCAAGAAGTTGTTCAGCATGCTCTGCACAACATCAGGAGGATCAGGCCTTTCCAAACAATGCAAACATGATCGAGCTCTTTACAATATGGTCCTTGAAGGTCAGCTGGTCACCAAAGAATAATTTTTGATGAACCTAGCAGGATGATGAAATCATGCTGTAGAGTCGGAGTGACAGGGAAAACGAGATGCTCAGTCCTTGCCAGGTTGAACTGCAGGTGATGTTCCTTCATCCATGCCGAGATGTTTGACAGGCAGCTTGAGATCCATGCAGCTACTATTGGATTGTCTGGTTGAAATGAATGATAGAGTTGTGTGTCATCAATGGTTGAATTTGGTAGGAGAAACCATGTGCTTGTATAATGGGTCCCAGTGATGTAGTGTATATGGTGAAGAACTGATCCCTGAGGAAACCCTGTGGCCAGTTGATGTTCTTTGGATACCTCTCCTCCCCAGGAAACCCATGAAAGACCTACCTGTGAGATAAGATTCAAACCAGAGGAGTGCAGATCCAGTGATGATAGACTGGAGAATCTGATGATTCACAGTATCAAAAGTGGCAGATAGATCCAGAAGAATAAGAACTGGTATTTTGGAATCAGCTTTCTCTATCTGCAGGGCTACAGTGACCGACAGCATAGCAGTCTCAGTTGAACGGCCGCTGCTGAAACCTGATTGGTTAACGTTCAGTTGGTCATTCTGTGAAAGACATAGTGTAACTGTGTCTATAAAGGTGTGAACCAAATGGTCCATGCCATTAGAATAACAAAGGAACAGCATTCCTCGGGAACGTCTTGTAGATTGCAGGATCTCCAGCGGGAAAGTTCTAACAGTATTGTTTCTAGCCCTTTTGTGTTCAGGTATACAATTATATCCCACAGTCAGAACTTTGGGAGAAGCTAGGATTCATACAAGGGTTAAGATTGTTTGAAGGAAGACACGCTAACCTCGCTATTGAAGAACTGCTACACAACCATCTTCAATAAATTCTTCTCCCCACTAAAATTTTGGTCAAGCCTACTTTATTTTTGCTGAGCAGTCTTTTGGGTGGCTCACCAATGTAATAGATTTCTCTAATATAAAGAATAAAGTAAAGATGATGATACATGGGGCAACTTTTTAGGTTAGAAGGGGTAGTATGCACTGGCCTGTCTAAACAGATATTGTCTTGACATGAAGTTAAAGTGGACTAATTGAAAGAGAACAACTGCACACTCACTTAAGGATAATAAATTGCCTATGCTTAAGTGAGTGTGCAGTTGTTCAATTAGATCATATTTTTTCCTTCAATTTGCACCTCTATAGGTGTGTGTTTGATTTGCCTCACTTGCTTAATGAAGTTAAAGTGGATCATAAAGTGTCAGTTGCTGTATTTACATCCAGAGAGGATGACACTACAGAGGAAAGATGGAAGGGTGAAAGGGAGCGTCGGTTTTGCCTAAAAGTAACTGGTAGAGAAATTGGTGGCACACAGGTAGTAATATGTAGGTTAAATGTAATAAAGAAATGAGCAGAGATGTCTAGAGGTTTTATTAAATGTTGTCTGTGATACAACTGCATGTGTAAATGAAGTCAAGCTGGTTGCCTTATTTGTTAGTGCTTGTGGTGGTAAGCCATTTGAGATCGAATGAAGCTAGGAGTGGAAGTGGAAGTCTGCAGTGTAAGGCTTCTCCAGATGGATTTTGAAGTCACCAAAGACGATAAGTGGACTGCCATCCACAGAGAATGAGGACAGCAGTCCATCCAGCTCCTCTATAAAGGATTATATATGTCCAGGAAGGTGATAAATCATTACAATATGGAGTTTAACAGGAGCTGTTACCATAATAGCATGAAACTCAAAATCATTTTTAAGGCATAGGGAAGAGTGGGTTGAGTATTTCCAATTATTAGAAATGAGAAGACCAGTACCCTTCCAAACTGATGGGGGGTGTGAGTGAAAGGGAAGTTGTTAGAGAGAACAGCAGGGGTTGCGAAGTCTTCTGGACGAATCCAGGTCTCGGTCAAGCCCAAGATACTAAGAGTAGACTGAGAAGCAATGGCCAGAATGAAGTTTGTTGACAGCTGACTGACAATTCCAGAGACCCACAGAAAATGACAGAGGTGCAGCAGAAGAGGTGCAGATAAGACACAGTTTAGCAAGATTGTGTTGCTGTCTGTGTGTGATGTTAGAGCGTTGTTGAGAGAGAACAAGAATGTATTGGAAACATACTACCGCCTACCTTACTCTACCTGAGAGGTAAGGAAAAATACACTTACTTAAGATCATATTTTTTTATATCTCTGAAATAAATTATTGTATTCTTGAAAACAATCTTTTATTGTACTATTGAGTAAAATATTATTTAGCTGGTATGTGGTAGGCGTTCTGGCGCAATATGGCTGCTGTCGCATCATCCAGGTGGATGCTGCATATTGGTGGTGGTTGAGATTGAGATTCCCCCTTCTGTGTAAAGTGCTTTGAGTACTCAGAAAAGCACTATATAAATGTAACGGATTAATAATTAATTAAAACAATCTTTATTGTACTATTGAATAAAATATTGGGGAAAGTCGTGGCCTAATGGTTAGAGAATTGGACTCGTAATCGATTGGACTCGGTTGTGGGTTCGAGTCCCCGGCCGGCAGGGATTGTAGGTGGGGGGAGTGAATGTCCAGCGCTCTCTCCACCCTCAATACCACGACTGAGGTGCCCTTGAGCAAGGCACCGAACCCCCTCCCCGGGCTCCCCGGGCGCTGCAGCATGGCTGCCCACTGCTCCGGGTGTGTGTTCACGGTGTGTGTGTGTGTGTGTGTGTGTGCATTTGTTCACTACTCACTGCTGTGTGTGTGCACTTGGATGGGTTAAACGCAGAGCACCAATTTCGAGTATGGGTCACCATACTTGACAATACGTCACGACTTTTTTTAAAATATTATTTAATTATCAAAGAAAGAAAAAAATTAATAGCCATAATATGGACTTTTGTAAATGCTGTGATGTTCAGATACTGTTATTTCCTTCTGACATTGCTGATTTCACCATTAACTCTTCACCTGAACAGTTTATGCTGCTGTATATGGTATCATTGTAATCCTTGACCATCAAAACATAGGGGTAGACACCTTTTCTGTGTTATTATGTTTGGTTCAGGAGATATGACACAAAATACATAATTTGGTTATGGCGGAAAGTAAAATGGTCGCCATGGCAACCACGAGGTGTTTTTGTGGTGGTTCCATTTCTGAAAATGTTTAGGGCCGCAAACTATATGTGTACCAAATTTCATGCTTTTATGAAAAAGTGAACATATCACCTCAAATTTTGCACACATCATGGACTATTTATGAATATACAGATTAAGGCTCATGGAAGTTCGAGAAGTCGAATGGCACGTGACTCCTGTCAGGGTGAGATGTCCGTTCCGGAGGTCGACGCTCATCATTTCAGTGGCTCCTCCCACAGCCGTCTGAGATTTGATTCGCTGCCTCAAGTGTTTAGGAAGGCGTGAGTATAAAAAAACCTCACAGTAATAAAACACTGCAAAGCAATTTTTTGCTATATTTTTATGGCTGATGATAACCAATTAATGGCTGATATTAGAATTCTGCATTTTTGTATGAAAAATGGATGAAAAATTCAATTCAATTTGCTATTACATTTAACATTGTTCTTAAATTATTGGTGTTTCTAACAATTCAACTTTTAAGTGAGTGTTAGATGACAGAAAGGTAATCTAAATATAAAAATATGAGAAATTAGCATGAAAATCGTTATAATATGCCCAGTACTGACCAAAAACTTCACGAATATTGACCAAAAATGCCAAAATTACATACCTGTGTATAACTCCATCTGCAGGCCGCACATCTCTGTCGGTGTGCGTGTGAACTCCTCGAGTGGACTGATTTTCTACGTGGCAGGAGGGAAAGGCCAGAGGACCATGACGCTCTCTGTGTTTGATGACCAGCTGATGCTGACGGTCAACGGCGGAAAGAAGAAGACCAGCATACGCAGCAAAAAGAAATACAACGACGGCCTGTGGCACACGGTTCGTATGTGGATGGGTCGTGTTTTTAGATATACAATTGTGTTTTGTTTTTGATTTTCCTGGTCTCTAATTTTCTCAATGAACTGGTGCAGGTGTTTGTGAGAGTGGAGGCTGACAGGGCCTCTCTGACAGTGGATGGCCTCGACACCCAGAATAAGAGGGTGACAGGTGGAGGGAAGAGTGTGTTTGGTGCTCCTCTCTATATCGGTGGACTTCCCTCAGACCACAGCGCAGCTATGGTAAACACTGTTACTCACATTATGTTCAATACAGGTGAACTGCCTTGTTGTCTACTGCTTTATATAGTGACTGAAATTAAATGCTCTACATGGAAAACAGCTCAACGAGTCACACAAATATTGCAAAGATGTGATTTGGCTTTTCTTTCTTTCTGTTTCTTTCTTCCAGGCTGGTTTCGTTGGCTGCGTGCGGGATCTGAAACTGAACGAGGTGCCGTCACAGCGCCCCTCTCACAGTGTGGGAGTGACACCCTGCTATCAGCAGTCCCTCCAGCCCGGGGTTTACTTCTCCAGTCAGGGAGGATATCTGACCATCGGTGAGCCAATCAATCAAACACGCTTCAGATTGAATTCAGAAAGGTGGTGTGCAGTACACTTGGTTTATTGCGCCTCTCTGTCATGCTAGACGAATCGCTGGTGTTGGTGCGGGACCTCGAGATCCAGCTGGAGGTGCGTCTGGTTTCAGACTCTGGGCTCCTGCTGCACACTGGAGCCAAGAAATCTCAACAGCTGAGTCTCTATCTGAACCAGGGCCAGGTGACACAGCTGTGCGCTCACACATACACACGCAGTAACTTACCCATAACTCTTACCAGGTCAAATCATTTTTAAAAGAGAGTTCAGGGAGTGTCAACAGATGCGGGCAGGGAAGTGGTTTAGGGTCGGTGGTGCTGCCTGACGGTCAGTGGGATGGGTCCATACACCAGTTTGAAGTGTGTTTGTTCTTTGCAGGTGACTGTGTTGGTGAACAGCGGCAGTGGACGGTTCTCAGTCAGTCTCGTACCAGAAGAGTCTCTCTGTGATGGAGGTTGGCACACTATTGCAAGTGAGTCTTTAAAAACACAAGCAATCGCACTGCATTTAACCCTTGTGGTCTTTGTATTATTTTTTTTATTTGGAAACCAAAGTCATTTGAATTAATATTATTATTAATATTAATATCATTATTAGCTTTAGTAACTTTGCTTGGTTCTTGTTGCCCATCACTTATTTTGTTCATACTTTTCATCTGGTTCTAAAGCTACACAGAACAGAAGGGTTAAAATTAGGGCTCTCAGTTTAATGCATTATTAGATAAAAATAATACAATTAAAATATTTTAACATATATTTCTTCTTTAGAATGTAATAAATAAACAAATAGATAAGAAAACATTAAAGGGAAGTAAAGGGAAATTCTGTTATCATTTACTCACCTACATGTCATTTCAAACCTGAAGAATTTTTTTTTCTTTTGTGCAACATAGAAGGTATTTTGAAGACTATTGGTAACAAAGCTGTTTTGGTTACAAGGTGACTAACCTTATATTGCATGAACAAAAAATGCTGAGACGTTTCTCAA
The DNA here is from genome assembly GCF_936440315.1 of Barbus barbus. Taxonomy (NCBI): domain Eukaryota; kingdom Metazoa; phylum Chordata; class Actinopteri; order Cypriniformes; family Cyprinidae; genus Barbus; species Barbus barbus. The sequence goes on from NC_136719.1 coordinate 9,045,769, forward strand.
ATTATCTTCTTTTGTTTCATAGTTTACGTTAGGCTGTTGTAACCTAAACGTTATGTCTAATAAATTATGTTGAATCAAATATAATATACAGTATATATTTTTAAAGCTACTATTTGTAAGGTCTACTTGATTCTTTCTCATTTAACACAATAATAGCTTTAAATAATCTTTTGTGGGTGTTTTCACAGCCACTTTTATTTTGTGATTAATTAGATGAATTAATCGCCACACCGTGTAATTAATTAGATTAAAAATTTTAATCAACTGACAGCCCTAGTTAAAATATAAAGATACCTTGTCAGTGTATTTGACGCTTGCAATTTTATGATTTTAGTTGTGAAGACGAGCAACGTCATCCAGCTTCACGTGGATGCGGCGAGTGAACATGGAGGGGGTCCCAAACTGAGCAGATCAAACGGGGGCAAAGAGACTGTTTATCTGGGCGGCGTGCCAGGTATGACATTTTAATGCTACCAAATCAATATTTACAATTCCTGTCAAGTCAATTTTTTAAAGCTAAATGTTACATTGAAATAAACAAATGAGGTGTGATGCGCAATATTGACATAAGCCTGTTGTTCTCTTGTGTGCAGATACTATAGCCGTGTCAGGTCTCCCATCCACCGTAGACTCTTTCCACGGATGTGTGAGGAAAGCCATACTGAACCACAGGTCTGTCATGCTGTCCAAACCCCTGTCAGTGTCTGGGTCTGTGGGGACTCAGGGCTGCCCTGCATTGTAGACCACAACTACATTAACCCTACATACTCTACACTCACACCATCAAATCAGCAGGTGGTGGGTTTGCTTAGCGTTTAATTTAAACCGATATTTGTTTATTTTCATGACACCTGTGTATGTAGTTTCATTAAAAAGCACTAAGTGCCAAGATGCCACTGATAAACTATTATGTTCAGAACGGCAGGGACCAGAGTAATATAGAGCTGGATTGGCACTAGAATCATATTGTCCAGGTTTAATTAATACATTTCATTGATGCAATCATATGACCATTAAATGGGTTTTATGGGAATATTTAGTTGTATAAAAACACCGGATGGCAATTTAACGTGGATGTCCCATGCGCCATAGGGATTTGTGTATTATCTAAAATCACTGGAGTTGAAAACTCATGAAATATTATTTTTGTCACTTTTTATATTTTGTCAGATTCCCTCAGCTGTATTTTTATTTGCAATAAACATTTCCTTTGTTTTATGTCACCATGATTTCATGCTGATCAACTTCGCACAAGCTGGAATTACAGTCAATTGTTTAATAGTGTAGCTTTGGACATACAAAACACACGTGAATCAATGTGAGTACAGGCAAACAACCCAGACTACATGAGACTAACACTTCAGAGAGACGACTGCGTTCAGAAGGTTGTTCTAATCCAAGCTCATGTCCTCGTCATCATCTTTCTTGTCTTTGGAATCGCCATCATCTGTCTTGCTATCACTGCCCTCCATGGCCTTGGCAAACGCCTCCACATCTAAACACCAAGGCAAAGCAAATGAGTGCTTGTGGGTACCGAACATAAAATAGTTATTACAAATACTCAAGATACACTGTTTCCTTGAAGTTCATATAAATTTGAAATCAAATCGTATGTTGATTGATGGACGTGTTACACATCTCACCTCCTTTATTAGCTGCGTCCACTGCTTCAGAAGGCAAACCAAACTGGTTCATGAGAGGGCCGAGCTGACCAGAGGCCAGAGCACTACTGAACATACTCATTGCCTGCACAGACATAAACAGCATGTTTACATCAAAGCAGAATACATGGACAAGCCCAAGGTTCCCACAAATTGCTTACGTTTCATAAAGTAAGTCAATGGGGACCAACAACTGGTTCTTCAAAATATCTTCTTTTGTGTTCAACAGAAGAAAGAAATCTATACAGGTTTGGTATGACATGAGGGTGAGTAAATGCTGGCAGATTATTGCTGGAGTGAAAAAAGTAAAAAAATTATGGAAAGTGCACAAAATATTTCATATGAAATATATATTTTCCAAAAAGTGTTTCACCCTAAAACTGTGTGAAAATCAAAGCAAGTTTGAGGTTGATATAAAAAAAAATGAGTATGATTTTATGTGGGTGCAGTACCAAACATTTCCACTAGATGAAGTTCACTTTACATTCATTTCCAATGTGATAATATTTAGAAGTAAATAAACAGTACAAGTGTGATTTGTTTTTTGTTTTTTTTCCTGAACCTAATGATTAAACCTTTAATCATGTCTATACTACTTTGTGTTGTGCCAAAACATTTACCTATTTTATTTTCATTCCAATGAATTCAGAAATTCTTCAAAAACAAATAAAATAAAATGAAACTTTTTGGTCAAAAATGACCAAACAGCACCACAAGGTTAAAGGTTTTCAGTTTTTTCTTTCATAGTGTAATTTTGGTGAATTATACTGAATCCCATTAGATTCAGTCTGACCCACAACATAATTATTTCCAGAATTTGAACATAATACGGTTATAATCAACACTGTACTGCGATGAACAGACATTCATTTGAGTGCATTATGAGCATGAGTGTGACCTGCTGGAACTGTGGAGAGGTCAGTGTGTTCTGGATCTCTTCAGTGCTCTGCGGGAGCGATTCTCCTGACGGCAGGTACGGCAGTAGTCTCTGCTGCACTTCAGGGTTAGCCAGAATAGGAGCCATGACATCAGGGGTCAACACACTTGCCAAGTCCACTACAGAGGAGCAATGCACAGCGTATTAGAGAATGGGAAAACTGGGCAAAGATCACATCAAAGGTACATCAGCTGTCAGTGTCTCACCTCCCGGCCCCTCTGTGGCAATGGCAGGCACATTCATGGTGGCCAGGATGCTCTGAAGGTCACTCAGCTGGATGGGCTGTGTGCTGGAGGGGGGTCCCGCAGGCATGGAGGGAGTCTGGGCTGCAGGGGTGGTGGGGGTCACCGTGGGTGAGCTGGTGGAGGTAGCAGCAGGGGTGACGGGTGTGGTGGGTGCCTGGGTGGAGCTGATGCGGGCAACCGATCCAGAGGAGGGAGTGGCTGCAGCAGATTGGCTGCGGGAACTGTGCGTACAGAAGGTGGATAATAAATAAAATAAGCAAGTTGTGTGAGCACAGCACCAGAAATAAGCATGGAGAAATCAAAAGATGTACCTCGAGGTTGAGCTGCTGGTAGCAGGACCTCCACTGCCCAACAGACTGGCCAGACCTGGACCAGTCAGAGCACCTTTAATTAAAAAATAAAAATCCAACTTACTGACTTCAAACTTATATATTTATTTATTTGCAATATGGCCCAGTTCAAATAGCATTTACAATCATGGACATAGTAATTTATTTAAAGTAATATTCTAATAACTCACCAAGTCCACCCAGTCCTGTTGGTCCGATCAGCTGCATGAGTTGATTGTGACTCATATTACCCAAGAGGCTTTGCAGACCACCTTCTGTTTATAGAGAATTACATGTACAGAAGGGAAATACACTTAGTACTCTTCTTGACAAAGAGCCTGTCCCAAAACGGTCACTTGCCGTCACTGCACTTGATCACTTGTCTACTTACAAGTATGCATAGAAGAGATTACCTGATGGGAGTGGACACACTCACAAAACAGTGTTGTAAAAGCAATTAAAAACAAAGTAAACTTCTCAATGCCTGTTTGGTAGTTCTTATGCAACAGACAGCAGTTTAGTAACTGCGGAGCTTCTAATTACAGTATCTGACAGAAGTGAGTACACCCCTCACATTTTTGTAAATATTTTATTATATCTTTTCACGTGACAACACTGAAGAAATGACACTTTGCTACAATGTCAAGTAGTGAGTGTACAGCTTGTATAACAGTGTAAATGTGCTGTCCCCTCAAAATAACTCAACACACAGCCATTAATGTGAAACCCTAAACACACACCCCTAAACGAAAATGTCCAAATTGGGCCCAATTAGCCAATTTCTCTCCCCGGTGTCATGTGACTCGTTAGTGTTACAAGGTCTCAGGTGTGAATGGGGAGCAGGTGTTAAATTTGGTGTTATCGCTCTCACTCTCTCATACTGGTAACTGGAAGTTCAACATGGCACCTCATGGCAAAGAACTCTCTGAGGATCTGAAAAATTAATTGTTGCTCTACATAAAGATGGCTTAGGCTATAAGCAGATTGCCAAGACCCTGAAACTGGTCTCAAATTGGTCTGCATGGCTGTTGTCCCAGAAGGAAGCCTCTTATAAAGATGATGCACAAGAAAGCCCGCAAACAGTTTGCTGAAGACAAGCAGACTAAGGACATGGATCACTGGAACCATGTCCTGTGGTCTGTTGAGACCAAGATAAACTTATTCGGTTCAGATGGTGTCAAGCGTGTGTGGTGACAACCAGGCGAGGAGTACAAAGACAAGTGTGTCTTGCCTACAGTCAAGCATGGTGGTGGGAGTGTCATGGTCTGGGGCTGCATGAGTGCTGCCGGCACTGGGGAGCTACAGTTCATCGAGGGAACCATGAATGCCAACATGTACTGTGACATACTGAAGCAGAGACTGGGCCGCAGGGCAGTATTCCAACATAATGACCCCAAACACACCTCCAAGACGACCACTGCCTTGCTAAAGAAGCTGAGGGTAAAGGTGATGGACTGGCCAAGCATGTCTCCAGACCTAAACCCTATTGAGCATCTGTGGGGCATCCTCAAACGGAAGGTGGAGGAGCGCAAGGTCTCTAACATCCATGTCTTCATGGAGGAGTGGAAGAGGACTCCAGAGGCAACCTGTGAAGCTCTGGTGAACTCCATGCCCAAGAGGGTTAAGGCAGTGCTGGAAAATAATGGTGGCCACACAAAATATTGACACTTTGGGCAAATTTGGACATTTTCACTTAGGGGTGTACTCACTTTTGTGGCCAGCGGTTTAGAAATTAATGGCTGTGTGTTGTTATTTTGAGGGGACAGCAGATTTACACTGTTATACAAGCTGTACACTCACTACTTTACATTGTAGCAAAGTGTTATTTCTTCAGTTGTCACAAGATATAATAAATTTAAATGAGGGGTGTACTCACTTCTCTGAGATACTGCAAGTGATAAAATGCAGTTGCAAGTCTTTTACAAAATACACAATCATATCTGCACCAACACAACATATAATTTGGTAGTAAATTGTAAAAAGTTACATGTAATATCTAATTCAATGTAATTTTCCTCAAAATCTCAGGGCACATTCTGAACAGTTCCTGAACCTAATGAATGATGGGATGCCGTTCCAAACCCGGCTTCGGAAAACAGATTAAGATATTTTTGATTAATTCCTCCATAGACAGTAACACAACTGCAATGTTCCCAGTAGGCTTGCTGTGATAGACGGTTTTGGCGGTGATACCGCAACACCGGTTACGTCACTTGCCCACCGCGGCACCGTCCCTCACCGTCATTTTGATTTTTTTAATAGTAATACAAATAATTTAGTTCAGTTAGAGAACAGACACTACAATTAAAACTGAACATGGCTGCTCAATGCAGCACACCAAACGAACGACAGTCGCACATCACAGTTATCACCTGAGGAGAGGGAGTCGAGCTGACTGACAAGAAGAGTGAGGTGAGACAGACAAGACGATATGCAAGATATTTTGGATTTTGAAAAACCTGTTGACCTGCTATTTATCTAAGGTGATATCGGAAATTTTTCTTTTTACATTCGTTTCTCATTTATTTGGATCCACGGTATTTGCTGATTTTTATTTTATTTAAACTGTGTGATTTTTTTCCCCATTATTTTACATCAAGGCCTATAGGGCTCTACGCTTACTTTTATTTTTAGGAGCGCTTGTGCTCCTAATTTAAAAACTTTAGGAGCACGGTCAAAAATTTAGGAGCACCTTCAAATCAATAATCAAAAATTCTGATCAAAAATGAACCTTCCCATTACGAGCTGATATTTGACTCCTTAAATTATTTACAGGGAATTTTGTTTTTACCTTTGTAATGGCATTTTTCTAACTTTATTAAAAGTATGTAATCTTTTATTTCAAATTAAAAAATATATTTATAAGCTTTTTATCATTTCTAATTAAAACAGCAGAATAAAAACAAGTAGAATAAGAAGTAGAATAAGATAGCAATCGAATGAAATCAGTATTTAAGGAATACATTTGTACTACAGAGGTGGCACAGAAGAACACAAGTGGCTTGTATTTTCAGATGTTTAATGAGGCTCAGAGGTTGCATAAGTGCAATTAAATCCATAAATTCATGTTGAGGTTAATGTTTTAAATATACAATTTTGCACCAACACAACATATAATTTGGTAGTAAATTGTAAAAAGTAAAAAAATGTAGATATTGATTTAAATAACAGAAAATATACTTTAAAAATTAAACTAAAACTGCCGGTAGGTGGCGGTATGTCGCTGATTTGATCACTGAATAATTAATAACTAATTGATTCGTTCGAACGGCTGATTCATTCAGGAATGAAGTATGTGACTGTCTTTATGAATGCGTAATTGAATCATTGACTCACTAGATTCATTTAAAAACACAGTACATTCATAAATGAAACACCGCTGTGTTTGAATGGATATGCGCAGTTGATGAAATAGAGCTAAATAAGGCAATAGTGTTGTAGTCAGACAATATAAGTCACTTAATATTAAATTCTTGTTTAATGAACTGTTGTATTAAATCAGTATCACATTTGCAAACTCCCTTAATAATCATTAAAAGCTGTCACTCATCTTAGTTCATCGTGATCTCACAAAACTCCATTATAATCAACAAAGCTCTTTACACTGCAAAATGAATCTCTTATTTACACTCCGTCTACACTTTTTTTGTTATAATGAGAGAATACGTCTGTGATACATTACTCAATGCTGCAAAAACACGTAAGTACATTAGAAACCTTTAAAGATCCCTCCGCACAAACACAAAAATGCTGATCGGGTCAGTCGCACTGGTGCTCCTAAATATTTTCTCATAGTCGCACGCAGTAGTTTTCAGTTGCAAAAACTAGTCCGTGCCTCCAAACTTTCTTAATCATTTTGCTAATAAACGTTCTGCGTTTTATAATGTGGTCCTCAGTCTTTACTGATTTTCAGTTTTGTACACCTATTTAAAATTTGTAAGTTATTTGTTATTTTATATTTATATCGTTTTGTTAATAAAGTTATACGTTGCAGCTATTTTGTTGTTGTTGCTTGAATTGAATTCAAGCAATTCATGCCAAATTGCAGCTAATTTAAAAGTGAAAGTAAAATGTGCACGGTGCTTTAACAAGCTATTTAAGCAAAGGAAAGTAAGGGAAAGTGGAAAAACTCACTTGTGCAATGTGCAAAACTGCACATTTTAGAGTGGCCTTTTATTGTGGCCAGCCTAAGGCACACCTGTGCAATAATCATGCTGTCTAATCAGCATCTTCATATGCCACACCTGTGAGGTGGATGGATTATCTCGGCAAAGGAGAAGTGCTCACTAACACAGATTTAGACAGATTTGTGAACAATATGTGAGAGAAATAGGCCTTTTGTGTACATAGAAAAAGTCTTAGATTTTTGAGTTCAGCTCATGAAAAATGGCGGCAAAAACAAAATTGTTGCGTTTATAAATTTGTTCAGTGTAAATTCACAAATGAAAATGAGAGTGACTAAAGTTTTTTTTAGTATCCCACTATAATATCTAAAAAAAATTTTTGATGTCACTCCCAAAACTTATATAAATTGCTAAGGCATTATACACAGAAAAGAAAGCAAAGAGCACTCTACTGTAAATCACAGAAGCTGTCAATCACTTCATTTCAGCGTGAGCTCATGCTGTACACGGCACAATCTCTCTCTTATTTATATCATATCTTAACAAAAAGATCTGCAAGCATGTAGAACTCAGTCAGTGAGATCATTCTGCATTTTGGGCAGTATTATGCAAATCTGACTAACTTTAATACCTTAGAAACCACCTTATAGACCTTAGAAAACATATTTAAAATTCACGTGGTTGAAAACAAGGCTGTGAGGTACAGACTTGCTGTCTTTACAACTGCACAGACTGCATAAAGATCCTAGACCCAAATTTTCACACTTCACAATTTAGTTTCGTAAGGTTTTTGTCTACTGAAATTGTTTTTCAGAAAGATGTTTTGTCAGCTGTATGTTATTGAACAGCAGTATAATCCATCAAACAGACTACTTCTATCCCTGACAGCTTTGTTTTCATTCCTGACAGTAATTAAATATGACGCTACCCTGCCTCAGGCCTATTGGCCATTGCTTTCAGCTGACATGTCTGTGATGCTGTGAAAACAAATTATAAATAGACACATTTGCCTATGTAATTAGAAACTAAAGTGCACACACATATAGGCCTTAGAGCGGCTACAGAATTGAGTCTTAACTACCTGCAGTGCAGAAAGACCAACCCAACTCCATCCCAATTTCAAAAACTGATTAACAAATCTACATACTCCCATAAAAATACCTATTATGATTTTCACTGAAAAGTGACAAGTATGCATCCCTGAATCTTATAGCCTACACATGCTCTCAAGTAGCCAAGAATGCAAGTGTGGGTTTTGGGACAGGCCCAAAGTGAGATGCATGTTCTCCATCTTCGATCACTCACCACCAAGTGCAGAGAGTTCATGGCCACCACCTCCTCCGCTTCCCAGCGTGCCTGGCATGGGTGGGTTGTTCAGGTACTCGTTGACTTTGCGACAGTACTCCTCATCTTTATCCGTTTTCGGCTCCTTTAGAGAGATGGGAGATGGAATAGCAAGCACAAATGTGACTTGAGCCGATCAGGTACCACAATTCCCTCTAAGTGCATCATTTCGTTATATTCTGACAAAGCAAATCTGAAATGCTGCATATTAGCAAGCATCAAGAAATACTTTGCTCTGCAATCTTTTACTCACCTGAATCCAAAAGAACAGCCTTTTAGAGCCGGCCTTGAACTTCAGCACATACACGCGTCCTGTAGTGCACTGGTTCACCCGCTTGAACTCACAGTCATCCGGGAATATTATCAGATCCTGAAACACAAAATCAAGACTTTGATATCCATATAAAACAACATCGGTTGCATGCAAACAGTAAACAGCCCTCACATCCTCCACGTTTCCGGAGGTCCTGTCCTTCCAGCAGAAGTGGATGAGCGAGTCGTCTGTCTGCTGGATGTAGGCGGTGCCTTTGCGCTTGTCTGGGGTCACTGTGCTGCCCTTCAGGGTCATTTTACCCGCCCTGAACTCAACCAGGTATTTACTGGATGAGCTGCGGGAGCCAGAGACCAGACTGGGGAACAGAGCTCCAGATGACATCCTTACTCGGGTTTCTCAAAGAGCTCAGTGCTCACCTTCATCACAAGATTGATAAACAACATGAAGCTTGAGCACAGTTACTCAGCAAGATTTATTAGCAACCTAGCTAAGTTAGCTTCAAAACTGACTTGTTTTTGTTCAAATATACATTTGCATATTATCTTAAGATATAATATAGCACCATAATTAACCGTTTCACCCTCAGGTTGAAGATATGATCATATTGTTATTGTTTGGCTTCTGAAGCACTTAACTCTATTAGCATTAGCTGCCATTTAAACAACTCAACAGTGACTAAGCATTTTGTTTCCGAAGCGTATTTAAATGAATCACGCCGCTATAAATCTGACAATAACGTATTATAATAAAAGAGTATCATACCGGTGGATAAATGTAGTCTTTCGTGGATTTCTGTAGCAGATAAGGGTCTTTAGTGACACTCGCAGAGAGACTAGTCAACAGTGGCATGAGACTTCCTGTATCCGTGTTCCTATTGGTCACGTCGGTACGTAAGGAAGCTTTTGATTGGCTGATTAACATGTCATTCTTGGCATACAGCAGCATGTGCTGTCATTGAGGGCAGACAGAGCCCCTTTCTTTTTATGTACACTCACTTAATGATTTACAGTGATGCAAAAACCACCGTTTGTTGCACTTTCTCCTGAGGATATCTTGGCCATCAATTGGAATCAGATATCATTTATTGCTCAGTATCTATTACAGTATAATGCAGATATAATAATACAACACTGAGCTTTAAGAAAACAGTCGGTTGAAAGCAGTCATTTATTCATTTGTAAAGAACTGCACTGCTTTCTGTTGTTCTTCTATGTAAACATTAATAAGTTTAAGTTGTAAAAAAATATATCTAACCTACTTTTGATAACCTGCTTATATTTGTTTATTTATACCCATTTATGTGTTTGTTGCTGAACACTTCTAAAACTCGGGCTCCAAACTCAAACTAATTAAAATGATACAAATTTGCAGGAAAATTATAGACTTATTAAAAGTCTAGAATTATTTATTAATTAAAGTGATTTGGTTTTCTGGGAGCCCAAGCATGATGTGTCATGCTACATTTGGCCCTCTGGAGGACAGTCTGACCTCAGGAAGCCTGTTTGTATAGGCCTATAGGCATACCAAGTTTACTATATTTTAATTCAGACTTTAGTATTTAGTACTTTAGTAAGATCCAATTTGCAGTATATGAAAAAGTTGTGATGAATCGTTCAAAGAGATTAACGAGAACCAACAGTACAAAACCACATTTCTATGTAGGCTATGCAATACATTTATAACATACATTCAGTATCGCTATCGAAATAAAACATCTTTTTATATAATTGCTCATCGATACCAATAAATCTAACAAAATCTAGGCCTGGTTTCACAGACAGGGCTTAGACTAAACCAGGATTAGGCCATAGTTCAATTAGGAGTTTTAAGTAATTTTATAAACGTGCCTTAGAAAAAAACATTACTGGTGTGCATCTTGAGACAAAACAAGGCCACTGATATATTTTAAGTGAAGTGAAGTGACATACGGTCAAGTATGGTGACCCATACTCGGAATTCGTGCTCTGCATTTAGCCCATCCAAAGTGCACACACACAGCAGTGAACACACACACACCGTGAACACACACAGCAGTGAACACACACACACACACACCGTGCACACACACACACCGTGAACATACACCCGGAGCAGTGGGCAGCCATTTATGCTGCGGCGCTCAGGGAGCTCGGTGCCTTGCTCAAGGGCACCTCAGTCGTGGTATTGAGGGTGGAGAGAGCGCTGGACATTCACTCCCCCCACCTACAATCCCTGCCGGACATGAGACTTGAGACGACTTGCTGAGTGAGTGAATGCAGGAGATTTTGGCATCGTGTTTGGAGTCTACAGCAGTTGACAAACTGGTTTGTGACTGGATTGAGGTGATTTCTGGGGTAATGGATGAAGATGAAATGGAGTCACATGACTGGAATTTAATAAGTAGTAGGAAAGGACAAGAAAAGAGAAAGAGTGGGCAAAATGAAGGGAGTAGGGTAGATAGCCAAAAGGGGATTAGAAGGAAACAGTTCAGATGAAGATAATAGGGTAAAAAGATTGTAAGGGAGGAATATAAAGTAATTCTTAAATTCAGAAAGGAAGATAAAGTTCAATAGCATTGTCTAGAGATCTGAAGGAAAAGTCAGGAGAAGTGGATACGGCTAAGATTTTGAGAGATGGAAGCTTGTTAGTAATATGTAAAACAGAAGAACAAAAAAAAAAAAAACAAAGCACTAAAAACTGATAATGTTTGCAAGAAAAAACTGAATGAAAGGAAGATGTTGGGTGAGATACGAATGAAACCGGGAGTGAGAACTAGCATTCCAATCGAAGAAGATCTAGAAAGACTCAACGTATTTCTGGAGGTGAAGGGAGTAAAATAAAAAGGTTGCAAAAAAAAATAATGAACGGGGAAAGGGTTCTTTTGGAGTCTCAGGATTCAGTGCTTCCAGAAAGGGTCAAAATTGTCTATGAGCTTTGCAGAGACCATATATTCCTCCCCCACTCCGATGTTATAGATGTGAGAGATCTGGACATATAGCAGTGGTGTGCAAAGGAAAACAAAAGTGTGGAGGTGATCATAGAATTGAAAATTGTAAAGAGAATGCACAAGACAAGTGCTATAATTATGGGGGGCAACATAGGGTAACAAAGAAAGAGAGCTGTGGAAATTGAACAAGTGAAAGTGGTAAACAAAAGTTATGCAGAAGCAGTGAAGAAGGTCTTAGAGCAAAGGAAGTTGTAATCTATAGTAATCAAATTTTTGTAGAGAAAAAAGGAAATGTTAAAATGTATTAACTTTTATAACCATGCAAAAGACTATCACTAGAGGTATTGGGTGAAAATTATGTTATGGAGATTTTAACGCTCATAGCACGTTATGGGACAATTGCAATGATGGGAATGGAATAGTGATAGAAGAATTAGTGGAGATTAAGGATTTAGTATGTTTAAATGATGGAAAGGGAACAATGATTAATGTAAGAACAGGAACAGAAGAAGCTATTGATCTTACACTTTCAAATTCATTGGCGGGTATGTGCGTATGGGAGATGTTTAGAGAAACGACTATTTGGTCCATATTATACATATATAATATGGAGCATATATAATATGCAGTGACTGCTCTAAAATATGAAACGCCAATGTTTCAGACGTTTATAACATGCTTATCCGATAACTTTTATATTTCCTATAGGGTTTATGTATATGCTTTATTTTTTTTCATGATTAACAGTTTTTTTTCTAAGGCATTGTTTGATTCCAGTTTTCCTGTCATGGCTATGCAAAGATTTGATAAAAAAAAATAAAAAAAACAGTATCATAGCTATTAAGCTATTTCTTGTTATGATTTTAAATCTGTATTTAACCTCAGAATGATTTTAAAGTAAGTCTGATTTTGCTGTGCTTCAAAGGGGACATTGGATGCCCATGTTCCACAAGTTGGTATGATTCTTTAGGGTCTTCTTGAAATGGTTGTGTATAACAACACCCTTTTTACCTAGTCAAAAACAGCTCTGTTCACAGCGACTCGTTTCGGTGCATATCCCTTTACATGCTAATGAGCTCTGCTCACCCCGCCCCTCTCTTCTGTGGAAGAGCAAACGCAATTAGCAAATAATCATAAAAAATAAAAAGTGAGACTTACTTCTTCTGGAGGAGCAGCTGGATCATGAATAATAAGTACTGATCCATCCTTGAACTTTAGCGTTTTAACAAAACGTCAGAGAGCATGATTTGCCCAGCCAGATATAAACAATTTTAGTGAAAGTGATGTGAAGTGACGTGTGGCCAAGTATGGTGACCCATACTCGGAATTTGTGCTCTGCATTTAACCCATCCAAGTGCACACACACAGCAGTGAACACACACACACCGTAAACACACACCCGGAGCAGTGGGCAGCCATATTTCTGTGGTGCCCGGGGAGCAGTTGGGGAAACAGACCTGTGTTCCTTTTCACAGGGTCTTTCAATGTTGAAACCCTTCTTTAACCTTAAATGATTTTTTGTAGATCCAGTGGTCAAATGCTGTCGCCACATTTCTCACATCGCCGCCTATGATTGGTTCTACAGTGGCGTCACCGCAGGGTCTATCGTCTGCCCTCGCTATTAATCTGCCGGCGACCAACGGGAGGGTAGACTGCTCTTCCTCCTCCTGCTAAGCCTTAGAACCGGCACGATCAACTCGCCAAACACTTTGGGCCCCTTAGTATCAATTGAGCATCGTTTAAACACCACAGCCTGTTTTGTTGCTGACCATGTCCCTTTATGACTACAGTGTACCCATCTTCTGATGGCTACTTCCAGCAGGATAATGCACCATGTCACAAAGCTCAAATCATCTCAGACTGGTTTCTTGAACATGACAATGAGTTCACTTTACTCAAATGACCTCCACAGTCACCAGATCTCAATCCAATAGAGCACCTTTGGGATGTGGTGGAACGGGAGATTCGCATCATGGATGTGCAGCCAACAAATCTGCAGCAACTGCGTGATGCTATCATGTCAATATGGACCAAAATCTCTGAGGAATGTTTCCAACATCTATGCCACGAAGAATTAAGGCAGATCTGAAGGCAAAAGGGGTCCTAGAAGCAACATCTCGGAACATAGACATTCATACAAGGAAAATATGACATCCACTTATACAATAAACTGACACAAAGCCGTATAAAAATAAAATCTAGTTTAATTGTGGAATATTAGTTTTATAACGCTAGATTTCAAATAATCAAATGTACATTTAATGAAGGAACCGATACAATACAGGAAGCAAAACAAGTAGTGTACTGAATTGTGTGTGTATCTAACAGATGCGGACTAAAGTTAGATATCCCTGTTGACACTTAGTACTCAGACGAGGGCAAAGGTGGTTAGAAAATCAAATAAATTGTCTAACATATTCAAATAAATCACCTTTAAATGGGGAACAAACAACTCAAGATGAAGTACTAATGACTCACAGATGTACTGAAAGTCAGGCACTGTGGGAAATAAAACACGTTTGTGTACTTGAGAAGAGCAACAATGGTTGCATCGGTGTGCTTCAAACCCGCTCATTTGACCTGCACGCTTCAGAACGTCCTACATGAAAATAATCGCTTTTATGGTCTGAATGAGTATATATGACAAGGTATAAAATACTTTATGGCATCTACAGGCAGGAAATATCCTCTCAAGATGCATGTTATATATTTACACTTCTATAAGCTGCCATTCTGTACGTTCATTATTATGTGGTCTTTGAGCAGTTTGATGGGTTGCATAGATTTCGCCAGTTTCTCAAATACACAGCGTACACGTCTATATTTGAGAACAGTGATAACAGATGCAAATGCTGCCGATTAAAACAACCCATGACACCTAGTTTTCATAAAACAAATTCAATTGATAGTGCTTGAGAAACAATTTAGTGCGACACCTATACATTAGAAAACCTGAAATATGAATATGTACATTTACAGTATGTCAACAAAGCCTTATTGAAAGCCTATTTTACATCCAATGAGTCTCCGTGGAAACAGCCAAGTGAAAGGAAAAAAAAAGGAAAAAGAGCTTTGAGGCCATTTTTAAAACGCTTCACCATAACAAATGCGTGATGAGGCTATTTCACATAAATTGAATCAGAATCAGAAAATCCAAAATATTGTACCAATTAAAACAAAATCTATGGCTTTTTACATTAATTGCCTCAAGCGTGCGCACACACACACAGTTCATTATTAACATTCATCATTCTCTAAACATTATTACTGTTGTTATTTCATTAATGCTTGATCACCTTCACGCTCTACGTACAGTTGGATCAGAGGTGGCTCGGTGCTTGCCCAAGTCAAAACATCCGGAATTAGTTTTTATATGTTAAACACCTACTGTACATGAAAACGGCCAAAGCACTTCAGACTCACATTTTATTGGTGATATAACTACATCTATATTGAGCTCCAGCATTGCAGACGGCAAACAAACTGGAGCTCTGATGAGGGTGTGTGTACGTTCAAAGGCAGAAAAAGGCAAATTGGTTCTCCTACTGCAGTTTCGATGCTTTCCTTCATTGGTAAAACCTAAAGGGTTGATGGGAAGTGAGAGAAGACGCTTCCAAAGGACAATACACAATCATAAACACAGGTGCTGAAGATGGAGCCAGCTCAATGTTAATGTGAGAGTAAGCGCTATCATTGTTGGCTGGATACGATATGGTGCATCGTCTAAAGGGTTACTGTAGATGGGGGGAGGGAGAGAGAGAGGGAGGGAGGGAGGAAGTGACAAAACCTCTGCTTTTTGAACTTGCACCTCCTCATCAGTAGATATTAGGACAGTCTGTGTATTTCCTATCAAAGTAGCCGCCAGTGTTCAGCCAGTCCTGTGATCCTGTATATGGATTTGTGCCTAACTGAAACCACCTAAAAACAGTAGGAGAGGTTAAAAATATTGCATAAATAACAGAAAAAAAAAACTGTAAAAAAGGAGCAGCACTAACCTAGTTGACCACTCTTCACCATCTTTGGCCCGCTCTTTACGAGCTGCTCTCTGCTTCTCTTCCAGTCTCTCCTTTTCTCTGCTGGCTTCATCTGCACAAAAACGCACAATCAAAGAAATCAAATGTTAGGGTTTAGCATGCGTGAACAGCACGGGGTGCTGTAGGGCTGGTTTTGGGTTTTAAAGGAACAGTCCACTTTTTTTGGAAATAGGCTCATTTTACAACTCCCCTAGAGTTAAACTCCCCTTGAGTTTTACCGTTTTTTGAATCCATTCAGCCGATCTCCGGGTTTGGCGATAGCACTTTTAGCTTAGCTTAGCATAGATCATTGAATCTTATTAGTAGACCATTAGCATTTGAAAATGACCAAAGAGTTTCGATAATTTTCCTATTTAAAGCTTGACTCTTCTGTAGTTACATCGTGTACTAAGGCTGATGGAAAATTAAAAGTTGCGATTTTCTAGACCAATATGGCTAAGAACTATACTCTCATTCCGGCGTAATAATCAAGGAACTTTGCTGCCGTACCATGGGTGCAGCAGGCGCAATGATAATATGCAGCGCCTGAAAGTAGTCCCCAGCTAGGGATGCTAATGGTCTAATCCGATTCAATGATCTATGCTAAGCTAAGCTAAAAGTGCTATCGCCAGACCCGGAGATCGGCTGAATGGATTCAAAAATGGTAAAACTCAACTGTTTAACTCCAGGGGAGTTGTAAAATGAGCTTATTTCAAAAAAAGTGGAGTGTTCCTTTAATGACTTCATTACCCATGTTGCCGTTCTCCATGGCTCTGATGTCAGGCCGCAGGCGGCAGTCTGTTGGTGCCAGCACTCCTTCCATGCCAGGCTCCAGCTCATTCAGCGTCATGGCAAAATGAGTGAAGTTATACATCTAGAAGTGAACAGAGGGGGGTTGGAATCAGGTAGACCACCATTACTACACTACTGTTTAAGAGTTTGGTGTCAGTAAAATGTATGTTCTGTAAGAAATTATGTTTATTCAGTAAGGATGTATTAAATTGATCATATTGAAGATATTGATAATGTTACAGAAGATTTTCATTTTAAATAAATGCTGTTCTGTTGACATTTCTATTAAAAGAATACTGAAAAAACATGGTTTCCACAAAAAATATTAAGCAGCAATATTCAGTTTTCAACATTGGAAATAAGAAAAATATTTGAGCAAATCAGCATATTAGAGTGATTTCTGAGGGATCGTGTGATACTGAAAACTGGAGTAATGATGCTGAAAATTCATCTTAATTACATTTTAAAATGGCATTCAAATAGAAAACAATTATTTTAAATTTCAATTTCACAATAAAACTGTTCTTACTGTATTTTAAACAAATAAATGCAGTCTTAATGAGCATAAGAGACTTACTTAAATAATAATAACTGCACCAAACCCAAACTTTTAAACAATAGTGTACTTCACTTCAACGGAAATCATCCGTTTGTTTGACTAATTTAGGCCACTGCACATGAACATAACTGTGTGTGTGTGTGTGTGTGTGTACCTCTGCTGAATGAGGAGGTCTTGATGATATTCTCCATAATAATGTGCTACCAGGAATCACTGCCACAGTCTCCTGTACTTCAGGCATTTCATCGGCATCCTCGTTGACTGTTTCTGGCTCCTCCTGTTGGTGCAAGTACATAAATTAAACAATAACTTTCCCTAATATGCTTTAATTTTTATTAGTCACACAATACCTGGTATTCAGGAAAAGCATAAACACATTAGACACGATATCAAACCAAGTGCCCCCTCCAGTACATAGACTATTTTATCGTTTAAAATGAAACACTTATATTTGTAAAATGTTTGGCTTGAAAAGTCAGCTCGGGCTTGCATTGTTTAAAATAAGTGTCACATGGTTACTTAGTTGCTTCTGCAAAACACAAAAGAAGATATTTTGAAAATGTTTGCAACAAAAAAAGTTATATCCTCTATCCTGTGAATAAAAACACAGACATTTCTCAAAGTATCTACTTTTATGTTCCACAGGAGAGGAACTGCCAGTCATGTTTGGAATGACAGTGACCATTTTTAAGCCACAATGAATGCATCCATACAGAAAACACACAGAAGCTCCCACACTCATTGACAAGACGTCTGTTAAATATAGAAATCAACAGGGTGTGTTGTCATGTAATGAGACACGTGTTTAAATAAACAAATCAACTGACAAAAACCTGAACAGAGGCAAAGGTCTGAGGCATGATGAGTATTTTAACACACCTGCTCTCTCTACACCTACACAGCTCACATAAATTAGCACATTTAAACCACACACACACCAATAAAAACAGTTCAGTAACCCTAAAACAAAACTCCATTATTCTCTGCGTGTGCAAGAATCACTACAGACAGTCTAAGATGTCTACACCTCCTAATGATACTAGTCTAAATCTCTCTCTGTTACCTTGAACACAGAGAGAGCTTTTGCATTAGATTTACCGGAAACTTTAGCAGTCAGGGACAGAAGCAGCATGAGTGGTCAACTATTATCTTTCATACCTTCTGTTTTTTAGTGTCCGTTGTTCCTTTCTTCTCGAGCTTCCGATGGGCCTCGAACACCTGTGGGTCGACGCTCCACATACACTCTGTCCATTTCCCATAGATCACACAGCGCTTCTTCTTACTGGATGTGACACAGAGGAAAACAACAGGAAACATGCACTCATTAAATAAAGAACAATAAAGAAACAGGAGAATTTCTTAAATCCATTGAAATGTTGGCATTCTAGTTGTTAGCTAGCATGAAAAAGCAATTACGTAATATGTTCAGTCATAATATCTAATATCTGTTCTCTGGTAAGTGATTCCAAATAATGCATTTCTATAATGAAGCTGATAACAGATAACATTTGCTCTTTTGTGTAATGCTGCTAGGCGTCAGTATAAATCCTAGACAACTGATATATTGATCAATGCAACGATTTCCTCATTTAAATCAAGTGAGTCAGGATCTCACCTCTTATCCTGGATGTAACCTTCAACTCTGTGCAGCTCCTTTCCAAACATCCCACAGGGTTTAAAGTTCAGTACACACTTCTCTCCAGTACTAACCAATCACACATCAAATTAATCATTCAGACATATCCATGTGAATTCACAAAAGAATAGATGGATCATAAAAACTGGCTTTACCTGTGGTTGACAATTTCTACAGTGCCGTACTGTTCAATCCACAGTTTACCAATAATTATATTGTGTACACAGCAGAAAGGGTTCGTCCATGTGTATGCCTCTTTATGCCTGGTGAGGATAAACACACACACACACGCGCATAAGTGAGCAGGCAGTTACTCGGCAACCCCAGAACCCTTTGCTCTCAAATCCAACCACTGACTCATCCAAGAAAAATCTCACTCACACAATCAATAAACCTTTTCATGAACAAAGTAGTAAGAAAGTTAGCTAATTGTACACAAAAAAGCACTATACATTAACAATGTAATCTCAAAAAACAAACAAATTAAAAACCAAAACAAAAAACCCAAAAAAGGCATCCTTCTAAAAAAAACAAAAAAAAAAACAGCATTAGCTACATTAAAATGTAATATCAAATAATATCAAACAACCAAACAAAAACAAGCGAAAAAGCAGCCAAATAAATCAAAACCAAAAAAAAAAAAAAAAAGATAATAAAATTCTCCTTATTCTCCTCACTCCCAAAAAAGTAAAAAATAAAAAAAAGTAAATAACAAATATAATAAAACAAATACAAAGTACTAAATAATAATAAAAAATCCCTAAACAAACAAAAACAAAACAAAAAATAAAACCAAAACAAACACACCCCACCCCATTACATAATTATTATTATTATTTGTTTTATATTTGGATACTTTTATATCAAACCACCAAACAAAAACATGCATTAAAAGCAAACCCAAACCAAAAAAAAGGCAGAAAAAGCAACCCCCCCCCCCCAAAAAAAGAATAAATAAATAATATAATAATAACAAATGAAAAGCAAAACCAGATCAAAACAAATATAAATCAGGGAATATCTCTATCATGGTCTACTCTGTACATGTGTGTGCACTTAAAGATGACACACTCACTTGTAAAGCTCTAGCGTGATGGTCCCTTTAGGTTCTGCCTCCACACTTTTGCCCCAGAACTTGAGTTTGGGGTAGATGGAGCCATGGAACACAAAGTCACCAGTCAGACTCTCAGTGTGAAACGCACTGATCGGCGGATGGTGACTCACCTGCTCTGAGATCAGTCTGAAACCCTGATCCTCTCTGAGAAGAGAAGCCAACAAGAGCAGAGGAAGGAAGCATTAAGGGGAAGGAGAAGTAGAGTTACATAAATGACAGAGACCAGTTTCCCTCCGGACCGATTCTGATCTAACCCACATTTAACAACATCCTCAAATCTTATCAGCATAGTTTGTTATTAATCACTTTATTTATTTATTTATATGCCTTTACCGTGTGAGTTCATAGGTTTCTCCTAAAAGCGGGTTGAAAGGTTTTCCAGTTCTATCCCACTGAGAAGCGACTGCAGACACAGCGAAGGCAGCTACCGTCTTAAAAGAAAGACAAACAAACAGGTTTGTAATTCATCAACTGCCTCACAATTTATGTCTATTATGATACAACTCGATATTGACCCAGCCCTAGCTTATATTGAAATGATAAACGAATTATAAAATCCAAGCACAACAATCTGCCTTTAAGAAGTGTGTGTGGTCTCACCTGCATCCTCTCTATAGAGTCGGACTGTGAGCAGGCTTTCTGGATGAGGTATGTGTGCTCCATATACTCAGAGATTCTCTGTAGAAAGCTCAGGGGCTCATTGAACACAATAGGCATGGTGATCTTGGACAGCTCCTAGAGAACAGCACCAGCAAACAGACTGAGCAGGACCAAACACCACTACAACTTCACGAGTCGTGCTTTCAAACTACTTTACTAATAGTTCTGTATAAGTACAGTGCTTCAGGATTATGTCCATTAGACAGTGTTTAGACATGTTCTTTAAGGGGCCTCAATGCAACATTCTTGAATGAAAAAAATACAGCTGGACTGAGTGCAAATGAAGAGAACGACCTGAGATATGTTTTCTAAAAGTTAAACTATGTCAGCTTGACATGTCAGTCAAATGTGACTGCATGTACATAATTTACTACTGAAAATTACAGACTAAGAGATCTGTCATGGACTTTAGAAGATTCCACCATCTCTGAGAAGTTGTTTGTTCAAAAGAAAAAGACAAACACTAAAAGCTAAATAACTATTCGTGCGGCATAAAAAAAAAAAAAAGAAGAAAGTGCACACGTTTTTTCTTCCCTACTGTGACGTATATCAGAGTTAAACGGCTTCTTAAATGAGAAAAAGAAACAGGGCTTGTCCATCAGGAATTGATTGGGTCACTGTCCTTTGCTAATTGCTGTGTTCTCATGTGAGTGACAGCTGCTGGAGGCGAGAACAGGTATCGTTTCCAGGGGCAGGGGAAGTTTTTGACTGAAGATTATAAGAGCATATGAATGAAAAAAATAATGAAGTTCACAGAAAAATTAACAGGCCAATATTTCACAAAAATACGATTGAAATCACGCTAAACTTGCTGCTAAAATGATTATTTATTTATCCTTACCAGTCCAATACATTTCTTGAGAATGCTCCACACACTAAAATCATTCCTGGAGAACATGGGGGCAGGAAGAGACGACCTGAGAGGGCAGAAGAATGTTTTCCCATTCATAAACATTAGGTGTACTAATATGTAGAACTATGCATATGATAAATGAACGAAAATTAACTATAAAGATAAAATGAACAATAAGAATCTTGAGAAAGAAAAGACAGAGAGAGAGAGTGAGAAAGATTAAAGGCAGAGAAAGAGCATGATAAAAAAAAACACAGCATGGGTCACAGCGCTGGAATCTGGCTGTACCTGTGCTTCTTAATTCCGTTCTCCTGAGGAACCGCTCCATTGTTCTTCTGAGCGCCGCCATACACTACAGCATCTTTAAAACTGGCTTCTGATGTGCCTTCACACGACTCGTCTGAATCCAAGCCTGGGACACACAAGCACGTCTTACTTGAGATATTCAGATAGACAGAGATGCATGACTGCAACCTTAAGAGGGTTCATTATTTTTGAAACACTACATTAAAAAAAAAATATATACTGCTTAAACAAGTGTTCAAAATAAATATTTTACTCTTCAAAATGAATTATAAATATATAAAATCAGGGCTGCATAATGAATCGAAATAATTAATAGTTTTTTATTAATATTTTGTTGTTTTTTTTCCTTAAAAAAAAAAAAAAAAAAAAAGATTCAGTGAAATAGTGCAAACAGACACAGCAAACCTGGATTCTGTCTGTAAAAAACTTTTAATTTTTTTTTTTTTTTATTTAATGCAGACCACCTCACCAAACATCTTCTGTGCACCTGATATCAACATGCAGTTATTAACTATGGCACTATTTAATAACATGGTCTAAAATGGTCCTTCACATTTTGTACCATCTGATATGAGCGACTCTGCTGATATCAGACATCAGGAGCCCAGCACAATGACCGGTCAAGGTCCGTATCGCCTTGTTTATTTATTCATTACATTATTTTCATCTCATTTCATCTCAGCAATGACAGAAGCCATCAGACCATCTGAACACAGCACTACATAATTGAAGCCATCAACAGACTGCGGTAAGCCGACACCAGAACGGCACGCTACATCGCAGCCACTCTGTCATAAACACACAAGACTGAAGGCCAAAGTCAACAGTGGCCAAAACACTAACAATAGGGGACAAATTAGATCGTTCTCAAAAAAAAAAAACACAGCTGTTTAATACTGCTGTGTGTAAATGTCAATGTTTTCATGGCATGCGACAGCTCTGGATGGCCTTGTGTCACAGAGGTGATGTTACAAACAACTTCCGATCATGAATCAATATTTCTTTTAGGATTTTAAAGGTACATTTTTGGTCTCAAATATCCATTCATCATCACTGCAATCATGTGCACAACGTCTGTGATTGGTTACTGTGCTATTCGGCTGCAAAAAAGCGGCATAAATGGACACTTCATTAAATACTAAATGTACGATTGATTATTTTCACAGCCCTACCATGACGTGCCATTTAATATGTCTTACCTGTGACTGCATCATAGAACTCGTCTTCATTGTTCATTGTAGATTATGGGCTGCCAACACGGGTCTCTCTAAAACATGGTCTCTCTTTCACTTTCTTGCCTCGGGAGACTTGTTACCACATCCAAAACAGGGACACCTGTGGAGAGCCAAAACAAACAAGAAAACAACTCAACCTTGGAGTCAGTTAAAAAACATACACTAAAATGGACAAAAATCCCATCATTCACCTGTTCCTCCGATGATCTTATAGCCTACATTCATGCACTCATTCATCCGTCATGTTTGACTGAAACTAGCCGGCCACACTTGAACTGAAAGGTGGAGCAAGTATGGGTCCCCTCCCATGGGCTTGTATGCAGGAACGCATTTGATATAGAACTGAACTTTGGACTGTCTACTTCCAAAGAGTGTAACCTGACAGACAGATCTGTACTGTGACGCATACGGGACAGCCTCATCTCAGTCTAGACGAGACCTGAGGGAACACTTCTAGCACAGTTAAAGTCTACTAACCAGCTATGCAATTTTATGTAGCTATTGCGGAGTTAAAGCAAGCTTACTAAATATCTTTCCTGGTCTGTTCTAGTAGGTTGCCATTTGTGCTCGGCGAATTCCCTGAGCACAAATTACTGGAGAGCAATTAGCAGTTTTATTACAGCCCCAGGACAACTCTGAAGTCTTTAAGTAACACGAAAAGCAAAGACAAATTAAGCAGTACTGAAGAGTCCTTCACTGCTACACTTTTTTTTTTTTTACATTAAGACTTCTTGGCCATCTCAGAAAATGTTAAGTACCACAGGAAAATCAAAATCAGTGAGCCGACCCACTATTAGGTCAAATATGCAAAGCTAGGTGACATAGTACAAATATATGTTATATAAAGTTTATTGCTTTTTAATAATAAACCTTATCAGACATTTTCTTTAGACAAGTGCCACCAACCAATCCAACCAGCATATTGTATTATTGGAGGGAAAAAAAGCAGACCTAAGACTTCTCTATTGTGTCATCCATCGGCTGTTGATTGAATTTTGATATATGGCTGCTTTACTCAAAATGAATGTGAGCTTGCAGTCGATTTTAAGAAAGGTGTGGGGTTAAAGTGGACTAAAAGAATGGAGAAGTCTGACATTTCCACCAGAAGTTAAAATCTAATTAAACAAATATCACTCGATTTTTAAATTCAGATGATCTTAAAAATATATTTTCCTTGCACGTATGCATCAACTCATTGTTCAGCATGAGTTTCAAACAACATTTTGCAAGGCCTAATTGGTTTCTGATGACTAAAACCACATGATGCTTGTTTTCAATTGGGAATTGTTTTCAACAGTGCAGGTCAAGGTTATTTAAGAGATCTAAAGAGGGAAAAGTCAGGGGTCATGCCACACGGATGACACATGAGTAAATCAGAGAGTAGGAAATGAGTCTAACTGCAGCGTGAAAGACAACTTTCAGCTGTCGGTGTCAAGGTTAGACCAACTCTTAACATTAACTGTTTTTCCAAAAATGCAGACAGTTGGGCTTCAAAGAAGAAAAGGGATGTGAAGATGTGAGATATTATCTTAAAGGGATAGTTCATCTAAAAAAAAAAAAAAAAAAAACAATTCTGTCATCGTCATTGACATTAACTCACCCTCATGTTGTTCCAAACATGTACGACTTTATCTCTATTGAACATAATAGGAACATTTTTCATATACAACCTTATTTGGCAACAGGCATTACAGAGCATAAATGAATACTTGAAAAGTTATGAAATATAACAATATATTTGTATCCTGTATGTAGAGTTTTTCCATTGGTTGATTGAGCTGGGTAAGAAGAAAAATGTTTGCATGCATATGAAAATATATATAGGAGAAACCCTGAATAATTTACTGGTTGATTTGTGTATTATAGAAGTCATCTGATAGCTTTGTGTGATGAAAAGACAGAAAAAGATTATTCACACAGATAATTATCGCCTTCAGTGGCCTGTTAACCGTGGCGACCGGATTATAGATTTGAGATTGTGAGTTTGATTTGAATGGCAATCAGATCAGCCTTTTGTGTTCCATTCAAGAGAGAAAGTCACAAGAGTAAATAATAACAGAAATTAGATTTTCGGGTGAACTATCCCCTTAAATACACATTACAGCCAATGTCAAAATTGGCAAAGGGTCAACTGGAGACAGCATTAGTCCTCTGAAATCAAAGACGACGGACAAAGAGAGAGAGAGAGAGACAGTATTGCTCAAGGTTTTCAACAGAATCTGTTACATTATCTCTGGTGCACTTTCACCTACATGAGAAAACAAGTGTTCTGCAATCAGCTGAAAAGTTAAAATAACAGACGTCCCAGCCGTCCCCTGAGACACGGTGTTGTGCTAGAGTAATGATGTCTGATCTGGGAACAAGGTTCCCAGGAGAGAGAGGAACACAATCAGAGACGACCGACTGTGGGTGCCATGGCAACTGATCATCA
The DNA here is from genome assembly GCF_936440315.1 of Barbus barbus. Taxonomy (NCBI): domain Eukaryota; kingdom Metazoa; phylum Chordata; class Actinopteri; order Cypriniformes; family Cyprinidae; genus Barbus; species Barbus barbus. The sequence continues at coordinate 9,071,208 of NC_136719.1, forward strand.
CGCACAATGTGTCTGTGTGAAAAATAAAGACTCAGGTGCAGACGTGGTAATGAGAACGCTGGGTCTTACGAGATCCAGCACACAATCAGGTCCTGTCGCATTTGAACAAAATCATATTCGATTGAACCAGGGGATAGAAGTGAAATTTGGGAAATAAAGGGTAGACAGAATGGATTTGACGTAATATCGCACATAAGGTGGCCTGGACAGAATCACTTGGGCTTTCTGCACTTATTTGAGGGTAAATCTGCAGAATTGATTGTGCATTTATTATGTTTAATGAATTTAAATGCATTTAAACATGGTTTAAAAAAATTGGCTAAAATTCTTAAAGGAATAGTTTACCCAAATATGAAAATTTGCTTAAAAGGCATCCGAGATGTAGATACCAGATATAGGAACATATTTGGTGGAATTTAACATTACACTTGCTCACCAATGGATCCACTGCAGTGTATGGGTGCCGTCAGAATGAGAGTCCAAACAGCTGATAATATAATCCACAAGAACTCCACTCGACTCCAGTCCATCAATTAACATCTTGATCACCTCAATCCATAATATCGCTTTCTCCAGTGAAAAAGTCATCGGCATCAGGAGAGAAATATGCACAGATCAAGTACCATTTAGAAGCAAAAAGTCCTAAACCAATATGTTGATGGATGGCGATGCGAGTAAAAAAGGAGATGGACTTTGACACAGGAGGAAGCATTATGGATTATAGACTGGTATTTTGGCAAGAACTGATGGTTTAAAGTTAAAACTTGGTCACAATGGTAGATTTGTTTCTTACAAACACGCAGCTTTTCAGTTCACATGATGTTAACTGATGGACTGGAGTGGTGTGGATTATATTATCAGCTGTTTGGACTCTCATTCTGACGGCACCCATTCACTGCAGAGCATCCATTGGTGAGCAAGTGATGTAATGCTAAATTTCTCCAAATATGTTCTGATGAAGAAACAAACTCATCTCTACATCTTGGATATCCTGAGAGGGAGTATATTTTCAACAAATCTTCATAAAGCCATAAAGAGAATTTAGCGCTTATTAAGCAAGATGGGCATTCCAAATCTGTGAATATTTGAGAAGGTTTCTCGCATAGCTACCAGTGGCAGAGAGGAGATACCTGAAGGGGCATGACTGCATAATAAAGTGACCATAGGGAAACACACAAACACCCACGAGATTTCAGAAGTGGAATGAGTCAGTCTTTTGAGTTACTCACAGTTTGATTGAGGCCTTTAGAATGTAGTCTGCTTGGGTGAGGTGCAAGCACATACCTGACAATGACACACACTAGTAGTTAGCAAGTCAAGGCGGTGTTGGGAATCTCCATGAAACGTACACATAAAACAAAGCAGTGACACCTTGCTTTACTCTCTGGAATGTGGCCTGATACTCATCTATATCTGTCTACAGACTTGCCCCAAGCTACACACAACAAGACACCTCAGGAACAGAAATAAAGCAATAACTGTTCAGAGGTCCACGTAGCAGACCCACTTTACAATACTGTACCCTTTCACCCACTTTAACAGCAGTAATGGACTGGCGCAACTTTTATATGCTACACAGAAATTATATTAGTTTTTATCAGATATAAACACCGTTGCTGCAATTAAAAGCCTTGGAACCTACATGAGTCAACATGACACTATGCAAATAAGTCAAACACTAACACACACCCCATTGAAAAAATAAATCAATCCAAAACCTGTCATTCTGACAGTTTTGCTAAAACAGGACGTTTGGAATGACTAAAAATATCGTCTTACAGTAAATAAAGTGCCCAGTCATGTACTGAGCAAGTTGTTTCAAATGTGTAACATGCTGGTGTATAAAGCCCCAGGGAATAACACAGACTTGTTCATGTCGGTGCAGAATATGTTAACATAGCGTTTACAAAACGTCTGTTTACTTCTAATAGGAAAATAAGATGAGGAAATGACAGCTGAGCAGCCCTCAAAATCAACACGACAGGGTTCGACCTCCAACACTAATACTGTGAATCAAAAGACAAGACTTTTCTGGATAATGTTGTTCATTTGTATGACTTTGTTGTCAAACGTGAATTATTGCGTGGAAAAATGACAACAAAACCAAAATATTCAGGACTATCACTCTGGGCTGTGTCAAAACCCGGTGAGCTGTATTTCTAAGATATTCTGGTTTACTCACGGAGTTTTTCCAGTGATCGCTGTTCACTCAAAAGTGTTGTGCAGCTCCCCAGGTTAAGGAGGCACAGCCAGAGCCTGTAAACAGATGCTAACGGGCTAAAGCTCCAGCAGCTAACTGACAAACTTACTAAGCAACGGCGCGAGGGCTTTTCGTCCGCTAGAAAGTGTTGCGTTGAAACTTTACATACTGGCGTGAATGAGTCCAAAGAGTTACTGTTAAATAAGAAAATCGTTACCTGTGATGATGGCCGGATTTCGCTTCTCTCGGGCAGGGATGCTGCTGCTGCTGCTGCTGCTGAAGGGCTGACATACAGCCGGAAGAGACCGAGAAGGGCGATATGATTGACAGGCCTCTTGGCCAATTATAGTGCGGGAATTTCGTCGCCTGACGGGTTACGTCAGAGCAAGACCATTTGTATTGTAGCTGCACAATAATGTGTTTATGATGCAGCATTGGTTCACTTAATCTCAATAACAATTACTTTTAAATGACGTGATATGGGAAACAATAAATAACATGTTTCATATATAATAGCGAATGAACGTATTAATGATTTGATTTATTTTAATTCATTTAAAAAATCTTTACAAAAATGGACCATAAAGACACTCTAATTTTCCACAAAATGTAACACAATATTTCGTAGTTCCCGTTATTGTTTTAACTTCAAGTAGCTATTACCTGGTACTGTTACTAAATTAAATTAAATTATAAATTAATTAAATTAAATTAAAAATAGCAGAAGGAATCTAAAGAAGCTTCAAGAAAAAAAATTTATGAAATAAATCCTACATTAATTTAATATTACAATGACAAAAGAAAAATGTAACTACTGTAATTTATTATTTATGATATCTAGCATGACATTATTTTATGTTATGTTTGTTATGGTAGTTTTTTCTTTTTTGCTCACATGCATATTGTTATTGGAACATGGAGTGCATGCATTTATTATAATATAAAATTGTAATATAATATCATTTCTAATATAAATTTGGAACTTTATAAATTTTTCTAAATTTTGAATTGTATCATTCAATTCAATCCAATTAAAGTTTATTTGTATAGTGCTTTTCACAATACAAATTAAAATACAGAAAATCAAGTCGATGTCCATATGGCAGGAATGCATATATATTTAACATCTTGGTGAAGACTTACTTTTGAAACATTCAGTTCTCTAAGCGACACCCACTCATAACTGCTTCTCATTCCAGCCATTTATTATACATTATCTTGACATCAAATTATTGAAACGAACAGCACAACCTTGCTTATCATGTATTACAGTCTGTTCTTTAAACCACCTTTCAGGCTACTCAGGTTTCAATTTTGCCACATGTTCATTCCAAGAAATGAGTGATCATATAATGTTGAGCAGTCATTACTAGAGGTCACTGATGAAAATGTAAAATAGTACAGAGAAGCAGGTTAACAGAGACCTGCATCTGCATGTGTATTATGATCCACAAATACTGCAATCTCTATGAAAGCACGAAAACGATTGAGCATAATGAAAAGCTTGTGAATTAATGATACAAATTAGGTCTGTTTGTTTTATGTCTCTCATTAATAATGAAGGCAGACGTCACTGATATACCCCACTGTTCCCAGAGCAGCTCAGTACAGCACAGCTGACCTGCACTGACCTCACTGCTTAATTGTACTTATTGAAATGTGTGTGTTGGAAACCACCTTGAAAACAGATGTCCCTTTCACATACTGGCCTTGATGGCTAAAATATACAGTATCCAGCTATAAGATAAATTTGTGCTGTCTAGAGCCTAGAGCCACATATTCATCCATCCAGAACAGAGCAGCCAGTCAGCTGTCAGCAATAAAACACCGCGGTAGAGGCGAATTATAAACTTTTCATCAAAAACCAAACTGCCATGCCGTTTTGTACACCATCAGGGTACAATTATTCCTGCACTGTTGTTCCAACAGATCTCACAGGACTAAAGAGTGGGACTTGAGCACAGCTACAGTAAAAGGACTCTTTCATCCAGCATTACACATGCCAATTACACCCACTGACCCTGTACAACATGGCTTTGTTTCTCCTTGCACAGAAAGAATTGCCCTCTCATCGCTGATGCAGGAGTTTGACTCAGTGTGTATAAAGCAAATCTTTATATCACGGTCAGACAAGAGTAATAGGACATCTGGAAGCAAATGTGAAACAATAATATATACAATACACTTCATGGTATCAGGCAAGGGTCATTTCTCTGTAAAGATTTGATCTTTTAATCCTCTTGATTTAACCTCGGAAGTGATAACCGTGTTGTGTTTTATTAAGATTCAAGATTCAAGATTCAAGAGTTTTATTCGTCACATACACAATTATACAGAGTATAACCAGCAGTGAAATGTAGGTCAGGTCCGCTCCAAGGACAGTGCAATTATAAAGTATACAAATATTAAGAGAAGAAAAGTAGAAAAAAATAAAATAAAATAAAAAGAATAAAATAAAAAGATAGATAAAAAATATAAATATAAATGTGCAGGTCAGTATGTTGTTGACTTAAATAGTACTAAGAGGAATGTGCAAAATAATGTGCAAAAAAGTTGTACAGGGTATATAATAGCAGCAATATGAGGTAGAGAAAAATTATGAATAGCTTATTGATATGGTGATATTTACATGGAGTCAAGTGATGTTATGACAGAGTTAGAGTTTAGGAGCCTGATGGCCTGGGGGAAGAAGCTCCTCCTAAGTCTCTCAGTTTTTGTCATCAGGCTACGGAAGCGCTTACCAGAAGGAAGCAAAGTGAATAGCTGGTTACCAGGGTGATTTGAGTCCTTGATTATTTTGACAGCTCTATTTTTGCAGCGTTTGAGGTAGATGTCCTGCAGAGAGGGGAGAGCAGACCCTGAGATGCGCTCAGCTAAGCGCACAACTCTCTGTAGTGCTTTGCAGTCCTGATTGGAGCTGTTTCCATACCACACTGAGATGCACTGAGTCAATACACTTTCTATGGTCCCTGAATAGAAAGTTTTCAGGATTGCTGGTGAGACCCTGAATTTCCTCAGCTGTCGCAGATGGTACAGTCTTTGCCTGGCTTTCTTTACCTGAGTTTGGATGTGTGTAGTCCAAGTCAGGTTCTCGGAGATGTTTACACCGAGGTACTTGAAGCTACTCACCCTCTCCACAGGGGTCCCACTGATCCTGAGAGGAGAGTAGGGCTGCTGCTGTCTCTTCCTAAAGTCCATGATCAGCTCTTTAGTTTTGCTCACATTCAGAGAGAGACAGTTGTCCTGGCACCATGATGTGAGTCTCTCTACCTCATCCAAGTATGCGGTCTCATCGTTGTTGGAGATGAGGCCCAGAACCACAGTATCATCAGCGAATTTAACAATGGATGTGGAGCTGTGAGAGGACACGCAGTCATGCGTGTAGAGAGAGTAGAGCAGGGGACTCAGGACACAGCCCTGTGGGGCTCCTATGTTCAGAGTGATGGAGTTTGAGGTGAACTGGCCAACTTTCACCACTTGAGGTCTGCCGGTGAGGAAGTCTTGAATCCAGTCACAGAGTGAGGAGTTTAGGCCGAGGTCTGTGAGTTTAGATGCCAGTTTGATGGGGACTATAGTGTTGAAAGCTGAGCTATAGTCAATGAATAGCAGCCTTACATAATTTCCATTGTTGCTATCCAAGTGTGTGAGGGAAGAGTGGAGAACGTGAGAAATGGCATCGTCCGTGGATCTGTTTGGGCGATAGGCAAACTGAAGAGGGTCCAGAGTATCAGGGATGGAGGAGCAAATGTGGCTCTTTACAAGTCTCTCAAAAACCTTCATGACTATAGATGTGAGGGCAACTGGGCGATAGTCATTCAGGCAAGAGGGTTTATTGTTCTTTGGCACAGGGATAATGATGGATTTTTTGAATGAGGTGGGAACCACGGCGGTAGCAAGGGACTCATTAAAGATAGAAGTGAACAAACCAGCGAGCTGATCGGCGCAGGACCTCAGAACACGGCCGGTTATCCCATCAGGTCCGGCTGCTTTCCTGACGTTCACTCTCTTTAGCGCCCTCCGAACCTCATCCTCCGACACGGTGATTACAGGATCATCGCTGCTCTGCCTGCTGCTTCCAGACGCGCTGGTCGGCAGAAACGCGCCACCGCCGTTGCCATCGAAGCGGCCGTAGAAGATGTTTAACTCGTCGGCCAGCAACGGATCTGCTCTCACCTCCGCGGAGGATTTGTTTCCGAAGTCACAGATGGTCCTCAGTCCCTGCCACATCCGTCGAGAGTCGTTGAGCTGGAAATGAGACTCAATTCTCTCTCTGTATCTGTGTTTGGCGGCTCTTACTGCGCGTCGGAGAGCATAGCACGATGCTTTGTACTCGTTCGTATTCCCAGACAGAAGAGCCTCATTGTAAGCGGCGGTGCGTGTGTTAACCGCGGCACGGATTGTTCTGTCCACCCACGGTTTCTGATTGGAGAATGTCCTTATCGTTATTGTTTCTGTAGCTTGCTCGGTTAGCGTGTTTACGAAGCTTAATGCTACATCCGTGAACTCGCTGACGTCAGAAGAACTCGCCCGGAACATGTCCCAGTCGACGTCATCAAGCGCCGCCTGCAGCATAGTCTCTGAGTCGGAGGACCAGCGCGTCACTACTCTCTGCACCGGAGGTTCCTGAACGAGCCTTTGTTTGTATCTCGGTGTTAGAAAGATGGCGGCATGGTCCGATTTGCCAAAAGCCGGTAGTGAGCGGGCTTTGTAGGCATCCTTGAACTGAGTGTAGCAATGATCCAGTGTGTCACTAGTGCCACCTAATGGCCAAATTATGTCATAGAATAATGTCTATTCTATGACATAATTTGGCCATTAGGTGGCACTAGTGCTTAAATAAACACACAAAACATCTGTTGAATGATTTGCTTTGAGTTTATGTCTCTGACAATGATGTTGTAATATCAACCCTTGTCAAGATGCATCAGCTGTAAACACACCAAAGGTTTGTAAAATTAGCATTAATGTCTATTCTATGACATACAAATAAGAGACTTGTTTTTATTAGAATCAATTTATATTTAACCCATGAACGACACAGAAACTGGTCTTGCACATCGGTACAAATTTAAAGCTTCTGAAAGAAAAAGACGGCATTACATAGGGCCTGAAACTCTTTATAAAAGTTGCAACAATTATTATCATTATTTTTTATTATTATTATTATTTAAAAAAATGGTCATGGATATCATGGGGCAAAAAAAGTTATATGAGATGTTTTATTTTCTGTTCATTGTATGTGAGGTTTGAATTTCTGAAACCCCATGACCAAAATATGCTACACATATTTAAATAAAGTTTAATACCCTGATGTATGTCAATTGTTAACATTAAATATGTGTAACAGTGTTGCAACCACCATTCTTTAAAACAAATATTATAAAAAAATAAAAACATATTTGTCTTTATTATTGTGCAAATAATATTCATGCAAAAATAATTTTACATTAGATTATAGTTTATCTAACATACATAACAATTATCACAAAAAACATGGGTTTTTGTGTATTTTACAAACTGCTTTATTTAATAAAATTAATAATTAAAAAATCATTTTATGGGAAATATCCGTTTTAAAAAATAAGAGTTTTATTTAATTGATCTTATTTAATGTTTTTAGTATTATTTTTATTAGTAGTATTTTAGTATTTAATTAATCAAAAGTGGCTGTTGGTGACCTTTTCCTGAGAGAAAAAATAATCAACACTGTGGTGATTTTATGGACTTTTTATTCAATTGCCCAGTGTTTTCTTGTATGCAAATATATGCTTTCTTTCTTTAATAATTATTAAATTAATCTAAAATTATTTTTCAAATCATAATTTTTAATAAACAAAAATATTTCTTTCTTAAAGTAATTCTTAAGTCAAGCTATGTGCATGTAGAGCCCACAAGATGTATTTCTCATCAGACAAGACCAAAAAGGATTTATGAACCCACTTTCGTCATTGTTGCCACCACAACCATTACATGGAGACCAGAGGACTGTGGGGTCCCAGTCCTCAGAGACAGAGCAACAACAGCAGACATCCTGTTAGTATCATTATCACAGTTATTTAGGCCAAGTATATAGGACATGGGACTAAAATACTGTTTTACATTAATTAAGCCCACCATGAAATAGAATATGTAATATCCAGCAGCACAGGGGATATTTTCTGTGTCTCCCGGTGGGTTTCGCATTCCTCAGTCTAGTGTGGCAAGGCTGCTGACAGCCATAACAGCCATAACAGTAACAAAATCCCCAAACGCTTCAACACTGCACAGATAATTGCTCTTACAGGAAACAAATGCAGTCCATTTTCCATTATCCATTCTAAATATATCTATATGTTTCACAGCAGTTTTGTAGCAAATAATGCCATCAGCACACGTGTGTTATTTTGATTTCTGACATACAATGCCAGTTTTGCTTTTCCTACAGTTCTGTTGTAAAAAGAAACATACACTACACAGGAATGCATCATCTGTAGATGAATAAAAGGCTTGTTCCTCTTTTTAAATCAATAAAAGATTAAGTAAAGACTCATTGATCTGCTTCTGTTTGAGGATTGGGACAATCCTTTTCTTTCATGTGGCATTGAGAACGGCTCAGTTAACACAGACAGCAACCGGTTTCTCTGCCCTGCCTCCAGCAGGGTGTTCTCGTAGGTAAACCCATTAACAATGTGTTTATGTGAAGTTCGGGGAGCACCACCTTTGTCATGGTGCCAGAAGGGGCTCTTAATAAGGCTCTAGTGTTCGGCCAGGAGGACCGTCTCTGAATAAAGCCATCGTTACAGACTAATTATAGAGCATGTGACCTGTGCTCACATTCCTGCCTCATCATTCAGCCTCCCATTCCACTGCAGGAGGCAGCATTCAGCACAGAAAAATGTATTTATCATCATGTAACTATTAAAGTTTCAGCCAAAAATCAAGTGACGCAAATGCAAATAATGTATAGAGTAAGTTGTGGTAGATTTTTTTTCAAGAGAATTTTATATTTCAAAAAAGTGGCATTCGTTAAAATCAGTGTTAACTTAACTGACAACATCTAGCAACGTATCCAATATACTGGGGTCAAAAGGTCAATGTGTGTTAAATAGGCTGTTAATGATACTTTTTTCTAAGGCACTAATGATGTGTCAATAGCTTTTTGTAGCCAAGAAGACTGGATACATTAATTGATTTTTAAAAGTTAACCTATGTGTACTGATGCCAAATTATCACAACTAACTCTCTCCTGCACAAGTTCAAAAGAAATACAAAGCAGACTGTGTTATGGGGACATAAAATGATTAAAGATTAAAATAATCACTACTATTAAAGTTTTATAAAACTCAAATAAATACTAGCCTATTGTATTTCTGGATTCATTAAAAAGATTAATTCAATCATTAAAAAGAGATGGCTCATTTGTTTGGGAATCCGACTATACTGGTCTGGTCGGTCTGTTCATGATTCACTAAAAAAGAGCCAGTTCATTTGAATAATTCGTTAATGAATCAAACTACACTGTTTATCATTCTGGGTGCGTTTACCAAAAGCAACTATGGTCAAAAGTTCCGTCGTTACCAATTGATTTCAATGGAACCAATCGTGACCATAGTTACCTAACGATGCTTTTGAGAAACGCACCCCAGATCGCACACGTATATCTACATAACGTATGTTAAAGATCACTTGATCTGGAAAGCATCTGCTGTGTACAAACATCTGACAAATATCTTTAAGATGTCAGTTTTACATACTGTACATTCTAAATCATAAACATCTTAAAAGACATCTAATAAATGTCTATTTGACATCCGATAGAAAACGTCCTATAGACGTATTGCAGCAAACACTCTAAAAATACGTCTTGCAGATGTAAATGTAGTCTATTAGAAGTCCTCTTACATGTGCTATCATAGGACCGCGGTATGTTTATGTCATTCACTTAAGGACCCCACTCATAAGAGCCATTAGTTCTTTCTTTGTCGTTTTAATATTCCCATTACCCTTAAATAATTTGCTATTGATTTGATGCCATACTATCTGGAATTATTAGACTGTTTTTCAAATGACTCCCTATCCTTCTATTTTACCTTCTTTAGATCCCACGATTTCAGTGAAAGCAGTGCTTTTCTGCCTCTTCTTCTAATAAATCAATACATTTGTTATTTCTTCCAAATGTTATGGTTTATTGGAATGCTTTTGTCTCGGATATTGCCTGGAGGAAAGTTTGGCTGATTCCAAATTGATACTTAATAGTGCATTTAATACTATAGTGCATTTATTTTCACACTGCCATTACCTAAATTGAAAGACCTCTCCTTGTTAGTTATTGAGAATATTGATAAAGAGTTTTCTTTACTTTGGGAAAATGTTTTGTTTGGACTTGTTAATTAAAAAAAGTGCATATACAGAAAAACAAATTGTATTTATTAATCTCTGGAGATTAAGTTTCTCTTGTTAACAAAATTTTGCATACATAAATGGACATTTTCATGTCAGAAGCCACTGTTTTATGTTTTGCTTGCTGAAATACAGCATTATTTTCAGACTAACTCATGTAAAAAGAAGGGTTAAAAATAGTATTTAAGCTGCTCGGACTTAGCCTTCTAATAATTGCCAAAAATCATTCCATTTCGGTATTTTTCGATTCCAAACCCTTGCTTAGGATTTTTTTTTTTTATGCGTCTACTTTTTTTAAGTGCAGTGTCTTGGTGGCAGTAATGCTCTGCGCGCGAGGCTCTCCAGATCCACCCAACCCATCATCTGGGCGGAGAGAAAGAAACCCCTAACACTCAGCCGACACTCAGCAGAGCAGCAGACGCAGTTCAAAACCGAGGACGCATGCAGGGGGATATCTTGCATTGGTGGTAAACAGAAGAAAACAGAAGCATCTCAAGCAAAGCAATTACATTGTATTTTGGATTTCCAGAGGTTTTGATGTCGGCTGATCTGGTGTGAAGCGTTTAGTTCAACTTCTGTGTTTGAGGAGAGGAGGTACATTTCAGCTATACTCGGGTCTCGTAAACGGAATGAATGACCAAGACAAAGGTTGACACCGGTTCCCCGACGCATTTTGTCTCGTCGAAGGAGAAGAGGCAAAAGCAGAAAATGGAGAGCAGCACCGGAGAACAAGAGCAGCCGCAGCCGTCACAACAGCAGCCGCCACAAGTTACCGAGAAAAAGAAAATACACCGGGCACCGTCTCCAGCAAGACCCAGAGATGAGCCCGGGTGGTCCCTCACTAAAATCCGCGGCGGTATCGGCACGCCGACGCTGAGCGTTAAACCGGGGGCCATATATTTAGGCGGCCGCGTGTCCAGACGTAGCCCGGTTACCGGGAAGGACACAAAAACAGAGAAGAGTAAACCGACCGGCAAACCCGCGCTGTCCCCGGCCGGTGCTCAGAAGAGCATCGTGAAGTCTAATAAAAGCGGCCGGAGAAAAGTTTCGGACGCCAGCATCGGATCGGATGATTTGAGCAAGGACTCCGGCTGCGCTCCGGGGAAACTCTCACCCACCGACAGCAGCTCGGAGCTCTCCGACTGCGCCTCCGAGGAGAATAAAGTCTCCACAGATGCGCTCAGCAGCGACACCGAGAGCAGCAGCCGCGGGGGGATCGACGGAGAAAAAGCGCCAGCGGAACACGGACTGTTGGATAAGAGTGGTCAAACCAAGACCAGCGTGGAGAAAGACCGGCTCTCGCTGGCAATGGAGACCGCAGAGGGGAGGGTCTCTCCCGGCGACGAGCGCTCGCTCACCTCCTTCGACAGCAGGATGCCCGCCAGCACGTCCTTGGCGTTTTCGGACCTGACTGAGGAATTAATGGACGGGATGCATGAGGAATTAGTCAGGGAAATAGAGGAACTCAGGTCGGAGAATGATTATTTAAAGGTAACATAATGATTCTATGTTTAATTGTAAAATAAAATTAGCACCATGGCAACCACAGTTTCCACCAAAATATCTTAGTTGCTACATTCAGGTTAAGGTTCAACATGATGTTATTGTCTAGCTCTTTAGAAATCATCTATGTGTTGGTGCTTTAAACAGCCAAGAACCAAAACACTGTTCTCAAGAACATATGTGACCCTGGACCACAAAACCAGTCATAAGGGTCAAATATTATTATAATTTTTTTTAAATTGAGACATTTTTCCCCCCATTGATGTATGGTTTGTTAGGATAGGACAATATTTGGCATAGAAACAACTTTGAAAATCTGAGGGTGCAATAAAAAAAATAATAATTGAGAAAATGGCCTTTAAAGTTGTCCTAATGAAGTTCTTAGCGATGCATATTACTAATCAAAAAATAAGTTTTGATATATTTTTACGGTAGGAAATTTACAAAATATCTTCATGGAACATAATCTGCACAGGGAGATTCTTTCTGAACCTTTAAAGACCTTTAACATTTTTCCCAAGTGTACAGTTAGAGTTACAGTAAACCTGTAATACAATATTAGTATAAGATTTCAGAATCTTTTAATTATTTTATAATTATTACTACACTATAAAAATGTAACCCATTATAAATGAAAATGCTAAAAATCAAACTGATTCATTAATTACACTCTAGCCCACTTAGAAATGAATTATTGAATCAAGAAAAGGAAGTTAATGAAGTTTAGAGATGGAAACAAGACGTTTTTATAATGCTGAAAGCATGTTTTACAGTGCAATTTGTCAAAATAACTGTAGTAACTGTGTGAAACTAGTCACAATGGTACATTTTAGCAGGGTAACCAGTATAATACTGTATTTCTGCCATATATCATTATCTAAATGTCTATGTTCCTTCCCCCTGAAACTGCAAACACTGTATTCATTCTTCTTGCAAGGCATATACAGTATTTAAGATCCTTGTTTACTATGATATGGGCAGGTCATTTCTCCAGAATTACTACGAGTCATATGTAAGAGATAAACAGTGATTCTTTTGTAATCTCGGTTTTCATAAACCATCACAAGACCATGACAGAACCAAATCTATTTCATATGCCACGCCTAATATAAAAGCATTAATTGTGTTGTTATTAATCGTGTGTGTTGCTTAAATAATGCAGCTGTTTGTACAGATGCTGCAGCAGTCAGTCAGTCCACTGCGCCCGCGCCCACTTTTCACTCCATTGTTTATCCGCGCGCTGAGCACGTGACGCGAGCTGCAGTAGTTGACCTATATTCACTGGAAATGTGTGGCAGCACGCGGTGGCCCACTGCATCTATCAGCCTCTGAAAGCGGGATGCATTTTTACCCATTTGAGGCATAAATAGTTTATTTGGGTTTAGAGCAAATCTGCTTTCTAAACATGGCGCTATTATGTAAACTGTGTAGTAAAAGAGTCTGGAGGAAAATCATAATGCAGCATAATACATAAATTCGTAGCTACCGTGATCTCAAGTGGCTTTTCATTCTACCCTTGATCCTGGGTGACACCAGTGGCAGCCCTGTCTAATTAAAATGTCCAATATGTTTTTGAAAAAGCTTGCAAAGCGCATAGTCATTTCTAAAATGATGCATTGTGTGTGTGTGTATCAGGACGAGATGGAGGAGCTTCGCTCTGAGATGCTGGAGATGAGGGACATGTATATGGAGGAGGATGTCTATCAGCTCCAGGAGCTCAGACAGCAGCTGGATCAGGCCAACAAAACCTGCCGCATCCTGCAATACCGCCTCAAGAAGGCCGAGAGACGCAGCATCCGCGTGGCCCAGACCGGACAAGTGGACGGGGAGCTTATTCGAACACTGGAGCAAGATGTCAAGGTTAGAGCGAGTTAATGTGTGATGTAGTAATTCAGTTGGTGGGAAGGTGTGATTTATTACAGATAAAAGCCACCAAATGTATTCTGTTAGCTTACTGTGTTTAGCAAGTGATTGCTTGATCTCTAAGTTGAGTTTGACTCAAACACCTTGTGAAAATGAAGTGTGCTTAATTCTTTTGAATATGTACTTTTGTACATTTTAAGAAACCGTATTTGCATATAATACAATTTTAATGAAATAAAAGGCCATTTAAGTGTACTTAAGGACAGTACACTTTCATAGCTGTTTCTAGAACACACTTAGGTACACTTGCACTTAATCTTTTGTCATGCTTAAAAGAAGTACACTTATTTTTGATAGTAAATCGCATGTAAAAAAGCTAATTGTAATTTAACTGTGGTGTGTTATTAAATATTACAGTTGAAGTTAATGTAATAGTGCCCCTATTATTGGTTATGAAAGGTTCATATTTTGGTTTTGGGAGGCCCCAACAACAGGTTGACATGCATGCAAGGTCAAAAAACACAGATTTTCTTGTAATATGCTTTTATTTGTACCTTATTTGCTTAACGACTTCCAAACCATTTGCTCTTTTTCCAAACCCCTCCTTTGCTAATCTGCAGTGATTGGTCGATTTCATTTAAAGCAGTGTTTGTGAGCTTGTAACGCTCCAAAAGCGGCACCTAGTGGCAAAGAATGAATTTGCATTTTCATTCAGACCAACGCGAAAATAAAGTTTTCCCAGGTCTGTGCGCGCAACAAGTGAGAGAGACAATAACTTTATACACGGTGCACTTTCAGATTTAAAACTTTGCAGGATGTTTTCATTCACTTTGAGCTGTGTTACACTGCATGAAAGCTCATTTTCAAACATCCATAATAGGGCACTTTAAATGTACTATTGTAACTCATCATTACAAATGTGTAATTACAAATATATTTAAATACATAAAAGTATATTGTAGTTTACATAAAAGCTTGTCAGTAAATGCAGCAACACACTTTAACCATATTTCAAAGACAACAGAAGTAATTATGAAATTATGTAATTGATGTACTGTATAGAGATGTCACTTAAGTCCTACTTAAGTGGGTCGAAAACACTTTTAAATTCAACTAATAGGGAATTTAATGTAATGTATATTACATAATATAAATGTAAATTATAAAACAATTGAATTTAATTGTAAATAATATGCAATTAAGTGTCTGACCCCACCCCCCTCCCAGTATATTCATTCCCCACTTAAAATATATACTTTAAGTACTTTTTTTTAAAGTATGCTAAAGTGTACTTATTTTTCACAAGACTCTCTGAATGACATGAATCTCATAAAATATCCAATGATGGAGACGTCTGCGGTAGACTGTAAGATCATGCTTTAGGCAGCATGTAATGCACCACACAGGCAACTGTCTCACATAGCTGAGGACACAATACTTCCTTTCTCTGGTCTGTCTGTGAGAGGAGAAATAACCATGATGTCATTCCCGTCAGCACTGTATTCCTCTTTTACATGGCTGATTTGTATACAGTAACAGAGGGAGGAAAAGGAGGGAGAGTGATTTCCTTTGCTAAGCAAGTACTGTGGATCTTTGTGCTACTGAGACTGGCTGTGTTGGTCTATAACAAGTTACACTGTCACATACTTAAGTTTTACCACTCAGGACACAGCTGGTAAGGATCAGAGGCTGCAAAACACAATCGATCTGGCGTGAAACACAGGAGGGGGGTGGTGTCTGTAGAAAAAACATCTCAGCCTCTGCTGAATTCTTTAACTGCTGACAGGAGTCTCCTAACACAGGGTCAATTGTTTCTACACAGCCAGGTCAGATTACACTGATCTTCACGGCGCTTGTGCATTCAACTGGTTGAAATACTCCATTGCTATCGCTGTGACAGGCATGCTAGGCTTTAAGGAGGAAGGGCATTGCTTCTTTACATTCAGATTAGCACAGCAACAAAACAGTGTGCAAATCGAAGTGCTAACTCAGATTTTCTTGTAGCCTTAAGGGGTTATGAGAACAACTCGTGCAACAATCAGTACTAGTTTAAAGTGATGCAACGAATTGAATTTTTTATTAAAACACAGAAACCATCAATAAAGTTTTAAAGTAGCCAAAAAACTAAACTGACAATAAACTCTATTTAATAATCAACTTTTAGTTGATTATTTGTTTTATAAAATTGCACAAAAGGCAGTTTTTATGTCAACTTTTAATATAAATATGTTTTGATTCCAATTAATGTTTCAATATAAAAATGATACAGTGCTTGTAATAAACTTTCTTGACATATTTATTCAAATATACATTAAAGGGGTCATATGATGCGATTTCAAGTTGTCCTTTCTCTTTGGAGTGTTACAAGCTGATTGTGCATAGATAAAATCCCTGAAGTTGCAAAGACTAAAGTCTCAAAACCAAAGAGATATTCTTTATAAAAGTTAAGACTCTGCCACGCTTCCCTAAAACAGCTCATTTAAACACGCCCCCACATTTGGAAAATTAATATGTTTTTGAACATTAAAGCATGTCATCATATTCTGTTACACCAAATACACCAAATAATGATCTTTAAAAAGCATCATATGACCCCTTTAAATAATGAAGTAGGGCTGGGTATTGATAAAATTCTTTTAATATCGATACCGATACTTTGACTTCGATACCGATTCCTGAACGATACTTTTTCATTTTATGAAATCCATTTGAACAAGATTACATTACACGTCACCTCACAAAAATTTGGTTTTATTTTTATTTTTTCAGCTTGTTGACAGACTTAAAGCCTGAGCCACTGCACAAAGGAATTTCATGAAAAATGCTAAGCAGGTGGAACGATTAGCTTGATATAAAAGGCTACAAATAGCATATTTCAGCAACATTATATGGCCAAAACACACATTAGATCGCAATCGCCAGCACTTAGGCACATAAAGCATGCAGCATGCTTATTGGCTCACCGACGTTGATGAGATTAACCCCTTAGATATCGAAATTGCGTACTGAACGACAAGATATTTTTCGATACTCAATGATATTGAGGCAATTTGATCGGTGACAAAAAAGTATCAAACTCGATACCCACCACTATAATGTAAAAATAAAAGAAGAAATGTAATATAGTGCATATATTTAGCAAGATGCTCGTCTGTTCAGTTGTGTAACACTTGCTGCAGTGTTCAGTTAAGATTAGTGGTCAATATATTTGTAATATTCACTGTCGGCCATGGCAGTGCTGTTGAGCAGACCACTCATCTGACTATTATGTCTTTTGTTTCACAGCACAAACACACTCTCGTTTCATACAAACACAACTGCTGCCAAATGTTATCAACTAGTGAAAAATACCTCAGAAGATTGAGTCAATGTTTGTCTTGTTGCTAGGCTGATTGTTATGAACTATATTTTTGGAGAAGAAACTTTACATACAGGTAAAACCGAAAGGGACCGTGATGTTAAGCAGATCACCCTTTTGGTTTATTTCGCAATAATGACCGGCTGACTGTACATTATCCTGCTTATTATGTGACTTACTTACCAAAAATATAAATAATTGGAAATGAAATGCTAACATGAGTTGAAAATATTATATTGTGCGAAAAGAAAGATCTGCCTGGGGAGCACAGATATTTAGGAAATTGATTACCCCAGAAGGATGCAAATAACCGGCCGCAATCAAGTATTTATGAAGACAAATTAAACATTTCTTTTGAATTCTGAAAATTTGTTATCTTAAAATGACAGAATATTTTCTGATGAATCAATCTGTCCACAATGTATTACATGTTAAGTAAAACCCTTGATTTCTGTGAACTTTTTGGGGCTGAGATGACACACGTATCAGTTATTGCTTGGTACTTTCCTTATGAATGAACTTCATTCAGAGGTCAGTGATATTCTGACCAAGAGGCTGTGTAAGACAAATATATTTTTTCCCCTTGGACTTACACGAGTTTCCCATGTTTGACTTCCCATCTCTCTCTGGTCTCTCGGGATGAAGGGGGAGGGGATGATGTCATGGTCAGGAGGGGGTGGGGGTGAAAAGGTTTGATGGAGGATCTGAATGTTTGTAAGATCCCTGCACCATTTCCTGCTCTCTGAAGCACTGGCCTCATTTCTCATCCAATGAGAGCAACGTCTCCCAGATCTGTCAGGGGAAGGACGGAAAACAGCTCCACAGCTTCTCATCAGCTGCTGTGGCTTGTGAAATTGGGTTTGGAGGAACACTGGAGCTTCCTCTCTCCCTCTGTTATCCATCTGAGCTTCTCTGGCCATGTGCTCATGCAAAACAACAGCTGAGAAACGGAGAGAATGATTACAGCTGTAGACAACAAATATCAGAAATGAAATGAATATAAGGAAATTCTGATCATCTAGTGCGTCAAAACTGAAATCACTCCGATTAAATTCTAGTGGCTGAGGTACTATACAGCTTGCATAGTCGTTATTCTTTTCTGATGGTAGATAGTTTAAAATTGGATTTCATGCAATATTTCTGTTGTTGCACACCCAGTCCTAATGGAGGATGCAGATGTTTAAGTCTTCTGCTTCTCAAAATGTTATCTCCTTTAGACTTTACAGGTCTCAACAATGTCTCAATCTATGTTTAGATTTGCTAAGACAAAAGTGAGAGATTTCATTATAAACTCAAAATTCTTATCAGATTTATTAAAGACCATTTTTTGAGCTCTGCTAGTCATTTATAGCTCTATACTCTTACTGCAAGTCAACAATTGTCTTATTTGTTTCTATTATTTCTGGGCCAAACCTCTAAGACAAAGTTATTACTTAAATGAATACTTCAGTTTTGACATGAATGTGCAGTGTTGTCCTAAAGTCAATGGGTGTTTTGAATGTGTTTTTGATTAAATTCCTGAAATAAGGTCTGTTGTGAACACAAGATCAAGATTTTTTCACATTTTATTTTGTGACCAAAAAATACACAGTAATATCCCCTTGTAACATTTTTTAAAAGGTTTATTTGTCTTGAAAAAGGGGGTGGCTAACACATGGCTATATAGGACTACAGAAATTCAAAAGCTTAGTGGAGGTGACATTAAAGACGTGACCTTGCTGTAGTTTGTTTTCAGTCTATGTTTAGCTTTTTATTTCTGGTGATTGTATTTAGGTTTCAAAATTCATAAGTTTATTTGTAAAGATTATCGTGATGAACAAAATGTGTAAAAAACATAAATCTTTGTTTGAGTTTATATTCTCCAATAATCCAATGGTTATCCAATTGGGTTTTTTTTGGTCATCAATGCAGCACTCGATTAGCGCCAACGTGCATATGCGAGATGACCCTACAGAGAGCACAAGCTTATGGCATACTGTGCTGCTGATGAAATTATTACACCACATGCACTGTATGTATACCCTAGCACATACACGAATATTAAAGTATTTTGTGGGCTTAATGAGACCTGCAGTTAGCCTTGAGATATGAAAGAGCAACCTCGGAGCAGAAAAAAAATAATTCTCTGGGCAGAAGGAGAATAATAAAAAGGAAGTGATGGTGACAGATGATGATAAGCAAGGAAAATACTGTTTGGTCAGTTTGGCCTTCGCCTGTTCGGATATCAGCTTAGCAGCAGCATCCTGGAGATAAGAGGGGAGAGACAGAGACACATAGTAATGAACACCTCCTTGTTGTGTAGCTGGCTTGGTCCACTCCCTGTCGAACCACTTCATTATCATCTATGTGAGGAGTGCACATTTATAATCAGCCATGTGCTGCATTCACATGTCAAACAGCCACGGAGCAAGACAAAGTCCTGCTTTAAAAACCAGATCCTAAGCTGAGATCAAACTCTAGAGGAGGCACATTTGAGATAACTAGGGTCTCTTTTCTAGAATAAAAAATTGAGAAGCAGGAGACTTAGGCTAAAATCTCCAATTACTTGCCCTATACGTTTTATCTCATTGAATATTCTTTTTCATTTAGAAATGCATCACATTATAAGTAAAATGGTTTGCAAATGCCGTTTTATGTTGACTTTGTTACTTTGCAGGATTTGTAAAATGAACTCAAGAGTGACATATGGCTGGAAGCTGCATTTAAAGTGTCAGTCCATTTAAAAATGTAGTGAAGCTGTGTTATTGGGTGTCTTTCAACACAGCAGTATTTGGTGCCCTTGGACTGTCTTCATATGGCTCATCTGAGCCGCATGTGTGCTAAGAGGTTAACCAAAGGGCAGTCTGCTTTTTCTAAGCAGGGCAAGGTTGAGTTTATAGTGTGAATGTGCCCGGGCGGCTGTCCCGCAGATGCAACCAGATACAGATCTAGAGGGAAGTCATTTAAAACGACCGTTTGCACAGCAGAGAGGCGGCACAATCCTGAAAAGCAGGATCAGAGAGGAGTGAAACACACACACACACACACACACGACACTGCAGTGCTTCACTGCCCCTTTCCCTGTGGATCTCGAGGAGTCTATCTCTTTTTGCATGTAAAAAACGACAACAGGCCGTGAGATTGTCAGACAAAGGCAGGTGGGTGGCGCCCAGACAGAATGGAGGGAGGAGTGAATGCAAATAATCTGGGACCAACAGACACTTTCGAAGCTCTGCTAATTAAAGCTTTTGTGTGACAATACAGACATGCAATTACCATAAAACCCTGGGCCTGTGGTTTAGAGACATATTTTATATTATATCATGAATGGTGACATTGATTTATTTCTTGCTTTTCTGTTTGTCCATATAAAGACTGATACTGTATAAAAACTCTTGTTATAATTATATATATAAAAAAGCTGTGCTTTTGCTTTAACGATTGGGTTTTTACAGTTATTGGTGTGTATTTTACAGTTAATAACTCCATGTGTCTTTGATATAATTTAATATACAATCCAAAATGGTATTGATGTGTAAAAATGTTTACAGTTCATTAAAAAGGTTTCTTTTTTCAGGAACTGTGGCAAAACACCATTGGAGTAACTTACATAACACCTATAATGCAATAAACATTAAACACAACTAAAATACAAAATTGCATAACTAATAACAAAAATAGGAAGAAAATAAATAATATAGGTCACACCTAGACATCTGCCCTATTATTGTTTGTCAGTAAATAGTCAATATGTCAATAAATAGTGAATATTTTTACTTATAAAAGGGTAGTTTTTAATTATAATATTATATATAGTACATAACCTATATATTCTAATGATAATTTTCACCTTTTTTCACCATATACTGTAGGATAATGGTGAAAACGTGTTCAATTAACTTTTTTTTGCTGTAAAATAATGTTTTTAATGTGCATGTCCAATATAAAGCAACAGCAAAACAGCAAACACAATTTTATCATCCCACAGCACAACATTTTGGGGAAAGTAGCTAGTAAAGGGAAAGGGAAGTGGTGTGTGGCCAAGTATGGTGACCCATACTCAGAATTTGTGCTCTGCATTTAACCCATCCAAGTGCACACACACACAGCAGTGAACACACACACAGAGCAGTGGGCTGCCAATGCTGCGGCGCCTGGGGAGCAGTTGGGGGTTTGGTGCCTTGATCAAGGGTCTCACCTCAGTCGTGGTATTGAGGGTGGAGAGAGTGAGGTTATTCACTCCCCCCACCAACAATCCCTGCCGGACCTGAGACTCGAACCCACGACCTTCAGGTTACAAGTCCAACTCTCTATCCATTAGGCCATGACATTACTGTAATGCTACTGAAAATGTAGTTAAGGTAGTAGTTTTGCTTTTAGTTAGTTTCTTCCACAACATTGATGGATAAACAATGATGTTTATAGCTCCTGGCAATGCGAATTGGAAAAAAAGACTGATGAAACCAGTCAGAGAAGCTGTTGGTGAAATAAAGAAAAGGAAAGAATGAGAAATGGAGGTATCTGATATGAATTAGAGCGTGGTGTTGGTACAGAGGAGCATTGTGGGTACCCAGCTGCACCTTGGCTGTGGTTCAGACACACAGAGAGGAGAAAACCCTCCCTCACAAACAGGGACTGTGTTTCTCCTCCTAGCCCTTCACAATCCCCATTTACCCCATTCAGTGACTACTGCACTCTCTTTCCTCATTCCTCTCACCCAAACCTACATCCTTCCTTAATATGTGCCCTATAGAAACATACAAACATTGTCAGTAATGACAAATGCTCTTGTGCTGCTAAAATGGTCCAGGCACCAGTATGCGTGTGTGTGGTAGAGATGGGTTTGGATTCTCTGTCTTTGTTTGCCCAACACCGATAATTGCCTGCTTAAGAAGTTAGTGCAGCTTTACGATCAACCACTTTTAATGAGCTTTCCTCTACCTCCAGGGAGACATGAAACATAGACTTATGAACCAACCATCTTTAATACTTTTCACTGGCAAAGCTAAAAGAGAACAAATTTTACGATAGGATTAATTACTACAGCATGCAGCATTTTTTATTTCAGTTTTTAGCAGTACACTGCATCGTTTTCTGTATTTATCAGCATTGAATGAAATATGTTTATCACCATTTCTGTAATATTTCAATATAATACATTTATATTCTCTTGCCTATTATTTTTCACTGAGCTTGTCTTTGTATGCAGCTCACAGAGGATATTGTTAATTCTCCCCTCATAAAAACTGTTGTCATTGTTTTAGGTGGCAAAAGACGTGTCCATCCGTCTGCACAATGAGCTGGACGCTGTGGAGAAGAAGAGATCTCGTCTGGAGCAGGAGAACGAGGAGCTGAGGGTGAAATTACAGGATCTGGAGGTGGCCAAGCAGGTCCTGCAAGCGGAGATGGAAAAGGCCAGAGAGGTGAGAGATAACTGATCATTCCAGAAGCTTTCAGGATGTTGAGTAGATAGCAAGTGGGCTTTTAAATGAGCTGTAGATATTTGAAGTATGACACTTCTCAAATTTGTGGGAAAATGCAATGAGCTGCTGTGTATTTTACCACAGAAAAGAAGTGTGATATGCATTATGAAACTGAAGAAAAGATTCTGCTAGGGTGGTCTGGGTGCTACCAGAGAATTGCTTTGTGGTTGATAAAGTTAATTTGTGTGGTTGTTAAAGCATTGCTATGTGCTGTGTGCGAGGTGGTTACTTATTGACCCCACCCCAAATTTCTACGATAATGTGGTGGTCCCTAAATATGATAGGTCAATGGGATTTTGGGGGATTTTCTAGCTTGTTCATTGGGCAAAAACTGTAAGTTTGGTGACAAATCACAGGATTTTTGAGGTATAATTCATTATAAAATAATGATGCTTGCCTTAGAATTCACCATTAATAATAGCCTAAGTAAGCCATTCTTTTGCTAAGTAATGTAGTTCATAAGCCTATCTGTATTGATTAATAAAGAATTTAAATCACAAGTTACATGTTGCCACAGAAGTTGGCCATTTGGAGCTGGAACTATCCATTTTTGGCCATTTTAGCTGCAATGAAGGAAATTAGTTCTGTAAGAAGTTGCTAATTGGGGAAAATACGATCATTAATTAGTTTCAGATTCTCCGAAAAGGCTTCATTAGGAGCTCCAGGGAAGGTTTCTGAAAGGAAAAGTATTTATATTGTACTTGATTTGGCTTGGGGCAGAACTCTTAATCTTGACACTTTCGTTTAACTTGAGGCGCAGCGCTTTGCTGTAGTCAAAGCTCTGTGTGTGTTACAGGAGGAGCTGAGAGCACTTCGCTCAGACCGATCTGTTGACTTTCTCTGTGTAAATGTCAGCTTGGGTGGGTGGGTTTGAGGGTGGACGGGGAGCACATGAATTTAGCATTAGATTTTCTCTACTGACAGTTTAACGAGGAGGAACATAAAGCATGCTCCTTGTGTTTGGTTAATTCTCTGTTTTGGCCTGCATTCTTTTGGTGATAAATGTTCCTTTGTGTTCTGAGTAATGGATCATTGGCAGGATGGTCTATATTGGCTCAGTGGTTGGTCTGTGCTCTATTAGCTATGTCTGCTGCATGATGGAAAGTGATGAATGCATGATTGTATGAAGCAATGGTCATTATTGGTCAGTTCACTGTTTTCTTTGAGAATCATTTTACGGGGTGTTGTATACCGCTGTGATAGTCAATGCCAGCGCTCTTATTCGCTCGGCTGCTCTGCTTTGGGTCGGCTCACAGGTTTGCTCTGTGTTCTTATTGGCTGAAAGCCCAGGGCAGGATGCGTGCCGCTCTCTGTTGTTGAGGACTGAATTCTTGGCATAGCAGGCACTTATGGTACACAGCAAGAGTTCATCCTCAACTGAACTTCCAGAAAAGAGCCAGTGGAGCCTTTCAGACAACAGATGACTGGAATGGAAAGAAACAATGGATCATTACATGCAAACGAAGATGATCTGATGATCTGACTCAACATGATATCTCACTCTGACATACATTCACTCTGTTAACAAAGTACAGGATCAAAGAGATGTATAAACATTTATTAGAACAAAAACTTGATTCTAATGGGTCAATCGTGGAATTCTGCAGTATAATATTTTTGTATAATGATGGCTAAACTGTATTTGTAATTGACTGATTTCATATCTTTTTATATATGGTGAAAAACTGTTAGTGGTTTAACATCGCACTATATAATATTTTACTGTAATATACTATCAAATTTGTGCTTTTAAGAATTATGGCGAAAAACGTAATTTATTTTATTTTATTTTTCATTTTGTTTAAATTGTTTTTTTCTTCTTTTTCTTTTTGTTATTTGTTTTTGTTTTATATTTTCTGTTGTAACACCACCTTTTATAGGAGACTTGATTAACTCTTAATTCTGTATTATTATGGTTATTATAGCTCAAGTAGAAGTAGTTTCTACTGGTGATTAGATAGCCCAAGATGTTTTTTACTGTACATTTAAAAGAATATTTGTTTTAAGTGGATGTAAAGTTACATCTGATGATGCATGTGCTAAATTATTAAAATAAACAAATGTCAATGGTGAATACCATAAGGAAGAATGGACAGAAAAGAAATCTCTCAACCATGATCACTAATCGCTTTATTTTTAAAGAGACTTCTCAGACTTTTAGTAGGTCAGTGAGAAAGGACAGAGTCTGCATGAGGACCATGCTGATGCCATCAGATCACCATCAAAGAACTCTCTTCCTGACGCAAAAATAAACACTCAAAATGAAAGCTTGCTGAAATAGGGATTTTTAACTTAGATAGCACCCCACCCAAAAATCCTTTTTTCCATCCTACAAATGCTTTTCGTTCTCCTTCTATGCTCTCCATCCCTCATTCTCAAACTCTCTCTCAATACTTCATTTAACACACAACGGGTATCGATCGGTACTGCAGCTGGCGTGAAGTCTCACGGGTGATTAGGTTCACATGTCTACTGCTGCTGGGAGTGTAAGAGGTGTGTGTTTGTGTGTGTTTATGGCTTCTGATGGTGGTCGCTATGTGGAGGGGCTGTTTTATAGGGCCTGTTTTACAGGTGTTTAATAGGCTTCGGTACAGTAAAAGGTTAGTATAAGAACGCAACTTTTTCTTTCTCCAAATACGCATTCATACCAATAGCTCATTTGTTAATTTATCATTTAGTGAGTGCCCAATGAGTCTCAAAAACAGCATGTGTTAGTGGCATTATCCATATAGAGCTTATTTGTTGACCCAGAGCCCTTCTAGACTCTGCTAGAGGAAACAGTGCTATGAGGCTGACTGAACTTTTATTTCTATTTTTCAGGAAGCTTCTATCTTTGTTTTGTTCTGAAGGGGAAACCCTGAGAAAGGAAGGAAGTGCAGGGTCTCTGAAGCAGGGTTCACTAACACAGCATCAGCTGCTTTGATGGAAACAAACACTAGATGAGGAACACTTATAGATGGAGTCATGCGGCAGGGCTATTTAAATTTTAAAACCGCCTTGTTGGGAAAAGCATGGGAAGATTTTAAGGAATTCTGAGCATTCCAGAATATTCAGAGTTTGCTGAAAACTCCCTAAAAGTGTGAGGGATGATGTGGGATTTAGCAGGTGGTCATGTAACTGTTTCAGAAGTAGAGGAATGAAATGCTGATTACGAGAACAGTCATAGGTCAGTAAGCACAGTGCTGTGAGCTTTTATAAGAAATAACTTCCAGATAGATGAGCCTTGTCATTTCAAGACAAATCGATTTACTTTTCTCTTACAGTGGTGGTACCATGGTACTGTGGTACAGAATGATCACTATATTCATGTACAATGGTGTTCACATGGTACTCTAAGGTACCTTGAAGATACTAATGGTACATAAGTGGTCCAATAACCCTAGTAGAATACTCTGTACCATGATACTTTGTAGTATGTGCTTGTGTGGTTATAGTGGTGCATTTCAAATTGCCCTTTTCTGTCCATTATAAAACTATTCAATGAATTGGATTCATGAACCCACAATGCACACAGTCATAATAAAGTGAGTGTTCTCAGACTGTATTTACAATATGCAGTTTTCATTGTATCCAATATTTACATTGCTATAAATAACATGAACAAGAGAGTCGGAGGCACAATAGCTGCTGGATTGTGAGGTCTTGAGTCTGGGAAGGTTTGGCAGCTGTGTTTCTCTGTATTGTAGAGTCTGACCTGTACAGCAGCATCAAAGCACATGGCATTCAAGGTTTTGTATTGGTTTGGAACATGATGGGAAAAATAGAGAATAAAAGCAAGTGAGAAACGCACACATATCACTCACACGTGTGACCTGGATATGGTTATTTTCTCAAAAACCAATAAGTTCCTTGTGAAAAAGAAGTACACTTTAGCATAATTTTATAAGAGTACAGAAATTATTTATTTTAAAATGATATACTCAAGAGTTAACTGACTGTTTTTTGGCACATAATTGCATGTTAATTGCTATACAATTAAAATACATTAGATTGCATTTATTATAAATGCAGAGTGCTGTTTTGACCGACTTTAAGTACATAATTTCATAATTACTTTTTCATAATCAAGTGTGCTGCCAAATGTACTGACAAACTTTTATAATAAACTAAAAATACTTTAAATGTCATGTCTCTATGAAACTTGTAATTATGCATTTTTAATGAAGTTGCAATTTAATAAAGTAAAAAGTAAACTTTATACTTATATTAATAAGTAAACGTTATATGTGATATCGAATAACACACTACCATTGAAATTCAGTACTTGTGCTTTAATATGTTAGTCAACTCATCAAAGCATACTTTAAAACATAATGATTTAAAATGTACTTTAAAGTAAAGTTTCAAATCTGCAAGTACAGTTTTTTTTAAATACACTTTTAAGATTTGATGTACACTAAAATTACACGCAATGAATACAATTTAGCACACTTCTTTTTCACAAGGGGTATCAGTCATGTCCTTCGAGTTTACTACTTGGAGTTAGGGGTTTGTCCAAATTACTATTGAATGAGTATGAGCACGAATGAATTGTAATTGCCTTAGCAAACACCAATGTTAATATTTTAGCTGTGCTATTCCTGCATTTCAGGAAGTGCAACCAACCCCTGGTTAAATCTGACACACATCCACATACAGATAACACGTTCTTTCCTCGGGGAGTAAGAGGTGATTTCATGCTCTAGTAAAGGTCTGCATGGAAAACCAAACATACTACACAAGACACGCAAGACTGAAGCATGCAAAACTCATGAACACACACATTCAGGCCTGGACTGCACTATATAGGTTAGACTACAGCCATATACACACTGATATTAATAAGAAATGTTTCTTGAGCAGGAAATCACTGGTGTAATGATGCTAAAAATTCAGCCTTATATATAAATGTAATAATAATTTAAAGATACAATAAATGACATTTTAAAATAGAAAACAACTATTTTAACTATTTGCATTACAAAATCTTACCGACCACAAATTGTTTTTGAACAGTATTGTAATTTCTAAACAAATAACCTAAAGCAAGTTTTACATGTGTTTTCTGGCTTGTCATACACACTTCTACAGCCTTTATGCAAACTAAAGGCAACACACACCTCTGATGTTGCTGTTTGCCATTTATCGTGTCTTCCTCTTTTTCCTTTTTGAGCCATTTGTAAGAGCTATTTCTGAATTTCAGATCACCAGACCTGTGTTGGTAAGGTAAAAAAGGGTCTAATTTTTAAAAGCGTCTGGGATGTCAGTGCTTACATGATCTGACATCAAAGTCACTGTAGTAGGATTTAGATTTGCACATTTAAATGAAAGCCATTATCTGTCTTAAACCCAGACTCTGTTGTTATACGAACACTTCCTAGCTCTGTATGACAGAGAGCTTGTAATCTCCAACTGCTTCCACTTGAGAATTATACGACTGAACAAATGGCACAGGCAAAACAAACAATAAGAGGATGTTGGGAGGGAGGGAGTTAGTGGCAAGCTCTTTTTTATGAAGCTCAGCACTATGCAGAACTGACAGACAAAGAAAGTGCAGAAAGGGAAATGTTTGATTGATGTCTGGACCCTTAAGTTTGATACACACACATGCAGAAAGACATAATGCAGCTAGAGGTTATTAGATTTGATAGTGACAATGCTGCAGCGCTTGTAGGTCATTTATAAAACCCATGCACACACACAAAACACACATGCATGCACCAACTGGCTGGTCTATTTCTGCTTTTAATGGCGGTGTAATTGTGTTGTCTCCTGGATACATCTCCACACAAACTGCATTAGATATTAAGATGCATTAAGATTGTGTCTGAGATCAGCTGTTTGAAAGAAGTTTAGCATGTCGGACAAGATTAGATCTGTCAGGTTTCCTGCTGTGACAATCTTTTTGTAGGCTAAAAATATTGTCCAGACAAGTACATACTAACCTGTTTACTCGTTTAATTAGTTTATTTTCATTTTATTTATTTTTATTATTATTTGATACTAGCAGTGTATTTTTGGAAAGTTCAATAAGATTTTAAGAAATACTTTTATTTAGCAAAGATGCATTAAATTGATCAAAGCAGTGACAGTAAAAACATTTATATTATTACAAAACGATTTCAAATAAATGCTGTTTTTTTACTTTATTCATTAAAGAATCCTGAAGGTTTCATTGTTTCTAAAAAAAATGTTAAGCAGCACAACTGTTTTTAACATTGATAATAATAGAAAATGTTTCAAGCAGTGAATGATTTGTGGTTATTATTTTGATGATTTCTATAGCATCATGTGACACTGAAGACTGGCGTAATGATGCTGAAAATTCAGCTTTCCATCACAAGAATAAATTACATTTTAAAATACAGTACAATTGAAAACAGTTATTTTAAATTGTAAATTGTTTTGATCAAATATATTTGGTGAAAATCGTGAAAAGAACTTACTGACCCCAAACCAAAACCTTAAACAGGAGCTATAAGATTTATAATCAGCTGAAAGTGTGTTTGTGGCACAGATATTTCTAACAACTGTGGGAGTGGCTTTTTTTCTCACAGAGAGCTTGTATTGATCTACAGTTCTATTTCAGTTCTGTCATGCAGTTCCCATCCACTTGTGTTCCCCAGGACTGAGGCTAAATGAATTTGATCTGCAATGCTATTGATTATGCTAAAACAATTCATATTATTGAATCAAGCCATCCAATACAATACATTCATTTTATTGTTTATAGTGTGTGAGATGTTAAAAAGTGAAAAAGAAGCATTTGTTCATACAGAAGACAAGTGTTCACTCCTATTTCCAGATGGTTATGTTCAGACACATGTTCAGGCCTTTACATCATTACACAACTACAACTCCTGCCCTCTGATCGAATTCACAGGTCTCTTAGGTGAAGCTAAGTGGTTAGATCTCAGATCCTCCGCTTTCATCCTAATCAGATCAGTAAGCTGTTGCTATGATTTTGAGTATGAGACAGATCTTATATAAGACATGTCTCCTCATATCCAGGCTCTTGGGAACTCCTTGTCCTGTGAACTTCATCTGGGTCAACCAGCAATCTTCCACTTTCATGACACACACACACACACACACACACACAAGAGTGTGACAGAAAAGCATGCTCATGCACTTTGCTGCATTGATTTATATAGAGCATGGATAAAAGTCTTTGCTTCACTGGCTTTGCACAAGGCTAACTATCAGTATTCATCTGCGTCTGTACACCTCACTGATCTGTTAAAGGGTTATTCATTATGGCTTGTTGGAATCTGCAGACTCTTATTATTTTAGCACGTTCAAAAATTGGAATCCTTTTGTTTAAATATAGATTTATGAGTCATTTTTAAATGTGATGGGTTCATTACAGACATAGCTCCTAAATTGCTTTTGGAGAAGCGCTGTGCATGTGAAGTGTGATGGTAGTTAGGATCTTCTGTTTTAGAAGCGTCAGGGTTTCTATGAGAGAGGACTAAAATGCATAATAGTCTTGACAGTTTATTAACAGAACAACTGACAGGACAAGAGATGGGGAGGAGGGGAGTGAACACACTCCAGACAATGGGCAGGTAATGAATGGTGACAGGCGGCCTAGGTGAGCGGAGTCCAGTCCAGGATGGTAGTCCTGTGACTACCATCCTGGACTAGGTCAGTGAAGCTGGAGGTTAGCAGCTGTGGCCTGACACTCCACACTAGTGATGTCATAGACTCAGCACAGGCCTAGCAGCGTGGCAGACCCAGCAAGGGGACCGGTAGCCCAGCCTGCAGAACAGGATGGAAAAGGACAGGGAGAGACAAGACTAGACTGGGGACTGATGTGAGACTAAAACAAATAACAACAAACAGCTAGGTAGGGAATAAGCGGTATCACAGGACTGGTAAGACAGCGCAAGCACACACTGACGTAGCACAACGAACTGGCAAAACAAGAGGGAAAAGGAGAACAATATAAAAGGACAGGAGAACATGAGGAACAGGTGACAACACTCAGACAAACAAGGACTCAACAAGGGGGCGTCGTAATTGGAAACAAGGAGGCAGGACAAGAGGAGCACATGGCAGATAATAACAAAGACAGAGCCACGTGCTCAGACACAAAACAGACATGGAAACACTGAACAGAGACAAGACTGACAGAACAGAGATTGATTACTTAATCACATCAGAATTACACTTTCAGCGATTCTCTTCAGTAAAATGGGTTTATTACTGCAATCCAGTGACCTGCTCACCTTATCAATGTAATCTGTCTAGATCAATAACCTAAGGTGATATGGCCAGCAGAAACTAC
The DNA here is from genome assembly GCF_936440315.1 of Barbus barbus. Lineage (NCBI taxonomy): Eukaryota > Metazoa > Chordata > Actinopteri > Cypriniformes > Cyprinidae > Barbus > Barbus barbus. The sequence continues at coordinate 9,102,242 of NC_136719.1, forward strand.
AGCTCTATTATTATTATTATTATTAGAACAGAGTATTACTGTAGTCCTCACTACATACTGCACAGTATATACCAGATTCAGAAAGAAAAAAAGCTGAAAGTGACCCTGGAATTTAAAATGTTGGAGCAAAATTGGTTTAAATTATATTAATAACATTTTTTTTTTACATTTTAACCTAGCCTTGGTGTATATACAAAAATCACATAAAATATTTGTTGAATCAGATTTATGCAGATTGAGAATTTGTATGAATGTTATTTAATCCATACCTTAAAATTAATATAACTATTATAGCAATACAATCAGTTTCAACGCAGATTTACACAACAAACTAAAAACACTTAGAACAATTACATATCACTGAGTCATCTTCTATTTGCTGAATAACTGTTTTAAAATGATCCAAAGACAGCAAAGTTTGCCATTTCAATTTCGATTGAAGAAGATTCCAGTCAGACGGAGCTGCATACATAAAAGCCTTCTTACCTAATTCAGATCGAACAAAAGGAACAGAGAGAGTATAACAATTTTGCAAACAAAGGAAATATTTCAACAATTTTCTGTTGTACAACACAGCAAAGACATGAAGGCAACATCCCTGGCTTTATAAATAATTACATTCCAATGCATTTTTCTCCTAATAGACAAAGAAGGCCAACCTAATCTGCTATACAGGGTACAATGATGAGTTGAGGGTTTACAATCTGATATAAATCTTAGAGCACCATGATAAACAGCATCTAAAGTAGAAAGAAGATATGAAGGTACAAACTGATATACTACATCACCGTAATCAAGTACAGGTAAAAAAGTAGCAGAAACTAATTTCTTTCTTGCATTAAATGAAAAACAAAACTTGTTCCTAAAATAAAACCCAAGCTTAATTTTCAGGGGTTTTTTTTCAGTTGAGTAATATGAGAGCCCAAAGATAGGACATCGTCAACAATGATGCCAAGATATTTGTACTGTTTTACTAATTCAATCACGGTACCTTATAAGGTCTGAAGAGAGATTAAATTATTTTCAAGTTTTTTTGAACCTGAAAATAACATATACTTGGTTTTATCAGCATTCAGAACAAGTTTTAAATTAAGGCGTGATTGAATGACATCGAAGGTTGACTGAATCTTATACAGGGCTTGCTCCCAGAAGAAGCACAATACATGACTGTGTCATCTGCATAAAAATGAAAGTTGGCATCCTGAATGTCATAATCAAGACTGTTTATATAGATGGTAAATAAAAGGGGCCCCAGCACATATCCTTGATGAACGCCTTTGGCAATCTCCAATGAATCAGATTCATCAGTTCATCCTCTTCTCAGTTTGTACACATTGAGTTCTTCCACTTAAATAATTTTTAAACCAAGGAATAACATGACTTGATAAACCAATGCTCTTCAATCTATACAGCAATATTTCATGATCCACTGTGTTGAAAGCCTTTGATAAATCAATAAAAAGGGAAGCACAAAAATCACCCTTATCAATCGATCCCACAATATCATTTAGAATAGCTGTTGTAGTACTATGTTTTTTGCGAAACCCAGATTAATTAATAGACAACACTGTTTATATTCAAATAACATGTCAACTGTTCATTGATAAGGCTTTCTAAGATCTTTGTGTTTTTACTACCTGTTAACAACTTTATATTCTGCCAAAATTTCTTGGGATTATTTGAATTAATAGTAGCATTTGCAATAAAATAATCAGCCTTAGCTTTTCTGATAGCGACTGTGCATTTATTTCGAAGCTGCCTAAAACAGAACCAGTCAGAGCTTAAGTCAGATTGTCTTGCTTTTGCCCAAGCAACATCCTGCTCACGAATAAGAACATATAGGGCTTCAGAAAGCCATGGATTATCCCTACCTTTAACACAGAATTTTTCAAAAGGTGCATGCCTATTGATGACCGATATAAAACCATCATAGAAATATTTCCAGACAGACTCAACATCGGGGATAAGAAAGATTCTATCCCAATCGTAATGTGCTACGTCAAAAAGAAAACCTTGTTCATTAAAATGTCGCATACATGGTCTAGTGATAATACGTGGTTTATGCTTGGGTAATTTGGTATCTCTAACTATGGCAACGACGCAGTGATCACTAACATCATAGTTACAAGCATATACAGAAGCCGAAGAGTATTTATGGGGAGCATTACCAAAAATAAGATCAATTAGTGTGGTTTTTTTATTATCCTTCAAGTTGGGTCTAGTAGGTGTCTTAACTAACTGAAAAGAGTGTCACAAATTGCTTTAAAACCATCAGATGCTGACTGCAGCCATTTCACATTAAAATCATGTAGCTCCTTATAATTCAGGGAAGTTACTGAATGCATCAGAGAAGAAATGGCATCATTACTAGCTGATGGAGGTCTGTAGCAGCCAACTACAGTAAGATGTAAGGTCTTAGAGACAATAAGGTTTAAAGCTAATAATTAATATTTTTTAACTACCGACTCAGAAAGTAACACAGTAACTTCAAAGCTATCCTTAACATAAACTGCTACCCCCCCCCCTCCCCTTTTTGGTCGATCAGCCCTGTAAACACTATAACCATCAATGCCTATGGCTTTATCTGTTTTGTTAAGCCATGTTTCAGATATTACTATAACGTCAGAACTGGTATTTTTGCCCAGATACGCACAAGTCCAACTTAGGAAGCAGACTTCTCACATTCATATGAATAAAACCCAGACCTGATCTGGATTTAAAATCGGCAGGAACTTTAAAAATCGAGGCAATATCATTATAAGGACCAGGATCTGGTAAAACATTTCCTGATATCAGTAACATAAGAATTATAAAACTCCGTCGCCTTACTGTATCACTTACATTTCTAGCAGATGAGTTTAAACAAGTGGAATGGTTAATGCCTTGTTCATTTTTTGTTTGAGCAGACATTATAGAGTCCTCATACACAAAATTTGAAAGCGATAACTTCAATCGGCAGTCCCAGAGAACGTAAACATTTGTGTATACACTGATACCTGTCCAATTTGTCAATTTTAAAGTTACAGGTATATCGTGATGTGATGAGGAGACTGAGTTATACCTGTAGCTGATGTTTCCCTGGTTGAGTATCAAAAGAAATAAAAGCACCAGAGCAATGCAATTTGAAGTTACGTACAGCATTGTCCATCTAAAGTCCAACTGGGCTGACGGCCACAAGAATAAAATTAAAATCCTTCCTTGCTGATGTGTAGTCTAAGATACTCCAACTCGTCCTCTTCCCACGAAACACTGCCCAACGTCACGATGCAAAAGAGGGATCCATGCCAACGCCAAACCACGTCCTACGCCGAAAAGAGAAAGCCAACAGAAAAGGGATCACCATCAAAATAACAATGGTAGCCAATTTCTCAAAACGCTAATGGACAAAGCCACTTGCGTTACAGTGTGAAATAAGCACTTTCCTTCGAAAGAGGAGGCTTAATACTTTTGACTCAATGTCCAGCGTCTTCGTTAGTAGCAATGTAAAAGCCAGACGCGATCAGCAAACAGTCACAGGAAAGATCCACTCACAGAAATATGATCCCTCGCCTCACTTAACATAAAACAGCGAATCGCCGAAGATAAAAGACAAACTAACAAGAAAACTAAGACAAGCTTACACACATATGGACATGCTGCCATCTTGGATCTCAGATAAATGAGGCTTGACTTCTTCTTCTGGTGTTAATGGCGGTTGGCAGACCAACTAAAATGGTGCATTCCCGCCACATGAGGCTTGACTGAGCTAATGACATCATTATCACATGGCACAGCTGATTGGATTTCTCCTGTCTCGGTAACCAATTATATATTATATACATACATATATATATATTATATACATCAATTATATACATACATATATTCACAAGCAGAGAAACTGGGGGTAATATTGCTTGGGCACAGTATACTTATATATTTAATGTGTGCCTTGAGTTACAGTACAGCTAAACTCTTTAAACCAGCATGCATACTGATTCATCATGCTATCATACTGAATTCATACTTCAGTTTGTTCATCTGAAGCAATTCAGTGGTATTTGGAAACAAATCCATTTCATACTGATTGAGGTGCAATGTGTTTATTTATGTACTCTAGACAATTATTTTCATTAATAGAGAAAGGCTGTTGATTAAGGAGTCATTAAATGCCTCACAATCTAATTACACAGCTCTTGGATAAATAATCTGGTTTATATGTCTGTTGTCTATTGATGATTGTTTCTCTCTAATGACCTTCTAAATGCTTAACCATTTCAATAATGTAGTAATGATTTTTCAATAGCTTGCTGCAACATTATCTAAAACATTTCCTGCGGAGCTTTAACGGCAATAGCAAATCAACTGAATGTGAATTCACTATATTTATCCCCGTTGTCTTCACCAAGCGTGTAGCCATCTTAATGCACATGTAACACTCAATGACTTCTCTGCATCAGGGATCTAATTTTCTGCTTGAGATAAGTTAGTGAACCATAGAAAAAAGTAAATATCTAAGGTGCCACTTCAAGGGGCTGTTAGCATTGTTAGTTTGCCATAACTACACCATCTGACACCATACAGCATCCTTCTCAATTGATGACCCTATCTGTATATTTTGACTAAGCAATTTTGGAAAGCATATAAATCAATAATACTTTTATATTATAGTAGAAGTTTTACCATTTCACCATTCTGCCTTTAAAAAAATGAAACAGACTTTGACTAGTGTTTTGAACTGGGGTGTGTTGTTGTGGTGCAATCAACCCTTTCATGATGCATTTATGGCTCAAATCAGCCTGGCTGCAGAATTGAGTGTGATTTCAAATTGCCTGCTTCTAGGGAGATCCTGCTCCAGCCAAACAATTGCCATTGAGATGAATGGGAATGCTTATGGATGGCTTTCTTCGTGACCTCTCTCCCATATCCTATGATATAGTGCTGTTGTGTGTTACTTGTCCATCATATTTTCTCCAGCTCAATAATTCTTTCTCTTACTCGCCCACTCTCTCAGATTTTTCATATAGCCTCTTGGGATTTGAGAGGTTCTCCTGATATATTTTGCCGCAAATTGAAAAAAAGAAAAAAAAGAAATTGAGTCTGAGATGTGTTCTAGTTCAGGACTAGTACAGACTGTCTGCTAATGCAAAAGTGAAGAATATAACATTCAGATCTGTGGGGTCTACTAACCCACAAATCTGGCTCATATATTTTCATCCTTTGCTATGCTGTAAACTGAGGAATCTTGACCTATTTCAGTCTTTTCCACAGATTCCAAAAACATCCTCCAAATTCAGTCTCCCACTCTGAATGCCAAATGTCGTTCTTAATACAAATGAGAGAACAAAGTGAGCAATGAGAGGAATGTTTGGAGAGTTTTCATCTGCCAAGAGTGCATACGGTTCGCAACCTGACACGCTAATGAGCGTCAAGTGCTTGCTATTCGCATGGGCTCCCTGATTGAATTCCTCTGAAATTGGAGGGCGAGATGCAAAGACAAAGAGCAGTTTATGGCTGTGGGGAGCTGGATGTTTTGCTCCTGTTACCGACGTACTGTCTTTCACGCAGAAAACAAGGACAGATACTCTATCCAAAGCTTTGGTGGGATCTAGGACAGGTCATAGATGAAGGGGCCAATTCCTTCAGGCTGATTCTAAACCGGTTTATAGTCAGTTTTCATCAATGTAAATGTTGTAAAACGTAAAGACTGTCATATCTACAGAATCTTTGTTTCAATTTTCTCTCAGGTTACAGATAAAGAGATGATCTGACAGTGTTTTTTTATTTTTTGGGGATATTTCCCCAATGTAAGACAAACTGTGATTGCTGTGTCAGTGGTGTTAATGAGAAACAGGCTGCTATAGTTAGATTTGATTGGCCCACACCTGGGAGCAATTACTTGATGCTCAGTACAGGTGTGATTCACCAACAATTTATTCTGTTTCTCAGATATTAATCTTTTGAACTTCATCAAATTGCACAAAATGCACTGTTTTAAGTGATGGCAGACTGTCAGTATGTGTTCACAGGTCTACATCCTGTTATATTCGTGAGATGGTTGCTCAGGTCTGCAGTGTTTTAATTAATGCTTTAATTTTTCCATTTAAATGTAGAAATCGTTGATATTCTAATGTATGGACACAGCTGTACTGGAGTGCACTCAAGGAAGGAGGTAAAATTAAGGGATTAAAGAAAGAAAGAGGGAGGTGTCCTCTGCTGTGGTGGTGCCAAGGCTTTTTTTGTTAAGTGTGCACACAACAGAAGCTTAGCGATTAAACTCACAAGCCAAAGAGAAAGAAAGAAAGAGGCAGAACGGACATTTTTGTCACATTAAAAATGTGCTCATGTCCCATTAACTAATGTGCGAACACACAATTATTGGCACCCCTAGAAATTCTTATGAGTAAAATATCTCTGAAGTATATTCCCATTCATATTCACAATTTGAGCACTCCAGGGTGATTATGAATATGAAATTATCCAGCCATGGTTTCCTGTTTCACAGTAATATAAATAGGAGGGTAAACAAAGCCCAAATTTCCCAAAAAGATAATTGAGCTTCACAAATTAGTGAAGTGGCATTAAGAAAATTTCCATTTCCACCATCAGGGCAATAATTAAGAATTTCAAATCAACAGAAAATGTTACGAAACTGCCTGGAAGAGGACATGTGTCTATATCGTCTAATGCATGGTGAGGAGGAGAGTTTGAGTGGCTAAAGACTCTCCAAGGACCACAGCTGGAGAATTGCAGAAAATAGTTGAGTCTCGGGGTCAGAAAACCTAAAAAAAAAAAAAATCGTCAAAAAGCACCTACGTCACATGTTGTTTGGGAGGGTTTCAAGAAAAATTATCCTAGCTCATCCAAAAACAAACTCCAGCATATTCAGTTATCAGACACGACTGGAACTTCAAATGGGACTGGCTTCTATGGTCAGATGAAAATAAAAAATGAGCTTTTTAGCAGCAAACACTCAAGATGGGTTTGGTGAACACAGGGATAAAAAGTACCCCATGTGTACAATGAAATATACTGCTGTATTTATGATGTTGTGGGCCTATATTTCTGCTGGAGGTCCTGGACATCTTGTTTAGACACATGGCATCATGGATTCTATCAAATACCAACAGATAAAAAAAAAATCATCAACAAGTGACTGACTCTGTTAGAAATCTTATAATGGGCCATGTTTGGATCTTCCAACCGTACAATAATCCAAACACAAACCTCAAAAACAACACAAAAATGGGTCACTGGGCACAAAACCAAGCTTCTGCTATGGCCATTCCAGTCCTCTGACCTGAACCCTGTAGAAAATGAGTGAGGTGAACTGAAGAGAAGAAGCACCAACATGGAGCTGGGAATCTAAAGGGTCTGGAGAGATTCTGGATGAAGGAATGGTCTCTGATCTCTTGTCAGGTGTTCTCTAACCTCATCAGGCATTATAGGAGAAAATTTAGAGCCGATAAACTGGCAAATGGCGGTTTCAAAAAGTATTGAATAAAAGGGTGCCATTAATTGTGGCCAATGTGTATTACACTGTAAAAGATTTCAGACCTCCCAACTCAAAAATTTCTAGTGACTGATTACATCTAAATTTTTCCATTGGCTCAACATATTATTTCTCATTGAGCCAATGTTAACAGACTGTTGCCACAATTGATAAAATTCAGTTAGCAGAAATTAATTTGGGCCAATAGAAAAATTTAGATGTAATTAGTCACTAGAAAATCGGGAGGTCTGAAATTTTTTACAGTGTAGAGAAAAACATTTATTTCATAATGATATTTCCCCCCCCATTTGAAATTCTTATTATCCAATGAAAGTTTAGATTTTTGTGAATTTTTTAAATAAAATATCAAAAGGATTAACAATGTAGATTCATTTTCACAGCTGCCTTTGATCATATTACCAAGGGTGCCGATATTTTTGACCATGACTGTATATATATATATATATATATATATATATATATTGTATACATATAGCCTACATATCTATTTTATATTTAACAATGTAATGCATATTTTTATTAAAGCCATGTATGAATCTCATCAAGTTAGTGATTATAAGCATTTCATATTTATTCCAAAATAATAACTCAAGGCACTAACAATATATTTTATTCGTGAACTTATGTTCAGCTATTCTTTTTAATAATTAACTTTTAACTATTTTTTTTATTTTTTGGATCATCGGTCATCAAAGCTTGGTAAATATTGGTCACAGACATGGAGATTTACTTCAAATTTAACCAAGCTGATTAGTCAATAAAAACTCCCACAGATCATGTTTTCAGCCCACTTCAAATCTTATTTTCACGTAACAATGTGGTTATATCTAAGAGTGTGAGTTGTTTACTTACTTTTTTAAAAATTAGTCTTCCCATTACATAACACCATTATTTTGTTCATTCCGACTGATTCACGAACGTGGAACACGCACAAACACAAGAGGCGGGATTTATTGCATGAACCAATCACAGCCAAACATAACCAATCATATCGAATCATATTGCAATGGAGGCATTGCCTCATCTCATGTGACTTTCCCCCAATCATTCTCAATTACTCCCCAAAAACTTGGCACGCTAAGGGGTCTCTGTTATAAGTCAATGGGATGAAGGGAGGCGTCTGTCTGTGTCTTTCTGTCTGTCTGTCAGTCAGTCAGTCAAATTAATCCATTGAACTTTCTATTCATGTGCACCAAATCCACATATTAGAATGACTTCTGAAGGATCATGTGATATTATTTCCATCCATCCATCACTTCTCTGTTCTGTTTCCCACACGCACACATATCTGCATTTCTCTCATGGGCCTCAGGGCGTCATGTGTAATTATAAAAGTGTTTCCCAGCTCTAATTAACACTCAGCCTGATAAGCATGTAAAATAACCGTCTCGCTCACGGGTGGACCGAAGCATATGTCACTCTTCAAGTGTGAGAAAGCTGGAGGCAAATGCTGCTATATGCCAAAACTTTATCCTGAATAAGTACTGTGGACAGCTTTTGGATATAAAGAAGATTGGAAATGTACTTGGGGAGAGACATTTTCACTGTGTAAGGCATAGTGTTTATCACTACCATCCTGCTGTTGTGAACTAATAAACATTCTGTTGCCATGGATCAAAGCGACAGAATATCTCATTTCCCAATCATTTACGGAGAGACGGAATTTGTGGGAAACACGCAGCACCTGCAGGCTCTCAGTTGCTCTATGAAAAATGCTATGATAATGATCTGGCTTTTTAGCACCCTTGTGTTTTAGCGCAATTGGTAAAAGAAAAAGCTGGGGATGCAAGGTCATTTTCTGCAGTTGTATTGCCTGTTTGTGCAGGAGGAGATGGGCCTCCTCATGTCAAATGGATTTGAAAGGTTGTGATTTCCTGTTTTCCCTCTCCCAACTTTCTCCCCCCATTTATTCATCAATTTGTTCCATTGAACTCTACAGGGGAACTGCTCACAAAAGCCGTTGTCATGGGAACCCATTATAGTCTGGAACAGTCGGCGACTCGTGTCTATGCGGTCTGGGAATTGAGAAAAAACATACAATGTGAAAATGGATTTCTCTTTAGCCTATCTCTGTGGTTATGTCCAGCTTTTGGAGTGGTGCGCAGTGTGCACTCCATGCACTGTTTTAATTAGTATGTGAAGCAGAAAGCATTTGCAATGCTAAACATTTCACACAGTAGTATAAAACTTTGCATGACTTTTTGTTTGTGGCATTCATCTGAAAATTAAAATTATTTTGCACTTTTAATCCAATTTTGTGTAAAAATGTTTGAATTTGACCCTCCAATAATCCGAGTCAAGACAAAGGGAAAAATTGTGGTTGATATTACTTCCATTTTTGGGATCTGGTAGTCTAAGTAAACTGAGCAATTGACCCCAATCATAAAGCCAAATCTGCTATTTTGTCTGACAAACAAACCAGACAGGAGAGTAAATTAACATCGGTGGACTTGAACTTGAAAAATGGTGTTTATTGGCATCTTTCCACATTTGAAACAAGATAGCTATGGTGGCCGAGAGAGCTCAACGTGCTGCAAATAGAAAAAAACACCTACAAATTAAGAAAACAACTTCCTCAATTTGACAACGCACACGCTGCAAATGCTCACAACACAACCAAACAAAGAAACGCACTGAAAATAAAATTTATTTGGTTGTATTGTGAGCATTTCCAGTGTGTTTCTTTATTTGTTTGTGTTGTGAGCATTTGCACCACCTGCTGTCAAACTGATGAAGATGTTTTCTTGATTTGCTGGTGCTTTTTCTATTTGCATGTGTTTTCTGAAGTTGCAGCGCGTTGAGCTCTCTCGGCCTTCCGATGTTCATTCATGTTTATTTCATGCTATAACTAGTAAAGAGGAAGAGATGATCAGTTCACATGCCGTTTGAACTGAGGTGCTATAGCAATCTGTCGCAACACATTAAAGATCCACAAAATGGTATTTATTGCTTCAATTTCTTAAAAAAAAACTAAATTTGAAAGCTGAGTCATTGTTTTATACCAAAAGTATCCAGCTTTGTCTTGTTTGTCGGCACATTGTTAGTGTCCTCTTTACAAAATTGACTGTGAACTAAGCCACTCTGAGATACTGAAAACACCAGATCATGAGCGGCTCACATGTAAATGAACACAGTGCTGTGAAAACATTCTTCACTCTAAAACATGTAGCGCATGTATTTATTTTTTTCTGAAAAGCCATGATTTGAAAACCCATGTTGTGATTTCGATGTTATTTTTTTATTCATGCAGTCCTATTAACATCACATAAACACAGCGCTCTCCTGGTCAGCGCTTTGTCATGGATTTATTTTCAATTCTCAAAATAGATAATCCTTCCACATCTTTACCAATGTGTCTCTCCTCCCAGCATTCTCGTTTTGTCACCTTCTATTTTTATGAAAGGAAATTAAGTGTGATTCTCTCTGGAGTCATTTGGGATGTAGAGGATTATAGGAACCTCTGGAGATGACAGAGACAGCAGACAAATAACTAATACTTCCATTCAGTGATGCCTTTTGACGTGTTCATGTTAAAGTGCAGTAATTGTTCTGTCACACAAAAGACCTATTTAAATGTCCCTCCACATGAAGACTCAAGCTCTTCATAGCAGTGTACACACATGCTCCCTATACATACATACATACATATATATATGTGTGTGTGTGTGTAGATAGATTGACTGAGAGATAGATAGATAGATAGATAGATAGATAGATAGATAGATAGATAGATAGATAGATAGATAGATAGATAGATAGATAGATAGATAGATAGATAGATAGATAGATAGATAGATAGAAGTAAAATCCTAATGATGCCCCTGTCTAAAGAAAGAGAATCCTCTCTCAGAAACATTCAGCTCTCTATCCAGCCTCGTGTTTCAACAGTCTCTCTTACGCAACATTCATTCGATTTTGAAGGAAAACGTGTGTGAAGTAGATCGTGACTTAGAGAACCTCTCAGTTTCACACACTCCACTAACTCAAGTCTTCATAATTCAGTCAACTGAGCAGGTCAAATTAGAGAGACATAAATGAGTTCTCCGTTGTTCCTTCAGGATGGATGTTTTTTTTTAATACAGTGACACTCTTTCTTCATCCCTGACTGTAACATGACTTCATCTTATTCCTTACAGCATGTGTTGGAGAATGAGTGTGTTTCATAAGAATAAATCAAGCAGGCACAAGATCAGGGCACGGCTGAATAGACGTGTGTGTGTGTGTGCTTGTTCTCAGATTTCTGTACCTGCATTAGGTTTCATGGTGTTGAAATTCAGGTAGCTGATAAGCAATTCAGTGATCAGATGACTGACTACTTGGATTGAAAGTTTCAATGTGTTTATTACAAAATTATGCAATGATGAACACGAGTAAACATTTACCATCATGCTTCTGATTAAAGTCGGCATGAAATGTAAATTCACTCTTTTCTAAAAACATGTTATAGATCTTATTAACAATTCATGTTTTCATTTTTTTTACTTGGGATGTATAATCAAAATGTCATAACTGGACCTTCCAGTGAAAACAACATTTAATACTAATGTCGCTTCTGCAAGCCCACGTTCATCTGCCTCTTTTAAATGCAACATCCAATCAACAACCATGCACAGAACCGACAGATTTATTTTTTTAAATAATCTGTTATACAATCCAAATGAAAAGATCTCTTACTATTTTCATCTTGACTTGTTACAACATTTAGACTAGAAGTGATCAGGTTTTGAAGAGGTTATTGTTTTGTTGTTATTCCCATCATGTGAAAAAAAAAAAAAAATCTGGAAGGTAGTCAGTAACCTGTCTAAAATTAATGTTTTGCCACACCTGCCAGTGCCAGTGAGCTGAGAAAATTCACAGACCAGTAATATTTCTTACCGGCATGAAACTGTGTTTTACATTGTTATTTTGATTTTTTCTTTTTTAAATATATATATTTTGGTTTCTAAACAGTGGGATTATTTATCTGTTCAATGGTGAAAGTGTTCTCACAAGTGTCAGTCAGTTTCTATAGAAAAACTGCTCATATTATGATTTTGTTCCCCATATTTTCATGTTGGTTGCTTAATGTGTGGAATATTCCCCATTCATGTTGCCACATGACTTCTGGAGGAAAAATAAATAAACTATTTGCACACCTTAGATAAACTTCGATGGTAAATCTTCCACTGTTAGAAGAAACATGAGTCATGATGTTTTCTTTATACACAGCTTGGATTGTCTTTGATTTGAAATGTCAGTGAGGGTCAGACTATTGTTCTTAATATCCAATTTAAACCGTGTATTATGTAACAGTTCCTTATAAAGTTATTGGCCAGCTGGCAAACAAATTTTCTTGCAAATGCCTATTTTTACTCTATGTACGTTTATATATATGAAATTGTGAAACTTTGAGTGTCAAAGAGAAAAAAACTCAGTTTGGGAAACACACGTCTTTTGCATTAGAATGGCATAATTGCATCAGTCTTGCGAGTGGATGGAATTTTATTATAACTTTGTGGCGCGCCAGAGTAGGAAACACTCAGTCACCAGAGTGACTGTGAGTGAGTGTGTTTGTGCTGGAGGACTTGTATACAGAAGAAAACCCCATCACACAGCATGCATATACACACTGTACAGCTTTTACATGTGCAGGCCTTGTGGACAAGGCCAGTGGGCATTAGTGGTGGGATAAATGACGTTGATATAATCTCATTATGTTCAGACTTCTTTTCCATAGACTCAGCAAACCACATTCAATTAAAACAAACAGTGGCACAAAAATGGTCGATACACTGCTAAGTCGATGCTTTCATTTTCTTTCAGCACAAATCTATTGATTTTAATGAAGTTTAGTACCATTGAAAGCAGCATTGCCATTAACCTGTGCCATTCTGTCAGCCCACATATGACAGAAAGTGAAAATTGGATTTGACCCAGCAGTCTGTCTGTATTCACCCATTCCTGTTTTTTTATTAATTTAATGAAGACAAACATAGGTGCAAATTAATTACACGATTTAGGGAAAAATCACACTAGACGTGATCATGTTTAATTTTTGCAATAAGGTCCGAGAGGCTGTGGTATATTGTGAATATTGTGTACTTTCTCACAGCTGAAACCTTGTATTAACTTATCAGCATCTAGGACTCTCAACTATTCATTTTAGAATGTATCTGATAGCTCTCTGTCCTCCTCCTAGCTCCATTTCCTGCAGCAGAGAAGTTTTTTTTATTTCATGGAAACAATGAAATACCTCACGCTGTGATGTGTATCAGTTTAATTCCATGCTGGTTTGCTGCCAAATTATGATTTATGAGTGAAAATATCACAAAGAGAGAGATAGATGTGATGTTGTGATATCAGAGTGGCTATGCAGTGGCTGGGGAGGGGAGGCTAATAAGAGTTACTCATTCATGTTTTTAGACATTTTAAATTAATTTATCATCTTTTCCCTCTAGAACTCTTTGAAGAAGAGAGTTGCCAGACCAAACAACAAATCTGATAAAAAAGCATCGCCTCAGGTAATACACTCTAATACTACAATACATCTGATGAGTTAGTTTGCTTCTATTGTGATATTATTACGATTTGAAAGACGACTGGTAAAGTACAGCAATGATATCATATACTGATTCAAAACTTTCATTGTCTTTGTAATCCTAAAGGAGATCCTATATAGTGATCGACCGATGTAGATTTTTTTTATAACCGATACCAATTATTTGCATTTGTATGTGCCTGATAACCGATATGCCGAACCGATATTTATTTACTGTTATAAAGTAAATAAATGACTGAGTTAAGTAAGAACATACTTCATTTTGGTTTTTCCTCTTTTCAGTCATCTTTTTTTTTTTTTAAGTGTTGAAAATCAGCAGTCTTTCATGTTAAATTTAATCTTCATATTACAACAATAAAAAACATTTTATATATAAAAAGCATCAGCAGCAACAACACTAATATTAACAATAAGCAAAATAAATGTAGAATGTCTAATGTTCCCTGTCAATACTTCACTCGCACTGCGTCGCTATGGGGAAAACTCCTTTTTCTCCGAGGACTGAAGACTTTTTCAATCACGCAGTGTGACTGCACGACCATTGGTGCGTGCAGTAAATAAAAACGAACCAGTGGCTCGTCAGCGGCACTGCACAAGCCTATGGCGGCAAAGCCCGCCAGAGCCCGCCAAAAGGGGCGTGGTCATCTGGCTATATAAGCGGGCGCTTCGCCATAGGAAAACAGATCAATTCTTCTTCGGCGACGACGATCATCCCTTCGCTGACACTCGAGACTGAAAGATGCTCGCCGTAGATACGCCTCGCTGCGGATAGAAGCTGCCTTTTCCTGTGCGCCCTCTCGCTGCTCTGCCTGCTCTTCGAGCTGCTCCAGCGACCTGTGCAGATGCCAGCCTCGTCCCCTGCGGCCATCCGGTGAGTCTAAAATCAAATTTTTCTGAAAGAGCAAATTTCAAGTGACGTTGTTGCAAATGTCGCACTGCGAGTGTGGCTCGCGCAGGGAATTCTGCACGATGTAGAAGGACGTTCACTGAGACAGAATGCTCACTTGAGTATGAGTCTCGCTCTTCTCCACTTGCTGGCCTTCTAGTAAGTCAGCTCCGCTCTTCCGTTTCTCCTCTCTCAGCAAGCTCAGAGAATGAAACGATAGAGCCACAGGGCTAAGTAACCGGTTTTAAGTGATCCCACGCCGGCTCAAGAGCCTGCATGCTCACTCTTACGCTCTGATCCGCCGGTGTTTTTACACGTGAGAATCACCGCCCCTCGTTACATGAGCGGCTATATCCTCTTGGGCGGACCGGAGTAGAAAGCTATCTTTGACAGCTTTGCGTGTGAGTCGCTGAAGCTGCTCCCTCACAAACAGACTGCTTTCGTCGAAAGCCGCCCTTGATTCGCTCGTTATAAGGCGCCCACCGCCTTCCCCGCTTTCATGTTCCTCTTCTCCCAGACACCTCGGAGGAAGGAACACTTAACTCGCGGAGCGGAGCGATCAGGCTTGAGTGATTGCACGCCGGTTTATCTCGTGTGCTCACTTTAATCTGCTAGAGTGTGTTAACACGCGAGGATCAGCGCTCCTCATCGCACTGAGTGGCACAATCCTTTTATACAGATCTTACAATACTGCGCTGGTTGGCCCCGCCTTCTCCGCTCTCACTCTCTGGAAACTGAGAGATCGCGGGGCTGAGCGGGCAGGCTCGAGTGATTTTTGCGCGCTGGCATAGCCCCGCGTGTTTCACTCTGCACACAGCGCTTTGATCTGCCGGTGTGTTTGCACTAAGGATTAGCGCCTCTCGCAGCTCTTTGATCTGCTAGCGCTATTTTCACTATTAAGCTTTCCTTGCTGCGCTCGCGGTTATCCTACTTCAACGAAGTTGGCCCCGCCTCCCCTGCTCTCGTGTTTCTCCTCTCCCAGTTACCTCGGAGAAGAAATATCAAATCGCGGGTTTGAGCGTTCAAGCTTGAGTGAATTTACGCTGGCCAAAGCCCCGTGTTTCACTCTCCATACAGCTTTGATCTGGTCTGTGTCTTGCCCTGCCTCCCCTCGTCCGCTACGAACGGATCTGATGGGATGCGCGCATCAGTTTTGCCAGGGTGTTCACACACAAAGATCATCAGCACCCCTCTTCTAATGAGTGGTTTGATCTTTTTAGGCAGATCAATAGAAAGGGCTGTCATTATGATTATCTCTGTCAGATTCAGACTCTAGACCCCGCCCACGGGGGGTTAACTGCTCTCCTGATGGAAGCAAAGACTGACACGGAAATGAAGAAATTGTTGAATAAAGTCATTCTTTTTGTTTTGTTTGCACACAAAACGTATTCTCGTAGCTTTATAACATTACAATTGTCATTCGAACAAGAGTGTTGTTTTGAAAAATTTGAGACCTTGTTCAAGATCGGCAGGTTTAGCAAGCTTGTGCAGGGCCAGATTTTCCATCAAGAACTATGTGAAGCAAGGCCACTTGCTCTAGCACCAGTACTGTGGTGGTGGAAAAGGGGTATAAAGGGACAGTGTATTGTTAAATATTGTAGTGGCTAATAATTGTTTCTTCTCTGCAAATATTCCTCTCCAGCCTCCAGAGGACAGTTCAGACCTTAAGTGCCAGCTTCACTTCGCCAAGGAGGAATCAGCTCTCATGTGCAAGAAACTCACCAAGATGGTCAAAGACAACGAGGCCATGAGGGAAGAACTGGCAAAGTATTGCTCTCTGTACGGAGAGGTTGATGCCTCAATTACTGTCGAAGAGGTCGCCGATTCTCCTCACACCCGAGAGGCCGAGGTCAAAGTCCACTTGAAACTGGTGGAAGAGGAGGCGAACCTTCTAAGTCGACGGATCGTAGAGTTGGAGGTGGAGAACCGCGGCCTTCGCGCCGAAATGGATGACATGAAGATCCAAGATTCCCCGGGTGGAGTCGGCGTCATTGGTGGAGTCGGAAGTCATCTGCTGCTTTCCACATCTGAGAATGTGATGGAGCTACAGCGCCACCTACAGTTTGTGGAAGAAGAGGCAGATCTGCTGCGGCGCTCCCTGATAGAAATGGAAGAGCAGAACAAGCTGTTGATGAATGAGCTCAACCACTACAAGTCTGAGCTTCCCGCTGTCACTGAAATAGAGCCGTCGTCATTCACAACCATCACTTCACCCACGATTATCCCTGGTGCTTCTGAAGATGGAGGATCTGGTCTAAACGAAGCTAGCCATAAAGAACTACTTGCTGCCAGGCTTCAGATCGCAGAGCTGAATGGCAAAGTAAAGAAGCTCCAGTATGAAAACCGTGTGCTTCTGTCCAACCTTCAACGCTGCGACTTGGCTTCCAACCAGGGCTCCACATGTCCAGTGCTGGAGACTGATGCTGAAGCAGGGGACTCGGCTGAGTGCGTCCCCAGCCAGGCGCACCGTGAAGGTCCTGTTGGTGACGAGCAGAACGATATTCTGGAGGAGAAGAATCTGAAAGTTTCAGGAACAAGTCACACTCATACCCCTCAGTGCCTCAGCATAAAAGACCTTCTTGCTATCCGCGACCAGGCGCAACTTGTTACCTCAGCCATTCAGCTTCTGACGTCACCCGACCCCTCCTGTATCTCACCAGATGCCGTCTATCATAAGATTACGATAAACGAGTCTGCAGAACCAGTTCTGCTAGAGAAGAGCCAGACCCAGAGCTCCACGCTGCCCCTGGTGGAGGCTCTGCATAGCAGACTGCAGTCCCTCCAGGCTCAGCTACAGGCCCTCAGTGAGAGGGTGGATGCCCTAGGGCAGCCCCCAGAGAGGGAGCGTGTGGAAGGGATGTCCCTGATGCCCCTGTTGTCTGAGGCAGAAGACCCTGCAGCAAATTGCTCATGCCCTGCAGATGCTCAGTTCAACCAGAACACAACTCAACAGAAGGTATACACACAATCTCTTAGTCAAATATTACCTTGCATCTTTATTCTTTCCTTTTTGCTTGGAGTTTTGTCTGTTTTTACCCAACAAGTTTTCTTTTTGTTGCTTTGCTTGATTAGATCATTGAGTTGTATTTACACTGCCCTTTCCCTTAGAAAGGTTTGCCGACCACTATAACAATGCATGCTTCTAGTGCATTACAAGGCCTCATGGTGGATAGCATTTAGGCCTCTAATGGAGTAGATAATTGTTATTGTGGTAAAGAACTGAGCTGTTGTAAAGGTTTTCTTTTTTTTTTTTTACAACTGCTTAAGTTTTATTTTGTGGAACAGTAGTACAAAACAAAAAGCAGCTACAAATTTAAAACCCACCCCAACCCATCCCACCCCTTGGTAGACTCAAAACATAAATAAATAAATAATAATAATAATAAACACATTAATCAATATTAATAGATAAACAAATAACAATAAAATAATTTTTCAAAGAGTTTAGAAAAGAAGACACAACATTAAAAGCTTAATGCCATGAATTTACAGTTTTCATGTTAGATCCATGTATACGAGAAGTAGAGAGTTCCATTGAGATTATGTCCAACAAATACACAGTCCAGGTTCTTCTGTCCATTGTGTGAGGAGGATTCCAGCGGTTGACTTGCAATTTTTTTGCTGCTGTGAGCGCAGCTAACAGTAAACATCTTTGTTGGACGGACAAGGTGAAGTCCCAAAAGTCATTCATGAAAAAATGGCGCGGAGTCAAACATATCTCAGTACCCAACAAATATGATAGGTCCTGTGAGAGAGAGTCCAAAAAGGTGAGAGACAGGGGCACTTCCCAAAAAAAAAAAAATGCAAAAACGTGCCTAAAACCCCTTGGGAACAGAGATTACACTTAGAAGACGACAGATTCATATAAAAACATTTCATTGGAGTCAAGTAAACCCTATGCAGCAATTTCCAATGAATCATTTGGTGATTAGGGGTTTTAGAAGACAATTTAAACATACCCCATACCTGATCGGAAAATAAAACATGTACATCCTCAAGATCCTTAGCCCAAACAGTTGTAATAGATAAAGGTTTGTATGAATGCTCAAGAAGAAAGATATGGATGACTGAAGCAGAGGAGGGAGATTCCTCAGAAGGAAGGATTAGTTTGCGCAAAGGGTGAACATGCAGTTGAGAGTTCCAAGGCACCCCATATTCTGGAAGGATTTTATACCACTATCATCATAGATATCTCCCAGAGTGTTTACTTTACTATGAGTCCATTGCGGACAATGAAATGGAGTACTGCCTGACAAAAGGTTATTATTGTGGAAAATAGGCGAATGCCTATGCCATTTTGTAACTAGTTGAGAACGTCTTTCAACATCCCTCCATGTGGAGAGGAGATGGGTTACAATGGGACCAAACCGAGATTTACACTGCCTAAGTGGAGCTCCCGAAAAAACAAGATGCTTCAATTTATATGGATAAACGATAGATTCCTCAATTGCTCTCCAAGACAAAGAAGCGTAAGGATCAAACCAAACTGCTAAAAGATGGAGGGAAAAGGCTTGAGCATACAGTCTAAAATTAGGGAAAGAAAGACCTCCATGTAATCTACATAGTTGTAAGGTAGTCAGTTTAATACGAGGACGTTTCCCATCCCATATATACCATGAAACACATGCATCTAATTTATTCCAGTAGCCAACTGGTGGAGCGAGAGGAATCATGGAAGAAAATAAATTAATACGTGGGAGAACATTCATTGTAATCACCGATATACGGGCCTGAAAAGAAGTAGGAAGACGAGACCAATTTTCCAAATCTGAGGATATTTTGGCTAGAATACAATTATAGTTTTTTGAGACTGTTTCCTGCAGGGGATATCAATGGAATAGATATAGAAAGGGACATGGAATCAATTTTAGAATCGAGGGGAAGTAAACATGACTTACTCCAATTAATTTTAAACCCAGAGAGAAATCCAAAATGGTCAAATAAATTCAACACATGAGGAATAGAATGTGACGGCTTCTCCAAAAACAATAAGATATCATCAGCAAACAAAGAAATATGATGATGAGTATTCCGTATATTTATGGGAGAAATAAGTTTCAGATTGTCGGACCGCTTGAGCTAAGGGTTCCAAGGATAGGGCAAATAACAGACGAGTACCTCAATGTATAAAGAATGGGTTCGAGCGAACAGCACCTGTGAGAACAGTGGCTGCTGGATTGGCATACAGACCTTTTATCATATTTATGAAACTTGATCCCAGACCCAGATGCAGTAGAACCGCCCATAAATAGTTCCATTCTAGCTGGTCGAAAGCTTTCATCGCATGTAGAGATAATACTGCGCAAGGGGAGGACACACTATTATTTGAATTAATGATATATAACCTGCGTAAATTATCCGAAGCTGAGCGAGATTTAATGAATCCTGTTTGGTCATGATGAGATAGTAGTTTAGCATATAATTTAACATCAGTCCCTATCAAAGAAAGTGGCCTGTAACTAGAACAGGAAGTCGGATCTTTATCTTTTTTAACAAGAGAGAAATAACAGCTATATTAATAGATGGGTGAAATGAGCCTCGAGTAACTGAAAAATGTATCATATCTAACATGAGGGGGCCTAAATCCGACCAAAAAGTAGTATACAATTCGACTGGAATGCCATCTATGTCTGGGGGTTTCCCCTTGTTCATAGATTGAATTGCTGACTCCAGCTCCTGAAGAGAGATCGGTTCAGCCAGGTATTCTGAATCTGAATCTGACAGCCTAGGTACATCAAGATTGGACAGAAAAGATGCAAGAGTCAGGGTCACCATCAGCAGAAGAAGTATAGAGGTTAGAGTAAAAAGAGTGAAAGGCAATATTAATGTCTTTTGGGTCTGTCATAATGAGCCCAGATTGGGATTTTACTGCTGAAATATTAGCAAACTTTTCACTGTTGCGTAATCGTAGGGCTAAAAGGTGGCTTGGTCTACTCCCTTGAAAATAATAATTCTGCCTGGATCTTTGGATCAGGAATTCTGCCCTGGATCTCAGTAATGAATTGAGTTCGGACCTAACCGCCATGATTTTACTGAGTGTATTGTCTGAGAAACAACGCTGATTATCTCTAGTCAGATTCTGGAGCTGTGATTCCAGTTCAACTATCTTTTTGTGTCGGTTTTTCTGAAGGAAAGAGGCATATGAAATTGATTTATTCCTTATAAACCCTTTAACTGCATTCCAAAGTGTTCGAGGATATTATATTTGCCAATGGGTTGAAGGTCCAAATCGCAGTTTTAATGTTGCTTCAAAGGGCTCTACATGATCCCAGCCAAATAATAAGTGTCTAATCTAGTAAAACAATCAGTCTTTTTCTAAAATAAATAAATTATATAGGTTTTAACCACAAATGCTTGTCTTGCACTAGCTCTGCATCCATTACATAGTCATTTTGGAACGGTCACGTGTGACGTAGGCAGAAGTATGACAAAGAAAGTCAAACACCCTTTACAAGAAAAGGTAAAACAACGATGTCAGACAATTTGAAAATGGAGGAGAACATGAGATGGAGTTTTTCATCTTACCCAACTTTTTTGAAACGGAGTACACAGACGAAGAACTAACCAGGTGTGACCTTTGCAAAGTTATAACGTAATACGTGAGATCGCTGGCGCGCAGCGCAGAGCTAGTGCAAGACCAGCATTTGTAGTTAAAAGTATATAATTTATTTATAATTTTTTGGGGAAAATGACCAATCGTTTCAATAAGACCCTTATTCCTCAGCTTGGATCGTGCAGAGCCCTTTGAATCTGCAATGAAACTGCAATTTGGACCTTCAACCCCTTGGCCATCATTGAAGTCCACTACATGGAGAAAAATCCTGGAATGTTTTCCTCAAAAACCATTTCATTTCTTTTCGACTGAAGAAAGTAAGACATGAACATCTTGGATGACATGGGGATGAATAAATTATCAGGATTTTTTCATTCTGGAGGTGAACTAATCCTTTAAAGTCACAGGTCACCAAAATAATTCAGTCATCATTTGCTCACCCTCATGTCATACAAAACCTGTATGAGTTTCTTTTGCCTGTGGAACATAAAATATATATTTGGAAGACCATTTCAACTGTTTTTGTTCATCCAAAGAAAGTCAGCAGGGTCCAATACAACACTGTTGTTTTAGACAGAAAACACTGAAAGATTTTTCATTTTCTGACACATTTGAGGTTTAATCTAAGAGGCATTCATTTAGGCTCCATTAGAGGCCCAACTCTTCAGATCCAATCCAGACTCTTCCCTTCCTCCTTCTCTCTCTCTCTCTTTTTCCTCACTGCATGGGCACCATGACCTGTGGTCGCTACAATATTTCTTCCTTTGTTTTTCTTCTTCTTCTCCCTCTCTTTACGATTCCTTTGTTTCCCGCTACCCCATTTCCTGTTTCCTCCTCCTCAAACCAAAGATGATGCTTTCACTTCTTGTTGTTTTGTTTCTTTTTGCCATTTTGTCTCATACCACAATGACCAAACTGTTTTTCCTATATATACTTTTCATTGTCTTGTGAGTTTTTATTTGCTGGTGATGTTTTATGGGTATCATTATGCCTTTTTTTCCATGTTTAATTTGTTTAAATATGTCTATTATGTCCTTACATCCCTCCAAATATTTTATATACCCATATTACACATCACCTTTTTTTATTTCTTCATCATACTCCTCTTGATCTCGTCTGTCTTCTATCATGCTCGTCTTTCATTGTTGTTTTTTGTTTTTTGTTTTACCTTCATTAACTTGCCCATGCATGCATGCAACAGCCTGACTCTAGAGACCAGCCAGACTGTGAGGTCAAAGTTCACCCGTGCAAGGCAGAGGAGGAGAGCAACCACCACAAAGACAGCAACAAAGACGAGGAATCTGACTTAAAGGAAACAAACTCTGATCTGGTAAGGCACTAAAACATGCACACACAAAAACATTTAACTTCTGCTAGTGTCTTACAATTGAACACACAATGGCTCTGTTCCAAAACCCATTGTTCGCCTAGACAGTTTGTAATTTAACTCTCAAAATCAGAGGCAGCATGTTGTGTATCCTTCATGCATAAGGCAATCCCAGAATGCATTTAATCCATAGAATTAGTGGTGCTTTCAGTTCTCTCAGTGGAAAACTGGTCAATTTCAAAAGCTCAGAAGCTACAATGAAGACACATCTGAGGTTAATCGGGAATTGGGAAATTAGGGTTTAGATAATGACTGCAAAGTCTATTAAATGGGACATTCACAGACTCTGAAGAATATTTATGTGGTTAAAATATAAAAATACCCATGAGTTCATAAATAAAACAAGGCCTGTTCACCCATGCAGAGATATGAGCAAATATAGTTCTCATTGCCAACGTGGTTTAGTTTTGCCCTAACCCCACTTCGCTCTTACATTACACTATATTTACCTCAGTACAGAAACGGATGTGTCTGTAAAGACTGAGGCCTACTTCTTTATTTTCTTTAGTAAATTTGGTGCAATTTGGAAGGCCAGTGATCTGTTAAGTTTGCACAAGATGTCATAAACTCCTGAGAAATATGCAGTATTTAAATTGAAGACAGTTTAGTTTTGACATCATGATTAAAAATAGTCCATTATGCCGAGCTTTAAATCATGAAAGAACGCAGTATGTGATTTTGTGTCCCTCACGCTGTGCCAAACGCCCTTGCAGCATTCCGGTGAAACCTCCAGCCATCAACAGTTTCCACCCAAACAATTTATCATCCACCATTTCCACTAACTAGCAAATGTGATTTTCACAAAGAAAAAGAGACAACTGCGATCGCGTGATCAAGCTCTGATCTCATGTTTTGAAATTTAGGGTGGGTTCAATGTAAAAAACAAAACATCTAATATTATATATTATTCTCATATATAGAAGTCATTTATATTTAGGCTGGTTTTTTCACCTCACCCTGATCAGAAGTGTTTCTTAGAGGGGTTTATATACATTTTTAAGTTGAACGCAGGGGTCTCAAGAAACAAGTTTATTTTTAACTTACAACTGTGACAAAAAGGGCTTAAAAACAGCCAAAGACGCCCATCTGCAAGTATACATGTTGATGATTATTTATCCCATTTAAACCACCAACTAGATCAAAACAAAATCTAAGAAAATATCTTGTTGACCAAACAATTGACTATTCTAGGACTAGGTTGAGTCTTTACAGAAAGACAAATAATACAGATTGTGTTCTCTGCAAACTTGATGTCATGATCAGACAGTTTCTAATCTAATTTGATGTGGTTATTATTTTGCCATTGTAGCACTGAAACATTTGACATTTACAAAGCAGCAAGTTTTGCCATTTGTTCCAGTTTATTTGTATTACAAATACAGCATTTACCAATTACTTGCATTCTCTCTCATTTCTTTCTGTTTTCATGTTGTTCTTTAGCTGACAGAGCAGGTTGGCGAGCTGCACGATCTGTTGTCTGAGGCGAGAGAGAAGGCTCAGGGAGCACAGGAAGCACTGTCACAGGAGAGACAGGCGCGCCACAACGACACACATAAACTCTCTCAGGTGCAAACACGTTAATACATGCCGTGCTAACTTTCTGAAACACTGAACACTTGATAAAGCAAATCAAACCCTAAAGTCTGATTGGTTCCAGACCTGCATCGAGCCATCTTTGTCCTCAAGTCCTTAATTTTACTGTCTCTCTTATTCTTTCTCTCTAGCTTCAGGAAGAGCATCAGAAGGCTCTCCTCCGCTGTGACTTCCAGCTGCAGAGTCTGAGCCTGCAGACGCGTCTGCAGCAGAAGCTGTGGAGTCAGGAGAGAAACCTGCTGGTGCAGGAATCACAGCAGCTCAAAGAGAGCCTGCTCCTCATCAGCCTGAAGCTGCGCTGGCTCCTCAAACAGTGGAGACTCGGCAAGAAACTAGACACTGAGAGCAAGGATATCCTAGAGGTATGGAGCCATTTTTTTTTGGTGAATTCATTAGGAATGAATTGTGCATGCTGAACGCAGGTTTATTTACACATACTGTTTGCATTGTTTTATCACCTGATTTTCTCAGGGAATTATGCAGATTGGCAAACGGTGCAAACATGCTCACATATCTGCATGGCACAATTCATCCACATTTGGAGCCTAAGTAAACTGGATTGTGGGTGGTTAGTGAATAAAATAGATCAAAAATTACATTTATAATGTTACAAAAGATTTCCATTACAACTTTGGTAACACTTTCTATGAAGCCCATATTTATAATATATAATATATAATGGACTATATATCTTGATATTATTTAAGATCTGCACAGTATCTTACTACATCTTGTAAGTGGTTAGGTGTGGAGTATTATATGAGTGTTCCCTGTGAGGCTAATATTAATTTTGATGTGAGCTAGTTAATTTCAGTTAATTTCAACTGAAAAAAAAAATGCAATGTTTATATGTTAGGTTACATTTATTTTGATGGTCCCTTTAGTCTATTGACTATAAGCAACTTTGCAACTACATGTCAACTAATTCTCATTAGAGTATTAGTAGGCTTAGGTTAAGGTTAGGGTAGGTATAATGTTGAAGAACTTGCAAAGTTACTTATAGTCAGTTTGTCTGTTGGGGAACCATTAAAACAATGTGTTAGCATATATTTAGCAGATATACTACTAATACTCCAATGACTGCTAGTTGACGTAGTTACAGAGTTACTTAACAACAGCTGTCTAAAGGGTACCATCAAAATAATCAAACTGATGTTAAAATAAAACTAGTTCAAAGCAAATGTGTCATATTACACATTCATCTGATCTGATATCTGATCTCATGGATGTTTGAGAGAAAAAAAATATTATTATTATTATTATTACTATACTTATAAGTGGTCATTGATGGCTTTAAGTAAAGTAGCATAAGAAAGGTGGCAAGATATGAGACTTATAATACATTATAACTATGAGAAATATAATTAATTGTAACTTCAGTGGATGCAACGTGTTCACTGTGTTATAAATCATCATACTCTTAAAAGCTATAACCACAAATAAGTAAATATTATAATACATTAAATCTGTTCTTATGAATATTCATAAGATGATATAACATATTATAAGTTTTTTATAATGCATTATGCATTCATTATAATGCCTTAAAATACCCTTATAATGTATTCTAAATATGGGCTTCATAGAAAGTGTTACCACAACTTTCAATTAAATGCCGTTCTTTAAACTTTCTGCTGATCAAAGAATCAAAGAAAAAATAATCACAGAAATACTAAATATTAGAACTGTTTTCATCATTGATAATAATAAGAATTTTTTTTTCCTGAGCATTAAATCAGTACATTAGAATGATTTCTGGAGGATCATGTGACACTGAAGACTGGAGTAATTATGCTGGAATTGTCACCTTTGTTATTCGCTTATAATATTATCAAGATTTGTATATAAAAAAACATCATAATTTAAAAAATAATAGGCTATTTTCTGTCCTGTTTTGACCGCCCTCATCAGAACGCTCTGTTTGAATAGGCGTGGCGGATTGTAGACTCTTAGTGATGTTTGGCTAACGTTGTGTATGCTTGTCAGTGTACATTCCTCACAGATGGACGCTGCTGTGATTTAGGTCAAAAAGCATAAATAATTCAATACATATCAGGCCCTCTGTAAGAAGAGCCAAAGCAATAGTGACCACGTACTGTGTTCACTTGTGTGTTGCGACATTACTGTCGGATCCAATAAAGTCGGCACAGCCGCAAAGACTGTTTTTTTCCACAGCTTGGCACTGCCCAGCATATTGTTGTCTTCAGAGCCATCTTTATTTTTTGGTTTCGGCTTAGACTATAGCGTGTTCGCCTCTCTCGTAAACACTACATGTGCGAATCGGTGGGTGGGGCTTACAGGATGTTTTTATAGTACAATGACCTCTTATATATCAAAAGATCAAAGGAATTTGGGTTTCTCAGTTCATTACTCCTTTAAGATAAATTAAAACAGGAAACAGCTATTTTAAATTGTAATAATATTTCACAATATTACTGTTTTTAATGTATTATAATCAAATAAATGCAACCTTGGTTAGCATAAGAGACTTCTTTCACAAACATTACAAAATGGTACCGACAGCAAAATTTTTAAACTGTGTACTTTGTAAATATTATTTCAGTCCAATATTTTTTTCCAGGTTAACAGTGTAAAAGATCTTCATATCCTGCTTGAGGAAGATGGCCTGTCTTCCCACTATGGAGACAACAAGATGTCAGCTGCTGAGGAACAGCCGCTCAACCCTACACCTAAAGAGCACAGCCTGGCAGAGAAAAGCTGCCCACAGGTGGAACAACACCTAACTTCTGCACGATACTAACATGCTTTACATTTGAATCTTATTATGGTCAAAGCTTCAAGGATATGTAAATGTAATCAGCTTCCGTCTCCTGTTGTGCTCAGCAGCCTACTGGATTTGGCAGTACTCTGTCGGACCTGAAGGTGGCGCTACAGGACCTGAGCGCTGAGCTGCGCGAGGAGCGTCAGAGTTCACAGGAGTTAACGCAGCAGTTTGCCCGTGCTAAAGCATCATGGGAAGTCGAACGGATGGAACTCAAGAGCATTATCACTCAGGTGAGTGACAATGGCTGAATTTATAACTGGTATTTTCTCAAATTCAAGTGCCAAAATTTGTTTCTAAAGAACTTACCGTCTTCATTTTACATATTAAATGCCTGAAGAAGTAGTTTGTGTCCTGCTTTGCATTTTGAAACTTTTTTAATAAAAGCGTAGTGACTTTTAAATAAAAATATTCCTCTAGCCAACAGTAAATTTGTGCAGATCAATCTATGTCAGCAGCAGGACTGTGGACAGTTGTTGGAAACTTATCTAAGTTGGAATTATCCAATTATTTTTTTTTATAGCCAAAAAAAAAAGATATCTGTAAGTATCTGTAATTTGTAATTACAAAAATGCTTCTATTAAAGATTTACAGCAGTGGAAGGAATAATATGCATGCAGTCGTTTTCTGTTACTTATTTTTTAATAATTAAAAAAAATGATTTATAGAGTACTTTATAGATACATTACAGAGTGCTTTGTCTCTGTTAAATTATCTGTTAAATACATTGTGGCTTTTAACACAATAAAATCTGAAAGAGTCCATAGAGGTGAATCATTTTATAGGTACTTTGCACTGTAGGTGTAAAGTAATTACTTTAACATTGATCTCACGGGGTAATTTAACTCCTGCACTCGGGGCCATAGTCATTGATTTAACACACAGATTACAGTAATTCCTCTTGGGAGATTCATTCTGGAAACCTCTGGAGAAGAGCTTTTGAAGCCAGATACATTAATTGTGATCAGTTTGCTGTCACACAGGCTGAAAAGATGCTGGATGTGGCCTATAATTTTGTTATTTGATCTGGTGTTGGTTAGGACATGCACCAGTATTCTGGGGAGAGAGCTGTGTGAGCCATCTGCAGTGTGTCAGCAGCAATGTGGCATTTCACTGGGGGGCGCGAGGGAGTGTGTGTGCTTACAGGCTTGTTTCTGGGCATGATGGTGAAAGATGAGATTAATATCTTTGCTCTGAGATGCATTCATGACTGCAGTCTTTATAAATGGCGTAATTAATGAGCTGGGGGAGGAAGAGGACTTAGACACAGTTTGTGGATCAGTGTTATAAACACGGAGGGCTACAGATGAGAAACAAATATGGAATAAAGTAGTGATGCAGTGAATTTTGCCAATGATGGAAAATGGCACGTTTTGACTAAGTGTCTCAGTCTCTTGTGTCAGGTAAACCTGTTAGCTGTGTGGACGCTAGGGCTAGGTTGACATTTTTATTGGATCAAGATTTTTAATTCTATGCTGTTTTCAGTTGATGCATGAACAAAACTTCACTGAACATTATTTGTAGAGTGCATACCTTCTAATAATCATAATAAATGTGGTTTATTACTTTTGATATAAAACAGTCTCAGCTTAGAAATGCTGACAATAATAACAAAGTTCAAATAAAAAATGCCATTTTTGATGCTCTTTAATGTGGTGTTACAAATAGTTGAATCTGCCTGTTTAAGCGGCACATGAACTGATCATCTCTTGCTCTTTACTACTAGTTATAGCACAAAATAAACAAATGAACATCAGAATTTTTGCTGAAAAAAAAAAACAGTACAACTTACCGAAATATATAATGTCTCATGTAATTGCTTAGTGTTTCAAGCACAGAAAGACATCAATAAAACAGCTTGTAAACAAAAGTAACAATGTTACATTTACTTAAGGGAAGTAATTCAATGGCTATAAACTCGATAGTTAGCTAGAAAAATTTAGCATTTTGTTAAAGATATGCACTGTTACATTTTTATTGAACATATTGTCTTCAATATTTAATATGTATTTGAATAAATCTGTCAGTTTATTGCATAAATCAGGTTATTTCAACTAAGTATTAAATAAACTTTAGTTGGTGTGCCATCTTTACAGTCTAAATACCAGTTTAATGTACAGAAAGAACTGTAAGTAAGCCAGTCGCAGTATGATTTCCCAATAGAGTGTAAACACTGGGGCACTTGGCACTTTCAAATAGTGCTCGTCCAGTATGGGTTTTCAGTGGCTGATAGCAATGAAAGTATCCAAAGTGCAGGTAATATGGCAAAATAAGACTGCAATATAAGTAAGATTATAAGACAAGTATGCATTGTACTCATTATACAGCGGTATACTACATTAGACTACATTTGTTAATAAACAGAAAACAGAAAATGCTGCTAATGGCAGTACTAACAGCAGAAAAAAATGCATGCTCTCCAGAGATCCTAATGACACTAGACTGCCGCTTTCACCATTACTGCTCTGATAGGTCGATATTACAGGGCTCCCTTCCTCCATGCCACTCCTCGTTTTTATCTGCACTTCCTTTGTTTTTATAAGAATGTGGTTCAGAGAATAAGCCATGCGATAATAAAAGGAATGGGAGACATGGGATTTGGCTCTCTAGTATTAGCTGTAACCTCTGTGGCACTAATAACAACCTGTCACAGAAAATGATTTATCACTGCATTAACAAGACAGGTTATTGATACCAGTAATGTTGTTAGGATAATGTTATAAAGTCCTCTGTTGATGCTGCACATTGTCACTTATTATTAATATATGATGTGAGTCAAAAGTGATTAAAATAAATCACAATCCACAAAGCCACGTCAACAGTCTGATGGAAATAAAAGCCTTTCGGGATACTTCTTCTTGCCTATAATCATTACGGTTTATGAGGAGGTATCTGGAACAAGTAACTTTCACCGTCTTAAATAAACCACATCAACCCATTAACCTCTCATTGCCATCCAAAGCAAAACTCATTAGGCATTATCACCGTGAGAAGCTAGTCACTGATTGTCTGATGAGTTCCCAGCAGGCTGTGTGTTTTAATAACCTGACTCGCGTACGCTCACAAAATTGATGAGTTCTGTAGATTTGCGGCTCCAACTGAGAGAGCAGAAGGAATTTAAATGAGGATGGGGGATAAAGAGTAGGCTGGCTTCATAATTACCGTTGCTGGAAACGCAAAACAAAATATAACCAAGTATCATAACAATATAATTGGATGAGCCATGTTTGAAGCAGCTGTAAAACAGCCAATACAGCTGATAAAATCATGTTGATTCTGGCTAAAATACCTCGGTCTAGGAGTTCTGCATCCATAATATTGATTTCTCCAGTGAAAACAGGTTATAAGCAAAAACCGTTTTAAACAAATATGTTGGTGAATTTGATGTGCAAAGCCAGCACGGGATGGACATGGATTGTGGACTAATATTCTGGCCAGGAGCGTACGTTAAAATGCCTTAATGAAGGATTTGTTTCTTACAAACATACAGCTTTTCACTTCACAAAACCATAATTGATGGACTATATTCATGTGGATTACTTGTGGATTATTGTGATGTTTTTATAAGATGTTTGAACTCTTATTCTGACGGCACCCAATCACTGTAGAAGATCCATTGGTTAGTAAGTGATGTAATGAATGCTAAATTTCTTATAATCTGGTACAGTGTAGAAACTAACTCATCTACATGTTGGATGGTCTGAGGATGAGTACATTTCCATTTTGAGCTATTTCATTAATTGCACTTTTATATATTTATATTTTATTAAATACAGTATACACACCGATTTAATGATGTAGGGCAAATAAACTAAAATGTCATGTCAGGTTGCTGCAGCTGTCAGTATATGACTGTAAATGCTTGCTGTGTATTATGGGGCTGTTTCTATGGTTACTCTTCCACTTTTGAATACATCAAGTGTTCTCTTTTTATCTCACCCTCTCATTTTGTACTTTATATTTGTCATCAGCTGGAGGGTAAGATGGGGAAGGTATCTATGGCTGGGGGTGAAAAAGATTCTCCAGACCTCAAGGGGGCACTTAAAAAGGAGCGGGAGGAGCATCAACACCTGTTGGCGGACTCTTACGCTGCTGTGATGGACCTCACCAAACAACTGCAGATCAGTGAGAAGAACTGGAGCCGAGAAAGGCTAGAGCTTCTGGAGCACTTCAACCAGGAAAGAAGTCAATGGGAACAGCGTTTACGAGAAGCTCAGAGCAAAGGCACACAGGTCAGATGTCATATGGGGGTTAAAGGATTTGTTCACTCAAAAATTTTAATTCTGTTATTGTTTATCTGTTAGTGTTTATTTCTTTTTTTGGAACACTTTCAAGTTTCAAGGGACACAAAAACACCAAAAAGTGGTCTCAACTAAGTCTTCTGTACATTTTTGAAAAGACATGCAACATGTTTCTGAAAGCAGCTGATTTTTTCAGAATTTCTCTTTTGTTCACCACAGAATAAAGTCATATGGGTTTGGGACAACATGGGGGTGAGGAAATGACAGAGTTTTTATTTTTGGGTGAACAGATTCTTTTATGGTCAAGTTTCAAGTGTATTAAAAGGCCTGGAAGCGTTGTTGTGTATTTCCAAATCTTGTTCCCCTGCTTTCATGTTTTTCTGAGTCCTTTTAAGCTGTTGTTTTATTTGGGTCTGTGTTGTCATGACATATTTTCCACATAGTTTATCCCCACACTTCCTTCACTGACTTAGGGCTCCCCTCACATAATGGACGGATATGACAGTATCTATAAACATTTCCGCAGAGCGCCTGCTGACAGGCTCTCTGCATGTTGCATCACTTATCTAGAAACTGATGGTTTTGCATATCCATGTGGCTGTGCACAGTGTGCATAGTCCAATTGGAAAGTAGCCTGAATGTGGTTAGTGTGTCTGTACTAACCATACTGTAAGTAATGAGGCTGGAAAAAGAGATGAGACTATATCATTTTTTTCTCTTTTGTCTTTCTTTTTGTGACAGTCCAGCTCAGTGCTCTAATTTCTCTGTTTCATATGACAACCTGAATGAGAAAGAAGTGAGAAATGCCTCATTGAGCGAATTTTGGTCATTTACATAGACGTGGTGAACCATACCACTATCATTACCCCCGCAGAGGAAAATAGCTGTTTTGCATGATCTCATTTCCTAAAGACAATATCAGCTGATTTAGTAATACCACATGAATGAATGGGAGTACTGTGCGGAGGGATGACCATGGCATGCTGCTCTGTAAAACTTCACTAAAATAGATTTTCTTTTCAGGTTCTGCATGATAAAATATCTGAAAAGGAAATCTCAGCAGATGCAGCCACCGGTGGTTCAGGACTGCAAAGGTAAACTGATTTGATTAAGGTCTTAACTGTGCCTTGTTTTATCAGACGTGACTGTTTTATGATAATCCCCATTCTCGTTACAGGACCAAATCAATTTCTGCACTCTCTGAATTTAAGAGTCTGCTGGACACCAGTCTGTTCCTTCCTGGTCACAAGGTCAGCGGAGTACCAGAGTGCAATGTTCCACAGCATCAAACTACTGCTCCTGCCTCCATTCTGGCTTGTACCGACTTAAGTGATCTCAATAAGAAGAATTGGAAGTACCTGACCAATGATTCTGCAATGCTGGAGAAGGGTGACCAGTTTAAGACATGGGACTGCCCAAGCACCAACTCTAACAGCAGCTTCCCTGGACTGGAGTTCAGCAAGGAGTACATCCAGAGAAGTTACACAGCTCCAGATAAGACGGGTATTCGCATCTATTACAGCCCTCCAACTGTAAGGAGAATGGAGAGGAGGTCAGTCAAAGAAATGGCCCAGCAGGATCCTCAGCAAGGACCATCATCTAGAGATGCAGCCATGATAGATCCATCGGGTCAGACTGCTTCATCTACACCTTTGATGACCACTTTCTCATCCACGTATGAGCAATGGTTGAGTTCACTTTCACAGCAGCATAGAGACCTGCTTGAAGGACGGACGGGAGGTTCTGCACCATTCCACGGACTGGAAATTTCAGGCAACCTTAGTGATGACATGAAGGAGATAACCAACTGTGTGCGACAGGCCATTCGTTCCAGTTCTCTGGAGAGGAAGTGCAGCAAAGATACCGGGAGCCAGACAGTTGGTGTTTCAAGTACAGGAACGCAAACAGCACAGTTTGTCAGCATTGGCCTACAAACCGATGGCCCCATTCCAACAACTAGAAGCCTTCAAGGGAAAGCATGGTCTCCTCGTCCATCCACCTCACTTTCATCTGCACGCTCCCGACAGATCTCTTCATCTCTAGAGAAAGTCCACAGTCGCATAGATAGACCATGTTGCTCACCGAAATATGGTTCACCTAAGCTTACCCGCAGGGTCTCCACCTCCTCCTCCAAACTGGAGACTTCCTCAACATCTTCAAGGGATCGCAGTGTATGGAATCTTCATAACCGTAGTGGATCTCAGAACGGTTCGGCCTGGGCACGTTCCACCACCACCCGAAACAGCCCAGTGCTTAGTGGCCTCAATGATGGCTTGACCAGTCTCTTCAGTGTGGTGGAACACTCTGGAAGTGTTGAATCATTATGGAAAGCAGAGCCATGCCCAGGAAGACAAGCTGCTGGGAAACCCTCCTGTCCTAGCATAGGTATCGGTCTGGGAGAAGCGGGAGCTCAGAAGTATGGCATGGTCCAGGAGTTTCTCCGCAATGTTTGCGGCAGGACTGCGCCAGCAGGCACCATGGACGAACCAAAGCCTGAATGCCTACCTGGAGTCTTGATTGGCACAGACAACATCACGAAGATCGTCAATAAGAGGTTTATGAAAACACAAAGAGACGAGATTGTAGCCACCGGAAAGGATGCAATGAGCCCAAGCTCTAGTACCCTGGAGGTGAGACAGTCTAATATGAGTTCTTGTGTCACCACTGTTGATCTGGTTGATTGCATATAACCATGAACCTCTGATTGTGTTATACCAGGGCTGGGCAAGTTCAGGTGTGTTTGATTAGGGTTGGAGCTAAACTTTGCAGGACAGTGGCCCTCCAGGGCCGAAATTGCCCAGCCTTGTTTTATACAAACTCCCCTCTTCCTCCAAAGCATAAACCCTGAATCAAGCAAATATCTTAAAATCTTTTTTCTTTGCAGGATTCAGTTTGTGACTGCAGCTCACAAACTGCCACTTCCTGTTTTGCCCGCCACTCCCGCTCCACCACACGACATAACTATGGCCAGTGCAAACATCGAGTGCAAGAGTCACCCATGGTAACCGAAGAACGATTTGATACCAATAATGAATGAGTGGCCTCTTCTGACACCCAAAAAGTACACAAAGAAGACAATTGTCAACACTCACCCCACATACACTGCCACACAAATCCACTGTCGCATACGCCAATACACACAGGCACACCCTTAAACAAACACATACATGCTTCATACCTTCAGTAAAAGTCTTCAGGGTTACAACAATGGGACTTTGAAGAATTCCTGCATCTGGAAAGTTTCCAAACCAGACCTCAGTTTAACCAGCACACTTTAATGCCAAGGAAGGGGAAAGAGTTGACCTCCCCTTTTAGGTGCACCATTCCACTGTCAACCAGCCAGATTTCACATTGTAAGTCCATCATTTCAGCGTAAACCAGCCAGACCTGCCTTTTAAAGTCCACCATTCTATCATTCCACATTCATCCAGTCAGACCTTTCCTTAAACTCTGCCATTCCTCTGTTCTTCGTCCAGCCACCAGGACAGTTTAGCCAGCTATTTCAATCCCTATGGAAGAACTTGAGTAATCCAAACCAAGTTGACACCATGTCTTAATAAAGTCATGTAGCTATAAAGGGAACATACAGCATGCAGCTGAAATACACAAACCAAGAACCTCAACATGGCCTTCAGTAAGATCATGATGTTTTTTTTGACAATTGCCCAGTGGCCCTTACTTTTGACCACAAAAAGCATTGCTTGGAGTAGCTGTAAAATTGTCCTGTAACTAGCCCTCGATGGATTCTACCAGTTCACAACATTTTGCGTCTACAATGGACCATTATTCCCTTCAATGGTTAAGAAAGATCTTATCACCTAAATTCAACGTGGTCTCAATTTGGTATTAAGTTGATGTTCTCTATAGACAATCATCAAACTAGCTTGTTTCAACCACTATATAGACTCTAGCAACTACTTGGGACCATCTTCCATTTTCAAACCAGCCAAAATATGAAACTCTGAATCTACCCCTGGATTTCTCTAAAAAAAGGACAGGATGATATGATTAATCATATTGCATTATGGGTCTGTCCTTTTTAAACCTTAATATCCTTATTATGCTGTCTGAAGTTGTCTACGAAGAGCATGTTGGTAGCTGTAGAGTAGGAGGATAGCAGCTGTTTTGTTTGCTTTTGTACTTGGTACTGTGTTTGAAGTGTTTGAACATTAACATTAACACGTGAATCTCCATTCCCTGGCTAGGATGTCCTCATGAATTTTAAAGTAACTGTCATTTTTATTCTTACCCTGTAGTTCTACAGAAGACATTCTAGGCATCTTCTGCAATCCTCCTCTTTATTTTCGCTGTGTCTACCTCTTCATCCTCCATCATTATGCTGAAATAAACCTAATGGACCTTCAGTCAGGGTAGGCGCCTGAGACCTTGGTTTAAATAGCATGCTTGTGGTTGACCTTTAAGGCATAACATTGGTCAAATAATGCTGCATAGACTGGTAGTAACTGTATTGTTTATATCAGTGCAAGTTCAGCAAAAGTAGACAAAAGTGGTGCTTATTGGCCAAATGGGGAGCTCGTAAGCACCCTTTTGAAACCTAAAATGGCAAATGGGACACCCTATATGCCCTATTGTGGCATTTGTGGCAGTATGTCAATCTCTTACAGCCTCATTCATGCCAAACTGAATGTCGTCTACCCTGACTAAACCCCATAATCCTATTTTCCAGAACACATTTGAAAGCCTCACAAAATACTAATTATGCAGATATTACATATATAAACAGAGATATGTTTAAGACTGAAACACTGAATGCTAATTAATTGGCCATAGTGAGATTCTGAAATTAGTGAGATTTTATCAGATAATCCCAAAATATAATCC
Organism: Barbus barbus; assembly: GCF_936440315.1. NCBI lineage: Eukaryota > Metazoa > Chordata > Actinopteri > Cypriniformes > Cyprinidae > Barbus > Barbus barbus. The sequence continues at coordinate 9,138,556 of NC_136719.1, forward strand.
ATAATCTGACCGTTCATGTAGCTATGCAGTTACCGTAATACATGTGTGTGCCTCCCTGTATGTACTCCTGCATCAGTCAAGTATGTTTGTAATGCGTTTTCTCCAATCTCCAGTTGGAGTGGTGCTGCAGAAACTGATGTTTAGCCTTTTCGCTGGTTGTTTTCTTAGATTTGATGACAGTACATTAGAGGAAACATTTTTGTATGCATTTCTCGAGCCATAAGGATTTGTTTATTCAGCTCTTTTATAAATCGGGCATTAGTAAAGTTTCAGATATTATAGTTTACAGATATTATAAACCCAGCCTGTTATTCCCCAGACATTGTCTCCTCTTTATCTGTCACAGCCTTGCCATATGTCCCACAGCTACCTCTTATCTCAAAACTGTATCATACATTACGTTTAACCCATTCATGTTTCATTTTGAAGGTCACTAGAGTGCCTTTAAAAAAAAAATTAAAGCAACAAGATATCTGTTAGGAGTAGGTTTATGAGGAACCATCTAATGATGGCAACGATACAACAGATGTTCTCAGAAGATTGCTGTTAGCTACTGAACCCCTCTGTTTTTTGAAAAAGACAAAAATGAGACAAAGTCTGTATTAGTAAATTTAAATGAAGTGCAAATTCAATCTATAGTGTATATTGTAATTTATTACAGAAGCCAAAATACAGTTTGAGGACATCTACGAGTGAAATCTGCTAATGTAATCAGTCCAACTTTTCTTTATAAGCCATTTTAACTTGTTTGAATGTTTCCTGAGTTGAGTCTGATGATGTAGCTTTGCCCACTTATACATATCAGACAAACGGTGTACTGTCCCTTCAAGTGCCCCTTAACCCGTTTAGTCTTGGTATTCGTGCTTCTGACTTTGGTCACATGATCTCTGAAAAAACAGGGGGAATGACCTTAGTCTAGGAGCTTTTCGTTTGAGCGCTCCCACTATGCTGAAGTCTTACATCAAACCCTACTCATGGTTTGAAAATGGACATTTCCCTAAATTTAGCAGAAGAATGTAAATGATACCAATTACACACAGTTTTATAGCAATTCTTAAACCAGTGACAGAAGTTTAAAAGGTCACGTGGTCGGTGGTTTCAGATTTAAAGATGTTGTTTTCTTGGGAGCAGCTCTCTGATTGGCCTTCCTGTTCACAATATTGGTCTCCATCACTCCTGTGTCATCACAACACCCTGTTTTAATGCCTAGCAATATATAAACACCTTGTCGCTTATTGTTGTCAATATTGTTTGCTAAATTATTATAAAGAGAATGAGTGTATATTTCTTTTTTGTTTCCATTTGGAATCTCTTTCAAATGAAAAAAGATGATGACAGATGGACATTGAGAAACCTTTCTAAATGTTTTAACTTGAAATCAAATATACTGTAAATAAATACACAATTTGTACTCTTTCTATCCTCGTGTAGGAAACGTTGAATGTCTATGCCAACTTGAGCTTGAATTCTGTACCTTTCCTCTCCTGAGTTAAAAACATGAGAAGATTTTGTGTAAATAGAAACATTTTAAAAATAAAAGTGCTGAAAATTTCTTGTTAGACTTTCTTTTTTTTTTATATCTGCTTGCGAACTACAGTAGTTTATTGCTGCTTTGCACAATTATCAAAATAACATTAGCTGATAATTAATCAGCCTAATATAACTGTTCATATTTTATCTAAAATGTTATGAAAAAAGTAATTAGCATTGATTTCTTGTTTTGTACAACAGACTAAGTACACCAGCTGTCATTAAAATTATTCACACAATTATTTTTGTGATTCATTTTTAACTTTTAAATCTGCGCTCGTCAAGCCATTTTATGTAGTCTTAAACTGAGCACATTCTTTTAATAAAAGCGTAAATGTGTTTAAGTATATGCATCTGTTGTGGAGAAAATTACTCATCTCTTTATTCCCCTTTGGAATAAAGATAGTGGAAAAGAAAATGTAGCGGGTAGAAAGAGTGACGGAGTGGTGTGTTTAATCCAGCTCTAGGATATAATTCAAGTTTGAGTATTCAAGAATATAATGGTTTACTGTGAGTCTCAGTCCAGCTGGATTCTTTCTTCCTATATAACACACACACAACACTAGCTGATAAAGGGACCACGGAAAGGAAATTCTTGATCATTTGTGATTTTCTTCAGGGTCATTTTCCTGCCCGCCAAGATTTTTTTTTCCATTTTTTGAAAATAAACTAGTTTACATTTGAATCTGAGCACAGAGAGAGACAGAGATACAGGATGTGACCAAACAGTTGCATCATTCAAAAAAAGAGAGATTTCCTGTCACAATGTGATGACACCGGTATTAACATTCATGGTGTGATTCAACGCAAGAGGCTGAGAAGAAAAGGGAAAAAGAAACCGTAAGGGAAAAGCTGTGGCTCTGAATGTCATATGAGGGTTTTTGCTTTCAAGCGGTGATCCACAGCAATAATACATTCCATTCCATTCTCCGCTGAGCATAAACATACACACACACACACACACACACACAATTTGCAACCAGTGCTGTCTTGCCCATACAAATGGGCAGGACGGACTTCGGTACAACAATCTAGTAAGTTCAGTGATTGTGTTTGTGTTCATTTCTACATTTTAGAATTAATGTGTGGCCTTTTTCTGAGTTTTATTTTTAAATGATATTGCTATTTATTAAATATCATCCATTTTTCACACTATAACTTTAATAGGTTATGTAGAATTAAACCAATGAATTCTATTTAAATTTTCATTTGATCAAAATTAAATATCACATTTAAAACATAAAAATACATACATTTCTCAGAAAATGCATTAACTGTCTATTCAGCCTTGTTATACTGACATTATGTGACATTTGCTCCTTTAAAAATAATTATTTAATAACCAAAATTACCGTTAGAGTTTTATTATCATATAAGTGGGGACTATGTTGTAAGCGCAAATATAATTTTGCATTCAAATTCATTTTAAAATTATATTTATTAAAATAACTTGGTATTTCTAGCAATTTTAAGGGATATATTGGCATCACCAAGCTCAGTTCAACTCTGCTATTGGAATAATCACAGTAATCAATTTTTAATATAAACATTTTTCCTAGGTATATTTTTTATGTGTGGACGGTGCACTGATATCTGGTAGCTAAGGCAATCATTAGACATTTTGCACTCATCTTAAACCCTAACCTATTTTAAATGCAACAAGAACGCACAAGACTCAAGATAATTCTATTTCCCACACAAACCGCTTTAATAGCACAGACAAGCTCTTCACTGGCTCTGATGCTGAGTCAGATGTCCTGTAAGCTCATCCTGATTAGATGAAATCAGTAGCTTGGGTGAGGTGACCACTTTAGCTTATTTAGGTCGAGGAAGAAGAGAGTGATACTGCTTATCTTGTAAATCCCTGCCAAACCCCTGGTAAAAAAATCCCTGGAATTTTCTCTCTCACATAGCATAGATAGTTCAGGTATAGATGTAATACATGCTCCCTACTTTAATTAGGATAATGCATCATAGTCTAATTTGTCCTGCCAGTTACATAACAAACCCAAAATATATTTATATCATGACAACTTTTGAAAGATTTTAGCATGGTAATGTATATGACAATGTTAATGTATTTGGTCTTGGCAGAATAGATCTGCTACGCTGCTACTGTTGCTGTAGTAGTAGATTATTGCTGCTGCTGCAAATACAGGAACTTGCTACTGCCGATGCATACAGCGATACGGTGCTGTGAGTATTTAAGATATGCTGCTGCACAAATAGCACATATAATAACCCATAGCAGACCTATACAGGGAAGTGCCAAGCAGATTAACGTTGTGAATATCATCAGTTTGCCTTAATGACCTATCATCCTGTACCATCTAGTTTCATGACAGAACTTGGCATTTACACTTCTCAAAATAACAAAAGATCTCTTATGTCATGTTTTACACGATTTCTTTGGCAAAGCATCATTTGAACTAAAATTTAAATTGTAACTGTGTTCAAATTAAATATTTAGCCTGTAGTACTGTGCTGAACCTGTGTTTCCTGAGTCTCAGAGTGGCTTGGTTCACAGTGCAAGTTTAACATGCATTTGGGAATGCAACATCTGCCAGCTGCACTTTATTATTATTACAGCATTTCACTAGATTTGTAATGAGAAGCGTTTGTAAACCTATTGCCACTGAAACTTAAAGAAACTTAAAATTATGCCCCTTTTTACAAGACTTAAAATAAGTCTCTGATGTCCCTAGAGCATATATGTGAAGTTTCAGCTCAATATACCCCACAGATAAATTTTTATAGCTTGTTAAAATTGCCATTTTTAGGGTATGAATAAAAACGCACTGATTTTGAGTATGTTGCTTTAAATGCAAATGAGCTGTTGCTCCCGGAGAAGAGCGCAGAGCTTCAAGAGCTCAAGCTCTGACAATATAAATATTATTATTAATATTATTCTTGTTTATTTAAAAAAAACCTTCTTAAAAATACTAGTGTGAATGTGATATGGACTGAGACACTATCACAACTAAAAAGATATAGAAAAGATGTGCAAAATATCTGTCGATTCCACTTAATGATGATAGATTTAAGGCAGCAGTACTTGAAATCCCAGAGTGCCGTGCCTGTAAAACCCCCATAAGGACAAACCCAATTCTCAAGCTTAGCTGCTATAGAGCTGTCAGTGCTTTGACCGCTAGGCAGAGATCCCATAAGACCGAAACCCCCACCCAAATCAATCATACTCTGCACTAATGCAGAGGTCATTCATGGAGAAACGAGAGCGTCCCTGTTGACTGCAGCAAACTGAAAAGAGCCAGCAGAAGCACGTATAGGCCTGAGTCTTGAACGGTTTCTTCTGCAGTCTGTTTTGGATCGCAAGCAAACAATTAAAGAAACAACAAGGAGAATGAATTAGCAAATAAATAACGTCAGGCATCAAATGAAGCCAGTGTGTTTTGTGTGTATGAAACAGTTCCATTCGGCTGTAATTACTCTGCCAGATCACATCAGTCAGTCGTCACACTGATGGAAGGCGGATAAAATACAAACACAGGATGCAGGCAAACAGTCGCCGCAGAGTATGAGCCAACCTGTGCTGGAAATATTGCTCTCCGTTCTCCACCGCTCTGAGGGAAAGTGCACTGAGATAGTTGTGAGGTGTGTTTTGGCCACAGCGCTCTATGTGAAGGAAGGGTGTGTGTTTCCTAAGAGTGAAAGTGGGGAAAAAACAAGCAGGTTGAGTAGACGTACTGAAAAAAATGTAGTATGAGAGCACTAAATCTAACCTGCTCTCAGTAAACACTGTAACCACACAACAACACAGAGACTAAAAACAGTTTTGTTAGGTGAAAGTGTAACAGAAAATGCCCAGAGGAACATTTTATGGCATAAAGGATGTTTTTTCATAGCTCAGATGATGTAATGGTCACACAGTCTCTTGGCGATTCATAACTATATAAGGTGAACCGAGGGGTAATTTATTTGAATCTTATTTGTAGGTTTTTTTTTGTTGTTGTTGTAGTTATTGTTTGATCTGCTTATGCCCCAATTAAACCTTTTTCTAAAATTAACGTTTTATGATTCACGCCGTACAAACTTAAACTTGCTTTTTTTTACGTTTGACAGGGTTATTATCATTAACTAAAACACTTAATTTTTTTGTTAATAAGGTTCAAATAAATATTAGATGGAAAATCCAACTAAACAACAAAAAACAAAATGTTGCTTTGGAACAAGTTTTGCTCTGAAATAAGTTCAAGTTGAAGCATTAAAATTACTTGAAATAAACTAAAACTGAACTTAAACTGAGATAGAAAATAAATGAAACAAAGAGAAATATATATATATAAACTAATACAAATGACAAAAGCACATAACAAGATTATTAAATTTTTTTACTAAAATAAAACAAAATTTGAAAAAATAAAAATACATGCTAATTCCAAATTAATAATAATAATAATAAAACTATAATAGTCTACAAATACTGCTAAAAATAATACTGATATTTGGCCATATACTTTGGCAAACCTGAACACTTTTTGAGACATTCTTGAGATCTTTCTTGTTCTTCAGAATCTCTATAGATTCATATCTCTATTGTGTTTTTTTTTTCTCAGGAGACTAATCTGAAAGGCAAAAGTTTAAATTTGCCCTCCATATATTGTCATTACTCTTTAAGAGAAACAATTTATATATTTAAAAAGATCTAATTTGTGATTTGTCTCTCCTGTGGGTGTCCATCCTGTCACTAGTTAGGACTTCATTTGTAACAAAGCGTAATAAAAAGAAATTGAAAATCAGGTCAGAAAAGTTAAAAGATAAGACAGAGGAAAGACAAAAAGCATAAACGGATAAGGAGAGTCCGAAGAATGAAATCCGGAGAGTCCCAGACAGGAAAACAACTCATTCTCCACCACAAGACCAGAATGATGGTAATTAACGTTATCCCATAATTAGATCTTATATTGTGTGATTACAGTTTAGCAGCTACATGACCAGTCCCTGCTCAGACTACACAAGTGAACTCCAGAGGTTAGGGTACAACCATAAACCATACGTTAACATCATCACTTTAAGGGATTAAACTAGTTTGAACTCGACTCAACCTCTGCCGCATGTTCGAGCCTCTGTCTCTCTCTCATTCTCTCTCTCTCTCTGTTTCTTGCCAAAATGCCATCATGCTGTGCCACGAAATCTGGGTCAATGGCAAAAGTGGCAGAAGGAAAAAACAAGAACCAGAAAAAGACAGATCTTTGTCTCTCTCTAGGGGACTTTGAGGCTCTTAGGATAATAGAGGAAATACATTTTCCATGCAATTATCACATGAAGCAACAAATTATGTGTCTCCCACTCTCACACTGATTGCAAGAAACGGCATTTGATTGCATTTGTTCTGTGTAATACATTAAGTACTCAACACAGCCATAGTAATCTTGTATATAAATACACACACACACACACACACACACACACACACACACACACACACACACACACACATATATATATATATATATATATATATATATATATATATATAAAATAAATATATATATCTTGTGTATAAATAAAAAAGAATACACTGTTATATGCCAAAATAATATTATATATTATTATAGATATTGATTATTAATCCAGACTTCAAAATAATAAATACTGTTTTCAAATACTTTCCAGTATACACTACATAAACAGTAGGAATTCTACTCTGTTATTTCATGTTTTAAACAGTAGTACGCTACATTGCTGTCACATGACTTTATCATGTTATAGGTGAGCATTAATAAGGCATCCAGTGTCTTGGAAATAAAAAAGAAACAAGCTTAAAAATTAGTTTACATATTGCATGTTTGTGTAAAAGTCTCAAGAATCATACACCCAAAAATGAAAATCTGCTGATAATTAGGTGCGTCACAATTTTTGTACTTTTACACTATTCAGTCATTTTTAGTATAAATAGTGTGAATAGTGTGTTTATACTGAAAATTCAAAAAATAAAAAAACACTTGCTACTTGTGGAATATTGTGATGTTTTTATCAGCTGTTTGGTACGGTGGCCGAGAGAGCTCAACGTGCTGCAAATAGAAAAACACCTGAAAATTAAGAAAACAACTTCGTCAATTTGACAACACACGCGCTACAAATGCACACAACACAAACAAATAAAGAAACACACTGCAAATAGAAAAAAAACACCTGCAAATTAAGAAAACAACTTCGTCAATTTGACAACACATGCGCTGCAAATGCACACAACACAAACAAATAAATGAACGCACTTCAAATACTCACAACACAACCAAACAAAGAAACGCGCTGCAAATACAATTCTTTATTTGGTTGTGTTGTGAGCATTTGCAGTGCGTTTCTTTATTTGTTTGTGTTGTGAGCATTTGCACCACCTGCTGTCAAATTGATGAAGATGTTTTCTTTTTTGCTGGTGCTTCGTTTTCTGAAGTTGCAGTGCGTTGAACTCTCTCGGCCACCGTAGTTTGGACTCTCATTCTGACGGCACCCATTCAATGCAGAGGATCCATTGGAGAGAGAATGATGTAATGCTAAATTTCTCCAAATCTTTTCTGATGAAGAAACAAAATGACCTAAATCGCAGGATGACCTGAGGGTGAGTAAATTGTCTGCAAATTTAAATTTTTGGGTCATTTTAAGTTCAGAAATATATCAGGTTGTATATTAACTATCACACTGGAATGAAAGGTCAAGTACAGTGCATTGTGTGATGTAGTTTTGCTATTATGGTAAATGGATATTCAACGCAGAATTTATTTTATTATATAGCCTACTGTAGAAATATTATGCATACTATGTTAGTGTGCTATGTTAGTATCCCTGGTTCTGGTACTCACTCTGGATTATGTTGAGCTGTACATTAGATCTTCATGAATAATCTATTCAGTTGACACCACCTGTGTTCCATACACTCACTGAAAGGACATTATGTAATAGTGAAACAGAGCACTGCGAAACATTTGATTAGATGTGTCAGAATGAAAAGAATGTTTGGATATTGTACAAATATATGAATTATATGTGTCTCTCTCATTTTATGAACGCACATCCTCTTTCCAACCAAAAAGTAAAAAATCTTGCTGACCATAACTTTTGAACAGTAATGCATGTATAAATATAGTCCACAGTTTCTATACGTGATAGGGTGAGTTCCTCTGACTCAGACTACAGTCTGTAGAGAGAGCTGCCAGGTGTTCCTTATAATTAATTAATCACAGGTTTGCTGTGGAGAGACACAAAAGGGGATGCTCATGATGATAATAATGACAGCATTTTAATGACTTCTAATGTTACCTAATTTTCAGATGCTACTCTTCTCTTTCTCTGTATGAGCATGAGCTGATACAATATGTTATCGATAAATACATAGTTCAAGTAATGCAGGCATTTAAAGATCTAGGCTGCACATGGATTAGACATTCCTTGTCATGGTCACTCACTAATACAGACACACAAAGCTGCAAAATGCAAATGCAGAATTAGCTACAACCTCCCTAGCATTTGTGCATGCAATTAAACTAAAGGTGAAAGGAAGTGCTATATTTTTTGGATTGTTTTAATTGCTTTAAATTGCAGTGCATTAAACACACACACACTCTCTCTCTCTCTCTCTCTCTTTCATAGACACACTCAACTGTTATTATCCCCAATCCACACTGTCCTTTCATTCGAATGAGGGTCATTTGCTGTATGATTTACAGCTACAAAAAGGCCACTCAGTCAAAAAGACTAAATAAGAGAAGAGTGAAATATGACACATATGAAGATTGCAGGAAAAGAAGGAGTGAGAAGAGTAAAATGGGAAGCTGATTTTCCAGCTAAAGTGTCTTTTGTGAGGGTTGAATGCTTCAGTAGTGAACAGCAACATGTCCCTGTATGTGATGATGTAGCTTTTCCTTTTCGTAGTTTGAAGAGCTTTATAAGTGTGAAGTCATTATCAAACCAGATAGGCATGAAGGACATGTGCTGTATTTTCAAATTGCATGTGTTACTAACCTACAAATGTTTACTTCATTGCATGACACCAAAGACCTTTAAAAGATCTGAAATGAAGCCAAATTCAAATTGAAATCCTGCTTTTGAACATCTAAATAGCAGTTCTGGCCCTGAGCTTTGGATTCAGATCTTAAATATCCCTGTCTAACAAGATGAGATAAAGAGGAGGGGAAGGTAAAGGTGACAGTGGGGGCTACGTCTCGTCGAAAAGATAAAGGAAATGTTTAATCTCCCCTCCTCTATAGCCCCACGCTCGCTTCACCCACCCTTGACCCCAAAGTCATCTCTTTTTCTGTCCATTCAGAATGCCACGAAAGCACCTGGCATGAAGCTGCTTGTGTGATAAATCCATCTCTCTGTCAACTCTATGTTATGGTCTGCTGAACCACATCAGTTTGACCAGTCAATCTTCTACACCTACATAAATCATAACCTTAATCAGCTTTGCACAAACTAGGCACATCACCTGGATTTCTGTTAAATTAGTAAAAACAATATTCTCTTCTATAATTAAAAGAGTACATTTTTTGCATTTATAAAAACAAACAAATATTAAATTTGAATTTATAATATTATTTATGGTAAAAAAAAATATATTTGTTAAATAATAAAATATGCCTACATTTAATTTATAGCAGAGTTGCATGTCAAGAGTTGAGTACAGCAATAAAAACTGAAACTATGATGTGATTGTTCGTCCAAATAGAAGCTTCTAAATTAAAAATGGAGGGGGGCGAGAACTGAGCCCTGGGGGACACCCTATAAATACAGTAACCCTGTTAACAGTGTCAATCAGAACAGGTCACAAACACAGTCACTCCTTGCTGAGCATTACATTTGTTATGACAAATAATAAAAAAAACAATGTTCTTTAGGTTTTGGACTTTTTATTGTACATGGTTTTAGTCTTTTTTGTTAGCATTGCTAATTGAATATTTTCATAAATCTTGAAAAAGTTAAATGCTTTCATTGACATTTAGCTTTTAAACATTTAGTTTAAAAGCAGTCTACATCAAAAAGTGTTTATTCTTTCTTCATCTGAATCTGTTTTTTATATAAATCATGCTCACTGAATTTATACGGTTGCCATAAATACTATGGATATGCAACATGTTTGTGGGCCAACAAAGTCATTTTTTAGTCACAGTACTAGAGACATAAGCAAAAACAACAAAAATATTATTGGTTAATCTTGCCCTCAAAACTTTTAATGGCTTTACAATCACAATTTATAAAGAAGAATCAAGTGGAAGTATCTGGGGTGAGACCAGAGGACTTGAAATGCACTATGAAACAAATATTTATAAAAAATTAAGGCCTATGTTTTTTTCTGTACAGTAGATCTTTCAAACACAAAGCAGTTTTTTTGAGGACTTCCCACCATTTGAATGCAGCAATTTAACATTTCTATTTCAATTTACAATTATATTTTTCAAGACATGCCAGCACCAGACAAAACAAACAAATGAAAACATGATATCAACATTTACAAGGCCTGCAGCCATCTACTATGATTAATCACCCCTCTTCATTAGAGAAATCTCATTTGTCAATGTCACATCAATAAAGTGTTTGTCTCTGAACAGGACAACATACAACACTCTGCCCCGACCTCGAGCAATGCTAAAGCCTGTGGCTGATAACAGAGAGAAGCAAAGAAAGATAGAAGGAGCGATATAGCTACAGCTAAAGTAGGACAATCTCAACCTCTGCAGAGGATACTCTCCCATCCATCACACACACCTTTCACATCTCATTACTGGGGAATACCCACTAACTAAAGCTTTCATATACACCCAATGTGTGTTCCCTGTAGCACTGGGTTTTTTGGAGTGTTTTTCAAAACATGCAAATGTTCATCAGCACATTAATGTATCGCTGGTGTTATTGTGTTACATTAGAATTGAATTCAAGGAGAAAAGAGGAAGTAAAAGTCCCTTCTGACACAAATACCATCCGTAAGAAGAAATGCGTTGCAGAAATGTATCTCTCTTACAAATCTCTGTCTTCTCACATACTGTAACAGCAATCATTTCACTGTTTCTCTTTCTCTGACATTCTCTTCACCCTGCATCGTCTTGCACCTTCAGTGTCATAAACAGACAGAAAGATTCGACAGAGAGCACCTTTAGCCCAACTCTTCAAACTGTTTTTTTTTTCTTTTCATTTTTCTGAAGAAAATCACAGTGTCACCACCACTGCAATGCTAGGGTGCACTGTAAAAACTAAATCAGTGAAATTTTATGGTAAATAAACAGCACTTGTGGTTTCAGAACTTAGGTTTAGCAACAATTCAGGTTTTACGGTACTGAACGTAAGTGTTTCGTTAAAAAAAAGACAAAATAGCACAAGTACAAAATACCATCATGGTAGCAAACACGCCACTAAAACAATGCAATAAACATTAATCAAACAACATTAGCTGTATAACAAAACACAAATGTACATAACTGATAACAAAAACTAACAAGAAACATAGTTGTAACAGAAACCATTATGTTAGCAAACTGTAAAGTCTCATGCAGGGAATTGTTGGAGTATCACTTCATGTTTTTTCACTGTAAATTATAAGATGACCTTGCGTTTTTACTTCCAAATCTGTACCTATAACAGTATTTTACAGCAAAATTACTTCCAATTTCCAGTTAAATCTATTACAGTTTTTCACATATAGTTAGGTCTCTATTAACCATGCACTGAAATCTTACATCAAACATTATGTTCGGTTTAGCTTAAAGTTCAAGTTTAAGCTCAGTTCAGTTTTAGGAGTTTGCTCATATAACTAACCCTTAGCATACACCACTTATTAACCTCATTTGACTTTGTGCATAATGTGATGATCATTTACTTTGATTCTAAATTAATTAATTTTGAATGCCCTTTAAGTTTATTGTTTATGTTTGCACACATGAGAACAGGTTAAGGAGAGGGAGTCAGCAGATGTTTCAGCTGTCCGTGCTAAAGCAGAATTCACAGTGTCAACACTTTTGGATCACAAGCTTCTCACTTACAGCAGGAATCTAGTCTGTGTTTGTGTGTGTGCGTGCTGAGTGGAAACCGAGCGGGAGGCGCTTTCATCTGCAGCGGTTTCATTCACACGGTGTTAATTAGTATGTGAAAAAAATCCATGTGGAAATGTGCCTATAAGAAACTAATTTTAGAGCAAAGAAACCATGTCCTTTCTCATGTTCTGTATGCATACAAAAACAAGAAGTCTGGGAAATATTTTGGGATAATAATAATAATCCATAATTGAAAAATAAGTTAAGTGTCTTATCTTGAGCCCTTCAGCTAAATAATAAATTATCATATATATATATATATATATATATTTTTTTTTTTCACTTTTATTTTTATGATTAATAATTACTGACCTGCCCCAGACACTATTCTTTCTCATTCTCACATCTTTTGTTCAAGAAAACCCAACAGCAGCCACTTCACAGTTCAATACTGCCGCCCATGGATTGCTTTCTCTGGAACTGAACATAAGCCCTACTCTCTCTCTCTTTCTTTGTGCACCCCTCATCTATTTCCCTCCTGTGCCCTGTCCTTGTTTCCATGGAAACAGTTGTCAACGTGGAGGGAGCAACGTGGCAGGATACAGCAGCAGATATTTCCCAGCATGCACTGGCGCTAATGGAGGAGAATCCCATGAGGAGATTCGTCGGTGCGAAGTCGTTCATTGGTGGTGGTAACGATATGATAAATAGCTGCATCACCTTAACAAACGCCGTTAGTGAGCCAGGTCACCTTCCACACAACTGTGTGGTCCTGATGTCCTTAAAATCACCTACACATCATATCTGCTACACCTACACTGCTTTTAACAGTGTAATAAAGGCACTAATAATCATAATAATAAAATCTGGCATTTCCAAAAGCACTCTGGAAATGTATAATATTCACTAAACTTTATCCATAAATGCAAAATGCAATTGCACAGCACTTGTGATTTAAAAAGCATTTATTTATTCCATTATTTGTTGTTACAGTGCAGAAAAGAACATGACTGAATAATGCATTGCAGAACTGAAACACAAATTTATCCTTTAGATTGTTTCTCATGATAAACGAAACACGACTGCTCTTTATTATGTGCTTGGATTTTGCATTTTTATTTAAAATATTCAAATTAAGATTAAATAAACAATTAAAATGTAAAATCATGTCTTCACATTAGTGCCTTGGCTTAATACCGTGCGTTTGCTGATTTGTGAATATATTTATTTTGTCTTAATATTACCAAATGTCTTCCTTATCATTTCTAAGGAGCAAAGTTAAATGAAAGAAATGTAATATTAAAGCGCATTATTCAAAAGTTTGGGGTCAGTAAGATTTTTCTTTAAAGAAATTTATACTTTTATTGATAAAGAAAGCTTTTGTAGTAAAATACTGTTAAAAGATCAGTTTTGCATTACAGAAATAAATTACATTTTAAAATAAAAGAAAACAATTGAAAAAGAAAATGTGTATGTAAAAATGTGATCATTATGTTTACACAAAGTCGAATACCTGTAAGGGGTTCATTTTGTAAGCCGTACAATAATTGTAGGTAAAACAGAGAAAACATCAATTACTATCAAGCATGAATAGTCCTTACATACACTCCATTCAAACACTATTGCTATAAAATCAATCCACCAACTCATTAAAAAAAAAAGTGACATGTATTGGTCTAAATCTTTAGGCTCTATCATGACTGATTAGAAATTATTGAGTGATGGTCAAGTTTAAGCTCTGATGACTTCATCCTGAGACTATCAATGATGGTTCAGACAAGAGAACATTATACCTAGAGGAGATTTGATATTCAACAATCACTTCAATTACACATCAAAGATGAGGTGGAGCTGTGAGGACTCTTTCACTGTTAGAAATGTATGAGGCGTGTGGGCTGCTCTCTTGTTTTTATGCTGAATAAGAGAGCAGTGAAGTCTCCTTAAGAGTCTTGGTAATCTGGCACTTTTATAAATCAAATGATCGCCCCCATGCTCGGCTCTGAAAGCCTTTTTAGCTCAAAGAAACGGAAACTGGAAACGGTGACGGGTGAATGAGACAGGCTGAAGAAGAAAGAGAATTTGAGAGTGTGCATGGGAGGGAAAGAGAGCTTGAAGACAGGTGAGAAAAAAAAAGATAAACGAGCCTCTCATATGAAAGTCATTATTTGTGTGTGATTTCATTCTCTGTATCAGAGATACTAATGTTGAACACCTGTAAAGAGGAGTGGAGAGTGTTTAACCAATTACAAACGGGCTGCAGGGGTAAAATCAACATCATCAAACTCAAAATAAATAAGAAAATCTAAGGTATAAGTACAATTTGAAGTCTGGTTTATAATTTCATTTGTGAATTTGTCAAAAGGCAAAAATTACATACTATTTGAATCAACAGCATTTCATTTATATGTTAACAAACCTAGAAATATTATGACTGAGCAGTCAGAGAGGGTTATAATACTTTACAATGTACTTATACTTGACCTATAAAAATTACATTACGTTTAAAAGTAAATTTGATCACCCTAATATATTTCATAAAATTTAAAATGTAATAATATATATATATTTTACTATCTACTTCAGGGTTGCCAAGTCTGTGGTTTTACCATGTAATTGAGCTATTTTATACTGTTGTGTGGGTTGTTTTTTAGTCTCTCCCCAATCCCCCCAGAACGCTATTTTCATAGAGGGGGACGTGATTGGGCTAGATTTGAATAGCAATTGGGCTAGTTTTGATCGCAGACCTGGCAACCCTGGTCTACTCCAGTTGTGGCATTGTATCTCACATTAATTTACACAGTTAAGGGATAAGATTGTTTCGTTTTATTTTATTTTTTTAAGAAACTAATACTTTTCAGCAAGTATGCATTCAATTGATCAAAAATGACAACAAAGACAACATTTATGTTGTTACAAAATCTTTCGCTTTCATATGAATGTTGCTCTTTTGAACTTTCTATTCATCAAAGAATCCTGAAAACAAATCATGTTTTCCACAAAAGATATTAAGCAGTAAAACTGCTTTCAACATTAATTGATAAATAAGAAATGTTTCTTGAGCAGTAAATCAGCATATTAGAATGATTTCTGAAGGATCATGTGACACTGAAGACTGGAGTTATGATGCTGAAAATTCAGCTTTGATGAGTTTGATCACAGAAATAAATTACTTTTTAAAATATATTCAAAATAAAAAGTTATTTTTTAAATTGTGAGATTGTAAATTGTAGCAGACAAAAGTGAAGATTTTATCCAAAAAAGATAAAATCCCTAGTAATACCCTCCCTAGTCTGTCTTTTCTCTTAGGAGCCATCATCACCGTGAGTATGTGTGTGTGTGTGTGTTATGTGTGTTTGCGTGTTTTGTTTGTGTAGTACTTGCAATAAAGTTAAATAAGATGGTACACCTTTTTTGCAGTGCATATTTAGTCAGAACAGGAAGTGAAAATGTCAAAGTGCCCCTCAGGTCCCTCCCACGGTGTCCTCACCACCAGCTGGGCTGTGCTAATGCACTGCTGAAACACACACACACACACACACACACACACACACACACACAAACACACACACACACCCACCTTTTCCTCACATCCCCTCAGACAGCAGTGAAAAGCTCAAAATAAAAAGCTAAAATAAACCCGGCTGCTCTCAGAATGTCTTCTCGTCCTCCTGTCATCTGCATGCACTGAAGAAGCACGACCCCCCCTGACCTCACTACACCAGTGATGCTTTCAGATCAGAGCTCTGATAACGCTCTCTCTCTCTCTGTGTGTGTGTGTGTGTGAGTGTGTGTGTGTGTGTGTGTGTGTGTTTCAGCAGTGCATTAGCACAGCCCAGCTGGTGATGAGGACACCGTGGGAGGGACCTGAGGGGCACTTGACATTTTCACTTCCTGTTCTGACTAAAATATGCACTGCAAAAAAGGTGTACCATCTTATTTAACTTTATTGCAAGTACTACACAAACAAAACACGCAAACACACACACACACACACACACCTTTTCCTCACATCCCCTCAGACAGCAGTGAAAAGCTCAAAATAAAAAGCTAAAATAAACCCGGCTGCTCTCAGAGTGTCTTCTCGTCCTCCTGTCATCTGCATGCACTGAAGAAGCACAACCCTCCCTGACCTCACTACACCAGTGATGCTTTCAGATCAGAGCTCTGATTGGAGGACAGGATGCTCTCTCTCTTTCTGTGTGTGTGTGTGTGTGTGTGTGTGCGGCTGCTGGCCTGTCTGACAGTCACTGACCTTTTGATTGCGTGACTGGACCCAGTGACTGGATATGAGAGACATGCTCTTCAGCATAACATCAGCACATCCTTGTCTCTAAAATATATGTGTATGTGTGTGTTTGTGTGTGTGTGTGCGCCTGTGTGTGTGGTACAAAGGGTAGAATATGGATGGTGGATAAGAAAGAAAGAGCATTGATTCTCTGTTCTTAAGTCACAGTCACTGTTCCACCAAACCACAATTTAATAGGACACTATAAAATGTCACATAGATTTATACGATCAATGGCTTCTAATATAAATAGCAGTATCGTCACAAATCCAACATTACTAAAAGGACATGTATATCATATTAATTACTCTAGCACAGACCTGGGCATTGTACGGCCCCTGGGCCACATCCGGCCGTCTGGCTATCCTTGACTGGCCCGCATGAGGTAATTCGTGAATTAAAAGTCAATAGCAAATAGGTGTAATTAGGTGTACGCAATACAACTGCACTGCTTTTTATTTTCAAGGCAACAGCTTTGTTTCCTGATAATGAAACAACTTTTGAAACTGATTTTATTTCTGTAAACTCATAAAAACAACAAAACATTGCTTTTGTAAAATAATGAAAGCAGGACGTGCTTTCTGCCATCTCTGAAGCTGGAGTGCATCAGAAAAAAGAACCGAAACAGTGTACGGCTGCCTCACACATGTGAAATAAGCAATATCTATAGAAAGTTTAAAATGTCTACCTTTAAACAAACCAATTCAAAAATAAATATTTCCTGATTATTGTAATCTGTATGAAGGTTGAATTTCTTTCTAAAGGTGTGTCCAGTAATCTGGAGCATAGGCTACCAGTCAACCCTCCCGTTTTTCCCGGGATTCTCACGTATTTTACCATTCTATCCCGCTATCATCCCGTTTAAATATTTTCCCGTATATATGAATAATGTCAACATATTCCAAGGTTGTCCAGTTGCCAGATCTTGTATGAAATGGATCCTTCTCACACAATCGACACATACAAATTTCAACCCATTTGTCCCCTCAACTTGGCAACTTACAACCCAGCGATGCTGTTGATATCTGTGCAGTAGTGATGCGTGGATGGCAGTTATATCCGCGGGTGCTGCGATAATCCAGTAGCCTCTCACTGCAGAACAGAGATCCAGGGGGCGGGGTTGGATCCACATCTAGGGGGTGGAGATAGTAGGTTTAGGGGTGTAGATGGGTAGGTTTAGGGGTGAGGATGAGTGGGTTTAGGGATCAGGGGGTGGAGACGG
Source organism: Barbus barbus (assembly GCF_936440315.1). NCBI lineage: Eukaryota > Metazoa > Chordata > Actinopteri > Cypriniformes > Cyprinidae > Barbus > Barbus barbus. Next base: position 9,156,575 of record NC_136719.1, read on the forward strand.
GTAGGTTTAGGTCTATGTAAGGTGGGAGGATCTTGTGTTCTGCAGTGAGGACCATCTCCGATAATCCGTGGGTCGGGTAATAAAAACATGCTTTCTGATTATTTGCGGGTGGGTCGCAGGTGGATAAGATAAATCATTAATGATGCAAATATTAACTACATTTTCTAAAATATGAACGTGTTTTAAATACATTTTTTCATCACGCTTACAATTTCGTTTGTGTGTGTGTGTTCGGGAAGTTGCAGTGACAGAAACGGTTCACTGGTAGAAATGGGAGGAGAATACTGGTGGTGCAAAAAAAAAACAGACAAAAAAAACAATAAATTGAGATATAGCTTACACTTCATAAAGGCTAAGTTTTAAAGTCAGGTGCTGTGCTGCTTTGTTTACTGCGGTTACCGGGGAAATGGCTGACTCCACCCCCATAGACACGCCCACGGCCCGCTGTAACTGCCCAAGTTTCTCATGTGGCCCCTTGGGAAATTAATTGCCCACCCCTGCTCTAGCAGGATCAATAGACAGTGAACTCAAATGGGTTTCAATGTCACTATGACCTTGAGTATGAAGGTAAATTTGGTGCAAAACAACTGAGCGTCCGTGACAGCAGAAGTTGTAGTTGTAGAGAATAGCCACACGTGTATCAGTAAATTTGAAGACAAGTCATGTGTGGCAATTCTCTACAACTACAACTTCTGCTGTCATGGACGCTCAGTTGTTATGCACCAAATTTACCTTCATACTTGAGCACTAAGTGTGATTATATGCACTTTGAAAGTTAATGATTTCAGTTGAAATAACACAATTTATCTTTTAAAATATCATGTAAATGAATCCTTTCGCAATTTTCAAATGTAGCCTTTCAAATCTTGTACAACCATCCAAAACAGAACAAACAACAAACAAAACAGAACCACGGGAGCTGTTCTCTTTGATTTCATCTGTCTGGGTTTCTCTGAACTCTTGGACAGCGCTGCTCTAGTTTTAGTTGGGAAACATTCAGGGAATTTCTATGCAATAAAGACAGATGGTACCTCAATATTCCTCTCGCTTGCTTTCTCTCTCTTTTAATAAATCTCTCTAATTAGATGAAATCAGCTTATTGCGTCGGTCAAGGTCAAGATTTTATTAGTGGCATTTTCTAAAGAAAAGCTTCATTATTGCCATTAATTATTCTAAACCTTTAACTCGAAGCATTAATCTTGTAGCCCATCACACACCATTTTAGCTCCAGACATGAATAAAATCATGCGGCTGGTTGAGATTGGTTTTATGAGGGTTTTTTTCTTCTAAAAATATGATTATGAAATAATGAATTATGAAATCATATGTGGGTTGGCTGCAGCCATTACTAAAAGCAGCATGAAATCAAACATATAATTCTGTTCAAAGTTGAGGATTTTTTTAACGCGTAAAGTCTCACAGGTTCACCAAGACTGCATTTATATGATGAAAATCCAATAAAAACAGTAATGTTGTGAAATATTATTACAGTTTAAAATAACTATTTTCTATTTTAATATATTTTAAAATGTAATTTATTTCTGTGATCAAAGCTGTATTTTCAGCATCATAACGCCAGTCTTCAGTGTCACATGATCCTTCAGAAATCATTCTAATATGATGATTTGATGCTCAAGAAACATTTCTAATTATAATTAATATTGTACTGCTTAATATGTTATCCGATTCTTAAATGAATAGAAAGAACAGTATTTATTTGAAATATATTTTATGTAACATTATAAATGTCACTTTTGATCAATTTAATGCTCCCTTGCTAAATAAACGTAATACATTCCTTCAAAAATAAACTTGAATGCACTCTATTTTCAAGAGAAATTTAAAAGCTCACATGTTCTGTATGCTGCTAATGTACTGTAAAAAGTGGCGAAAAGTGAGCGAGATCAAACACGCAGTAACAGACTGCAAATCAAGCAATCTCTATAATACTTTAATCCTGAGAGATTGTGCAGGTATAAAGCCTCTTGCACTCATTTCACCTACTACTTTAAACAACAGCATGTCTGTACAGGATTACCAGGTAGGATCAATACCAGGCTTTTCATTACTGTTCGGAAAGGCAGCTAATAGATAGTAAATTTGACCCTTTCCTGCCTATTTATCCCACACAGACATTAACAGCGCCATCACTCAGCGGTCAATAGGAGCTACAAGACTGAGATATGTTACTGCTGGACTGCATCTATCTTCTTCCACGTGCATTCATCCGGAAGATCAGACAAAGTGCTGAAAACACACAGGCTGTTCAATACAGGCTTGTACCTCAGAGACAGACCTAATGACTGGAACTTCAGAGGCGTTTCTGGGAAATCATGGTGTGCCCATTCAGCTGAGAGAGTGTCTTCACTACTGGGAATGATTAACTGATGCTATTTTGAGACCCCAAATGATACTTTATATGAATTATCATACAGTAAACCTCTTCACAAATTATACATTTATTCTTGATTGATGCTTATGGTCTGTGAAATAGACCTTTATATATTTTCTTAAGAAAAGATTGTGGTACCTGCTATTGCTCATATAGCAGTGTGGTATGCAAATTTATATAGGTAGCGTTTTAAATACTCATTATTATATATGAGCAATATCACGAGTAGCAGTGCAATACCACTAGGTTTTACCCATTTGTCAGCCAGAAGCTTTTAATCATTTTTAAATAAAATACATTTAAAACATTAAAGTAGACACTTTGTATTTAACAAGTACATAAAATCACTTTTTTAAATTGAATTTGATTCAGACACCAAAATGGGACCAAAATATATGTACGAAGTTGGCAATATACCGGTTGACACGATTAACTGGTAAAAAAAATGTCAACAGGAACATCACTTTTAAGCTCCGCGGTTTAAAAACAAGATTGAAGCACAATCAGTAGCGAAAGAGAACTTATTTCCCTATTTGCGCATGCTGTCTGAGACGCACAGAGAGGGGCATTCACACGAAGACAGTGTTCATAAAGCGTGGGATTGTTGAAGTTATTTTATTATTCGATATATTATTATTATTGAAGCTATTTTTGCTGCTTTATAAGCTTTGAACAGTTAAATACACACCTATATGTGTCAAAATGCCCATTTTTGCAAATGAAACCAAACAGCTGAGAAAGAAAACTCATCTGTAACAATACAGTATATTAGATCCGGGCGGCTCTTAAAGCGACAGCAGTCTAATAGTCCATCTGTCTGTCATCCATGTTAATCAAACAACAAAAGAGAAAATCTCTCACTGCTCCTGACTAAATCAGTTTTGTAACTTTTATAAGTAGAAATATTTAATTTACACATTGAAGAATATGCAGTGTTTTATACATTTTTATTACTTTATACACTGTATGTAGAATTTCTTATATTTGTTCAACTATAGTTCTTTTTGTCCTATTGCTTGTAATTCATTTCTTATTTTTATTTAATTGCTGACTGTATACTTGTCTTTGTCACACTCCTCTGGGAGCAAGGGAATGAAGGAGCGAGGAGACAAGGAGTAAACTTCTGTGAAGGTTTTAATCAAGACAAACGAAGGTACAAACACACTGGAACACAGGACACTGGGCTAATAAACACAGGATAACGAGGGACTAAACGAGGGAACTAAGGAGACACACCTGGAAACTAATAAAGAACTAATCAAACACAGCTGGGACTAATAGAACTGAACGGGGACAGGAGCAGGAAATACCAAATAAGGGCACAAGAGGGAGGGAAACACAAGACATGGGGAACCAGGGCTGTGTTCAGCCCCGAAAAAAACGGTGCAAAACGTTTATTAATCGGAAACGGTGGTGCGTTGAACACCCTGTTCTGATGACGCAAGAGTTGCAAGTATGGCAGCAGAGAAGGCCATTCTTTGTGTTCTTTTTGAAGAATTTTCGGAGCCTGATGAAATCGGTATAAATAGTTTAATACTGAAAAATATGCTCGGTGTTACAGTCACTGCCCTTGTCGTCCAGAATAAAAGAGAACATCCCAATCAAGTGAAGGGATTTGTGGAAACTGTGGTTAATTATCCTCACATATTTGAGGATGAAAATAAATTTCAGGTGAAGAATAATCCACTTCTTACCTCAGAGGCTGTGTTATGATGTATATGACCTTATTATTTTTATTGTGAGTATCAGGCTTATCATTACTGCTGATCACTGCTGTTGTGCTATGATATTGTAATATTTACCATTATATAATCAGAGGAGCATAGAAAAGTTTATGAAAGTGTCACTCCACAATACAATAGCAAAATATATAAATATGTATAGTATTTTTTGTTACATTAATCAGTGTCTAGCACACCTTCCTAAGGAAAGGATATGGACCAGAAGACATTGCAATTACTACATGATATTTAGACAGACTTAAAGAAGTTCCAGATCTATACTTGTGCTCTTGTTATTTCAGTTATTTTAATGTAAATAAACATGTGCAAACAATATACTTGCTCTTGTGAATTTTTTATGTTAATTACATTTACTTACAAATTCATCATCATCATGTTGATATGCTTTGTTACTATAAAACTCTTATGACAAACATGTCTTCTAATATCTTCAGTTGTTGCATATACCGAGCTGCAGCGGACACATATTAAATGACTTCACTTGGACCCATTGTGCGAGCTGTCTCTTTAATATCATGTGGTTTATATACATGTTGCTGCTGATTGGGCTGACATTTTTGACACACTCACCGAACAAGAGAAAAGTTATCTCAAACCCTGTTGCACAGCACACCGTTTGCAGGAAACATGTCGTTCAACCCGGAAACCGTAGCAAGACGTTGGGAGAATGTGCTCCAGGACTGACAGTCTTCAATGAGCTTGAGTTTTATTTTTTTATTTAGTCTGGCATTTTTTTGTAATATTGACACTGGTGACAAGAATTATAAAATTTCTACAGTATCAAACATTTTTATATCACAAAGACCTTATTTAAAGCAAGAATTACTATATTGTGATGTAAATCATTACCATGAAATAAAAGGACTCATATTGTGGTATAACATTTTGGTCATATCGCCCACCATGTATACTATAATTATGATATAATTGATATAATTATTTTGGTTAATAATTGCATTAACATGATCGTTCAACTTTGAAAACTCATGCATTTACTGAATCTTTTAAAAGTGAATTTCGCTGAACTTTGCAAACTAAATATAAATTTAAAAATGATAAAAGTATATGCGTAATACATATATCCTATATGGTATGTGTATAACATCATGCGTAATTAATATTAAAAGAATGAAATGTATTGTTAAAACAGTCGTTCAGTAAAGATAAATATAACTGTATAACTAATAATGTAGCAGCAGTGGTTTTGTGAGAGGCACTGTTCACACTTTGATATTCACTGGTAGAACGCTCAGATTCTCACAGTGTCAAGCTGCTCTTTCAGATTTCCCTCTGACACACAGAGCAGCTGAGCAAATGAGCTTTGGATTGCCCCTAAAAGCCTTCTTTAGTGTGCCACTGAAACATCTGAAATAAAAATTGAAAGGAGTAAGAGAACCGAAAACTGGAAAAAAAAACCTAAGAGACGAAAGAAGACTTTAATTACACATCAAGACTCATACTGTAGTAGAGAGCTTTTCTCTTTAAATTATATTTTTTTCTTTTATGGTGGAGTGGGAGGCAAACATAAATAAAGGAGATAAATGAGCCTGGAGATAAAAAAAAAAGTCAAATTCTACAAAAACTACAAATTTTTAGTTAAAAGAGAATTAAAAAAAAAAAATCTTTCCTGATTTGACTCAAACTAGAATCCTAAAAACATGATTATCATCTGCCCTTCTGCTCACAAGCAGCAGGTGTGTCAACACAGATTAGTATATCCAACTGTCACAACAGTGTGTGAAAATTAGGATTTGTAAATAATGTCATCTGATTTGGCAGAAGTCAAACGCACAGTGATTTATGCACAAACGGTCTAAACTGACGAGCCATGACATCTAGCAGAGCACAGCATGAAGAAACTCAAGGGAGGCATGGAGAGCGCCTGGACGGTACAGCCTGACAGGTGAATGGCCGTGGATTAAAGCCAGGCTTCAGTTTCAATCAGAGCTGGTCAGACGGTAAAGCTTCACGATCAGGCCAGTTATAGCAGCAGACTGCTCTCTGATCAGCCAGAACACTATTAATTATTAAAAGCTCGGAGGGAAAGGCCAGAGACACAGACTGATCTGCATCCATCCATTCAGATCCTTTAACCTTCAAGAGAAACGGAGAGAGAAAAGCTCACATATTAATTGATATATTACCACAGTCAAACTCTTTATGTGGTTTTGCATAAACAGGGAAATGTGCTTGTTCATACACACATCAAACAACCCATTAGCAAAACTACAAAGCAAACATCAAAGCGGGAGAGAGATGGTGGTTTTAACAGTAATGTGAGCTTTCATCAGCCCCATTCATTTAAATGGCAGTTACCAAACCCCAAAATAAGCAATTCTGAGGCTTTGTGATGGTGGTTTTATCTGTGACTGATGCAGAAATCCTTAATGCATCAACACATCTGCTGTATGAGCAGCAAATATTCTTAGTATACACAAAAAGCCTTTTTCATTCCTACACTCCAGTACCTTAAGGGTACATATTACTACTGTAATGTACAAATATGCAGATTTTAGGGGTAGATAAGCTACAAAGATGTCTTTATATTGTCCCAGTGACTAGCTGTTGTATCCCTACATTTGTTTGTTTTATTGTTTTGTTTGTTTTTGGTCTTGTGTGTTTTCTTTTGGTTTTCTGTCATGTTTTGGTTTGGTAAAGTTCTGGAAGACTATTTCCACCACTAAATAAAAAATAACAAAGGTTATTGCAACTTTTTCTCTCACAATTCTGACTTTTTTTGTTGCAACTGGGAGTTTACAAAAAGCAATTCTGACTTTTTATATCAGAATTGTGATATAAAATCGCAGTTCTGATTTTTTCTCAGAATCGTAATTTATAATCTTACAATTGCGAGAAAAAAACTCGCAATTGTGAGAAAAAAGTCAGAACTGCAAGATTTAAATGTGCAATTCAGAGAAATTAAGTCAAAATTGCGATATACAAACTCGCAATTCTAAGAAAATACCCCCTCCCCCCCTTCAGAATTGAACTTTATAACTCGCAATTGTTTTATCTCACAATTCTGAGAAAAGAAGTCAGAATTGCAAGAAAAAAAGTCAGAATAGTTTATATCTCGCAATTCTGAGTAAAAAAGTCAGAATATAATAGCGAGTTTACAAGTCAGAATTGTAAGATAAAAAGTCGCAATTACCTTGTTTTATTTATTATTCGGTGTGGGCTTCCATTTAAAGCTGCTTACTTTAAAGCAATTTATTTTTTATTTATATTTATTAACTGCTATATAAACAAGCACGACTTTTTGCAGAGCCAGTGCAAATAATTGCAGATTACTATGATCAGAAGCTTTCTAAGGTGGGGTATGTATTTTTTCAAAAAATGCTTTAGAAAACCGAATCGGGCCCAGTTCCAAAACAAACTTGTAGCCAATCAGCAGTAAGGGGCGTGTCTACTCATGATGCGAGGAGAGAGCGCTCATCGGTGCACATGACGGACATTAGCTGAGTCGAGCGATGACAGAAAGATAGAGATGGCGGATAAAAAACAAAAGAGGAAAACGTCTGCGGAACAAAAAAAGGCTTACACCGTGTGTACACAACAGCTAAAGTCTGTCTACACTTGACGTGACAAAGCAGCCGTTGAAAATCATTTGAAATTTGTGTCAATACGTCATAAATAGAACACGGCAGCAATTTACTGTCAGGGATTTGTTGTGTTGTGAAGCGGCATCCAGTGTAGACAGCATCACTGATTATAATGAGTGTATAGTGTTCTGTCGCGCCGCTCGCGTCCAGTGTAGACACGGTGTTACGATAAGGCAAGAAGTAGGACCCATGTAATGATCGGCCTGTGATCGGATGCCGAGATTGCTTTGTTTCTTCTCGATAGGCGAGTAACATTGGTTTTGCTTTGTTTCACAGAACTAATCGTTGCCTGTGTTGCATACTTATGTGTGGGGCGGAGCTATCAAAATAGGGGCAGGGGCGTGTTTGTTTTGGTGATGGCAAATGTCAACATTGGCTACCAGAAATAATTTACCTCACCTTTAATGTCTGTTTTCTCACCACTGTCATGTTTGTAGTGCATTTATTTGTTACTGAAATGAACAGAATTTACATGGCATTGGGATGTTCATTGGGGAACAGTATACCGCTGCAAAGGTGTTTCCATTTGCCGCTAAGCGTAGAACAATCAAGAACTTAAATATATATCAGACCCTTTAAGCTACATTTTTTTTGCACACCTTTTTCTGACAGTGCAGAAAATAAAAGAAATGTCTGCAGCTTTCATCTGGGTCTGCTGATGGGCAATGCCATCCTAAATTTACTGTGAGATGTCTGTGTATTTATTTGCTGTCTTGCAACATTGTGTCCTGCCCTGTGTGTGCTGAGCACTGACCTCAACAGCCTCACCCCTGCCATAGACAACAGAGCTGCTGTGCTCAGTTATGTAACAGAGTGTTTGGCAAAATCATGTCTATTCATCAGCAGAAAGCATCAGTGAGTCCTTGATGCCCCTCAAAAATCACACACAGCTGCGCTCAGACGAAAACAAAGCAAACGTGCTGCTGTGTTTTCATGTTCACTTGGGGAGGAGTTCAAATTGTGAATCTCTGCAAACAATACAAAAGCTACTAGTGGTTGGAAGACACCCAAGAACTTACTTTAATGATTAACTGTTTCATATTTATAGCTGCTCCAGGTCTAAGGGACAGTTTGTGTGGATCCTACATTCCTAGAGAGATGGATGATCATGCTGTCAGCAACGGACACTGCGTTTACATATCTAGGCCAGATGCAAGGGAGGATTCCTTAAATGGAAGTATATAGAGGTAAACTTCTCCTCTACTATTGTGTAAAGATAAACCTCAGTGCCAGACAGGGCTTGAGAGATGAATTAATCCACTGACTGTCTCTGCACCTGGCCAGTATCACCTAACAGAATCCAGAGGCATTACACATGCTGCGACACAACAGGATAGAAGCCTAATGAAAAATGACAATGCATCTGAAGACAGTTCATTTGATTTGGAATGTGCTGGAGTCCATAGGCATTGTATATATGTATGTTTGTGGGTGTTTGATCAAGGAAGGTTCACTACGGTTCAATAATGAATGACACTGTTGGTCACATGGGAGCAGTTAACTTTGATGTCCCCATAATTAAAGCAGCAGGAATAATTGTTGACTGTCATTAGTGGTAAATTATCAATTGCCAGTATACAGGTACATCTCAAAAAATTTGAATATCGGGAAAAAGTTCATTTTTTCTTGTAACATTTCAAAAAGTGAAATAAGTTACAAAAGTGAACCTTTCATATATTTTAGATTCATTACATGTAAAGTAAAACATTTCAAAAGTTTTTTTGTTTACATTTTGATGATTAGAGCTTACAGCTCATGAAAGTCAAAAATCAGTATCTCAAAATATTAGAATATTTATATTTGAGTTTCAATTAATGACCATCCCTACAGTATAAATTCTGGGTATCTCTTGTTCTTTGAAACCACAATAATGGGGAACACTGCTGACTTGGCAATGGTCCAGAAGATGAACACTGACGCCCTCCACAAAGAGGGTAAGTCACAGAGCGTCATTACTGAAAGGTGTGGCTGTTTACAGAGTGCTGTATCAAAGCATATTAAATGCAAAGTTGACTGGAAGGAATAATTTGGGTAGGAAAAGGTGCACAAGCAACAGGGATGACTGCAAGCTTGAGAATACTGTCATGCAAAGCTGATTCAAACACTTGAGAGAGCTTCACAAGGAGTGGACTGAAGCTGGAGTCAGTGCATCAAGAGTCACCACGCTCAGACGTCTTCAGGAAAAGGGCTACCAAGCCACTTCTGAAACAGAAACAACGTCAGAAGTGTCTTACCTGGGCTGTGGAGAAAAAGAACTGGACTGTTGCTCAGTGGTCCAAAGTCCTCTGTTCAGATGAAAGTAAATTTTGCATTTCCTTTGGAAATCAAGGTCCCAGAGTCTGGAGGAAGAGTGGAGAGGCACAGAATCCATGTTGATTGAAGTCCAGTGTGAAGTTTCCACAGTCAGTGATGATTTGGGCTGCCATGTCATCTGCTGGTGTTGGTCCACTGTGTTTTCTGAAGTCCACCGTCAACGCAGCCATCTACCAGGAAATTTTAGAGAACTTCATGCTTCCTTCTGCTTACAAGCTTTATGGAGATGCTGATTTCATTTTCCAGCAGGACTTGGCACCTGCCCACACTGCCAAAGGTACCAAAAGCTGGTTCAATGATCATGGTGTTACTGTGCTTGATTGGCCAGCAAACTCGCCTGACCTGAACCTTGTCAAGAGGAAGATGAGAGACATCAGACCCAACAATGCAGATGACCTGAAGGCCGCTATCAAAGCAACCTGGGCTTCCATACCACCTGAGCAGTGCCACAGGCTGATTACCTCCATGCCACGCCGCATTGATGCAGTAATTCATGCAAAAGGAGGCCCAACCAAGTATTGAGTGCATAGAAATGAACATACTTTTCAGAAGCCTGAAATTTCTGTTTAAAATATCCTTTTTTTTTATTGATCTTATGTAATATTCAAATTTTCTGAGAAACTGAATTTTGAGTTTTCATTATCTGTAAGCCATAGTCATCAAAATTTCAAGAAATAAAGGATTGAAATATTTCACTCTATGTGTAATGAATCTATATAATATATGGGTTTCACTTTCTGAAATGAGTGACAAAAAATATTGACCTTTATCACGATATTCTAATTTTTTGAGATGTACCTGTATAAAATACTGCCTTTGGTTGTGACGCTAACTTAATATGCATCCAATTTTTCATTCAGTTAAAGCCTTTTGCCACTTGTTTAATGGCAGGTGGAAAACCATTTCAGGAAAAACCACCTCAAAACAATTACTGACCAAATAAAAATAGAGTGATGGGATTTAGTTTATTCTCTACATTTACTGATTATAAATTCATCCGACTGCTGGTTTATTCTTATTTAAACTAAAACATATAAAACATACACAGTAATGTATAACTGACATTATAACAGTTATTGACGTGACAACAGAAACACTTTAATATAAATTTAATTTAAATTCAATATTATTTCAGTACTATGTATACAGTATACTCAGCCTTTATTTTAAGATTTTTTTTGTTGTTGTAATTTTGTCATATGCTTTTGTCATTTTTATATTTATAATATTGTTTAGCTTTATTTTTTAGTAACTGTAGTGCTTTAACCCAATTGTTTTATTCCAACATTTATTTATTTTTTAAAGCTTTTTCATAATATTCATATTCATATTTTATTTTGGCTTTATTTCAGTTAACAAAAATATTTTTCAATAGTTTTACTGAAAACACTGAAATTAATTAATTAATTAATTAATTTATACATTCAGTTTTGGTGCTTTTGTGTCAATTATAATAATGAATTTATTTTAATAAACCAACAACATGCATTCCTTTACAGATCACCAGTGATTCAAAGACCCATGTTTGAGAACCATTAATGTAAAGGTACTAAAATAGATAGAGGAAAATACTAAAGTTTTGTATTTTGCTTAAGTTTGTCCTTTTTGTCCTGCACCTGAGCCCTATTTTGGTTTGTGGCATGTGCGCACTTTTTTTTGTTGTTGTTGCATTGTTGACAAAATGGAGAGAGGACACGAAATCATCAGAAGGAGGCTTCAGGCAATGTTGCAAACCAGATGCAAACTTGCACTGCCCATACGAGCTCCTCAGCTCAATGTGTCAGTGCATGTGCACTAACTGAGGGTTGTTTTTTCTGTACACCACTGTATTATTTCTTGTAGTAAGGTACATTTTCATGATTCCTCCCTTGCATCATGTACACTTGAGTTTAGTATAGCTCTGGCCTTATGCTGGATGTGTTTATAGGACTTTCCCATAGTCCTCTGCAAAAAGCCTTCCAGTATAACTGAAAGCTAAAACCTATAGCATCCTGAATGCTTCACAGTCGAGAGCTGTATGAGAAGGGAGAGATGGTGGCTGAGGGTAAAAGATTCAGCTATATTTTTGCTGACCTTGCACTGTATCACTCAAGGGAAGCATGCTAGACTAAAGGAAACACAAAAGAACAGAGGGAGGGAGGAGAAGACAGCCTGATGGGCCTGTAAGGCTCATGAAACGCATTGTGTCTATAATTAACCCTTCAAGAACCCTTGAAGAATCCAGCTCCACCAGCAGGACAGTGAGACAATTATACATCTCATGACAACTTGCTTTAGACTGCGAGACTGTCATGGTTTCAATGGCATCCCCAATATGAAACTTCAAGCAAACATCTCAACAAAACAAATGGCAATTCATATGGCAATAATAATTAGGTGACATGTTAAAATTGACAGACTGGGATCCGCCTCCTCTTCTCAAACAAGCAGCATCTGAATAGCACACAGACATGGTGACAAGTGACTTGAATAGGAAATAGCACGTTCCAGCCGTCTGGATGAAATTGTTTACCCAGCCATATGGCTCAGCTGATGGCTGCAGACTGGTGTGATAAACAGAGCGCTTGAGAGGGTTTAGAAGCCCATATTCAGATCAAATCCATAATGCAACTTCACAAACGCAGAGTAGTGTCAAATGGTTGAAGGTGTTGATCTAACCGGCTATGGTTCTGTCAAATCTCTGTCAGACTGGTGGTGGAGTACAGGTAGACATTAGTGATGTTCAGTGAAGCTGTGAGATGACTCTCATCTCTGAGTTTTGCCTGTGGTCATTATGTAGCTCATTTGCACAGTCAGAGCTGACATGTTTTACCAAAAAAAAAAAAAAAGAAGCTGAGCTGAGTTGACAGAGGATGAAATTGCATCAGTGTTTATTAAGCTTTATGATTTTCCCCAGGCTATAACCTAAAGACTCCAGTATAAATGGCACAGAGGCAGATCATGGAAGGGGCGGCTTGTGATTGGTTTGTATGTATAAGACGGAAGCTTGTGTTGTGTTGGTGTTCAGCGTACAAATACAGTGATATCAGATGGTAATACCTTAAAATATAGCCCTGTTCATGCACCATGATACTGCATGAACTCCAAAGTACATGTCCAAAAAACATGGTATTACCACGGTACCATGTCAAAAAACTAGTTATGTACAAGAACCATCAAATCCAAATTACTGTGACATTACATTTGTGTACCATAACATGGTATTTTACATGGTACTCCAAGGCTTTTCAATGAATACCATGTTGCTATGTCCAGAAAACATAGTATTAAAATGTTCTCATATCAAAAAATATAGTTTTGCAACAACAAATTTACAACAAGACACCTTAAAGAATGCCATATTAATACATGTTAAAAAAATACATGGGATTACCAAGGTGCTACATGGGACTTTTGGTACTTTTGTCAGTGTTGAAAAAGGGTGGGCGATATAGTGGTAGACACGATTAACGGCAGAAATTGGTCAACTGCTAGAGATTTTGGATTTTTGGAGATCATCTCTATCGCGGTTTCATGCTCACGTGACGTTGCTGTACTACATGGTAGGGTTGCATGATACACCGGTACTACGGTAGTATCGCGATACTAATGCTTAAAAATACTAGTAGTATCGTCCATACGGTAGTACCGTAAGATATGTTGTATGCACTTGCACGTCGTTGTTCAGAAAGAAGAAAGTGTCTGATTCAGACCATCTGATGTCTTTTAAAAAACATAATATCTTACAAGAAAGTATTCTAGCAGTTTTTTTCATTTGATCACTTCTAGACCAGGTGTAATAGTTTGTTTCTGGAAGCATCTTTGCGATCACGAATGCAATTCCATTCATCAACATAGCAGCTTTGCACTTGGTTCTTAACAATCATTATATATATTCACTAAACCTTTCATTTGATTCGCTCCTGAAGGATTCAGCCATTTTGAAAGAATCGTTTGAATGACTCAGTGATTCAATCACGAACTTCTGCCACCTGCTGGCTGTTTTAAGTTTCCCATCTAAAAGTAGGCATATTGCATTCTTTTCCAACATATTTCTATATTCAGAATTTAGTATTATAAATTTATGCAATTATAAATACAGTCTAAATGTATAAATGCAGCTTCTGTGCAGTGCTAAGATTAGCACTTTGATTGTTAATTAAATTTTGATTCATTTAGTAGAATTGAATTTTAAATTAACACAATACTGCATGGTATCGTGCTACTTCAGCTGGTATAGTACATGGTCATGAAAATGTATAATTTACATGTGTTTTTAAACACCGTGGTTTAAAAACAAGTGATTTTAAACTCAATCAGCAGTGAAAAATAACTAATTTTGCCATATGTGCACGCTGTCTGGGAGACGCACTGTCAGTTATTTTTGCTGCTTTATAGGCCTTGAACAGTTAAATACACACACTTGTATGTGTCAAAATTCCTTCTTTGCAAGTATCCTCATAAACACAGTAATTTAGGTCTTAAGTGAAACAGCTGAGAAAGACAACAAATGTGCAACAGTATATTGGATACAGGCAGCTCTTAAAGTGACAGCATTCTAAAATTCCTGCTCTCCATCATTCATGTTAATCAAACAACAAAAGAAAGAAAATCTCACTGTTCTTTACTAAATCCCTTTTGTAATTTTTAATGAGAAGAAATATACATTTAATTTACACACTGAAGAATATGCAGTGTTTTATACAATTGATTACTTTATACAATGTATGTAGCATTTTTTATTTATTTGCTCTACTGTAGTTTTTGTCCTTTAATCATTGACTGTTAACTTGTCTTCAGTGAGCTTGAGTGTTTAAAATTTTTTTTTGTTTAGGCTGGTATTTTTTTGCAATATTGAGAATTATGAAATTTATATGGTATTAACATTTTTGATATCATATAGACCTTAATAAACAAATCTACAATGGTGATCTGAGCCATTTCCACAAGGGTGTTGCACTTTGTTGTGTAAAAGTGGGCACACTTTAGATTGGGGGTCAATTCTCCCCATTAACTAACTATTAACTACGACCTTTGCCTCAAACTTCTAATTTGCTGCTTATTAATAGTTAGTATGGTAGGCTAGTTGTTATAGTGTTGTTACATTATAAAATACATCAAACTCAAAAACTATTATACACTTAATCAGGTTCCAAAAACATAAATTTTAGCTTTTCACACAAAACCCTTCAATCTCTCTTATTCTTCTTCTAGCCAAATTCACATGATACCATAAAATAATCTCTCTTATTATAAAAAAAAAGAAAAAAAAAAGATAAAATTCATAATGTTGTTCATGGCTTTAACAAAATCCATAAATGCATATAAAATAATAAAAATAAAAAATGGTATTTTTGCTGTGCCATGTCAAAAAATAAATAAATAAATAATATAAACAATGAGAATTATTAGTATATACACCATTTACTCCACAGAACAGGTCCCCATGACCCTGTATGGGTCTTTCTCTATGTTTTCCCGCCGGTGTTGTGCTATACCGTCTTGCTCTTTTTCTGTACTGCTGGGCTCAGCAGGGATGGAGGAGCTTGCAGCACAAACGTGTCCTGGTTACCAAGGCAACAGCCTGGCATTCTCTAGACAGGCAGGGCAGGAGATCTGATGCATTCGTGAGTGTGTGTGTGTGTGAGAGAGAGATATCGAGACAAAGATTCACATTGTTTCTGGCCAAAACAGAGTTCACATCACCTCCAGAATAACAAAACATCAACAGAACAGCACAAACCCCATACGCTCGAGCTGAGAGTCTGTGAGTGAGCAGAACAACAGAGCGGCGTCCATGTAAGGACATGCGGCCACGGGTGAGCTCCTCTAACTGTAATCCATCACCAGCCCTGCCGTTTGTTTGACTGAGATAAATGCTGCAGTTTCTAAGAGACTCATATGTGATATCAAGGATTACCCATAACACAATATCTGCGCACACAGGCGCTGATGGCACCGCTGCTGGGAATATCTGGTGCGAATGTGTTTAATGCAGACGCTGGGGGGCCAATAGATGAAAGATTGATCTGACCTGTGCAAAATGCTCTCGCTTCACAAAGGAGGAGAGAAAGAGAGGAAATGGAAATGTAGCATCTGCCATCAAGAAATTCTTCATGGTGTCAGCCCATAATTTTAAACACTATTATTTCATCCAATTGGCACAATTTAAGCTCCATTTCACTCCCTTTTCACCCTGGCCTGAACACAAAAGAAAATCATTTAAAATAAACTTAACTTCAGAGTTGCAGCACCCCCTATCTGTGCCACACGGTATGACAGCTCTGCCTTTGTGCCTATTATTGTTCTTTAGAAACAACTACAAATGTTTCAGAGATTGCTGAATAGAGAGAGTTAACCAAACCCAGCACACATGCCTGTTTGTGCATAAATGGAAAGCCGTTACCTCAGGACTCACATCTGCGCTGCAGACACTTGCACAATTAGCTAATTACCCAAACCCCCTTGTTTTGCATCCCATAGTTTGAGCCTTCAGTTGCAGAATAATTCACAGTTTCAGAGTGAGTAGGCCGATTAAAGGACTACAGATAGGAGACGTGGCAGATGTCATCAACATCCGAGTGCTGTTGGTATGTAAATTAACTTGATCTCATCAAGGACAACAGCATGAATAATGATAAAGAAGTATAATTACTATTTAACATGTTCTTCAGAGAATTTTCTGGACTACTCTTCACTTTACACTGAACAAAATTATAAACGCAACACTTTTGTTTTTGCCCCCATTTTTCATGAGCTGAAATTCTATGTACACAAAAGGCCTATTTCGCTCAAATATTGTTCACAAATCTGTCTAAATCTGTGTTAGTGAGCACTTCTCCTTTGCCGAGATAATCCATCCACCTCACAGGTGTGGCATATCAAGATACTGATTAGACAGCATGATTATTGCACAGGTGTGCCTTAGGCTGGCCACAATAAAAGGCCACTCTAAAATGTGCAGTTTTACTGTATTGGGGGGGTCCGGAGGGGGCCGAAAACCAGTCAGTATCTGGTGTGGCCACCATTTTCCTCACGCAGTGCAACACATCTCCTTCGCATAGAGTTGATCAGGTTATCCACTCCTCTTCAATAGCTGTGCGAAGTTGCTGGATATTGGTAGGAACTGGAACACGCTGTCGTATACGCCATTGAATGTGAGCACTTGCCCACTCAAGCCGGTTACGACGACGAACTGCAGTCAGGTCGAGACCCCGATGAGGATGACACGCATGCAGATGAGCTTCCCTGAGATGGTTTCTGACAGTTTGTGCAGAAATTCTTTGGTTATACAAACAGATTGTTGCAGCAGCTGTCCGAGTGGCTGGTCTCAGACGATCTTGGAGGTGAAGATGCTGGATGTGGAGGTCCTGGGCTGGTGTGGTTACATGTGGCCTGCGGTTGTGAGGCCGGTTGGATGTACTGCCAAATTCTCTGAAACGTCTTTGGAGACAGCTTATGGTAGAGAAATGAACATTCAATTCATGGGCAACAGCTCTGGTGGACATTCCTGCAGTCAGCATGCCAATTGCACGCTCCCTCAAAACTTGCGACATCTGTGGCATTGTGCTGTGTGATAAAACTGCACATTTTAGAGTGGCCTTTTATTGTGGCCAGCCTAAGGCACACCTGTGCAATAATCATGCTGTCTAATCAGTATCTTGATATGCCACACCTGTGAGGTTGATGGATTATCTCGGCAAAGGATAAGTGCTCACTAACACAGATTTAGACAGATTTGTGAACAATATTTGAGAGAAATAGGCCTTTTGTATCCATAGAAAAAGTCTTAGATCTTGGAGTTCAGCTCATGAAAAATGGGGGCAAAAACAAAAGTGTTGCATTTATAATTTTGTTCAGTGTAGATATAAACTACCATTCAAAAATGTATAGTTGGTAATATTTTGTAATATTTTTGAGAGAAGTTTCTCATTTTCACCATGGCTGCATTTATTAAAACACACAGTAAAAATAGAAATACTATAAAATATGATTATAATTATTACAAATACAAATTTTCTATTAAAATATATTTTAAAATGTAGACTAATTTATTACTCTAATGCAAAGCTGGTTTACTCCAATCTTCAGTGTCACATGATCCTTCAGAAATCATTATAATATGCTCAATCTGCTGCTCAAGAAACATTTATTATTATTATTATAAAAAATGTAGTGCTGTTTTTTTTGTGAAACCTGTGATACATTTCCTATATTTACAGGATTCTTTGATGAATAGAAATAACCTCTTAATAACATTAAAAAAGTCACATTTGATCAATTTCATGTGTCCTTGCTGAGTATTAATTTCTTTCAAAAAGAGAGAAAATCTTACTCACACCATTTGAATGGTATCGTATAGCCATCTGGACAAAACTGTCACCTTTGGTTAAAAGCAACAGGTCTCTGACAACAGGTGGATAAAGGAATTTTTTAATTTCCTACAGATGAAAAACTGAAAAATAGATGAATATATGTTTTTTTTGGGGGGGGGGGGGGGGGGGGGGGGGTTTGCTTAATGACTTAAGCACTTTGTCTTAATTTAGATTTTTTGAAATGTGCAGTTTCAGACTTTGGACTCCCACATATGTTTGTATTTGAAACAGAATAACAGATTAAAACTCTTATGAGTAAACCTTTATTCACAGACTGCAGAATTTAATGAGGAGTCTGTTGATAACTGTTGTATAGACATTTCAGAATTTGTATGCCTTATCAGTCCACGTCTCAATAGTTTATCACAAAGCTATATAAAAAAGTTGAAATCTGACAATTCTGTTTCTTTCTGAACATTTCAATAAGCCTCAATGATTTGTTTCACTTTGGTCAGGCTTACTTTTAGGCCAAACCTGGAAAAATCTGGATGTTTGTGAGGGAAGACTGAGAATATCTGGCTTCACCTTTTCACTTGGCATCAAAATGAATGAAAGATGAAGCAGTCTGACCTCTCGAACTACAAACCTTTGAGACCCATTGATCTCCCATACATTTAAAAGAACACATTTTATTCATTTATCAATATCTTTTGAACCATGCTGAGAATTGGCGATTTGTGAATGCTATGAATGCTACAGCTGAGATTTCAGCTCAGTGCTTATTAAAGGGGACCATTTCATATCCATGATTCAAACATTTTATAAAGGACATTAATACAACAGATACAGTGGCATGCATGATAAAAACAGGAATAAAGCAAAGGAAAGCAGAGTTGTGAATGAGTGAACATCAAATTCAGGCTTCTTGTCTCTGCACTGTTATCAAAAAAGCAAATTGTAGCAAATTATATATAATACACATATGGCAATGTATTTGATTTGATTTTTTGTCAAATAAGTTGGCTGAGAAGGCTGAGAATGGCAACAAGAATAGGGAAACTATATGTATATCAAAATTATTATTGATATATTAAAACAAAAATAAAATAGTTCACCTATGCCCCATTCCAGTTGTTTAGTTGTTGATATTCAGACAGTCTACTTCACGCCAGATGAAATTCAGCACTTTCAGCAAGAACACCATCCATAATTCATAAACACTTTCAAGAAGCTGAGCTCACCTGAGCCACAAAGACATCTTTAGTCCTGAACACTCTTTCCAGTCCATTGTCCAATCAAATCATCCTCTGGAGGTAAATACATGCAAATGTAGATGGCTACAGGCATAACATGCACAAAGACAGTTGTGCAGGTGACATGAAGGCAATGTAATAATCTATTCTTAATTACTTCTGTCTCACAGGCCCTCTAAAGGGAACAAAGCCAAAGCCCCATACTGCCTCTGGCCAACATCAACTCCCATTCCTGATGTACAATGACCTTCACGCATGGTCACACTTAAGCCCTTGTGGAATTGCTGAGACTATCCGGAATATTTAAGATTATTAAAGTATGAGTAGTACAAATAAACACCATACATATGCATGATTGGATAGTATGACTTGGCAGAGATTGCACAGCAACATTTCAGATGAAGTAGTTTTCTCTGTATGAAAACTAATAAATATTTTGAATTACAAAATTGTGTCCCTGTCAATGCACAGATCATAATTGCTCATTTGAATTGGCTGACTGGCTGCAGAGATGATGACACAAACAGGGAGGATGAATGAACTCAGTGACCAGTGACATCTGTTAAACTCTTTACACAAACAACACTGTTACAATTCCAACACGTCTAGGAAAATAAACATAATTGTAAATGGGACAGCAAAGATAGGACATGTAAAAAATGTATCATGGTTTTGACAAAATATTAAGCAACTGTTTTCAACATTGATAATAAGAATATTTATTGAGCAGCAAATCAGCATATTAAAATGATTTCTGAAGGATCATGTGACACTGAAGACCGGAGGAATGGCTTCTGAAATTATTTTAATAATGAAATTCAAATTGTACTGACCCCATACTTCTGACTTCTAAAGCCACTTTAAGTCTATTCATTATTTTGCTTATCAGAATAATTTACTGTTTTGAATTAGCCTATCTTTATTTTTTTTAAATGAATAATCCATTTATTTATTTATTTTTTCAATTCACAATGCTACAGTTCAGAGTAAAAAAAACTATAAAGGCACTATTTCTCTCTCTCTTTCACAGCCTTCAAGCTGTCTGAAACAATTGCCTTGAAACACCAGAGTTTCCTAGCCAGGGAATGTCTCTCACAAGCATGGACAACTTCATGGCTGACAGCCGGAGATGTTTCCCATGAGGTAATGAGCCAGGAAGTCAGAATGAAAGGAGAAGGATAGGAAGAGACAGACCAATGAGAGTAAACAAGAGAGAGATGGAAATAATAGATGGATAGTGCAATAAAACAGAAGTTTTGTAAGAAATGTCTGATGGATGTAAGTAGGGCTACTCCTGACCGCCATTGGGCTGTCAGTCAGTATAGTGCAGGCTTAGTCTGGGTCTGTAACACTGCATACAGTAACTAGGTTAAACTAATTGGAAGTCATTCACAATATCAGAGTTCAGTACAGTAGATCAATAATCTATTTCTATTGATCACCAGTAATGGTGTTTTTAAATGGTATTGAATACATATACCGTGATCTACTTTTCTGCTTTTTGTCATTAAAGATATTTTACACAAATAAATAAATAGTAGGCCTTTTAAAAAATGTTTAAAGTCATGTTAAATCACAGCTATTCAATTAACTTCATTTGAGGGCCTATAAAATTGGAAATCAAAATTTAAATGCATATTCAGCAGCCCATTAACTAATATTACCAACAGTAACATCTATAAAAGGTTAACATTAGTGCTGTCTGCCATTCAATTAAATTTTTTTTACATTTAACATTTTTTCTGTATTAAAAATTTGTAAAACAATTTGACTAAATGCATATTAATATATTTGTGTTGTCATATTTTAACACTAAACTTCCAAATTAATATAGAAACAACATAAACATGGTATATTTTAAATATGTTTAATGGTATCTTTTTACTAGCCTATTATTAATGAAAAAGTATCATTGATACAAATAATGTTACTATTGTCTCTATTAAATTCATTTTTTCCGTTAATTTTAGCCATTAATTACAGCCATTTAATATTACAGTATAATTGAAATGTTATATTATTTTTAACATTTAATAGGCTTTGAAAAATATAACTTTTTATAAGTGAACTTAAAACAATCTTCACATAAACTATAAATTGTATGTATACGCTATACTGATTATTCATTATTCAAGCTACAAAAGTTAATCAGCTGTGATTCTGTGATTTATGGCAGAAGAAAAGATGTGGTTTTGTTTTTTCAAACAGACTGAAGCCTGGAATACACACAACTTTTAAAATATGAAAGAATTTTTTTTTTTTTTTTAAACAATAGGCATCATATACTTGCTGACTTTGTAAACAGTTACAGAGGAAAAACTGGGCATTTTATACTAAATGTCTGGATCATTCACACATTACCAGACTTTCAAGTTGTTTTGAACACAAACTCATGCAGAAACATATGCCTTGTTGCTACGAGATGCGTGACAAGTGACAACAATTCACAGATCAAAATGCCAAAAATGTTTGATATCCTCTAACAGAAGCATAATCTGAAGCTAAAAAAAAATCAGTCTTCGGCACCAAAAGCCTTGTGCAGTGCACCGACATACAGCGTCTTTGCACTAAGGGCATCCTGAGTTCGAATCCCGACTCGAGGACCTTTCCCAATCTGCCCCCTTCTCTCTCTTCCCACTTTGCTTCCTGTCATGTGATAATAAAAGTAAAAATGCCAAAAAATAAAATACATAAAATCAAAGTCTGTGATCATACGCTACATGATTTTCTATGAAATCTGTTAACTAAAATTTGCAGACTGGCTCTTACTTTCGGCAAACAGCCTCAACTTGTTCAGACTATAGAATCCAGCTTTAAGGGGTTGGTTCCTTTGCAGATACAACAGATGAGCCAACAATTTGTGCTCAGGTGTTGTGAGTTCTACACGGCGACTGAGATCTTCATAATGGCAGCGAGTCACACAGCGGTTTGCTTTGTACAAAGAGTTTTCTGACAAGAATCATCTTTGAAGGACAGTCAAAACTACCACATCTTATGGTTCAGGTGAAAACCCTTTATTTGTGGGTACTTTGCACCCACATGTGCCCGAGCAAGTGTTGCTTACCCCTTTCCTCCCATCTGGATCAATCAGTTTTGTGCAAGTGTGCAGAAACAGAAGAACCAGCTTCTCTTGTGGGTTTGGTTTTGTCATTTTTGCCCACCGACACAATGTGGAAAATTCCCTACATAAACTCATGGGCAAGACGATGTGCTATGGGTTTGTCTCTAATTCCCAACTTGATGATTCCATTATAGCCACATTAGAATGGCTATGTTGTCAGCAACCGGCCACTGAAGGTCGCTTTCTCCCAGAGTGAGGAGAAAAAAGGAAAAATAAACCCAGCAAGGGAACCCAAAGTGCAACAATTTAAAATTAATCACTTGTCTTTTTAAATATCCATTATTAGCACATCTTCCAAATGATTGAATTCTTAGCTTTTTATAAGATATTCTCAACAGCTCTGGGTCTGTTCTTAAGTGTAAATACACAAAAGTGAAGCTCCTGATTTAGTAGGTTCAGAGTGAGAGGAACCATCGTGATTTACTGCAAGTTTGCACAGATGCTGTAAGCTGCTCGAGGAAACATCGAGGTTACATAGGTTTGCTGTCTTTATTTGTTCATGTTCAATTGAAATAATGCATTTAACTTTGCAAGGTTTGTAAGTAAATGTATCACACTCATATAATATACTTTGGAAAATTTGTATTTTAATGTTTATTTTGGTGCAGTGCTTTGCCCCTTAGACTTTCATTGTAAATGCATTATTGTAAATGTGATTTTTGCTCATTTTTATGAATGTAGACCCAGAAAATTCCTTTAAAGACAGAATGATGCAATAGAGCTCATCCCATTATAATCAACATAACTGTCTACACTGACACTAGAGTTATAGATAATTAATTTAACACGAGGGCTACAGGAGTGAAGTAAATGATCTCTGTTTACATGTCTAAAAGCAGCTATTAAACACCTGCGGTATCGGTGGAGTTTAGTGAGCTGGAAGGCCATCAGTGATGGCAGACAGTGAAGTGAACAGTCTGTGCTGTGATTGTGGTTGCAGATATCCAGCTGAGATTGCCAGCTGCTCTCATGTTTATGTACAGCAGCATACGCACCCCTCTCTCTCCTCTTCTCCATTTCTACCCTATTTCTCTCTATCAGCCTAATTTTCAGTTTCAGATCCCCTCAGAATCCAACAGAGGGAGAGAAGCAGAGGGGAAACTGAAAGATGTCATGGGTAATGGGGCTTTTTTTCCCTCATATTTGAAACTGGGTTTTATGGGGAATATCATCACTCTTGTTGTCACCCTGTACTGGGGAAATTAATGGGAAAGTCCACTGGAGACTTTCTGGGGATTACTTGGATACTGGAAAACAAATGAGACCATTTTTAATATCTCAAGTGATTGCAGACAGTAATGAAACCAAATCGAGAGCAAACTGAGATTTTTCTCACGAGAAAAAGGCTCACAAATAGGCTCACAAAAATGTCTCCATGTAGTAATTTTTTATTTTATTTTTACTTTAAAAATAAAATTTTTAAAATGAAAAGCTCATATTTTATCATCATTCTGCCCTTTTCTCCTCACTGTTAATCCATCTCTGTTATTCTTAGCATGTGCATGCGCTCACATCCCTCATCATGACTCCTATTGTTTCCTGCTCTGTATCTTTTCGGGCCTTGCATTCTCCCACCTGTCCCAGGCCCGTCTGTATCCCAGAGTGTGACAAGTGTGTGTATAATGAAGGCCCATTAGGAGAAACATCGGCAGCAGCTCCGTACCGCATATGTTCAGTGGTCAAATGCTGCCGGCAGCTGGGCCAACACACACACACACAGACACACACACACGCCCTAGAGACCGCCCTGGGTGTCCCACAGTCTGCTAGACGAAACAATGCAGACAGGAGGCTCAACCTGAGGATATAAATGGGGTGTAGAGGGGCCTCCATGAAGCTGACAACGGCACCATGACATTTTTGTCAGAATTCATTCATTGTGTATGGATACTAAACTAAAGGTAAATCATTAGTTTCAGACTTTAAATCTTAAAATCAGAGCCAGTTATCCTGATCAATCAACACGCAAGAATCTTGAGTCATAAGCATCTGCTTTATTTTGCAGTTGTAGAAATCTATGTTACTGCCTTATTCTAACCGTGATTAATCGCACACTTATCATGACATTAAGCATATACCATGTCATTATTTACTATATCCAGCAAAGTAAACCAAAACATTGACGGGTGATTCTCACAAAACTGTATTTTCTGCAAGCTTATTTCAAGGTCAATTTAGATATCTTTAAAAAAAAATGACACTTGGGCGATTTCAAAAGGACACCAAAGAACCAAATTATATAAGAAGTTCATATAATTAATACATTTGTGCACACTGACCAAACACAGCAACATACACAAGATTAATCAAAACATTATCCTGAATGTGTGTGTAAACAATGTGTCTGGTTTGCTTTATCCAGCCGAGAAAACGTAGTTTGCATATTATACAGTGGTGAAATGTTTTGACGTTACGTTCAATCTGTATTTCACACTGTGCGACGTGCAAGTGAGCTCTCGCGCTCTCCAGAAACAATCACAGATCTTGAGCGAAACACACTGGAATTAATAATTCACTGAAAATGCAACATGAGTATCTATCCTCTCCGCCATCTCTTATGTAATCAGCCTGGTTTTCTTTACATTAGCCCTGTTTTGGACTAATTGCTTGAATGGATTCGCTTGCTGGATCACTGGACTGAAAACTTTCTCGGAGTTTAGCGGCTTAAAATGATCTGATTGCAAACAGAGAATTGAAATTCCGGGACGTTTTTAAAATTTGATTAAAATGAAAACTAAACGACTCTCAAATCACATGAGCCAATATTTTATTCACAATAGAACATAGATCACATAACAAATGTTTACATTGAGAAATTTTACAATTTTATGCACAAAATGAGCTCATTTCAAATTTGATGCCTGCTACAGGTCTCAAAATAGTTGGGACGGGGGCTTGCCTGATATAGGTTTCCAGCTGCTGAAGAGTTCGTGGTCGTCTTTGACGTATTTTTTGTTTAATGATGTGCCAAATGTTCTCTATATGTGAAAGATCTGGACTGCAGGCAGACCAATTCAGCACCTGGACTCTTGAGCCTTGTCCCACAGGACACAACGGCGCTTCTGGACCATGTTCACATATGGCTTCCTTTTTTGCATGATAGAGCTTTAGTTGGCATCTGCAGACAGCACGCCGGATTGTGTTTACCAACAGTGGTTTCTGGAAGTATTCCTGGGCCCATTTAGTAATGTCAATGATAGAATCATGCCGATGAGTGATGCAGTGTCGTCTGAGGGCCAAAATACCACGAGCATCCAACAAAGGTCTTCGGCCTTGTCCCTTACGCACAGAGATTTCTCCAGTTTCTCTGAATCTTTTGATAATGTTATGCACTGTAGACGATGACATTTGCAAAGCCTTTGCAATTTGACGTTGAGGAACATTGTTTTTAAAGTATTCCACAATCTTTTTACGCACTCTTTCACAGATTGGAGAGCCTCTGCCCATCTTTACTTCTGAGGGACTGTGCCTCTCTAAGACATCCCTTTTTATAGCTATAAGATATCCCTTTTTTTTCATGTTACAGCCCTGATGTCAATTAACCTAATTATTATTATTTTTTTGAAGTGACGTGTTGCCAAGTATGGTGACCCATACTCGGAACTTGTGCTCTGCATTTAACCCATCCAGGTACACACACAGTAGGGTGATTCTCGCGAAATTAGACTTATGAGGTGTCATGAAGCATTTTGATGATAAAAGTAAATGCTATCAATATAAGACGAATACAGTTATAAACATCTCTTCATGTACTATTTTGCACATGATTTCAAATTACATCATAAATTCAAATTTAGTTGTTTTTTCCACATTTAAGGGGAAATTTCTCATTACCGCAACGTGTCCATGACTGGTTTTGGGTTCTTTGAGATGGAAATATTTATAATTAAAAAATAAGAAAAATAAAAAGCTTCAGTGCATGTTATACTATAAACATTTACAGTAAAGAAACATGTGGTATTTGGTGATCATTGGTAAATGTAGTGACAATAATAAGGAATATAAATGTGTCCAAGACAAATTTTCTCATCCTCCGCAACAATTTTCAACCATTGTTTAAGTCATCTAGGAACTAACATTTTCAAGTAATTTTGTTGGAAGGGACATAATTGACTGTGACACTCAAGATGGCTACCAGGAAAGCAGTTGTTATTTTTTCTCTCCAGATAAAAATAAAATTTTTGTTTGTCATAATACATACACGACTTTTTAGTTCTCATTACCGAAACATGAGTTTGTGAAGTTTTAAAAAATGTTTCCGTTTTAATTTTTTGATTACTATATACCCCATTATGGTCTAAATATAAAAAGAGAGGGAAAGTTTAGCTAACCCTCATTTAGCCTCCACAGTTAGCTAGAATGTTTAAGGACACTCATCCTCCGCAACACCATTATCATACACCGCAACAATTGGAGGCCTGTTGCGGTGGAGATACTCAATGTTTCGGTAATGAGACACAGACGGTAACACTTTATAATAACTGCACACTAATCATTAGTTAAGCATTAGTTAACAGTTCATTCATCATTTATAAAGCATTAATAGACATTAATAAGCGGTTTATAAATACGGCTATAAATGCTTTAATCTTGACTTATAAGCATATCTATAATGTGTTTAATAATTGTATTTTCATAATTTATTAATGATCACTGTATCATTTTTAAATTAAGTATTGCATTTTTTACAAACCAGTTATTTAGGTGTTGTCATTGATTCATAAGATCACTTAGAAAGTGTAAGTAAATGTAGTAAATTCAGGTAGTTATAAAGCATTTATTAGTGATCAGTTGACTATTTTTGTGAGCTTGTCATGTAAAGTGGGGACTAGTTATGCTTTGTAAAGCATTTAAGGAGATTTAAAGGCTCACTGATCTTCTAAACAGAAAAAGGAAAGAAGCACAACACAGTGATACAGAACATAGAAATATTTAACAGCCTTTTAATCTCCTTTGTAAATGCTTTACAAAGTATAAATAGTCCTCACTTTAGATGAGCTCACAAAAATAGTTAACAGACCACTACTAAATGCTTTATAACTACCTGATCTAACCATGAATTACAGTAGAAATACATGTTAATAAAGCATTTATTGACACACTAAGTATTACTATATGTCTGAATAATATGTATGAATGTACATTTAAATAGTTTATTAATCATTTATTTACACTTTCTAAGTGATCTTATGAACCACTGACAACTCCTAAATAACCTATTTTGTAAATAATGCTATACTTCATTTAGAAATGATAAATTGATAATTTATAAAGTATGAAAATACAAATATTAAACACTATAGATATGCTTTTAAATCAAGAATACAGCATTTATAACTGTATTTATAAACTGCTTATTAATGTCTATTAATGCTTTATAAATTATGAATTAACTGTTCACTAATGCTTAACTAATGATTAATATTGTACAGTTATTATAAAGTGTTACCAAACAGACTTATGAAGGAGGGACATGCACTATAACTCTTTCTCATTTCAATATAACTTGATATTTGCCTTAACACTTCTTGAACAGATAAACAAAATAGCTATTACAACCCCACCCCCCAGCAGGAGTCAGCAATTTTTCATTTTTATGAAGTGCTCCGACAAAAAGCATTATGAATGCAGTATAGGCCACCTACTATAAATGTAATATTATTTAATATTTAATAGTTTTACTGTGAAAAAATTATTTCTATGTCTTTTTTACGAAATGTTACATTCAAGATGGCTATTGTGTATTTTGTTACAGGCAAGCATCAGCGATCAAAAAGTCGCAAAGGGTTTATATTTGTGCGCGCGCGTGTGTGGGAGGCGTGGGCGCAATCGAACAATGGAAACAAAAACATACTCCATTTTGTTTATACAGTCATTCAAACTGCAAAGTGTTTAAGTTACTGTTAATTAAAAATATGGAAAACAAATATATTAATCTGAAATGTAGCAAATTAATTTTCAATTCATTCAGCCACAATTACCAAACATATCTCAAGGTCTTTTTGTCTTTTTATTAATTTAATTAACTAATTACATAAATTTGTTGTCAGTGCACTACAAATAAACTGGTTCTATGCCTTTACTTTATTAATAAAACTTATTTAAAAAAATACAAGGCTTAAGTCATTTAGTTTCCTTTGGTGGTACAGCCTTAGACATGCACAAGCCTTTAGCATTTTTGTTTTGCTTTTCCCTTCATTTTACCGAACTCGCACCGAACCGTGATGTCTGAACCGAGGTATGAACCGAAACGTGACTATCGTCAGGACATGTGTTGTGTTCACGGTGTGTGTGTGTTCACTGCTGTGTGTGTGTGTGTGTGTGTGTGTGTTCACTGCTGTGTGTGTGCACGTTGGATGGGTTAAATGCAGAGCACGAATTCCGAGTATGGGTCACCATGCTTAGCAGTATGTCACTTCACTTCACATACGGGACATAATCCCAGAACCACTTCCTGTCACCTCCTCTGCTAGACATTTCTGCATTTTACCTGACATATGGGCAAAACACAAAAAACGCTCATGAATGAGTTACAGTTGGGGGGAAACGTGATTGGTATAAAGCAGTCGTTCCAGTTGTTTGTTTTAGTTGTTTGACCAATCATAAATTGAGTTGCTGCCATTCAAGTTCTTCACATGAAATTATTCTCAGAAAAAGGTTGTGTGGTTGAATGTCAGGACCAAAGTGTTTTAGCTAAACTAAAATCGTTTTACAAGAGCACATAATGCGGTTACATTTAAATTAGGGATGCACGATATTGGAATTCTGCCGATATTCGATATGCCAATATTTTTCAACTCATTTTGGCCGATATCGATGCCGATACCGATATATTTCCTTTTGTTTGGAAACAACACCAAGTCTCTCCTGTGCAGAAATTATAATTAAAATATTATTAATTTTGGTTAGTTTTTAACAACTTATTTATTAGAATTAAATAAAAAAAAATAAAGGTTTTTTAACAGTACATTGAAGCTTTGAAAATAAATATAAATCAACTCTCTCAATCGCTGCATTTTTCCCCCAGAAAGATGCAGTGTTAACCCTAATATTTTATTTTAAGATTTAACATTTGTAGATGGTCTAAAACAAAAGAGTTGTAAAAATTCTGAAAATCTTTTAGAGCTCATGATTTGTTTAAAAAATAAAACGTTACACATTAATGAATAAATCAGTATATATAAAATTATTTAATTTACAAGTGTCATGTTTGTGATTTTTTTTGTTTCATGTAAGCTATAGCTTCTGACCATTAAATCAAAACATACTAATTTTATTACATCAATTACTGCTTTATTTAATCAGAAACACAGTCTAAATGTTATTTGTGTAGGCTATTTTACTTTTAATTTAATTAGAAGTAGGCCAACTGCGCCCCTACTATTAAAACTACTTACCGAATGGGCATTAGGACCTGGGGGAGGCTGTCACTGCTGCCCCTGCTTGTGCTATAACTGTTTAGTCTATCCCACACCGAACGCGTCATTCTGTACATGCCTTCACACATTAAATGCAGCGATCCCAAACAGTCAATCTATTCATCATTCAGACAAAACTTTGCTTCAAGAATGAGCCACACTGCTGACGTGATCTAATCGCTAGCACACCCTGAGCACATGCGAGTTAACCCCTTCCCCTTATCGGCAAGACATATCGGCACAATTTTGCATGTCAGGCCGATGCCGATATTTACATTTAAAGTCATTATCTGCCGATTTCGATATCAGTCCGATAATATCGTGCATCCCTAATTTAAATGTTTCTCAGGACCACATGATAGTATGTTACATTGAAAACGTTCTCATGAACACATGAACACATTATTGTATGTTATACTAGAATTGTAATACTTAAACTAAATAAATGAAATAAATGTTCTTTTAAAAAGTGTATGTGTTTTAAATAAAATAGGGTTAGGCATCAAACCCCTTTGTCAACAGTGAATGTGTGAGCTAAATCTCATTTCCGAAACATTGATCCTCATTACCGAAATGGCATTTTCATTACCGCAACATGGATCTTTTTTACAAATTAAGTAATAATTAGATAAAATATTTTGTTTTAAAATGTATATACATATTATACAACACTACTTATTTAAGGTCTGCTACATAACAAATGTATACGTTATCTTTTAGTGAAACAATTAAATAAAAGAAACTGTAAATCATCACGTGTGTTTCGGTAATGAGAGAAAATAAGGAAATTACAAAAAATAATAAATATAAAAAAATAATCTCTCCAGAGTTTTACATAGTTTTGAGCATAAGTAATAAGAGTCTACTTTAACATTAGCCAAAAATACACATTTTTAACCATATATTTAATGTAATGTCATGTTGCGGTAATGATAATTTTTTATGGACTTCATCTAAAAAATGTAAATAATTATATAGGAATTATTTTTTAAATCTTCTACAAATGATGGTTATAGTAAGTTCAGACCTTAATCTTATATGTGCAAAAAGAAAATTGGCTTCAAGGGCATTTAAAAAATTCTGATGCCTGAAACCTTCTAAACCTGGTTTTCGTGAGAATCACCCAGTAGTGAACACACACCTGGAGCAGTGGGCAGCCAATGCTGCGGCGCCTGGGGAGCAGTTGGGGGTTCGGTGCCTTGCTCAAGGGTCTCACCTCAGTCGTGGTATTAAAGGTGGAGAGAGCGCTTGTTATTCACTCCCCCCACGACAATTCCTGCCGGACCCGAGACTCAAACCTGCAGCCTCAGGTTACAAGTCCGACACTCTATCCATTAGGTCATGACTGACCCAAAATTTGTTAGTTGCTAGATGTTCTCCCAGCTGAATCTTTTCAAAATGTCTTGCTTTTTCAGCCTTTTGTTGCCTCCGTGACAACATTTTTGAGACCTGTAGCAGGCATCAAATTTGAAATGAACTCATTTAGTGGATAAAAGTGTAAAATTTCTCCATTTAAACATTTGTTATGTTCTCTATGTTCTATTGTGAATAAAATATTGGCTCATGTGATTTGAAAGTCTTTTAGTTTGCATTTTATTCAAATGTAAAAAATGTCCCAACATTTCCGGAATTCGGGTTACATATACAGGTCCTTCTCAAAAAATTAGCATATTGTGATAAAGTTAATTATTTTCTGTAATGTACTGATAAACATTAGACTTTCATATATTTTAGATTCATTACAACACAACTGAAGTAGTTCAAGCCTTTTATTGTTTTAATATTGATGATTTTGGCATACAGCTCATGAAAACCCAAAATTCCTATCTCAAAAAATTAGCATATTTCATCCGACCAATAAAAGAAAAGTGTTTTTAATACAAAAAAAGAGTCAACCTTCAAATAATTATGTTCAGTTATGCACTCAATACTTGGTCGGGAATCCTTTTGCAGAAATGACTGCTTCAATGCGGCGTGGCATGGAGGCAATCAGCCTGTGGCACTGCTGAGGTGTTATGGAGGCCCAGGATGCTTCGATAGCGGCCTTAAGCTCATCCAGAGTG
Source organism: Barbus barbus (assembly GCF_936440315.1). Lineage (NCBI taxonomy): Eukaryota > Metazoa > Chordata > Actinopteri > Cypriniformes > Cyprinidae > Barbus > Barbus barbus. The sequence continues at coordinate 9,188,773 of NC_136719.1, forward strand.
TTGGGTCTTGCGTCTCTCAACTTTCTCTTCACAATATCCCACAGATTCTCTATGGGGTTCAGGTCAGGAGAGTTGGCAGGCCAATTGAGCACAGTAATACCATGGTCAGTAAACCATTTACCAGTGGTTTTGGCACTGTGAGCAGGTGCCAGGTCGTGCTGAAAAATGAAATCTTCATCTCCATAAAGCTTTTCAGCAGATGGAAGCATGAAGTGCTCCAAAATCTCCTGATAGCTAGCTGCATTGACCCTGCCCTTGATAAAACACAGTGGACCAACACCAGCATCACTGACTGTGGGTACTTGACACTGGACTTCAGGCATTTTGGCATTTCCCTCTCCCCAGTCTTCCTCCAGACTCTGGCACCTTGATTTCCGAATGACATGCAAAATTTGCTTTCATCCGAAAAAAGTACTTTGGACCACTGAGCAACAGTCCAGTGCTGCTTCTCTGTAGCCCAGGTCAGGCGCTTCTGCCGCTGTTTCTGGTTCAAAAGTGGCTTGACCTGGGGAATGCGGCACCTGTAGCCCATTTCCTGCACACGCCTGTACACGGTGGCTCTGGATGTTTCTACTCCAGACTCAGTCCACTGCTTCCGCAGGTCCCTCAAGGTCTGGAATCGGTCCTTCTCCACAATCTTCCTCAGGGTCCGGTCACCTCTTCTCGTTGTGCTGCGTTTTCTGCCACACTTTTTCCTTCCCACAGACTTCCCACTGAGGTGCCTTGATACAGCACTCTGGGAACAGCCTATTCGTTCAGAAATTTCTTTCTGTGTCTTACCCTCTTGCTTGAGGGTGTCAATGATGGCCTTCTGGACAGCAGTCAGGTCGGCAGTCTTACCCATGATTGCGGTTTTGAGTAATGAACCAGGCTGGGAGTTTTTAAAAGCCTCAGGAATCTTTTGCAGGTGTTTAGAGTTAATTAGTTGATTCAGATGATTAGGTTAATAGCTCGTTTAGAGAACCTTTTCATGATATGCTAATTTTTTGAGATAGGAATTTTGGGTTTTCATGAGCTGTATGCCAAAATCATCAATATTAAAACAATAAAAGGCTTGAACTACTTCAGTTGTGTTGTAATGAATTTAAAATATATGAAAGTCTAATGTTTATCAGTACATTACAGAAAATAATGAACTTTATCACAATATGCTAATTTTTTGAGAAGGACCTGTATACACACATGCACACATTTTTGCTACATTTATTTTCCACATGGAATACCAAATTGAATGTGTTTTTAATTGCTTATGACTGTCAATAAAGTAACATAAGGGCTTTCTGTTTTATTAAAACAACACCAACAACAAAGAAATAGCCTCAGGTCAAACCAGACTGCATGTTAAACTGTATGATTTTCACCTGCCTCTCTCTGCAGTGCATCCCAGTCCACACAAACAAGAGACCTGACGCCCTTCAGCCATACAGACACAAAAGACAAGGATGCCGTAGAGCTTTCAGCCATACAGCAAAACCTCCTGGAGAATATTGAGCTATTATCTGACACAGGGCTTGTTGCATCCCTGAAGTATCACAGAACAAACATCAATAAGATGAAAGGAAGTAGAAATAAAGTGGTAATAATAAAAAAAAGAGAAAATGAAATCTGTTGAAGAGGGCGAAAGTGTAAGTGTGTTTAAGAGTGTACTAGGGATGGCTCGATACCATAATTTTGGCTTCGGTACAATAACAGAATGTAATACCTCAGTATCGATACTAAATCGATACCATAGGTGACAAATAACCAGCCTCAAAAGATAAGTGAATTTAGAACAGTTTTATTAAATATAATAATAATAATAAAAACAGATTCATATCTTAATAACGTTGTATCAAACTAACAAAAAACCTACAGGGAACATAGGTTACATTTTGATGTTGGAGAAAAAAAAAAATAGGCTAACTGAAGTAATAAGTGAAATATGAAAATATTTGAAAATATGACAAATGAAAATATATTCAAATCTTCTTATCTTCCCGGTAGGTAAACAAAATGTCTGGCCTACCGGGAACATAGGTTACATTTTGACTGAGTTTGAAGAAAAAAAATAAAATGAAGTTGTGCAATTAAGGCAATAAATATTGCTTTATTGTAAAGTGTTATTCTAACAGTCAAAATAATATTCAAAAATCACATTATTATTTCTATCTCTCAGATTCTTTTCAGATTTCAGACTCAACCAAAGAAAAAGCATGAAATAAATATCTCTCTGCTGCTTCTTATTAGCGGTCGACAGCGCGGCAGAAATATTCCCTTCATATCATTGATACTAAAATGAATATAGCAAAATTATTGCTCAATTCAAATCCAATTAATATTCGATTGTATGAAATGCAAGTGTATATATTATATGACCAAAACTTCACTGGTTCTAGTGTCTCACATGCACGTTTGATCTTACTGTATCACATCTGTATGTGCGTTGATCAGTTATAAATAAAAGTTCAAATTAAATCTGAATTTATGAATGATGCACTCACCTGAAAAGATCAGGATGAGCAAGCGACAAGTGCTTAAAATGGTTTGATGTGTTGTCTCTGTGGAAATGCATGATTTATTGCATACAGCTGCAGTAAGGTAAGTTCGTTCACCTTTGTCATCTGTTTTGTATCCAAAGTAATGCCATATTTCACTTCTACTGTTCTCTTTGTTTATTAATTTCGGGTGCGTTGATAGTTTAATCTGTTTGATCCATCGTTGTTCTGTTGTCATATTTTACCGGTTGCGCAGCAATTTGGGAAGCACTGCCACCTACAGGTGCATTTCGCAACTGCAGCGTATGAAACCGAATTGAGCAAAATTATGATATCGTACCGTTTGAAATATAATATATACCGGCATTTTTCCAGTACCGGTATACCGCGCGTGTTATTATGCTGTTGAAATGGACTGAACTGAAAACAGGGCAAATTTACACACAGCCTGGTGTTATCAACATGGGGTTCATGAAGACAGACGAGTTCACCAGCAGCAGACAAATGTTGTATATTAAATATATTCTTGCTGAATATAGGAAGAGAAACATTAGCTCAATGCCACTCAGTCTTGTTGTAGCCAAATGTCTGAATTCACCTGTTTCCTCAATTAAATGATTATCAAACCATACGTTGTTATATAAATATCACTTCATCATCTTGTTTATAACGCATATGTGAGGACAGTAAAATGGTAACATTAATCCACTCCCTACCTTCATACACATATACACAAAGAAAAATGAGAGGACCGCCCTCTGATCCTCACAATCCCCAGACAGCAAACTGAGCAGTCTGGCATGAATTATTCCATCACTTTCATGCGGCTTGAATAACAGATGGTCAGTGGGCTCTTCACCCAGCAAAAGAGCACCAAACATGAACCTATGGGTTAATTAGCTGGACGTGTGTAGTTGATGCAGAAAAGGGGTTTTATGTAATGGAAAATTACATTAAAGCTGCTTTGGATACTTAGTAGAAAGAGAAGCCTTTCTCTTTGACTTCCTGAAGTGAACAGTTTGGAATCACCGCCATCTTGTGGAGGTTTATTGACTTTATGTGTAATTGAAATATGGACAAAAAGATAGAAAAGTACCTGCATATTCAAGAGCAAATCATGATTTACTCACCCTCGTGGCGTTTCAAACCCGTATGACTTTCTTTCATCTGTGGAACAAAAATGAAGATATTAACAAAACTGTTTTCCATGGTTTGTGACAGCTGTTAATCTTCAAAATAATTATGCATCATAAAGGTACCATAAATGTTGCCCAGACGATAAGACGCGGTATTACTATAGTTTTGTGATAGGAATATAAATAAATTTGAGTCATTATTCACTGATAATCTTTAATTTTTGGAAGAATGCTATTAGGTTGGTAAAAAAATTGGTTGAAAAGGTCAGAAACCTGGAAAATGCTTTTACCCTTTAAAAGTTTGCAGTCAGTAAGATCTTCTCTCCATTTATTTGCCCCAAAATGTGGTAAAAACAGGAATATTTTAAAATATTATTCCAATTTAAAATAGCTGTTTTCTGTTTTAATATATTTTAAAGCATAGGCCTACCTTTGCAAAGCTGAATTTTCAGCAGCCATTACAATTTTCAGTTTAGAAATCATTCTGATATGCTGATTTGCTGCTCAAGAAACATCAATGTTGAAAACAGCTGTGCTGCTTAATATTTTTCCGTAAACTGTACGTGATGCATTTCGTTTGTTTGCCCTTTTTTGTCAGTATTCTTTGATGAATCAAAAACAGCCTTTACTTGACTGTCACTTTTGGTCATTTTGTTTAATCTTCTGCTAGATAAATGTATCAATTTCTTTCAATAGCAGCAGATAATTATTATGTATTAAGTCATTATGACTTAATTTATTAAGCAACCTCTATTATCCTCCAGAAAATAAAAAGTAGGACACATGCAGAAACAATAAACATGAAAGAGGACAAAACCATTTAAAAACTTCAGCACTTTAATTCACCCAGTTCTGTTTGAGACGTTGCTCTGCTCAAATGATTACAAGAAAATGAGTGAAAAGGAAAATAAAGGGTTCAAAGGTTCAGTCACTCATCATATAGGCTAGTGAATGCTTACAGGGTTGAGAAAAGCATTGACAGCTAATACTCATCCACATTAAGAGCTATGAAATATCCAAAACTCCAGTTAATGCCAAGCTGAAAGAAATCAATCTGGCAATAGTAGCAAATACAGTCCAGAGATGAGATAAGAGCACCATACACTCATATAACCACTGGATTTGATCACTTTTCTCCTGAAAAAGCTTCTTGGGAGGATACCTTCACAATATAAAATACAGATTTTAACACTTTGAAATTAAGCCACTGAATGGATCTAAGTATTAGGATTACAACAAGACCACGATCATGGTCAGAAATGTCATTTAATCCTGTCAAGTACATTTTCAAATGAACATACAGCCTTTATGCAGTCAATCATAGCTCTTTCATAACTTTCCTGAAGAAATATATTGTCACTTCACACACAAACTTTTATCACAAAGTTGCAAACTGTTCCAGGAATAAAAATATACATAGTTAAGTTCTAACATTGGTGACACCTGTATGATACCATGTTATTCTGGTAAATATTAATGCATGCTTTGGCTTGTATAGACAGTTCTATACAATGTGTAGCTTTAAATGTTAAAATGAAACCTTCGACTAAAGCAGAGAGATTTTAAACAGTGCTATTACATAGTACACATCAAAATCATAACACATACAGTCTTATTTTCCCATTTTAGTAGTGAAAAAAAGAAAAGAAAAAAACAAACTTGTTTTGAGGTTATGTTGGCACATTGAAAACAGGACAGTATAGTCATATACAGATTAATGAACTGACACATGGAGAAGGAAAGTAAAGGAAATAAAAAACAAAAATAAAATTGAGGGGGGGGGTAGGGGGTAAAACAATGTTTTCTAACGTACAATTGTGTCCTGTAAAAATGCAGTTAAAACTCTATGCCCAATCCAAACCTTGGGTTTTCCTAGAGATTTCTTTGAGTCTGTGAATTGCAGTAGGAATTATACATCTCTAAGCTTTTTTCATTCTGTCTGCCCTCTAGCATGATCTTAAACTCCACTGTAGCTCAGACTCATCCTCTTCCCTCCAGAACTGAAGTTGGTTTGGGGGCCAGACAGTAGCGTTGTGTTGGATGCCCCTGCTGGTCACACAGCAGTACAGCAGCGGTTCTCAAACAGTTGTTCAATGACAGAGTTGTCTGCTAACGTAGACACATCACCCAAATCCCGCTCATTACACGCTATCTTCCGCAAGACACGACGCATGATCTTACCTAAAAAAAAATAAATAAAAAAACCCAGAAGAACATCATAAACATTAAGGCTTTTTTTGTGAATAGTAATAATAAACAGTCCAATATTAATACCTGATCTGGTTTTTGGAAGGCTGGGGGCATTCTGAATGTAGTCAGGTGTAGCTATGGCACCAATCTTCTCTCTCACTGTAAAAAAAAAAAAAGGGAAGTGAAAAGAAAGCCATTACTTGTAGTTCATAAAAAAAAAAAAAAAAAAAAAAAAAAAAAAACACTTCACATAAACCCATTATAATAAATGTCATTTATCTGTGCCCTTCAGCAAGTAGGAAATATATAGAAATTGAATTAAGTTATGAAACACTCAATTCTATATAAAATATGGATGAATCCTTAAAGCTACAGAAGTTATTGATTTCCTCTTTTTCTTTTGTTTCTTTGATTAACAGACATCACAGCAGCTGGGCTATTCGATTATTTGGCTGCTATTACTTTAAGAGCTGCAGCTGCTGAACGTGACGCAGATCTGACATGCATGCTGGTAGTTTCAGTCACGCTTTAATATGAAATAATACAGGTTACAGCGTGCGCCGCCATATTTGTACGCGCAATTGAAGAGCATGAGCTATGACCACAGTATAACGGAAAACAATACAAGAAGATTTTTTTTTTAGTTTATAAAACAGCTTTACTGTAAAAGGTTTTTATTTATTTATTTATATATATAGTCCACGCTGATGTTCTATTGGTCTTCATATGATACGAATTCGCAGGGCAGCGTTCACCAAACTTGAACTTTGGAATGCAAAATTTGCATTCCTGTGTCCCGCATTCGTATACGCATAAAAAGCCAATGGAACGAAAAGTGTAGTGTGACGGACCTCTTACATGAGTGACTAAATGATGACAGAATCATAATTCTTGCATGAAATATTCCTTTCAGCACACACACACCTTGCTTTTTAAGCTCCGCCTCCAGCTTTTGGCTGTAGTTGATTCCATCATTGAGGGTGACAAAACAGTAGAGACTCTCGCCTTTAACAGGGTGTGGCCGCCCCACAACCGCTGCCTCAGCCACAGCTTCATGCTCCACCAGAGCCGACTCCACCTCTGCAGTGCTTAGTAAGTGCCCTGGAAGAAACATATCCATCACCAATATATCAAAGCTTTTGCTCTATTACAGGTCATTTTGTTGGTAATTAGGCTACTTCAATGCTTTGTAACTCACTAGAGTCATATCAGTAGAGATAGAAAACAGGCAAGAGACAAATGATTGGAAAGTGTGGCCTGAATTTCATCATTAGCTTTGTTCGAAACTCATTAATCTACATTATTTCCGCATCTGTAGGTCCAGGTAACACATTTTCTCTCTCTACATTGGGGAAAATCGCAAAACAGGAGAAATTTTGGGATTATGTAATTAAATTAAAAGAACAATAAACAAATGAATGTCCTTATCCTCTACTCACCAGACATATTCAACATGTCATCTATCCTTCCGGTGATCCAGTAGTACCCGTCTTTATCTCTACGACAGCCTGGACAGACACATAACACCATTAACTAAAGCCCAACGGTGTCTCACTTCACACTTATAGTAAAACTAAATATGAATCATAGCACAAATTACCATCTCCAGTCACGTAGTATCCAGGGAATTTCTTGAAGTAGGTGGTTTCGAATCTTTCGTGGTTCCCGTACACAGTTCTCATCACACCTGGCCAAGGTTGTTTAAACACCTGAGGAAGAGAAGCGCTTGTGTTTTAAACTTGAATTTCATATGTGGATAAAAATGCAAATGATTCATTAGTATTAAGAAGTTTAAAACACGAAAAAACAAAAACAATTGTAATCAATTATTTACAAAAAATATATATTTTTTTATTTCTCCAAAATTCACTTTACCAGATAGCCCTCACTTGGTCCTTCAAGTTCCTCCCCTGACTCATTCAGAATAGCAGGTACAACCCCAAAAAAGGGAAATGTCTACAAAAATGTAAAAACATGTAAATCAATCACTATACAGAAATAAATGAAATTAATTCAAATATACCACACTAATTAATTTAACAATTATGCTAGAATAAATTATTTTACATTATCTCTGGTAATGAACATTGTATCAGCCTTGTATCATTTGCCTCTTTCAGCAACATGACAAATATATACACCAGTAACAACACTACTGTTCAAAAGGTTCGGGTCAGTAAGATTTACTTATTTAAAAAAATATATATATTTATTTAGCAAGAATGCACTCAAATGCTAAAAAGGGGCAATGAAGACATTCATATTGTTACAAAATTTATATTTCAAATAAATGCTGTTATTTTCGGTTTCCATAGAATCACTGTTTTAATACTGTTTTATGAGCACCAAATCAGCATATCTGAATGATTTCTCTTAGCGAAAGGAGTCACTTGGTGAGTATAAGAGACTTCTTTCAAATACAAAAACATCTTACCAACACCAAACTTATGAATTAATAACTGAATAAATATCACGTTCACTCACAGCAGAGCCAGGCTTCATGGGAGTAGCAGCCGGCAGAGGGGTCATCACATGCCCACCCTGAGGAAGATACAAACAAAAGACAAGTGACCTTACAGTAGACAGTTTCAAAGCAGCATTGATGTTACTGCTCTGTTCTGAGTGGTGAGAATACAGTTAATACCGTCTCAGTCTGCCAGAAGGTGTCCACCACCGGACATTTCTTCTCTCCCACCACGCTGTAGTACCACAGCCAGGCTTCTGGGTTTATGGGCTCCCCTACGGTCCCCAAAATCTTCAGCGAGGTCCGCTTATACCTGGTGACAACAAACATGAAACTGGTCAGAAATTAAGACAACACCTGAATGAATAAAAAATGATCAAGACGCTCAAGTTTAAATGACTTCAATTAGTCTTGAAGACAAATAAGTTGTTTATGCAGGGGCAAAAAAGCTTGATTACTGTAAAATGTAGAAGAAAAAAAAAATAGTAATAAATGAGTAGATGTATCTGATACTGTATCAAGGTTGTGTACTGCTGATCGAGGTCAGAAAGTTGGCACATCCTGGCACCAGTTGTATGAAAAAGCACACAATGCACAATGAATGGACTTCTAAACGCTGCTCTGTTTGCAGACTTTGTAAGCAAACAGAGTACAAAACAGAATACAGAGCAATCACATAACACATGGGACGAGTACTATCAGGTGATACTACACAGTATCTTTATAGTAGTTATGATCATTATCATCAAGTCTACTCAAATGGGAGAAAGTGTCCTAGATGCATAACAGATTACCAAGCAATGTCAATAACGAATGCACATTCATAAACATTATACTTTATACCAGGGGCCCGTTTCAATAAGGAGGTTCAACCAACTCTGAGATGGGAAACTCAGAGTAAGTCAACTCTGAGTTTTTAGTTACAGAACAGCTGAACTGAGTTAGTTTACTCAACTCTGAGTAGGCTGACTCTGAGTTAAGCGCGTGCACCAAGACTATGAAAAGTCATGATCAGCGGAGCGCCAAAATTACGATTCACCATGGCAACAGCTCCTGCCAAAAAGACGTCAGCGTGCGTACTTCCGTCAATGCATAGCTTTAATTCTTAATAACTGTCAATAACTTAACTGTTATAATATCAGAGGTGAAAACTGTAAATTATTGAACTAATATTCATTTTAATGGTATCCCATGGCCACAAAAAAAAAGAAAACCAGAACGTGGCAGCAGCTAAAAATGAAGTATAAAACACAATTCAATCCAGGTAAAGCTTTAAACATGAAAGGTTCATGGGTGTGGGCTAAATGACTTTACAAGCATTTGACATTCAATGTCTATTTCAATGCGCTGCAACTTTTTCCCACAAAGTCGAACGCTCTTTTCACATAATTAAATATTCTCTAATCCAACCTGTTACATTTCTTAATTAGAATAATAAAATTAACTGACTAGTCCACAGCAAGAAGGCAGAGGGAGAACCAGTGCACCAGCACCACTGACACATGAAGAGGAGATGGTCAAGTATTGGAAGAATTCTAAAATCCAAAAGTAAAAAGAAAAACTTTTGCTTTTTTATTAGGAAATAAAGATGACCAAAAAATGTTTTTTAATAATTTGTTGTGGTGGTGGTTACGGCTCGTACTACTCCATCTGGCATCCTTCCATTCCATAAAGTAATCAGTTTCATTTTCAGAAGGTGTGATGGAGGGGATATGCTTGTCATCAATGCATCCAACCACAGCGGAAATCCTGAAGGAACCTCTGATTATTGGTTACTTCCAGAGGTCACAGAAAGATGTTATCAAGTGAACGTCATTTATCCGAGTAGTCTCATTTAAAACGATTTCTACACTAAAACGTTTTCATTAAGATTATTTTTCTTACCCTATGGAGAACAATTTTATATTTTAACAAGACTAAATATGTGGATCATTTTTCATCTATAAAAAATGCTTCTTAACTTCAAGAATTTTGTAATATTTGTACTTGAAACAAGACAAAAATACTCAATTTTGAAATAAGCAATTTTGAAGCGTGAATGAATTAATGAGGTATTAAAACATCGCTTACACTTTTAAAAAGGGGGAGGCGATGGAAAGAAACTCTGGGTTTACCAAAGAAAACCTGCTTCTGACCAGGTTAGGTTCACAGAGTAAGTTACCTCTCTTTCAGAAACGGGCTTGACTTACCCTGCTTTCCCGGGTTTGACAAACCTCCCATTTTGAAACAGAAAACCTAGAGTTTCCCTCATTTCAGAGTTAACATACTCAGAGTTTTCACTTAACCTCCTTTCTGAAACGGGCCCCAGGGCTGTCCAAGCTCAGTCCTGGAGGGCCGGTGTCCTGCAGAGTTTAGCTCCAACCCTAATTAAACACACCTGAAGCAGCTAATCGAGCTCTTACTAGGCATACTAGAAGCTTCCAGGCAGGTGTGTTGAGGCAAGTTGGAGCTAAACTGCAGGACAGTTTGTACAGCCCTGCTTTATACTGTAAACACGATACTGTATATACTATGTACACACAGTGTGAATACAAAATACTTCACATTTAAAGAAAACATTCTATAAGCAAGTTTAATCAAGCTTTTTCAGACTGTCAGCCATCCAGTCATTGTTTTCACACTTTGACCAATGAATTTTAACACCGTTTCATGTATTCTTGATTATTGGATAAGGATTCCAAAAAAAACAGAATTAAAAACTGAAAAAAAAAAAAAAAAAAAAACGAATTCTAGGTTACAAAATATTTTGATAGCTTTATATAACAATGGAAAAAGTACACCAACACTAACATTAACACAACAAAAGTTTGGAGTTGGTAAGATCTTTTTGTGTTTTTGAAAGATGCTTTTATATGGTCTCATGCTCAAAAAGGCTGCATTCATTGAATTAAAAATATAGTAAAAACAGGAAAATTGTAAAATATTTAAGATAAAAAAAACAACAGTTTTCTAATTTAATATATTTTAAAATGCAATTTATTCCTGTAATGGCAAAGCTGAATTTTCAGCATCATTACTTCAGAATAACATGATCCTTCAGAAATCATTCTAATACACTAATTTGCTGCTCAAAAACTTTTCATATTATCAATGATTTTTTCAATATTCTTTAAAGAATAAAAATAACTATTTATTTGTAATAGAACTCTTTTGTAACAGTGGTAAAGTCACTTTTAATCAATTTAATGCAAACTTGCGGAATAAAAGTTTAATTTCTATTTAAAAAAATCCCCTTACTAAACCTACATTTTTGAACAGTAAATGTACATTTTCTATATGTCTATGTTTTTTTCCCATGACTTTTTAGATACTATTAATTTCCATGACTTTTTCAGAAATCACAATTTTAAAACGGTCTGATTTTTTACACATTTTTCATGATTGTGGAAAGCCTCTCTAGTGTACTAAATCTAGGACAGACACAAAAGACTCCAAACTTACTTCTGAACAGGCTCACTGCCATACTTCATCAAGAGCCGGATGGCGGTGGGTGCGGTGTAGAACTTGGAGACGTGATATTTATCAACAATCTCCCACATTCGGCTCACATCCGGGTATGTGGGAAGACCCTCAAACTAAAAATAGAAGATTAAAAATTCATATTATATAATAATAAATGCTTACGCAGATGAGTCAATGTTTTAATCATTTAAAGAAAGTGACTGCACAGAGCAAAATGCAAATTCTGACAAAAAGTGCTCATCAGGACGTCCCCCTCACCAATACACTGGTTGCGCCATTGGCCAATGGCCCATATGTGATGTATGAGTGACCGGTGATCCAACCAATGTCTGCAGTGCACCAGTACACATCATCAGAGTGATAATCAAACACCATCTTAAAGGTGACTGCAGTGTAAAGCATGTAGCCACTCACTGTATGCAATACACCCTAATGGAATAGTACAAAAAGAGGGACAAATATATATGAGATGCATATGAAAAGCAAATATCACACAGTTGAAGAAGGATTGGGTTGTTAGGAGGATCTACCTTAGGTTTCCCAGTAGAGCCGCTGGTGTAGAGGATAAAGAGCGGGTCTTCTGAATCACACCAGACAGGCTCACACTCCTCTGAGGCTCCACCAATCAGAGAGTGCCAACACAAATCAATTTCAGGATTCCATGGCACCTGCACCAATCACAGCACAGAGAGTGTTCATAGATAACTCGTCCCGTATAACTTGGGTTTACTCTTGCTGGCGTCACACTTCAGGATCCTTAAATTATGTATTGTTCTCTGATGTGATCAAATCAGTCTGAGAAGGTCATAAACTGTAAATGATGCTGGACTGAACAGAACAAATGCTGCTTTCAAGTCAAGGGAACTCGATGTTACGTCTTTGTAAAGACGATTTGAGTCTTGCTATAGACAATGTGTCACCCGAGTGTTTCTGGATGTGGTCGTTACCTGGCGCTGGGTGATGGTCACGAACGCTGCCTCACGTGCCTGGGTAGTAGCACGCTGAGGTGGCGTTCGTGGATGAGTCATGTTCTCATTGTGGGAAGATGATCATCTTGGAGTTGCGGGCCAGGCTCCGTTACCTCGACAAAGGGGTGGAGCTCTGTTGCCTCTGCCTCGATCTGGTTCTAGCTGCAGACAGGTAGGGACTACTTCAGGGGGTGGCACGGGTGGTCTGAGGATTACAGTGGTGGCAAACCCTCCAAGGAACCATCACTCCTCTTGTGCTCCGCAACCAGTTGAGCTGCCAATAGAATGTGCTGGGCCCTCTACAAGGAGCGTACCAGTAGTATCCTTGACAGTTTCTCTGTCTCTGTGTCCCAAGAGGGCATGGAGAGTCGTAGACGGACCAACACCAGACCACACTCATCCTCCTCTCTCACCAGCAGGAAGCAGCAGGCGGTTCGAGAGCGTCAAAGGCCTTCCTCACGCACCCTCTGCCAAACTATGGAACCAGGTAAGCATTGCACCGCACACTTAGACCCCTTTTTTGGTCCACCCACGGGCCGGGTTCCTGCTTTCCCTCTCGCTGCCCCACCGCAGGTACATCGGTGGTACCGCTGGTCCCGCTTGTACAATGTCTGGGTGCCAGGTAGCACTACCCATACCGTCTCGCTGGCTCCTGTGGACCATCTGACTCGGATATGCGATTCAGTTCGCCCCGCGTCCACTTCACTTCGGTGAAGGTGACAGATGCCCGTCTTGCATGCAGAGTTCGCAGTCCTGTTGGCGAAGGATACGATAAAGCCGCTCCCTTCAGCCGATATGAGGATGGGGTTTTACAGGCCTTATTTCATTGTACCCAAGAAAGGCGGTGGGTTAAGGCCAATCTTGGATCTGTGCGTCTTGAACCGAGCCCTTCACAAACTCCCGTTCAAGATGCTCGCGCAGAAGCGCATCTTCGGGTGCATCCATCCCCGAAATTGGTTGCAGCGTTCGACCTGAAGGACGCGTACTTCCATGTGTCGATCCTTCCGCGCCACAGGCCATTCCTGCGGTTTGCGTTCGGCAGTTGCGGAGGCAGCCCTCGTTCCTCTGAGAGAACAGAGCATTCACATTCTCAACTACCTCGACGACTGGCTCATACTAGCTCAGTCTCAGGATCAGTTGTGTAAACATAGGGACTTGGTGCTCTCGCACCTCAGCCAGTTGGGTCTTCGGGTCACCTGGGAAAAGAGCAAACTCCCCCCGACACAGAGGATCTCTTTTCTCAGTATGGAGTTGGACTCGGCCGAACAGACAGCACGCCTCACGCAGGAACGTGCTCAGTCGGTTTTGAACTTCTTGAATACATTTAAGAGCCACTGAGTTTCAGAGGCTCCTGGGGCATATGGCTGCTGCAGTGGCACTCACGCCGCTGGGGCTGCTTCATATGAGACCGCTTCAACACTGGCTCCATGGCCGAGTCCCGACACTCATAGGGTTCAAGACCTTTCGTTTTTCTGGGCAGGAGTGCCCCTGGAACAGGTCTCCAGGCATGCCGTGGTTCACCTGCTGCCTACTTATACTCACGCTGTGATCAGCGGCAGCTGGATGCAATCATCGCATGCCAATGTGCATTGGCTTGTTTAGTTACACTCAAAGTGGATTGGTCTCTAAGTGAGATTCCAATTCATCGGTCACCAATGTGACGTCTCCGTTCCCTCCTTCAGGGAACGATGGTTACATACGTAACCGAGACGTTACTTCCTCATTTACAAACATTTTATACAGAGCAAACTCTACCAACAGCAATCATGTTGGTGTTACACAACCAGATCAGTGCAGATTATTGTTTAATATATATTTTAAATTAGATTTTGTGTGTATACATTCAGTTTTAATTTAAATGTTAGTTTTGGTAATTTTGTTATGTGCTTTTGTCATTTTTATTAGTTTTTTTTTAAATATCGAATTATTTTTATTCTATTTTCTATTTAGATATGTTCCATTTCACTTTAGTTTGTTTTAGTAATTTTGTTATGTGCTTTTGTCATTTTTATTAGTTTTTTTTTTAAATATCGAATTATTTTTATTCTATTTTCTATTTAGATATGTTCCATTTCACTTTAGTTTGTTTTAGTAATTTTGTTATGTGCTTTTGTCATTTTTATTAGTTTTTTTATGTCCATTTAGCTATTTTCTATTTAGGCATGTTCAGTTTATATTTTAATTTTAGTTTAAGTTTTAGTCATTTTTTATGTGCTTTTGTCATTTTTATTAGTTTTTTTTTTTATCTCTATTTAGCTATTTTTATTCTATTTTCTGTTTAGATATATGTTCAGTTTTCATTTTAAATCAGTTGCCAAGACAACATTTCAAATTTTCGTTTAAGGTTTTTTAGTTCACATTTCATATCTAATATTTATATTTAGTTGCAGCCCCTTATTATATTTAACGGGAATAATTTTGAAGTTTTGAAGAATGCTTAACCACACAGTTAAAAAAAAAAAAAAAGAGGATTTTTTTTCAGATTACAATGAGCTTTGTTTGTTTTTATAGGGGAAATGTCATTGAGATGATAATGTTTTCATCTTGTAAATACACTCATTCCAGAATGACTTGAAAGCAGCAAAAGGATGAAATTGTAAAGGAGGTTATATGCAAATAATGCATGTAACATCATTTAGAGGCTCATGTTTGTATTTATTTCAATCAGACTTATTTGATTCATTCAGATCAAGCAAACCAAAGTAATTGTAGTGCAGAAGCTTGTCTGCTTTAGTCAAAGGCGTTCT
This sequence comes from Barbus barbus, assembly GCF_936440315.1. Classification (NCBI taxonomy): domain Eukaryota; kingdom Metazoa; phylum Chordata; class Actinopteri; order Cypriniformes; family Cyprinidae; genus Barbus; species Barbus barbus. Next base: position 9,204,214 of record NC_136719.1, read on the forward strand.
CAAAACTGAAAGAGAAAGCATCTGAAAAGATCAGGTTGAGTTAATAACAAAACACAAAAACACTAACAGACAAACAAAAAGAGACATGGACTAACAGACAACTCTACAAATCTAGTTTTTCATGCAGTTTAGAGACCGAGGGAACACTACGTGAGCAGTGCACTGGAGTTCATTTATGCTCATAGGGGAGAGTTAGTGTTTGACTACATAGAGAGAACCGTCAAATCCATTAGACAGTCTGAGCGGAAAAAGTTTCAGCACATACAACTGCTAACACAAGAGAGCTATTAGTCTCTAGTCACTATAACGATATAAAAGCTTTCCAGATACATTTGTGATGAAATCGTGCACTAGTGGACCAATAAAGTTTATGTGAGGAGATCATTTAGAACATGGACACACCAGTCATTTACCAGAAATGTGACTATCAGTACGTTTACTAGGCACAGTAAAAGTTTTCAGTGCCAGCTTATGGATCAGAATTGGCGATCAAATCAAATGGAAACACTTCATAATAACCATCATTCAAAAATGTTATAATACTGAACAGCAGTTGATATCTCAATTTTTGAATGCAATGAAGAATTATTTAACATTTTCAATGCATTAAGACAATAATTTCTCTGAAAACAAAGCAAGAATATGCCTTTAAATTATGGTCTCATAACTTACTGTTGAACGCCAAGTCTGATTAATGTGTAAAAGGTGTAAATTGCATTTGCAAAAGCAAACACACAGACACACACAGAGTTCTGTGAGAATGTGAGGATAGTAATAAAAGTCTCGAGCCATCCAAAGAGCCGCCCATGAGCACACAAACCCGTGTTAAGACAGGAGGGGTTTAAACAAAAGTTATGCACAAAGGAGACATGAAATACCTGTGGGGGGGGACGGACCTTCCTTACTCTTTCTTTCTGTTTCTCCTGCTAAAGGGGGTTAATGGAGAGATTACTTACACCGAAAGAGGAAAAGGACACACAGACATGGACCCACATTGAAGGAGGAAATGAAATGCCAAAGATATTTTACATGAAATCCAACTGGCATTATTAGAATTATGGTTTTAAAACAGGTCATCTTGCATTGATGAATGTCACATATTACACTCAACTGTTGCGAAGGTCTTTAGCACAACACCTTCAGAGAAATCACGCCAGCCCTTTATGGATTTACAACACTGATGAAATCTTTGTTAAATAAGCAAGAGATATCTGTAACACTCAGGACAATGCAAGACTCAAAACTCCACAGGAGATGTACAGGACAAGAGTTAACATTTGAGAAATCAGAACAAAGGGGAAACAGCAGTACCATTGATTCAGGTGTTAGAATACAGGAAGGCCTACTTATTTTCATGTGCAAAGCATGTGGCTTCTATAACCTATATTAGAAAGTCAGCTCATAAGGCTTTGATGTAAAAACTCAACTAGTGGTTAGCACATGTGCTCATGAGGGAAACCTGAAAATGTATATTAAGCAGCGCAGCGGTTTTTAACATTGATAATAATAATAATAATTAGAAATGTTTCTTGAGCAGCAAATCAGCATATTAGAATGATTTCTGAAGAATCATGTGACTCTGAAGACTGGAGTAGTGATGCTAAAAATTCTGCTTTTCTGTCACAGGAATAAGTTACATTTTACAATATATTAATAGAAAACAGTCATTTTAAAATTGTAAAAATATTTCACAATATTACCGTTTTTACTGTACTTTTGATCAAATAAATGCAGCCTTGGTGAGCGCAAGGACTTCTTACAAAAACACCTGTAGCACTGTGGAGGTATCCAAATGAGCATGAAACAAATTAAGAAGAAAAAACTGAAAGTGTAAAGGCTGTTAGCTGTACAGCTGTGGTGCAGAGGTTCATCTCACCTGCAGATCAGGGCAGGCGCGTTTCACTGGGGGCGACAGCGATCCAGACAAAGCCTCGTCTTCTTTTGTGAGGTGTTTTAGCATTATACATTTCTCCACTGTGAAAGACCTGACACAGTAAAACACAAGAAAGAATTAAGTGAACTCAAAAGAGAAACTCTGTTATGCACATACACGGCTACAGTGGCCACTTAATTAGGTGTCCAGTATTTCATGAGCAGCAAACTGGAATGATTTCTGAAGGATTATGAAACACTTAAGACTGGAGTAATGATGCTGACAATTCAGGTTTGCGTCACAGGAATCTATTAAAAAAAAAATAAAAAATAAAAATAAAAAAAGTCATTTTAAATTGTAATAATAATACCCGATTTGCTATTAGTTCTGTTGAAATCTAAAATAATCTATACGTGTAAAAAGATATTAAATGGCATTTTCCAAACACTGTCCAGTCCAGTACTTCTTCCTCTAAATAGTTTCTTAATGAATCCTTCAGGGACCAAAGTTATTAAGTGGAACTGAATCAGAACGGAATCAGTGAACCAAATTGGGAACAAGCATCATTTTTCCGATCTTCTATCATGGTCCTTTACTTCTGCTCTTAAATGTTTAACAAACTGAGCCTAATGAAGTGGCCACTGTGAGTACGTGTACATATGATAAGCACTGCAAAAGTTTTACTAGTTAACTAGTGGTTATCATACTTGTCCCTGCATTTTTGTAGTGCCTCGTCAGCTATAAGCTTCAGATTGATCAGTTTATCACCGCGGTAAAAGCCATCTGGGAAAGACAGTGAGAGAAACACACAATAAAACAGCTTTTATTAACTTTTCATTTACCTAAAATCTAATATTCACAGATAATCCCGGAAAGACAAAGACAGTAAATTTTTATTAGGTGATAACAGATTTTGGTCTTATCATGGCTGAGATGTGTATTTTATGGTTATAGTTCACTCTCAGTCCTCTGCTCATGAACTGTGTCAACCTCAATGCAATCTTAAAGACTTCAGCTCTACATACAAGTCTAATATCAGAATAATCATTTCAGTGGAACGTCTCTTTTACAATTACAATCGGACAATGTAAATATCCTGATATTTGGCAACAAGATGGATCAATATATAAATCATGTGAAGAGCCCATGAACTTAACATATTAGTTTATCTTCCAGCCTTTAAAAACAACTTGATGGATTTTGGAGTCAATTTTATTTCATTCTCCTTTCTAAAGTTGCCAAACTCTCAGCGTTTAGTTCCCTGTCAATACTTAAATTGCAGCTTCTGGCTAAACAGCTTTTGATGCAGCTGCAGCTGATTAACTTTGGGATTAGCTGCTTTAAGATTACACACTTGGGAGTAAATTACTTCTGATTTTTTGGCATGCTTTCCTTACCTGCTGTTATAAGAATACAGCATTGAGAGTCAATGATCCTTTCACACAAGGACTCAGCGGAGAAACCGGCAAACTGGGTTGTGAATACAAAAATGAGTGTAAATACAATGTTGGAACAACATATATACAGTGATATTTTTCTTATGTATTAAATTTCTGACACAGCGCCAACTCTTCTGCAAACTGTTAAACGAAAAAGTCTGATAGAGATCACACCCTGCAAAACACGTATTGGTTATTTTGTTTTTACATGTTTTATAAAAAGCTGGTTGGTCAACACAGCTAAGATCCAAGAGAAGACAAATTAAATAATTTGCAAATGACAAAGGACTGACCACTATAGAGTGGACCGCTCCAATCCGAGCGCAGGCCAGCATGGCCGCCACCAGCTCCACCACCATGGGCATGTAAATAGATACACGGTCACCTTTCTTCACGCCTGCATAGTCAGAGAGAGAAAAAGAGAGAGGGGCCGACATTGGACATTGCCTTAATACACAACATCAATGTCAAACCTTTAATCTGATGCTGGTCACTCTTATACCAACAGTTCAACAACATTTGTGTTTTACCTTGCGACTTGAGAACATTGGCAAACTTGCAGACTTGCTGAAGCAGTTCTCTGTACGTCACTGTCTTTTCATCTCCAGGTTCATTACCCTCCCTGTGCAAAACAATGCCCAGAAATATTACTCTCATAAGTGACCGTAATTGTTCAAAGTTTCTACAAAAATATTATGCAGCAAATTGTTTTCCAAAACTGTTTCTTGAGCAGTAAATCAGCATATTAGAAAGATTTCTGAAGGATCATGTGACACTGAAGACTGGAGTAATGATGCTGAAAATTCAGCTTTGCATCACAGGAATAAATGATATTTTAAAATAAATATAGAGAACAGTCATTTTAAATTGTAATATTTTTCACTGTTTTTGACCAAATAAATGCAGACTTGATGAGCATAATAGACTTCTTTCAAACAGTTCATTCATTACCAGTCATGTACATTGACACTTGTGTTCAACAGCAAAGTTTGAACATCAGACACTGAGCAGGTTGACAAAACATGTTTGTGCATTTCCTAGATTCATCTGTATTTTGCATTTTAATGCTCAATATTTCTTTCTGATATGTTTCAATTACTGTAAGCATCTGCTAACACTTATTTTGGTGTGAGAAGTGCCCTTAAATGTCCCTTGCAGGTTAATAAGTTACTTTATTTTGCCTTTGTATGTCAGCTGACAATCTTAAAATAGAACCGGGTTCTGACACAGAAAGGACAAGTCTGGCAAACAACAACAACAACTGCAGAAGAGATCCACACTTGAGGATTTCAAACTGAATTCTGAAATGATTTGAATGTGTGTCGTAACAAGAAACGATCGAAAACTTCACAATTGCTAAACTGGCATTGCGAAAGCAGAGAACTAGCAACTGCCCCAGACAACATTTGTTGCACAAAGTCTTTACAGGCTATTTTCGTAGATCTGAATGAACAATGACTGCCAACTAACCCTGCCTCATGAACTGCATGGACAGCATCCAGCACAGATATGCACATGAAGAAATGAACACTATGAAGATGCAATACTGCAGATGCACCTCATTCTGGGTGGAGCGCTATTGGCAGGACCTGGTTCAAGCTTCCATGATTTGCTAAAATAGCATGAGAGTCTAAATTTATCTCCGTTGTTTTGCTCTGACTTACCCCTGTCTGTCAACATTTTCCATGTTAATTTATTAATAGCTCAGGCCCAGTAATATTATACTGACTCCAGTAACCTGGAAGGGATCTAAACCATGTAGATTTGTGGCCAAATATCCTGGTCTCAACCTGAATGTCTCTGTGGTCTCAACCTGAATGCAACTGTGGTTTAACATTATGCTTAACGAACTGGGCTGATCACTGAAAGATTGTAGATTGAAATCCTGAAAGGGCTGAACCATGAGCAATCATCATAAACCAACGTTGATTCAGACAATGACATGTGAAATAAAACGTCCTCATGTATGAAAGAAGAGTGGCTTGATATAGTGCTGGAAATAGCGGAGGATGAGCAAAGAACGGTAACAAAACTCTGAAGCATGTGCAGTCACACACAAGAGTATTGTACAAACTACTTCATAACAATGTTTAGACAGCTATAGAAGAATTCATATATTCACGTTTTTTTTTTTTTATATTTAACTTACAGATCTCAGCTTAAGTTTTGCTTCAGTTTCTATTCTATCAGTTTAAATAGTTTGTTTTGATAATATATTATGTTAGGCCTATATTATAAACCTGATAAATAATTGACCTTGTTTTTGAGTCTTTGACTTTCTTGCTCATCAAGGCTGTATTTATTTAAAAAATACAGAAAAAACAGTGATATAGTGAAATATTATTGCAATTCTAATATTGGTTTCCTATTTTAATACCTATACTATAAAATAGCATTTATTGCTGTGATCAAAGCTGAATTTTCAGCATCATTCCTCCAGTCTTCAGTGTCCCATGATCCTTCAGAAATCATTCTAATAATTATTATCAGTGTTGAAACTGTTGTGCTGCTTCATATATCTTTGGAACCCGTGTTACTTTTTTCTTTGATTCTTTGATTAATAAAAAGTTTAAAAGAACAGTAAAGACTTCTATTGTTAGAAAATATTTCTATTTTGAATAAATGCTATCAATTTTATCCATTTAACACATCCTTGCTGAATAAAGTTTATTGAACTTTAAACTTTTAAAGTATCTTTAAAAAAAAGAAAGAAAAATATTTCTGACCCCAAACTTTTGAATTGTTTATATTGCAACACAAAATCTCTATTTTGACTAAACACTGTTCTTTTTAACTTTTTATTTTTTTTAAATATCACAGGTCCCAAAAAATACAGTATACATAAAAAAGCAGTACAACTGTTTCCAACATTGATTAAAAGTCAGCGTATTAGAATGATTTCTAAAGGATCATGTGACTCTGAAAATACTGCTTTGCTTCACAGGAATTAATTACATTTTAAAGTATATTAAAATAGAAAACATTTATTTTAAATTGCAATGATATTTCACAATATTATTTTGTGAAATAATATTCAGTATTTTTTATCAAATAGATACAGCCTTGATGAGCACTTTTGAACTGCAGTGATGCAAAAATGTTTTCTCTTTAACCTAAAATGTACATCATTTACTTACATCAAGGGTCAAATCAAATATAAATGGCACATTAAAGTTAAAAGTTACACACTTTTGTGTGTGCGTGCTGTACAGGTCTGGTGTAAAGAATGCTTTTGCTCAGGTGCCCGAAATGTCCGCAAAATAGAGATAAATTTTGCTCAGCAAGAAAAACAATTAGAGGGAACATTGCTCCCACCACGGGTCCTTAAACTAAATTGAAGAGGTTTTAAGGCCTTAGACAGTTTTAAATAAGTTAAATTGTATAAGAAATAATTTTTCAAATTGCCTTAAATAGATTAAGAATTCTGCAGATACCTTGTAAATAGTAAAATAAAACTCTTTCCTTGATATTTGTGTATTGAAAATGTTTTTGATTGGCATTTATGGTCTTTATTTTATTTGGGCTAGTTAAATTAATTTTCGGGCTACCAAAATCTGAAGAGTACCTGCCCGAAGGGCTACCAGGGATTATGAAATATGCGAGCCCTGAAATATAATGTCACATGCACAACTTTTGGGCTAAACATTTAAACCACATGCTTCACAGATACTAACCAGTAAAAAGCCACTTTGTCACCCAGTTTTCTCTCATAGACGTTGCGGTCCAAAACATTATAGCAGATGTTGGTTGTGGCACCTTCCATGCACTTCACGAAAATTTCACCCTTGGTTACGTCGAAATTGTAGTCCAGAAACTTCCCGGTGTATTTTGTCTTCCAGAAAAACTCTTTGGCGACATCTCCCCAGAACTCTGGACACAACAGGACAAACACACCAAAACATTAATGCACAGCTGATTCATAACTGAGATTCAGAGCAGAAACAATTCTCCCAGCTAGCAACAGAGGGTCACATTTAAAAATAATAATAATAATAAATGAAAATGTGTTGTCTTTTCCAGGAAGTGCACTTGGGCTAAGTAAGGATTTTTAATAATTAAAAGAAATAAATAAATAAAAACAACAACAATAAATGCATTACTGATGTACTACTATTAAAAACATTATATTTCAATTGTATTAGTATAAACAGCTTTTGTTAAGAATTTTCTCAAGCATTTAAAAACCAACAATAATAATACATAGTTAATAATTTATATATTTATAAAAATAACAAAAACACTATTAAAATATTTTATTTGTATTACTATAAACGGGGTTATGTTTTTAAGCATATCATAAGGGCATGTGGTGCTTTTTCTAGGAAGTGTATGTGGGCAAAATATGAATATAAATGTTTTAAAATGTTATTATTAAAAACAAAGATTTATATTTATATAATTGTACTAGTATAAACAGAGGTTGATGTTTTATTAAAGCATATCTACAAGGGAATGTGGTGTTTTTTTCTTGGAAGTGCATGTTTTTTTTTTTTTAAGTGTTTAAAAATAGTCTTTGTTTACATTATATATGCATGTGTACTGTGTGTGTGTGTGTGTGTATTATATATATATCATATTTAAAAAAAATTACATATTTATATATTCACATTCTTATATTTTATATTATATATAAATATATTTAATTCATAAACATAACATTTTTATTAAATATATACATGCATGTGTCTGTATTTATATTTACATAATATATGCGTGTATACTGTGTATTTATTATGTAAACAAAAACTTTTGTTTTGGATGCGATTAATTGTTTGACAGCACAAATAAACATGAAAACAACTTAAAAAATAAAATAAAACACGAACAACTAATGCTAGTTAGATCCTATAAATGCTATGATTACATCCAAATAATAAATAACTTCAAAATACAGCATCATAGGTGGGTTATTGATGTCCAAAACTGCTGTCTATCAAGTGCACAATGCTTTGAGACACAGCCAAGACTAAATAACAGCTTTAACCTGTTAATGATCTGCTCAATGAAACTCACCCTCAGGAGACTCGATAGATTTGATGTAGAGCTCCTTGTACTTCTCAAAGCTGGGGATGTGCGCTTCTTTCTTCAAGTCTCCTGAAGCATGCAACACATCTTCACCTGGTGCCTTGTCAGGAATCATCTTAATAAGCGATACAATGCACTCAACTAATACAACTTCACTCAGAAAAACACGAGCGATCACTGGCCTAACGTGTGTAAGTCACTTCCGTGTGGGAGAGCTTCACTCCATACAGGCGCTGTCTGCATTTGAGTCTGAAATGATGAACAAAAGAAAAGTTCAATCTGGATTTCAATATAGACGCTATTATTGGGTTCGGATCCGGATTCAGGAGCGGTCTGAGACTAATAATATAATAATATTAATATTACAAACAGATTTAAATGTTGCTCCGGCGATTGTAGACTAAATAAAATAAGTTTGGATTTAGAAGAAGTTCTATATATATATATATATATATATATATATATAAACCAAGAAGCACTTGAGAGCTGTCAAACCTCCAGCTTGAGGTTATCTTGCTTGAGGTCGATTAAAGCTGGTAATAATTCCTGGCATTAGAGAAGAAATGCAGGCTTTATCTGAATCATACATGCAGTCAAAATAGCTGTGCATGTAGCACGAGAGTCATTCTTCCACGCGTGGATTATAAATCCTCAGTGTGTCTGCAGGACAGCCATTGAAGCGGAGAAATAATGCACACGGCTAGAATCACTATTAACGCGACACACAGATCTTAGATGGGCGGGGCTTAGTACCGGATGTTGTTTCTAATTGGTCCGATGTGATGGATCTATACTTATTTAACTATTTATGTCGTGCTTTTATTTTGTTTACTTATTTTTTAGCAAAATTATACATGAACAATTTAAGAACTAAAATCTAAAATGGGGTTATATAAATAAGACCCATTTTTTATCAACTCACATGCAGCTTTATTCAGTCTCAGAATTTAAGTTGTGGGTTCTATAAGTGAATTTACATTTATTTATTTGAAATCTAATCAAAAGTATACAAATATCAATCTTATTTTGAACAAACAATACATTTAGTGGATTTTGCAACAGTTTTCACTCCAAAGAAATTTCCTGTATGGAATAATTTGGTATAGTAACATCACCTTTAAACAATACCTCTTATTATTTTTGGTAACCAAATTGCAATTTCCACCTAAAATTTCAAGTATGCCAAATGAGAAACTTTAAGTGAATAATATTTAAAAACAGTGGCAAAGGGCGTACCGCTACGCTCATCTATAACATAGATGATATAAGTATTAAATGTTGCTATAATCTTATAAGACTTGAATGTGGCACTACGGTGTTCTGGGCCACCAAACGCCCTCCAGAGGAACCTTTTGAGGCCCATAGAAGCATGTTTGAGCTCACCATGACCTCTACCAGACAGAGGGCCATCCTTATTGCCAATGACAATTATTTTAATCAATGGCTAAAATGACAGAAAAAAACCACAGTAACCATTCTTTAATTATAAAACATGTTCCTATAAGATACTGTGGCACCTGATGGTCAATATAAGCTGTTTAAATTAACGGAGTACCTGATTTTAGCGGCTATTATCTCTACTGCAGTTAAAACTTATTCAGTGAAGCAGCTCATGTAAATCACTTGTGTCTTATAAAGACAATGAATCTTAGGAAACTATATCCTGTCCAAACAAAATACAGAACAAATACTCTCCTAACACCACAGCTCCTTTCCTGTACTGGTTAGTTAAATTAATCTACTCTTATAATCGAAAATTGATCATTTCAAATTTTTATCATTTTAATTATTCATGTCCCTTAAAGAGACAAGCAGCCATTAATAACTCTCATGGACTCACGCCATTAAAAAAAAAAACCAAACAAACACAGGTGTCCAATTTTATTTTTTATTAACTTCCTTTTTAGGCGTTCCTGTAAAGAGAAAACGCAATCATTAGAAGCATAATCAGCATCCACCAGTAACAAACCGTCTTATTTAAACAGTTCAGCATCTGAGTCTACAATTATACCACACATTTTAGGAACAACTGTAGAAATTGTGATTATGACAGCTATTAAAATGAATGAAAAAACAGCAGTTTACTAACATGGGCTTACTTCGCCACAATGCTGTCGTTCTTGGCGAGCCTCAGGATGGAGTCATCAGCTTCACCCTGCAGATGACAAAGTAAATGTCTTAAAGGGATAGTGCACCCAAAAATGAAAATTCTGTCATTTACTCACCCTCAAGTAGTTCCAAACCTGTTTGAATTTCTTTGTTCTGCCGAACATAAAGGAAGATATTTTGAAGAAAGTTTGTAACCAGGCTGTTTTGGGGCACCATTGACTTCCATAGTAGGAAAATAATATACTATGTAAGTCAATGTTACCCCAGAACTGCTCTGTTTCCCTCATTGTTCAGAATATCTTACTTTGAGTTCAGCAGAACAAAGACATGTATACAGGTTTGGAACTACTTGAGGGTGAGTAAATTACAGAATTTTCATTTTTGGGTGAACTATACCTTTAAGACCACACCAGATGGAACTGTGCTTCCAAATTTCACATTTTAATACGCTACATATATGGATGCAGAAGAACAGTTCACACAAAAATGAACTTGTTTTTGTTCAAACGACTCTAATATCTTGAAGGATTTATCACAAGCACGGAGCTTTTCATTTCACAAGATGTGAACTGATGGCCTCGCATGGATTGTTTTTATCAGCTGTTTGGACTCATTCTGACAGCACCCATTCACTTCAGAGGATGAATTGATGAGCAAGTGATATAAATCTAATTATCTCCAAATCTGTTCCAATTAAGAAACAAATTCATCTACATCTTAGATGGCCCGAGGCTTAAACTTTAATTTTTAGATGAACTATTCCTTTAAGTGTGTTTGAACGTACCATTCTACGGATAGCACCGCAGATGGCGTAGGTCTTGAACTGTCCATTGAACCTGCCTGTAGCCTTGTCCACCTGTAAAAACCATAAAAGGTAGCTCATTAAAAACCACAACTCTGAGGTTTTGTTGATAGACTAATATACCTATTGGCATTTAACAGTGGTCATTTTAAATTTGTGTTACTAACAACATATACCAACAGTAGTGTCGATTTTAGAAAAATAAGTAATTGTATTTACATACATTTTATTTGCTTTAATTAAACTGCACTTATTAATATATGCATGCAATGCCATTTAAAGTGTTACTCCACCCCAAAATGAAAATTGTCATTAATCACTTACCCCCATGTCGTTCCAAACCTGTAAAAGCTTCGTTTGTCTTCGAAACACAATTTAAGATATTTTTTGATGCATTCTGACAGCTCTGACCCTCCCATAGACAGCAATGTAATGAACACAATCAACATAGCAAGATCGGTAAAATAACATCTACATCTTATATGTAATCAATATGTGACATCAAGGGTTCAACCGTAATTGTATGAAGCTAAGAGAATACTTTTTGTATGCAAAGAACACAAAAATAACGATTTTATTCAACATTTCGTCTCCTCCGTGTCACCGCAGCGCCATTTTGGAGAGTATCCGCAGGACGCAAACTGCGTATGCTCTTCTTTGTCAGCCGTGCTACAAAAATATGCTGTTTTTCTTCAAATAAAAAGTGTAAATAAACGTAGAAGTCGTATCCGTGTGGCACGACTTGATTGTGTTTATTACACTGCTGTCTATGGGAGGGTCAGAGAGCTGGCAGAATGCATCAAAAAATACCTTAAATTGTGTTCTGAAGACGAACAAAGCTTTTACGGGTTTGGAACGACATGGGGGTAAAATGACTGACAATTTTCATGTTGGGGTGGAGTAACACTTCAATAACGTAGATACATAAACAAAAAGACTAGTTTTGTAATGGTCAAAAGAGTGTCAAACCTCAGCAATGTTGATCTGGATGGAGGCATGATCCTTGGCACCAATAATTCTGTTGCTAGCAGAGCTAGAAACAACAACAACAAGTTTAATATTCTCAAGTTGTATAAACATGTGCTCACAAAATATTTCACTTTAAATATGTGGCTAGATAAAAACGAACAGACTGTGCGTACAGTTAACATTTTTTAAACAGTTATTTAACGAGGAAATTTCCTTAAAAAAAAAAACCTTTCTGTTCAATTAGACGAAAACTCACCATTTACGGGGGACGTACAGGTCCACGAATTCACCAGCGTCGTTCTGCATCTTCACTTTATTTGATGACTGTCAGCTCAGTCTGCAACAAACAATCAAAACAGTGATTATTCAAGCAGAAATCAGTTTTATTAACACAAAAACACCTTTCTTCACAAGCTGGAGGCAGCTGAGTTTTATATTTGAGCGGGGATAGTTCACTCAAATAAAGGGCCTGAGCCGGGCTGCTGCTGTTACTCTTCCACATGTGTAGCCCTCAGCCCTGCTGCCTCATTCACTCACAAATAAACGCGCAGAAAACTGAACATTCGGCGAATATGTGACACACGCGGTGTAAAACAGTTCCGTGCATAAATGTTGTGAGAAAAATGTTGTAAATTCTACCTCAAAACATTAATAAATGCAATAGTAAACTAGAGCTCATGGTGTTCTTACCGATTATCACAAATGGCCGACGCGGAAAGGAAAGAGACAGGGTCAGGAAGTGACGTAACACCACAGAATAAGAGTGCGAGGACTTTATTTGAACAGAAATGCCAAAACAAATATCTGTAAATAATGATTGATGAACAATACTGTATATTAAATAGCAAAATTAAATAAATCCGTTTTTACGGAAACTAGGCTGAATATTATAAAGTGTCCAGTGTATAACCTAATCTGACATATATTACTGTGATACAAAAATTCATCAAGTTTAAAGTGGAAGTGAAGCAGTCAGTCAAGTTTAAATTATTTAGTAAATTGACTTCCACTTTAATTAAAAATAATAATAATAATAACACACGATTAATGTAACCGTTTTAAAGAAAAAAATATATTTTGTTATAGCTTTTGGAGCACGGGCGCCGCCATCTTGCAGCAAAATTCACTTTTCAAGTTGTTTGAACAAAAATGTGTGTTGGAAGTGTGTGTACACATCCATCCTATAATGATAAAAAAATTAAATCCCTGTTTTAAAATCCACTTTCTCAAATCAGGCTGTTCTGAGGTTCCTGTCGGAATGACATCGTTCTGTACAGGCCACGCCCTCGATAGTTGATTGACAAGACCGTGTCACCTTAGCCCCGCTCTGAGTGAGCTGAGAGCTGTCCGCCATTGTGTCGACTCCACAGACAAGATGTCTCCGATTAAGCGACTGAGGTGTTTTGTTTTTGGATGTAATAATGAATATAGCAGTCATCATTTACTCCCAACATCTGAACCGCTGAAGATGCAGAGGATTAACGTTATACTTTTGCTTTGAAGTGAACGTATCGATCCCTGATCTGCCTAAATGCGTCTATGTTCGCGAAAAACAATCGTGATCCAGCTTCATCTACAGAAGAAGTGAGTAAAAAGAAGTGAGCCTTTCCTAATAAAGTGCTAGTTAGCCAGTTTTGCGCGAAAGTAAACAGTAGGCCTACTGCTCATCACCCTACAGAAGAGAGGGGCGGGGTCAGCAGAGCTCATTAGCGTTTAAAGCAACATGGCCTAAAAAACGGCTTGATGAAAAAAAGAGCTGATTTTGACAGGGTAAAGAAGGTGTTTTTTACACTATCATTGAGAAATTTTAACCAAAGTATGTTATAGACTTTATAATTAAGACCCTAAAGAATCAAATCAGCATCCGATGACCCCTTTAAGTAATATATAAGTATTTCTTTACTTTTTTGTGCACACACAAGCTTCGAATCAATTGATCCAATTGCTTCGCAAAATGATTCATTGTCTCGAAGCGCTCGCAACACAACATAATATTGATGCCTGCTGGTCAAAAGTGCAAAAACTCAGGCTAAAACATGCATAAAAACAGCATTTAAAGCCCATTGCAAATGTATTATTGAAAGTATACTATATGCAATAAAAATAATAAAATACCATTAAATATGAAGTGTCTGTATGATCTATATTTTACGTTAATTTGCTGGCTTGCTTTGTTTGTTTTATGGACAGCTTCTATATAGAGGCATAAGAGTCTAGAGCTACTTCTCATTCTTTTAATTACACAAATGTCTTGTTAAAAATGTCTACAAATTGATGAAACTGATCTGAGATCAGGTAAAAGCTATAGACGCTGGTTCAATGTTTCGTCGCTGGGGGGTGATCTCAATGAGGATTTTTGTCTCAACTGTACCCATATGGTGTACAGATGAAACAGTAGCATGGTACAGTTGAGACACCCATTCTTAATGCTCTAAAGCTGGCTGACCATTAATAGCAAATGTAATAAATTACAAAATTACAGTTTTAAATAATTACAGTTATTTATTTGCTTTATTTAATTCAGATTCAGTTAAACAAAACAGGAACAAATGTTTAACACTACAAAAGTATATGGCAAACAGTACAAATGTAAACATAACATTAAAAATAACAATATAAATGCCTGTATATTCTATGTATAACCCTATACATACCGCCCTAAACCTACGCATCACTTGAAACTTTTGGCATTTTTACATTTTCAATCATTTTGTATGATTTATAAGCTTGTTTCATCATGGGGACCTAAAAATATTCCCATAAGGTGAATTTACTACTTTGGTCCCCATAATGTAGGTAATACCAGTACACAAACACACACAGCCTCTGTATGCATTTTATTTTCTATGATTGAACTGTTACTTTATACAGTTCATAGCAACATATAAAGGGAGTCTCAGATGTACCTACTTTCCCACCTTGTATATTTCTTAAAATGCTATGTAATCCTTTTAACACTCATGTTAGAAAATATGTCCATTAATAATAGACAGTTGAAATATCACAAATATAATTTTTTAACAGAATTTGCATAGCATATGTGCAACTGTGACTTTTATCCTATTATCATAATAACACTGTACAACTAAAAATCATGCGAAGCAATAGGAGGGTAGAGCTGATACACGGTGTCTCAACCGTACCCCACTGACATGCTCGCACATTTCTCCAGATTATGAAAAGACATAAAATATGTCTATTTTTAGAGCACAGAGGAACGTTTGCAATGATATATGTTAAGTTTAACAATCATAAAAAATAATAAGCTGTTCACTGTGGAAGGGACATGGTGAAATGAAAATCTCATCTTGGGAAAAAAAACTTTTGCCAATATCTTCGGAGTGGAAAGACACACGTTTCAAATTTCCCACGATCAAAGAGAACACTAAAACACGTGTGGAGCAAAAATCACAGCTCGGGGTTGTTGTGTACGCAAGTTATTTAAGGTGTTTCAACTGTACACATGTCTCAAATGTACTCAGTCTACCCTACTCGCGTGCAGTCCGAGTACCGCATTGAAATCTCCTTTCGTGCTGACTCACTTCTGAATGTTTAAACTGACAAGGTTTAAAAACGTGAGAATGATTAAGCAGCATTAGCCCGATCTTTCAGACCTGTCTTTAGTTAACTGCATTCTCTTAACAGTACATTCGCAGGTGAACATAAAATATTTTACCACTACTGGTGAACGAGCCAGTGTAATGCAAATATGATAGGTCTGACTTAACAAGATGCCGCATGAATAATACTGTATGAAGCGCAGGGACGTGTAGAGAGTTCCTCAGGGGCAGAGGCTCAAATGTAAAATAGGGGCAATGTAGAAAAGAAAAAAAAAAAAAAAAAAAAAAAAAAAAAAAAATATATATATATATATATATATATATATATATATATATATATATATATATATATATAGGTCAAAAGTCTGGATACATTACTATTTTATATTTTTGCAAGAAGCCATATATGGTCATCAAGCCTGCATTTATTTGATCAAATATTTAATATACTTTAAAATACATTTCATGCAATTCTGATTTATTATCAATGTTGGAAACCTGTGATACTTTTTTCAGGATTCTTTGATTAATAAAAAGTGAGAAAAAAAAAAAAAAAAGAAAAAAAAAAAGCACAGCATTTATTTAAAATATAACTTTTGTAACAATATACATTGAAAAGCTTGAGGTTAGTATTTTTATTTTATTTTTTTTGAAAGAAATTAGTTTTCATTCAGCAAAGATTTGCTAAATTGATAGAAACAGTGATAGTAAAGATTGATATTGTTAGAAAACATCTCTATTTTGAATAAATGTTGTTCTTTTTATTTTTTTATTTATCAATGAACCCCCAAAATGTATCACAGGTTCCATGAAATAAATAAATAAATAAAGCAGCACAGCTGTTTCCAATATTTATATTAAATCAGCATATTAGAATGATTTCTGAAGGACCATGCACTGAAGACTGGAGTAATGATGCTGAAAGTTGCATTACAGAAATAAATGATATTTTAAAGTATATTAAAATAGATAAACTTTTTTTTTTAAATTGTAATAATATTTCACATTATTAAATTTTTTGCCTGTATTTTTGATCAAATAAATGCAGGCTTGATGAGCATAAGAAACTTTCATAATGCTGCATGGGCCATTCCACCAAATGGGTGCCATTTGTGTCCCCAGGACATTATAAGTACAAACATGCATAAAAATGAATTATAAAAAAACATTTTATTATTAAGCAAAGTGTCCTGCACATTAACCTAACTGCAAATTTAAAACATATAATTAAAAAAGTTATTAAAAACTACCTAAAACACTGAAAATATAGCATTTGTACATGTCCCTAGTGTCTAACGCTACATTTTTAACTTGAAATATAATGTTTAAAATTCTTCAGAAAAATTGTTTTATTTAGATTTTTTGTGTACCTCCATATCCCATCTGTGCTTTAAATACCATTATTTCAAAATAAATGTATAATATTTTGGATAAAATACACATTTTAGTTGTGTCCCCAGGTTTTCACTCAGTCCTGTTACCCTAACACATCCCCCCCTCTAAAAAATGGGGAAAATTCCACAAGACACATTTTCAACATAATATTACAACATCTGGATCTTCTGAAGGCAATGAAATGATCGGAAGCATGTGGTCTTATTTTCTTTTCTGTATATTTGATGATATTGTAACGGTGGCTGGGTGTGTTATTATAAATATACTGTCCTGTTACCTAAATTATTTCTTAGATGTTGTTTATTTTAAAAATGCAAATCTTTGGTGAATCACTATAACTTGCTGAGTATTCTCATAATATTAGCATGTACTCCATGTGGCTAGATTACATGTATTTGCTGATTTTATCCTAAAATCTCAATCCTGTTACTCATATACTCATATTTCCTATACTTATATATAGTAACTGAGTAAAAGTAACAGGAGTGAGTAGTGTCATCAGATTTATTCATGTGAATATTAGGCTATATCCATACTAATCTAGATCAAATTGAAAATGCATCTTTTTCTCAGAGAAAACCTATAGTTGTTCCTGCGCTTTATATTACATTCCTGCAAGTATGACAGAAAATGTACCTGAAATTTCTGTCCTGTGGCAATTATGTATTAGACTCGTACATGGAATGCTTGAGTGTGAGCTGCACTATAAGAAATCAAGATCCACGGAAAAACTGAAAAGATATTATTTGCTAAGTTTATTATTGTTAATATCAATTTTACTTTAATATTTAATATTTATGATTTTTTGTTATTTATATCTTATCTAATAACCTGTCCTCTACCCCGAAACAAAAACCTCTGCAGACCACTAGATTAAAATAGAAACATGATTTGGCCTTTTTTAGCAGTGAGGTCAGCTCACTAGTCAGTGTTCAACACTTTCACTATATGCGGGCATTAATACCTCATATGTGTAGTCAAACCTGTATACTAATATAATGGATACTCCTTCCTGTTACCCATTTCATTCCTGTTACTAAATAGTTTTTTCTTTAAAAAATAAAGTTAAACCACTATTTTTTTAAATAATTTATATATTAATATACAATTGATCCCATTGTTTAATAAATTGCATCATAGAAAATTGATAAGCTTGAGGTTTGAGTCTCCTTTAAAATTAAAAAAATTGGTTTGTGTACTTTAGAAAAATACACCTTGTTTAGATAATTAGGGATTTATGATAAAAATAATATTTTTTGACCATGAAACCAACAATTTTTTTAAAATAAACTCCTGCCTGAGGGAGAAATGAAGGAATTTGTTGACATATTTTATACATGCTTTTTAAAAGACAGAGTTTTGGTAACAGGACTGAGAAAAATGCATCCATCTTTTGTAGTCATTTAGCATCCATTTCTCAGCGGTGTAATTTGATTTATAAAATGAGACAAATCGCAGATCCAGATCGCTCCAAATAAGCTCGTCGGTCCCATGTCATTTTCAATCAAAATAAGAATGGAAAATGATCGCTCCACTTCACATATTGTCCAATGAAATTTGAACTTCTTGTGCCAGATCATGATTGGTTGGTGTATTAGGCTATAGGCCTACACAAACAGGCCTTGATGAATTATGTAATAGTCTATTTTGAAATAGACCTCCACAACGCTGATGGCGTATACATCCGTTTTCGTCTCAACGGGAGCGTGTTCAACCTGAGGCGTCTGCAGGCCCACACAAAAACCATGGAGCTACTGATCCGGGAGCTGCTGTTTGCTGACGATGCCACCCTCCTTGCTCATACAGAGGCAGCTATGCAGCGAATCACATCCTGTTTTGCAAAAACTGCTCAGATCTTTGGCCTCAAAGTCAGCTTGAAGAAGACGTTCTGCACCAGACAGCACCACAAAAAGAGTACCATCCACCAAGCATTTCCATTGAACAAACAGAATTAAAGGTTGTCCACCATTTCAGCTACTTGGGGTGCGTGATCTCGTCTGACGCCAATATTGACAAAGAAGTGGATAACAGGCTGGCCAAGGCAAACAGTGCATTCAGCAGACTGTGCGGACGTGTCTGGAACAATAGCAACCTCAAAAAAGACACGAAGGTCAGTGTAAGGTCAGTGTATACAAAGCTGTTGTGCTGACCACTCTCCTGTATGGCGCTGAGTCCTGGGTCATGTACCGTCATCACCTGAGACACCTGAGTTTCCATCAGCGCTGCCGCCGCACAATCCTCAACATTCGTTGGAGTGACTTCGTTGCCAACACTGAAGTTCTCGAGACAGCAGAGGTCATTAGTATCGAGGCCATGGTCCTCAAGGTACAACTTCGCGGACCTTTACCTGCAACTGCTGTGGCAGGACCTGCCTGTCCCGCATAGGCCTCGTCAGTCACCAGCGTGCCTGAAGACGTGGATGTCCTTCCTAAATATTCGTTTGCGAAGCCAAGCCATGATTCTAAAATATATAATATATGGATTTTTAATTAAATCGACACTAGCTTTTATTATTTATAAAAAAAAAAGTTTTAAATATTGTTTGTTTTATTAATTTTTTCCGTCGACCCATCACTGAAAGAACCATAGGCTATACTATGGCTCGAGAGCCTATGGTTTCCGAACAGATGTGGAATATCAGTTAGTCAAGCAAAACGCACATAGCAACGCCTCAGACTGACAAATATGCATTTTCTGACTTTTGACAGATTTTGTACCATTTTGTACATATTGTCATGTTAATTATAATTAAAATGCATTTTGTTTTATTGACTACAATATCATTGCTATTTGTCTGAGAGGGGCACGTTTGAATAATTTTGAAAAAGGGCAGGGGCTTGAGCCCCCAAAGCCCCCCCTTCTGGGCTGCGCCTCACGAAAACAATGTTTGGAATATAATTATCAAAAATTTGTGATATATAGATGAGGTGATATATTGTTGATATTCATCCAAATTATGTTGAAAACCAAAACATGCTTGACTGTAGGCAAGACACACTTGTCTTTGTACTCCTCACCTGGTTGCCGCCACACACACATGACACCATCTGAACCAAATAAGTTTATCTTGGTCTCATCAGACCACAGGACATGGTTCCAGTAATCCATGACCTTAGTCTGCTTGTCTTCAGCAAACTGTTTGCGGGCTTTCTTGTGCATCATCTTTAGAAGAGATTTCCTTCTGGGACGACAGCCATGCAGACCAACCTGAACAGGGCAGCACTCAGACATTTTTACACCATATATTGTAGAATTAAAACACTTTATAACCAAATGTCAAAACATTTACTCGAGTCAATGCACAGCACTAATAAAGACAGTCTTACAGATCATTAACTCAAAAAAGTTGTTTTAGGGTTTAGTTACCCCTTAAAAGGTATAATTTCAGTTAGAGGAAAAAAAGCTTTTGGCTTCTCTCCTGAGGGCGCATCGAGCAAAAATATTACTAATCCATTGTTCTTCAAAGCATAAAATAACACGACTATCTTTGAAAATGTGCATAATGTTTAAAATAATGTTTAACAATATATAATTATATATAAGTTTTGCATTTGAATGTGGATTATTTTTTTATTTTTTTTAATTCGACAAATATTCGAAATTCACATTTATTTATTTTTTGACAGCCCTAGACCATGGCGAGGCCTGTTCTGAGTGGAACCTGTCCTGTTAAACCGCTGTATGGTCTTGGCCACCGTGCTGCAGCTCAGTTTCAGGGTCTTGGCAATCTTCTTATAGCCTACGCCATCTTTATGTAGAGCAACAATTCTTTTTTTCAGATCCTCAGAGTTCTTTGCCATGAGGTGCCATGTTGAACTTCCAGTGAACAGTATGAGAGAGTGAGAGCAATAACACCAAATTTAACACCTGAGACCTTGTAACACTAACGAGTCACATGACACCGGGGAGCGAAAATGGCTAATTGGGCCCAATTTGGACATTTTCACTTAGGGGTGTACTCACTTTTGTAGCCAGCGGTTTAGACATTAATGGCTGTGTGTTGAGTTATTTTGAGGGGACAGCACATTTACACTGTTATACAACATTGTAGCAAAGTGTCATTTCTTCAGTGTTGTCACGTGAAAAGATATAATAAAATATTACATCTTTTGTGAGGGGTGTAGGCTACTCACTTCTGTGAGATACTGTAAAAATCCAAACATCAACATACACAATTATAAAAAATGTGTTTTATGGTGAACGCAGATGCAGTAGGCTAAGCACACGTGACGCTGCATTCACGCTGCATCCATGCCTGCACCGCTCACACCGCATGTTTGCAGCTGAATGCAAATGATCAGAATTGATGGACACAGCTATGCCCGTGAAAAGACATCAGCAATCCGGCGCCGAGAAAGAAAAAAGAAAAAAAAGATGAAGCCCATGCATCACTTTTAGGTAGCCTATTCATAACCCTGTGAAACGTTTTTTGACTTTAGACGTTAATAATGCGTTTTAATGTCGGTAATAATTTAACAACGCATCTAATATTCTCTCTGATTTTCCATGTTCCCTAGCCATACAAAAATCATGGTTCTTGTACCCACAAATGGTAACCACAAATTAACCATGGTTTTGTTACTTAAAATAGTTTACAAAGAAGTATTAACCCTCTATGGCAGTGGTCGGCAACAGGCGGCCCGCGGGCCAAAAGTGGCCCACCTGCAATAATATCTGGCCCTCGCCATTAGCCAGATTATTTTGATAGCGGCTGGTTCTGAAATAGATCTGTAATGACAGCAACAGTTACTCACAATCAGAGTATGTGAGTGGAATGGAGCGGTGTGATTTTGACTGGAGCAAGGAGTGGATTTTTTAAAAGTCGGAGCGTTGTGGTTTTCACTCGCTCCAAGAGCGCCCCATCACCGCTCCATCACGAGTACAATTCATGCCAACGACGCGTAATATAACTGCATATTTAGCAAGAATTCACGTTAAACATATTTAGCTAGCTAGATAGAAAAGGAGCATTCAAATCAGAAAGAATGTGAAGGCTATGATGACTGCAGTGGACATGAGCGGGAAGTTATATTTATCAAGGAATTTATTTGTTCCTTCTGAATATTTTCAGCGGACTTTTTTTTTCTCACAATTGCGTGATATAAACTCGCACTTGAGAGCTAAAAAGTCATAATTCTGAGATATAAACTTGCAATTCTGAGAACATATCAGTCTTTTTCCCCTCAAAACTGGACTTTAACTCGCAATTGCGAGTTTATATCTCACAATTCTGTGGGAAAAAACGGTCAGAATTGTGAGATAAAACGTCGCAATAACTTTTTTTATTATTATTCAGTGGCGGAAACGGGCATAGAACTGTGATATTTCAAACATACTGAAATACTTTAGACACGGTGCGGTGTCAATAGCATCCAGCTGCAGTGTTTCTGATATCAGTGAGTGGAGCGGAGTGATTATTAAATGCTCGGAGCGCGGAGGGGGATTGTTGACGCTCCACCCCGCTCACATACTCTGTTCAGACACCGCCACACAAATGTGGCTTTTTGTTGATGACTGTCGCAGGATTTTACACAGAGCAATAGCTCACTACCAGTTACAAAATACGCTGTAACAGTCAGTCACAGGCAATTCTGGTTGCATTTTTCATCAATTAATATCTTAAATTATCCTTTGACTATATTCCGGCCCGCCATCAAGTGGTGAAAGTATTTTTTTGGCCCGATGCCAAACTTACTTGCAGACTCCTGCTCTATGAGAAATATTCATTTATAAATGACGCTAAGAAAATGGCATTTAAAATACAATATTAATATTCAACCAACAAAATTTTATTTTAGTGATGTCAAATGATATCCCCTTCAACCAGTAAAATTAAAATTTATTAGCCAAGGGCTTCACATTTTTGGTAACTAAGTAGTAAAGGAGGCGTTAGCACATGTTAGGTCACATGCTCTCAAGGCTCCATAGTGAGCTCATTTTAGACTAGAAAATACATATAAATTCAAGTTATAAAAAAATATAATTGTACATCCAAATGTGTTTTCTGAAGTTTTTTTTGTCATTTTTAATGCACTTTTATAAAAACAACAACTCAGAGACCAACAAATCTGAGCGTCATGCATAACTAACAAAGTCATGCATATTTTGTGTTGCTGGCACTATTGACCAGCATTGGCAGGATGTATAATAGCCTTTATGCATGTGTTTTAGGTTCATTTTTGTAAGATTTTTGTAAGATGGAGAGACAAATCTGTGCTTATTTCAGAAAGTATTAATGATAGTGATAAGAGTGCATCAGAAAATTAGGTTGTAGTAATAAAACAAGTTGTTGAGGACCAAGGAAGATAGAACCAATGAAGGTGAGGGCAGTCATGAAGAATAGGTTGTTGTGGAAGTCAGGCATTTGGGTACATTATTGTATTCCAGTTTGAAAGATGTGATCCATACAACAACCAGAGGTCAGGAAAGATGCCAATGTCTGTTGGCATTACTATACTGACAGGCAACAATGCTCCAATGATGACTGCACAAGTCAAAATACTTGTGGGTTCTGTGGGGTACACTGAAAAAGAAGAGTCTTGTTTACTTTCTCTTGTGCTATGAGAAGTGATTTGAAATTCCAAGATGAAACACAATGTTAAAATTGTTTTAATGCTTTTGAAACACAGTTTTCAGGCAGTGAAATTGCATCCGAATTTGTGTCAAGTTTTAGAAATTTTCACACGCGAGTTCCAAATCAAATATAGCAGCACAAGATTTTTTTTTAAATGTTCATTAAGATTTTTAATGTTTTTTGAAATAGTAAGAGCTTTTCACTTCATTTCAGATAGTGAAAAAGCATTTGATTGTGTGACAAGTTTCAGATAATTTGCCAAAAATAATTTACCCTAATGGGACAACGTCAGTTATAAATGACGGAGCCCTAAAAAAAAGGGTCAAAGGTCAGATGAAGAATTTTGGAAAATGATTTTACCCCTAAATATATGTAAAATATAAATTATTTTTAAAGGGTTACTCCTACCCAAAATTAAAATCAGTTACCCCCATGTCGTTCCAAACCCGTAAAAGCTTTGTTCATCTTCAGAACACAATTTAAGATATTTTAAATGAAAACCGGGAGGCTTGTGGCGGTCCTATTGACCGCCAAGTAATAGACACTGTCAAGGCCCAGAAAAGCATGAAAAGCATCATCAAAATAGTCCATCTGCCATCAGTGGTTCAACTGTAATTTTACGAAGCTACTAGAATCTAGAAAATATTTGAGAAAAAACCTTTAGAAAATATTATATTATACCAGAGGTCTATATTGTACAGAGTTTACTGCAGGGCATTCTTGTGCAGACATTGTAGAGATTCCTATATGTCACAAGCTATTCAGTAGTTGAAATGTCACGTTAAACATAATTCAGCAAAAATTCACTGGAATTAAATGTCAATACAAAAAATAATGCAAAAACCCACGGACACGAGCATCTGTAATGGAGGTAATGCTGTATGCTGTAATGGAGATACAGCACACTATTTCCCACCTGCTCTGTTTTTGATGTCATGTGCCATATGCTAAACAATAGATGCCTGCAGCAAAATGCCATTACGAGAGTCTGTGGGAGATGTGAACAGCTGCTGTGCTCTCCTGGCCACGGACCATCAGATGAGTTACGATGACAGAAAAGGAATTCCTCTGTCTACGGCCTTAAATTTCACTATTTCACATTGACTTTACACCTTAAAGGAATTGTTCACTTAAAAATTTTAATTTTCTGAAGATTTCTCACCCTCAGGCCAATCAACATGTAGATTGTTTTAAACCGTTGCTCTCAGATCTCTATAATATTGCTTGCTCCTGAAAAGGTTCTGAATCAGGAAAGAAATTCAGGGTTTTGCCCCTTTCCTGTTTTAAATTTTTTTGCATATTTGTCACACTTAAAAGATTCAGATCATCGAACACATTTTAATATTACACAAAGATAATGCAAGTAAATAAAAAATGCAGTTTTTAAATGATGATTTCATTTATTAAGGGAAAAAAGCTGTCCAAACCTACCTGGCCCTAAATGAAAAATTAATTGCTCCCTCCTATTAAATCATGAAAGAACTGTAACTAACCACATTATTTTAGAGAGTTAAATTTCACAAGCCAAACCCAAGCCTGATTACTGCCAGATCTGTTGAATCAAGAATCACTTAAATAGAACCTGTCTGACAAAGTGAAGCATGCTTAAAGAGCAACACATCATGCCGCGATCTAAAGAAATGCAAAGAAGAGTGCAGTTCCTCCACAGCAATGTGAAAAACTCACTGCCAGTGATCGCAAACGCTTGAACGCAGTTGTTGCTGCAAAGTGTGGCACAACCAGTAATTCGATTTAGGGGGCAATTACTTTTTCACGTAAGGCCAGGAAGGTTAGGAGCTTTTTTTCCCTCAATAAATGAAAAAATTATTTCAAAACTGCATTTTGTATTTATTCAGGTTATCTTTGTGTAATATTCAAATTTGATTGAAAATCTGAATCTTTTTAAGTGTGACAAATATGCAAAAAATAAAAAACAGGACGGGGGCAAAAACTTTTTCACAGCACTTTATGCACAGATCAAGAACTTTTTATAAACAAAAACAGTTCAGAACAGTTCTAAACAAATATGCTGTTGGATTTTGATGTGAGAGATTGAATAGGGGTCAGGGGATGGACTTTCTCACTGGAGGAAGTGTTATTTATGGATTATAGACTCGTATTTTGACCAGAAGTGATGGTTTAAAGTTAAAAACTTCTCAATGATGGATTTGTTTATCATAAATCTTTTCATTTCACAAGACATTCATTTATGAGTCATGTGGATCACTTGTGGATTATCGTGATATTTTCATCAGTTGTTTGGACTCTCATTCTGACGGCACCCATTCACTGCAGATGATCCTATGTTGAGCAATTGATGTATTTGTCCAAAGTGATAAATTTGTGCATTTGTGCAAGTGATAAATTCGTCCAAATCTGTATTTCTCCATCTACGTCCTGGATGGCCTGAGGGTGAGTACATTTCAGCAAATTTAAATTTTTGGGTGAACTATATTTATTAAACTATAATTTCTTAATAGAGCACACTTGAACTCATTTGCCCTGCAGCATCATCACTGTCAGTACATAGTATATGCTTTTTGTTTTCCTTCTGCATTATGTATAAATGTTAAACTCCCTGCACAGAGAGAAAAAAGACTGACCCCTATGAATATGTTAATTCCCTTGTATGTTGACATTCTAACATTTTATTAGGTGACATGACGGAAAAAAAACTCATGCAAATTTATTGTGTGGGAAAGAGGTTGGTGGAGGACCTGGAGTGTTTATATTTCACAGAATCAATAGGATCTTTTGAGAATGACAATATGCTTCTATAAATACACATACCTATTTATAGTATAGTATCAAAAAGAATGCTAAAAATTATACTTTACTTTTTCTGCAGCTATCAAAATGGCCATATCTGCAATTTTAGTAAAAAAAAAAAAAAAGTTAGTAAAAGAAGAATATGTAATGAAATAAATGTTATTCCTTTGAAGCCCATTCTTCTCCATCAGTAACCCCCTCCACACCCCCCATTGGAAAAAAAAAGTTTTGTATTTTTGCAATAATTTGCTTGGGTACTTTTTGATTTATTTATAGAACACAATACAGAACTGTAAATAAACAGATGTAATGGAAATAGGAAACAAGAAAATGACATGATTGAACCCTTAATAAATACAGGATTTCTTGCAAACTACAGAGATGTGTAGGACTTTTCTTCATATATATATATATATATATATATATATATATATATATATATATATAATTATTTTTTAACTTTAATTTAATATTAGCTATGGTATGATTTTTATATTTTATTATCGGAGGGCTATATTCACCACAGAAAAATTGAAGAAAAAAAATGCTATTGCAATTTATTTAGTGTTTTTTCATTTCAGTTGCTCGGTTAATTTCATTTATAGTATCATTTATCTTTTGTTTAATGTCACACTATATGAGGTATACAGGCCTTTTTATTATCAATTCAACAGTTGTTATCATGCTTATTACTGTACTTCTTTAAAATGTATTACATAATACATGCGCATCCAACAATCAAATTATAATCCTCTTTAGAGAGTCTGTAGCTGCCATTGCTACATGCATACTCTCATACATACTCTCTCTCTCTCTCTCTCTCTCTCTCTCTCTCTCACACACTCACACTCACACACACACACACACACACACACACACACACACACACACACTATTAATTAATGTATAATTAATTACTTTAAATAAAGGCATAAGGGCTGGGAAATTTCTTGTCTGTACTTTTCACCTATAAAATTAGATAATATACCAACATTTGTAATGAGATAATAATTTGAAATAGAAAGTGCATAACAACATAAATATAAAAACATCAAAAATAATAATAATAACCTAAATAATAATATCTTTAGTTTTGATGTACAAAGAAAGACACAACAGTGTTAGAAGAGCTAGGGAGTCAAATGTTTCTCAAGTAAAAATCATCAGGTAACTCATCAGCAATACAGACATCATCATGAGATCAGCTTTAATCTCGTCCCACAGACCAGGAATTAGGTGAAAACTTATTTTTGGCTGCCGAGCTGAATTTATATTGACTGTGAGCCGAATCATGCAATGACGTGAACCACAGACGTGTTTCCCAAACAAATTTGCATGTGTTACAGGCTCCAGTGGATGGATTGCCTGCTTTATAGTTTCCATAATGGAATCAGAGAGCTGCCTATGATATTCAGTCTGCTATAGTGTATGAATTTTGTACTTGGTGTGGATATTTTATCCCAGAAGGAAACCCACAAACTACATTTTCCATTGCATTATATAAGAGTTTATTCATGCTCTGGAACAAACCGTCCACAGTAAACAGGCAGAGGCAAAGCAAGCACTAGTTTGCATATTCTACCTTAGGAAAACAAAGTGCGAAAACCACATACAAACATAACTGCATCAAATCACACCTTTGATTTTAGATATTCAAATTCAAAACCATATTATTCCTAAATGCACAACTTATGTAATATATTAAAACTAGGGATGCACCGATACCACTTTTTCTAGTACTCGCCTGATACCGATACTTTTATTTTTGGTACTTGCTGATACCGAGTACCGATACTGATATTTTCATTGCATTTGTACATTTTTTAAATATTGGGTACAGAAACCAAAAGAGTATGTATAATGTTAATTGGTTAACTTCATTTATCAAATAAATACAGTCAAACCAAAATTTATTCAAACACCTTTAAAATTTCTCACATTATCACGGTTTATTCGCTATAGTTTAGAAAATGGTAATAAAATATGACAAGAACTCAGAGTAAAACTGTGTCAGAACAAATTCAGCTTGATAATGTCAGATAACTTTGATCATCTGACATCCAATCAACCAAAAATGATTCAGACAGCTGTTAGTATGACAATATTTACACAACTATCAATACTCTGTAGGGCCACCCTTAGCCTTAATGACAGCCTGTAGTCTCCTGGGCATGCTGTCAACCAGGTTCATGCAAACCTGAACTTCATTTTTTTTTCCCAGACTCGGTCAGAATAATTTTTTGTCCCAACTTTGTATCAATTTTACTGGTAGTCCACTGTATGAAGAATTTTTGGTTATAATATGTCACAGTTTACTTTATTTTGATTTGACTGTATAATATCTTCGGTTATTGTCACACTTAATTATGCCCATTAAAATGTATTTTACAAGTTTTTGTTACTTTCACTGTTAATTTTTTTGCTCTATGGTAGGCTACATCTTTAATTTAATAGCAGCTGCTCCATTGCAGCAGCTCAGTGCTGTAATTACGCATTTTGCTGTAATAATGCAGGGAACCACTCGTTATAAATCTCCTAACTGTGATATTTTCAGAAATAAAAGTTGCTTTTTTTCATCTGAAACGTGCTGCAATTTATATTCCAAAGCCACTCATATAATGCATAATCACTCATGAAGCAAGCACGTATTTGTACTGGTGCAGAATGAGAGGGACAAGTACAGAACATAGCATATAAGCTGTTAGTTTCACTTTCACCAGAATGTCGTGTATGCTTAAGGTTGAAAATAAATGATGGTTTATAGTGAATACCCCTATAAATTGTCTTATATTTATGATTTAGTTTCAAGCCAAATGATGCGTGTGCCAAGTGAGCGAACATCAATAACGATCACACAACAGAAGTGCGCGCACGCTCTCTCTCTCGCCCTCCCTACCGTTATGTAACTCATGTATTGTTTTACTTACTTGTTTTTGACATATCCGACCGAACTACAAACTATCCAGTGATGTCTGTGAGAAAGGGATATTCACTCGAGGAGCTCAATCCACTCAGCGTGCTTTGCTTAGCCCATCAGCTCGCGCACATCAGCTATACAGGCGTCAATACTGAACGTTTAACATTAATTTCATTGCATGCATATACTTCGTAGACATCCTTAATCTCTAATAACTCCATTCTGCTGTCTGTATTTCTTTGTCTGAATATGGCACTTATCACATGTGGTATTGGCGTTTGGTATCGGGGCATTTTAAGGAGTACAAGTAGGAGTACAGGAGCTCAGTATCGGCCCGATACCGAAACAAAATGAGTATGTATGTCAGATTTGTTTGTTTGCTTGTTTAATTCAATATATAAAATATACATGCTTAAATACATTCATTTATATAATGACATCTTATGCATCAGAAATCAATAAAATGTCATCACCATCCCTTTAAAATAAAACAAACATACTGATCATTTCATTATAAACTTTATTTTTTTACATACATTCCTAATTTATTAAACTGATTTTAAATATGTAAAGTCTTTTCTTCACTTATATATTGCTATATTTCGTTTATACACTTAATCATGATTAGAAATAATAGTCTTCTGTAAAGTAAGCCATAATAAAAGGCGATTCCTCCTCTGTGGTTATGCTGGAGGAGGTTTACATGGGAGGAGATCTCCCACATGAGGGAATCCCAACAATGAATCAACTCTCTCCATGCTAGGAATACTGCTTGTCATGAGAGAGCTACACAATCTAATGTTTTGCATACACTGGAAACAAACAGCTTTCGCTTTGACTGAGACGGTACAGTATGACACATGCCTGCAACAAGTTTAGCGGATCAGTATGTCAATTTATGTATATATATATATATATATATATATATATATATATATATATATATATATATATATATATATATATAGTTTTCTTTCTGGATCATTTGAATCTATTTCTCTACCTCCTGTACACCCAACATTATTTTTTTTATTAATAATATTATTTAAATTCATCATGTTCATATTCCCATGCCAAAAGTTTGATCAGAGTTTTTTTTCTGAGTTCAGTTTCTTTTATTTTTATTAAACTATAGTGTCTTAATAGAGCACACTTGAACTCATTTGCCCTGAAGCATCATCACCATCAGTACATTGTATCTGCTTTTTATTTTCCTTTTGCATTATGTATAAATGTTAAACTCCCTGCACAGGGAGAAAAAAGATTGACCCTATGAATGTGTTAATTCCTTTGTATGGTGACATTATAACATTTTATTAGGTGACATGACAGAAATTTTTTTAAAAACTTTTTGTGTGAGAAAGAGGTTGGTGGTACATCTAAGTGTATGAAAAACAGTCAAACAATACTTTGGTAATTCATGTCACAATAAGGCAATCAGAGAATGGAGAGTTGATTTAAGTGCCTTTCTCCATGGTTCAAAGAAAAGGTGGGTGTCACTGAATGAGAAGAACGCTTGCATGCTGAAAGTGACCTTTCCATAGTATAAACAAATCATAAATAAAACAAGTAACACAGTGCAGTTCTACTACAGAAACAACCGTTTTAATATATTCAGGAGGAGTAGATGTGTAGGTTGAAGTGTGGGCTAGACAGCATCTTGCATTTCAGTTTAATATAATTGTTTGCATCCACATGATCAGAGTACATTTGATGACCAGTAAAACTGTTAAAAAAAGGACATTGCAAATAGAATATGAAAAACTGTATGAAAATAAAACATTTAAAAGATACATTGATTTTTATTATTTTCAACCAAATCATAATATAAAATATACTATAATTCCAAAAATGTCTTTATCAGTTATTTTAGTTAGTTTATAATAATAATAATAATAATAATAATAATAATAATAAGTATTTATGTACAACTCAACTTCAATATCAGTTTGTTGTCTGTACTTACACTGGAGATCAAAATTAGAGAACAATCTTTAAATACTTGATATTTTGTTTCTAGGATATTGTTAATCTTCATTATTCAAAATTTAAAAGAATATTAGCTGTAGGTATACCACAATGTTTGACAAAATAACCAAGGCATTTTAACAGAAAACGTTATTTTGTGGAAAACACAGTAATCAAAATTAGAAAACAGAAAGAAGATTACAACTAAAATTTGGGAGGGTTACAGCTGTCATTATTATTAAATTAGTAGAAAGTGTAGACTTCAGCATGTGTGTGGCCACAGGACATCACTAGTCTCTCACACTGCTCTGGTGTGATCTTGGTCCACTCAGTTTGGTGACTGTAGTGGGTTTCTTAGCCATATCTTTGTCACCAAAGATTTTACAGAGATATTCAGTCAGGTTTAGATGAGGACTCTGGCCCGGCCATTTCATTACTTCGATGTTTTCAGCTTCAAGGAACCGCTTTACCCATTTTGCTGTGTGATGGAAGTATTGACCTGCATGAAAATTGTAGGCTGATAGGGCGATGTAAGCAGGGAACGAACCACATGTTGCTACAGGAGGTTCTGATCAACATTTGCATTCTGCCATGTAGCTGTATAAGAGGCCGAACATTCCCCAAATCATGACACTTACTCCTTCACCTTTCACGGACTTCTTTACACACTTTGGCTTCAGTTTTTCCTCAGTGCCGAACAAAATGTTTCCCATCAGACCCAATAAATTAAACTTGCTCTCATCACTGAAGTGAACTTTGGACCAGTTCTCCTCTGTCCACACAACATGCTCCTCAGCAAACATTAGTGTAGCTTTTTAATTCTTTCTTAACTGGCGAGCAATTCCAGCTTCAGTGTTGAACCGATTCCCCATCTTCTTATTAATTTCTCTTCCATGGATGACCAGCCTTTTTGGGGGACTTGAATTAATTAGTGTTATTGTAAAACTGCAATATTCTAGAAATCACAGATTTGGGAAGTCCAACTACTCTTGAAGTGGCTGAAAGGGTCAACCCTTTGGCCGCTCACAGGGTTTCAGTCACCTTACTATCTCAATGAAAATTGAAGGAATGCTGCCAGTTAAATAGAACAGCTTTGTCATCGAATTAAAAGTGACATAACACACACAGTTTCGCCCAATCTCATGTTAATCTTAAGTACCTATAGAGTAGCATTACATCTTTCATATCTCCAAAGAGTTTTTAGTTTGATCAGATTTATAAAAGATTAAATAGCTTTACAATTCTCTCCGAAAACAGGTGAGCTCCTGGAGGCGAGCCGTGGGCGAAGTGCCCATTCAAGGAATTCCACCCCTCGTGACATAATAAAGGTTCATGATCGGAAAAATCTTTACGCAACTTGTACGAACCCAGAAGGAGTGTTTTTGGCACAGAAATACTCCTTCATACGTCCAAGTCGTTTTTTGAAACTTTGGCCATATTTAGCATGAGAATGCAAATCTTTAACAGTGTAAATAACTCCGAATGCATGAAACAGCATTAGACCCCCCCTTTAAAGAAATTAGCACCAGGTGCCAGATTAACAGCAATAACTTTCAGAGAATAAGAGTTCAGTTTATTTTATGCTGTGCTTCAGAATACAATTAATTCATGAAATATGCTTAAAAAACTGCCCTTCTACTCCTGTTAGCATAACTTCAAATAGGACTTCAAAGCAGTGACTTTCAAATGTAGGAAATTATAGGTTGTTCTCTAATTTTCATCTCCATTATACATGCATTTTTTATGTCTTATAAAAAAGAGCCTACTATCTGTTAGATAGACCAAAGAACAGACAGTTTCAAGTATCATTATTTGCAAATGATTCAAGTCTTCATTTACAAGACACTAAGGTGTTTGAATAGGTTGGAATGTGTTACATTGTTGTGCAATGAAAGTAAAAGTGTAAAATGGAAAAGCGTTTTAAATGTGACGTATAAAGTGAGGAATTTCTGTCAGGGAGTTACAGTGGAGATCCTCTTTGTGTCCGGGATTTCTCTAACCGTGTGAACCGTTGTGGTAAAGAAATCCCACACAAAAGGAATCCCTGTGGAACGATTGCTTTCATACTAACCATATTGCGCATCATGGTTTCAGCCGATATCTTGGAGGTACATGTATTGTTTTGCATATGTCATCTGTAAATAAAACAAAAAATGAATGCCTGAAGCAGTGTTAGTAGCTATGTGGTCCGTTATAAACAGAAAAACATTGAACGCAAGTATTTAAACCTCTCACCAATATTGCCATTTGATATTACTAAACATATTATGTTCATATTAGGAAACACAAATCAATGATTGATTTATGTATATTGGTTTGAAAATGTATTTATTCCATATTTCCCAAGCACACATCCTATTACCAAAACACATATTTAGTGCATTTCATTAAATTTTGTCCTCATGAAACATTTATGATCTGTATCATCAAAAAAGAGAATGTGTATTTTTGTTATTTGAAAAACATGAACTAACATTTTATAAAAGTTCAGATACATGTAAAATATTAATTTCTTGTTCAATTATATTTGCACAACTCACTATAATGCATGTACTGCATATCATAAAAATATAACAAATTACAATGCAATGCAAAAAAAGTACATTTTTATACTGCTTTCATGAACGCACTTCTAAGGCACAGCATTGGAGAAATAATACACAAAAATGTTTGCCCTGAAGCATCATGACTGTCAGCACAGCATTTTAGTTGCTCTTTGTTCTTCATTGGCCTTTGTGTGCGACTGTATCCCACTCACTAATAAAGGAGAAAAAAGGCCCATTCCCTCACCTGAATGGCTACAGATCACCGTATCATTATGGAAAAACAGAACAGAACCAACGCCTCTGCTGTTTGTCTCATGCAAATTTGTCATGTAGGAAAGAGGTTGGTGGATTACGTCAGGTGAAATCCTCAGCGCATCCTGATCAAGGTATAAAAGTCAGTCCTAAGGACAATACAGCAATATTCCTACTTTGCCTTACAGGACAGAAGCTGTGACACTGAACTAGTGAAGAATGAACATCTCTGCTCTGTTGGTGAGTGAATCTAATCTAACAAATATCTGTGTAAAATACGACACAGTGACTGTTATATAGTTTGGTGTATACGGCATGAGCATCCACTAACTTGTGCTGTTTGAAACAGGTGTTTGTTTCCGCTGCCGTGTCTGTTTACGGATATCATGGTCTGCCCTGCTCTGACTGCAATCAACCATGTAGTAGGGATCGCTTGATAAACGTTACAGATCACTTACGCAAGCACATGGCCTTTTCAGACTGCAGACTGAACAACCACATTTCAAACACAGCCAATCCTACTTGGAGGTGCATGTAAGTATTCCTACAATTTATTCAGTTATTTGTATGCTAGTAATATTTTTTATGTGTAATAATGTTAATTTAACAGCTTGATAAGGCTACTATTATTTCATATTTTAAGTTTTATGTAATGCCATTCAAATTATGAGGTTGAAACTGTATTAACAGTATTTGTCATGCAATACCATTTGAATGACAAATGCTTTTTTAGATTGAGACTCATTTGAGCTTTGATGGTGATAAAGGATATGATTTGTGTCAATGATGCACCACTTATCAGTCTTTCTTTTCCCAGGCCACCACTACGACGTACAGATTCAGACAGGGTTATGACAGTCTTTAACGCCACATGTGAAAAGTGCCCAGATCCAGGTTTCGAGGCAGTACCGATTGTGCAAAATATCAACATGTTATTCAAAAAGAGATGCATGGGCACTAAAGACATTATATTATATGTAAAACCAGTCACAATTTCATTAGGCTGTACATGTGCAAAGAACGATTGAACAATATGCAAATTATGCCTGCATGCACTTTTGATTAGCTCATTAATATGACCATCTCTGAACTGCAATATGTTCACATCATGTATACTTTTATTTTTCATTTGTGAAAACCAAATGTGATGACTATGTCTTAAAATGTAAAATCAGTGTCAATGCTTTGGATTATGTTTTATGTTTTTGACAGAATTTTTTTTACAATGCATGTTTGTAAAAACTCTCAAAACCATGTAATGATTCAGTTGTTTGTATACCACACATGTTATAACGATGCATTTATTTGTGCTAAATTATTTTTCTTATAGAACAAAATAAAACTGGTTCAAATAAACAAAAGCCTTTCATTTTTTTTATGATATACAAAAAAGTAAATTAATTTGACATGAGCTCATTCAAATGTCACACTGTCACAAATACATATCTTAGCGTATGAATCTATTTAGAAATAGAGTTGTGTTTCATGTATTTTTTTCATATTTTATAACTAGGTAATACAGTCTGGGTCAAGATTATTGACACCCTTGGTAAATGTGAGCAGAGTAGGTTGTGAAAATAATTCCACAGGGTTATTTTTAAATCTTTCATAAAATAATCTAAGCTTTCATTAAAGTAAAACACTTAGAAGAGGGGGAAAATTCACATTATTAAATGTTTTTCTCCAATACACATTGACCACAGTTATTAGAACCCTTAGACATCCTTATGAATGAAATATCTCTTAAGTATATTCCCATTCATATTTAAAATTTTAGAACACCAGGCTCTCTATTAACATGAAAGTTTCAAGCCACGGCTTCACGTTTTACAGGAGTACAGATATGAGGTAAGACAAAGGCCAAACACCCTTAATCATCCATCACACTGAGTAAAACCAAAGAATATAGTTCTGATATACAGCAAAAGATTGTTGAGCTTAATAAAATAGAAAGTTACTGTAAGAAAAAAGCTAAAGCATTGGCAATTCCCATTTACACCTTCAGGGAAATGATTAAGATGTTCCAGTTAACTGGAGATTTTACGAATCGGTTTGGAAATGGACGTGTGTTGATATTGTCCTAATGAGGAGAGTTTGAGTGGCCAAAGACTCTCCAAGGATCACAGTTGAAAAACTGCAGAAATGATTTGAGCCCCAAAAAATATCAAACTGTCACGATCTCGGTGGGGGCTGTCTTGCTTTTGTTGTCCTGGAGGACACGGCCTTGCAATCCCTCCTCACCTGCACTCTGTTTTGTCCTCATTATCTCCCCTTTATCATGCCCTTGTGTTTGCTGTCTTGTGTCTGATGTCCGTTGTGCGTTATTCTGATGTTCAGATGTTCTCGTTGCTGGTTGTGTATTTTGACCCAGTCTCATTTTGTTTATTTTTTCTAGTCGTCGGTCTAGCGCTCCTGTTTTTGCAATCCTTCCTTTTTTTACACGCCTGCTTCCCTAGAACTCTGGTCGGCTCCCTGCCTTGGCTTTTCTCTGCCTGTAGGCTCGTCTCTTCACGGTATCCCTCCCGATTCCTCTCTGCTCGCGGCCGGTGCTTCCTCTGGATTTCAGCGGCAGCTATCTATTGCCTTCTCGCTGCCGCTCAGCCCCGCTGACTCGGCTGAAACTGGACTTTGCTCATTTACTCCATCCAGCTGATTTTTTTGGGACTGAACATTTTTTATGTTTCACTGTTTCAATAAATTGAGCTATTCACCCGCAGTTTGATCCCGGTCTCGTTTCTGACACAAACAGCACCTACATTACAACAAGTTCAAGAGAAAATCCTCTTCTTTCATTCAAAAATAAACTTCAGCATATTTAGCTACACTGGTACTCCACACAGGACCGAGATCTGTGGTCAGATGAAACTAAACAAATCAGCTTTTTGACACACAAAATAAACAATAGATTTCATTTTTTTTACAGCCTTTTTTTGCTCATATTTAACAAGGGTGCCTGCCAATAATTCTGACCAGGACTTTATATTTCTATATATTTTCATTTTTGATCTTTCATTCTGCATTTGACCTTTCAAATGTAACCTTTCCATCGTATCAACAAAACAGAAAGCACAATACAGATACCACAGTATCTGTACTTATACATATGCAATATGCTTATTGCTTTTAGAAAACGTGTAGGTTAAAGTGTGGGCTTATCTTTCAGTCACATTACCCAAACACCACTTATTGTCCCTTTATTACTGTAGTATTTGACAAACAAATTCTTTTATTTCCAAGTGTGTTTATGGTTGTGTTCTTTCAATGTGTTAACAAAGGCACTGAGTTGTTTCAGTGCTCTATGATATGACACACAGATGGAGTAATAAATGTAAAGTAGAAAAAAATTAAAGTTTTATTTTTTCTGCTCAGTGGACAATAAATTGCATTTATTTGCAATGAAAGAAAATGTATTGTAGATAGATTAAATCCATATTAAATGTAATTAACTAAACTCTAGAGTTTTTGACCAACTTTTTACATGTAATTTCATAATTACTTATATTGTCTTTAAAATATGGTATAATACTTCTGAATGTAGGCTACTGATAAGCATTTATTGTAAATATACCCTTTTTCCCCAACTGTATATTACTTTAAATGTAATATCAAATTAATAAGTCTATTTAGCACAACAAAAAACTAATAAAACAATGATTTCAAATGTACTATTAATCTGACATTATTACAGAGTGCACTTTTTAAAAGTGTATTTAAGTGTGTTTTGAACCATGAAAGTGTACTCTATTAAGTACACTTAAGAGGCCTTAAATTTCTATTATATTCTCGGAAAGAACAGTTTTTTAAAATATTCTTTTAACATTTTAAATACAGGCTACTACAAGTGCACATTCAGTACAATTAAGCACATTTATTTTCCACAAGGAGAAACATGACTCATAATGTGAGGGATTCCTCTGCGTCCAGGATTTCTCTGACTGTAACCATTGTGGTTAGGATATCCCACACAAAAGGAATCCCCACTACGGAACTATTATTTCCAGGAATAATAACTATCATGGTATCACTATCCCAGACAAACAGTTTCTATTGTTTTGCATATGCAAACTTAAAATGTTTATTTAGACCATAGACAAATACACAAACATATTGACTGAATAAAATATAGTACCATATTACTCTAGAATGAACTGTATGAGTCTGAAACAAGTTATTTCAGAGTAGAACAGAAATGTCAGCTATTTAAATCCAGCCAGCGATCCCCTTTTAATATAAAATATTTATAACATCCTTAATATAGATTTAAAATCATAATGATTTTCCACATTGTTTAATTCAAAAGAAGTAATGAGTAGTTAAAATCATTATTTCTTTTGCATTACATAAACCATTAGTTAATATTTAAAGTAATTATTTAAATAATTAAACAAAAAAATACTAAATAAATAATAAAATAATGAGTTTAAGTACTAAAAATAAAAAAGTATGCATGTATACATCACTGAACTATTTGTCATACATATATATATATATATATATATATATATATATATATATAATTTTTTTTTTTTACTGCAATATCATTAATATCACCTCTGAGAAAACTGAGACAGAGAAAAACAAAAAAGAGACTAACACATTACAGCAATTAGAATTTGGGTGCTTAATTGTTCTAATGCCACAATTAATAAAGTAGTAGTAGTATGAATAATAATAATAAACAATACAAAAAAAAAAAAACCTGGTCTAAAAGATGAGGCCAAAAAATGAGGCAATCAAACCATAAATAAAGTAACTGAATGTTCAGATGATGGTTCATCTGTCTGCAGTGACAGAGCCGAGCTATATTAAAACACACAAAAGCAGCACTCAGTTGTACTCAGTACTTACGATCACTGAAACTGCTGACAAAAGTCTTGCTAATGCAAACTTGTTAAATAAGGTACAAAGATACAGAGAGCTGAAACAGCTCCATTAATGACACACAACCATTAAGTATTAAAATAGCAGCATTGGTAATATAAAAATCAGTCATATGGTATAAAAATCAGTCCTAAGCAAAGTACAGCAATACTCCTACTTTGCCTTACAGGACAGAAGCTGTACAGAAGCTGTGACACTGAACTAGTGAAGAATGAAGGCATATTTAATAAGGTTGTTTAGCAGTGCTTATATCTGTAGCTAGTTCATATTGAAGAAATGAATATGGCCTCACTTAGCCTATATTGCTGATTC
Organism: Barbus barbus; assembly: GCF_936440315.1. Lineage (NCBI taxonomy): Eukaryota > Metazoa > Chordata > Actinopteri > Cypriniformes > Cyprinidae > Barbus > Barbus barbus. The sequence goes on from NC_136719.1 coordinate 9,243,605, forward strand.
TTATCAGCCAGGCATGAGTTACAAAATGTTTTTATAACATGTAAATCAAATTGTGTCTTTAAAGCAACTGTGTGTTAGCTTTTTTTACTTTGAAATATCAGATTCAAAATCATTCTGATGGTACACTGGCTTCCAATAAGGTGAATGCTTCGGTTTCTTTCCACACGCTGTTCAGGGAGTTTGTAAGATTGGCACGAAACGTTTTTATGAAAAGCCTTTACGGCATTATGGCAAGATTGCTTTACAGCAGCAGCTATCCGCTGTAATTAAGACCGTGATACATGATATCCCAATTGATCCTTCGCAGGGAGGTTGATTGACAGGCGATAAACAATCATTATGCCATTTTTGTTTCAATGTTCACTTTATTTATAAAGCACATATTAATACAACAAATGTTGACCACAGTGCTGTACATGAAACAATACAGAATAACAATAAAATCCCTTTCAAATTCTATATCATAACAGCACAAAAACACAAATAAAACCTCAGATTCAATGAGGAAATTGGTAAAAACCAATGTCACCACTAACACCACACTCATGTATGCTCAAACGCCACAGTAAAAAAATATGTTTTTAAATGTCGTTTAAACTCTCCAAGAGTGGAGCACTGCCGGATATAATGAGGTAGACCATTCCACAGCCTAGGAGCAGCGGACACAAAGGAGCTGTCTCCTCTCATCTTCCGGTACGTCCGCAGGACCTCTAAGAGACTCGATGACTCAGAACGTAAAATTCCCTTTGATTTCTTAGCCTTGATCAGATCAGCTATATATGATGGAGCTGTACCACGTAAGGCTTTGAAGACAAATAATAATATCTTAAAATCAAGCCTATAAGAAACCGGCAGCCAGTGTAGCTCTCTTAAAACAGGAGTGATATGCTCATTTTTCCGAGTACCTGTTAAAAGTCTTGCAGTCGCATTTTGGACCAGCTGTAGTCTGTCCAAACTTTTGTATTGAACACCATAGTACAGTGAGTTACAATAATCTAATCTTGAGAAAATAAAAGCACGGATAACCTTTACCCAAGTCCTTTCGAGATAAAAAAGAGATCGGTCTGTAATTCATTAATTCTTTGGGGTCAAGTTGTGTTTTTTAATAAGAGGCTTAATAACAGCCAGTTCGAAGGTTTTTGGGACATATCCTAATGACAATGATGAGTTAATAATATTCAGAAGAGGATCTATTACTTCTGGAAGCACCTCTTTTAGAAGCTTAGACGGAACAGGGTCTAAAATACAGGTTGTTGGTTTAGATGATTTAACAAGTTTATACAATTCTTCATTTCCAATAGAAGATAATGAGTGGAATTGTTCCTCAGGGGATCTATAGTGCACTATCTGATGCGATACTGTGGCTGACAGCTGCATGGTTACAATTTTATCTGTAATAGTTTCGATCTTGGAAGTAAAGTAGTTCATAAAGTCATTACTACTGTGCTGCTGGGTAATGTCTGAACCTGCTGATGTTATATTTTTGGTTAATTTAGCCACTGTATTAAATAAATACTTGGGGTTGTGTTTCAAGAGATGTGTGTGTGTGTGTGATAAATTAAAAACTGCAATAACAGTAGCTCATTCAGATGACCCCAGTGTCACATTATAGTTCTATATTCTATATCAGTTCTATTAATTTGTCTGATCAGACTCATCAAACTTGACCCATAATATGAGGGATTCCTTCTGTGTCCAGAGTAAAGTTGATGCTCTTTGTGTTCTGTATTAATCATTGTGGTAAGGATATCCCACAGAAAGGGAATTCCCACTAGGGAACGGTTCTTTCCAGGAATTATGTAATGGTTCAATATCTCAAATACACAAATAGCACCTATTGTTTTGCATAAGCAAATTTAAAATGTTTACTTCGACTCAAACAACTGAATCAAACAGTACAGTATTACTCTGAAATAACTTGTTTCAGATTAATACAGTTTATTCTAGAGTAGAACTGAAGTGTGTCAACTCTTTTAATCCAGCCAGTGAACTCTTTATGTTTTTTAATTATTATAATGAGCTATGTATTTGTTCATGTTATGCCCTTTTTTTTAAACCATATCCTTTGTGATTGTAAATGTGGAAATAAAAAAGATGATCTTTCTGTACTAATAATATCCAGAAATAAATAACTTGCAGTTTTCAGTGATTTTAGAAATATATATTTGTGAAAGTGCATGATAATTTAACAATTATGACAATTAACACACAAATAAAATTCTTCATACATAAACTGAATGTCACCTGCAAAAAAAACAACAACAACAAAACAAACAGGTACAAAGAGAGAGAGCGAAACAGAAAGCATAGCAAGGGAGCATATGAAAGGACATCAGTTAGAATTTAGTTATATTTGTAGTAGATCTTTAGGAAAGATGCTAATATGATTTCAGCAGCTCTATAATACAGCCGTATCCCTTATCTGCTGCTGGCGTCCTTCCCAGACTTCATATCATAATTCATAAATGGTAGATTAGCTAAATATTCTGAACTCCTCGGAAGAGATCAGAGGAAATTTATTCCTATTCTCTAGAGGTTTTGCTCTCCTTCACCTCTGACCTTTGAAATAAACCAGTGTTACTGTAGGCGAAAACACAACTAAAACGTCCAATTTAAAAATAACTCTAGACGACTCTTTGACTGGCTACAGCTGAAACGGTCCACCGAGCTGACATATTATCTTGGATAATATTGTGTGGAAAAATAAAACCGTAATGTCACAACTGAGTTAGTGTCCAGTGACTGACAGGTTTGACTCAAACATGCTCAGATTTAAAAACAAACAAACAAAAAAAAGAGACGATACCCTTTCAAAGCATGTAATTACTGTGATTTGCCTTTGAAGAGCAGTACTGGAGGCTATAGAAAAACAAATCAATGTAAATAAACTTAATAAAACTGCTTTACTTCCATTTTTTTCCTTTTACCAAATTATTCATTACAAAAAAATCCTAGGCACTTTAATTCAGCGTGTGTAAAATTGATTTTATATCCATTATCCACCTATTTCAGTTTATTCAGGGGCTCTCGATCACAAAAAATAGCGCACACAAACATAAAACTAACAAAGGCCTGGAAAAATGTTCCATTTTATGTGTGATTTACAAATATCTCCTGAGAACATGAGTGGGATGCTGCTTTTTAGGCCTTTGTAGCAAGATCCACTTCATAACAGCTTTCCTATTTACATGTGATTGCAAATCGCTTCCACTGGAGGGTGGCCCCGGCATACTCTCTGCTTAACTCTGGCCCTCTTCGTTTAGGAGTCACACTTGCCTCCTTCGTGGTCAAAAGTGACCGAAGCCTTGAAATAGAACTTCTTTTTTTCCTTCAGGAAAATCAATGTAATATATTTTTGTTCAATAATATTTTTTTATTATTATTTATGATTTTGAGGGAATTTTATGATACTATGCAATATTTATACAATTTTAATGAGCCATTTTCTCCATTAGAATTAATGTATTTTTTTATTGTTTTACTATTTTTTAATAAATGCAATATTTCACATTAAAATAGAGTGAAGGCATATAAAATAAAATTTTTTGAAGTGAGAACTGGGACATCTGAAGGCATTAAAAAAATAAAAACTTGTGTAATGTTGCGTAACCTTCTTGTATTAGCACCCTATATAGATATATACAGAGGCTTTTGGATTCCTGTTGTTTATTAGACATAATTTCTGAATTTTTTTAGGTTTTGCATTTAGATATACATCTAGACATTCTAAAAGTTTAGATGAGGTGAGGCACAAGCTGCGCAGGGACCAGCTCTGCAGTCACCAACCCTAAAATTGTCTTGCCAGCGAATTTCTCTGTGTGTGTGTGTGTGTGTGTGCGTGTGTATGTGTGCGCATGTGTGGGTGTCTATTTTGCACCCCTTGATTGCTGCACACTTTTTTCCTGACCAGTGGCTGATTTGTAGTTTGTACCACCAAAAGATTCACTGACTTTTCACATTTTTTCATATTTCCCATTCATTTCCTATGTCGGTCATTTTTGACCGCGAAGAAGTCAAGTGTGACTATTTTTTTTTTTGACCCTTTAACACATCCGAATCATGTCCATGATTTTTTTTGTGTGTTCATATTGCTAATGTGACAAAAGTCACCAAGTGTCATCTCATTCTGATGAAGCTAAGATTTTTAAAATGTCAAAATATAAAAATTTTCGACCGAAGAGGGCCAGAGGGTTTTAATTAGTGCTTTCTTAGCACAATATCTGATTAAACCGTATATTATTTCAGGATTACTATCATAAAAATATAAGACAGACATTTGTGGACAACATTACCAGCACATCATGCAAGTAAACAGAAGGATGTAAAATACAGCAGTCTGTAAAAGGACAAAGCAGTCAACCCCAAACTGACTACTGACAAACAACACAATGGTTTCACACAGCCTTAACAGAGAGCATCTGCATTGAAACATAAATCAGGCAGACATGGATGAATTGAACTGGAAATGGGATGTTTTGCAAGTAAATGGGACAAAAGCATCTAAAATATTGCATAGATTGTGGGTGCTGGAAGAAGGGAAAACCTTTCGGATAAATCATGATACAGTATGCTGCATGGTCCTGCTACTAGTTGAGAAATTGAGACAGAACACAAAATGTTATGGCAATTAATGAATAAACCGTGAAATTAACATATACGTGCTCACCAAGGCTGCATGTAATTGATTAAAAATACATTTAAAACTGTAATATTGTGAAATATTATTTTGTACTGTTTTCTGTTGTAATGGGTTTTAAAATGTCATTTATTTCTGTAATGCAAAGCTAAATTTTCAGCAGTCATTATTACTCCAGTCTTCAGTGTCACACGATCCTTCAGAAACCATTCTAATATGCTCAAACATTTCTTATCACTGTTAAATTATTATAATATTTTTTTTGTTAAATGTTGTACATTTTATTCAGGATTCTATGACGAGAGAACGCTCAAAAGAGCAGCATTTATTTAAAATAATAAAGACATTAATAATCTTACAAAATTTTGACACTTTTAATCAATTTAATGCAACCTTGTTGAATAACAGTAGAAGTTCTTTAAAAAAAAAAAAAAACCTTTTGCATGGAAGTGTGTACATACATTAATACCATGTGTATTAATACCATGATGATGTCTTTTATAAGAATAATTCACAAAAATAAAAAAACTTTTTTTTTTTAAATTCGATAAAAAAAAGAAAATGTAAGAACACCACGGCAGCACTGAAAATGTGCTTTTCTTGAAATCAGCTCTAATATAGAGCACTCTTCACAGTAAAAATCAAGCCTTATCAACAACAATGAACATATTAGGCTGGTCATATTAAATCTACTAAGGTAGATTTAGTCAGTCACTCAATAACACTTTCTGAGTACGCTACTAAAGTAAGTGCATATATATATATTTCATAATCTGTGCTCATGACTATATTATTATTGCATAATGTTTACATACAGTATATAGTTGTTTTTTTTAAAGTGCTTTAGTGTTACAGTGAATGGTAGGTTGTTCTATACAAAAGTAGAGGTCTAAATGAAATAAAAGTTATTTTTGGTAAATAGATGATACGGAATGTTAAAAACATGCATGCACACTTGTACATTTTACACAAGTGAAATAGCAGGAGTTAAACTCTTCCCTTGTTGTTTGAGTGTTAAAACCTTCTGTTTTTAATAAAAGAAGATCCATGCTGTTTTCCTCAGCAGTATTCCCATTGTGGTCACAAAAAAAGACAGCCATGAAAAGAAAAGCCTCTGGCCTGATTGCTATATAAAGCATCATTTGGAACGTCAGTTCTTCCTTAGAGCTTCGTGTTGATGTGTATTCGCTCTGATACCTCAAACTGCAATGGAGTCCCACACTTTCCACTGCTTTACGCATCTCATCTGCATATTCACGACAGCCCTGAGCCCTCCGCTCTACCTACATCAGGTCTGCTGCACCAGTCTGCGGTAGTGGGGCATGACTTTACTCTCCGGTAGGTAAAGTGCCATTTCCAGAGCCACCAAGATAGTGAACTCGAAAGCAATCAGCTCTCGACGGCTAATCCGGAACCTCTCCTCCAATTTCTTTGGGCAGAAAAAACCCCAGATACATTAGATATAGACAGATAGATAGATAGACAGACAGATAGACAGATAGACAAGCACTGCTGAATAAAGGTATACATTTCTTTCAACAAAAAACAGAGGCACTTAATTGATCAAATGTGACAAAGACATTTATAATGTTACGAATAAATGTTGTCCTTTTGAATCTTCTATCCATTAAAAAATCCAGGATTTTTAAATCAGTTTTCACAAAAATATTAAGCAGCACAACTGTTTTCAAAATTGATAATCAGAAATGTTTCTTGAGCAGCAAATCAGCATATAAGAATGATTTCTGAAGGATCATACATTCAAATACAAAAGTTATTTTAAATTGTAAAAATATTTCATAATATTACCGTTTTTTTATTAAATAAATGCAGCCTTGGTGCGCATAAGAGACAAATTTTTCTAACTCCAAACTTTTGAACTGTAGTGTATGTGTGTTGACTGGAAAGTGTGTGTCGGAGCATCACTCACGTCAATCAGTTGCTTGACCTCTTGTTTCTTAAGGTCGCTGCTGATCTTGGCGGCAAGTAGGAGGCATGCGGCCGCCACCAGCTTCCTGTTCTGCTTGTTGAGATGCCCCTGTAGGACCAGCTTCTCAAAGTACACAAATGCCATAGCTATGGTGATCGGCTGCAAGGAAGACTCCTCTCCTACTGTACAGATTTCTCTCTTCAAACTGATGAAGAGAGGGAATGACAGAGATGGGAGACATAAAGAGAACAGATGACGAAAGAAGAATATATTTATCCACAAATGCAACAAAGCTTTTTAAGGTTTAGTTCACCCCAAAATTTGGTTTGGTTTAGTCTGGTTGCTGCATACTTATGAAAAATAATACCATATTCTGATTAACATAAGAATATTCCTGTGCATGTAAACAGTTACTGAAGTAAACATGTGTGTGTACCTTCTGATTTTGCTCAGTGTGAGTTTGATGTGGGGGAATTTTTCCTTAAAGGTCTCATTCATGTCCTTCTTCAGATCTGATGGTTTGACGTACTCTATTACTGTTGTCTGTAAGCGAGAGAGAAAGAGCGTGACAGTAAATACTGAGAACTTACATCAGTAAGATATTCAGCAATAAAAACTTTTTACAGTGTATGTGTGTATAAGCAGTTTTATCCAGTGGTCGGTAATGATGTCAGCTGGATAAGTTATGTTTATCCGTGTCTGTAGGTCAGACCACCCTGCTTTCAGCACAGAGGTTTAATGACACAGATAGCCATTCATCCCTACATGTGTGTCTAATGGGTAAATTAAGGTCTAAAAACAAGAAACAAGAGCAAACTGGGCTGCATTAAACATCCAAAAACACAAACACATATCTGTGAAAAGCTAAATGGCTGAGCAGCTGAACAAGTCAGGTCATATAAAAAATATAAATCAATAATAAAAAGTAAATATATATATATATATATATATATATATATATATATATATATATATATATATATATATAAATAAATAAACACAATAAATAAAAACTAAATCAAATTATATCTATAGTATACATCTATCTATCCATCTACATCCATCCATCCAATACACACACAACTTTATTAGGTACACCTTGCTAGTACTGGCCATTTGAGTAAAATTATGGAGTCAGTTTAATGGCATATATATATATTTGCAAGAGAATTGGAGCATTGCGAGAGAAAATAATGTTTTGCAAACGAAAATGAAAGTATTGAGAAAAATAAATATGCTTTTTGGAAACAAAAATAAAGAATTGTAAAATATAAATGAAACGGAGCAAAAGCAATGATTTTGCAATACATATTTTGCGTGGCCATATGTAATAATTTATTTACAACGCTGCTTTTATTTTGCGTTTCATTCAAGTTTGAGCTTGCGATACCGTTTTCCACTTTGCGCTTCACGTTTCTGCGCGTCTCACTTTGTGGCACTGTTTTGACATGGGGGCGGAGTCAAGGGACGGGGGGGCGTGTACAACAGGCCTGGGTATGCCTCCCTGGAAGTGACATCATCGGCCCAAGACGCAGATCACAACTGATCCAGTCATTGAGCAGAGGCATTCGGGTGGATCATTTCCTTTGATTCACTAGCTTTCAATCATGCATTTTTCATTTTATTAACAAATGTATGTGTATTAGCAGCGTTTGCTCAAGTTAAAGAAGTTGTTAATATGAACAACTGCTGTTTATTTCTCTCAATGTGCACACTTTTATAGCATTAAAAAAATGTGTATTGTTTCATTTGGTTAACTGAATGTGTATTAACAGTGCTTGTTTAAAATCTCTTAACCTGTGGGAGGACGCCAGCGCACAGCGTTCTGTGTTTACATTAGTTCAGAGTTACTGCTAGTTTTAATGTAAAAGAATGCAGTTAACTTCATAAACATACATTTCAAAACTTCATACATCATTTAAAAGGTCTAAGACTCAAGCATCATATCAATCTCGTGTCTTTTTATGTAATGTGTAGCTATATTAGGCTATTATTATATTATTACAGCCCTGAACGTTAAGAGATCGAAATGAAGGGAAAATAAATCAAATTCATAATAACGAATATGAGCAACAATACTCAGGTAGGCTGTGGCGTTTAAACGATGCTCAATTGGTACCAAGGGGCCCAAAGTGTGCCAAGAAAATATCCCCCACACCATTACACCACCACCACCAGCCTGAACCGTAGAGACAAGGCAGGATGGATCCATGCTTTCATGTTCTTTACACCAAATTCTGACCCTACCATCTGAATGTCGCAGCAGAAATCGAGACTCATCAGACCAGGCAACGTTTTTCCAATCTTCTTTTTTCCAATTTTGGTGAACCTGTGCGAATTGTAGCCTTCGTTTCCTGTTCTTAGCTGACAGGAGTGGCACCCGGTGTGGTCTTCTGCTGCTGTAGCCCATCTGCTTCAGGGTTCGACGTATTGTGCGTTCAGAGATGGTATTCTTCATACCTTGGTTGTAACGAGTGGTTATTTGAGTTACTGTTGCCTTTCTATCATAACCAGTCTGTCCATTCTCCTCTGACCTCTGACATCAACAAAACATTTTCGTCCACACAACTGCCGCTCACTGGATATTTTCTCTTTTTCGGACCATTCTCTGTAAACCCTAGAAATGGTTGTGCGTGAAAATCCCAGTATATCAGCAGTTTTTTAAATACTCAGACCTGCCCGTCTGGCACCAACAACCATTTCCACGTTCAAAGTCACTTAAATCCCCTTTCTTCCCCATTCTGATGCTCGGTTTGAACTTCAGCAAGTTGTCTTCACCACATCTAGATGCCTAAATGCATTGAGTTGCTGCCATGTGATTGGCTGATTAACAATTTGTGTTGCAAAGTAATTGAACAGGTGTACCTAATAAAGTGGCCGGTGAGTGAGTACATACATACATGCCTACCTACCATACATACATGCATACATGCATGCATACATGCACTGCATCTCTCACCATGTATGAAGCAAAGATGAGCACTCTTTTGTGTTTTCCACATGGCCACCGTGGGTCACTGAGCATATTAGGGTCATAGTCAGTGTCTTCAAGGCCTGAAAAACACAACAAACAAACACACACAAGGACATGGCTGTCAAATGAGCCAATCAAACCACAGATAACATAACCCGAATGTGGCCTGTTTAAGCGTGTTTTTGAGATGAAGTGACAGTATCTTCGTGCACTGACTAGGCATAACTATATTAAAGGGGTAGTTCACCCAAAAATGGGACATCTGTCACCTGTCGTGGTGAGTAAATGATGACAGAATTTTTATATTTGGCTGAACGTTTCCCTTAAGACAACACATGCACAAAAAAATGCAATTAGTACTCGGTATGTACAACGACACATTCGGTTGACATAAGTTTTGCAAATGCAGGCTTGCTAAATAAGGTACAAGAATACAGAGAGCTGAGTTGATGACTCACACACTCACTAAGTATTAGAATACAGGAATAGCAGCATTAGTAATTATGACACACACACACATCTGTGCCTGAAATACTGTGATAATAACCATGTCTACCGAGTTGATTGAAATGTCCCTACCCACTCTGTGAATAACACAGCATTAAAAACCTTTATTAAGCGCCCATCAGTTACTACACACTTTTTGTATGAGTGTGTGTTTGTTTCCTGAGTGTATGTGTTGCACGCTTGTACGATTTAATTTCACCATTAAGAAATGAATGAAAGAATTTCAGCATGTCCACAGTCCAGAATTAGCGTTAAAACCCTCTTAGGCCTCCCAAGACACACACACACACACACAAACACACACTCTGTCTTACAAAGTCAAAAAACGAGACAAGCTAAGGAATCTGTTATAGAAAATAGTTACAGATGTCAGTGTGACTGAGATACAGAACTGGCAGCGTAATTGTATGTGTGTGTACATTATATATAAAACACTGTGTGTGTGTATATATACATATTACATACATACATATATATATATAATTTATTGCGCACATGCCATCCAAGAGTCACATTTTACTTTGTGCTTTGTTACTTTTGATATGAATTAAATTCAGAGATTTCAAATCCTGACAAATCTATTACAAATATGATGTAAATGATTATATTTCAACAATGAATTTACAATGGAGTGCAAGCATAATTATATAATTAAAAAGTTGATAAAAACTGCCTCGTGTGCAATTTAAATCGCAATTGAAACAAGAACTGAATTTAATGTTTTGGACCGGTTCATTTTTGGACTTGGACATTTGGACTAACAGGATTCTCCGTATAGTTTAAAGCTTCAGTTGAGAGATTTTTTTTTTTTTAAATTACAAGTACTGTACCTGATATACATCAAAATGAATTGATATCAAATTGAATTAAATCAATAGCGAATGGGAATTGGAATCAAATTGAAATCACAAAATCTGTATCAATACTCAGACCTAGTGGACACAGCACACCATGACCAAAAAGAAACATTTATGTATAAATTTAAAATTCAATTGCCAAATCAATTTTTTCCGCTAAATCAAAACTTAAATATTGGGTTTGGCATTTAGGCCAAAAATGAGCTTCTTCAAAGAAGTCTCTTATTCTCACCAAGGCTGCATTTATTTGATCAAAATTACTGTAAAAACAGTAATATTGTGAGTTATTATTGCAATTTAAAATAACTTTTTCCATTGTAAAATATTTTCAAATGTAATTTCTTCCTGTGATGCAAAGCTGAATTTTCAGCATCATTACTCCAGTCTTCAGTGTCACATGATCCTTCAGAAATCATTCTAATATGCTGAATTTTTGCTCAAGAAATATTTCTTATTATTATCAATGTTAATTCATTCTTTTATGGATGGAAGGAAAACAACAACAATTATTTGAAACAAATCTTTGGTACCATTATATATGTCTTTACTGTAACATTCGATCAATGTAAAGCATCCTTGCTCAGTAAAAACAAACTTTTGAAAGGTACTGTATATATCCTCACTATTAAAAAATAAAAAACGTATCTAAATTGGTCAAATAATACCAAATAACACCAAGAAAGTGTATGTATAGAGTAGGTCTAGAGTTAGTCTACAGATATTTAGATTATTTGAGGATAATATATGGCTATAGGAGGTCCTCACATGTCTATGTGTGCTAGTGTGTGTGTATGTGTGAGTGAGACATACCCAGGTCCAGGCCGACGGTGCTGTTAAGGCGAGAGGGAGGATAACTGCAAGGGATGCTGTTTCTGGAATACGGCATGGGTAGAGCGAGATCCACTGTGGGCTTGTGGCGGTCCAGAGCGTTAGTTGGGTACAGGAACTGAGCGTAAGACACCGTCTGCACAACAAATAAGATCATAAGCCGTCTGTCAGCCTGGTGCATCAAATGAGATATAACGCTGTCATTCCTGAGCAGGTCCAGTGGTACGCTGAGCACAATGCCCTGCGACATTTCCTGACTGACTGATTGACAGGTGCAATGATAGAATGACAAGCTCTTACCCTGCCATACATGCCCAGCTCCACCCCCTCCAGCCTGGGAAGCATCTCTAGGGTGGTGGATATTCCTCCAGATGAGTGCCTCCGCCGCTGAGCATCCAGACAAGGGTCACTGACACAAAGACAGATTGACTTTTTTCAGTTATATCCAAAATTAAGAACAGGGATGCCCAAACTTATTTGTCAGCCGATCCCCTTTGACCTAGAATAGCATTTGAAGTATACCCTGAGATTTTAAGTGAATATTTTTGATAAATTAAAGATAATTTATTGAAACATCAGGTTACCACAATTTAGAAGATCCAAAACGTCAAAGATTAATCTATACGATTCATTTGTGTTTTGAAGATTAACCAAAGTCTTATGGGTTTGAAACAACATGTTGCTTAGTAAATAATGACAGAATTTTCATTTTTGGGTTAACAATCCCTTTAAGAACACATTTACACATTCTTTGTTGTCTGATGTCAGATAATGGTCACATGACATGCACTTAAAAAAAAAAAAATATTTTAACTTTTTATGAAGCGCTTTATTTTGATTGTTTTAATTTTAAATGATTAAATTTTTTACATTTTTATCGTTTAATTAACTATTTGCTTTTTAATCAACTTACAAACCCCAGTTTGGGAAACCCTGGTTAAGAGTAAACCTTAAACAATTTCTAGGCATAACTGAAGTCATTTACATAAAGAAGTCTTAAAGGTATAGCTATGACAGTTTTTAATGCAAGAAAGCTGTATTAATACTACAATTGAACTTCAGGGAAGAATAGTTAAGTGCTGCAAAGTGTTTGCATAAAAAAAAAAAAAAGTATCAAATTGGAGTTTTGTGGCTTTATGTCCATGTTTAACTGCTCTGAGATCATCTGTGTGTTTGATATCATGGTAACACTTTACTTAAAGCCTTTATGTATAATGCATTATAATTATTCATAATGTGAATTGTAATACATTAGAACTTGTCGTAAATAATTATAACCGAATTTAAAATGTGCAGTGCAACAATAATGAATAATTGTAACCAGATAATACATGGGATTGTACAATGCATTATAATAAGGTGCATAACAAGGCATAATTAATGCATTAAAACTATTTTTATAATGCATTATACATAAAGGCTTTAAGTTAAGTAGTTACTGATATAATATTAAAATCCTTTATTTTAGTTGATGTGAATTAAAAATGTCCCTTTTTTCTCTTCTGAGAAAACAGCCCAAAAATATTAATGACTCATCTTGTACTCACAAAACTGTCCAATCAAATGCTCTGTAAGAATGTTTTTCCTCCTAATACCTACTTCTGACTAACTGCGACATACACTAAAATCTGTTGGCTATTTAAAAATAAAAGGCCTTGAGATGAGCCTCGCAATATTTCCCTCCCTGAAACAAGACAAAAAGACATGTTAGCTCATTAAATTTAATGTTGCTTGGTTGAAAGAGCAGCAGACAAATCTTTACTGACTTGAAAACAATTTCAAACACAGAGCCAAATTAACGCTCAATTATCAACACACAAAAGTCTAACTCACCTAATACAGACAGCTTCAAATTCAACCTGACGTTCCAATCTTTTGCTATTCCTTCCAGGCAGAAGTAGCTGAGTGTGTTGTGTACAGAGCTGCTCTTTAAGCACTGACTGAACATGAACACATACACACACACACACACACACACACACACACGCACACACACACACACACACGCACTCTAGCATCCCTTATCTACAGTCTTAGACCGCTTGCATAACATGACCATTTAATTTCTTCTCTCTTTCAAAAATGTGACCTAAAAGACAAACATGGTCCAAAAGTTTCCCATGGTTCAATTCCTTATTTCAGCATTTTATGAAACCATAATGAAAGAGGGTGGGAAAGGACAGGAGGCTTTTGGCAGTGTCATGCCAGGCCCATTTCATGGATGTGGGAAAAATTCCTTCCTGTCCCATTTGCCCTGAATCTCACCCTAGATATGAATCCCCTGAGCAGAGGAACCAAACATATTTCCTTGTGTGTATTTAGGAAAACATGCAAAGTGAAGTTATGGAAATGATAGCTAGGAATGGGAATCTCAATTCTAATTCTGATTCCGAATTCTCCAACCTTAATGATCCATCGATTCTCCTACTTTGTTAGTACAGTTTTATATAGTATTATTTGAACCCAGTCGCCCTTAGGTGAATAACCGCTTCTAACTATATAAAGAAATATACAAATATACTAAGAAAAGACTTAAAGGGTTAGTTCACCCAAAAATGAAAATTCTGTCATTAATTACTCCCCCTCATGTCGTTCCAAACCCATAAGACTTTCGTTCATCTTCAGAACACAAATTAAGATATTTTTGATGAATTCCGAGAGCTTTCTGACCCTCCATAAACAGAAATGTAACTAAAACGTTTTATTTTACCCAGAAAGGTACTAAGAACATTGTTAAAATAGTCCATGTGACATCAGTGGTTCAACTGTAATGTTATGAAGCCACGAGAATATTTTTTGTTCGCAAGAAAACAAAAATAACAACTTAATACAAAGATTTATTCTCTTCTGTGTCAGTCTTCGACGCATATACTGAAGATGAGCAAAATAGGCATGTATTAAAAAAATTATAATAATTGTGTCTGTGTGTATATTATACACATACACACACATTTATTGTGTTTTATTGTGTTAGTTCGCTGTATTTAAGTTATTATTTAATCAAAACAACCCAACTGCAGTTTGATTGATATTCATTTAAATGCAGGACAAAAAAAAAAAAAAAAAAAAAAAAAGATTGTGTTTCCTTTCCGAAGCAGATTTCCTACAGAATGTGCGCACAATGCAATTATTTAACAAAGTTGCTACCGTAGTAGTACTTTGTACTTGTTCTTTTACTCAAGTAATTTTGAAAATGAATAGGCCTACTTATAATTTTACTGGAGTAATATTTTATTGGGGTATCTGTACTTTTACTCAAGTACTTGATTTGTGGGCCACAACCTGATTATTATAGTGATTATTTGCGTATAACTGTTCTGTAGTTATTTTTCTTGAACCTTAACTAGTAGATAATTAATAGTAGTTCTTCAGGAGGTGTGACAGAATACATTAGTTATTGATTAGCTAACTGTTACTTAACACAATCATAAAAGTGTATTACATACTGATTAGTTAACACCTCTTCCTTAGTAGTTAACAGTAGTGAGTTAAGTGTTAATGAATCATTACCTGTTAGTTCTTCAGTAATTCCTTATTAGTTATGCAGTAAGTTAGAAACAGTATTCTAAAGTGTTACCAAAGTTTGAATTAAACAG
The DNA here is from genome assembly GCF_936440315.1 of Barbus barbus. Taxonomy (NCBI): domain Eukaryota; kingdom Metazoa; phylum Chordata; class Actinopteri; order Cypriniformes; family Cyprinidae; genus Barbus; species Barbus barbus. Next base: position 9,258,933 of record NC_136719.1, read on the forward strand.
ACTGGCTAAAGGGTAAACCACAATCCTTCCTGGTGACTAGTCAACTTGTGAGAGACATATGTTCATTAAGAGTGACTGAGTGAATCTACCTAGCTTAGCACATCAGCAAATCTGACCTTTGATTTAAAAGAGTAGATTTTCATGATTGTTTCATGCATACCTGATGTGGAAGCTCGCTCCATAAGGCAGCACAGAGAAGGCGGCACACAAAGACCTTTTGGCGCAGATAAGCACGATCCTGCAGTGGTGAACAAACTAGTTAAGATTACACACTCTTTCCACACACACACACACACACACACCTCAACACTTCATAACATAAATGACACACTAATCTCTCAGTACATTCAGATTTCAGATCAAGAACAAACAACACCTGTGACATCAGAGAGGTCAAATAGGACAGCCTCCAAAATACACTCCTGCCTCATCAACACACACACACACACACACACACAAACCTAAAACACCTGCACTATCAGCCCCCACCCAGTGTACACTTCTCTCTCACTTCTTCACACAATCATACAGGAAGTGGGGGGTGTGTCTGCATTTTAACCATAGAAATGTGAAAGAGTGGTAATATGGCAGTTAACATGAAACTGAGTGTCTGCCGCAGCAGCCTAAAGGATTTTTCGGACTCTTTCTTCGTCATAAGTCACATGACACTGGAGAAATGGCTCCAGAAATATCAGTGAGCATGAGTCAGGGCAATTAATTGAATCATTTCCATTTCTATCTCAGGGATCAATTTTGGAATTAATAGATTTTGAAAATCAACCATAATTTATTCACAAATGAAGTGTCTACATTTAAAAAAAAAAAAAAAAAAAAAAATAAAAAAACACACTACCCAACGGAGGATTCTGCTTTTCAATTTAATTCAATTCACGTTTTTATCATTGCAAATTAGCGTAAAACAAAATGAAAGTTTCTACATTATTAGGAGTAGTTTATCAGGTCACTATATGTGTCAAGGTGATTTTCAGATATATATAAAAAAGCTATATTAAACTATAAATATACCCAACAATAGGATATGACCCCTTAAATTACAAATTTTTTATTTCAGTTATCTGACTGGATATTATGTTGAATTCTGCAACAGTGCCCCATTGTTTCCTATAGGGAACAGTACTAGCCTACAATTCTTTTTCTTTTGTACAGAGTATCTGCATTTATTCCATAGATGAGGCCACTGAACACCAGGCTTATCTGGATCTGTGATCATCCAGTGGAAAATATCTTATCGGTTTTATTTGCCCACCCGCAATCCTGTCTGTGACCCTGTGAATGTGAGTAGGTACGTGCTTATTTGTGTGTGAAAACCCAAAGCCTGGGAACACAAGCGGAAAATATGGACCGCTGTCTATTTGGGGCAGTTTATAATGGGATTTTAGTAAACATAGCCGTCGTTCCTCAGATGGAATGAGGCCAGATCTCACAGAGAACAGCCACTTTCTTAAGAGAACAACAAAAATCCCATCCAATCATTCCTTATGTAGAGTGTACTATATCCAAATATATATGGACCTGACCGTATTTTATTCCTGTGATGGCAAAGCTGAATTTTCAACATCATTACTCCAGTATTCAGTGTCACATGATCCTTCAGAAATCATGCTAATATGCTGATTTGGTGCTTGACAATTTTTTATTTTTATTTCTCTTTTGTTGGAAACAGTTGTGCTGCTTAATATTTTGTAGAAACTGTGATACATTTTTTTAAGATTACTTGAACAAAAAGTAAAAAAAAATATTTTGTAACATTTGACTTTTCACTTTTGATCAGTTTAATGCATCCTTGTTAAATAAAAGTATTTATTTTGTTGATTACCTTACTGACCCCAAACGTTTGAGTGTATATATATGCTATAACTGCAATCTACTTCTGCTGCTCTTTTTCATAGCACATGAAACTCGTTTATTGCACAAAACAAAATAAATAACATTCTAAAAAATATGGCCCCTTTAACAAATTAGTTATGCTAATAGGAAATGTGTCTTCAGTATTTGTGTACAAACTGTCAGAGATATGACATCCTCACATGAATCATACAAGAGCACTGCATAAAGTAATTGTAACGGATCAATGCCAAACTGAGAAGAGAATGAAGATGAGAGCCAGATTGTTTGTTTTGAAGCACAGAGAGGGGAAAACATGACTAGCATGGGAAAAAAACAGACCGACAGACACACACACACACACACACCGTGGGCTGTTATCACTGGTATTAACAACCCCAAAACCCACACACCCACATGAAGAAGTGAATAAACACACCTGCTGCCCCTGGTGTCGTACTGCCTCATGTTCTTAATAAAGTGGACTTTCTTCACAGAGCGTGGACGTGGAGAGCCAGATGGGTTCCGACTCCTGAGGACAAATACAGATGGACAGAACATGGGTAAAACATGAAATTAAAATCCTTTAGTCTTTCATATTTGGTTTCACCTCACCATTCTTACATAAACCTTTGTCTGAAGATTAGAGACAACCTTTATAATACATGCTGCTGTGACTCAGAGCGGCTACATCACAACTATTCAAAGCAGCCCAAATGCCCATAAGTATTTAACCCAAACTCAACAACTTCAACGGAAAGAATCAAAACAAAACACAGAACTCTCAGCACACAATGGTTATATGCTGCTTGAAACGGTTCAAAACCAAATGCAATTCCTTTCATTTGTTCTATATAAAGTCATCTATTATTATACACTAGTTCGCTCCCGTTCAGCCAAGCGCTGTTCCAGCGTTTAAATGTGACTGAAGTGTATGAGTCAACTGACTGGCTGTTTCCCTTCCTCAAGGGAATGTGTCATTATGGCTAATGAAACTGGCTATGACCTGCTCCGCATGGCACCGTCATTACAGCTCTTTGCTCATTGACATGAAACTACCCTCACATTTTACTAAGATGGGAAAAACAAGGCAGAACAAGTTATTACATTTTGATAAAAGACAGACAATTTCCTTTGGAATAACTTGCATTGATGAATCACTCACAATAAAACATAGTTGAATCATTCAGTCTGGGAAAGAGAGGGGAACAGGAGATCAGAAAGTACCCACAAGGCGATCGGCACTAACAATATGGTCAATATTGACAAACTGTATAAAATTATATTTGTGATGACATTTATCTTCCTATTGTTTTTTTTACACCACACCATACCAGACCATTCATTAAGCAGAGACAGTATAAATGGTTCAAACTGTTAGGAGCATATGTGCATGTTATTTTTTAATATTAAGTAATTTAATATTTTATTTTTCAAGCAACTCAAACGTATCATGCATAGGAATTTACAAGAGTGCCAAGAGCTCTGCAATTCTTTGGAAAATATGGATTATGGAGCTCAAGTTTTTAAACATCAAATACCAAGTGCCTGAGCAGACAGCCGGTCAACTTTCTGCTGCATTTCATCTTGTCCCGGTTAAATAATAATGTGCACTGCAAACCAACAGTTTCATAGCTGAATAGTTGTTAGGATTTTAGAATGACACCAGACCAGCTAGTCAGTCTTAAAGGGACAGTAACACAACTGATATGTTCAAGGCCTAGAAAGGTAGTTATGGACACCGTTAAAATAGTCCATGTGACATCTGTGGTTCAATCTTAATTTTATCAAGCTACAAAAATAATTTTGTGAGAATACTTGTTGAATAAGGTCATAGATTCATAACATTAAGGTTGAACCACTGATGCCACATGGATTATTTTAACGATGTTCTTACCTTTCTGGGCCTTGAACGTGGTAGTTCTGTTGCTGCCTATGGAGGGTCAGAAAGCTCCCAAATTTCATAAAAAAAAAAAAAAATCTTAATTTGTGTTCCAAAGATGAACAAAGGTTTTACGGGTTTGGAACAACATAAGGGTGAGTAATTAAATGACAGAGTTTTAATTTTTGGGTGAACTATTCCTTTTAGGAAGCCCAAATATGTCATGGTTTAGACATTAAATTAATTTATCTGAAAATTACTCAAAAAAAACGTGCAGAAAAGTCAGTCTGTTGGGTTACGTGTCTTACCATAGTTACATAACTTTTGGTCTGTCTCATTTGTTTGTGTTCTAAACCCTTCTATCCCTACATGATCACAGAATTCTGCCACATGCTTTGGGCACAAAACCAGGCCACATCTACCTTCTGTTTGGTTTGAAAACTATTACACAACCCTAGCGTGCCGAACAAACACAAACAGCTCCCCCTATTTACACTCTCCATCTGCTCTGCCATTTGTGTGGTGATACACCCTCCCTCCGAATCTGAATTACTGTTATCATAACCCAGGGCAAGGAACTGCACCTGCGTGCAGGCGAGTGCGAAGAAGAGTGCAAAGAAAAGCTGAAGACTGTGACCGAAAACAAATTACTTAAAACCCCTTTCATTATCTCCAGAATGAAAAACGTGATGAACTCTGAAGCAGCTGCCAGCTTTGCGTAAACCTCATTCTCTCTCGGTCCATCTGTCACTCACTTGATCCCGACATTTCATTTATTCTGTCTTTTCTTTTCTGTCTCTCTCTCTCTGTTTTCTAGTAAATCTCCAATCCATTTGCATCAGCCTCAAATGCAGAAAATGGGATGGAGAGGAAACTAAGACATGAGCTTGGTGAGCCAGGACACTGGAGGTCACATCAAATCACAGACACAATCAGAGCGGGCAGATTGCCCAGGGAAAGATGGATGTGTTTGGATGAATCATCCATTAGAGCGTTCATGGAAACAACAAAATTCATTATTGATTAGTCGGGTCTCTGTGTATCACTATGTGTATCAATGATGACAACAACAACAACAACAAAAAATGCATTACTTCTAAACTATTACATTTACATTACTTCTTTAGTGATGCACTGACATAAAAGTCTGGATAATACAAATAAGATATATCATGGAAAATTTAGTAAACATTTAAAAATAAAACTCTTACATTAATAGTTTTAAATGTTACAAGACAAGAGACATTTCAACTTTATTATTATTATGCACAGTATGGAACATTGATATTTATTTTGAGGTTTGCTAAAGATAACATTTAACAGTGTTATTAAATTAACCGTGGTTTTAAATATTAAGTGAACGTTAAATTATGGCACAAATAAATATACAATATAATATGAATAAAATAAAATCTCTTCTTTTGGCTGAAAACCATACCTTCATACATTTTAATAAGTTAATATGAATTTCCAGTTTTAAAAAAAATCCAAATATTATGTTACAGACGTGGTCAGAATTATTGGCACCCTTGGTAAATATGATCAAAGAAGGCTCTGAAAATAAACCTGCATTATTAATCCTTTTGATCTTTTATTTAAAAAAATAATAATAAATTAACCTTTCATTGAACTAAAACAATTGAAAATGGGGGGAAAACTCATTATGAAATAAATGTTTTTCTCAAATACACGTTGGACAATTATTGGCACCCCTAGAAATTCTTATGAGTAAAATATCTCTGAAGTATTTTCCCATTCATATTCACAATTTTGAGCAGTCCAGGGTGATTATTAACATGAAATATAGAAATATAAATAGGAGGGAAAACAAAGTTCAAATTCCATTAATCATCACAATGAGAAAAACCAAAGAATATATTTCTGATGTGCAGCAAAAGATAATTGAGCTTCACAAATCAGTGAAGTGGCATTAAGAAAAGAGCTAGAGCAGTGAACATTTCCATTTCCACCATCAGGGCAATAATAAAAAATTTCCAATCAACAGAAAATGTTATGCAGCTGCCTGGAAGAGGACATGTCTATATTGTCCTAATGCACGGTGAGAAGGAGAGTTTGAGTGGCCAAAGACTCTTCAAGGAGAATTGTAGAGAAAGATTGAGTTTCAGGGTCAGAAAATCTTTAAAAAGAAAAAGAAAAGAAAAAAGTCAAACAGCCCCTACACCACCACATGTTGTTCTGGAGGGTCCAGCATATTCAGTTGTCAGACACGACTGGAACTTCAACTGGAACTGGCTTCCATGGTCAGATGAAACTAAAAAATGAGCTTTTTAGCAGCAAACACTCAAGATGGGTTTGGTGAACACAGGGATAAAAAGTACCCCATGTGTACAATGAAATTTACTGCTGTATTTTTAAATTTGTGGGCCTATATTTCTGCTGAAGGTCCTGGACATCTTGTTTAGACACATAGCATCATGGATTCTATCAAATACCAACAGATTTAAAAAAAATAATCAACAAGTGACTGACTCTGTTAGAAATCTTATAATGGGCCATGTTTGGATCTTCCAACCGTACAATAATCTAAACACAAACCTCAAAAACAACACAAAAATGGGTCACTGGGCACAAAACCAAGCTTCTGCTATGGCTATTCCAGTCCTCTGACCTGAACCCTGTAGAAAATGAGTGAGGTGAACTGAAGAGAAGCACCAACATGGAGCTGGGAATCTGAAGGATCTGGAGAGATTCTGGATGAAGGAATGGTCTCTGATCTCTTGTCAGGTGTTCTCTAACCTCATCAGGCATTATAGGAGAAAATTTAGAGCTGTTAAACTGGCAAATGGAGGTTTCAAAAAGTATTGAATAAAAGGGTGCCGTTAATTGTGGCCAATGTGTATTGGAGAAAAACATTTCATAATGATATTTCCCCCCATTTTAAATTCTCATTATCCAATAAAAGGTTAGATTTTTGTGAATTGTTCTGAAATGCAGATCAATTTTCACAGCATTCTTTGATCATATTTACAAAGGGTGCCAATAATTCTAACCACGACTGTACAGTATCTTATAGAAGCGAGTACACCTCTCACATTTTTGTAAATATTATATCTTTTCATGTGACAACACTGACGAAATGACACTTTGCTACAATGTAAAGTAGTGAGTGTACATCTTGTATAACAGTGTAAATGTGCTGTCCCCTCAAAATAACAACACACAGCCATTAATGTCTAAACCGTTGGCCACAAAAGTGAGTACACCCCTAAGTGAAAATGTCCAAATTTGGCCCAAAGTATCAATATTTTGTGTGGCCACCATTATTTTCCAGCTTCACAGGTTGCCTCTGGAGTCCTCTTCCACTCCTCCATGAAGACATCACAGAGCTGGTGGATGTTAGAGACCTTGCGCTCCTCCACCTTCCTTTTGAGGATGCCCCACAGATGCTCAATAGGGTTTAGGTCTGGAGACATGCTTGGCCAGTCCATCACCTTTACCCTCAGCTTCTTTAGCAAGGCAGTGGTCGTCTTGAAGGTGTGTTTGGGGTCGTTATCATGTTGGAATACTGCCCTGCGGCCCAGTCTCTGCTTCAGTATGTCACAGTACATGTTGGCATTCATGGTTCCTTCAATGAACTGTAGCTCCCCAGTGCCGGCAGCACTCATGCAGCCCCAGACCATGACACTACCACCACCATGCTTGGCTGTAGCCAAGACACACTTGTCTTTGTACTCCTCACCTGGTTGCCGCCACACACGCTTGACACCATCTGAACCAAATAATTTAATCTTGGTCTCAACGGACCACAGGACATGGTAATCCTGTAAGTAATCCATGCCCTTAGTCTGCTTGTCTTCAGCAAACTGCTTGTCTTTGGCCAAATTTGGACATTTTCACTTAGGGGTGTAACTCACTTTTGTGGCCAGCGGTTTAGACATTAATGGCTGTGCGTTGAGTCATTTTGAGGGGACAGCTAATTTATACTGTTATACAAACTGTACACACTACTTTACATTGTAGCAAAGTGTCATTTTTTCAGTGTTTTCACATGAAAAGGTATAATAAAATATTTACAAAAATGTGAGGGGTGTACTCACTTCTGTGAGATACTGTATGTAAACATTTCTACGGTAAAAACAAAAACAATAACAATTCTTGCACTCATTGTTTAGTATATTGAAAATTCGATTTCTTAAACCTCATGTTGTGTTCTGGGTCATTTAGACCCAGAGAGGTCTTTCTTTTCCTCTTTCTCTAGTTAAAATGATCGCATTGGACTAAAACTTATAGACTTTGCTCACACAGGGTATAACGATTTACGGGATATTTTATGCAACGACCTTAAGTGTATGGGAAACTTAAGGGCGATCTTAAGGGAAAATGACACTTAATGTGCTTTATGCAACCGGGTACAAGTCATTTTGACTAGAAACATTAATTAGGAAAATGATTCTCAGCACAGCACACACACCAAAACAAACTCTTCGAACTCTGAAATTATTATTATTTTTTTCCTTTTTTCAGCCAAAGATTTCCTTGTACTATCACATAAAATAGTAAAATAATTGCGAAATAACATCAAAATCCACATGAGAGGATGACTCTCATCAACTCATGGAATCTCATACAGCAGGCTGGCAAAGATAAACAAACAGTTAAGAAAGAATGTACAATCCTAGAGGAATAACTCAAGTTAAGAGGCAGAGGGAACGTTAACACTCTATCCCTCCATTTACTGTACCACTGCTCTTCTCTCTTCATAACCCATGTGTGTTTTATATACAGGGGATCAATAGTTGTTCCTGGCCGACTGGATGCAGTCAGGCCACAATCGCGTCACAAAGCTTTGAATAAATACCCTGGTGTAATCCTGCCTGGACTGGACATGCACAGAATTAAAGTGCTAAGAGAACATATGGCCTGATTCCATGCTTCCAATGTTCCAATAGCACACAGGGCTGGGCTAGAGAACCAGTGCTGGTGCACAAAGTGCCGAAGCACAGGCTCAAGAGGAAGTGCCTTAGAGAAATGAGTGGGTGAAATGTCAAGCCTCTATCGGTGGGCTGGTGTTTTGGAAGTGACACATGGGTTACTACACAATTTAAGAGCGAGATCTTTTTCTTGGAGTTTGGTAGCATTTATCTAAAACGGCTATTGTTTTGGATTATACAAACATATGATTAATATATCATTCCATTCAAAAGTCTGCGGTCAGTAGAAAAAAAAAAAAAAAAAAAAAAAAAAGTGTTTCCAGAAAAATATTAAATCAGCACAACTGTTTTCAACATTGACAATAATATGAAACGTTTCTTGTGCAGCGATTTCTGAAGGGTCATGTTAGACTGAAGACTGGAGTAGTGATGCTAAATATTCAGAGAAATAAATTACGTAAAAAAAAATATATATATATTTTAAATTGCATTCATATTTCACAGTACTACAGTTTTTTGATCAAATAAATGTAGCCTTGGTAAGCATAAAACACCTCTTTGAGGAACATCTTTTTGCAGTACATTTCAGCAAAAACAATTATTAAATAATGCCAATTATATTTTAAAATGCGAATATCAGTTATCTGATTTAAGACTACATAACATAATAATTGGATATTGTGGGGAGTTTTGGCACAGTATGCTCAACATAATGAATAATTGGATAGGATTTATGTTTTCCTTTTACAGGGATAGTTCACCCAAAAAAGAAAATTTGCTGTTAGTTTATTCTCCCCCATGTCATCCAAGATGTAGGTGATTTTTTTTTTCAGGTAATAATGTTGTAAATAATATAAATGTTCGGTTTCTTGCACAAACCGATCGTTTCCCTTCATGAGACCTTAATATATCATCACGAGTCACAGCTATTAATTTTGTGTTGATATGCTTTTCATTGACTTGCATTTCAAGAATCACCAAGCTAAAAACTTCATTACTGTTCTACTGAAAAAAAGTCTCCTGTATCTTGGATGGCCCGAGGGTGCAAATTAACAGCACATTTTCATTTTTGGGTGAACTATCCGTTTAAGTTCTCCATGAGATCTGTCATATTCCAGCAAAAAAAAACAACAACATCGTACTAACCTCAAATTTATGAACAGTAGTGTAAATAATTCGTTATTTGTCTTTAAGTAGACACAAGGGTACATCATTTACCCTCATTCATATAACATTTGTTTTCAACAGCAAGGAGAGATATATATATATATATATATATATATATATATATATATATATATATAAAAATCTCACACGGTCATCAGATCTCGTAATACCTAGCATAAAACAGCAAAGGAGGAGGAGAGCCAAATGACACTAATAGCATCCCTCACACTGAAGAGTGTTTTCCTGGAGTACATCAGCTTCAAACTCTGATTATGCCATGGGTGTTATTGACATAAGAGCATGAGCCAAGCCCAAGGTCAATCGGCAAACAACGCCACTTTCCTATACACAGATACACCCGTTCAGTTATTAACTCACATGCAAGGACTTCCCCTAAACGAGAAGAATCAACAGTTTTCACTGTCAAATGTAGAATACAGATTACCATACACAACAAATGATATTACAGAGATGTATTCTTCTTAGCATGCTCAGAACAAGAGTGGCAGAAGTCAAGAGATGCACAATTAATTGTCACAGGCTCAATTCTTCAACTAGTGGCAGTGGCTGAAGTATCTTAATAGTCCGTGCCACCTTTAGCGTGAAGCTGTCATGCACATAAATTCTTAAAAATTATTATTCAAAACTTTAAACTTAACTTTAGCTTGTAACAGAAGAATACAAAAGGAGATTATAAGGTGAACTTTCTGACGCTTCAAAGTTTTGTTGGAATGAACTTTCTATGGAAGGACAGAAATTTCTCACGTTTTGAAAAGGATAAGCAAATGATGACAGAATTTAAGGTATATTTAAGGTTGCAGAATGTCTTCATAACACTTGATTTCTTCATTAGAAAAAGAGGCATGTGTAATAGCGCTCAATGCGAGTATTTAAATGAAGATTCACCCTTTCTAAAGTTACCACAGGGAATCATGTTCAAACGCTAGCACTGAATATAACCCAAAGGCAAACTCAAAAACGTGAAAACATTTCTCATGCAAGAATCTTTCAACTATTGATTACAAAACAGCTCTCTTTTGAGCAACTACATCAACAGTTTAAAGCCTCAAAGAATTTTGACAATGCACGAGGCTGAGAATTTGGCAATCGTGGTCAACGAGCTCCTACTTGTACTATTCACATCTCTCAGTATCCATGCGAAGAATGATTATTCAAGTTCTCTATGCTCCAAAAAGACAACTTACTCTGAGAGGTTGTTTTTAAGCAAGGAAAGGTCAATTTAAATGAACGTTGGATGCATTTACTGGAACTATTTTAAGAAGCTGCAACATTTGAATCAAGCAAGTTCATGTAGCCCTGATTTTTTCTCCAGTGCAGAGACGGTTCATTCCCTCAGGCCTGCAGAGACCCTTTGAAGGGTTGAGAATATGACAGAATGTTTTAAGCTTTAATCTCTGCAGGTGCTGTGTGCACAAAGCAGTGTGCAGCACTGGAAGAGCATCACCACCACCCTTATATGCCCTCAAAGCTCCAACTGATAAAGCAAAGCAAATGTTTGCTGTGACTGTCAGTCTGGTTTGAATCTACATGTCACAACCGCACCCTTTTAAAGTAAAAGTCGGAACAGGGTTTGAGGGGAGGTACAGTCAAAAGAATAAAGACCTCCTATTGCTCAATGGACTGTTGAGATTAAGAGCTAAACATAAACGTCATTCTCTCACACGCACGCAGTGAGTATGACGAGATTTTTCACTTCCTCATGTGGAGAGATAAACCAACCAAAGCTAAAAACTTCATGCACAAATAGCCATTTTTAGGCAAGGTTTAATTGGCTGTGAAGTCATCTGGATTCCAGAAATGGGTTTGTTCAGTCTGTGGTCAATGAGAGTACTAGTGAGAATGAAAACAGTCTTTTTCGCATACTTTTGCATCTCTGGAACAACATTTAAAAGTCAAGCAGATAAAATCTATGGTGGTGGCGGCCTGTCATTTCACCCTCATTTTCTATCCGTAGATTACTGCAACTTAAATTCATTAATATATTTTAAAACAACAACAAACACTTTTAAAATAATTGTCAGTGATATTTGGAAAGGATTTTGGAAGCAAACCAGAAAAAGGTGCGTTACAAAACTCACGTAACCCAAAATGATTCATTCACTGTAAATAGGGGTGTATATTTAAAGCAAAAACAAATTAGACTTTGACTGGACAGATATGGTAAATGACGCAAAATCATGAAGAAACTTTAAAGCTTCTCTAACTAGACACAATTATGCATATGCTTTGTGTTTAGTGTATACTGTACATGATTCCTTTGAAATTTCTAGTAAATAATAAAATATTGAAGTGAATGTTGAGGTAGGCAACATTACGCCACATTTTATATAAACATTTCCAACCACTCATATCATTAGTCAGAATGACTCTATGGTGCCTCTCCCTCTAAATATGCAGGTTGGGTCAAATGTTACAAAACATGCCCATTCAGACTGGTCAGAGTAATGACATAACATTATGTGTCCATGTTAATTCTGCAATATTTAACTACAAAAAATCCATTAACTGTGCAATTACATTAAGCCCCAGAAAAAAATTTAATAATAATTATATTGTTCGTCAGTATAACGCGTGAAAATGTAATGCATCCTTGCATCACAAAAATGAGTGTTGCAAAGTAAGCAGTGAGAGGGATAGTAAAGTATGAAAAAACTTTGTGCAATTTAAAAAGCCATTTTAAAATATAGCCTTTTCTGACAGTAAATGCGACACAGCATTAGAACCACCTTAATTTTTCGTATATCTTACAAAAAAATTATTTATAGTATTAGATTTGCTTTTTATTTACTGATTTTGCTTTTACTTTACTGATTATGTTTCAATATGAAATGTCTTTGACAATATTATAGCTACTTTCTGGACCACAAAACTAACAAAATATTCATTTTGAAAAGGGTTAATATATTAATATAAACAATTTAAGCATCAATAGCCTTAAGATCAAAATCAAATAATAACATTAAAAACATAACGTTAACTTAGCACCTTAGTACCTTGCCAGTGCACATGACATATGATGCGTAAACATGTTGCCTATGTAGGCAGCTCACTAAACTTTGAGCCACGGTCAAGTGGACTGTCTTTTTCAGAAGTTTATGTAAACTATCAGAATGCATTAACCTGTCCTATCTCGCACTGCCTCTAAAGTGAAACCCCCCGTTCAGAACCCACCGCGGTCGAGACTCCAGCGAAGAGCCGCAGCTCTGCACTGACAGCAGCGTCGGAGACTTCCGCGCTCCGAGCGGAGTGGGCTGCAGACTGCATGGGGACAGGAGATTGCCCTGCGAGGAGAACGAGCCCCTCTCCCTCTCCAGGAACATCTCGGTGCTCCCGGCGTTACTGAACCCAGAATCCGACGGCAGAACCAGGATGGGGGGGACGTTGAGCAGCCCGAGTCTGGGGACAGAGAGGCTGGAGAAGGTCCCATCAATACTCGCCGCAGCGGACAGTTCGCTCACAGTCGCGCCGATGTCAGAGCACTGAAACTCGGCATCACTTGGGCCCGTTGCACTCACATTGTTCCGCACAGGCCGACCGTCCAAGGATATATTAGTGAGAAACAAAAGCGCAGCTTGTCTCCTTCGTGAATCTTTACTTTTCCGCAGATGCTCTCTGTGCAGTTTGCCAGTGCATGGGTTCAGAGTGCTCTGCGTACTGCACGCAGCAGCCGCCATTCTGAAGTAAACCGCTTGCGCTGCTGCTCCGCTCTGTTTCTACCCCGGCGCGACTCGCCAGGACACGCCCACTCTAACCCGATTGGATTAGAGGACAGGATTTTAGTAAATAGATACAGCGTGCGCGGATTTCATTGTCTGATGAATCATAAAGCGTTTGAAATAATTTCACAGGCGCGCTCCGACAGAAGAGAGAGAAAATGGACTGTTGATGCAGTTTCTGCCGCTTTGTAATTATATGTGACCCTGGACCACAAAACCAGTCATAAGGGTAATGTTTTTTTTTTTTTTTTATTATGTTTATACATCACCTGAAAGCTGAATAAATAATTTCCATTGATGCATGGTTTGTTAGGATAGGGCAATATTTGGTCGAGATACAACTATTTGAAAGTCTGGAATCTAAAGGTGCAAAAAAATAAAAATGTTGAGAAAATTGAAAAAAAGTTGTCCAAGTTAAGTTTTTAGCAATGCCTAATCAAAAATTTAGTTTTGATATATTTACAGTAGGAAATTTACAAAATATCTTCATGGAACATGATCTCTTCTTAATATCCTAATGATTTTTGGCATAAAAGAAAAATCTTTAATTTTATTAGCCTATTTTTGGCTGTTGCTACAAATATACCATGACTGGTTTTGTGGTCAAGGGTCACATTCACATTTCAGAGATTAAAAAGCAAAGGTCTATAAGCTTTAAACACCTAGCTGTAGAGTAGCAAAATTCTGTAGTCCTTTAGACACACATTTTAGGTATGTATCAACATTTTACTTTATTACATTTTACAGTGTTAAACTATTATAAACAGTACTGTGAAGTCAGTCAGTTCTTTATTCCAATCAGGACTGTCAAAGTATAAATAATTTAATAATAATGCATGGGTCCTCCATCCACTATACTGACTAAGATATTCAGAGGACCTCAGTTGGCCATCTTCATCACATCCCTGTTGCCCCCCACTGGTTTAACTTTAATCTAAACCCTGTCTGGCCCTGTTCTTCTGCCTGGTTCTATTACACAACAAACGTTTAGCCTGACAGATATATGCCATTTTGATAACCCCCAATGCTGAGTGTAGTGCCCATCAACCTTCTGTGGTTGGCATAGATAAGAGGGAAGGGAAGGGCATCAGACTGTGGCAAGGTGACAGTGTCACTGGAAAGAATGTCAAGGCTGAGTTTTTCATGAGTTATTCTCCCTGCAGACAGCAGCCATAGTCAATAACCCTCCGGCTCCAGCAGATAACTGTGTAGTGTTCACTGGCTGGAAGAAAACTCTACATAACCATCATCATCACTGTCGTCATTATTATATGATTGCTTTCTCTTTTTCTCCTTTTATGTCTAAGTGACCTTTTCTCCAAATAATACGTAATTACTTATGTTCTTTCTGGCACTTCCTCACTGCATCGGTTCTCTTTTGTAAATCATTCATGCAGAACATGAAATAACCAAACTTGCATGCAAATAATACGCAGATTTACAAATGCAAATAGGATGTAAAAGGCCCATTTTTCATCAGCAGCACTCAGTGTTATTAAAAATAAAGGTGCTTGACGATGCCATAGAAGAACCTTTTTGTCTAAATGGTTCCATAAAGAACCTTTAACATCTGAAGAACCCTTATGCTTCACAAAAGGTTCTTTGTGGCGAAAGAAGGTTCTTCAGATTATAAAAAGGTAAGAAAGAGATGGTTCTTTAAAGAACCTTTGACTGAATGGTTCTTTGTGGAACCAAAAATGGTTCTTCTATGGCATCGCTTGAAGAACTTTTTGAAGCACCTTTATTTTTAAGAATGCATGTACTGCAAATGTTTAACTATTTGACTATTTTACACATATATATATACATATATATATATATATATATATGAATATGAATCAAAGAAATGTGACCTAAACCCGGTTTTCATAAATTCTGCAACAGCTGTGGCTTATATATATATCCATATGTCAGTTCATTCTGTATGTTTCACAGGTAATAGTCCTCTTCTTCTATGTCTCCGTTTCCCTCCTCAAAGCCCAAAGCCTCAATGTTGTGTGTGATGTCATCGATTCTGCGGTTAAAATCCTGGGAACCTGAAGGAAGAGTCCAGCCGTCATAGCCACGGACTGCTGTGGCAGATGTGCTGCTCATGCTCCGCTTGATCCGGCCAAAACTGTCCGTCAAAATCCCACCCTCTCGGATCCCAATGTCTTCCAGAAACGTCTCGAACACTCCTACATCCTTATCTGGAATAAAGGGCCTCATGCCTGCTCACGTGGGAGAGGAAATACATGAGAACGCACCATAAGTCTGTATTTTTAGACAGCATTAATTTGTTGGATTACAATTGATAATACGTATTGTTAGTCACATTAACAAGCAAACATTTTGAAAAAAACTTACAATAAATACATTTTAAAGATGCGTTTTTTTGTATATACACTACCATTCAAACTTTTGAGTTCAGTAATTCATACTTTTATCCAGCATGGACGCATTAAATTCATCAAAAGTGACTGTAAAGACATTTAAACAGCTTTTTCCTGTGAGAATGTGGCAGCATTCACGTTTGTGATTAATTGTCTCTATTCAGCACTGTAACTGTCCTCTATAAATTCACACTAACAATACTGAATGGTCTGAATGGCAAAAGCGCGGACAGTCTCACACTTGTCCAGAGCTGTATCGAGCTGACTCAGCCTTTTGCTTGCCTGTCAGGTCAGATAAGTCTACGGCCAGCAGAGGTATAAGTGGCTCAGCGTGTATTATGTAATTGTGTCTCTGTTGCACACAATCGCTGTAATTTGCTTTATCCTTTACCTACTCACTGCAGAAGTAACATCTACAAGGTCTTTCTAATCAATTTGGACAAATTTGTGTCGCACTGGAAATGTACTCTACAATCCATTTTGATTATTTAATGACTCACTATCTAAATATGTATTTCTGACAAATCTGGGATCACAGTTACAGAGTTATTTATAGTTCTGAATTGTGGTCAGAGTTATTTATAGTCTGTATCATGTTTCTTTTCCCACAGCGGCTAGTGTTAGTAGAGTTTTGTAATTCTGTCACGCTGTGAAAGTGTGATGTTATTGGAAAGGTTGTTGCACCACGACTGCTCCAGTGAAAGCCAGGTGCTCATGAATATGCATTAGGCTTTATGTTACTCTAATCCCTCTAATGAGCTAATGATAGACAGCAATTACACAAACTCTGAATACAATGCCAAATCCAATAAATCATGACTTTTGAAATATGATTTCAGACTTTATAATGTCGTACAAACACACCCCTTGGGGATTTAAACAGGCACTCAAATTCCTCAAGAGAGGCAAAGAAGGAGAAAGAGAGAGAATCTATGGTGACTTTTGTATTCTGTGTTGTGAGTTTCTCACCAAGCAGCAGGAACTTGCGTGAATCTCCATAGAGCTGCAGCAGGTCAGTGCAGAACTGCTCTATCGGAGCACCGAGTCTGTATTCTCTCAGAAACAGAGCAAACTGCTGAATCTCCTGAGGCGTCAGCTTACTCCTCAACTAAGCAATGAGAACACAAGACAGAAATATAGTACAACAGAACTATAATGAGACAGTAATATTCTGGATAACTGCAGTGGATAGTTCACCCACAAATGAAAATTATGCTGTCATTTACTCATCCTCATGTTATTTCAACCCTCCCAGGGCTAGGCTTGATTTCAGATCTTTTCATTACCATGAACTGAGGGTACTGCCGTTTTAAAATAACCATGATTAATTTTGTGTTTCCAAAAGTTGGGAACCACATTATTAGGCAAAATGTCAAAAATGTTTTATTCACTAAAGTTTATACAATAACAATTCATCTATGGTTCCATGAAGAACCTTTAAAGGGATAGTTCATCCAAAAATGAAAATTCTGTCATTAATTACTCACCCTCATGTCGTTCCAAACCCATAAGGCCTTTCATCTTCGGAACTCAATTTAAGATATTTCGATGAAATCTGAGAGCGCTCTGACTCTCCCATAGACAGCAAGGAAACTACCACGGTCAAGGCACAGAAAACTACCAAGATGATCAACAAAGTAGTCCATGTGACATCAGTGGTTTAACTGTAATGTTACGAAGCTACTTTTTTTTGCGAAAAGAAAACAGAAATAATGACTTTATTCCATATTTTTGTCTCTAACGCGTCACTTGTGGACGCGCATTCACGATAGTACAATGACACAAGTGTGTGGCGTAACATTATGGTTGAACCACTGATGTCACATGGACTACTTTTGTTGATCATCTTGCTACTTTTCTGTGCCTTGACCGTGGGAGGGTCAAAGAGCCCTCAGATTTAATAAAAAATAACTTAATTTGTGTTCCAAAGATGAACGAAGGTCTTATGGGTTTGGAACAACACGAGGGTGAGTAATTAATGACAAAATTTTGGGGTGAACTATCCCTTTAATTACTCACCCTCACGTCGTTTCAAACCAGTAAGACCTTCGTTCATCTTCAGAACACAAATTAAGATATTTTTAATGAAATTCGATAGCTTTCTGACCCTCCATAGACAGCAACACAACTGACACGTTCAAGGCCCAGAAAGGTTGTAAGAACTTCATTAAAATAGTCCATGTGACATCAGTGGTTCAACCTTAATTTTATGAAGCTACGAGAATATTTTTTGTGCAAAGAAAACAAAAATAATGACTTTATTCAACAATTTCGTGAACATGCGTCGACTGACATGGAAGAGAAGAAAATGTTGAATAAAATTATTAATTTCCTTGCGCACAAAAAGCATTCTCTACCTTTCTGGGCCTTGAATGTGTCAATTGTGTTGCTGTCTATGCAGGGTCAGAAAACGCTCGGATTTCATCAAAAATATCCTAATTTTTGTTCCAACGATGAATGAAGGTCTTGTGGGTTTGGAACGACATGAGGGTGAGTAATTAATTAATGACAGAATTTTCATTTTTGGGTGAACTAACCCTTTAACATATAATGCTTCTACAAAATATAGTGGGAAAATATTTATCAGATTATAAAATCTAAATCTGTCTTCTTCATACTAAGAAAGTAATGGTTCTTTTAAGAACTGTTCTTTGGGGAACCCAAAATGGTTCTCCTATGGCACTGCTACTAAAACCCCCTTGTGGAATCATTTATTTTTAAGAGTGGAGTGGTGAGTTTGGTCACATGTCACTAAAGGTTTGTACAATAAGTGCATGTCAGATTATATACTGGGGCACCAGTCAAAGAATTTCACCTTAACAAAAGACAGGAATGTGTGAGTCTGCTTGTTTTAATGCAATAAAACTGAATCCTTAAAAAACAAAACAAAAACAAACAAGCCTAAAACTAAAAAAAGAAAAGTGTGAAGTGCAAATTAAATTTTAGACTGAAAATTTCATTTTTATTTCAATTTCAGTCTGTTCCTCACACAGAGCCTCATATGGCTTCAAAAGACTTTAAATATATTGTGTGTGTGTACATACAGTATATACATGCAACAACATGAGGATGAGTAAATGATGACAGAATTTAAAATTTTAGGTGAAGTGTCACTTGTATTACATAATTGTATGCGTGTAAGCATCTTACAATGATCATGTACTCCTGCAGACTGGCATTACAGGGCTCAGAGTCGCTGTGTGTGGAGGCTAGGCTTCGATGTGACTCATGGCAGGAGAGAGATGAGCTCTCACTGTAGTTCTCACTATAATACGGATCAAATGCTTCCTGTGAACCATCACTGGGAAGAGAGATAACACATATGAAGTCAGATGTGACAGAGCTTAAAAGCTATTTTTAATACCACACCCCCTTTTGCTCACATATATTAAAATAGCTTTTTTTTTTTAATATGTGCCCTCCCGCTCTGGGCTCTAAATGGCAAAAATATTAGACTGCAGCCCATTAAAATATTTGTCCAAGCAATGGCAGACAGGGTCATTACTGCATTAATGAATTTCTGTTGTGTGCTGCTGGTTACTGAGGCAATGATTTACAAAATCAAAATGTACAAACTGAAGAAAGGGATAGAATGTAATGATAATTCATAAAGACATATTTCATGAATTATAATGCACAAACAGACACTCACTATGAACTGCAGCAGCTGAAGTCTGTGTCATAGCCATATGTCATGTCAGTAAGGCAGCTGTCACCTTGGACAAGTATTGATGGGAGGGAGAAAGACAACATGTTATAAATTTGTGCTTTTAAGTGGCAACTGAAACTGTACTGCAAAGCATGCTATTGATGAGTGCATTTTAGATATGCATTGACAGTACATGCAAGATATATTAAGATCAACAGTTTAGAAAGTTTTAAGTGGGTTTCAGGGATACATAGTAAGAATTTAAAATTAAATTTTTCTATTTACGTTGCTATCATAATTATACGTGACAAAAGTTAGTCTTTTTTAATTCAATTAGCCTGCTGTTACCAGATCAGAACAGACCTGTGATCTAATTTTAGGTCCCGACTCACCAGTTGGGAAACACTGTTTTAAGGACATTCGGCACTGTAGAGGTTGGTTACTGTTAACTGGCTGCTAAAGAGCAATACTGACGTCACTCACTCCTTTGTAGCCAATAGCGGTCAGGCATGGTGTAGTGATATCCTGCCCTGTCGACACATTCAATGGTCTGATGTCCATAGATGATCTGAAACATTTGACAGATGAGCGCGCAGTACTCCTCTGCAGCATCCTGTGCGTGATCAATATAAGAATCAAATGAAGAGAAAATCATTGAGTGTCTATAGCTAGAAACAACTTTTAAATGTTGCCACCTTTTCTGCTTTTCTCTCATACACAGTCACACATATTGCACACCAACAAAAGCAGCCAGACTATAATGTGGGTCAACACAATCCCTTCCATATTAATTTATGCAGGCACACACACATACACACACAGACCACTGACACAGCATGCTCTTACATAAGTCTGGGCATTACATCACAGGGGAGTCTACTCTGAGCGCGCCGTTTACGTCACAGCTGACACGACTCATCTCGTCAGCACGGTCACTGCAGAAGGGCACTCATATTCCTGAGGCTCACACCCACTGATTAAATTAGGACTTTCTCATTCATCACAATCACCTTATATCTATACAGCAGCAATAATTAATTTCTCCAAATGCCACAACTACAATGTTTGTATTATCCATCCATTCATCCACCATTGCTTATTAACTCATCCAGCATCCATCCACATGAAATGCTGTCTATCCATTCATCCATCCAGCCACATTATTGGCTTTAACCCATCCCACAATTATTCATCAATTCATCCACCCATCGCTTATTAACACTTTCATCCATCCATCCATCTATCATTTATTAACCCTTTCAACTACCCATCCTTCCGTCCATTCATCTGAATAACGCTTTTACCCATCCCTCACTTACTAATCCATAAATCTATCCACCACTTATTAACCCTTTCATCCATCCATCCATCCATCCATCCATCCAGCCAGCCATCCACATTAATGAATTTTTAACCCATCCCTCATTGATTAACCCATCCATCCTTCATTTTAACCTTTTTATCCGTCCTTCCTTTCATCCATTCATCCATCCATTCACCTTTTCATTTATCCTTCCATCCATCCTTCACTTGTTAACCTTTTTATCTCTCCTTCCTTCCTTCCTTCCATTCATCCTCCATTAACCCTTTCATCTATCCATCCATTCATCCCCCCTCTGATTCATCCTTCCATCCATTCTTCAATTATTAAACCTTTTATCCATCTGCCGATACATGCGCATCAATTGCTTATTAGGCCATTTCCATCATCCATCCATCCATCCATTTTCAAGGCTTTTTAACCCATTCATTTATTCATCAATCCTTCCATTTAAATGGCGGAATAACCTCACCCTGTTCTCTACAGCCAATAAGACGAGGTTGCAGTAGGCATCAGGGCATGGCATGGGCTCCAGAGGATTATGGTTCCTCCTCTCCCAGCTACCATAGGACTTTCCCCTCTCCCAGCTCCCTGTGCAAGCTTGCCTGCGTTCCCAACTCCCACCTGGCGTGTGTTTCCGTTCCCAGCTTCCACCTGGTTTAGCTCCAGGCCCTTGCCTCTTTTCCCAGCTACCTCCTATGACCCCTCCACCTCCCCGATGCTCCCAGCTGCCCCCTACAGGCCTCCGATCCCAGCTCCCACTCACTGGCCGTTTCTCCCAGCTACCTCCACATGGCTTTCGGGTCTGTCTACGCTCCCAACTCCCGCTCACACGTTTCTGTTCTAGGCTCTCACCACCTCCTCCTCCACCCCCTGTCCCACCTCCTCCACCCACGCTGCTCTGTTTAGGCTCATGGCGGGATGAGAGCTTCCAGTCCACACCACAGATGGTGTGGCGGCGCTCCATGGTGCCCCCTGCAGGCCTAGGGTCAGTGTTGCTTATAGTTTGTCTGCGGCTCTCCAAACCAGTGGGCCTGTTCTCCAGACTGTCACCGGCTAGTACAGTGTCCACATTCAGACCTGAGAATACAAACACATTATTGAAGATTCCTCCTATCCTTATTTATTTCAAAAGTTTGCAAATGTTTCATGGCAATGCAAACTAAAACTGACAGACACCGTCACTGTTTTTTTCTCACTGCTTTATCTCTCTCCAATTTACATACTGTCCACATACTTTACATACTTTGTTACTTATTTATTTGTTACTGGATGTGTTTTAACACCTGAAACTCAATGTTTTTTTCCTGAAACTTTGATATTATATTCCAATATTTGTCTGCTACAAATAAACTAATTAAGGTAATTTAGAAATATGCAATGTATTCCTAAAATGTGTTTTGTGAATTAATTTATTTACAGTAGGCCTAATCAAATTTACTAATACAGAATAGATAGTAACCACGATAAACTCTGGTATTGTACATTGTTCCTAATTTCCTACTGACCAGTTTTGAGCACCAGTAGGTGCAGTGCATCATCCCGCAGGTATGAGGCAGCAGCGATTTCATGTGTGGGGATTCTCAGCAGCAGTTTTTCATTGTCCCTCCAGGTAAGCAGCAGACAGCGAGCAGACAGGCTGAGAATGCAGTCCTGCTCCACACTGGTCTTCAGAGGCAAAACCCTCAGTTTCTATGGATGGAGACAAACACAGTGTATCATTTGTTTAATTTTCTGTTTTTTATTTGAAAGAAATAAAATAAATATAGTTTTTAAATGTGACAATTTAATCTGCTTTATGTTGGTTTCAAAGTTCAAAGTGTGTATGTGTTTTAACTGAATTATCCCTTTAAGTCATCCTCTGAACAACATTACAGTGACTCTCACCCTGGCTGTGTCCAGAAGCTGCAGCAGCTCGTCTCTGCTCGACGGGTTCAGGGAACATGACACCCATGTCAAGTGTCCCAGGAACTGTTGGTAACATCCATAAAATTCAGTTGATGTTTCCATGTTAATGTGATCTGTTTGCTTTGAGTTGTCAGACTAACCTTGACTTCCTTCTCCACATAGTCGTAGATGAGTCTCTCTGGGTGGATGAGGTAGTCAGGTGGGTAGAGGGGGACAGTGTGAAGGGGTCTACGGTACACACTGTTTTTTTCTGCCTGCCGCCGGCTAGATTTAGAGAACACCAAGCGCTTTACAAAGCCCTGAGACAAGAGTTTGCATAAGAGATAAAAGATATAAAGTGACGATGAGAGATTTTGCAATAATGAGGGGGAAAAGCAATTGTGATATATAAAGTGCAGTTGAAAGTTCCTTTCAATCTGAGGCATGGGATTTAAAAAAATTTAAATTAATAATTGTGACCTTTTATTTCATTCAGAGATTTTTCTTGCAATGCTGAGAAAAAAGTCATCACTGCGAGATATAAAATCAACGAATTGCTAGTTTATAAACATTCATTATGAAATATAAAAGGTCCGAACTGTGAGATATAAACTCAGAATTCTTTTAGACTTTTTCTTGCAATTCTGACTTTTTCTCAGAATTCTGACATTACGAACATGCACAGAAACTTAAACTAAAACAAGTCTTTACTGTTGTGTATTATTTAACTTCACTTGCTTGATGTCAGATTTGTGAAAGCCTGTTTAAATCTGCTTTTATGATGATGTAACACACATCAGTCTGCTGTTCAAACTGTGACATCAGCGAGACAGCTGTTAGATACGGAAGACAGATTACAGACAACATGCCCTAATGACAACCTACTGATTTATACAGTGTGTGTGTAATGTGTGTGATAAAAATCATTTAAAATGTAAGAAATGTGTATCAATCACACATCATGTCGGTGACAGTGTGTGTTTTCACATCAGATGTGATCTAATGGGGCTTATCAATCATCCTGACTGCTTTCTGGGTGTTAGTCAAAAAGCATTAAGAAAGGCAAATTCAAAACAATTAATCAACCACGTCGCATGACTCCATCATTAAACTTAAACACAACTATTACTATCTTCAGCTACAAAGATGTGGCTCAGCATTGCAATCTCTGAATCTCTGGAAACAGTCTCAGAAGAATTGGTACATCACATATTGCCATAGAGCATAATTAAACCCTCTCTGGCACACATTATGATACCTTTTGCGGGAAAATATGTTTCCTTTATTTAAAATGGAACTATATATATATACACAGGTACATCTAAGAAAATTTGAATATCATGAAAAAGTTCATTTTTTCTTGTAACTTATTTCAAAAAGTGAAACTTTCATATATTTTAGATTCATTACATGTAAAGTAAAACATTTCAATTTTTTTTTTTTTTAATTCTGATTATTAGAACTTACAGCTCATGAAAGTAAAAAATCAGTATCTCAAAATATTAGAATATTTACATTTGAGTTTCAATTAATGACCATCCCTACAGTATAAATTCCGGGTATCTCTTGTTCTTTGAAACCACAATAATGGAGAAGACTGCTGACTTGGCAATGATCCAGAAGATGAACACTGACGCCCTCCACAAAGAGTGTAAGTCACAGAGGGTCATTACTGAAAGGTGTGGCTGTTCACAGAGTGCTGTATCAAAGCATATTAAATGCAAAGTTGACTGGAAGGAAGAATTTGGGTAGGAAAAGGTGCACAAGCAACAGGGATGACCGCAAGCTTGAGAATACTGTCATGCAAAGCTGATTCAAACACTTGAGAGAGCTTCACAAGGAGTGGATTGAAGCTGGAGTCAGTGCATCAAGAGTCACCAGCTCAGATGTCTTCAGGAAAAGGGCTACCAAGCCACTTCTGAACCAGAGACAACATCAGAAGCATCTTACCTGGGCTGTAGAGAAAAATAACTGGACTGTTGCTCAGTGGTCCAAAGTCCTCTTTTCAGATGAAAGTAAATTTTGCATTTAATTTGGAAATCAAGGTCCCAGAGTCTGGAGGAAGAGTGGAGAGGCACTGAATCCATGTTGCTTGAAGTCCAGTGTGAAGTTTCCACAGTCAGTGATGATTTGGGCTGCCATGTCATCTGCTGGTGTTGGTCCACTGTGTTTTCTGAAGTCCACAGTCAACTCAGCCGTCTACCAGGAAATCTTAGAGCAGTTCATGCTTCCTTCTGCTGACAAGCTTTATGGAGATGCTGATTTCATTTTCCAGCAGGACTTGGCACCTGCCCACACTGCCAAAGGTACCAAAAGCTGGTTCAATGACCATGGTGTTACTGTGCTTGATTGTATTGTATTATCAAGAGGAAGATGAGAGACACCAGACCCAACAATGCAGATGACCTGAAGGCCGCTATCAAAGCAACCTGGGCTTCCATTAAACCTGAGCAGTGCCACAGGCTGATTGCCTCCACGCCACGCCACATTGATGCAGTAATTGATGCAAAAGGAGGCCCAACCAAGTATTGAGTGCATAGAAATGAACATACTTTTCAGAAGCCTGACATTTCTATTTAATATTATATCCTTTTTTTATTGATCTTATGTAATATTCTAATTTTCTGAGACACTTCAAGAAATAAAGGATTGAAATATTTCACTCTATGTGGAATGAATCTATATAATATATGGGTTTCACTTTCTGAAATGAGTGACAAAAAATATTGACCTTTTTCATGATATTCAAATTTTTTGAGATGCACCTGTATATTTTTAAATTTTGTTGCCTCAAGCAATCAGCACTTCAGAAATGAAAAAAAAAAAAAAAAAAATGAAACATAACAATTAAGAATGCCAGGCTGTAAAGCAGGTGTTGCATATAGGCAAATATGTCCAGTAGAAGGTTAAGACTGAGAGAGACATAAACCAGAGATAACATCTGTGTGGAGTAGTAGATAAAAATGACAGAAGTTACTTCTAGTGTTTTGAAGCATATTTACTTATAAAGTATGAATCTTTTATTTTCATAATAGGGTCATTCCACCAAATGGGTGCCATTTGTGTCCCCAGGACATTATAGGTACAAACATGCATAAAAATGAATTATAATTTTTTTTTTTTATTACGCAAAGTGTCCTGCACAGTAATCTAACTGCAAATTTAAAATATATAATTAACTTTATTACTTTAGAAAAATGCACCTTGTTTAGATAATTAGTGATTTTTTATGATAAAAATAATATATTTTTAACCTTGAAACCAACAATTTCTTTAAAATAAACACCTGCCTGAGGGAGAAATGAAGGAATTTGTTGACATTTTTAAACATGCTTTTTAAAAGACATTAGAGTTTTGGACTGAGAAAAATGCATCCATCTTCCACTTAAAAAATGTGTAAAAAATTAAATAAAGTTACCTGAAATGAACCAGTACAGATTTTGAATAGTTAAATGTGTATTACTAGATTCAGTCTTTAAAAAATCTTTTTTTTTTGAAGATTTTTGACAGCAAATGGCACCCATTCGGTGGAATGGCCCAAACAAACCCTAGGCCTGTTTCAATGTATAAGTACGCGTATAAGAAATTCAATTCCAAATGAGTTGTCGCATTCAGCAAACGCCACAGCTGAGAAAAAACGAGTCAACAAACAAACAGCATTACTGGCATCAAGTTATCACCCACACAAGGATTTTGGTATATCATGTGGAACATACATACAGAAATGTTAACATTAGAGGTCGCATGATCAGGTTTAAAGAAAATCCGCGACACACTTCAAACACACATCTTTGAAATATTCCTAGATGTATATCCAGGTAGTTTTAATGTATAATGAAACAAAAGAACTTACCTTCTTGGCTCGCTTGGGCTCATAGTCCATATTGACCAGCCTGATGGCTAGCTGTGTGCAAGAGTGTGTGTTTGTATGTGTCCCTGTGTAGGACAGGCCTAATCTCATCTCGGCCCTCTGGAGCCAGGCAGGCCTGTGCAGGAAACACACTTCCTGCTGGACAGGAAACTCCACCAGAGACTCTGATCTAAAATCCCAAACACCTCCACACTCAAACTACTGATAACACATACTCATACAGTACACAAAATGGGGCCGTAAACAAACACACACACACACACACAACTAAAATAAGTGGACAAGTGAAACTAATGAGTTCACACTAAGCAGAAAGACTATGTTCAAAAACTTCACTCACATTGCACACCTAAATTACAAAAACACTGATTTATACAGATTTCTGAAGCAAAACAACAAATTCCCAAAGTCCTTCTGGCAATTATTAAAATACAACATTAAATTTCCATACAAGTTTCAGCTCACTGAGTACACTGTTGAATTTTTATTTTAAAAATAAATAAATTAAAATGAGTTTTTGTGTTGATTTTTTGCTGTTACAATGCTAAGAAACAAATAGACCTGAAACATCAACAAAAGACACCATGTGTCAAGTTTTTTGACAGCATTCAGCCAAAATAAAAAAATTGTTTTTGATTTCAGCCAAACTGGTTTTGTAGGGCCAAAAACATTGATTGGAACAGCTCATTGTAATATGCTTTTTGCCAATGGCACATTTTGACAGTGTTAGCATGTATTTCACACACACGTGGATAACCTTGCTATATATATATATATATATATATATATATATATAGAAACCATCACAGAAATGATAATGGCTTCCACTACAAATACCATTACTATCAACTATATTAACCATTAAAAATGGTTTCCTGTAAAGTGTTTTGAGGCATATTCCATTAGAATTTAGTGGTTTTAACAAGCCACCAATAGAAGGTGGCAAATTGCCAGTAGAGACCCACAGGGACCATAACGGTTTCCATTAAAACCAATACAATCCCCATTATAACCACTAAAACCATTACAAATTATGTGGTTTCTATTGTTTTTTTTTAATGGATTTTGTTTTTTGATTTATGTATTCAATATAGCATAATATAGTATAATGAGAGATTTACAGTACAAGAAATACCAAACCAATGCGTTTGAATTTGACTTTACCCATTGCAGCTCAGTCATGCTAATGATTCTCGCAATTACTCAAAGCATCCTCTGGGGGGCAGTGTGGGCCAGCACTTTGTTTCTATGGGGAGTGGCACTTTAACGGTATGAGAATTGCGGATAGCTAATCACCTGCAGAGAGACGGTATGCTCACTCACTGCACAAAAACCAACGTTATATCCTTACATATTCTATACAGGAAGAGCGTTTTATAGATATCTAAAATAATATTGCAGTTGTTTGACCTGTTTTAACCTTGTCGAAATGAAAGAGTTGTCTATTTGATTTTATTGTGTGCAACAGTGCAGTTTTCACTACGCCCGAATACATTTACTAAAGGGATGTAATGAAACTTTATGATGAGGTCGAGTAGAATCGTTCCTAAAGTCATGGAGAAATGTGCAGTTTGTCAGAGACTCTGTGCTTGGATTGAGTGGGATTGTTAAACAGCCCAGGGGAACAGACTGGTAGCTCAGTTTAAGAAGGAACAGATCACATAAACCCAATGTCATACTGGGACAATGGCCAGATAGTTCCTGGAAATCAGTGGCAGATGATCTGGGCCGTAAAGGATGCTGAGGAGTAAGCAGTCTGCTTTTGTGTTTGAAGTCATTGTGCAATCAAAAGTCATACTACATACTTTCTTAAAGGGTTAGTTCACCCAAAAATACAAATTCTGTCCTCAATTACTCACCCTCATGTTGTTCCAAAGCCGTAAGACCTTTGTTCATCTTTTTGATGAAATCTGACCCTGCATAGACAGCAACACAACTACCAAGTTCATGGCCCATAAAGGTAGTAAGGACATCATTAAAATAGTCCATGGCCACATACACACTGCAGCTAAATTCGGTGGTCAGTTCACTTTTTACTCCTTAATCGCGTTCTGTTCACCCATAATTCACTAAAATATGGGAGTGACAACTGCATTAACTGCTGAAAAATACAGGTAGTGACAAACGCATTTACAGAAGTTCTACGCAGTGTGTACGGAACCGAACTGAGCAACTAGTTGTTAATGACGTATTTGAACGTGCATCAGTGTCTTTATCTGTATGTGAGATGCTAGAAAATAACAGTGAAAGAAGTCTTAACTTAGCACGGGGCTAGATGCGCTCATGAGCCCTGCGGTAAAGCGTCAGTGTTGCCAGATCTTCATAGATCAACAACAAACAAGGACAAGCACAGAAAACACTAAAACACCCAAATGCTTTGTTTTATAACACCAAAAAAAATAAAATACATATGTCTCATATCCACAACAGACCACTTTATTAACTTCATTAAGTGCCCATCTTTTTGAGATAAGACCAAACAACATGCCTAAAAGCACTTGTAAATATGAGGACATGGCAACACTGCAAGACAGCGCTCTCTAAAGCAGCCTCCCGAGCATAAACAAAACACAGCATGTTTATCAGCGGTAGTTAAGTTAAAATCAAGTTAAAATTATAAAATAATTGGGATTTGATGGTCAAGGTTGAACCTGATCTTCATGCTCTGGTCAAAAAGCCCTCTAAGATGTCCTTTAGGAGTAGAGCTCCACAGTTCACTGAAACTCACATTTAGGTTTTTGCTCCATTCAGCTATTTGCTATTTCATGCAAACTGCATTACATGTGCCGTACATGTACCTGAAGAGTTTTCTCTTGTAGAGTGTACTGTTGACCTGGAGAACCCCAGTGTGTGTGTTCTGTGTGTGTGTGTGTGTGTGTGCACTGTTACAGTAGAGGATGCTGTTGACCCCCTTAAGGGCATGAGTGGAGGAGGAGGAGAGCTAATGGTGGGTCAGTTTTCAGGAGAGGGGCCACATTGAAAAGCTCTCAGACCACAAACACACTCAGGCATACATCACATATACCTGCAGCCCTGCTTAATGATCCTGCAGTTACCACAGCAACCTGTCAAAGGATACGACTTTCATCTCATGCTCTCTGTCTGTCACCAGATGTTTATGTTTGTTATATGTAACATACTATAGCCTATATTGTACACATGGCATGATGTAGAATGATTTCATGTAATATATGAGAGAAAGACGTATTTATTAGTGATAGTAACGTAGTATATTTACCAGGGCTCTGAACCGGTTCAAGGAACAAAAACGAAAACCGGAAACGAAAGAAATTTTGATTGGAACAGAACCGGAAACAGAAACTAAATCAAGTTTTATAGTTCCGAACAGAATAGAAAATTTGAAATGGCCATTAACTGGTTAATAACGTTATTTTATCGTTCCATTTAATATTTGAAATTTGCTGTCAACCAATCAGGAATTCAAGTAGTCCGGACTATGCAAATGTGACGCTGACGCATCCAGCGAGTGAAATGCCCGCGCGCTCAGCTGTGAACTCTTCATAGGTAAGTCGCAATGGCAATGCACCGACGAGTTTAGAGTTTATCCGAGGATAGTGTAAGATGGATTCAACAGATCTTACGCACATGCAGCGCTTCTGTGAATGGAGAAAACACAATAAAACTAGGCTTATATAAAAGGAATATCCTATATTGGCCTATACACAAAATATATTTCACTATCATTGACAGATGGCCTATGTTCATTGTGACGCGTTCCAAAGTTCTCAAAAAGGAAAACGAGACGGTAGAAAGTAGTTTTTCCTTTGAACTAAATGAACTCCGACACTGGTCCAGTTTCTCTTAAACTGATTAATATTGATCAACCTGTTCACAAATCGAAATCAATTTTCGAGTCAGCAAATCACAGATTCAATGATCTAATTGGAGCGAGTCTTCAGTTCAATATTTTGAATTTGTCTTGACTGATTCAAATGTAAAATGATCTTCAGAGTGTACAAATGAAGTAAACCAAATGGCAGTACTGTGACAAGGTTGAGAAAAAAAGCAGGAAAAACTTTATAAAAATGAGCAGCAACTTCCAAGACATTGCACGTGATCTATCTCCTGTGACGTTTTTGAGTGTAGGTTAAACATTATATTTTACTCATTTACAAGATTTATTTATGGCCATATACAGGCTATAATTGAAGAGTGCTGCTTGGAAATCTAGGGCAAAAGTTGTTAGCATTCAGAGTGAGTTTGATTCATGCACTGATAATTGTTCATCCTGTTCATGATGGACAATGCACTGTGGCAATTTCTATACAAATGCTTTCTGCTTCTGAATTAATTTTAGCTGAAGGAAAACTCATTCCTTGTCAAATTACATTTACATTTAAATTTATTCCTTAATCAGGCGAAATAATTCCTTATTCCTTAATTTATCCAGATTGAGAATAATACAAGATGAAGACATAAATCCAAAATGCAAACGCTACACAAGTAGTGCCACTATACCAACTTTCCATAAGTATCAGAGTTGCAGAATTTTTTAACTAGTTAGTAAAGTGCTCCTGGAGGCTGTTTTAATTAATATTTCAATGGATTCTGCTACTCCTGTGAAATTGTAATCTTAGACGTCTTATTTTACCAGTAATACATCTCATTTGTGATCAGGTTCAGTTGCATAAACATAGCCCCTAAGAATTAGTTTGAACAACTAGCAGTTAGCCAAGGGATAATCAGTCTTTTAGGATTCAAATTAGACAGAGCTACATTTTTGTAACTGACCTTAAAAAGCTATGACCAATCTTGAAGAAATTTTTAAGACTCGTCTAAGCAGTTTATGCAACCGGCCCCTGATTTGAGCAAGGTGTGGAGATCACCATAGAGCAAAGAACAGGCACTGTCAACAACAACACATTTACTCCATGAACTCCAACAATAAAAGCCCTGTATGTGTGAATGTCTCATTATCGGGCAGCATGATTACAGCGCCCAAGCGTCATTTGCTCTCCATCAGCGTCTTCAGACTGGACAGCAGGATTCTTGTCATTGGCAATTACCCACAATGACTCTGGATTTTTCTGCTTGGTTTTTAACTAGGCAATAGAATTTCAATACAGCAAGCAAGACCTCGAAAGACCTCACAGAGGGAGTGAGAAAGACAGAGAGAAACACTTCAGCTGATGTCTTGTGATGGTTTTGTAATTGCGGTGATTTCTTTACAATTGTTGTTACTCAAAAAAGCCTGGAAAACAGCTGAGTAGGGTAAGCAGTTAAAACTAAAAAGAGGTCTTAAGATTTTATGAGGTGACAAAAAAGGATTTCTTTCTCTCAAGCACACACACAAACATTGTTGCCCCCAATAGTCGGCAGCTTTTCATGGCCAAGAAGAGCATTCACTCTTGCCAAACCACAAAGCCCCCAAAAATTCTGAATCTAAACTCCTCATAACCACAGCAATGGCCACCCCCTTCCAAATAACAAAATAATGAGTGAAATGAACACATACAGATGTAAAAGGGTTTTGAGGCTTGCGGATGGAGCAAACCAAGACTCACTGCTCTAGTTACTGTAAAGGGAGTTCACATGCAGGATTAGAATTCACTGTCAATCATTTGCATTTTCTTTTTCTGTGAAATGCAACACAAACACTTTGACGTTTGCAAGTTTTATGTTCCCAGATGCTCCCAAAACCATTTTCATGAAACACTCAAACACGCATATTCAATTATTTTTTTTAGTTTTCCGAGGCTGTCATCTGAATCTTTTTTTTACAATATTATTTTCATCCAACTACATTAGATCACAGCTTTTCGTCTTACTATATGACATTTTTTCTTTATCTTTACAGATAAACAATGCAGCATGACCAGACAACTCAAAAAACATTCATACCAACACACTGGCACCATTCTATTGTAGATACATATAACAAAAGATAATATATATTTATGAATATTCAATAAGAAGAATTATATCAAAGACATGGCCACAGAGTCATAAAAAATAAATCTAATAAATAAATAAGTCAATAATTACAGAAGAACTCTTTTGAAGAAATGGATGATTCAACTCACTAACCTCACCATTCACAGAAGCAAATAATACACAATTTGTACTGTTTTCAGATCACTGAACATTACACTTAGACCAATACAGCAGCCAGGCTGGTCCTGAGGAATACTGATTGGTCAGTTCATCTATATTTTACAAATGTCCACTTCTTCTCATCACTGTCATTTTTATATGTTCAGTGCATAGGCAGAAAGGTAAGTCCCTTTCCTAGTGTCACTTCACATGCAGGTCATGTAAACACCATGTTACTCGCATCCAGCCTGATGTGCACTTTCGGACCAGTCATTCGCTCCCAGGCATCCGAATGCCAAACGTGCCGCTGTCCCACTGTGTAGCACCATGCCGACCATCAAGGATCGGACCGTAACCTCATGGCGGATGAGTTCCACCTCTGCATAGAGATGTCATGTGGAAGGTGGAGGTAAGAACAACACTACACCGTAGTCTCGTACTCCGTCACTTCTTTGGGGTTGCTGAAGCTCTGGTACTGGATGCGAGGCGTAACGGGAGATGTATTCTCCAGCACCAGGATGGTCTTCCTCAGCCTTCGGTCGATAAAGTGGGCATCCCAAGCTGGGTACCTTTTTCTTGGCAGGTCGATGCGGATAACGGGACCTTCAGTTCTTGGGGGACGTGGGGAGGAAGCAGGGGGAACACTAGGAGGCCTTACCTGAAACACCGGCAGGCAACTGTCTCTATCCCCGGCCCCTATCTCCCGATCGCCACCAGTAGTCCTTTGGAGTGTTCTGGGAGGGCTAGTAACCACGTCTGGTTGAGGCAAGGGGGTTCCCAAATCCCCAATGCCTCCCAGACCGATGACCTCCATTCCCTCCTCCACACAGCTCCACTGAGCTCCCAGGATAGGTCCATCTGGGTGCAGCAGGCAATAATAGACAAACATAAAGAATGTTCCCAAAGCATAGCTACACACCACCACACACACAATAATCAGGGCGTAGAAATCAGAGGTGTGAGGTCCCCTGTGAATATACCAAGCGGCGGTGAGTGCGACGTTCTCAACCAAGGTTACGCAGTAGTACACACCCAGCCGAAAGCGGGCACGGCCTTCCTTGACGTTGAACCAGCAAAAGATGTAGATGATGCCCACCACCATGTTGTAGATGATCTCCTCCCACTTGGACATGCAGAAGTCAGTCTCGCCCTGGATGATCCAGAAGGTCATGGCACACCAGTGGGCCACGATGAAGATCCCGAAGTAAAGCTGGAAGACTGAAGCGAAGAGAGCGAAGGCGATGGTTCGAGCACCGATGGTGAAGAGGTGCCAGAGCATCTGAACAATCACGGCCTTGTAGGACATGGGGAGCTTGTCGTCACGAGAGTCGCGCAGAACCTTCTGGTAGGATGCGATCATCCAGGCGAGAGAAACCAACGAGGCAGATGCAGAAAGACCTACAGAGATAGAGCAAGAAGAACAGGGAGACAGCTTGAGTAATGTTGAGGAAAGTCAGAAACAAGCTTTACAAAATATACAAATGCAGCTTGGCCAATGCATGGTAACAAACCTTAGTCCTCAAAGGGTTATGGAGTTGCCTTTCAAATGTCTGTGCTGGTAAACAGGATTTGCTTTTGTTCATGTAGCTGTTTAATTGTCTACAATTTAACTAACTCTTAAATAACTTTCTCAACAATATTCACTGTTGATCCACCATGACAGTAGTTGACTTGAAAGAGAAAACTAGCCATAGAAGACACCAACTATAAACCATCTAAAATGGAGAAAATGGAGACAAATTTATTTTAGTTTTTGATACATGGCATATTATAAAACTTGATATATTCACAAGATTTACAAAATAAACTATACGAACCCTGGGACTAGCATAGGTATTATGTTCATGTTTTTTCTTTTCTTTTTAAATTGTTGGTGTTTTTGCCTTTATTATGATAGGACAGTTTTAGATCTAGATGTAGGAAGCGAAGTGGGAGAGAGAGAGGGGGGCGGGATCGGGAATAAGATATACTTGAGTTTACTTTTACTCAAGTATATTTAGTTTGAAGTCTTGTACTTCGCTACATTTTAAAACACTTTAATTACTGAGTAAAAAAAAAAAATCACTCCCTGGAAACTACTGCAGGAAATAACGGGCTAAAATCACAAGAAAGATGCAGACGGACAAGACAGGCATTAGTGGTGCAGACCCAGCTGAAAACCAAACCCGTCGTATTCTGCTGAAGTTGAACTCGAAGGAAATTAAGTCAACCCCTGGCCATGTTTATGCTCTATTATGCAGTGTAAGCTCTGTTTGCCTAGGAAGACCAAACTAGCAGTTTATAAAATCTCGACATCAACCCTTCGCAAGCATGTAGAGGTAAGGTAAATACTTGCATCATTGCACTGGTGGTTAAAATGAAGCAATTGGCAGTTTAGCAAAAGGTTTTGCACAAATTAGCCAAAAAGACAGTGGTGCAGGGTGTGTGATATATATCGTCTGTGATAATATCGTAATTGTTGTTTTAACGATGTGCGATTTGACATTATCAGTATTTAGCCAAAAACCAAACAAAACACTCCTACAGAGTGCCGTGAAGTCTAGTAGATAGTGCACGAGCATTTAGAGTGCGTTCTTTCACTGCGTGACTGTTATTATTCTAAATAACTGATTCCTTTAATTAAAAACAACTAGTTTGAGATTTATATGCCTATCCAATGGGTGTCAAACTCAGTTCCTGGAGGGCCGCAGCCCTGCCGAGTTTAGTTCCAACCCTGCTCCAACACACATACCATGTAGTTTTCAAATAAGCCTAAATGATTAGATTAGCTGGATCAGATGTGTTTAATTATGGTTATATCTATACTGCTGTAGGGCTGTGGCCCTCCAGGAACTGAGTTTGACACCCTTGGCCTATCCCATTTTTGAGCTACTTTTTACTTTTACTTATTTTTAGACTGTTACTTTTACTTGTACTTAAGTAAAATTTCATTAAAGTAATGGTACTTTTACTTGAGTAAAATATTTTTGTACTCTTTTCACCTCTGGTTTTTCTGGTGATGCTGGATGAGGAAGGGAGTTTTGCTGGATCCCTTGCTGGGGACTAGAAACCAAAGCAAAACATATGCTGGTGACCAGGTATTTTTTTCTTGTTCAGCAGTGAATACCTTGTGGCTGAGAACACAGTTTCTCTTTGAACTGCATCCTGACACATTTTGAAAGGCAGTGATGCAAAAAGTCAAGCTTGCATAGCTAGAAGCGTTTGCATACATGTACATGCATAGAGCAGGTTTCAGGCCTGAGTGTGAATGAACTTTCAACTGGTCAGGAACAATCATTTAAACCACACAAATTGTATTTATGATACAGAAAATGTAATGTAATTCAAAAATACTTCTTTAAAATACATTATAAGTCTGTCTTAAATCTCAGTTTGTGGCACAGTCTATAGTGACAATAGTGTACAGTGTAGGGGGCGAAACTTGCAAATGAGACAGCCTGACTTAGATGCAAGAAGGAAATGTATTTAAAATGGCATTAAATGGTTCATGACATGTTTGTGTTTTATTTCCCCGCAAATTATCACTGTACTCCATTGCTTTGTGTGTTTATTTGGCCGTAAATGCTGCATGCGTGCAGTTTCTCTATGGTCATTTAAATAGCCTGAAACGAGCAATTGCTAAATATAAAACCTAATCAAAATCATTAAGAATAACTACATTTCCACATTCTCAGAGTTCTGCCTTCAATATTTAATTAGATCTAATGTGATTCATTCCTAATTGAACATGCGATTGAATAATTAACTTTCAAAACATGAATAATTCAGGCCCTAATTGATGTCTCTTGCCTATTTGGACTCATAATATATGAATGTGCGAATATACCTTGCGTCATGACAGACGCATTAGATTATGATGAGGCAAAGATGCAAAGCGATTTTAATTCCAGACATCACAGTGGCTCTTATGAAACACAAATTGACGTGAGCTGGCAGAGACGTGCAAGCTGCACTTTCAAGAGTGATGGCAGAAAAAAAAAAAAAGTTCAAAGTTTTGTAATGGTTGTTGCTTTTGTTTTAGTTTTCAAATAATATTTCATAGAAGCTACGACACCTGCTGAGACAACAAATCGCAGGGCTTGTTCCCCAACTGCCTGAGAGGATGTCTCTCTAGGGAAAGCGAGTGTGAGCGTGTGTGTTTGACTTGCTGACAGGGAGACAGACAGGCGCTTTATATTGTGTTTGTGAGTACCCTAGAGCACAAGGTAGAGTGAAGAGGTGAAGAAGAGGTGTGTGTGAATGTGTATGATTGAGAGATATGGAGCTATCTCAGGAGGCTTCCATGCTGAGCTGATGTTATCATGAGGATCAGCTCTTAAATACATCTTACTGCATGTTTAGTTATCTGGTGGGTCCCGGCAGATTGGCTTTGTTCTGGTGTTCTGATTCCCCTCCTGTCTCACTCCACACACACACACACACACACACACACACACACACACACACACACACACACACACACACGTATGTGTTTTAGGGGAGCTACACTTGCAGCTTCACCCCGTTACACACTTCAAACCCTCCAGGCTGGCTTATCCAAGGTCAGCTAAGGATATTCTGATGATCACCGCATGAAAAGAAGGCAATCTGTTGCTTTTGTCAGGCGTGGATTGTAAAAAAGTTGATCCTGGTATAAATTAGTGATCGACAGATATGGATTTTTTAATGGCTGATGTTGATATCTAAGAGATCAGGGTGGCTGATGGCCAATATAAAGCTGATATATATGATATTACACTTTAAATTGAGAAAACAAATCATAAACAATTTAATTTAGTAAATAACACGTTGCAATGAAATTTGTTTATTTACGAAATATTTAGTAAATTATATATACATAACTTTAAAATGTGTCAGTAGTAACTTAAAAAAGTAAATAAAATAAACGGGATTTATATTTTTGATAGCAACTTATTGATTCCGTAATCCTATTACAATATTTTTGACAAATAAAGAAGAACAAGAAAGGAAATGCTGCAACCGGCAGTACACTCAAGCTTGTGTGCAAATGGAATTATATTTTCTCAAATAAAGACCATGCAGTTAATGCTAATTTTACATGCACAGTGAATATGACATAACAGCCAAGTAGATATAACGCAACAGATTTTGAAATCAAGGATTTAAAGTAAGTGTATGTTTACACGTTGAAGATGCGCTAAAAATGGAAACGTTTTTTTTCCTTTGCGTTTTTCATGTACAGATTGCAACACTCAAAACAATTAATTTACGTGGATCCGTGAAAATTACTCAAAATGGTGTATTATGCATGCCAGGCCAATAGTTGGTGATGTAACTTTGTAAGGAAACTCTATGCGAACACTTTATGCACATGCACATGACATCAGCATTTTCACAAATTTGCTGTTTTGTAGTTTACATGGAAATTATAATGGTATTGTTTTCAGAACGTGCACTTTAAAACCCGTTTTCAAAAATGTGTGTTTTCATGCTCCCAAAATGGACAAAAAGCATCAAAGGTTTTCCATTTTAGTTGAAAACAATGTTGTGTAAATGCAAATTCACACTTCAAAGGATTTAACAGCAGATTTTTTGAGCTTTGTGGAATTAAAGGGATAGTGGTGCTCTCATGAATGGCGGAGACAGACCTGGAAGAGAAGACATAGTTGAATAAAGTTGTCCTTTTTTCTTTGCACACAAAAGGTATTCTCGTTGCTTCCTAAAATTACATTTGAATCACTAATGTCACATGGACTATTTTAATGATGTCCTTACTACCTTTCTGAGCCTTGAAAATGTCAGTTGCATTGCTGTCTATACAGGGTAATAAAGCGCTCAGATTTATCTTAATTTGTGTTCCGAAGATGAATGAAGGTCTTACAGGTTTGGAGCAACATGAGGGTGAGTAATTAATGACAGAATTTTCATTTTTATATGAACTATCCCTTTAAAACTCATCGACTAAGGGCGATAATTAAAAAAAACAAAAAACACACCAAATATTGGCACATATATTGGTCATGTCTACCAGTAGTATAAATATTTCAAGAAATACTCTTTCACTTCAAGGAAATGTAGTGCATATCATACTCATGATTTTTTTTTGCACAAGCTTGACCAAGCTTGTTTATCGAGTGTTTACTCTTTTTGAGTCTCTTTTGCACATGCATTTCACGTTCTCTCCATCTCACTCACATTCTATGTCTCAGCTCTCATTCTGAGCAACTCATCTGGTGCAGATCCAGATTTAGTGAGGTCTTAATTAGCAGAGATCCGAAAGCATTAGTCTGCGTTTTCCCACTCCGCTTCCAGCCTGCCCGCATGCTCTCCGCATTCTCTCCCGGCCTCTATTTCAGAGGCACTCATGGAGCAATGCGCTGGCAATCTTAATTAAATCAAACATCAGACGCAGCGCAAGCCCACTGCCACAAAGACTGCCTCAGATTAGAATGCAGTTTAAAGAGAAAGGGATAAGACAAGTTAAAGCCCAGCACTGCCAGTGCTGAGAGAGAGAAAGAGGGAAGTTTGAGTTGCTGCTGCCAAATGATGTGGTAGAAGAAAGTACACGGGAGATGTTTGCATAATGCATTTTAATAACAGCATTTGTGCTTTTAGATTGTATTAAATGACTACAGTTACAGTCAAAGAATAAAGACTCTCCACGAGACCCCAAAGACCTCAAAACACACAGTGGGGAATTCACAAAGAATGAATTGTGCCTGCTGATGGTGCTGTTAATTTGAATACCATGTCTGTGTTGTTTAATTTCCTAAAATGCTCTTCTGTGAATTCCTTTCTTATGGCAGCGATTAACCATCCTGCTTAAAAACAGCCCGAGCCGCCATTACTAGTTTGAAAGCAAGTAGTTGTAGTTAAAAGTGGTAGTTAATGGTTTGTTAATAGCAAGAATTGGACATTAATAAAGTGTGACCAAGATATTTATTCCATTCATTAATTTACTATTTGAAGAATTAAAAATCTGCTAAGCAATATTTACCTATATATTTTTTTAACACATGAAAAATGCCAAACCAAGATTTGATTGATGGCACAAAAAAATCATTAAAGAGTTTTTAATCTGTTACTGAAACAGAGAGACTCAAATGAATCAAACCTTCCAACTCTAACAGCAGTTTTGTTTCTAAGGTTTAAATCAGAGATAAATGTAAATTCATGTTGATTCAGATATAATAAAACATCTCAATGCCCTCATATACTTGCTAGTTAATAAATTAATTTGAATTTTGGTTGTTTGAAAAGGACAGTGAAGTGAATCTACTTTGTAACAGTGCAGTTACTGTATAGAAAAACAAATATCATAATGATAAAAACCACAGCTTTTTTCATAGTGTAGGAGACTGCACACTTCCCAGTCCTCACTTCAAGTGCTCTGCTCTCCACAGCCAGTGCAGCATACAGATGCTCACTTTCAAATGGATTTGCTGACACAATGTAAAGGTGAAAGGTCTGAGTCAGACTGACAGGCAGGGCCATGAGATCAGAAAACGCAGGAAAAAAGCGAAAGAAGATAAGAAGAACAAGCAAAAGCCTTTCTGTGTGGTAGTTGGTAACCAAACCCATGACCCAGAATTAATCAGAACATCTCTTGAGTCTATTCAGTCTTACAGCGTGTCCCTCTGAGCTCTCTGTCTTGCTATACGACTCGTTCGCGCTCTCTCTCTTTCATTCCATTCTCTTGACTTTTCTTTTTTTGCTAAAGTACTTTTCCTCTCATGTTTTTGCCTCCTGAGTGCCGTTTTCTTTCTCAGTGGCATGTGGTGGCCTTCCGAGGAAGCAGTCTCCTCTTGTTTAAATTTTTATTTATTTTTTTACTTTAATGACTTATACATCATTCAATCTCTATATTTATTCATTTATATTAAGAATATAAGATGGAAATAAATGTTTTACACCGTTTTGGAAGGGGTCTTATGTATTTTACACTTGCTTTAATGTTGCTGTTTGAGCTTGAAAAAGATTGGCAAAATAAATAGCACAAAGTCCATTCCAAAGGGAGTTATCCTCTATATCAGTAAGCGCTGTTTCTGAACTCCCTCAAACACCTCGATTGTAATCCTGAGCTTTCTTTTGGAAATGTACACGTCACAATGTCCCTCATTTAAATAATTCCCGCCCAAAACAAGATGTCTGGTTGAGCTGTGTTAGTATTGTGTTGTTGCCATATTCAAATACTGTTTCATAGATCTCTTATATTGACACAAATGCAGTTTCTTCCCCAACTGTGTACATTCACAAATATAACAAACATTATGTGAACTTGTGTTTTTTTGTGTGCTTTTGACATAACCGTGTGTGTATTTCACAGCTGATGCAAAGGATAGTTTCATATCCACACAGCGTTGTGTGTGCAAGCTCAGAAAACTGTATCTCAGAAGTTTAAACTGACAAGGGTTTAAAACGCTTGCAGATGTTTTTTGTTGTTGCCAGAGTATCTGAGGCACATGCCGTAAAGGCTCCGCCCTCTTCTGGAAATGTGGGCGGGGAGCAGAAGCTCATTTGCATTTAAAGAGACACTCAAGAAAACAGTGTTTTTGCTTCTACGCTCTTAAAAATAAAGGTGCTTAAAAGGTTCTTCACAGCGATGCCACTGAAAAAACATTTTTGGTTCCACAAAGAACCATTCAGTCAAAGGTTCTTTAAAGAACCATCTCTTTCTTACCTTTTTATAATCCGAAGAACCTTCTTTCGCCACAAAGTACCTTTTGTGAAACAGAAAGGTTCTTCAGATGTTAAAGGTTCTTTATGGAACCATTTAGACAAAAAGGTTCTTCTATGGCATCATGAAGCACCTTTATTTTTAAGAGTGGGGCATTTACATGGCATAATAAATGAGCTGTAATGTATTTTGAGCTAAAACTTCACAGACACATTCTGACACCTGAGACGTATATCTTATAAAAGGGGCATACTAGGACCCCTTTAAGAAAAATCTTTTATGATCACCAAGGCTGCATTTCTTTAAAAAGTAAAAACAGTAATATTATGAAATATTATTACTATTTAAATGAAATGTTTGGTATTTGAATATATTTTAAAATGCTTTTTATTTCTGTGATGTAAAGCTGAATTTTCAGCATAATTTTGTGTGTTTGTGAGTTTTATGTATATGTAAATTGTTTTGTGTGAAACATTTTGTGCATTCATTTTGGCCAGGACTCCTTGGAAGAAGAGATTTTATATCTCAATGGGACTATCCTGGTAAAATAAAGCAAATAAATATAATAAATTACTTCAGTCTTCAGTGCCCCATGATCCATCAGAAATCATTCTTATATGCTGATTTGCTGCTCAAGAAACATTTCTTATTATCAGGGTTGAGTTGTGGAAGTTGTGGAAACTGTGATAAATTTTTAAAGGATTCTTTGATGAACAGAAAGTTCAAAAGAGCAGCATTTATTTTAAAACGTTTTTTGTAACAATATTAAAAAGGCTGTCACTTTTGATAAATTTTATGCATCCTTGCCACAAACTTTTGAACAGTAGTGTATATTTGATTAATAACAACAACAACAACAATAATAATAATTAGTATTATTATTCTAGTTATTCTAGTTGTATTAAATAATTGTTAATTATTTTCTATTTTCATATAATATACTGCTGTCTTTTTTCCCATGTTCGTAGCTGAGTCATGTCATATGTCATCGCACAGAGAGGAGCGTGTTAAACGTGTATAATTCATCACAAGCAAACGTCTTCTCCGGAGTTAAGTATGCCCAACTAAAAGCATCTCATGTGTGTTGTGTCTGCTCAATTGTGCTCCTTCTTGCAAAAAAATGATCTCTATGAGGAATTTCAGTCAGGTTTCAGGCCTCACCATAGCACAGAAACTGCACTTGTTAAAATTACAAATGACTTGCTTCTTGCTTCAGATCAAGGCTGCATCTCATTGCTAGTATTACTTGATCTTAGTGCTGCGTTTGACACTATAGACCATGATATACTCATAGATCGACTACAAAACCATATTGGTATTCAAGGGCAGGCTTTAAGATGGTTTAAATCATACCTGTCCGATCGCTACCACTTTGTTCATTTAAATGGAGAGTCATCA
This sequence comes from Barbus barbus, assembly GCF_936440315.1. Taxonomy (NCBI): domain Eukaryota; kingdom Metazoa; phylum Chordata; class Actinopteri; order Cypriniformes; family Cyprinidae; genus Barbus; species Barbus barbus. The sequence continues at coordinate 9,301,646 of NC_136719.1, forward strand.
CAATTATCACCAGTAAAGTATGGAGTACCACAAGGATCAGTCCTAGGTCCTCTTCTATTTTCAATATACATGTTGCCTCTTGGTAATATTATTAGAAAATACGGGATTAGTTTTCATTGCTATGCTGATGATACTCAACTATATATCTCAACAAAACCAGGTGAAACTTCTAAACTATCTAAGATAATAGATTGTGTAAAAAATTTAAAAGATTGGATGACCAATAATTTCCTCCTATTAAATTCAGATAAGACAGAGATATTACTTATTGGACCAAAAAACAATACACAGAATCTCTTGGATTACAATTTACAACTTGACGGATGCACTGTCACATCCTCTAAAGTCAAAAATCTGGGTGTTATATTAGACAGCAACTTGTCCTTTAAAAATCATATTTCCCATGTTACAAAAACAGCATTCTTCCATATTAGAAACATTGCCAAGCTTCGAAACATGCTACCTGTTTCTGATGCAGAAAAGCTAGTTCATGCATTCATGACCTCTAGACTGGACTATTGTAATGCACTGCTAGCTGGTTGTCCTGCATCTTCAATAAACAAGCTACAGATAGTCCAAAATGCAGCGGCTAGAGTTCTTACAAGGTCAAGAAAATATGATCATATTACCCCAATTTTACAGTCTCTGCACTGGCTACCTATTCAGTTCCGTATCATTTACAAAATATTATTACTTGCCTATAAGGCCCTAAATGGTTTAGCTCCTGCGTACCTAACTTGTCTTCTACCACGCTACAATCCAACCCGCTCCTTAAGGTCGCAAAACTCTGGACTTTTGGTAGTACCTAGGATAGCAAAGTCCACTAAAGGAGGTAGAGCTTTTTCACATTTGGCTCCCAAACTCTGGAATAGCCTTCCTGATAACGTTCGGGGTTCAGACACACTCTCTATGTTTAAATCTAGATTAAAGACACATCTCTTTAGCCAAGCATTCACATAATGCATTTTATAATCTTGTACTGTAGTATATCTGATCAAATGTACATTATTATTATTCTTTAGCTTGGGATGGAACAGCAGCTACGCTAATTATGTTTCTATTTGTCTCTGTTTCTGCCACGGGATTAACATCCCGTGGTAATTAGGAATGACAGAAGCTTCAGTCTGGATCCAACCCCTAAATGATCTGAGATGACCGAACACCTGAGAAAAGATAATGCCAACCCCTCAGAGGATGCCAACGCTCAGACAACATACAGAATTACCAAATGACCACTGGAACTAGTTGAGACCTTACAATCTGACTTTGCTGCAGTTAAATTGAACTGCTGGTTTGTTGGCCAGAGGCCAATGTTTGATATTGATATTGTGATATGTTTGATATTGATATTGTGATATGTTTGATATTGTGCAGTTGCTTTGACACAATTTACATTGTTAAAAGCGCTATATAAATAAAGGTGACTTGACTTGACTCATGTGCCCACCTGGGAAACCTCTGTATGTGTGTGTGTTGTCTCACCCTGTAGGGGCAGTATGTGGTTGCTGTGGATCATGATGCTGAGCTGCAGCACGAGCTGAGGCGCGCTCTTCAGGAAAGCTTCCAGCAGCCGCAGCATGTTGATGTCAGCGCTCTCGAACATCAGACGCCAGTAGAAATGACGCTGACCTGGGCCGCCATGCCAACGGCTTTGCACTCCCAGACACAAGGTGTGGACGTACCTGGAGACACACAGAGGGGAAATGTCAAGTGGTTACTTAGGTTCAGTAATTAAAGGTCAAATGATGTGACATGGGGGATGTATTCTCTCTTTAGCCACTGATTGAATATACATTAACAGTTTGACAACTGCAGGGAAGGGTAAGAAATTAACCAGGGTTTCAAAAATACCCCAATATGTAGTCAGATGATAAATCCATTATATGACATTTAACAAATTTAATGATTTATTCAGTGACGACCCACCAAAGCACATACATTGTTTACTGTATGTACTGATATTACTAATAACTGCATAAGCCCTGCAACATGCATACTTACAACATGACAAATTAACAATTTTGTAAATGCATACAACAACAGAAGTTTGATTTATCAGCCAAGCACATGGAACAAACACTGAACTAATTATTGTGCTTGTATTAGCAACATGACAGATTAATTTAATAGAGTTTGATTAGATGCTTAGCCTTTCTCAAAATATATTTTTGTGTCTTAACTGTGCATGATTATTATTATTAATATTTTGAATTGACCTCAGCACTGTTTTTTTCCCTGCTGTCAGTTGTAATATTATACCGCTCTCTACTGTGTAATTAAACATAGGAATATACTGATTTTAAAATCAATTCTAGCAGGGCAATTATTTTTTTTTGTTTTTAAATGTAAAATTCCAATTAATTCATTGAAGTATTTGACTAACTGAACAACATGCTGTCTCCAAAAAGATGCCCTAGAGTAAAAAAAATAAGCTAAAAACCAGTGGAGGAAATTCTGTTAGGAAATTCTCATATTATGTAGTTCAAGTTCTTATTTGCATATTCATGAGGCTAATAATATTGATTGGGCAGGAACAGAATGTAACCTGTTTAAATACTTTGCATAGGCTATGCAGACACATCGCCACATAAATATGCTAAGGTTGTATTATATCTCCTGAAAATGTACCACAAAAATAATACTATCTTTATCATTTTAGTTAATGCATTTGCCGTCACTGTTTTTGACATTTTTAACTTTTTCCCCTCAGACACTGAAACTAAACACAGTGTGTGACAGTTGCTGTGACTTGCGTTAAAGTGCATGAATATTTAATGAGATGAGCATTAAATGTTGTTATATTTGCTGTGTGGTGTTTTTGAGAGGAGTGGGGTTTTTTTTTTCTTTCTCTTTAGCCAGTCTTGACAACAATTCTCTAAAAATACATCAAACTACTTTGGGGGAATTCTGGTCTAAACCTGGTTGAATAGTGAGTGGGTGAGACAGGTCTAGTACCTTTACCATCTGAAAACAAGCTTTGGCTGAGCGAACTGACTGTCAAAGTGCCCATTACAATATGACACCAGCAGAGTGGCACTGAGGGCTTTTCACCTGTCAGCAGCTTTTGGCAGGAGAAGAAAAGGAAACAACCTCTCACACACACACACACACACACACACACACACGCATGGTCAATGCGGTGAGCTCAAGCTCAAGCCATCCTTTTCCTAAACTCTCAGAGAGGATGCACTGAATGTTGACTGAATGACTGATTCTTAATATGGCAATTTTCTTATTCATTTCTTAAATTCTATTTCAGATTTTTTTTTTTTTACTTTTATGATCAATTAATGATAAAAAAAATAAATGTCACTAAATAATTGAATGTTATTTTATTACACTGCTCATCATATTTTGTTGAATGATAGCCAATACTTGTTTATTACTAATTTTGGGGTGCTGATTCCAAAAATAGTGCTTGTTTTACAAAATATGATGTGCATTTCATAGCATTTTTGCTTTAGACAACCATTTGGAGAAGTGATCTTGCATCCTTAATAACCAGAAAAAAACGTCCTACTTCTTCCTACTTCTGTCTTCCCAAGTTTGTTCAATTCTCAGCCAATTTTCTCATGTTTGAATGATTATGAAGACATTATTTTTTATTTTATTTAATCCTGATTTCAAGGTTCGAATTGTGGCCAGTGACAGAAGAAAATTAAAACATGACCTGATGTTTTCTCTGGGTGTTTCACTACATTCAAACAGCAACAGAAAATGACAAATTTTGTGAAAAAGGGTAAACTTGTGTTTATGTAAAGTTCTTTGAAATTAAATGGAGTGCTTGACATTATTCCACTCCTTTGCAGATTGTAAGTTAAATTCTTCCTTTTGAAAAACTTCCTTCTTATTTTGTGAAAAAACTATATGTGATGGGAATGTTTTATTTAAATATTTAAATGCAGCATAATCAAATTAGGTAGCGTTAGGCTTTCTTGCAAATCAGCAGAAATACTTTTCAAAATGCAGCGCTGTTATCTAGTTCATGTTCTTCATCTTATCCTTTTGATTCAATCAAAAAAAACTCTCAAAATGAAAATTTTTCAAGTTCATTTGATTCAAATAAATAAATATTCACTGTAATGTATCTCATTGAAATGCTTTTTCAAACTGAATTCTGAAATAGAACTTATTCAATAAAAGAATTCTCTGATTCAACTCAATCGCTTCATCTCAATCCTGTTCTCTTTCTACCTCTCTCTTTTTCTCTCTCATCTCGGCTCTAACCAGCTTCAGGCCAGCTACATTATCTAAAGGCTGCAGAAGAGTACTTTATCCCGAGCTCTACACTTTCAGCCTGCAACGGGAGGGATTTTTTCATGCTTAACTCTGATAGGCGGTGAGAGCCAAAGATTGTATTTCATGCTCCTCTCTGATAGGCTAAAGGTTTTAAGGGAACTGAGCCTGCATGGCACTATGGGAGATTTCGAGATGATCCAATGCCAAGCACTCCATGTGAAACGAATGTGAAAAGAGAGAGAGAGAGAAAAAGAGAAAGACAGCATTGAAAGCATAGACATGCCAAATACCAAATAAAATCAAACACATTATGCTACAATTTCTCCTGTGTGTGTGTATGTGGGGCGTCTCAGACATTTAGCTATTATGTGCGCTCCAGCACATCCATTATCACAAGGATGAATTAATCTTGAGGTCTCCAGTGCACTGGAGTGGTTTGGAGTGATGAAATCTGAGAAAAATGAGCGAACCACCACAACCTGAATCACAGAAAGAATCTGTTTTTTTCTACATCTATATTTCAGATAAATGGCTTTATGAGGCTGATGAAGTTCAGCTTTCATTGAACTGTTGCAGTGAGGCTGATATAAAAGGACAGGTAGCAGTGAAAAACACTGCAGATGAACCTGAGAACCTGAGAGAAGAGACTAAAGCGGCTGAGCTTTACAGTATGAAGGACTTTAATTGCATTGCGCATTGATTCTGGCATAATGAACCTTGATTACTTTATACACAAGATCTGAAGGAGAGCAGAGAGTTCCAACTAAGAAAATATACAGAGAGAGAGAGAGAGAGAGAGACTGAGCATGTATGCGTGTGGCTAATTTATCCTCTGCAGTAATTAGCACCCCTGTCCCTGTTGAGGCTGCCAAGCTGTATTCTTGTCTAACATGCTTACAGTCAACAATGTTTAACGCAGTCTGCATTTCAGCAATAAGCTGCATTATTATCGGATGTCTATTAGCAGATGTGCCATCTGCTGTGTATGAAAATGAACGTGTGATTCAATTGATTTAAGTGAATAATTTTTTCATTTCTTATATTTGCACTCTTGTATTACATTCTTTACTTTTATGCAAGAGAATTCCTTATTTGTGCTAACTGAATTTGAAGATTCTTCAAATGAATCATCTGATTTTTTAAAATCTGCATTCAGGTTGAAGTCAACCAAAGATCTCTCCTCTGTTGAAAATAATGCTTACAAAAAGGGGGTTCCACAGTGATGCTGTGGTTCCAAAAAAAAAAAACCTTTTAGGTAACAGATCTTAAAAGTTTTTTTTTGTTAGTGTGAAGAACATTTGAATAATCTAAAGAACATTTTGTTCTTCAGGTCCTTAATGGAAACGTAAATGGCAAAAAGAACCTTTATTTTTTAAAGAGTGGAATTCAATCGATTCTATCAAAGAACTTCTCAAATTCACTGGATTCAAATATAGAATTCTAATAACCGATTCATTGAAAAGATCCAACACTGTACAATAAACTCATTCTGTGAATACTGTAACTAGTAAATACATGCATTACTTACACTAAGCATTGCATATATTAGAATTAGCTGCTCTCCTTCCCTCCTAATGCCAAATGTATCCATCTTTTGACTTTAATCTTGGTGTTCCTTCTCTCCAGGTGTATGCGGACTGGAGTATACTGAGAGGAGTATACTGAAGGCAATGTATCTGTGAGATGTTCTCTCTTCTGCTCTCATAGTGTGATACTTGTCCTGTCTGGAACCACAGCATCAATATTCTATTCTGTTTCTCCTCAAACTGCCCCAGCAGACCAACAGATCAAACTTGTATACTCTGAAGAAATCAGTTCTGAAACTGTGTCTAGAGATGTAAAGTTATACATCACCCAATATTTTTGAATGACTGTTGAATGACTTTGCACCCCTGTGCAGTTTAAGATGTGATATAAGCACATATATTTGTTTGAGACACGCAATTCCACTTAAGATCTTACATAGTTTCAGATGAACTTCCAGAGGGCTGGACAGAGCAAAGGTGGTACCTTTTTTAGTTGAGCTGGTTTACCATCTTTTAACTTGAGTTTAAGGGTATATTATGGTCCTGTGGGACTCTAGACTCCCTTCTTCTCGCAACTATGAAATGTAATGTTCACTTGCTATAACAATATCAAAATTGCCCCAGAAATGTGTAAAATAAAGTGTTTTTGATGCACAGTTGCACTACAAATCTGTTTTGTGTGTAATACGCTGCATGCAACAGTGACAATAATGCATTGTACAACATCAGAGCTGCAATAAGTAGTGCTGAGAAAAGATAACATTTCTTATTTCTTCACTTATTTCACACTGTGGTGATACTGGCACACGTTCAAGTGCTCTTCATCTATCTAAATCAATATTGTGCAGTGTCTAGTTTCCAGGAGTCTGGAGGCCCCTGACAGTCAGAGACCCCTGGGCACTGGCCCCATTGGCTCGGCCCATAATCCATCCTTGCTTAAGATGGTATGACCTGGTTTTTCTAGTAGGCTGGGGGACGAGAGCTGGTGTGAGCATTGAGGGTGGCAGTGAGGTAAAAACTTGTGGCAAATTGTTAACATATGGAATCAAAGAGCACAAGCAAACCAGTCGTTTCTCAGATTTGTGGATTTACCATAAAAAAGATGAAATAAAATAAAAAATATATTTAAAATAAAAGAGAGTGTGCATCTGTGGAAAATGAGTTATAAAAACTGAAAAAAGGTCATTTTTAATAAAAAATATAAAATGGTGTGTTGAAAGGTTTTAATGTTTTTGAAAGACATCTCTTTGCTCACCAAGGCTGCATTTATTTGATAAAAAATACAGTAAAACAGCAATATTGTGAAATTTAAAATAGGAGTTTTCTATTATAATATTGAAAAATTTGTCGCCTTGGAATTATAAGGTTTTATCTGACATTTTTGTCAAAATGGAGTAATTCACACGTTCTTATTCTGTGCAAATCATATGCAAGATAATTTTTCTTCGGGATTCTTTGATCAATAGAAGGTTAAAAAAGAACAGTATTACTGTGATTTTTAATCAATTTAAGGGGAAAAAATGCTGAATTAATGTATCAATTGCTTTCATAAAATGAAAATCTTGCTGACCTCCAACTTTTGAATGGCAGAGTACATAAATGTATATATTTAATCAATACTTTCTAGCCTAAACTAAATGAAAACATGTTACACATCAAAAACTGACCTAAAGTAGCCCAAAGTTAATGTGTTTTAATATAAATATCATATTGTTATCATTACTGGTGTAAGATGGGTCTACATATATTGTGGCTTACTTCACCGTCATGATCTGCGCAAGTAAATGAATCAATTTTAGAGTGAGTCAAGGCTGGGAAAAACTGAATGCTCTCCTACTTTTACTCAATATGAGGCACATGCTAATTCAAAGGCAGAAATGAAGTTCCCTGCGACTCCATTTGCAATGCAAAGCAACGAGCAGCGTGACTAACATCTCCTGTCTATCAGCCTGTCTCCACCTTAGTCCTCTACCATCCCAGCAGCCTCTGGGGTAAAGCTGCAGTAATTAGCATGATTAATGCTCACATTGAGTGTGAATGAGGCCTGGGAGGTTGTCCCAGCCAGAACACACACACAAACACGTACACACACACAAATATACACACTAACACACAAATGGAGTCTGTCATAGGTAAAGTCTTTCTCCTTCCGACTGACAGAGTTCCTCTAAAAACGAGTATCCAGGATGGAGGGGAAACTCATTAACTCAGGCAAATACAGCTAATTACACTAAACGAGGCTTAGAGTGCACAAAATACGGAAGCAGGGAAGATGCAGCTGGAGCGCAGGGTTCTAGGTGAAGAGCCTCTCTTTCTCTCTCGCTCTCATTCACATTCACACACTCATCTGCACATACATACATACAACAGCTGCTGCCACATTAAAGCCTGACTGAAAGGACTTGACAAGATATTCAATGATATTATGACTTTTTTGAAATAAGGAATCAGCCAATTATTCCACAAACGTAGCATTGAACTGCGATGAAAGAAATCTGTCTGGATTTGAATAGGACAATCTTTTACTCAACATGTTTATCTACAGCAAGAAGCAAATACAATCCTTTTCACAGGAAAACGAAGCTCTCTTTAAACACCTGTCTGCTAGGCTTATTGTTTGTCATAAAACTTCTTCGGCTTTGATGACAGACAGATATGCCTAATCTATAATATGTCAGAACGTAACAGAAACCATTCTGCAATTTCTGAAATCATTTGCTCAACCTCAGAGTTAAATGACTAGATTCTTTGTAATGCAACCCCCCCCACCCCCAAAAATTCAAAATGTAAATCGTAAAACCTATATATTATTGTCATACATAAAATATTGCTTGTAATCTATGCTGATTTTAATCTTTGTCTCTGCAAGGTTCAATCATTACCAATATGCTGGGACTGTCTTGTGTGTTTTGACCAGTTTGAACTCTATCATAATTTGAAGTGGAAAGTCCGCTGTAAGGATGCTTTATACGGCTGAAAGAACTTTTATTGGAAGACATAAAGTCCTCAGAGAGAAAAAGAAAGAAAGAAAACGAGCAGTTAGAAAGCCAAACTGCTGCATGTGGTTTAACTAAATGAGGGTAATTATCCCATTTGAATGGAGAGGGTCCAGTTTAAGCCATGGATTATACACTAAACCCAGGTGAGTGACTGTCTGAATGACTCTACTTAAACTGTAAATTAAACCCACTAAGCAATTACAGTACAAAGACATCATCAATATTTAGTGTGTGTACTTAGCTATAGTTCAGGAACAAAACTGCCCTCAGAAGTGAGCCGAATCAGACGAAACCTGCCTCTGCTGACAAAAAATGATTCATGAATAATATCAATGTCAGTAAAAACAACAGAAGTCAGAGGAAATTTACCTCAATTATAGAAAAACAAAAGTGCGTGTGCATGTGTTTCGGTTGTTTTCCTAATATAATATTAGTGAATGCAGTGAATATCAATTTTGTGTGTGTGTGCGTGCACGCGTGTGTGTGTGTGTGTGTGTGTGTCTGTGTAAACATGCTTTCAGATCTCCGGACTCAAAACATTCTTTCAGCCCTGCATCAGTTTGAAATGATTTGAGTAAGAAGCAGATGATGGGATGACATCCATAGGAGCAAGTCCCTCACTGCATTGAATACATTAATACATAAACCGGAGTGGCGTAAATCCCTCTCTGTCATGCAGAAAGCAGGCAGCGCAGTCTAGCCCTCCTGCGGTAAGTCTATACAAGCACAAACCTGCACAGCCCCATGAATAACAACATAACTCCAAACCACATGCTTTTTTCCTTTACTGTCTTTCTTCAAAAATATTCTGTTATTTTGTTTCTGTCAGAGTAATGACTGTCATTCATCTTTACTAGCATATTGACATTTCTCTATTATAGCTGTGTGACAGCCCAATGACCACTGAAAATGAGCTGAACGACAAATACATCTAGACCAAAAGATTCTTTCATTTGTGAGTGGCAGCATTAAACATTTGTGAAGTTTAAATACCATCCAACCATTAAAAAAAAGGCAACATTTTTTTCGAGAGATGTACTGTTTCTAAAGCAAATGCAGTGCATTTCAACTAAGGCAGGGCAGGCTTTAAGGCAATAATATAAATCCATACAATCTGTCTGCATTACCTCATATTTAAGCCTGTCATCTGCATGTTATTTCTAGCAATATTTCACCTGTACAATTCACTGTATTATTATAGTTTTATGATAATACATTACATATATAGTCACATGACAAACCCTATAGTTGCTCTTTTAACACCACAGATTTTTTTTTAAAAATAATACAATGTAATAAAACATTCATAGGTCGGAGGGTTGATATTAAAATAATACAATAAGACAAGAGTTTTTTTTTTTTTTTTGAAGAAAGTGTAAGTGGTGCTTGCTTGTGCAAAATTTGCTGCCACAAAGCTAGAGTCCAGTGCTCTGGGTGGTTGCCAGGTATATGTTTACTAGGGGTGACCCCGAATAGTCTATGCTTCGATGCTTCGATAGGAGGAGCCTGATTCGACTCCCAATCACACTGTCGAATATTCGCGGGGTGTTATGATCGGGCCATTTTGGCTAAATGGGGGAGCTCAAATCTTTGATTTCACATAAAACTACCAGTTTTCTCCCAATAAGTTAATATAGGCTAAGAATCTGAAAAGAAGCTTCAAATAAATATTTTTACTTGCGTGAATAAATCCAACCACCATTTAAGTTTCACTTTCCAGAATCTGTGACCGACAGAGGATCTTGGCGGCAGGGATTTAAATCTTTAACAAGACTCTAATTGACACAGGTATGTGAAAGACTAGATTTTTTTCAATCAGGTAGGTTAACTTACCGATTTCAAAACATTTCAGCTGGTTTATATGTATATTGTGTATATATTATTTGATTAAAAACCTGCTATCAAAAGCTTCATTCTACTAGAATGAATTCTACATCTTCAGCACGTGCAGCTCAAAATTCCGATTCGACTATGAAAATCCTTAGTTGGGGACACCCCTAATGTTTACTGGCAAGAAAGGTGACCCCTAAATCTCTTTGATATTCTAGCTTTTTAGATTTTTAGATGTGATAATTTGCAAAAGTCATCCAGTCACTTTAATCCAAATTAAAATCACACCTCATGTCCATAACACAAATAGTGCAGGATGAGTTACACACCAAAGCTTAATACTTAGGATTAGGGGTTTGTTCAAATGACTAAACCTGAGAAGTATATAAGTATAAACACAATGCAATATCCCTATTTAGATGCTTTCACATGCGTTATGCATGCAGCACCACATCACTCTGTCTCAGGTAAACACATTTTCAGGAATGTTTATTGATGTGTAAATGCACACACATATACACACATTCTCTAGCTGACTGTGTGACTGTCTCTTTCTCTCTCGTCCAGCGCTGGTCAGCACTGTCAAAACTGCAAAGAGATAAAGATTGAGACTCTGCCTCTCTCTTTACAAGAAGTCCAGTATCTGATTGACAGCTGTCCTGTCCCATGAGGCTTTAAATAACACTTTTATAAAGTTGTGCGCTCCAGAGAGATAAGCCTCTGCCATACCAGCGCTATTTTTGAAGGTTTATTTTTTGCATAAACAGGAAAATATAAACGATACATTTTCCATTTTCTCCAACAAAGCGAAATCAGTTGCGGAAAATAGGAGTGTGTTCGTTACAAAAACTGTTTCTGTCATGAACGACGGGGAAAAAATCACTTCATAATTTTCCAGTGTGGTTATAAATCCTTATACACAATCTAATGCTCTTTTCATACTTTATTTCCTGCTGAATAAACTGATGAGTATATGCAGCTCAATTTTTGAATTGTTTCACCGTCCTTCTCACTCCTTGTATTCAGCAAAGACAGCAAAGACAAAAAACTCAGCACAACAAAGAGCTGGATAGCGATAGAGACAGAGAAAAAGACACTACAGAGAAAAATCATGTCAAACTATGTAAAGCTGAAATGACTCAATCTTCAAAATGATCGACTAGAACAAATCTTCATTTTTCTGTTGTCTTCTTCAGTTGTCACTTTCCTGGATGTTTGAGAGAACGGAACAAAGACCAACTTCATGAAACAATCCTACTCAAGCCCACAATCTGTCCATCTCTGCCTTCTCTCACTCCTCTCGCCTGCCAATCAAAAGCGCTGATCATTATCGCCATGGAGACAGAAGGCTTGGTGATGTCATCAAACAAGCTTTCAGAACAGCAGGCTATCAGAAAGTGACTCACTGGCGGAAAGAGTTTTCTTCACTTCTAAAGTTAACTTAGCACTCTATAGAGTCAAGGTCAAGGGACGCTCTGGTTTTAAAATGGTATGATTCTCTCTCCTTATTAGTTTATCTAGTTCTCTCTCAGACGGAGCAAATCTTTCCAATTAGTGAGGCCAGTGGTCTGGAACAAAGAGACACACAAAATGTCTTTACGGGATTAGCCACAGTGTTTTTCTCCCACCTTGGCTCTTCTCTCATTAAAATGCACTGGAAATACAGAATGGTACACATCAAAAATGTACTTAAATGAGAACATACCATAGACCAGGGGTAGGCAACGTCGGTCCTGGAGTGCCGATGTCCTGCAGAGTTTAACTCCAACCCTGAATAAAACCTCACCTCTCTGTAGCCCTAGTAATTCTGAAAACCTTGATTAGCTTTGTTCAGGTGTGTTTGATTAGGGTTGGAGCTAAACTCTACAGGACAGTGGCACTCCAGGACCGACATTGCCTAGACATTTGTTATTAATTATAGAAAATGTATACAACCTGACGTTTTTTAAATTTGAATAAAATTCAAACTAAAAGAATTTCAAATCACATGAGCTTATATTTTATTCACAATAGAACATAGATAACATAGCATATGTTTAAACTGAGAAATGTTTAAATTTTATGCACAAAATTAGCTCATTTCAAATTTGATGCCTGCTACAGGTCTCAAAATGGTTGGGACGGGGGCATGTTTACCATGGTGTAGCATCTCCTCTTCTTTTCAAAACAGTTTGAAGACATCTGGGCATTGAGGTTATGAGTTTCTGGAGTTTTGGTGTTGGAATTTGGACCCATTATTGCCTGATATAGGTTTCCAGCTGCTGAAGAGTTTGTGGTCGTGTTTGACATATTTTTCCTTTAATGATGCGCCAAATGTTCTCTATAGGTGAAAGATCTGGACTGCAGGCAGGCCATTTCAGCACCTGCACTCTTCTACTACGAAGCCATGCTATTGTAATAGCTGCACTATGTGGTTTTGCTTTGTCCTGCTCATATACACAAGGCCTTCCCTGAAATAGACGTCGTCTGGAGGGGAGCATATGTTTCTCTAAAACCTTTATATACCTTTCAGCATTCATAGTGCCTTCCAAAACATACAAGCTGCCCATACCTTATGCACTTATGCACCCCCATACCATCAGAGATGCTGGCTTTTGAACTGAATGCTGATATCACGCTGAAAGGTCTCCCTCCTCTTTAGCCCGGAGGACACGGCGTCCATGATTTCCAACAAGAATGCCAAATTTGGACTCGTCTGACCATAGAACAGTCTGAGACGCATATTACTTATTGTAAAAAGGGGAATAATAGGTCTCCTTTAATTACTTTCATTGTGTGTGTGTGTCACGTGTTTTAGTTCTTGTTTGTCCTTTTTTGGTTTCCTGTTCTCATTATTAGTTAATCCTCATTCAGTCTTATCACCAGTGTTCAATTAATCATCTCGTTTGCTCCTTTGTTTCCTGTCCTTTATAAGCCTTCAGTTTGTGTATGTTCTTTGTCTCAGATTAATGCTATTTTCAATGGTCGATGTGTGTTGATGCTTAAAGATTCTCTACGTTTACTCCTTGTTTGTGCGCTATTTCTACAACCACGACCCCGTGACAGAATCCGAGACACCAAGACTGAAAATGGAGATCACTGAGCGCTTCGCCGCCCTGTCCTGCCGAGATCTCCGGCTGGTGGAGTTTACACGAGAGTTCAGCAGGCTCGCTGGTGGACGGGGCTCGACGACGCTTCGCTCAACTCTTTGATCTCCCCAAGAAAATTTTTTGGAGGGCCATATGCCCGTTACCGAGCCAGCTAAGACCACGGAGGATCTGCCATGGCCTCCTGAGTCCTCTGATCCGCCATGGCCTCTTGAGCTGCCTGCTCCGCCATGGCTCCACGAACTCCCTGATCCACCATGGCTTTCTGAACTGTCTGCTCCGCCATGGCTCCTGAAATCCCTGATACGCCATGGCTTCCCGAACTATCTGCTCCACCTTTGCTCCCTGATCTGTAACAGTACTAACGGGGAGGGGGGGCGGCCTCCAGGGCTCCAGATTTTACATGGCTCTGGTTAGGTAAATATTTAAAAATAACTATTAAATCATGTCTGCATGTGAAATATAAATATATAAATTTTAAATAAATATGTTTAAGGTCTGACTGCTAAATCTAAATGCAAGTCTAAATATTTAGCGAGCATGCAAATGTATGACGCCTCCAGGTAACATCAACCAGTGGCGCACAAAGTTGAACTAATATGCTGAACTAGTGCTACAGGCAGCAACAGAGGACTCAGGCATTAGATTCACTAGCAAAATGTAGACTCCAAGCTAAACATCTTCAGTGAGCTGTGTAACAGCACACTGCAGCTAGTAGGAATTCACATCTGAGTCTCTATGTATTTAATTTGACCTGTTGCCAATGCCTTACTTTTTCTGCTAAAATGGATGACCTGAAATCATATACCCAAACACTTGAAACGTTTTTCAAAATATTGTCTTTTGTGTTCCACATGTGTTTGGAACAACATGAGGGTGAAATGCTCATTTTGGTTGAACTAACCTGTTAAGCTGCCAATGGAGCTCAACTTCATTAAACCCAGAACACCCCTTTAAGTTGTATATTTAATACTATTAAAGCCAAATCAGAAAAAAAACAGCACCCAAATTGCATATGCCATGTAATCTTACAGTGAGAAGACTTTATAATGCACTCTCAAAGCCATCAGAGCCTAAAAGAGAAAGAGTATTGAGTGACAGCATTCGTGGTCTTGATCAGACTGAACTGGTTTGGCTTTCCTCTGTGGGATTGGACAAACTTGGTTTAGCACTCAAGCACAGACATATGAACTGTCAAAGTCCCCTCTCTCTGTCTTGATCTGTCTCTCCGTGTCTTGCTCTCTCTCCCTTATATTCCTTCTGTCTGCCACTTGATGTCATCCGCTACCCTGACCTCTGCTGTTTCCATGGAGATGTGAGACTGGTGCCATACTCGCTCTTTTAATAATTAACATGTCTGGAGAACGGAGCTGTTCCAGAGGAGCTGTTCAGGTATATTGCTGTGTTTCAAACATACCGCAGATCCTCCTCATTGCAGTTTGCCTGCTCATCACTCACACAAACACCCACAATCTGGCCGAAAGAGACCTCAACAATGTTTCAATGGTCCTTATAAAGTAATATGGCAGTATGGCACGGTGATTATATCAGATAGAAATGCCATGCCACTTTGATTTGTACCATGACACTGAATAATGCCATATTCAAGTACATTAGAATCTGCAACTGTGCTTTAAAGGGGTGGTTGACTGTTTGCTTTTTCTAGGCTTGATTGTGTTTATGGGGTGCAGTCTAAAATGTGTTAATGCTTTGTTTAAAAATAAACATTAGTTTTCACATAATTTACCTTTATTCCACACTTCTCTGTCCCTTCTCCTATAATCGTGCTGATCATTTCCTGCTTTTATGAAGCCCCTCCCTCAGAAATACGCAATGGGCTCAGATTGGTCAGCTGGCCCAGTGTGTTGTGATTGGCTAAACCGCCTCTAATGCGTGTCTAAACGTCCAGCCCCTCACCTCAGCGGCATGCGCTCCGGTTGTATTGTAAACAATGGTGTCGTCTATATAGCTTATCAATTTGAGCCTGATTGAGACGCAGAGGACATTAGTGAAGAGGATCACGAAGAAGCTGTGCAAGCACAGCTCTTAATGGTATGTTTTTTGTTTGTTGTTGTCTCATACTTTTAGATACGCTGTTATTTGAAAATGCTACTGCTTCTGTTAGCTTTTAATATACGGTTTTATCCTGATTAAAGCTTTACTACACTACGACAACCGCACCCGCGTCCATGTATAACACTTCTCATAGCTATGTGAAAATAAGTGTAATGGAACATTTCATTGTTGGAGCTGATCTGATGTTCTGAATGAGAGAGAGAGAGAAATGCAGAGCAGGGTGACGCGAGGAACAGGATCAAGAACATTGATTTTAAACTTGTGAATTCATTCGAATCGTTAAAAGACAGAATTGCGATTCATATATGAATAGATTTTTATGTGCACCCCTAGATTTCTTCATCTTCTCTAAAGCAGCACAACATGGCCTCGCCCCCTTTGCTGCATGTTCCCGGGGATGGGGTTTATCTGGGATCGTGACGTAACAAACCCGGGAAGTAGCTCGTTGTTGTCAGCAGGTTTATTGAGTAGTAGCAGAGGGGAATGAGATGAGCAGAATGTCCAGGTAAGCAGACAGGGAATGGGAAAGTCTCTAGGGGCTTATCTGAGTGTGAATGTCCTTTTTCCTTTTTCCAGGGGATCCAGAGGTAACAGCGGAGCGTGGAGATGGCGGAGAACTGGAGATGTGGAGAAAAGGGATAGGAACACTGGACCAACTGGTAAGTAGACAAAAGGTAAGGTTAGTCAACATGGAATGTTTGAGACCAGACAGGGAGTGAACGGGAGGAGTGCAGGGATATAGTGCTGCTGATTAGTGCTGACAGGTGGCGGTGATAAAAATATCAGGGGATTGGGATCTGGTGAGTGTCGTTGGTGGAGACTGCGGTGACTGTGGTGACTCTCTGACAGTACCCCCTCCTCCAGGGGCAGCTCCTGATGCTCTATTATGGCGACGGGGTCGGCCACGGCCTCTGGGTGCAGGACGGTCCGGGTGGTTCTGGTGAAACTCGGCCAGGAGAGAGGGATCCAGCACATCGTCCCGGGCCACCCAGGATCTTCCAGTCAATAAGATATTCCAGGCGACCACCCCGTCGCTGAGAGTCCAAGATGTCCTGCACCCTATAGACTAGGGGCTCCTCGATGATCTCGGGAGGAGGAGGTAGTGAAGGCTCGTCGGGTTCTGTGACAGAGGGAGCAACAGGCTTGAGGAGTGAGACATGGAATGCTGGATATATACGATACCATGCAGAGAGTTGGAGACGGAAGGTGACCTCTCTATGGTAAAGGGACCGATATAGCGGAGACTCAGCTCAGTCTGGGGGTGATCACCTGAGGAGAGACTGACGGTGACATCGAGGAGTTTGAAGAATGCCTTCCAGACACGGGAGACAAACTGTGGGCCACGGTCGGAGATGACACCTTCCGGGATGCCGAAGGTACGGAAGAGATTATGGAAGAGGGCCTCTGCCGTTTCGAAGGCTGTGGATAAACCCCGGAGGGGAATTAACTTGCAGGCTTTGGAGAATCTGTCAACTGCACCGAGTATGCAGGTATAACCTTCTGACTTGGGGAGATCTGTGACGAAGTCAACTCTGACGTGGGACCAGGGGCGATGTGGAATGGGTAATGGGACAAATTTTCCGACGGGGGGTCTTGGAGTTGGTGCAGACTGAGCATCCACGAACATACTGGGAGACATCCCACTGGGCCACCAGTACCGAGCTTGGAGGAGCGAGAGAGTATGCTGGCTGCCTGGGTGTCCAGAGCCTGGGGAAGCATGCAGGGAGCCCAGAAGGCAAGTCCTCAAGGAAGTGGGCACGTAGGTTTCGGCGGAGCGGGTTCGGTGATGGTGGCGATGCGGATCTGTTCATCCAGGGCCCACCGGATGGGGCTCACAAAGAAGGCTGGAGGGAGTATGGGTTTAGGTGTGGAGGGTTCGTCGGGGGCATGGATACGTGAGAGGGAATCGGCCTTGACATTCTTATCTCCGGGTCGATACGTGATGGAAAACTGGAACCGGATGAAGAAGAGGGCCCAATGAGCCTGCCGGAGGTTTAACCTCTTAGCACTTTGGAGATATTCCAGGTTTTTGTGGTCAGTGATGACCGTATAGGGGTGTTGAGCTCCCTCCAGCCAGTGTCTCCATTCCTCCAGCGCCAGTTTAATGGCGAGCAGCTCCCGATTTCCAATATCGTAGTTCCGCTCCACTGGGGAAAGCTTCCTGGAGAAGTAAGTGCAAGGGTGGTGTCGGGGAGGCTCTCCATGGTATTGAAACAGCACTGTTCCCACGCCGGTGGTGGAGGTATCCACTTCCACTATGAATGGCAGTTGGGGTTCGGGATGTGAGAAGATGGGAGCAGTGCAGAAGGCCTCCTGGAGCTTCTTTTAGGCGGTTCATGTTTCAGAGTTCCAGGACAGAGACTTGGGTTTCTGACAGAGCATGGAAGTGAGGGGGGCTGAGAGGAGACTGAAGTTCAGAATGAACCTCCAGTAGAAATTTGTGAAGCCAAGGAATCATTGGAGTTCCTTTACTGACTGAGGCTGGGGCCAGTCCCGGATGGCTTGGACCTTCCCCTGGTCCATCTGGATCCCATCCACACTGAGGATGTAGCCGAGGAACTGGACCGTGGGGAGGTGGAACTCACACTTCTCGAGCTTGAGGTAGAGGTGGTATTTCCTGAGGACCTGCGTCACGTGATGGCGATGTTCGGCCAGGTTCCAGGAGTAGATCAGGATATCGTCTATGTACACGATGACAAATCGGTGGAGGAACTCCCGGAATACCTCGTTCATAAACCCCTGGAAGATGTACGGGGAGTTGGGAAGGCCATACGCCATGACCCGATATTCATAGTGGCCTGAGGGGGTAATGAACGCTGTCTTCCACTCGTCGCCTTCCCGGATACGAACGAGGTTATAGGCGCTCCGCAGGTCCAGCTTCGCAGGTCCCACGGAGTTCCTCGAGGACGGCCGGTACCAGGGGAAGAGGATAAGGGAGCTTGACAGTGTGATCATTGAGGGTCCGGTAGTCGATGCAGGGCCGCAAGCCTCCGTCCTTCTTGCCCATGAAGAAGAAGCTCGAGGCTGCCGGAGAGGTGGAAGGACGAATGAACTGTTGTTGGAGAGCCTCCTTGATGTAATCCTCCATCTCCTTGCGCTCCGGGGTGGACAGGGGACAGTGTCATCATAGATCGCCATCTGGGCTCTGATCTGTGGATCCAAGACCTGACGGTAAACAGTGAGTAGCGCTGCCTCGTTCCATCCACACGAGGCCGCCAGAGTCCGGAACTGCAGGGTATAGTCACTGGCCGAAGAATCTCCCTGACAGAGGTTGAGTTGGTCAGCAATGGAGAGCAAGCCGGTGGATAGGCCGAAGACCTCCTTGAAGTGGGAAGAGAAAGCATCGAAAGAGTTAATTATAGTGGTCTGTGAGTTCCAGATGTCTTGTGCCCAGAGCAATGCCCGTCCGGTTAGCAGGGAGATCAGGAAGGCAACTTTAGCCCATTCCCCTGGAAAATTTATGGGATTTCATCTCTATGTAGAGTGAAACTTGGGTTAAAAACCCACGGGGCGGGGGGGGGGGGGGATTGGGATCTGGTGAGTGTCGTTGGTGGAGACTGTGGTGACTCTCTGACAGTCGTAGTCCCTACGAGCATTTTTTGTAGGCATTAAACTGCCAGAATTTTAAAATACGATATCTCCGTTTGCATTTAACTTTCAGCGCCGCAACTTTGCAGATATTGTTTATGCTCAAACAGCAACATTACACACTAACTAACGTTAAAAAAGTGAAATGGCAATCAACCATCCCTTTAAAGGTATAGGACGTCTTGCAGCTAAGTAAGATAAGATATATAGAGCATGTGTGTTTCAATATATGTACACTACAATTCAACGTTTGAGGTCAGTAATTTTTTTCATTTGAAAGAAATTAATACTTTCATTAATACTATTCAGCAAGGATGCATTAAATTGATCAAAAGACAGTAAAGACATTTACATATGTTACAAAAGACTTTAGACTCTATTTCAAATAAAGCTGTTCTTTAAACTTTCTGTGAATCAAAAAATCCTGAATATTTCCAAAAGCAGCATAACTGTTTTCAACATTAATAATAATATTAATAATAATAAATATTTCTTCAGCAGCAAATAAGCATATTAGAGTGATTTAAAGTATCATGTGACACTGACGACTAAAGTAATGATGCTGGAAATGCAGCTTTGCATCACAAATTATATTTTTAACATTTTTCAATATATTAAAATACAATTATTTTAAATTGTAGTAATATTGCACAATATTACTGTTTTACTGTATTTTTTTATCTAAGCAAGAGATTTATTTCAAAAACATTACAAAATCTTTCCAGCACCACACTTAATTGTCACATATACAATGAAAAAACCTGGAAAAAAATGAATAAATAATGTTTTGAGCAATTTAAGCACAATTGATGGTAACTGAATTTTCAGTTTAAAGTAAATGATTTGTTGAAAGCATGAGTGGGACTGATCAAATTAGAAATGTCAATTATTGACAAATTATCAGCCAAATCGTCTTAAGAAAAATGTTATACTTAATACATTTTGTTATATAATTAATAGATTTTTGGGATGGTAAAACATGATATTACTGTAGAACATGTCCAGAAATCTGTGGTAATTTACCATGTCAAATTAAATATCACTAAATAATACCGTACTTTGGAAGCCACCCAAAGAAAAAAAGAAAGAGGCTTGGTCGAAATATGGTATTATCAATTAAGAAACATTTAACAATTACTTTGATATATAGCATTGTACTTAATAAAATCATATGCATTTGCCATGATGTTTACACTATACAAGTGACTTTAATAATAAATATAAATGAGAAGTGAGTGAGTGAGGGAAGCAATAAGGAAGAACTTAAA
Source organism: Barbus barbus (assembly GCF_936440315.1). Classification (NCBI taxonomy): domain Eukaryota; kingdom Metazoa; phylum Chordata; class Actinopteri; order Cypriniformes; family Cyprinidae; genus Barbus; species Barbus barbus. The sequence continues at coordinate 9,322,258 of NC_136719.1, forward strand.
ACTCCAAAAATCTGAAGCTTTGAGCAACTAAGCAACAAACCAACAAGTGTTTTTGTTATAGTCATCTTTTTTTCATTAGAAAACCTAAAGATCAATCCATCAAGAGGACTTCAGAAAAAGGGAATGTCAGAGAAGGAGCAAGCAGGAGAAATACAGAATGAGAAAGACAGGTATTTAAAGCGAAAGAGACAAGGAGGATCAAGGGCAAGTGATCAATGTGTGCCGCCAACCTATTCAGCCCTGATAGGATCTGTATGTGAGCTGTACACATTCATTTGCAAGAGAAATCAGACATGAAACAAGAGCTGCACACATCCAAGTAAATGCAAAATGTATAATATATTCACGTTAAGCGTCTTAGATCGGATGCTTGTATTTATGTGTATGTGTGTGTCTTTGACACAAGTGTGTAAAAGTCAAACTGCCATTTAGTGTGTAGCTGTCACAGTGTTGAATGGGCATATTCTGAAAAAGAAGTGTAGAGTAGGTCAGTCACAGACAAGACAATTCTCATTTAGGACTGTAGACACACACACACACACACACATTAAGTCAAAGCAGAATTAATAGTTATATCTTGGAGCAACACACAGTAGGGGGCTGCATCCAAAATCACATACTTCAATAAGTACTTACGGTACCACTTTATTTTAGTCTCTTAACTAGTTGCTTCTTAGCATGCATATTACAAGAATATTAGCCATTTATTAGTACTACTTAAGCACACATTAATGCCTTATTCTACATGACCTTATTCTACATCCCTAATCCTACCCAATACCTAAATTTAACAACTACCTTACTAACTATTAATAAGCAGCAAATTAGGAATTTATTGAGGGAAAAGTCGTAGTTAATAGTGAATAAGTGTTCCCTATTCCATAGTGCTACCGTACTTTCTAGCGACCATTAAAACAATAACACTTTATTTTAGTTAGCCTATCACAATAATTCAGTAATAACTAGGTAATAAGCCTGTTCCTACCCCTGAACATAACCAGTTACCTTATATTACCCAGTAGCTCATTAGGTAAGTAAACTGTAAGTACATATACAGTAAGCGTGAAATAAAAAAGTATGTTCTTTATGATGTTTTTTAATTAAACAGATGTTTTTTTTTTTTTTTGCTGTTTAATGTCAGGGTAATATAACAAAAAATACTGTCATACGAATGCATGATAAATAATTATAAAAATTAATGAAACTAAAAGTTTGCTAGAATTTTTTTAAATTATTGCTGGCTATGTTAATTATTGCAGAAATGTATCATCACAGTCTGTGAAAAAGGTTAATATCAGCATATTGTTAGATCACCGCTTAGCCAATCAAATTCAAGGACCAGAACTAACTATTAATGAGTGTATAATGAGTGTCATTGCAAGCTTTTTCTAGGCATAACCCTTCGTCATCTCTTTATCTCGCACTCTTTCCTTTGCGTTTGCCTAAAAACTTGGCCCTGACTTTTTCTTTTACTCTGCATGTCTCTTCTTTCTTCTAAAGCTCTACTTTAAAGCATTTCTGTTGGTGCAGCAGAGTAAGCAGAGCTCAGTGGGCTTTTCTAATTTGCTTATTTATGGGAGCTAGACAGAAGTCTTCCACAGGGGATTGTGGGACTGACAGTGGAGCAGAATAAGTGATAAACTGAAATAAAGTTGGCATGATCTATAATCACACATATAATATGAGTTTCACTGACTGTATTAATGGAACCAACTTGCTGTATATACAGACAAACCCCAAAGTGGCCAAAAGAAGACAGACCGGAACATTGTCTCAGTGTCTACAATGACTACGAGGTCCATAGCATGCTGAGAAAGAGAGCTGATAAGGAAAACATGCTGACAGAAGGGCAAATGAACACAAGTAACAATGGACAGGACGACAATTGAATAAGCAAGACAGCAGGCAGACATTCAGAGAAAGAGACAGACGGAAAATCAGAGGGACAGGTGGCCAGTACAAACAATGACACTGCTTGTTGACGAGCTCTTTTCCCATGACTAAGACGAGACGAAGAAAAGCAGACAATAAGGTCAATAAACGATAACTATGACTATATCAACATGGAATTTCGTTGACGAAATAAGACGAGACTAAAATGTATTCAAAAAATTAAAAACTTTAGCAAAAACCTCTTTTATTTTCGGTCTGTGTTCTGTCATGAGACCACAACTATATTGTTTGCGATTGTCATTGCTGTATAAATGTACTTACTCAACCGCTGTTGTTTTAATAGATAAATAGGCTATTGCAATTTGGAATTATAGTGGAATTACTCAGAATTTCGCTATTATATTTGTTTTAGCAGTTTTCATAAATAAAAATAAATCAGTACACTAGATGAGGTAAAATACACCATGAGTCCACATTCTATTGATTTGTGCTTACTGGCAAAAGTGCAATGCCTGAAATGCAAAAGCAAATTTATCAAATGACAACAATCCCTACAATTATAAATTTGAGCAAAAATATTTTTTATCATCTTAACCATTATATAGCATGGCGAAAATGTGATTAAGATTTGACTAAAACCTTACAAAAATGCTCATACATTTCATTGACTTAAACTTGATGAAACAAAAACAGGACAAGGTTGACTAAACATGATATCTATACATTTGAGTAAGACTAAGACTAAATAAAAAATGGCTGCCAAAATTAATACTGCTGTACCGTTAATTAATAAAAATCTTATTACTAAAATGTCAAGTTTTCTTTGACTAAAACTAGACTGATATGTTGAGACTGTTAGTCGGCTAAAACCTGACCAAAACTAAATAGGATAAGGTTGACTAAATATGATTAAATCTAACAAGGACATTTAACACGGGACTAAAACTAAAATTGAAAATAGCTGACACTATTAATACTATATACTATATAAAATTGAATTAACACTAGTATCAGCAAAATTAAACACAAACTTACTGTTTTCTTAGTCAACATTTAACAAGCCAACCACTCAGTTTACTAGCTAAGCGCACTGCTAGCCGATTAGCCTGCTAGCTTAGCCTATTCCCTTCAAGACTCAGAAGAATAAAAACAAATCCAATCAAATAAAGCACTTCTAGTCCTGAAGCCGATCTGTTCTATAGCTAAACTCAGTCAAGACTTCAGCTGTAATCTAGCATTTCACACGATTCCTCTTACTTATCACTTGATCTTCAAGTGTGTGCCATTTTCACAGGCAGATTGATGTGTTCCCCTCCTTCCCACAATTCAGTGTGTCTCATAGCCCCAAGAGGCCAATGACAAACTACATGGTTTCCTGACACAAGACATGTTGTCAAAATGACTCTAAACAAATTAATTATCCATTACCAAGACTCTGAATCTCAGGAACTTGCCTCAGATAATGAAAGAAACCAAACAAAGAACAGCATTAATGAAGAAAATGTGAGTAGAGCTAGTCAAGACTCCACAGTTATAGGGTATTCACCATGTCCTAACCAGATGCAATGCGACGCTGTGACAAAAGGTATCTTTTCCATTTTAATTCATGTTAATTTTTGTCCTAACCAGCCATGACTGCAATATACGGTAAGTGACAGGATTCTGTTTTTGTAATGATTTCTATTTCTGCTTTGCCTTTGCTGATAGCACAATTATTATCTCAGGTACTTACGTGTACTTTATGCACTTTTACTTATTGCATAACTTTAATAGTCATAAAAGAGGTAATAAATAATTTACCTCAGACCTTGAAAATCTTGAAAAAGAAAACAAGAACATTCAAAGTGTATTCCATAACAAAGATTGGTAACACTTTAGATTGGGGAGCACCATTCAATACTAACTAATTGCTTATTAGCATGCATATTACTAGCATACGGGCTATTTATTACTACTATAAAGCACATATTAATGAATTAATTTATGTTATTACATTTATAGGCTAATTACACTGTTGGACTATACCGTATGCCTTAACTCATAACCTACCCATACCACCAAACCTGTCCCTAAGCTTACCCGTATCCCAACTCAATAGCTGGAAGTGTTTTGCAATACAATAGGAACACAATAAGTACATTGTACCTTTTTTTTTAAGTATATAAGGTCACCTAATATAAAGTGGCACCCATTTGTTTTGTGGTTAATAGGTGGTCTTTATGATGGTCTCTAGATATGATCTGCATTTCTCCTACAAAGATAGATACAAAGATACAATGCAGACTTAAATGAAAGGAATTCAGGAAACTTTGTAGGGGACATGACTCACAGTGTCCCTCTAACGGAAAATGATGTTAAATGTATTACATCATCTCTCAATTTATCAGTTATATATAAAAAAAGTGTTGTAAAGCAACTCAAATACCTTATAAACAGGGAGGCAGGCAAGATAAAAAATGAAAAGTGACTAAACCTGATCATCAGCCATCATCAGTTTAGGTGCAAGATATGGATTACAGATTATTATGTCACACATCATGCAACACATGACAATACTGCTTTGTATCATGGTTAGAAAATGAGTGAGACTATGTGTATGTGGGTGGCTAGATGGATGGCTCTCATAGCAAGCCTTCTGGACTGGATGGATAAAGCCATAGAAAGTTTAACACCCCTGCATGTGGTGTGTGCTCTGTGTGTGCATGTGTGTGCCGAGATGATAAAGGGTTCACTCTGAGGCTGCCATGGATACAGAAATCTCTGGCTGGCCGTATGGCAGCTCTGATCCCCAGGATGAGTAAATACATGCATCAAAGTAGCCTACAAATCACACTCTGGCCAGATTTCCATGCTTTAGTGCATGTGCATGTTATCTTATATGCTCTCTCTCTCTCTCTCTCTCTCTCTCTCTCTCTCTCTATATATATATATCCTTTAAGATGCAGATGCAAGTGTATGTAAAAACCCATAAAAAAATCAAGAACAAGTCCCTTTCTTGCATTTCACATGGTGCTAGCAATGCCAAAGTTATGGATTCAGCTAAAGAATAAACTGTTCACCTTGAATACAATGTAAATTGCTTCAGATAAAACTGTATGCTAAATGCAGGGAAAAAGTCTATGTACATTTGCTTAAGAAAAAATGTGATTGTACAGCCTTCTTGTAGTTTAAACAGCAGAGCATGGTGCTTGCAAAACAAGATCATGGGTTCATTTCCAAAAGAAAGCAAGAACTGTTTACCTTGAATGCAATGTGTTAGTCACTTTGGATTGTCTACTGAATGCCCTTAATTTAATTCAACTACATTTAATCAACAATATTCCAGTGGAGCATGTGGAAGTTTTTAAGAATAAAGAGAAGAAAAAAAAATATGTTAACACAGTTAACACAGTTTTTTCTATAGTACTTACATTAGAGAGGAGGTGTTTTACCAACTGTAATTCATTGTTTTCTGAACACAATGACTATCTTATTAAAATCAGTCCTTTTTTTATGATGGAATGTGTACACTAACAATTCCACCAACTTCAACTGAAAACTTTAAAGTTAGGGTAGGCGATTTCAAAAGGCTAGCAATAGAAAACTAGCTTTGAAAGCAAATCACTCTCCAAAGCCACACCCCCTCCAAAACACATGAACGCACTCCGGCAGACCACAGGCTAATCAGCGACACGATGAGAGACGGTGTTGGTGGAGGATTGAATGCAGCGCTGTCAGATTACCTCATGTCTCACCGGTGAGAAAACATTAATGTACAAAGTGCATAATATTACAATAATAACGCCATCCATTCTCGCTCAGTCTGCAATAGCATAACTGACTGCGCTGATGACGTAAATACATACAATGACGGGCAGGTAGGACAGCCTATCATAATGTTCAGACCGAATAATCTGAACAAATCTGGTCAAACATTTTATGGTCCTGCGCCTTCCACATTTAGACCACTTAACTTGCTGATTGCTATCAGGATGTGAAGAGGCTTTCAACCAGCATATAAATGTTTTTAAAGCAAATCACCTACCCCACTTTTAAGCTCATTTACTGTCTTGAACTTTAACGTATAATCAAATTGGTTGTACAAATAATTTCAACTTTTAGTAATTGTTTCAAATTAAATTCAGTGATTAAATTATTTTGATGAGTTAAAGAAATGGAAAATGCTGCTTAAAAATAAGTTTTCTAACACTTAATTTTGAACGTGTGTATCTTCTAAATAAATAAGTAAATAAAGTTTAATGATATAGGAGATATTTCATCAGCATTAACTGTTGTATTAACTGTCGTCAGTGACGCAGTGTGTAAGTGTGTATACAGGTATATCTGAGGTGTTGAGTGTTACGTGTATGCATCTATAAATAGTTCTTCCTCCAGTGCCACTCAGTATGAATCAGCTGTCTCTCCTGAAGCTGCTGGCCCATTTGCCCAGTCAACCACAGTGTGACTTCCCCTCTGACACACATGCAGGTTTGGAAGCACGTGTTTGCATACACATACCTTTGTATTCACACACACTCAAGTACAGATACATATTGTAGTCAGCCGATAGCATCCCCCTTGGCTTCATTACTCTTTGTGTGAGTGCCCTTGGACGCTCTTCACCTCTCTGGTGATCTTCTGCAATGCCTGCCATCACTCAGAAAGCTGCGTACTCACCTCTTATCACTGATAACGTATGCTAAATGTTACTATATTGCAAGAAGCATTATTCGGCCAATAAACATTAGGTGAGCATGTCCTCAAAGGTTCCCTTGAGGAAAACGTACATTTCAGCATACTTTTAAAAGAGTAGTTATTATTTAATTTACTTTAAAAGGAATATAAGCTAATGTATTCTAACACTTTAAATGTATTATTTAAAATTTATATCAAATTAACTGAATAAGTTAAACTTGCATGTCATGTATTTAAATATATTTGTAACTACATATTTGTCAAACTTGCAATGTAGTACATTTAAAATATAATTAAATGTCATTTTGAATAACACACTATATTTAAAATTATAATCAAGTACCATACATGTGCTTTAATATGTTAGTCAATACACCAAAATGAATGTTTCTTCAATCCACAATGAAAGATTATTAAAACATAATAATTTAAAATGTATTTTATTTGTGTACTTTTTAAAAGTGTATTTAAATGTATTAAGAAACAGTCACGAAAGTGTCTCTATTAAATACACTTAAGAAGCCTTTTGTTTCATTAATATTATATTATAGTTTAAAAAATATATATTTTTATGATTTAAAGTACACTGCAAGTGCACATTCAATACAATTCAGCGCACTTCTTTTTCTCAATGGTTACCAGACTATCAAATATTTAGCAGTGACTAACATAATGTACTCTATACAAAACAAAACAAAACACAAATATGCTTACACTTATATATTATCTTCCTATGACTTGCATTGGCTGATTCATTCAATATCCACAAGCCGCTATGCTAATTTAGACTAAAACATACTGTATACTGTTAACATATGGTAACATATATAGCACTCACTCCTAACATTAGGATCATCAAGAGCCACAAAATCAACAAACTGACATGGATCCATCAATCACCTCCTCACAATTAATTATTCACTTCAGTGCGAACTGGATGAAAAGAGCAAACAATATCTTAGTGAACTGATACACTGAATGAGCTGCAATACATTCAAAGTGCTGTCGTTTTGTGTGGAAATGGCTTGAAAAGCTTAGATAGATTGTAAATTGAAAATATTTTCTCTGTACTGAAGTTAAGCCAGATCTTTCCCTTTTTACTCTGCGGAGCTGAGGCTGGAGTATATCGCCATCGATCAGCACAATTATTCACCTGAGCGCTATTAGAGCCCAGGAAATGAGGCTGTCTATGGCAGTGTCTGGTTTCACAGGTCCATTCGTTTCAGTTAGGGGCCAAAAGACAGCAGGCACCTCTCCTTACTGCTGAGATCTTACTAAAGATGAACTTCTGTGGCTGGATTTGAGACTCTGAGAGACAGAGTTACTGCATTAGCCCAACGTGCATGATGGATATAGAATATATTAAAGGGATAGTTCACCCAACAAGGGTAATTCTGTCACCATTTACTCACCATCATGTCACTTCAAACCTGCATGACTTGGAGCACAAAAGAAGACATTTTCAAGAACATACTTTTAGCTATTTTCCATGCAATGTACAATTAATGGGAACTGGAGTTGTTAAACTTCAACACCGTAAAGGTAGCTAACATAAAATATTTAAAGGTATTTTATTTGCAATATATTCCAAGTAATCTGAAGTCAAATGATAGCTTGTTGTCATTCAAATTAATTACATTTTAGATGTTGAGTAACAATGATCTGTGTCTAGATTATTGAGTCTGTGAGTTGAACTCAGGAATTAGTTTGGTTCATGAATTAATCATTTAGACCAGTTTTTTAAACCAGATCAAACAATTAACTGAAAAGATTAGGCAAATAAAATACAATTAAATTAAACATATATCATACTTCTTAGACTATTGCATGGATTCAGAGGAAGAACATTTTGTTATACTATCCTCTTCTATAGTATTTTTATGGTACACTTTGTCATGTTGGAGCCTGTGAGCCCTGAATCTCTCTTTCACTGCATTGCCCTTAATTGCAATACTTTTACCTGTTACACAGAAGAAAGAAAGTCATACTGGTTATAAAACCACATGGCTAAATTATGAGAGAAGTTTCCTTTTTGGTTGAACCATCCCTTTAAGAGCACACTTATCCAACCCACATATACACATTTAGGTATTGTGGCGGGAGGAGCCAACGACAGACACAGTGGGCGTGGCGTCAAGCCTCGGAGAGGTTTTTATTAAACAATATTTAAAATAAAGTGTCCAAAGGGGGAAAAGTGTCCAAAATAAACAGGGATCTGGTGTCCTCGTTGTGCTGCGGGGCTCGTGAAGGAGGGCAGTGTTCAGGAGGGAAGGGTCCAGGTAAGGGGCGGAGTCCGGCGGCCGCACGCGCTCCCGTCTGGAGGTCCCGGGGCGCGGGTGACGGCGGCTTCTGTGGCGGCTTCGTCCAACTCCTTCATCCCCGGGTGCTCGACGGGATTCCACGGCCCGGCGTCCTTGCCCGACGGCCGTATCGCGGGTGCAGTGTCGGCCGGACTGCGGGTCCGGCCGCTCGCGTCTCTGGCGGCGGCAGGTAGTTCCCTCTACGCTCCCTTTCCTGGACCCACGAGGACACCAGCGTGCATGCACGGGGAAGAGACCGGTCTCTCGAGGAGAGGCGCGCTCGGCGTTTAAACGGCGGCGGTGATGAGGCTCCATTCACGTCAGGTGCGCCTCATCACACGCCGCCAGCCCTGCGTGTTCAGCGCCCCTCCTCTCACACACCCACTCCCGTCGGGAGCCTGGTGAAGGGCGGCGAATACGGGACGGGGTGGTGATGATGGACAGGGGGGAGGCAGCCGACTCGTCACATCCCCCCCCCCCAAGCGACATCCCCGTCCGAGGGTCGCCGCCCACGCAGGAGTGCTACCTTCCTCAACCAGGCTCCAGCGGTCGGAGTGGGCGGGGCAGGGATTCCTCTCCGGGCAACGCTCCCTCTCGCACCGCGCCGGAGCCGGGACAGAGAAAGCGGGTTTTAGTTGACAGCCTCAACCAACCACGGGGTAATGATGACAAATAGACAGAATGTCACTTACCCCATTGGTGGCTGGGAGGCTGTCCCCGTCCTTCCTCCGTCCCCGTACGGGCTCTACGGCTTCTTGCGAGCGAGAGGGGATGACGTCATCAGATGTTGCCCAACTGTGCTGTCTAGGCTCCGCCTGCCCGCATTCTCCACCACTGTGGCGGGAGGAGCCAACGACAGACACAGTGGGCGTGGCGTCAAGCCTCGGAGAGGTTTTTATTAAACAATATTTAAAATAAAGTGTCCAAAGGGGGAAAAGTGTCCAAAATAAACAGGGATCTGGTGTCCTCGTTGTGCTGCGGGGCTCGTGAAGGAGGGCAGTGTTCAGGAGGGAAGGGTCCAGGTAAGGGGCGGAGTCCGGCGGCCGCACGCGCTCCCGTCTGGAGGTCCCGGGGCGCGGGTGACGGCGGCTTCTGTGGCGGCTTCGTCCAACTCCTTCATCCCCGGGTGCTCGACGGGATTCCACGGCCCGGCGTCCTTGCCCGACGGCCGTATCGCGGGTGCAGTGTCGGCCGGACTGCGGGTCCGGCCGCTCGCGTCTCTGGCGGCGGCAGGTAGTTCCCTCTACGCTCCCTTTCCTGGACCCACGAGGACACCAGCGTGCATGCACGGGGAAGAGACCGGTCTCTCGAGGAGAGGCGCGCTCGGCGTTTAAACGGCGGCGGTGATGAGGCTCCATTCACGTCAGGTGCGCCTCATCACACGCCGCCAGCCCTGCGTGTTCAGCGCCCCTCCTCTCACACACCCACTCCCGTCGGGAGCCTGGTGAAGGGCGGCGAATACGGGACGGGGTGGTGATGATGGACAGGGGGGAGGCAGCCGACTCGTCACAGTATATTTATGGATTTTACACCTGTATTCAACACAGTATTATGTGTCATTCTGATGATATAGAAAGGCACTGTTCATACAAAAGTCATCTCCACAGAGAAGAAACTGTTCACTTCCCATTGGGTGGAATATTACTTGTAAATAACTGCAAAAATATTATGTAAAACACTATTAAACCAATATAAGCCACATGTGATGTGTACGAGGGAAATACATGAATAATTCATATTTACAGACAGACAGTGGCAGAATGTTTGCTCCAATGATGTCCATCGTGCAATGTTATTCTTGGATATTAGTGACATCTCTGAAATGATTTGTTGTCGCAAAATGGCGTAATATGCATATTATTTATTGTCCATTTAAATTGTGCACTGTTAGAGAGAGTGGGGTGTTGTGCTGAAGTAATTGACTCATCATGAAGAGCTATTTGTGCTTTCAGACACATCTTGGGAGCTGGGTGAAATAATTACCAGGGGAAACAAAACATGGCGATCACTTCTCTGATTTATGATATATTATTATTGAGTTAATAGAGCAGAACAATATCAACAAGCTGGTACAGGGCCTACCGAGCAGACATTAGGAAAGTGTGTGTTTGTGTTTGAACTAAGTACTAGGGGGGCTTCAAATTAGCTGGTAAATGAAACACATGGCTGAATGCCATTAGCTCGTCTGTTTTGATGCAGGAGAGGGAAACTTTCTGCACTTTCCTCCTGTTAATCATGGGGTCCGTGGGCATTAACACCAATGTTTCTATATTCTCTATTACTTTTCACTTCCTTAACAACTTCACTTCGAATTTGTTATCTGGTGTCAGAAAATATATTTATGCAGGGCCCTTGTTTATTTTGATAGTGTATGAGAAATCTCATTAGCTAGAAAGTGTCTGAGTGTGTGTCAAATTGGTTAAATATAGATACATATAGTACACACTCATGTCTTTCTTCATCCACTTTTAGACCGTGAACATATTGCATGTTAATTGGATGTTAATGAAACACTGTCTGCTATAGTCAAGTGTAAAGGTTAGCATACTTGTGTACGAATTTATGTCAGTGTGTCCATTTCCCAGCAGGCACCAGACATCTATGTAATGCCAGGTTGACGTCGGACAGACGTTGAATTTTGGTCGAAAACGAAAATCGGGTTGGCGTCAATATTTGACGTTGACTTAACGTTGGATTTTGGTTACACAACCTAAAAACAACAAAATCTCAACGTCAGTATTGGACATCAATTTAACATTGACATTAGAAGTTGAATTTACATTGAATTTTGGTCAACGAACGTCTCAACAGAAATTTAACCACATATCAATGTCTTATGACGTTGTGTGCCTGCTGGGTTGCGTTTTAATCAAACCCAGTGATAATGTTCAGACTATTAGCAGAAAGAGAAAGAATGTAAGGAAAACAGCAAATTACACACAGTATCTCATCCTTAGATCATGGCTATACATCATTCTCGAGAAACTAAACTGCTGAGAGTAGCTTACACATACTGTCTTAAAACAGTTTGTACAGATTCTGTTAGCAGTTTCATTATTATTTGGGCTTGTATATAGCTGTTATGAACAAACCCCTTGACCCTAAGTATCCTACATTTGCATTGTTTGTGCTACAGAAATGAATCATACCTTAAATCATGTAGCTGGTTGAGGAGAGATGTGCTATTATTTTTCTCAGTAATCAGACTTTCACCTGGTGGATGATAAACGGCAACAAAACAATGTAGACGTACAATCAAGAATGGACCTTCGGAATGAGCTCTTTTGATTTAGGCCAGAGAGGAATGACCTGGCAACCACACAGAACATAGTCTCATACAGACAGACTTTTGAACAGATGGCAAAAGGTCATATTGCTGCATATTTTGGTTAAGAATAATGAAAGTAAATGTAATGTAAAGAATAATACCTGACTTATTCCTAGCTCCAGTTCTAGCCCTTGGATCTTTTTCCGATCCCATTATCCCCTCTCCTCTACAATCACATCCTGATTGTACACCTCCGTACGTCTTCGATCGATTGATCGATTGTGTTTCTTTATTTCAATCGATCGATCAGCCAACCAAACATTCAATCAATCAAAATAAAAGAAAGAAATAAACAAGCAAATGAATTAAACAAAGAAAAAACAATTAAAGAAAAAACAAGCAAACAAGAACATTTCACAAAAGAAATAAATAATAACATACAAACAAACAACCTGTAAATAAAATGACTCAAAGAAAAAAAAAAATAAGCAAGCAATTAAACAATAAAAAAAATAAAGAAAATAAAGAAACATACAGCCAAATGAAAATGCAAAGAAGACAAACAAGTAAAACAATCAAACACCTGAGGAAAGAAAGACAGGTTTGTTTATTTAAATTTACCAATCAGTTTATTTTGTTTTGCACTTTTAGAGTGGGTTTATTTCAAATAAATATATTTTTATTTAAAAAGCTTTAGTTTGCAATAATGGTAGTCTCCATAAAATATGAGAAAACTATCCTTAAAAGTGTACACTATTAAGCACAGTATATAAGTACAGTACAGAAAATAAGTAGAGACTATGTAAATGGCATAACTAAGACACAGAAGCAGGATATAAAGTTCTGCTTATGGATATCTTCTATTTTAATGCCTCAAAAAATAAAAATAAAATAAAATTTAAATAAAATAAATCTCTGAAAATCTTTCAGGTTTTGACTTTGGCAAATCCAGTGATTATTTTATCCCCAAATGATTGGCAGATTGATTAAAAACAACTGTGACTGAGGCTAAGTACACCCTTGCAATGGCAAAGCAAGAATTGCATGCTGTCTGTTTTGCAATTATCGTGTGAGTGTGTGTTTCGAATGAAAGCAAAACTCTACATCTACAGTACATTTTTAAAATACAAAGTTTCCAGGAAAAACAGAGTGTTTGAGTCTATAGGAAGTATGGAAAAGACTAGTTTTCACTTTTGCTAAAATAAAAGATTGTTGTGGGTGGTTGCCAGGTTCCTGATAGTTCATCTTTTATTAATCCTCAACTCAGAGTGTAAAATAGCCTCTATGGTACACATACTTTTGCATACATATGATGCATTCGAGTCAGCAACTACGCACATTAATTTTTTTTACAGTAAGCCAATGATTCCTGTATAAAGTGAACAAACTTTAATTATAGATGCCTCAGATACAGAGAAAATTAAGAAAGTAGAAAGTCAGCATTCCAGCTATAAATCCAAATATAGGGCTTCTGCTGCTTTCTGTGCTCTGCTATTGTTTCTGTTCTACCTTTCGGTGGTTCGCTGTTGTCCAGAAACGCTCTGTGGGTCACATTATAGCTGCAGTATTACCATAACCCCTTTAGAGCTGGTTTCTCAACCGTGAAAAGTAACTTCTTGTGTATGGTTCAAACAAAATGAGCGTTTGCACCTAAACATGCTTAATGATTACCTCATCTACCTCAACTAAAAAACATGGATAGTGGGACTAGGTATCGGTATGGATTTACTGCTTTGAATCATATAGTTTAAGATTTTGATTTGATTTGATTCCAATTATATATATTTACCACTCTCTTCAAACATTTGGGGTTGTTAAATTTTGTCTGTTTTTGGAAGAAGTCACCAAAGCTATACTTATTTGATCAAAAACACAGCATAGATAGTAATACAGTAAAAATATTATTACTATTTGAAATAATTGTTTTCTATTGAAATATATTTTAAAATGTATTTATCCCAGTGTCTTCAGCATCATTATTCCAGTCTTCAGTGTCACATGATCCTTCAGAAATCATGCTGATATACTGATTTGCTGCTCAGGAAACATTATTATTACCAGTTTTTATTATTACTTTTTTTTTTCTTTCAAACAGTATACTCTGCATATAAATATAGATATATATATTCAAGAGAATGGGTTTAAAAGCATCATTTGATTCAGACTGCAATGGTCACAATGCATAAATTGCTGCATACTTGCAGTAAAAAATGCAAATTTGAGCTCATCACATTTGGTTTCAGGTGGCTTGGTGTCATTGGCTAGTTATTGGACGGGTCAGGAAGCTGCTGATGAGATCTGATCTACAACTGCTTATTGAGATGAAGTGCCTGCTACCGTTCTCAGCAAGTGATAAATAGGTCCGCTATTTGTGTTTAATGGACTGGTGAAATCAAATAATTCAGGCTCTAAGAAGCTACTGATAGATTTGTTTTGTAGGTTTTAAATACAAGCTTGCAAGATCTCAATAGACTGCAGAAAATAGATGACAATAGTTATCAGATCATTTCATAAAAAACCTAGTCTTGCTTACTATTGTTAGATCTTTATTGGTCTGATTCAGTTTTTAATTTCTTCCAATTGCATTTTTTACTTTCTGTGTTTGATTAGCCTTCTCTTTTAGACTCAATTACATTTACATTTACATTTAGTCATTTGGCAGTCAATTAGAGGTTCATTTATTTCTTTGATAATCAATGCTCAAGAGAAGCCAGCACTTCAAATGAAAAAAAAAAAGTACAGAATTAAGGTTTCAATAACTGCTGTCTTCTGTCTCAGGTTAAGAGAAGAACATATTCGATTGAGCTGTCAGTTATTTGTATGACAGAAGTGGATTTGTTGGACGCTGAGGACAGGACACAGGCACATTTGATAAGTTGTGAGTAGTTTAGTGCTTTGTGGTGCTGCTCTCACTGAGGTGATTTAGAAACAGGGCTATTGAAAAACCATTCCTGAGCCTTTATATCACAAGCTAACAAGGCCAATCCCAGCTGACAGCTCTCTGTACGCTATTTTACTCAAAGCAATGTTTGGCAGGGAAAAGGGGAGCTTGAGTAACAGATCTGGAAGTACTGGAAACCTGTGAGCTATTTTATTTTGTCTTTGATCCAGTATTGTTCTATTATAGATGTCATTTTCTGTACAATATCCATCTGCTGTCCTCAGCCACTAAATTGCAGCAGCATGCACCAGTTTGTGACATCACAGACAGCATGTACGTGCTTCTCTGATTTGTGAACTCCATTGGAGTTTGCCTATTGCCTATTTTTTGCAAGGCTGGCTTTGACGTTACAAATCGGTGATGCCAGATTTCACATGATTTTTTTAGTGCTTTGATGAACTAAATAATATAGGCACCAACTAGATCTAAAGATCTAGTCTGTTGTAGAATATTTGTTAATTTCAAGTAGAAATTGACACAAAATGTATTAATAATATGATATTTTCATCTAAAAAAACCCTTCTTTGTATAAAATGTATATTTTTATATATGTGATCAAATCACTGTTTAATGAGAGATTCATCTTGGAAAAAAATTATTGAATTCATATTTATTAATAATAAATTACTTCAATGAACCAAAATTCATAATGGATTCCAAATACATTATGCAATATCCAATTTACACAATTTAATCAATACCTGAGTAGTAAAATCCTTCACCACGGAATATTCCCCAAAATATTTTATATTTAAACATATGATTAGATCCCTGTCAATGAGAGATTTATATTTGGAAAAATAAATTAAATATATATAATAATATTAATGATAACCAGAACTACACAAGTTAATGTGCCAAGTTATTCAATATGTTCGTAGGATGATTGGTTTCAATTTGAAAAAGGTTTGCTAAGAAATTAATTTAACAGAAAATATGAAGCGTCAGATTGTCAGTCCTCTGTCGTGTGTGTCATGTGTTCCTGCCTCACGTGTCCATATTTGGTTTGTTTCCTGTCCTTGTTAAATGTAATCATTAGTTAATTATTGTCCAGCCGTGTTCGACTCGTTATCTATGATTAACCTGTGTATTTATAGTCCTGTCTGTTGAGTTTGACTTCATCTGGTCTACTTGTTACTCCCTGTGTCTGTCCTTCAGTAAAGACTATAATTTGAGTTACATCCTCGTCTGCGTTGTTCCTGTGTCCTCCTCGTGTGTGCACCGTGACATAGATGTGGTTAAAAATCATAAGATATATTTCACAAAATATTTTATGCATGGAAGTAATACACATCTATTTAGGCAGGAATCAGAATTGCTGTAAACAAGTTTTTTGTTTTTTCATAGAACTGTTTCAAGTGGTAATAACTAATAAATGTAATCCAAGTCAAAATTATACATTGATTTCATTTTAATGAAGAAACTGGTAATTGAAATCATTTCAGGATATCCTTTTTTCAGTGTATGTTTTTGATGTGCCACTGTAGGATTTTTACTGTGCTCCTCTGGCCTTTAAATCTCCTGGAGGCGCCACTGAAATCAATGTAGACCTGGCTGTAAACTCACACTCAGGTTCAGCTCCATTCTGTAACATTCAATGTACACCATTCAATCAAAACCCAAATAATAAAATTAAGTTCTGCCTCACTAAATATCCCGTTTCACTGGGAAACACACCACATTATGTAAGACATTTTTTTAGTGAATATCGATTCATGTAGACTGCAAGGTTCAATACATCACCTTGCGTTTCTCTCAGTCTCTGACTCTCCTCTGAAATAATTGTACAGCTAAAACATATCATTGTTCACACTGCTGGCAGAAAACTGACAAGAACCTTTACTTGTAATTAGACATAAGCTATTTTATCTTCTCAAGCATAGCAGTGCAGAGAAGCTGAAAAGGGGCACTCTTAGATAAGACACGCACAGACGCTCTCCCTGTTTGATTTAAGCGCTATTTAGCAAATACTTCATTCCCTAATAGTGTATTATAACAAGAAGCGATTCCAGCAAAAAGCTCCCGTTTCCTCACAACCACCGACCGCCTATGGGCTTGTGTGACATCTTTAGTAGGTCAGAATACATCAGAGTTAGAGACTCACAAAATGTGAGTGTGTGTGTGTGTGTGATGAGAGAAAGAGAGAGAGAGGTTAATTAGCTCAGCTGAACAGTTTTCCAGTGTGGTTTCCACCTCGATCTACTCTCATGCCTGCAGCATGAGCGTTCACACATGTGTGCAAGAGTGTGTGTTTCATGTGAATGCCTGAACCGAACTACACCTCCATCTTTCTCTTTCTGTCACAATTCTGGTGCTTTGATTAGAAGGCTTTCATCTCAGCGTTAAAGCAAATGAGACCGGGCATTAATGAAGCTGAATTTCCCAGATCCATTACACTCACTCACACACACAAGTGCTGGAAGAACATAGTCTAGTTTGCGTAGGCTGCCAGGAAGAAATAAGAGCAACGGAAAAGGAAGCATCACTGAGACCTTCCTTGAGCAATTAGCTCTGCACGCTGAGACGTTGCATGCTCTTGGGCCAAAGCAGACAATGTACGTCACTTACAGAATCAAAGAACTAAAAATGGCAGCTTCGCTCTTGGTCTCCTCTGACTTCACTCTGTATTGGCACAGTTTGTCATCTCTGTGCTCCAGTGAGATCTCATTTCTTCCCCAGTGCAGCAAGCTGCTCTCCAATATTCCCATCCATATGCCTCTTCAATGGATTTTCAACCATCAGTAACCACTTTTGAGTATAAAGAGACTGTTATTACAGTTAGGTTAAAAAGGCATTTTGAAAAGCATAGAACTGGCACTTTATACTGTAATTTTCCCAATATTGTCAAGACATCTTCTTCAGCATAATGTAGGTCAGGGATTCCCAAATGTTTTTTGGAAACACATTTGCATGTTCAAGGCAGAGGTATTATCTTTGAATAAAAGTGAAACTATTAGAAATATTTTTGTTAATTAAAATAAAGCTAAAGAAGTATATATAATATTAATAAAAATACAAATAAACAAATAAAATGAAGCACTTTGAAATAACAAAAAACTAAAACTTAAATTAAACATTAATAATAATATTAAAACAAACACTAATAACAAAATATGACAAAAACACATAACAAAATTCTAAAAAAAAAGAAAAAGAAAAAAGATACAATTAAAAACTAAAAATATAAAAATAAAAGCTAATTCAAAATAGTTTTAAAAAGTATAATAGTATATGCGACTCTGGACCACAAAACCCGTCATAAGTGTACATTTTTTTAAATTACATTTATACATCATATGAATGAATAAACACGCTTTCCATGGATGTATGGTTTGTTATGATAGGACAATATTTGGCCGAGATACAACTATTTGAAAATCTGGAAATCTTAGGGTGCAAAAATATCGCCTTTAAAGTTGTCCAAATGAAGTCCTTAGCAATGCATATTACTAATCAAAAATTAAATTTTGATATATGTATGGTAGAAAATTGACTAAATATCTTCATGGAACATGATCTTTACTTAATATTCTACAGATTTTTGGCATAAAAGAAAATTTAATAATTTTACATTTATAATTTCTATGTACATAACTCTTATTGTTAAACTATGTCAAGGTAAAGACAGTTTTCCATCCTATGGCACCTTTAATTAATTATTCACTTAACTCTTGAACTCCATTTTGGGAAACCCTGATGTATGTGAATGTATATCTATCTCTATCTCTCTTTCTCTCTCTCTCTCTCTCTCTCTATATATATATACATATATATATATATAGATAGATAGATACACACACACACACACACACACACACACATGTATCTATGTATGTGTGTGTGTGTGTATGTGTGTAGTAATTTTTCTTGAATTTTGTGCAACTGGCAATGGAGGTTCATTGATTAAACTTTCACATATTTTATACCTCTGTGTTATGTTAGTATGCTATGTGCGGATTTTAAGATATTTATTCTGTCTGTGCAACCTGCTGTTATTCATCCCAAACCTAATTAGATCAAGCAACATCCTGTACATACAACACATCACCATGAAGATTTGATACTAGCAACAGGACATCAATTTTGTATGTACTTCTGCTGAGCAAAATATCAGACGGAAACTAGATATTAAAGATGTTCTGAAGCAAATGTGAGTGGTTCCTCCTGTAGCTGTAACACAATGACACGAAAAGCATGAATTATAGCTTGAATGCAATGTAAGTCAGTTGGAATAAAAAAAGCATCTGCCAAATGCATAAAAGCAAAGAAATTGTTTTAAATAATAATGTAAATCTGCCACTGTGCTTTGATGTGTCCTGGGTGGTTATGATGTACATCAGCCCGATTGTGAAATCAGTCCTGCTGATTTTGACACACAAATTTGCCAGGAAACTCGTTACAATTCAGGGCAGGAGCGAGGAAGATGAAAGTACACAGCATCTTACCTGACAAACAAACTTCATGCACTCATTTATAGACCACATGAAAACACACTTCAGCCAGCAGTCCAAAACTCAGGGGAAGAATACGGAATCCCAATGTAATTAATATAAACATTGCCATATAAGATTATGAAAATGCAGGCTTAGATTTAGTTATATCACAGATTCAAGAAAAAGCAACAATTTCTGACATTGAAGTCTGTATAGTAGAAGATAACAAGTTAGTTCTCAATAAATGTAACACTGTGCAATGCTCAATAAAAGAGCACAAGTAATACTTGAATGCTCACAAAGGCCATTTCAGGTATGTGCAAGTGCATTTCAATTCTCAATTCTTTTCCAAAAAGATTTTCTTTTAATTTAAACTTGTATGCAGCAAGGCCAGACATTAAATTGATCATAAGTGATTATTGATAGAAATCTTATAAAAGATTTCTATTTTAAATAAATGCTGCTCTTTTGAATTTTCTGCTCACCAAATAATTTTGAAAAACGTATTCTACTTCTAAGCAGTTATTTCTCTTTCAAAACTTAACTGTTTTATTAAATTACAAAAAATACAAAACTATTAAAGATATATATATATATATATATATATATATATATATATATATATATATATATATATATATATATATATATCTGCCTGAACATAACAGCATAAGAAATCACTATGTGCTGTATATATTCTTTACCATTAGTTTGGACACAGATTTTATACTTGAGTAATGCTTAAACAGTGAATTTTTGAATGTTTAGGCTAAATATGCAATGAATAAATGAGCAAAAATGTGTTACAAGTACTAAAGCTCTCGCCTACGGCATATGCCACATATATAAATGCATAGGCTTGTGTAATTTTTCTAGGCTAAACCGAATGCCATACTTTCAGATATCCTTTTTTATGTCTGTGTGCAAGCAAGTGTTTGCTGGTCTGCATGTGTGTTTATGTGTTTTGTGTGTATGTGTGTGGGTGGGAGTGTGGTGGCATTGTGTGAAATGCAGACTCTTCACTCTGTATTGTTTGGCCTGTGAAAATGCTTCCACAGCAAACTGCGCAGCAATGGGAATAACTCTCCTGCCTTGTATCGCCTCCCCGCTCTTAAAATATATGTGTATCTCACTATATTTATATATAAATCAATGTATATCTCACCACGGCCTATTTTCAAACAACCAGCAATAAAGCCATCTGTTAAATCGATGCTCCTGTACTTATGGTAAGTAGCAGTTCAAAGCGCAGCGACTGCGAGATCAAGATTAAGATGTCAGGAAAGAAACTCCATTTTTGACGCATTGCCGTTTTCTTAAAGCGCACAAAAGAAACACTGTTGTGAGTAAAACTCCAAATACTGTGACACACCGAGATAAAAAGTGCTTGTGAAAACCGCTGATTACGGCATGTGGAAACAGTGGCATTATTTCGGGATGTCACACCTCTACGGAGTTATCCTCTCCTCCAACTCTGTGCCTGCTCAGGAAAATAACTAGAACAGACTATTCTTGTGTTTTCCATTTTTCATCCCTGACCCTCTGAAGTGGTGGAGAAAAATGAGGCGAGCGCAAGAGAAAAAAGGAATTCAATGCATTCATCAGAGGGCCGGAAAGAGCGTGTAGTTGAATTGTTAAATCACAGGCTCTTTAGAGGAATCATACTATGAAAGCGGAGGACAGTATGAACGAGGGACACTGGTCATTTTAAATGTTCTGTTGAATCGATAGCGTGACTAATGGGCCTTGTGTTCGGCTGTTATTGTTGGAAATAATTAGTGGTGCTTGCTGAAAGAAGCATGACTATTAATACTTCTCAATGGGACAAATCTATAACTCTTTGTAGTACACTATAATGAATATATTGGTAGAGACAAGAATGAAGCCGTGCCATATCTATGTTGTGACTTGGACCAGCAAGTAACCTCTTAGCAACCACTCAAAACACCTTAGCAACCATACATTTACACCCTTTGAAGAGTGTTTGAAGTAGTTGGGATGCTATGTTTTGCAGTTCCAGCCTCAGAGAGCTGATGTGTATTGCACACTAAATTTCCACTATATATCATCCAACTGGCTGGCAGCTTTTGGGAGTAAGGATGCACACATCTTCTGGTGCAGCTTAGTGACATTATATATATATATATATATATATATACAGTATCTCACAGAAGTGAATACACCCTTCACATTTTTGTAAATATTTCATGTGACAACACTGAAGAAATGACACATTGCTACAATGTCAAGTAGTGAGTGCACAGCTTGTATAACAGTGTAAATTTGCTGTCCCCTCAAAATAACTCAACACACAGCCATTAATGTCTAAACCGCTGGCCACAAAAGTGAGTACACCCCTAAGTGAAAATGTCCAAATTGATCTTATGTAATATTCTAATTTTATGAGACACTGAATTTTGGGTTTTCATTATCTGTAAGCCATAATCATCAACATTTCAAGAAATAAAGGATTGAAATATTTCACTCTATGTGTAATGAATCTATATAATATATGGGTTTCACTTTATGAAATGAGTGACAAAAAATATTGACCTTTTTCTTGATATACTAATTTTTTGAGATGTACCTGTACAAAGACATTTACCATTTTACAAATACTTTATATTTTAAATAATCGCTGTTCTTTCAAACTTTCTATAAGCAGCACAACTATTTTCAACATTGATAAAAAAATGTTTCTTGTTTGCCATATGATCATATTAGGATTATTTCTTAAAGGGTAACTAAACCCCTGTCAGAGCCTAACTCCACCCACTGGCAATATTTGAAAAATGCTGGAAAAGTGGGCAGAGCCCAGCGGAGACAGAGGGGACGTGGTGAGCTCGTGCAGGGGCGTGGTTAGTAAGTGCCATCATACGTCACAGGGGTATGCAACGTCCAATAGGAAAATTCAACTGCAGTAGCCACCGTTCAACCTGAACAGGGCAGCACTCAGACATTTTTACACCATATATTGTAGAATTAAAACACTTTATAACCAAATGTCAAAACATTTACTCGAGTCAATGCACAGCACTAATAAAGCCAGTCTTACAGATCATTAACTCAAAAAAGTTGTTTTAGGGTTTAGTTACCCTTTAAGAAGCATGAGATCTCCTTACACACATTTTACACAATTTTTTTCTGCAGTATTACTTTACATGTTTTATATATATATATATATATATATATATATATATATATATATTACACCAACAACATTCTAATATTGTGTGTGTAATTTAACTACTTTATATTAGCCCACCTCTAACCACAATAAACATTAACACTGGCAGTCAAACGTCTGGTTACATAATGTTAAATGTTCTGTAACATTTTTATTTGCACATTATCCTCTCATGTAACTGGGTTTCTCACAGCTGGCTCTCACAGATAACCCCAGTGTCACATCTATTCTCAACTCAAGCTTGTCAGCACAGTCCACAAAAAAACAGAAGACAGAATCAGAGGAAGACTCTATTAAACCTCTGCCCTGATCAGCATGAATATACATATCATAAATGAATATGCAAGCAACCGAATCAAAGAGAGGTTACGCACCTGAGGAGTTTCTCTTCCCTTCCGCTCCTGATGTGACATTATTACACTCGTTCTGTAATCGGGAAATCTTTCACTCAGAACAGAAATTAAAATACCCTTAGAATGCACAGCTCCACCTCCCTACATTTCTCCCCGGAGAGAACAGCCAGTACTTCTCTCATACTCCTGCTCTTTCTCCATTCCTTCCAGAGTTTTACGACAGAGATAAGATATATGTCATGTGACACCACAGCTAAAAAAAGATATAAAACACAGAAAAGTGAAGAGCTCAAAATCAAAACAACAGAACAATAAGAGGGGCTTCATGGGGTGAATGCTGATATTTTTTGGTAGTTTAGGACACAGTGTTGAACATCAACACCGGCTGACAGAGAAAGGCATCATTTTTTCACAATCTGTTTGATTTAACTTGTTTTCTACATCAGAAACGGGTTACAATCTATAACAGGGGTAGGCAACGTCGGGCCTGGAGTGCCGCTGTCCAAGAGTTTAGCTCCAACCCTAATCAAACACACCTGGACAAGCTAATCAAGGTCTTCAGAATTACTAGAGCTACAGGCAGGTGAATTTATTTTTCAGGGTTGGGGCTAAACTCTGCAGGACATCGGCACTCCAGGGCCGTTGCCTACCCCTGATCTATAACTATAACAAAACCTGAAAAGGCTCTCTATAAGTGTGTCTGTGTCTAGACTAGATAATAATCATAATTAACCTGCGGTCATAGCCAATCCAGATGTTCAAAACACTGGTGCTGCCCAGAATGGTCACAGCCAATCAGATCACAGTAATATTAAAATTTTAATACAAATATTTGTTTGTAAATAAAAAAGCCATTTCCTGCCAGAGACAGATTGTTGTTTGATTGATAGATTAATAGAGACAGTAAATTACTTGCCGCCTCTTAAACACACAAACATTCACGAGTTGCCTTTTAAATTAAATGCATCATAAAGTTTCACTGTGACTGGGCTGACCCCATGTCCCATTGTAATGCCACGCCAGCAGAGGGAGCCCTCGCCCGAGTACTGACTGGTACCATTCCCTCTGCTGCTTCTGTGATCACTTCCTGTTTGGCAGCCATTTAAGCATGGCCAGGCCAGGCCAAACAGAACTTGCGAAGTATTGCCAGTTTCACTGCCTTACCGAGTGTTTCCATTATCTTTTTTTGTCTGCTACGTGTATGATTTATCGCCTGTTTCTCTTGATTTTTGCCTTTTGGATTACCCTCTTGTTTGTTTGCCGATTGGACTGAATACTGTGATTTTGACTTCTTTGCCTGTTACCACGACTCTGATTTTTGCCTCACAATTTGGATTGTTGAATGGTTCCTCATTAAACTTCTGCAAATGGACACAGCCTCAGCCTCACCCTCATTACACCCGTGTGCATCCATAAAACAAAACACATCCTGTAAGCTCTGATGACCTGTCAGAATGGATCCATAAAGAAGCTCTTCCAAAGAAGCTCTTCCAAAATGGCGCTGCTGTGTTTGGACGCTGTATAGGCCGCTCCGCTGAGATTTTACTTTAACTTACTTTTTTACTTACTTTTACTTTCTCTTTTTACACATTTCACTTCGGCACTGATCACCTATAACATAGAAACACTTTTGGACATTGGAAACCGCTACACCAACCTGTTCCAGGACACTTTAGCCACGAACCCAGCATGGCCTCTGGAAATTTCTCCGGAACGCAGAGATGAACAATAGCCCCCCGAGGTGAAGGATCAAGAAACACCGCGGGAAATGCGCTGGGATTCGAGATAGACTCAGGAAAAGGGCTCACAGTCCTCCTTTTCCGAGCATTCTGCTCACAAATGTCCAATCCTTGGAGAATAAGATGGACGATTTTAGAGCCAGGATTAGTTTCCAACGGGACATAAGGGACTGCAACATCCTTTGTTTGTCCGAAACGTTGCTTTCGTCCTCGGTCCCGGACACTGCTGTAATGCCGAGTGATAACTTCTCTGTTTTTCGGACGGACAGAACAGCAGAGGCAGGTAAATCCAGGGGTGGAGGAGTATGTTTCATGATTAACAAGAAATGGTGTGACCCCAGGAATATCTCCATTCTGTCGCATTCCTGCTCGCCTCATCTGGAACATCTTTCCATTATTTGCCGCCCATTTAATCTGCCCCGGGAGTTTTCATCGATCATTGTTACTGCTGTGTACATTCCACCACAGGCGGACACCGGCTTGGCTTTGTCTAAACTTCACGATGTGCTCAGCGGCTACATTAACAAACATCCTGACACTGCCTTTGTCATCGCGGGAGACTTTAACAAAGCCAACCTCAGGCAGGTCATGCCGAACTTTCATCAACATGTATCCTGTCCAACTAGAGGACCAAACACACTGGATCATTGCTACACTCAGTTCAAAAATGCCTACAAAGCCTGCTCACCACCGGCTTTTGGCAAATCGGACCATGCCGCCATTTTCCTCACACCGGAATATAATCAAAGGCTCGTTCAGGATGCACCTCCGGTGCAGAGAGTAGGGATGCGCTGGTCCTCCCACTCAGAGGCTATGCTGCAGGTGGCTCTTGATGACGTAGACTGGGACATGTTCTGGGCGAGTTCTTCTGATGTCAGCGAGTTCACGAATGTAGCATTAAGCTTTGTAAACACGCTAATCGAGCAAGTAACAGAAACAGTAACGATAAAGATATTCTCCAATCAGAAACCGTGGGTGGACAGAACAATCCGTGCTGTGGTTAACACACGCACTGCCACTTACAATGAGGCTCTTCTGACCGGGAATATGAGCGAGTACAAAGCATCGTGCTATGCTCTCCGACGCGCAGTAAGAGCCGCCAGACACCGATACAGAGAGAGAATTGAGTCTCATTTCCAGCTTAATGACTCTCGACGGATGTGGCAGGGACTGAGGACCATCTGTGCCTTCGGAAACAAATCCTCCGCTGAGGTGAGAGCAGATCCGTTGCTGGCCGACGAGTTAAACACCTTCTTCGGCCGCTTCGATTGCAACGGCGGCGGCGCGTCTCTGCCGACCAGCGCATCAGGAAGCAGCAGGCAGAGCAGCGATGATCCTGTAATCACCGTGTCAGAGGAGGAGGTTCGGAGGGCGCTAAAGAAAGTGAACGTCAGGAAAGCAGCCGGACCTGATGGGATAACCGGCCGTGTTATGAGGTCCTGCGCCGATCAGCTCGCTGGTTTGTTCACTTCCATCTTTAATGAGTCCCTTGCTACCTCCATGGTTCCCACCTCATTCAAAAAATCCATTATTATCCCTGTGCCAAAGAACAATAAACCCTCTTGCCTGAATGACTATCGCCCAGTTGCCCTCACTTCTATAGTCCTGAAGGTTTTTGAGAGACTTGTAAAGAGCCACATTTGCTCCTCCATACCTGATACTTTAGACCCTCTTCAGTTTGTCTATCGCCCAAATAGATCCACTGACGATGCCATCTCTCACGTCCTCCACTCTTCCCTCACACACTTAGACAGCAACAAAGGGAATTATGTAAGGCTGCTATTCATTGACTATAGCTCAGCTTTCAACACTATAGTCCCCATCAAGCTGGCTTCTAAACTCACAGACCTCGGCCTAAACTCCTCACTCTGTGACTGGATTCAAGACTTCCTCACCGGCAGACCTCAAGTGGTGAAAGTTGGCCAGTTCACCTCCCAAACTCCATCACCCTGAACATAGGAGACCCACAGGGCTGTGTCCTGAGTCCCCTGCTCTACTCTCTCTACATGCATGACTGCGTGTCCTCTCACAGCTCCACATCTATTATCAAATTCGCTGATGATACTGTGGTTCTGGGACTCATCTCCAACAATGATGAGACCGCATACTTGGATGAGGTAGAGAGACTCACAACATGGTGCCAGGACAACTGTCTCTCTCTGAATGTGAGCAAAACTAAAGAGCTGATCATGGACTTTAGGAAGAGACAGCAGCAGCCCTACACTCCTCTTATGATCAGTGGGACCCCTGTGGAGAGGGTGAGTAGCTTCATGTACCTCGGTGTAAACATCTCAGAGAACCTGACTTGGACTACACATCCAAACACAGGTTAAGAAAGCCAGGCAAAGACTGTACCATCTGCGACAGCTGAGGAAATTCCCAGCTGAGGGACCATAGAAAGTGTATTGACTCAGTGCATCTCAGTGTGGTATGGAAACAGCTCCAATCAGGACTGCAAAGCACTACAGAGAGTTGTGCGCTTAGCTGAGCACATCTCAGGGTCTGCTCTCCCCTCTCTGCAAGACATCTACCTCAAACGCTGCAAAAATAGAGCTGTCAAAATCATCAAGGACTCAAATCACCCTGGTAACCGTCTATTCACTTTGCTTCCATCTGGCAAGCGCTTCCGTAGCCTGATGGCAAAAACTGAGAGACTTAGGAGGAGCTTTTTCCTCCAGGCCATCAGACTCCTAAACTCTAACTCTGTGTCATAACATCACTTGACTCCATGTAAATATCACCATATCAATAAGCTATTCATAATTTTTCTCTACCTCATATTGCTGCTATTTAAATACCCTGTACAACTTTTTTTGCACATTCCTCTTTATTACTATTTAAGTCAACAACATACTGTCCTGCACATTTATATTTATATCTATATTTTTTATCTTTAATTTTATTTTATTCTTTTATTTTTTCTACTTTTCTTTTTCTTAATATTTCTATTCTATATAATTGCACTGTCCTTGGAGCGGACCTGACCTACATTTCAATGCTTGTTATACTCTGTATAATTGTGTATGTGACAAATAAAAATCTTGAATCTTGAATCTTGAAGCTAGGTCAGTGACAGATAACAATGTCCAAGATGATGAAAAGACAAAGACATTGGTCTCACTTTATATTTTAAGTGGCCTTAACAACTATGCATTTACATCATAAAGTACTTATTGTGTTCATATTGTATTGCAAAACCCTTATGCTGTTATTGAGGAGGGATACGGGTAAGGTTAGGGACAGGTTTGGTAGCATGGGTAGGTTTAAGGGTGGGTTAAGGTGTAAGGGATAGGTCAACAGTGTATTTATATATTATATAATAGTGTGTATTTACACAATAAGTGCATTGTATCAAATGATTAATTTAAATGTAAGTACATTGTAGTTAAAGCCACCTAATGTATATAAATTGGGACCAAGAAATGTTTTTCAAACCCAGTTAAAAATATGCGTATGCTAAGCTTTTTTTAAAGAAAAAATTATTCACATTTTTTATGTTTTTGCAGGCATGTAACATTTCTGAAAAAAGTTTTGATCGTAGGTTAGTTTTTCGAGGGGTGAGAACCAGAAGGGCGTAAGTGACATTTTTGGTGAAATGGAGATATATACATCAAATGAAAGCTCTTAATGAGCTTTTTGTACTGGCAAAAGTACTGTCATCAATGAGTGTACAAATTTGTATTATAAACAATTGAAATCAGTACACACAGTCAGCTCAAACTATGGTAAAATTTTTGTTTTGGCTCTCCTGTAAAGATGGTGAAATGTCACTTACGCCCTTCTGGTTCTCCCCCCTCGTATTGTTATTTTATTATAATTTTAATTCTTTTGAATTTGCTTTTATTTTTATTTTTATATTTTTAGTTTCATTTTTAGGATTTCTGTTAAGTTTTATCATTTTATTAGCCTTTGTTTTGTAAAAAAGTATTTCTAAATAGTTTTAATTAATTATCAGTTTCATTTTTATTTTAGTTAGTTAGAACTTCAGACTTATTTCATTTAAAAGTAATAGTTTTTCATGTAATATTTGTATTTGTATTATATTTCAGCTTTATTTCAATACACTGTAAAAAAAAAAAAGACTTATTTTAACGGTAAAAGACTGTAAAAATTCTACAGTAAAAACCTGTTAACTGGTTAATAGTAAGTTCCCCATTTATATACTGTGAAAAACTGTATTGGATATTAAATGTAATTTTATGGAAATATACAGTTTTTGGAATTGAAAAAAAAAAGAAAAGAATAATTTTCAGTGAAAACCATAAATTGACATTCCCAGATTTCCTTGCGTTACATTTTTCATTTGAATTAAAATAATTTAGTTTCTTAGTTTTTTCTTCTTAGTTTTTTTATATTAGGGTTGTATGTTACATCTAATGTTGTTAAATTAATGTTTATTGCATTACTTCAATTTCATGCGTGTTACCATGATGGTGTTTAGTGTTTATGTGAGTGACAGTGCACCTTCCATATATATATATATAAAGTATTTTCCTTCTTGTGGAAAAGCTGCTTGTGATGTGCTTTGGTACATAATGTCACTCTCCTGTGTATTAAAATGGAACTAAACAGATTTCAGTACTTCATAGGTTGGTATATTAACATTAATGAAATACATTTCATGTAAAATACATGTAAATTTAAGTTAAATCCATAAAACCTAAAATGCTACTACTGTATTCTGTATGCTAAAATTCTGGCAACCACAGCTGCTGTTTTTCTACCATAAATTTTATTGATTTTTGGTAAATGTGTTCTGCCACACAATGCATGCTATAAGGGCATGAGTGTAAGCCCTGACAAGACCTCTCCAGCTCTAAGAAACATCCAATATTGAAATCAATATTGTATATCTTTGCTGTTTGCTGTTCTCGCCAAAGTTGAAATAACATCCCTGGACGTAAGTACAGTCCCTAAATCCGCTCTCACACACATCTGCTGGCAAAAACTCTCTTTAACTCACTCTGACAAGCAGATGGGTACACTGAGGCATTCACATACAGTACAAACAGCACTCAGCGTAATCTATATTCAGCTGCTGTGTTTAGGAAACCTGTGAACACTCGCTTCCCTTCACAAATGCACACGCAGTGTATCTGTCACTCCATTGTGTGTATTTGTCCAGCATCTGTTGTGAAAAACTGGGTCAGCTCCGACAAGACAGACAGCATCAGGAACTTTAGGAAGGGAATGAGAGGGCGAGACTGACAAGTGGATAGAGGGATGGCAGGGGAGAAGAGACAAAAGACAAAAGACAACCTCCCGTCCTCTAACCTGTTCTTAATGACAGCCGTATCTAATAAGGAATTATTTTCTCCATTCCCGGCCCTGGGAAAATGTCACTTTGAGGTGTGTAGTGGAGATAGGCGAGGTGTTTTCTGCTTTAAAATGCTCCTCACGCATGCCGGCTGCGGTGTAATGCCTTCAGCTCGGTGAGAATATCCCCATCATCTCCCTTAATGGGCCAGCGGATACACTCCACTGCCTCACAAACCTGCAACACACATATCACAACAGCTGCTCTGTGCTTGAGTGCATCTGTGTGTGCGTGTGTCTGGGGTGTTAAAACAGGTCCAACTAAGCCTTTTCTTCAGCTTGGCAAAATGTGTTGTTTGAGACAATGGAAACTTTATGTAGCCTAAAAGAGTTCCTTAAGTAGTTCTAGTGTCTCACATACAGTACTGAGGATTGCAATGCAAACCATGCCGTACTATACAGAATCGCTGCGGATTGAAGTCTGTATTTTAGTGTTGAACACTCAAACAGCTATGAAAGTTTTAGTATACACTACTGTTCAAACTACTGTTTGAGTTTTTAATCATTTATATAATGCTTATATTCAGTGAGAATGGATTACATTTGACAAAAGTGACATTTATGGCATTTATAATGTTAGAATTATTTTTATTTCAGAATAAATGTAGTTATTTTGAACATTCTATTTATAAAAGAATCCTGAACAAAAATATTTCCACAAAAATATAAGCAGAACATCATTGTTTTCAACACTGATTTTTTCAAAATGCACAAAATCAATATATTAGAATGATTTTTGAAGGATCATGTGACACTGAAGACTGGAATAGTCCATTACAGCAATTAATATATTTTTTTTAATTCTCAAAATGTAATAATATTTCACAAAATTACTGTTGTTGCTGTTTTTTTCTTTTGATTATAAGACAAAAAACATAAAAATACTACTGACCCCAAGCTTTTGAAAAGCAGTATACAGTACATTTGCATAAGTGTCAGTATTAAAAAAAGATTAAAATCATGTGAAATGAATGCAAATAAATTAGCACCTCAATGATAAATGTGCTGTGAAAGATGCTAGTATTTTCTATTCTAATGTAATTTTTTATAATGAACAATTTTAAAAATTACCATGGGCTGTTGCTATGTTACATGGATGATACATCAGACAGTGAGGTTTTTTTCTCCAACTATGATTTTACAGTTCCTTTTTTTTAAAACAGTGAAACATAAAACAACTATTTTCAGTAATTTTCTTCCACATGTCTCACTGGATTTGTGTCGGTATTCATTAAAAAGTCTAAAATACAAAGCACTTTAAAGTTGAACTGTCAGTCTGTTCATTTAAAAAAAATATGTGAGTCACAGTTCCCTAGTGTTTTTATCCACCTAGGTAGAAGCTAAACTGATATGTGTTTAATGGTGTGTGACATTAAAATTAAATTATTTTTACAACAGATGCAATGAAGTCGTATGTCACTGAGACAAAAATGAAAGTGCATTTCATTCTGTTATGTATTGGCTCTTTTTATACATTTCACTTTTGTTTACAGTGTGTGATCAGTTGTTACCTGCCACTTGTGGGAATGAATGAATGAATAAATGAATAAATGGATTATTTGGCTGCTCTTGTCCGTTATACTTGTGACATTCACTGCAAGGTCAGATCCTTCAGTGCATTATGCAGTAATTTTTTTTAAGAAGTTATCAGACCTATCATCAGAAACTTAATTTTACTTACCAAATTTTTTCTCACATTTAGTCAGCAAGTGCTCATTTCAGACCCTATTTAAAACTTTGTGCACATCTCAGAGATTTCTGATTTAAACAGGTTGATCTCTGCAAAATACAAGATGAATTCACCACGATCTAGGACAAATCTAAATAAAATGAACATGTGATCTCAGCCATTGTGAGCAACAGATCAAGGACCAGCGATACATCCATAAAATGCAATCTCACACACCACATGCTTCACATAATAACTGATCTAGGGATGACTCTGTTGATTTGGCTTGCTTTGCAAATCTAGTTCCAGTTCTCTGCAGCTGATTCAGACTCTTCCAGTTCTGGTTTATGTGAGCGGCGTGCATTGATCTCTCCTTGAGTCAGAATTTCCAATAACTGAATGTTCTCAGTTGCTTTATGCCTCTTTAATCTGCTCTTTATGACTGCTAGAGTAGTGCTAGATGTTGCACATTTGAGTAGTGATATTCAAAAATACTGTCGACCAGCCAAGTACACCGAGGTGTTGCTGTGAATACATCAGTTTGAGATCAGGTCACATGGATTTTATCTGAGACAACGAAAACCTCACTCAAACAACAAACAGACTGATAAAGCACTGCACAGATGTCCTAATGTGACATGATACTGTCTAAACACATGTGCACACACACACACATTCACAAATCAGGCCAGTGAATATGACCTCTAAAACAGTGTTTCCAGAGAGTACTTGAAAATGGGGTTGTTTCTTTCTTCTTTATTGAAACATATAAAACAAATATTACTATGCATTAATAAAATAATAAAAAATAAAATATATATATATTAGGGGTGCCATGATTTTTTTTTTTTTTTTTTTTCATTTAAGAATGTACAGGGCTTGTCAATTAAAGTGTCATTATTTATAATGACAGTGGACATTGTTCTTCACAAAAATGAAAAGCTTTGTCCTATTTTTCTCCCATCACATCTCAGTCAATCAAAGCACAGAAACTAATATCTCAGTAGAAGCAGTTATAAAGAATCTACTGTATATTTGTCATTGATATTTATGCATTTAGCAGATGCTATTATCCATAGCTTTTATCCTTTACATTCAAGTTACATTTCATCAGTTCCTTGGATGTCAAACCCATGACTTTACTTTCTGAACTACAGAAATGAAGAACAAGGAACCCACTACTGTACTGAATGTTCTTTATTTATAAAATCTAAAGTAATAATATACCAAATTAATTGTAAAACAAATACATTAAACCATGGGTTTTCATCTTTAAACTGCTGCGGTACACGGACAGGGAGCTCATTTTGCGGGCCGCCAGACTTCATGCCCCAGTGAAAACTTCCGATGGAGCAACCCTGTCTTTCTTTCCAGATTTTTCTCCGGTCACCGCAAAAAGAAGTGCATTTGCGCCAATTAGGAAGGAGATGAGAGACGCCGGCATCCAGAATTGTCTCCTTTATCCTGCAACGCTGAAGGTCATTCTCAATCAAGGTGAACTTTACTGAAGGTATATTCCCCAGAAGAAGCAAGAGTTTTTCTCAGATTCCTTTCATCCACCAACTCTCAGTGAACTTCAGCTGGACTTTTGCTGTCTAATCGGAGAAGAGATGCTCTAAATGGTTAGGGCTGTGTCTTTCACTGTTCACTTTAATGTTCACTTCTTAATTCATAGTTCATAGTTCATAGCCTATCTCTTGAAGTTTTAATATTTTGAAATTGTATTGGGTGCAGATATGAATTCTGTAAAGTTGCATATCCTAGATAGATCTGGAGCAAAGGAATCACACTCTCAAGCTTTGTGTTCTGACAAACTTCGGCAATGTGTAACCTCATCCTCGTCGGTGGATAGTTGGCGTTTATTAAACCCTTCTGCTAAGTCTTTCACTTTCTTTTCTGCTACTCATAAATCATATTCGCGAATTGACTATATTTCCCTTTCTACTTCTTTATCTTCAGCTGTCCGTGATGCCGATATCTGTTCCTTATCTCTGTCGGATCATGATGGAAATTTGTGCAGATTATCTTTGATCCCTCTGCCATCTCGTGCCACTAGATGGCGATTTAACCCTAAATTGTTACAGGATTAAACTTTTTGCAGTCAATTCAGAAATAAATTCGCTGAGTTTATTGAAATTAACCAAGGTTCAGTGGATGATCCTCGAACACTTTGGAATGCAGTTAAAGGGTTTATAAGGAATAACTCAATTTCATATGCCTCTTTTCTTCAGAAAAACCGACACAAAAAGATAGTTGAACTGGAATCACAGCTCCAGAATCTGACTAGAGATAATCAGCGTTGTTTCTCAGACAATACACTCAGTAAAATCATGGCGGTTAGGTCCGAACTCAAATCATTACTGTGATCCAGGGCAGAATTCCTGATCCAAAGATCCAGGCAGAATTATTATTTTCAAGGGAGTAGACAAAGCCACCTTTTAGCCCTACGATTACGCAACAGTGAAAAGTTTGCTAATATTTCAGCAGTGAAATCCCAGTCTGGGCTCATTATGACAGACCCAAAAGACATTAATATTGCCTTTCACTCTTTTTACTCTAACCTCTATACTTCTTCTGCTGATGGTGACCCTGACTCTTTTGCATCTTTTCTGTCCAATCTTGATTTACCTAAGCTGTCAGCTTTCACCCATCTGTTAATATAGCTGTTATTTCTCTCTTGTTAAAAAAAGATAAAGATCCGACTTCCTGTTCTAGTTACCGTCCACTTTTTTTGATAGGGACTGATGTTAAATTAGATGCTAAAGTACCATCACGTCATCTAGAGAAATTTATGAATGGACTAGTTCATCATGACCAAACAGGATTCATTAAATCTCACTCATATTATTAATTCAACTAATAGTGTGTCCTCCCCTTGCGCAGTATTGTCTCTAGATGCGATGAAAGCTTTCGACCAGCTAGAATGGAACTATTTATGGGCGGTTCTACTGCATCTGGGTCTGGGATCAAGTTTCATAAATATGATAAAAGGTCTGTATGCCAATCCAGCAGCCACTGTTCTCACAGGTGCTGTGAATACTCATCGGAATACTCATCATCATATTTCTTTGTTTGCTGATGATATCTTATTGTTTTTGGAGCAGCCGTCACATTCTATTCCTCATGTGTTGAATTTATTTGACCATTTTGGATCTCTCTCTGGGTTTAAAATTAATTGGAGTGAGTCATGTTTACTTCCCCTCAATTCTAAAATTGATTCCATGTCCCTTTCTATATCTATTCCATTGGTTCAAATCTTTAAGTACTTGGGGATAATGTTTTTCCTTCCCTGCAGGAAACAGTCTCAAAAAACTATAATGGTATTCTAGCCAAAGTATCCTCAGATTTGGAAAATTGGTCTCGTCTTCCTACTTCTTTTCAGGCCCGTATATCGGTGATTACAATTAATGTTCTCCCACGTATTAATTTATTTTCTTCCATGATTCCTCTCGCTCCACCGGTTGGCTACTGGAATAAACTAGATGCATGTGTTTCATGGTATATATGGGATGGGAAACGTCCTTGTATTAAACTGACTACCTTACAACTATGTAGATTACATGGAGGTCTTTCTTTCCCTAATTTTAGACTGTATGCTCAAGCCTTTTCCCTCCACCCTTTAGCAGTTTGGTTTGATCCTGACGCTTCTGTGTCTTGGAGAGCAATTGAGGAATCTATCGTTTATCCATATAAATTGAAGCATCTTGTTTTTTCGGGAGCTCCACTTAGGCAGTGTAAATCTCGGTTTGGTCCCATTGTAACCCATCTCCTCTCCACATGGAGGGATGTTGAAAGACGTTCACAACTAGTTACAAAATGGCATAGGCATTCGCCTATTTTCCACAATAATAACCTTTTGTCAGGCAGTACTCCATTTCATTGTCCGCAATGGACTCATAGTAAAGTAAACACTCTGGGAGATATCTATGATGATAGTGGTTTAAAATCCTTCCAGAATATGGGGTGCCTTGGAACTCTCAACTGCCTGTTCACCCTTTGCGCAAACTAATCCTTCCTTCTGAGGAATCTCCCTCCTCTGCTTCAGTCATCTATCTCTTTCTTCTTGAGCATTTATACAAACCTTTATCTATTACTACTGTTTGGGCTAAGGATCTTAATGAGGATGTGCATGTTTTATTTTCCGATCAGGTATGGGGTATGTTTAAATTGTCTTCTAAAAACCCTAATCACCAAATGATTTATTGGAAATTGCTGCATAGGATTTACTTGACTCCAATGAAACGTTTTTGTATGAATCTGTCGTCTTCTCCTAAGTGTAATCTCTGTTCCCAAGGGGTTTTAGGCACGTTTTTGCATGTTTTTGGGGAGTGCTCCTCTCTTTCACCTTTTTGGACTCAGCTCTCACAGGACCGATCATATTTGTTGGGTACTGAGATATGTTTGACTCCGCGCCATTTTTTCATGCATGACTTTTGGGACTTCACCTTGTCCGTCCAACAAAGATGTTTACTGTTAGCTGCGCTCACAGCAGCAAAAAAATTGCTAGTCAACCGCTGGAATCCTCCTCACACAATGGACAGAAGAACCTGGACTGTGTATTTGTTGGACATTATCTCAATGGAACTCTCTACTTCTCGTATACATGGATCTAACATGAAAACTGTTAATTCATGGCATTCAGCTTTTAATGTTGTGTCTTCTTTTCTAAAATCTTTGTAAAAAAATTGTATTGTTATTTGTTTATCTATTAATATTAATTAATATGTGTTTATTATTATTATGTTATTTTATTTATTTATTTATTTGTTTATTTTTTAAGTCTACCAAGGGGTGGAATGGGTTGGGGTGGGTTTTAAATTTGTACAGCTGATTTTTGTTTTGTATTACTGTTCCACAAAATACAACTCAATAAACAGTTGTTAACAAAACATATCACAACCAGATATAGACAGGATTTTTCTTTTTCTTTTTTTCCTTGAGGAATCTGCATAATGGATTTAAACATGCTGTATAAATATATGTTAGCATAACCTAGACCTTCTACAGCATAACCATAAAATATTTAATAAACACATGTGAAAGAGGCAGAAGACGTTCAGAACTGATGCTAGGAAATCTGCAGAGATTTTTGAAGACTTCTTCAAGCACTGATTTCGTATGGACCTGGTCATGGCTGACAGAAAAAAAAGGTTCTCGCTTACACACAGACATGCAAATATTCAACATTGCGGTTACAACTGTTCACAATAATAAATCATATTTAGAGAATTCAAGTGGGAGGTAAGAAGAGTGAGAGAGAAGGAAAGAGAGGTAACAGGAATTTGTTGCGGAGAACGATGGCAGGAAATGCTATATCCTCTCCCACACAATCACTGAGACACACAGTCCTCCCTGGCCCTGTGTTCATAATTCAGCACTTAACTACCAGAAAAACACGCGCACACACATGTGGGAGTGAATCGCTTCCTCTGTCCCTGCTCTGGAATAAAGAGAAGCAGCATCTGACAAGGGAAAAGCATTCCTCAGATGCAGTCTTTCCTCAGGGCACTTTCAGCAATGCCTATAGAGCTCAAATGTCATTAGCAAAACAAACCTGCTCTGTTCCTCAAGTGCCCATCTGGTTTCTCTCACAAACACGCTGCATGCCCATTGCAGGCCTTGAGAAGCACAAAAGCCATTAAGCAAAAATAAAACAATGTCTTTTGACTCTGTTTCCCTATAACAGTTAACCATGTCTTCCCGAAGACATATGATGCTCACAGCGATCTTCAAACCAGCCTTGGCACTTTTGATAACTTCTCCAAGAACAGCCTAAAACAAAAGGATGAAGGCACACAAGGAATGCAAAAATGAGTTATGATCCTCCCCAGAGAAAACCGGCCTGGAAGTTGTCTTTACTTTCTGTACTTAGCCAGTAATGAACCTGTAGGGTTACACAATGCCTGTTTTGTCTGAAGAAGGCTCAGACTTTTCAATTATTTGTAAATCTGTGGACTATTCTTGCGAGATCCGCTGTCGTTTTGAGAAAGTACAAGCACAAACTGTTTCTTTACACAGCAGATGTTCTCAACTCTGTCACAGGTCTGTTCTGATAGGACACAGATAGGAGGGAAACCAATGCTAAATGCAAAAAAATAACAATATAATAAAGAAGAAACCACTCTGTGCGGAAAAACAGATTATATGAGATTTTAGTGCACATTTAAATGCAACATAATGACAACACAAGCAGGTTGCAAACTCATCCTTCTAAACCATGTATGAATATACACAAGGAAAAAAGAAAATTCAATGCAGATTATATTAAACACAACCCATTTAGGTTGCAACATAAAATTTGTGTTCAGACCCACTGTTTTAGGATTTATTGGACACATTTGGGTGCCGTTGCACAGCGCAGATGTCTTGAGAATCAGAACGCACGTTTATTGGCTACTGAGTTGCTCTTACTTAATTGTTTGCTCCAAAGGACACAGTGAACGTAAGCCAAATACAACATCCATTTCAACATAACCTGAGGGTGATGTGACCGCGGGGCCACCAGAGATGGCACCGGGCACTCTGTCCACCTTGGCACACCATCTATATGTTGGCAACCAGCACAGATGCACAGCCAAGTCGGGATGTAGACAGACAGGGATGCAGCTCTTTCCATCTGCTCCCAAAGCATCACCAAGCATGAGAGCCACAATAAGAGTAACATCCATTCCAAGAAAAGACACACTATGGATGGAAACGAACACTGACTACCCCAGCGCTCATGGGCTCTGGGAGAAGTTCTGGATATGAGACGTAATGCATCTTACCTCCAGACCTGGCCGAGCTGCAAGATGTGGATGATGGACTGGAAGAGCCATACAAGCACTCTGCAGCATTTCCGCGTGCCGTTCGCAGGCAGGGTTCTGCCGCTGCCGCTCCGCCGGTCGCTGTCTTTGGTGCTGAAATCGCATATGTCCCCGCTTGGGGAGGCGCTCATCTCCGAGTAATCATACACGAACCACCTGAAACTTAACACCTGAACCACCGCGGAGGGAACCACCACGAACACTAACGTGAGCCCGAACCACCAATAGTCCCGCCTCAAGAAGTAGTCCGCTGCCAGCCACAGGTCGGTGGCTCCGTCGCAGAAGAAGACCAGGAGGGCGCACAGCACCCAGCAGCAGTCCAGCAGCGAGAAGCGCTTCTCGACGCGAGGGTGCAGAGGAGCCGCGCTCTGCTCAGGGCCAAGCAGACACCGAGAAGCGCTCTCACACACGGCTGCTCCATCCGATTTAGCGGCCATGTTTGTTGTAGAAAGAGAGTGGGCAAAGGAAAGCGAAGTACAATGAGAGGGGAGGGGGATGTGTGTGCTGGAGAGTGTGTGTGAAAGCTCATGGGAGAGTTGGGAGAGAGAGAGAGAGAGAGAGAGAGAGAGGGGGGAAGTGGGAGGGATAACAGACAGACCTGGGGATATAATTGGTTTGTACTGGGATACAATCAGCCTTGTTTCACAAACCTTTCGTTGGAAGGACTACAAAGATATGCAGCGTCTTGAGAGACTTTTTTTTTATAAACGACCAAAACGTGTGAAAATTCAGTGCAGCATTTCCAAGCATGGAAAATGAATGACAGCTTGATAACACACTAAAATAACATAACAACTCTTAAAGGCATATATGGTGTCCAATGTTTGCTACATTTTTCATATTTATGGTTTCATTTTTAATACATATTAAGTATTTTTATAAATTTTCTGACTATTTATTTTTCTGACATTCCAGGAATTCCTTAATTCCTTTAAAACATTAATACCCTAATTGTAAATTCACGATGTGGAGTTTTATGTTCTGATTTCATCCATAGTCATGCTAGTGCCATAAAGGAAATCTAATTTGTATCCGTGTTATGATTTTTGACCCATTTTCGCAATCTAGAGGGTAAGTTAACAACACGCTTCGCATTTTTTTTTTTTTTGTAGAGTCCGAATTTAACAGTGCATAATTGTGCGCCAAGTTACTGATAAATAATTAATCAAACTAACTGTTCAGAGCTGTTCAGTTGTGACGTCAATTTGTGGGCAATAATTAAAATTAATAAAAAAAAAAAAAAATATTTAAAAAAATCCTTAGATTTAAGGACTTCTACAGCTGTCTGATTTACTAATCAGGTAATCTCACATCCTTTGTTCCTCTATTTAGCAGCTTGGTAGCTCTTAACGTTTTTGCATAATGCATGATGTACTTCTAATAATGTTTAAGGCAGATTTTACCCAAACCTAAAAGTACTTAAAAAAGGTAAAAAGAAGTGATTGTCTTACATGTTTTAGGACTTATTTTACTGATTGAACACAAGACAGTTAAAACTATCTCATTCATCGAGGCAGCGTATATATGCATTGTATGTTTTTCATGTGCTTTCAGGTCCATAAATGGAGAATGATGGCACTCGTGCTTTTGTGGTGAAGGATTAGAAATGGTTTATTGATTAGTGTGATGGGCTCACAACAACCCTAAACTTAAAAAATGCATATACGGCTTTTGCACTATATTCAGAATCTTTTGGGAGATCTAGCTTAATATTACAGTTTGGTGGAACGAATAGATCCAGGGATGCCAAGTCAGCATTACAAACCCAGCAAACAAAATGTAGCGGTGGTAATCCTTTCTTTTTGGACTATGTAAAAATAAACTATTTACAGTTTTGAGATCTTGTTCTGATGCTATTTTTCTCTTCTTGATCATTATCATATGTTTCAGCACACAGGCTCCCTACCAGTCATCTAACACTGTTATTATTGGTAGAATGCAAACTGGGTTGAGTAAATTATTTTTAAACACGCATTTCAGTCATATTTATGCAATGTCAAACCTTTAACCCCATGAGGGAAAAAAAATCAACCCGTGGCCACATTTTAAAGGTAATGCAATTACGCAGGGAAACCACAGACTTGGCAACCCGACAAAGATCATAAACCTTTAAAAAATGTTGCACTAATATGTAAAACAGTGAATGAAACTTGAGAGCAGTTTGAAATTTGAAGATTGTAAGTGAACAGTGACTAAAATTCAACTTGTTCCTTTAGAACATGGCCCTTCAGAAGACAATAACAATGGACTCATATATATTGTGCTATTATTGTGCTTTTATTTTCATTTAATGGTAAAGAGCTCTGTAAAGATTCTTCAAAAATTATCCTACAACGTTCAAGTTTGAGACAACACGAGTCAGTTAAATCAAAATGTCCACACAGAGCTTAACAAAAAAAGAGAAAGCATGGGCCAATGTGTTTTTGAATTGGTGAAAAATCAATTCCAAGGTCATTTTCAACTTAAAACCCCTTATCTGGCAGAATGGAAGTCCAAAAGCATTGCTCATGGACCGTAAGGAATGAGCAGCAGACCTAATTACACTTATTCCATTAAGTCAATTAATGTTCTAGCTTACTTTGGGATTCGTACTGGCAGAGTTGCAGGGTAGGCTCTTTAACTTCCAACAGAGATAAATAACGCTTAGCATTACTGTGCGAATCAGATATATGGCATCCGCTCTGACACAGAACAGACTCTGACCCGGTCTAACCACTAAAGAGAGGTGCAGTGAAATCAAAGGGAAGTTCACAGAAGCAGTGTACATTTTCAGTTCCCTTTGAGACTGTTGTCCAGTAAATGATAGCTCACCCCAGCCCTTTTGGTTCAGAGGATATTTTCTGTGTCAGTTACAACTGCATGAGTGACTGACTGAGTCTTCTGAAGCAGACATGCACCTCTATCTTTGTGAGCATCTGTCTGAATAATGAGCTGTTTGGTGGGGTCAGAGTACTTGAGTACATGGGCATTAATCAAAGCTTTTTCAGGTGAGTCAGTGCTTTCTTATGCTGGTGTTTCAATTGCCAGCAGTTGTCTGAATAGTGCTGTGAGACTTATTGTGTTGTGAAGACCCTGCTGTAGGAAGGCTCACATTTGCACCTTGCTTTCGTCTGCTTTTTCCCCCCTCTGGCATAATCATATGACCAATGAATCGGACTGTATTCACTTTGTATTGGTTCTTGTGTCAGCGGAATTTCAAAATCATCTCCTCAGCTGTTTCTATCACTTTTTACTGGGGTCTCATCATGCTGATGCTCATGAAATGAAGGAAATGGTTGTTATGTGGAGCTATGTGTATGTGCTTCCTCTTAAACCAAACACACTCATAAAAAAGATCACTCTAGAAATGCTATTCTGCAGTAGCAAAACATGGTGCTAATTTCAAAAGTCTAACCATATTCAATTAAGGAGGTGTTACACAATACTGTTTTCAACTAAAAACTGAAAACTTTTTATGCATTTTGGCTGTACATGACAACAGCTTTTATGGAACCTGAAAAATTAGAAAAAATGAGAAAATGATAACAGAATGGGTGACCGTTATTTTGGGTGACCGATCCTTTTAAGTTTACAATATAAATATAATGAAACATTGATTGAAAATGGTTGAAATCACTTCCATGTTCTCCGTCATTCAAACACGCAAACATTTTCAAGGTTTGCAGCGGCTCTGAAGAAAACCTCTGTACAGGGGTGAGATTGTCGTGACTTCATTGCTGTTTTAGTCTTAGATGCACTGTTTGGATTAATAACTTCATTTACCTTCATTATTTTAACTTGCAAAACTCTCAACATGTGCTAGGCTTTTGTCTCATTAGTTAATTTTAATAGATATAACTATAACTGACAGCGCAGGTTCAT
This sequence comes from Barbus barbus, assembly GCF_936440315.1. NCBI lineage: Eukaryota > Metazoa > Chordata > Actinopteri > Cypriniformes > Cyprinidae > Barbus > Barbus barbus. The sequence continues at coordinate 9,364,698 of NC_136719.1, forward strand.
GTAGGCCTATTATAGAATCTTATATATACAGATATTGCAAGTATTACAGCATGTCAAAAAATTGTCTAGGGAAGGCTACTTTACTCACAAAAGAAGAGTAAGTGAGTTCATATAAATGGCATTTAATGGGAAACACTGATATGTTTATGATGTGATACACTGAAGACTCAGCACGTCTGTCATGTCTTATCTCCACCTCTGTCACAACTACAACTAGGGGTCTTAGAAACCACAAAGCACTATGAATTAATCATATTATTATATAATATTTACAATCTATTTCAACATATATGACAGTCCAGGCTGTCTAAGCGGCTGTTTGTCATGATATGCACGAATGTATTACTCTATAGCTAGAAGGCATGTGATGTTATGCTAGTCTTGTGTTTGAAACGCTCAGTTTGTTTGTGTGTCAGTGGCAGGAATCTCGTGCAGGCTGTCAGCTGCCATGTCTGCTCACCGTTGTTTGTCTGGTCCTCTCACCCCGGTAAGACAACTGCCAAGCCACTGCTGCTGTACCGATCTGGTGATCTGCCACGACAGGCTGACGTTGGGAAAAGATGGTTCAAAGAAAATGCATGAGGGGACTGAAGTCAACTCTGAAAATCCAATGGAGCAAAGACACAAAAGAAAACAACATGGAAATGGAAAGAAAACCTGTGTCTCTGGAAACTACTTTGAAGCTGTAGCCAGCCAAGCGACACATAATTTGAAACAGTTAAAGCTATGGTTTTGAAATAGTACACTCAGAGATACTACCAATGACTTAACTCAATACATTAAGGCAGACTCATTTAAATAATATTACTAGTTGTTCTCATACAAAAAAAAAAAAGATTAGGGAGAGTACATCTTTTTTTTATAGTGTACACAAACTATTTTAGAGGTCAACATCTTTTAAAATACAGTAAATAACTATCAGATTATATAATCTATAACTTAACCAGTGTCTAACTTTACAAACGAACAAAATATACAAATGGCAATGCAAAAAGTAATATGCCACCTAATAGAAACCAACAGCAGCAGTGATCAAGCGCATCTGGGAAGACTTCACTTCAAAGAGGGCACACAAAATTGCAACATCATTCGCATTCAGTTTGGGAAACAAATCTACAGAAGTAGCCTAAAAAGGAAACAATGGACCAGACAGAGTTTCTTATTACAGTATTTCAGAACTGAAAATTATAATTATTTATTTAAATCACATATTTACACATGTCATCTAGCAAAAACTTTTATTTTTCATTACAAAAACATGAAAGTTGAGTAAATAATTTTAGAGTAAATTTTTGAGTAAATTACTTGCTGTTTAGAAGCTCTTATGCTATTAAAATAACCAACATTCATAACTAACAGATTTAACATGATTACTATAAAGTTTTAATAATTATTCAATTTGTTTGAGAAGAGTGGAGTCCATTCCGCAGTGATAATGACACAGAGGAACAATATCATTGGAATGATTTTTTTTCTTCAGCTGGTGAAGAATAAAAACATTGACAGCCAATCACCAGACTTTCAAGAGCTCAAGACTTTAAAGCGGCAGACAACATAACTGCAGCATGCACTTACAGTAAACAAAACGTTATCATCGGTTTGAACACTAATATAGTTATCTTTCATGGTGTGAAGAACCTCATATTTTATTAAGTCATATTTTATGCCCTTCCAACACCATAACTTGAGCTTTAACCTTGTGTGGACATTTACAAGGTCATCCCTAAATATTTCTGACTCCATTTGAAGTCAAAAGACTCCTATGATTTCATGACTGCCAGCGTAAACGCAGCTTTGACTGTAAACATGAACTGTAGGTCATTTCTATTATATGTGAACCTGGACCAAAAAACAATCATAAGGGTCGATTTGTTTAAATTGAGATTTATACCTCAAGAAGCTGAATAAATAAGCTTTTCATTGATATATGGTTTGTTAGGATAGGACAATATTTGGCTGAGATACAACTATTTGAAAATCTAGAATCTGAGGGTGCACAATAATCAAAATATTGAAAAAATTGCCTTAAAAGTTGTTGATGCATATTATAATAAAAAATGAAGTGTTGATATATTTACTGTAGGACAGTATACAAAATATCTTCATGGTACTTTACTTAATATCCCAATAATTGTTGGCATAAAATAAAAAAATGATAATTTTGACCCATACAATGTATTGTTGGCAATTGCTACAAATATACCCGTGCTAGTTATGACTGGTTTTGTGGTCCAGGGTCACAAATGAGGTATGTAACACCTCTTTTAATGTCGCATGTAACCCATGCATAGCTTCCCTAATGAGCTACAATATAACAAAGACTTATATTTTGGCCTAACAAACAAAAATATTAACACTTTGTTCATTATTATTATTAGTATTATTTACAATATCTACTTAGCCAGGACCACTAATAAGCATGATCAATAATAATAGTGACAATTGCCTTAGCAGGCACCACTAATTACAATTTTTAATTACTAGCAGCTCCACAAATTATAACATATTATGCAAATGTTCTTCGTTCATATTACTCATAACTTATGTAGGCTAATTATACCATAATGTGAACTTTGTACTTTCAATGTAATTGCAAGGCAATAAAGGGAAAATGTGTCATTTATAAGTATTGATCTCTCTGCTGCAGAATGGTATGCTGTTGTATCAAACTGTCTAAACAATGTATTAACTCCAAATGAGGCACATCTGTTCAGTAAATCAGCTTGTTGGTGCCACATCTATTTCCTCAATCAAATGTGTTCTTAACACGTTAGCGGTTTGTTTCTCAAACGATTAGCTGGGTTTGGCAAGCTTCTTAGTACCAACTACTAAAACAAGAGATACATTAGCTAAAATGCTGAAAGCTGTTATTAGAAAAAGCATAGACAGGATAACCAGGGTAGCGATTCTAACTATATGTGGGTAGATAGTATTTATAGAGTTGTAACTTTTTAGTTTTAGTTACTTTTTCTTATTTGTAAGTCGCTTTGGACAAAAGCGTCTGCTAAATGACAAAAGTAAAAAAGTAAAGAGTGTAAAGACCATCGACTCTACCGTGCGACTCCACCGGGCAGGGACACCGGCAAGGGATAGTAGTAGCTTTTTATTTAATTTTTTCATTGATATGTTTATTATTGAAATGTTGTTGTTATATGCATGTGTTAATTTTATTTAATTTCTTTATTTTCTTAAATATGTGGGTAGATAGTATTTATAGAGTTGTAACTTTTTAGTTTTAGTTACTTTTTCTTATTTGTAAGTCGCTTTGGACAAAAGCGTCTGCTAAATGACAAAAGTAAAAGTAAAGTAAGTAACGAGACGATATCTCCGTTTGCATTGAACTTTCAGCATTGTAACTTTGCAGATATTGTTTAAGCTCAAGCAACAACATTACACACTAACTAACGTTAAAAAAGTGAAATCGCAATCAACCACCCCTTTAATAAAACATGTTTTCATGGATGGAAAACAATAAGATGCCCTGTCAGATTTGGATTCAGTCGGTGTATCCACTTCCAGTAATCTTTTCATTCTCTGTGTTCTCCAGGTGGTAAACAGTTACTGTTTTACAGAGTAAGAAACGATGAAAACGATTTAGTGCATGAGTGATCGCGGTACGAATGATTTACACTGAATCGCTAACCGGCTTGCAAACTACTGTATTTGGACTGATCCAAAAGAACTGAGTTATTCGTTCGAGAATCGGACATCCTTAGTTGTATAAAGTCTAAACAGCCTACAGGAAGAGAGAGCCGAAGCTAGAAAGCCTTATCATTATATATGCTTTTGTAAGGAAATGGTTTGATGAGGCATATAATGTAATGACTGCACTACTGCCAAACTGAACTTTTCCTATTTTAGATTCCTTTTTTTTTTAATCACATAACCAAACAACATAAGACATTTTAAAAAGGTAATACAGCCCTAAATTTTTACAGATTAATAGACCCAAAGTTGAGTGATCTGTTATAATCTTAAATGACTATATCATCAGTGACAGCTGGCCACATCACAACCTAATGAGCTTTAATATCAGTCTGTTCAGCTTCAGACTTGATATAGGCCTATATATATTAGCTGAATTTACTATTTTATTGATGTTTTTAAGGTGTTATTTATTCATCATTTTGGAGCGACAGACACAATTCTGCTTTAATCCACCCATCATTTTTGGGTGAACATTAATTAAATGTCCATGTCAGAGCTCAATATTCGGTCACACTTTATATTAGGTACCCTTCACTACATAAAAAAATAAGTACAATGTGCTTATTGTGGTCACACTGTATTTCAAAACACTTTTGCTGCTATTGAGGTGGGATATGGTTAAGGTTAGTGACAGGTTTGGTGGTATGGGTAGGTTTAAGGGTGGGTTAAGGTGTAAGGGATGGGTCAACAGTGTAATTATAAATGTAATTACAGAAATTAATTACAGATGTAATTGCATATAGGTATTTTTAAATATATAAGTACAATGTAAAAACATGTATGTACACAATAAGTGCATTGTATCAAATTATTAATTTCAATGTAAGTACATAGTAGTTAAGGCCATCTAATATAAAGTGGGACCCGCAATATTCCGGTAATAATTGGACCCTTACAAAAATTAATCATGGTTTTACTGTAGTAAAAGTGTTTTTTTTGGTGAATTGATAACCATTTGTGTAACCACAGTTACCATGGTTAAACTATGGTCAGTGTAGCAAAAACATGGCTAATTTGCAGTTACCATGGTTTAACTATAGTAACCATGTTTTTTTGGTTTAATCTGTGGTAAAACCATGGTTAATTTTCATAAGAGTGTTTTCTTTTCAGGGTGCAAATTGCAGTTTACATCATGTATGTTTACGTCAAAGTATATTTCTGTATAGAGAGAAGGAAAGGGAAAAAAAGAGAGAAGGCCCATAATTCCTTAGAAGAAAAGAGAAGGTGAATGTGAGAGGGAGATGAAGAAGAAAGCAGAATGACTAATTTTAATGGACAGGAGCCTTTTGTAGAGGGAGGATATGGTAGCATGGCAGTATGAGTGTTAATAGCGAGACAGGAAGACAGAAGGGCAGCGAAAGCGAGGGAGGAGTGCTGAGCGCTCGGCAATGAATTAATGTGCCGTTAACAGAGAGGAGGGAGAAGTTTTTATCAAGTGAGGAAGATTAGCTTTAGGATGCTATGGATGCCCCCGTCAGCAGTTCTGCTGCATTCAGGCCTATATCCTAATGAAAATAGTCTCCCGACTCTCCTCGCCAAACACACACGCGCGCAGACGTCCGCACCTCCTGGACTTTCACACTCAGCACTCTCACGTTATTGAGTGGCCGTTATTGCTCCCTTATTTATTTCATTTTGTGTTTTCATTTGCCTTTTTAATTCCTTTAGTTTAATTACTCAAGCGAGCTGTTGGGGGCTCTGCCCAGAACTGATGCTGCTGGTTCATCAAAAGTGTCTTCTTCCAGTTAAACCAGCTCATCATGTGAGAGATTACAGGAGGGAACACACACATGCACTTGGTGCTAAGTGTTTTAACTGAAGAGTATTAAATAGAAGCCACTGGTCGGTGCATATCATCTGCAATTAAATACGGATTTTATTCAGAAGAGAAAAGCAAAGAAGAGAATGTTGTGTGGAGATTTGAGAGAGGGAATATATGATGGACAATAATGATAGAGTAAGTCTGGTAGAGTCTATCTATCTATCTATCTATCTATCTATCTATCTATCTATCTATCTATCTATCTATCTATCTATCTATCTATCTATCTATCTATCTATCTATCTATCTATCTATCTATCTATCTATCTATCTATCTCTCTCTCTCTCTGTCTGTCTGTACTGCACATTTCAACCTTATAAGCAGGTTTTCTCAAGCCAACAACAGGCCTACAAGTTAGTCTTGACAAACTATATTTATATTCAATTATTATTATTATTATTATTATTATTTTGTCATGCCGGTGTATTATTATTATATGAACTATTTCAGATATACTCACCCCTAAACCACATGTAAAAACAAAACATATTTTCTATGTCCTCGGCCGGAAAAAGTCTGGCTACATGAGACTGTTTCTACAATAACTTGGATGCCACTCAACTGCCACAGACATTTTGATGAATGAGTTTAGACTAGAGAAGATATTGATAGTGAAAATATTATGTTAGGTGTGTATTACTGTATGGGTTTAAGAATATTTGCTAATTGGAAACTGCAGTATTATTCAAGTGTATAAACGTCTTTTGATTATATATGGTCCAATATCATAGTCTTTACTGTGAAATCAAGTGTCTGTTGTTCCCTAATGAAGCTTGGAGCTGAACCACATAACGATTTCAACAGTAATTCTCTCTTGAATGTTTTCTTTTGTTCAGAACTTCAACTGGGAAAGGCTTAGAATTCGCACAGCAAAGAAATCAGCCCGCAAGCTTCTGTTTTTTACAACAAACACAAATATTGATCAAAGCCATCAATGTTACAACCTTTTCAGTTAAAGCTGCATTTTATGCTGCACATTGATCCAATATCTGGCAAGCGGAGTGACATTACTGAGAGAAATTAACAGAGGCAAACACATATAGGCACACAGAGCAGTGTGTGACTGCAGAAGTGACACCAACACCACAAAATCTCATCAAAGCACTGAAGCAGAAGACTATCGTCATTCACAGGCAACCCCAGGAGGACAGAGAGAGAGAGCATTTACTCAGCTGACTTGGGGAGGGAAGGAGGTGACAGTAAAAAGAGAGATGAGAAAGTCTCTTTATAAAGGAACAGGTATGGATTTGCGAAACAGAGAGATGAGAAGCAGAATGACATCATAATGGCTTGGCCTATATGAGTACATAGTTCACCCATGCATACTGCTTCAGGTGTCTTGTAGTAATTCACAGACATTGCACAATCATGCTGTAATGTCCTAAATGAAGCTTTACAGACCTTAAGATGTAACAGATGTAACCCTCTTGAGGAGAGGAGAGTGAGGTTTACCTGCACAGCTTATACCAGCTGGCCTCCCTTACACAGCCACCATATTTAATTTGATGTAAATAAAAAATGAGACCATTGCCGTAAAGCAATCTGTCCTGTTCATGGGATTTCATACCTGTTCACCAAACTTACATACAGAGGTTCAGACAGAGCGTAGAAGCCATTTACCTTATTAGAGCAATCAGAATGATGTTGAAATTTATACAGTTGCTTTAGTATAGTAATATAGTAAAATCATGTATGTTTTTATGCAAGCATAATATGTTTAACATTACATTTTAAATCACTTTGTTATGTGTATTTACAGAATTACGATTAAGAAATGAGGGGAGGGGTTTTATTTTCTTGAAACACAAATATACTTTATATATGAAATACAATTATATTTATATGAATCTTAATATATATATATATACACACACACACACATATATATATATACATTACTACAGTTCAAAAGTTTGGAGTTGGCAATTTTTTTAGATGTATTTATGTTCACCAAGGCTATATTTATTTGATTAAACGCATAGTAAAAAACTGAAATAATGTGAAATATTATTACAATTTTAAATAACTGTTTTCTATATTACAGTTTTTTTTCAGTTGTTAACATCCATTTGTCCAATCTGTAGTCACATTTTCTAAACTCTAAACGCAATTAGCACAACATCCGTCTGTTGTGACCATACCATTAACCCAATTCATGTTGTTTTCACACAATATGCAGTCAATTGCCATGTTTATAAAATGCTTACATTTTATTTTCATTCAAGCTTACTCAAAACCAAAATCATGGAACTTTTTAGTCTTATTTACTTATCTTATTTAGTCTTATTTTTATCACTTATTTACAAATGCTTAAACACAGCATGTCAGAAATGAAGACCTAATGTTCCAAACCTTAAATATAGTATAAAGCTTCTACTTCTGCAGCAACAGCAGCTCAAAGGTATTGAAAAAATCTCTCTATATAAAATATTGTAGCAACTGATAAGCATTTTTAAGATCACTGAAATATTTAGAAATAGCTGATTCCAGTCTCAGTTGGAGGAATAGACATAGAGTACAGTATCAACAACATAGAGTAAAAAAGACCTCTTTGAACTGTTTTGGGGATGCAGAACAACACAGAATCAGAGAGAGAAAAAATAATGCCTGGAAGAGTGAGAGGAATAGTTGCAGGAGGGAGAGGAATAGTTGGATCAGAAAAAGGGAGAAGAGGTAGGGGAGAGGAGTGAGAATGTGTGTTGGACTGTGCATTTTTATGTTGGTTTGATTTTTCCCCACATGTGGAACCTAGGAAAGCTTATTTCTGCCGTGGAATATAAAGGGTAAAGGATACTTGTGACTTTATCTCAGAATTCTGACTTTTTTCTTGCAATTGTGAATTTACAGTCTCTCACAATTCTGATAAAGTCTGAATTGCAAGACGTAAACTCGCAATTCCAAGGATAGAAGTCTGAATTGTGAGATAAAAAGGTCACAATTACTGTATTGACGTTTATATTCTGTGACGGAAACAAGCTTGCATAGTAACCAAAGGCCATGTAAGTTGGAATTTTTGTTGATCACTGGCATCATCTACCATGGGGGCACCATCCACATCCAAACCCCACCCACTGGAAAGCAATTTCAATCAAGGTTCCAATTGAATATCTGCACAGGGGACCCTATTTTCTATTGTACATTCTATAAAGTAATGACTCATTCAGTTTTAGATAGTATGTAGCTAAGAATAAACACATTCAACACTTAAAAATGTCAAATGGGTTTTAGTTGAAGGTAAACTGAAGGCTAAATTTTAAAAAAATATATGTATATGGATTTTTATATGGTCTATTATATGCAGGTATTACTGAAACATGACAAGTAATGCAGTTTTTGTAACGCCATCAACTGTTAGTATTTTGTCAGTCGCTGTGCTATGATATGCTACTGTACTATATGCTTCTGTTGGATAGAAATTAGTGCTAATGTTTTGACCAAATTACTCGATTTTGAATCAGGTTTGAATAGAGTTAGTATATGTTGAAAAACATATTCAGCATTTTGAAATATAGAGTTTGTATTTATTTAACAAAATCTGGTTTTGGCCAGAAAATTAACTATTTGGCTAACTGTGTGATGTAGGTGTGTTGCTGTGTTAAGAGTTTAGAAAAAGTACTTTAAGTATTGGTAAACGCTTGTTAGCAATTGAACAAAAAAAAAACTATTAAAATTGTATTTATTCCTGTGATGGTAAAGCTGAATTTTCAGCATCATTACTTCAGTGTTACATGGTCTTTCAAAAATCATTCTATTTTGCTGGTTTGATGTTCGAGAAACCTTGTGTGTGTGTGTGTGTGTGTGTGTGTGTGTGTGCGCATGTTTATGTGGTTTATGAGGACACAAATTTGTATAATGACATGGGTATGACAGAGGTATTACAATATGAAGGTGGTTTATGAGGACACTACCTATGCTCCCGTAATTCAAAAGGCTTAAAAAACATACTAAATGGTGTTTTTTTGAAAATCTAAAAATGCACAAAGTTTCCTGTGAGGGCTAAGCTTAGGTGTAGGGTTGGTGTAGGGCAATAGCACACACAGTTTGTTCAGTATAAAAACCATTACGCCTATGGAGAGTCCCCATAAACCACAAAAACCAACGTGTGTGTGTGTGTGTGTGTGTGTGTGTGTGTGAGCAATAACACTTTTCAGGATTATTTATTTAATAAGTAAAATAACATTTTAAATCAAAATGTTTTGTAGCATTATAATTTATTTACAGAACAGCCAATTTTTATAAATTTAATGTGTCCTTGCTGAATAAAAGTATTGATTATTTTTTTATCTAAATGTCCCCAAACTTTTGAATGGTAGTGTAAATTATTTACCTATGAAATGAAATATGACTTCACAGTCCGTACATACACAAACACATTTATGCAATCGTTTTACTTTGATATACCTTATACTGATGCTGGACATGTAAGACAGATCTACACAAACAGAGATGCTGCCACACTGTGGTTGACATTAGAATGTACACCTGCTCTCTCCCGCACACATATTCTCTCTCTCTCTCTCTCTCTCTCTCTCTCTCTCTCAGGAGGAGGAAGTTCTATGATTAGCTCTCTCTAGGAGTCACTCCATCTGCCAAGGTCAAGAGCTCTTATCAGCTCTGCTGCAGCTGCCTGTCCAGTACAACACAACACAACAGAACACAACAACTGAGAGAGCGAGACAGAGAGGACAAAGGAGACAGAGTGGCATACTGCCAAAAGGCTAAGAGTTTTCACTCCATCACTTCAGGTCAGAACAGAATCGAAAAAGTAATTGCAGGTCTACAATGACCAAAACAGAATAACTGACAGTGTGAAGGGGGGGGAAAAAAAGGAGAGAAGATTGAGGTGGAAAATTTGGCTGATATGTCCAACTATAATAAATCTGGAGTGGTGATGAGACATGCACCCTGTCCATATGCCACTCACAGTCACCATATGGCCCAGAATGCCCTCTGCTGGGGAGAGCAGTGCATCACGGTCCTTCTCAAATATGCAGCAACACTCATCCAAATCTCCATCCAGCCTTGCCTGACCTTGCTTTTCAAAGTATCCTTTCAAGATCAAACCTCTTCATTTGTGTCTCTGTGTAGATTTCATTGGAATTTGGCTTCAGAAGAGGAATGTGATGTTAAATGTGTAAAACTCCACACCACATCAGCAGTAGAGATGATCAGACTAGACTATAAAACATGATAGGACATGATAAAATGTAGTTCCGGGCCCTGCAATGAGGGTGGCCGGCTAAGATCCTCTATGGTATAGCACTGTAAAAATAATTTTCCGCATTTTTTTTCTACTCAAAGAAAAAAACAAGAATGATTTCTGAAGGATCATATGACACTGAAGACTGGAGTAGTGATGCTAAAAATTCAGCTTTGCATCACAGCAATAAATTACATTTTAAAATATATTCAGTTAGAAAACAATTATTTTAAATTCTAATAATATTTCACAATATTACAGTTTTTACATAAAAATCAGCATAAGAGAGATGAAAAAAACAAAAAACAAATTAGTAACAAAGTTTATGATATCAGGAATATTGCATCATTAACTGAATTTTATGTATTTACTTTTTATTTATAACAGTTTTATCTGCGCATTTCAGCGCAGCAAAAAGTAATTTTCTGTATTTTCTTTTATTTTCTATTTTCTATATTTTATTTTAATTTGTTTATTTCAATTGATCAAAAGTGACAGCAACGACATTTAGAATGTTACAAACGATTCCAGTTTCAAATAAATGCTGCTCTTTTGAACTTTCTATAAAAGAGAAGAATCAAAGAATCCTGAAAAATGTTTCATGGTTTCAAGAAAAACAAAACAAGAAACAAAGCAAAGCGTAGAAAAAACCCATCAACCTCACACCTTTGAACTGTGTTTATTGAGAAGAAAAAGTACAACTTTTTTCTGTAAATACACACATACATACATTTAACAATATACTTTTCCTTTAGAATTTAATTAATCAGTTTTAAACATGTTTAGGTATATTTTACTGGGAAACAAAACAAAATATAGATTAAAAGAATGAATTATTTGCAGTGAACCTACTGAAAGATGTTGTCCCAGGCCCTGTGAAGTTTTGCTGTGGTTACTCATGATCATTTATGCAAAGACACAACAAATGCTAGCTTGCATTATAGTCTTATTAATCCTTTCTCGCACATGTACTGTACACAAAGGTAATGAGTATAGACTCTGCGGACCTCTTCCTTTCTGCTGAGATAAGGAGGTGTGATAACACTGTCTAGACATAATATCAAATATAGATGGACTCCATTGTGAATGGAGCACATACAGAGGCATTGTGAGTTCAAAAAACAGGTGTAAAACTGTGGATGGAAAAATATGAACCAATATGCATCATTAATACAGTAAAACAATAAGCAGATGATATGAAAAGAGTCTTTAGCTAGTGCAGGCCACCCTATTGCTGATGGTCTATTTGGTTTGTGTCTGTGTGTGCGTATGTGCCTGTGCCTGTGTTTTTTCCCGTAAGTTTGTTGCTGGGTCTAGGGAGAACATCCTGTCAGCAGACCCTCAGGAAAGGCTTGTGTGTGTCTGTTTAGACAAAGGTTTGTGTGTGTGTGTGTAAAAGAGATAAAAAGACTAAAACACCTGCTGTACAAATAAATTTCCGTTTAATGCAGGAAGCAACAAGTTTCAAGCTAAAATCATAACGTCAACACCTTCCCTCACTTATAATTCCCTCACGCAGCAATCATCTGACCCTCAGATAAAGTTGTCAGGTTCATTGGTTGTATTGTGACAGACAGCTCGTGCAACACTGTAACAGTAATTATATAAACCTACTGATGGTTGTTAGATTTTGTAGACTGAATTTAAGCTATTTTAAACTAATGTGTTTAAAATTCTGTACCAATAGCGGGACCAAAAAATTTTCCTAAAATAACAATCATTTTATCATCTGCCTCAAACTTTCACCACTGGTGGAGTGTTTTACCATAAAGTGTTTTAGCATAACAATTTTACATGCTGCCTAGAAAAAATTACACATTGCAACATTACACACTGAAAAGTTTTGAGACTGACAGCTGTTTTTAAAAGTGGGGTCAGAATTTGTAATGTTTTTGAAAGAAGTTACTTATGCTCACCAAGGCTGCATTTATTTGATGAAGAATATAGTAAAACTGTAATATTGTGAAATACTTTTACAACTTAAAATAACTGTTTTCTATTTGAACATATTTTAAAAGTTAATATAGTCCTGTGACAGAAAAGCTTGATTTTCAGCATCCATGAAAATGTACTCTCCCTCTGGTATCCAAGATTCAGATGACTTTGTTTCTTCATCAGAACAGATTTGGAGAAATGTAGCATTACAACACATGCTCACCAATGGATTCTCTGCCGTGAATGGGTGCCGTCAGAACGAGAATCCAAACAGCTGATAAAAACATAACAATCCATCAGTTAACAATAACATATTGTGAAGCGAAAAGCTGCGTGTTTGTAAGAAACAAATCCATCGAGGCGTTTTAACTTTAAACTGTTGCCTCTAATCTATAAAAACACTTCCTCCAATTAAAAAAGTCAATTGCCTGGTGACCTCTCTCATCAAAATCCACAGACATATTTGTATAGCACTGTTTCGGACTGTTTTTATTTGTAACAGTGCTTGATTTGTGCATATTTCTCTCCTGATTCAGAGTACACAACTTTTTGACTGGCAAAGCAATATTATAAATAAACTCATATTTTAACCACAAGCAATGGTTTGAAGCTAAATTTGACGGGTAAACAAACACAACTACATCTTGGATGGCCCGAGGGTGAATAAGTTTTCAGAAAATCAAAATTTTGGGGTGAATTATTCCTTTAAGCGCATTAAGTGGACTAACAAGCTGCAGTGTGTATCTGGAATCACTGGACAGAATGCACACACACAAGTATCTATCCAAGCGGTCAGTAGTCCGGCAGCTGTTCTAATGGCAGAGTGAGGTATAATCAGTGTGAATGAGATAGCACAAAGCGCCGGGACGGCCTGATCTGTGGTCAGCAGGTCAGAATGGCTGCTCTTATGGGCTCCCGCTTGCAACACGCCACACCACAGAGCTTCCTTCAGAGGGAGGAAGAGAGAAAGGTAGAGTCGTATATACAGATATAAAGTGGTTCTGGTGTACCACTAGAGGACGTTCCACTGGGCTGATGTGGCCGTCCCCACTTCATAGTCGGCCATCAGAAGCAGATTCAACACCGCAGAGACCAAACCTTCCTGACCTCGCTCTCCACATTACCCATGCCCAACGGTGTCTCCAAACAAGCACTGCACGCTCACAACCACTGAAATCAGGTTTCCTGCCAGCCAGGAATATGAGACCTGGAAACGGACTCATATCCATAGCTTGTTTATCGTTAAGAAGTGAGTTTCGAAAAAGTAGGCTTTTCAGAAAATTTTAAATGGTGCATTTTTTTTCCCAGGGGTGAATACAACATAATGTATTTTTGTGGGCTGATCCAGAAAAAAAGGAATTTTGATTCTAGCCCTATATGGTTCTAAAATTAGGAACTAAAATGCACATATAATAGCGCCACCTAGTGTCTGACAGGTTTGCGTGTGTTCGCCTGAGTTGGAAGCATCCCACTATAAATTTGAGATATCTATGATTTACGGTCTCTGACGCCCAGACACTTTCAGTTCTTGGACTCCTAAAACTTAAACATAAAATAGGAAATGGTATTGTAGAGGTGGATTCATCGCGCAAATCATCATGTCTGTGCATCAAGGCCAGTAAATTCTAAACTAAAAAGTTAAACTAGATTACACAAACACACACATACATATAACATATATATATATATATATAACAACATGAAGGTGAGTAAATACTGTTTGTCCGAACTGTCCTTCTAAGATAAAAATTCAGGGAAGCACTAACCGACATTATGTTTGCTCATACAAATACATTATCATTTAAATGATTGTCTGATATGTTTGATATGTCTTAAATGACACCATGTGAATGCATGCAAAAACAGTTTAGAGCTCTATACACTCCCTTTTCTGCCCAGCTGTTTGTCTCTCTTTCTGTCTCTCTCGCCGCCTTCCCAAGCTCCTGTTTCTTTGCATCACCATGAGCACTGTTTCCTGTTTTTCATACAAACTCGTCTCCGAGGACCAGCAAAGGAACCTCAGCAACCTCTCACACACACACACACACACACGCTCAAACTAACTCCACTGGGAGGTATGTGAGAATAATAGAGATGGGTCTAGAGGGTTTTATTGACGTCTGAATCATTCATAGATGCTGTGTTGTCAAGGCTTTTCTTCAGGTCAGTAAACACCCAGCAATCCAGCACAGCAACTGTACCCATAACACCACATATTAGAACATTCCCATGTGTTCTTACACCCACTGACATCCCATTTTACAGGGGCAAACGAATATAGAATATAGTCAGGCATGGGCAGTATTTCAAATACATGTATTTAAAATACGTATTTGAAATACAAAATACTATTTTGTATTTAAATACAATTGAAAAAAAAATCTAATGTATTTTGTATTTAAATACATTTAATCTTAGTATTTTTGTGTTTTCAAAATACATAAAATACTTTTTGCCAATCAACCTCTTTATTAGACTGCTGATTTCCTGTATCAACTAGTTCAGACATGCCACTTTCATTCATGTGAGCTGCAGCTGTATGACTCCATCTAGAATTGGGTAAGCACGTTTTTAGAATTTCAGAAGTCTGATTACAAGCTTGTCGCATTCAAGTGCTGTAGGAAAGAACAGGAATCATGGAGGACGCCAGGTTTCCTGGGAAAAACTTATTAAAACCAAAATTGTAGATATTTAAGGTATTTTATTTTGAATAAAATGTAGCATCCCATTCGTTGACAACCATATAAACATTCACATAGCTATCTATATAGTTAGCTTGTTGATGATTCAGGATTTTCAGACAAATACATGCTGTTTTGCTGTGTATAAAACATACAAAATGCTTGAAATGGTTATTGCACTACGGTGTGCATGATTTTAACATTAAATCAGGGTGATCTTGCTTTTGTGGGAGAAAAAAAAAA
Source organism: Barbus barbus (assembly GCF_936440315.1). Taxonomy (NCBI): domain Eukaryota; kingdom Metazoa; phylum Chordata; class Actinopteri; order Cypriniformes; family Cyprinidae; genus Barbus; species Barbus barbus. The sequence continues at coordinate 9,380,288 of NC_136719.1, forward strand.
AACCTGTCCCCGCAGCAACTGTTTTCCCCTCCACCATGTTTATGGCCTGCACAACTCAGAAACTTGGGTATAATAATTATTATTTATTATTATTATTATTTAGTCATTTAGCAGACACTTTTATCCAAAGCGACTTGCAAATGAGGACATTAGAAGCAATCAAAACCAACAAAAGAGCAACAACGTGAAAGTGCTATTAAGTCTTGGTTAGCCTAATGCAGTACACATAAAAAGTTTTTTTTTTTTTTAAGAAAACGAGTAGATAGAATATAGAAAAAATAGAGCTAATGTTAGTTTTACAATAAAAGCTAGCAGTTAGAGAATAAATATGAATAAAATTAGAATAGAGAGTGCTAGAGTTAGGGTCAAATAAAGATGGAAGAGATCAGTTTTTAGCCGTTTCTTGAAGATGGGTAAGGATTCAGCTGCTCGGATAGAGTTGGGCAGGTCATTCCACCAGATGGGAACAGTTAATGAAAAAGTCTGTGAAAGTGATTTTGTGCCTCTTTGGGATGGCACAATAATGCGTTGTTCACTTTCAGAACGCAAGCTTCTAGAAGGCACATACGTGAAGTAATGAATTTAGGTAAAGGGGTGCAGAGCCAGTGGTGGTTCTGTAGGCAAACATTAATGCCTTGAATTTAATGCAAGCAGCTTTTGGTAGCCAATGCAAATTGATGAACAGAGGCTAGACGTGCATTCTTTTCAGCTCATTAAATATTAATCTTGCAGCGACATCTCTAATTATCATAATTATCTCAGGGTTTCCCAGTAGAAAATATGACAAAGGCAATCATGTCTAATTTCCAGAAAACTCATATTTACAAAAAAATCAATGAATAAAAAATCGATTGCCTGTGAAGGCAGTATAAGATAAGGTGAGGATCTCATGGCTGGTTGTACTTTTTGATTAAGGTTAAAATGAAAAGAGCACTAGCAAGAAAAACATACCATTAGCACTAGTCAGTCTTGATAGTTTTTTTGGGTCATATTTTGATTTTTATCACCTAGCTAGTCAAATGTGTTCATTAAACTTTAAACATTACTGGTTGCTATGCCAATACGACAATATATATGTTGGCGATAATATAAAGTGTAAATCGATTGAACTTTTTCTATATAGATTTCTAGAATAGGTACAAAAGTGTACCTTTTCAAAAGGTATCACCCCAGTGACAGCTTTTGTACCTTTATTTCTGAGAGTGTATAATGCTAATAATAAAGATATAAAATTCAAAAAAATTGTTCTAGGGCATGCTCACACACAGTTGCCTTGTACTAAAACCCAAGCACGGTTGTCCTTCTGCTAAAAGACAGATATCACAGGATTATTACAGAGGCAGCTGAGGATAATGGTGGAATTTGCAGCTTTACTCGCAAACTACAATACATGTTCATCAATAATATGAGAACCAGACCCATTCTAAATCTAAATGTACTCAAATTAAATTAATTGAAAAGTGTGATATCCAAGTAGTAATAAAGATTTTTGCTGTCATAATGATAACAATAGCACATACAAAAATAGTGAATTAACTGTTCCATGCTCCGGCACGGTTATCGGTCACACTACATGCGTACCGCACCAGAGCCACCTCTTCAAGCGGGCCAGGGCATGGTTAAAAGAACCGCACTAGACACGGTTACACAGCGGTCAAACTTGTGAAATGAACTGGACTTTGGGGGTCAGTCATGCTCAAGCACGGAAGTGAATAGCAGATAGCACACTGCAACTATAACCATAACAGCACAAAAAAATCTGAATAATAAAAACATTGGCAGCCAGTCGGAATTATTTCTGCTTGAGCTTGAGAATTTAAAGTGACAGATGACACAACTGCATTGTATACTTAAAATAAACAGGAAAACAGGCCTTAATAGTGTTACTTCACTGGATGGCCAATTTCACATGTATTTTGTGCATTTTCAAAATCCAAAATACTGAATTTGTATTTAAATACATTTTTCCCACACAATATTTTGTATTTTTATTTTGAATACATTTTCATGTATTTGTGCCCATCTCCGAACATAGTATGTATAGCCTACCAGGTACAGTATATGACATCTACACCTATCAAAGGCCAAATGTATGTGGAGAGCTATATATATGTAAAGGCCATCAGTGTTGGGAGTAACGCGTTACAAAAGTAATGCATTACAGTAACGTATTACTTTTTGATGTAACGCAGTAGTGTAAGGCATTACTAATCAATTTTCAGTAATATTTTACTCGGTACATGTTCAGTAACGCTTGCGTTACAACACACTTTTAGCCCCCAATTTTTTATTTATTTAATTTTTTATTTAATTTAAAGTCGGGCTCCGACTTTTTTATGTTCCGTAGGGCCGGGCTTCGGGCCAATATTCACGTCATAGTTCAGACGCGGGCCGGTCCTCTGGCCTGTTTTAGGCTGCTCCTTATCTTTATATTTTAGACATCCATCAATTATTGACGAAAAAAAATGCAGCGCTGGTGGAAACAACATGAGTCCGTGTTGCCGCGACTGTCAACAGCGGCTCAACGGTGTTTATTGTCCTGCAGCAGCAGAGAGCCGTCAGCACAGATGAAGAGTTCTGCTTCAAATACACACAATAAAGCAAAAGCCCCAGCAAATGTAATTACCATAAATGTGTCCGGGGGGAAATAGTAAGGATTCGCCATCTCCTCGTTAGATGCGCCTTTAGAGAGAAGTGCATCTTCACGGATAACGAGTATATTAAATAGTTTTTGTTTTTATTTTGTTAAGTAGTAATTTAAAGCTTTCTATAGATATATTTATCATGTCTTTGAGGCATGTATTCGCTGACTTTAGGTTCATTTTTGTGAAGCGCTCCTGTTCAAGATAAAAGCACGACGTTTGGTTGAAATTGTGAAAAATTATGGAATAAGTTGTTTCCATTGAACTACTGGATGCAGCGCACATTTATCTAGGTTTAACGTTTAAACATTGTTATATGCTTGAACTGTTTTAGTATATCTATAGATTTTATTTTAGGCAAGTCATGATGATTTGAGAAGGTTAACTTGATCAAACATAAGCTATGTTCAGCCTGTCGGTCTGCCGCTGGCCGCTTGGTCGTTACTTTAAGAAAGAAAAAACGTATTCAATGAACAAAAAATGCTCCAAACGTTTTTTCTAAATGAACTTAATAAAAAGCCGGAACAAAATATAAACACTTTGCCATTAGCGCAGGGCTCTAGTACATTTAGTCATTTTAGAATGTTCTACTTCTGTGGTTATTTTGGTGAAAGTAACTCAAAAGTAATACAGGAGTCATGTAACACATTACAATTCTGAGACAGTAAAATTGTAACGTAAGGAATTACTTTTAAATAACAGTAACAAGTCATTTGTAATGTATTACTGTTTGGAAGTAACTTGCACAACACTGAAGGCCATACATATAGAAAGGCCAGTAACTGTCAGGATCGCATGCAATGTAACTACCGATAAATCCCAAGTTTACTTCAGTTTTGACACAAACACTTGACACCTGCTTATTAATTAACAAATAGCCCTGCAAAGTGTATTTATGGAATTTACGTCACACGCATGAACACATGTCCTATTGTACGTGTAAAAACTGATGTATATGTTGGGCTGTGTTGTAAACTCTTTTATTGAATGCATTGACCGTTTAAATCCCATGTATATTCGTTTTTTTCTCAAAAGAAGTGTAGAAACTATACAGTATCTCACAGAAGTGAGTACACCTCTTACATTTTTGTAAATATTATATCTTTTCACATGAAAACACTGAAGAAATGACACTTTGCTTCAATGTAAAGTAGTGAGTGTACAGCTTGTATAACAGTGTAAATTTTCTGTCCCCTCAAAATAACTCAACACACAGCCATTAATGTCTAAACCACTGGCCACAAAAGTGAGTACACACCTAAGTGAAAATGTCCAAATTGGGCCCAAAGTGTCAATATTTTGTGTGGCCATCATTATTTTCCAGCACTGCCTTAACCCTCTTGGGCATGGAGTTCACCAGAGATCCACAGGTTGCCTCTGGAGCCCTCGTCCACTCCTCCATGACGACATCACGGAGCTGGTGGATGTTAGAGACCTTGCGCTCCTCCACCTTCCGTTTGAGGATGCCCCACAGATGCTCAATAGGGTTTAGGTCTGGAGACATGCTTGGCCAGTCCGTCACCTTTACCCTCAGCTTCTTTAGCAAGGCAGTGGTCATCTTGGAGGTGTGTTTGGGGTCATTATGTTGGAATACTGCCCTGCGGCCCAGTCTCTGCTTTAGTATGTCACAGTACATGTTGGCATTCATGGTTCCCTCAATGAACTGTAGCTCCCCAGTGCCGGCAGCACTCATGCAGCCCCAGACCATGACACTCCCACCACCATGCTTGACTGTAGGCAAGACACACTTGTCTTTGTACTCCTCATCTGGTTGCCACCACACACGCTTGACACCATCTGAACCAAATAAGTTTATCTTGGTCTCAACAGACCACAGGACATGGTTCCAGTAATCCATGTCCTTAGTCTGCTTGTCTTCAGCAAGCTGTTTGCGGGCTTTCTTGTGCATCATCTTTAGAAGAGGTTTCCTTCTGGGACGACAGCCATGCAGACCAATCCAAAATATCTTTAAGGGTTGGTTGACTGTTTTTTTTTCTAGGCCTGATTATGTTTATGGGGTGCAGTCAAACATGTGTTCATGCTTATTTAAAAAAAACAAAAAACGCATAATTTTTCACACAATTTACCATTATTCCACACCTCTCTGTCCCTTCTTTGATAAACATCCCGATTATTTCATGGTTTTATGAAGCCCCTCCCTCAGAAATACGTGATGGGCTCTTTAAGTGACTTTGAACGTGGAATGGTTGTTGGTGCCAGACAGGCTGGTCTGAGTATTTCAAAAACTGCTGATCTATTGGGATTTTCACATACAACCATCTCTAGGGTTTAAAGAAAATGGTCCAAAAAAGAGAAAATGTCCAGTGAGCGGCAGTTGTGTGGACGAAAATGCCTTGTTGATGTCAGAGGTCAGAGGAGAATGGGCAGACTGGTTAGAGATGATAGAAAGGCAACAGTAACTCAAATAACCACTCGTTACAACCAAGGTATGCAGAATACCATCTCTGAACGCACAACACGTCGAACCCTGAAGCAGATAGACCACACCGGGTGCCGCTCCAGTCAGCTAAGAACAGGAAACGAAGGCTACAATTCGCAAAGGCTCACCAAAATTGGAGATTCGCATCATAGATGTGCAGCCAACAAATCTGCAGCAACTGCTTGATGCTATCATGTCAATATGGACCAAAATCTCTGAGGAATGTTTCCAATACCTTGTTGAATCTATGCCATGAAAAATTAAGGCAGTTCTGACGGCAAAAGGGGGTCCAACCCGGTACTAGCAAGGTGTACCTAATAAAGTGGCCGGTAAGTGTATATTGCTTATCAATTTGAGCCCGAATGAGAAGTAGAGGATATTAGTGAAGAGGATCGCGCAGAACCTGTGTAAGCATGGCTTTTAAGGTTATGTTTTTTTTTTGTTTTGTTGTTGTTGGTTCATACTTTTAGATACGCTGTTATTTGTAAGTGCTACTGCTTCATTTAGCTTTTAATATACAGATTTTGAAACTTGTGAATCCATTAGAATCGTTAGAAGACTGAATCGCAATTCAAATATGAATAGATTTTTACATGCACCCCTAGTTTTCTCTTCCTCTTCTCTAAAGCAGCGCAGCATGACCCGGGAAGTAACTCGTTGTAGTCCCTTACCAGTCGTTTTTGTAGGCATTAAATTGCCAGAATTTTAAAAGACGATATGTCCGTTTGCATTGAACTTTCAGCGTCGCAACTTTGCAGATATTGTTTACGCTCAAACAGCAACATTACACACTAACTAATGTTAAAAAAGTAAAATCGCAATCAACCACCCCTTTAATTTGTGTTCCGAAGATGAATGAAGGTCTTACAAGTTTGGAACAACATGAGGGTGAGTAATTAATGACAGACATTTCATTTTTGAGTTTAGTGTCCCTTTAATTTGTGTAATATGAAAATTGCATTGCATTGCTTCACTGTTATTCACAACTCCTGTGGCCTCATGCAGTGAAATGTCTGTCAGCTCAGCCTCTCGGAATACCTTTTGCCTAGTGTTTTATGAATACTTTGAATTTAGACAGTTTTTTTTTCACCTACTATGTTTGGGAAGTAGGCATATTTGGATGCAGCCCGTAATTTAGCCATAGAGTCAACTTGATGAACAATTTTGTTTAAAAAGTAATGGGAAATACCTCCTTGAGGTATCATTGATGTTGAGTAATACGTGACCAGGAAAAGGAAAAAACATCCTCCAACTAGCAAAAAATGGAACAGACTGAGAAATAGGAAATGTTGTGCTGAGGGCTAACAGTATAAGCAGCAGCGAACGTTTTTGTTAACATCACACGCCTGCCATATGGGTTCAATGATGCCTAATGTCTATAAAGTGATTTTCAGATAACCAGTTGACAAATAATGGAGGCTTGAAGTGTTGTGCAGTCTCACTCTCGTTCCCTCTCTTTAATTCTGTTTATGAGTGTGAAATTAATGTGTGTGAAACAGGAAGAAACTGGAATAACAAAGGAGAGGAAACAGAGTCATCTACTTTACGAATGAACACACACACATTTTTACAGGTGACAATGTGCAAATCCACCAGATGCAGTTAAGCTGGGCCTTAAATACTACAACAACTGCACTCATACATATGTCAGTGGACGGTGTGTTTTTTCACAAACATATATGTATTTGTTTATTCAACTCGATGTCTTATATTTTCAATATTTAAGCAATTATTACACAAGCAGAAGTGTAGTTTTAGTGAATTTCAGCATTCAGATATTCAATACAACAGCAGGATTATCATCTTACTGAATATGTAAATGTCTCTGGAAAAATTCACATTCAAACATGTTGGGAACAGGATCACTGCAGTGTTGCTTCATGCTCGCTACCTTGCTAGCCACAGAGAGAGCTGCAGAATACGAGAGAGAGAGAGACCATAAAAAAGGAATAGGAAATGTTTGGCTTTCCATCAGAAACTTCAGCTCTTTTTGATGTGCCGAATAGTGCTGGAGTGGGTGGTTAGCTTCAGAGACTCACAAGCGACACATAAGCAACATCTTTCCTCATCTTGTTTTCCTGTCTTTTTCAATTTTAGGTGGAAATTTCCAGACATTTTTGGGGTAAATTAAGAATAAATAAGTGGAATATGCTGACAAACGTTTCTTGTGAAAATAAAATCAGAAAATAGAATTGGAAAGCAACAAGAAGGAAAGCTTTATAGAGATGTGTCGCTTCAGACTAGGAGCGTGTGTGTCGTGTGCAGATATTCAGAAAGCAAGAAAGCTAAAGAAGCTTTTCCTGAAAATTCTCTCTCTTTTTTTTTCTTCTAATTTTACTCTCCTATTTTCATTAATTCAGACTTATAACTATTCGCTTATGTTTTGTTCCTTTTTTTTTTTTTTTTGCTTGAGTGATTGATTATTTCTTTGATTACTTGCTTGTTTTTTTTCATGTTTATTTCTTTCTTTAACTCTTAGAGTAATAGATTTTTCTTGTTTAATTTTGACTATTCTTTTCTTTTTAAGATGTTTTATGTTTGTTTAATTTATTTGATTGTTTTTGTTTCTTTGATTGCTTATTTCTTTCTTTCTTTGGGTCATTGTTTTTTATGTTTGCTTAATTTCTTTACTTACATTTACATTTATGCATTTAGCAGACACTTTTATCCAAAGCGACTTACATTGCATTCAAGTTACAGTTTTTACATTTTTTCAGCTCTTGCTTTCCCTGGGGATCGAACCCATGATGACCTTGGCGTTGCTAGCGTTATGCTCTACTATTTGAGCTACAGGAAAGCTACTACTGTTTCGTTGAGTATTTGTTTCACTGTTAGTTTGATTAGTTTTTTTTCTTTCTTTCTTTGACTTTTTCCTTTTTTCTGTTTGTTTGAGTATTTCTTTCTTTTTATGTTTGTTTCTTTGAGTCTTTGTTTCATTGTTTGTTTGACAGATTGCAGTTTCTGTCTTCAAGTGTTTGTTTTGTTTTGTTCTGTTTGTTGGTTTTTGTTTGACCTTATTTGAGTATTTGTTTAATTTTTGTTTGATTGCTTAGTTTTTTCTTTTTTATGTTTGTTTCATTGTTTGTTTGACTGATTGCAGTTTCTGTCTTCGAGTTTGATTTGTTCTGTTTGTTTTTTGTTTGACTGAGTATTTTTTGTTGTTTTATTGCTTCTTTCTTTCTTTCTTTCTTTTTTTTTCTTTCTTTCTTTCTTGCCGTCTACCCTCATTTATCCCCCCACCCTCCCCCCACATTTGGCTCTTGACCACTCCCCACACTTGCGGTCTCGCTGTCTTCTTCTCTCCCAGAGAAAACCACTTAATGCAAACAAAAAAGAGTTTTGTCCACAGTTTGCAGAGTCCTGTCACATGGCTACGGAAACAGCCATTTAACACAGTGAAGATAAATCAGTGAGTAAGTGGTAGTGTCTGTACATCACAGAGACTTGAAAAAAACATCACTCATCAAGGGCATAAAATAGTTTTTTATAATTACATGGATAGAAAATAACAGGCAGGATGAGAAAGGAATAAAATAACATACAGAGTCTGGGTGAATGTTACACAACGGCCGCATGGCACCAGCGGGTTAAGAGACTGGGTCCTGAGAAAAGGATATGAGTTTACTGTATGTGTGTGTGTGTGTGTGTGTGTGATTGACTGTGTCTGAGAGAGTCAACAATTGAAATTACCCTGTCGAAGACAAAGTGGAGACACTGCCCTCGAAACCTCCGGGCCAGGGCAGTGACTAGCCCTTTAGTAGTATGTGCTGAGTGTGTGGGTGAGCACACACACACACACACACACACACTCAAACTCAGGGCCAAGTCCTGCTTGACTCTGCAGAGACTCACAATGATATGTTTGTAAAAGAAAAAAATGGAAACCTGAGAAGGGGAATTGTGTGAAAGGAAAAAATAACCTCGAAACAGAAAAACATCAAAAACACCCAAAACAACCCCCCAAAAAAGAACGGAGCGTTTATGAGGGCTGTTTTAGTCTGCTGGCTCACTCCCCGATCTTTAGCAAGGCGTCACTCCGGGTCAGCAGCCCGTCTCACAGACGCTGCACTGTCAATTATGGCACTGTCATGGAAACTGCAGAAATCCATGGAGAAAATGACCCCTCACAACTCAGAGTAGTGCAGCTTGTCCCGGAATAACACAATGCACTGCTACTTTAACAATTAGAGCACACTGTCAAAAACTGCCTTGTTTAACTGTAATTTCTTACAACAAAATACTATATTCAAAACTTAACACTGAAATGCAAGCTTATAGATCATTTACTCAAATGACAATTGACTGTTTAAACATAACCATATCATGCAACAAAGTGTAAAAATCATGTGAGTAGTTTTGTTCACTTCACATATCTACACTAGGGCCTGTATGTGGCACCTCTGTTCATTGTAGAATGGAAATAATATAATTTTTAATAAAAAAGTGCAATGAAAAAATGGTGTAGAAACTATTTTCACTTGGAAATTGCTAGCAAATTTCACAATTAATTATAAGGAAATGGCAAGTATAGCATGGAAATAAACATTACATTTTGAAGTGGAAATACTGAAATAGTATTTTCTTGCAAAAAGTGCTGCAATAATCTGTTTTATTTGCATCTTTGAAAATTGATTTTTACAGTGTGTGTATTCTAAGCACGGTCATTTCAAGGTCAAGTGAAAAGATTATACACACACACTCACACAGAGCATGGTGTTGCATTCCTGAATAGTTCAATGTTTCTAAACAAATCAGTAAAATGAATGATTCAATGACTCACTCATAAAGACAGTCATTGATTTACTTTTAGAATCAATCAGCATTTTAAGTATAAATGATTCAATGACTCACCCACAACAACAGTCACTTGTTCTGTTCTAGAATGACTCAGCAATTTGAATGGATCAGTTAAAGGAAGAATTGTATGTCTCACTTTTTTTGTTATCAAATGAATCTGTGTTTTGAGCGAATCAGTTTAATAAAGGACTTATAAAGACAGTTTATTGTTTCTGCCTATACTGGAGTAATTGTTATACGGAGCCATGCACAAAAACAAAATGACATTGCTGCAAATTAAATTCATTAAAATGAAAAAATTATGCATTTTTTTTATGATAATTAATTAATTTGTTTACTTGTTGTCACAAATTCTTAATTTCCACCCCAATATCATACCATGTGCGGGGATCTGTAGTGTTACATGAAGAATTGAGTCACAAAGAATTGCAGTTTGCCTGGAGCAGACAAACACAGACAAGCGGACTGATACAACAGTGAAAAGTCCCAGTGTTATATCCATGCATTTTAGAACACTGTTCAACCAATCAGCTTTGACAACCGGAACTAACTGTTATATAAAGACATGCAAGTAGAAGTGACAACAATACAGCAACAGCACAATAAATCAACAAATAGCAAAAAAGGAAAAAAAGATGGGAACGTGCTGAGATCCTAAATGCTGTGTACATATACTCAAGATTACTGTAATGCAGGCACAGATAATTATTGTAATTCTACAGCACAACACTGCAACATTACAGTTATTTTCTGAACCCGTTTACAGTGAGGTTTCAGCATACAGTCATCATTTAATTGCAATCAATTTTAGAACTACTATTGTAAAAAAAAAATGCACAGTCCTGTTCAGTGCACAATTATATTGTATATCCAATGGAAGTGGGACTGAAAATGTGATTAAAACGTAAAAAAGCATCAGTATTAAGCCTAAATTTCAATATTCAGCCTTACAGCCTATGCATAGAAGTCTTAGCAGGTTTTTCACACTGTAGCTATCGCAACCTGTGTTTGAATCTCAGAGTGGGATGGCATGTGTCCATTTGGTTGGGTCACAAATACCGTTCTGTCCGGGGTTTGAACCCACAACCCACGGGTCACACAAACCCTAGGCCACCAAACCACCAGGCCTGTGCACAGCCATGCTCGTAAATTATGCCGACAGTTCAGGAAAGGGAAAGTCAGAGGAGACTTAGGCTCCAGTTCAACAGTAAAGATTGGACACAGGAAGTCAGGAACCAGCGACCAGCAGTTTTGTGTTTTCCAGTGCTGTCTCTGGAATAATATTCCATTTTAAAAGCCACCTACTCACAGGGATCAAGTTGCAGTAAGTCAATGTGACATTTCATGTAGTATCAGTGCTAAAAATGTCAAATATAGCTCTTCCTAATGATCTCAAAATGTTTAAGATTGTGTTGTATAAAAAGCTGATGTATGAGGCTAACTATAACTTTGGGCTCTTCCCTGCAATTTGAACTCTTACCTGGCCTACCAGTGACCCCATTTACACCTGGTGTTGGGCGTTTTAGTATAATTGGTATACTATTATAGTTTTTGGTAATAATTTGGATTTAAGTCTTATTTTTCTATTTTCTATTTTCATTTAAAATTTTGCTCAAATTGTCTTGTGTATTTTTTTAAATAATTTTTATTAGTTTTTTAAATATATATATATATGGACCACAATCAACTATTAATCAAACATATTTTAAGTTTGCCAGTTGCTTTTGCTTCTTTTAGAAAAAAAAAAGCAATTCAGAACTGCCTTAATTCTTCTTGGAATAGATTCAACAAGGTGTTGGAAACATTCCTCAGAGATTTTGGTCCATATTAACATCACGCAGTTGCTGCAGATTTGTCAGCTGCACGTCCATGATGCAAATCTCCGGTTCCACCACATCCCAAAGGTGCTCTATTGGATTGAGATTTGGTGACTGTGGAGGCCATTTGAGTAAAGTGAACTCATTGTCATGTTCAAGAAACCAGTCTGAGATGATTTGAGCTTTGTGACATGGAAGTAGCTGCTGGAAGTAGCCATCAGAAGATGGGTACACTGTAGTCATAAAGGGATGGACATGGTCAGCAACAATACTCAGGTAGGCTGTGGCGTTTAAACGATACTCAATTGGTACTGAGGGGCCCAAAGTGTGCCAAGAAAATATCCCCCACACCATTACACCACCACCACTAGCCTGAACCGTTGAGACAAGGCAGGATGGATCCATGCTTTCATATTCTTTACGCCAAATTCTGACCCTACCATCTGAATGTCGCAGCAGAAATCGAGACTCATCAGACCAGGCAACGTTTTTACAATCTTCTATGGTCCATTTCTTAGCTGACAGGAGCGGCACCCGGTGTGGTCTTCTGCTGCTGTAGCCCATCTGCTTCAGGATTCGACGTGTTGTGCGTTCAGAGATGGTATTCTGCATACCTTGGTTGTAACGAGTGGTTATTTGAGTTACTGTTGCCTTTCTATCATCTCTAACCAGTCTGCCCATTCTCCTCTGACCTCTGACATCAACAAAGCATTTTCGTCCACACAACTGCCACTGACTGGATATTTTCTCTTTTTCGGACCATTCTCTGTAAACCCTAGAGATGGTTGTGGGGGAAAATCCCAATAGATCAGCAGTTTTTGAAATACTCAGACCAGCCCGTCTGGCACCAACAACCATTCCACGTTCAAAGTCACTTAAATCCCTTTTCTTCCCCATTCTGATGCTCGGTTTGAACTTCAGCAAGTCGTCTTCACCATATCTAGATGCCTAAATGCATTGAGTTGCTGCCATGTGATTGGCTGATTAGCCATTTGTGTTGCCAAGTAATTGAGCAGGTGTACCTAATAAAGTGGCCGGTGAAGTGTATATATATATAAATCTGTTATGTAAGTCTGTTATGCTTGAGACTGCATTTATTTGATTACAAACAGAATGTTTCCACAGAAATATTAAACAGCACAACTGTTTTTAACTATAATCAAGTTTCCATCCAGATTTTGCCCTGTTTTGTTATGGACAAAGATATTTGCGTAAAAAAAAGCTTTGCGAAATTTGCTGTTTACAGCCTGTTTCCATCAAACTGGCCTTTTACCGATAAAATGGTGTGCGTCATGACGTCATCCCTATAAAAACGAATTGTCGCATAAGTTTTGGTGTATCGCAAAAAAAATGTTGCCCTTGAGCTGTTTCCATACATAATTTATCCTATTGCGTAAATTACAAGCTAGGTTAGCTGTTCTTCATCCATTTGAAACAAAAAAAAAAGCCTATATTAAATTGTATAGGCCTACATAAAATAATTTTTATTAAGTGTCATTTTTTTGTGTGTGTGTACTTTGTTATAGACTAGATAGATAGGCCACTGTTGATAATCAAGCAATGATCATAAACAGTTGAAGTTGTATTAAAACAAAAACACAAGCGATCGTGCCGGCGCCTCACACGCAGTTAAGCATAGCCTACTGAATCCACAACACAGCCTGTTCATGTCATAATAAAATACAGTCAGCCAAAAATATTGAAGAAACATGAAAAAAATATTTTATTTCCCCTCACTCCACAACAAATCATTTAAATTTAATGGTAGAAAGAACTCAGAACAAAGCAAGAATAAAAATATAAGAAGCTAACAAGCCAAAACGAATTAATTTAAACTTTCACGTTCCAAATATGTAAAACAAAATATGCTTGGCATAATATCATGGGGTTATGGTGGTCAAGCTGAAAGGCACGGACTACAGACTATTTAAACTGAACAGTGCACTGTAAAAAACATTTATAATAATCATGTAAACGTAGGCTAGCCTACTAACACCAAATTAAGATAAGTATGTTTGAGAGGTAACTCGTCTTTTTCTTACCATGTATAAAATAATTTTAGATACAATTGAATAATATGAATATGATTTAATGTGCTTTTGAACTACAGGGAAACGGTACTTTAACACCATGAACACGGACGCTGCCTATAGGCTAATTCTGTCATGTGACTCCACATTTATTTGCGTTAAAGCCCCTTTTCTCGACAAAAACTGTTTCCAAACAAATTTTTGCAACATTTGAAGTATCGATATGGAATTTATGCGCTAAAGTTAAACGGAAAAATATTTTGTCGACACATGAGAAATTGAATCTATAATTGGCATTTCCATCAGCTATATCGTAAATATTTAAAAGCGCTAATTATTTTTTCACAAAAAAATCCTTGGATGGAAACCTGGTTATTGATAATAATAAGATTTTTTTCCTCAGCCTCAAATCAGCTTATCGGAGTGATTTCTGAAGGATCATGTGACACTGAAGACTGGAGTAATGATGCTGAGAATTCAGCTTTGCCATCACAGGAATAAATTACATCTCAATATGCAAGTAGTAAACAGTTATTTTAAATTGTAATAATATTTAACACTGTTTTTACTGTATTTTTAAACAAATAAATGCAGCCTTGATGACACATAAGAAAGAGACGTGTTACATCACGCATCTACCAGGTGTAAGCAGGGCCAGTGTGTCCCGTAATAGATACGCGGTTCCTTTACGCATTTACGGGTACATGCATGTTTATTCGCGCACACATATGCGCCACGTCCTGCTGCTTACACAGGAAGGGGAGGTAGAGCTACTTCCTGTCCAAGAGGGGAAGAGTAAGGGTATAGCAGGGGGCCGCACTTCCTGTTAAGAAGAAGAAGGGAGGAAAGAAACAGAAAATATACAGATGACATCATGCAGTAGGTTTGTTGGACGGGGTTTTGGGGAGAGTCCGTATTTTGGCCTGATGGAAAAGCTGAAGCAAGTGTGCAAAGAAAGACACACACACACACACACACACACACACGTGCACTCTTCAGCTGTAATAATAAAACACTTACACAGGCCAAGCTCTTTTGTCCTCTTATACTGACACATGAAATCACTAACACTCCTACGCATGCAAACACATAAAACACACACAGACACACAAAAACATGCTACATGACAGTGTGAAGTGTGCAACTAAAGTTTTGCATAATATGAGGAATATGTGAGCGATAGTCATGCAAATTATACTGGCATGATTTTTCAAGATGGTTGCCAGGGTATTTCTCTGCAGTGTCTCCCAGAATTGTCTCACACGACTGCGTTACCAAAAATCAGGTGTCCTCCTCTGAATGCAACATAACATGACAGCGTTTGTTATTGCATGTGTCGTTATGAGCTACAGTTGTTTCCCCAGTTGCAGCAACTTCCATTTTTATTATTATTATTTTTTTATGAAAGATAATTTGCGCCAGTTTCCTAGGAAGTGATGATTCTTTGATAATGTAACTAAATGTTCTGCTCTTTCTGTGCAATGAAAGTGTTATGATTAGTAGCTTAACTTACAATGTTTTTATTCACATTAACTTAGCATGTTATGGCATGACACCCATATTTAATAGATTGCAATATTAGGTTACTTTGATCGCCCACTAGATCAACTAACATAATCTATAAAGGTGAGAATCAAGATATTTCATGATATAGTTATTGCGTTTGTTTCGAATTAAAAGGTAAAAATAAAAATAAGTTCTGTTATGGTTGCAGTGTGTCACATGACAACCCCCCCCCCCCCCCCCCACCACCACCACCACCACCCAAAAAAAAAACTTGTGCCCCCTCAAAAATAATAAGTGCATGACGCCCCTGACATCACAGTCGGTCTTATGTTCTGTTTCGCCTATTTTTTTACATAAGAAGGCAGAAACAATGGTGTTTGAGGCTCACGGCATGTCATTTCCATGTGCATAACTCTTAATATTCAACTATGGCAAGGTAAATACAGATACAGATATATATATATATATATATATATATATATATATATATATATATATATGTATGTATATATGTGACCCTGGACCACAAAACCAGTCATAAGGGTCAGTTTTTCGAAATTGAGATTTATATATCATCTGTAATAAGGTAAGCCTTAAAATAAGCTTTCCATTGATGTATGGTGTATCAGGATAGAACAATATTTGGCCGAGAAAATCTGGAATCCGAGGGTACAAAAAAATCAAAATATTGAGAAAATCGCCTTTAAAGTTGTCCAAATTATGTTCTTAGCAATGCATATTACATTTTAATTTATGAAAATTTACAAAATATCTTTACTTAATGTCCTAATTTTTGGCATACTAATTTTGACCCATACAATGTATTTTTTCACACACACACACACACACACACACACACATACACACACACACACACACACACACACACGCACATATATAATAAAACATTTTAAAATGAGTCTATTATAATGTCCTTTAGAAAACATACAGTATATAATTTTACAATTCAACTGTAAAAGTGGACATATATTATATATTAAACTATAATCAATACAAAAAAAATACTTTCTCTTTTTTTCTGTCTGGAGCCCTGATATTATCAGAACTATGCAGGTATAGAAACAATGTAAGCAAAACGTTGTAGCAAAAATGTTCAAAGGCATTGAGAATGCTTTGAACCTCTTTATTTTTAGGCCCAAACTCTTTTCATAGAAAACAAACACTGGTCAGTTGACTGATAATGAGATACAAAGACTTAAGTCGAAACATTGTTTTAAACTTGAGATTCCTGAAGCCTGCACAGTTGAGTTTTGATTATTAATCTTTCCAAAATGTGAAGAGCTTTACTGTCAGTTTCATTTGGGAAAAAAATTCAACAATAAAAAAATCACCAGGGATGCATGTTGTGAAAACACTGCTCATGAGTTCATGAAGCCACAGATGGGCAATAAACTGTCAACTGTAAAAGAAATGGCGAAATACCAGCAACAACCACAAATGTCTTTCAAGCCTTCTTTCTGTCCATCACACAAAATAATACGCAGCTCAAAATAAGCATCATTTTGCTGACCTGCACATCGGACTTCAGAATTACTGGACCTGCATGATCGGTCAGTGTTGTTCTTTCCATTTAGGGAGCTGGGGGTGAAAAAAAGCTCCTCTTCCCTTTAACATCCTTCCCCTGCAGCACACACACACACACACACACACACAAACACACCGAGATATTCTCCAACACAGAGATTCCTGCCATCCCAACATCCCCAGTTTCCCCAGGATCTTCCTCTGTTTTGACATTCCTGCTAATTCTATGGTTAATTAATTGGCGGGATGAAACTTTACCGCCCGGCAGCTGACCTGGACCTAACTGAGCCCACTTAACGTCTTGGCAAAAGAATCTGTGGTGTGTCATTCAACAGACATCCGAATATAGTCAGCATGATATGAAGGAAAAGAACACATGAAATGTGTATCACTGGATGTAAAGAATAACACACACTAGGCATCCTGCCTCAACTGTAAATGCTTTGGAAAGACTATTTTCCCTCTTGAATCCCACTCTTATATCAATCTTTTTGTTCTCCAGTATTGAGTGAATCAACACGAGGGAGCATTTCTTTAATCTCAGAGCTGCCTTTTTTTGTATGAAGACATAAGAGAAGACAGTTTCAGTTTTGTTCTCCTCAGTCGAAAATGTTTTCTTTTTGTCCGTGGTTTTAGGGGAAAAAATAGCTTAAAGAGCCAAACTCATTTTGTGGCTGATCAAAAATCTTGGAGGAGGGAATCAGAGAGACAAGACTGGATTACAGCTTAAACATTGCGGCACTGCTCTCGCTCTCCATTCTCTCAAAAAGGCAACAACAATTACAGCCACATCACCATTTTACATAAATCAGGCAAATATGCACCTAATGCAAGTGTAAAGATTTTGACAACTACCCAATATTGAGTGACAACTTTATTTAGCAAAATATGCAGATACATTTTTTTGTGTAATACATTTTTTTTTATTAAAACTGTTTTAAGAAGAAGAAAAAAAACAGTGAAAAGCACATGCACTCTGTGGTGTGGGAAAGTGTGTTAGTGAAATACTATGTACAATTGTGTGTTTTCAATTTAATTGCTTTGATTTAATAGCTCTGAGACATTTTATATTGCAAACTCTTTTTATTTGAAGATAATTATTACCAAAAGGGGAGAGTGATTACCAACTCAACATGTTCCTCAAGTGCTAAGAGGATTACAAAATTGCATGTCCACATGAAATGCCCAATTCAAACATATTCAACCAAACAGAAGGGAAGAATTTGAGATAAATTAGTCATCAATGGATCAAAATACGTGAGATGTCATGAAAAAAAAAGAAAAAAAAAAAAAAGAGTAATTGAAAGATATTAAGTGCAGTATAAAAGTCTTGAGTGGTTTTCACATACCCAGTGCAAAACATATTTTCATACAACCTTATTTAAAATGTCTATAAAAATAGAAATAAACGATATAAAAAGCAAATAAAAAGACAAATATATATATATATGTATTGCAAAAATATTCACATTCTAGACTTCCACGTCCCAGTACCCTCATTTGAGACCGTAAGCATACAGTAGCTGGATGGAGTCAGCAAAATTATCGGTTAAATCGGCCACAGTCTCAGAAAGTACAGGCTATCAAGACCAGAAATGACTAGTCATACTGTGAAATGCAATTGAGTGAAGTCTATACGGTGAGAACCATCCTGTATAGAGTTCAGTAACCTCCAGTGATTCGTGAAACCGGGCAAGATGATTCCCTGAAGAAGGTAACTCTTATAAATCAAAAAGATCTAAGACTCAAAAAAAGCCATATGTGCACCAGACTTCAGGACTGCGTGGAGAAGTGGTTTTATCCCGTAATGCATGCGCTGTAGTAGACTGCGCAGCTGGCGTCGGACAGGGCTGATATCAAAGCGCTGCTCTCCTCGCAAGGGGCGTTCCTGCTCAATCGAGTCCTGTTCGTGCTCAGGTATTGGTCGAACTCAATCCTGTCCACTTCGCCCCAGAACTCGGCCGACGGTCCCAGCTGGTCCACAGCGTCCAGAGAGGGCGGAGCGACCTGAGCAACCGCCGAGGTCTCGGGCGGCGGAGACAGCTGGCCCAGATGAGAGGTGAAGGCAGGCTGGGACTGACTGCTCCCGTATATCTGGCCGTAATAGCCTGCAGGTGTGGGAGTGTGAGGAGCCTTGGAGGATTCTGGGAGGCTCATGTTGGGGTAGAGACCGTTAGGGTTCGTGGACTCCAGGCATTTCTCCTGCAGCGGGAGGCAGGCCAGTGGAGACTTCTGGTTGAGGTGTGGGTGGGAATGCTGGAGGTTATGGGAGTTGTGGTGAGGGTGGTGGCCAGTCTGATGGTTTGGATGCTGGTGGTAGTTTATCCACGAACCCAGACCCACATCTTCCTGCATGTGAGGGGGGAAAAACACTGAATCTCCGCCTCCCTCCTCCAAAACATCCAGTGGTGACATCTCCGGCGTCGGCAGGCCAAAACTCTCCAGCTCCGGAGCTCCGGAGTGGTGGAGGTCTCTGAAGTGTCCCAGGGGAGGCAGCAGATGATGGGCATGGCGATGTGGCGAGTAGGCATCTCCTGGTCCCAGGCCACCAGCGAGGCCTTGGAGGAGCAAACCTGGTTCCACTCGTTTCATCTTCTTGGGCTGTTTCTTGCGGCGAGGACGGTATTTGTAGTTCGGGTGATCCTGGAGGTGCTGCAAACGGAGTCGTTCGGCTTCCTCCACAAACGGACGCTTGTCTAGTGTGCTTAGAGCCTTCCAGGATTGACCTAAAAACATCATCCAATCAGTGCCATTGTTGTAGGATTCGTTGTGCTACTTTTTGCTGTTTTGCTTTAGTAGATTATAAATACATTTTTTTTTATCATACCTAGTTTAGTCACTACAACATTGTTCTAATTTAATCTAGAAACAATGCCAGGGTACTGAGCCATATTCTTCTGATTTTTATAAAAAGTTTTTAATTTAGCTCACTTGAATAAATATACAAATATAATCATGCACAAATGATTTTTAAATGAGCTGTCACAATTGTTACGTTTGCAGCAGCAGCGATTGCTTTTGGTGAAAACAGATGTAACACAAGCACTGACAAACGTGTGTGTGACATGAGCAAATCATTACGTGTAACTGGTGCGGGTCACACGGGGTTGGGTTGTAGTATTTTAATTATTAATGGGTCAATGGCTGCAGACAATCGGCAGCTTGTGTGTCTGCCACAGCCCTGTTATATTTTAAAAAATAAGGACATCAAAATTTCTCTCAGAGAAACAGCCAAACAAAAATATTGTGCAAGATTTACAAACTTTTCAAATTACTTTTATGTCATGTGCGCCCAAGGCTTGTTTTCTAATCGATAATTCTGAGTGGCATACAAAGTTCAGTTTTTTTTATTATTTTATTATAATAATAAATTGCCACATTTAATTTTTATTTAATTTATTTTTTTACATAAATATAAAATTGAGTTATCATTTTAAATGACAATGAATCTGCCTGATTGTAGAAGTAGCAGGGAGTGAATAAGGACGTGATTTTGTGCAGCATGAATATCATTTTAACAATAAATCTAAAAATGATCATGCTTAAACTATTAGATTTGGAATTAACTTCATTTTATGGCCATTTACAAAATATTTAATTGACAATGTGGTCATGTTTACTTGTCATTTATTAGTAATGTAATTGTATTCCAATTATTCCTCTGATAACCTCACATTCACAATCTTTTTAAAATGTAATAATTATTCTTTATTTTTATTTATTTATTTTAATATTTTATTGTATGTATTAATTAGGCAATTCTGACACATATATATTTTTATTTGAATTTTCATATTTTAAACCACCAGTTTTCAAATATTCCACATCCGTGACATCGCACCCTCCTGATGCACTAGATTGACCCCAGCTTAACCCCCGAGATGTGATGTATAGCAAGCGTCTTACCCAGCATCTTACTGAGCACGGCGTTATGCAGGTCTGGGTTCTGGAGGGCCAGACGTTTGCGCTCATCTTTAGCCCACACCATGAAGGCATTCATCGGCCTCCTGATCCTCGACTCCCCCCCTGATTTCCCCTCGCTGGAGCCCAGGGTCAGAGCCCCAGGGCGGGTTGAGTCCGGGCTTCCCGTCCTGGCCTCTGCTCCGGTTCGGGACCCCGTCCGTGTTCCAGAGCCGGGCATCGGTGCCAGCTCTGTGGTCCGGCTGCGGTCAAAACCATGTCCCCGGTCAGGGCCCGGAGTGCTGGAAGAGGCACCCCATGTCCCACGCTCCGCAACCTGGCTGGGCTGAGAACTGGCCTCTTGACAGCAACTAGACTCAGATATATTCATTCCAGCAAGACCACCTCAGTTAAAGCACGCTGTTGTCTTTGGACAGAAGCAACACCAGGACTTTGCTACTTTAAGCTACTTTAAATAAAGACTGACCAGTAACCCAAATGAAACGAATCGTAAAAAGAAAGAAAAATAGTAAGAAAAGGCTGCACCCTTTGTTTTCAGATGTTTCAGAGAAGTGTAAAATCCCACAGATGTTAGTGTTTTGTAACTCCTGCCCTCCAGACGGTATATAGTTCTTGTGCTGAGTTTGAAAGTTGTCGTGAGTTTTGATGAACCCATGCTGTAAATATATACATGGCCTGAGCCAATCAGAGCATCGGCCCGGACAGGAGAGGCGGGAGGGGTAGCCAGTGGGAGTTCTCCTGCCCCCCTTTACAGCCTCCACAGACAGAGAGATGTAATCTGAGAGGGCCATTGTTTTAGGCCTGCTGTACACACACTCATATAGGGCCCATACACTAAATCATAATACACTTGCGCATACACAGGAACCCTGTTTGTACTGGGGGGCCGGGACCACAAAGAAAGCTGTGCACTTGAGTGTTAACAACGTGTAACAATGAGCGCAAATGTAAAGACATGGCAGTCGTCATGAAGGAAAACACATAAACCCAACATACACAATAATGTACTATAACCATTTTAGATGCATTCAACCTTTGCCCTGAATATAAGGCAAAGCCTGCTTTCTGGTTTCTTGGTAGCATGAAATAACTATACTTAAAGTGATTTATAGACAGTTTTCACAGCTAAATATTTGTGGTCAACCCTTAATTTATTTAAAAATACACTGTAAAAAGTAAAAACATGCATTTTTTACCCTAAAAAATTAGTCCTATTGTATGTGAGCTTAAAAATGACTTAAAAAATTACTTTGTGTAACCCAATATAGTCAGGCTGATTTAGTCATATTAAATATTATATTTGACTTGGATAAAACCTGATAATTTAGAAGCATATTTTTAGGTAATGTTCTACAGCATTTTTTTCGCCCAGTGGAGATTATTTATATAGGGGTGAAAAGTGTAAAGGCTGTTTTATTAAAATAATGGACATGAAAAGTTCACAAATCTACAGCTAGAAAGTAGCTAATACTTGAGTTTATACATTTTATTATATTAGGAGCTGAAGTTTTATACAGTTTCATATACTGTACTATATATATATATATATATATTTTTTTTTTTTTTTTTTTATCTTCAATTATTTTATTATTATTATTATTATTATTATTATTATTATGTTTTATCTTCAATTAATTTTTTTTTTGTCCTTGTATATATGAACCTGGACCACACAACCAGTCATAAGGGTCAATGTTTTGAAATTGAGATTTATATATCATCTGAAATTTGAATACATAAGCTATTCATTTGTTAGGATAGGACAATATTTGGCCAAGATACAACTATTTCAAAGTTTGAAAGATATATATATTAACCTATATATGTATAGGTTGTATTTTCAGAGATTTATTTTATTTCAGCTGTTGCAGTTGCAAAAATTATATTTTTGTTGACTAAAATATTACATTTTTTTTTTTGCATGACAAAAGATTTCATTCAAAATATATCTTGGGGTCAAAAGACAAAAATTATGACCAAATAAATTCTTAGTATAACACTCACAGTTATTCCTGTCTGGGTTTGTATGCATGTAAAAAACATATTTTTATTGCTCATCTAAACATTATTTTTATAGTCTAATGAGCTGAAATGCTCTGGTTGACAGCAGCATTTATTACATGGCTGTTAGTGAAAAATGCAGCATAGGAGGAGGCGAGTCATTAAACAGCTACGATTACAATGAACTTCACACTTCACAATGAGCTTCATTAACTTCATGTGAGTAAAATGGAGAGTATAAAAAATAGTTCTGTTTGCCAACGAATTGAAGTAGGAAGAAGGCCAATCTCCATCACTTTTGTAACAAATACAGAAGAAACGCCAAACATTGGACGGGTCAGGGAGGGCAACCTCTTAATGAGATGGGATGTCGGCTTGCCTCTCTCCTTTGAGAAGGGTCACGGTCAACAACAGTTGAACACAATCGTTTAACCTCATCTAACTCAAGAGGATGTGAAAGATAAAGACCATCACTCTTAAACTATGTCCATGTGCTTAAAACTATATTGCACACAAGTGCATGTGTATGAAATGTAAAGTTGGCTTTTGATTTACCTTGCAAGAATGCGAAGTAACCACATTTAAACATTCTCAAACGTCCATGTGAAAACCACAAATTAGTCCTGTGGTTTCTTGTCTCCGCACCTATGCAATTCATCCAGTCTTAGACAGCTGCATCCAGCCAATTTCTCCCCCCATTGAGCAGTACATCAATATCCTCGACTCTATGAATAAATGCAAGGCGAGTCATGAGAGTTCAGGCCGCACAGAATCGCACAGAGGGAAATGGAGTTTTATGTGTATGTGAAGTGGATTTAGCTCCATTAGTACAGTAGGCAGATCAACAGGCCACAAAAGGCCACGAGAGGCATTTTATTGTTTAATCTATCAGGACTTGTCATGGTTTTCTGAAATATAATGGTGCTGGCATTTGTCTTTGGGAAGATGAGAGAGGGTGACGGGTGTAAAAAGGGAAATGTGCAGCTCTGCTTGATCTGTGTGTAAATTACTGTCATGCCCTCAGCTTTAAAAAAGAGTAATGTAGGGCTATGAAAAAAGCAAGGTCTAAATACACATTTTTTTGAACTTACAGTTGAATTAACATTTTTAGAACACTGAGCACAACAGTCAAAACACATATTTACATAGAAAAACAATGGAAAAGCAGTGCAGTGGAATGCCAAAACAAAAAAAGAATTTTAAAACTGGCATGAAATGTACGTCTTTTGATTCAAATCTATTTTCTAAAGTCATGTTATTGATATTACTGTGAACAAATCATATTATAAAAACAATTATAATAATTAAACAGCAGAACCAAGTCCCTGCCCAACATTCTTTTTTTTTTTTCATAATCTGTTTCACCCAGAAGTGCATCACAATCCAAAAGAAATCTGCTACTTCCATGACATCCCAAATTTAATGGTTTGTTAAGAAAATGTGGTAAATGATCATGAAAAACTTACAAAAAATATTATTACAATAGTCTTAAATATGTTTTAAGCAAAGTATAATAATGTTTTACTACACCAATTTTTTTAAAATTATTATTATTATTTTCTTTTTTTCAGCAGAAATAAAATGTGTTTTTATTTAATTACTTGCCAGAAAATAGTTTATTTTGATTTAAACAAGTCATTTTAACATGGGTAACATGAATTTCTATCTGTTGTGCTTAAAACATAAAAATTATATTATATATATATATATATATATATATATATATATATATATATATATATTATTGCAAATCACACACATACACACAAAGATATTATATATATATATGTATATATATATACTGTATATATATATATATATGTATATATATATATATATACTGTATATATATATACACACACATATGTACCATTTAAGTATCGAGATAAACTAAATTGCATTGGCAACTAGCTGAAAACTTTTCTTTTAATAAATATTTGATTTTATATATAAGGTTTTATTTGTTTTAAGTAATGAAAGTTTTGTTATGGTTCTACTTTTAGTTAACTAACCATAAATTGGAAAGGTTTAACCTTTATATTCACATTGTGAGATCTGGCATGGCATGTTTGTGACATAACTTAAATGTAAATAAATACACACTCACACATACGTGCTTCTGCTGCGTCAGTGATTTACCGGGAAATATTGCATGGGCCGTGTGGACGGGAAGGTCTCTCCTAGATGGTGAAAGTTGGCTACGTGACAGTGGTCTTCGCCTGGCTGTCTGCTCCGTATTCCCCCCTGGACATTCTCACAGTAAATGTGTGTGCGGCCGCCTCACCGCTCCTCCAGTCCACCTCCTGCCGCCCACCACCTCCAGAAACAGGAAGTCAGGGATGTTCCTGCGGGCCGCCGTGACGTGACCTGTTAAGATCGAGAGATACCGCGAGAGAGAGACAGAGGGAATGCTGAGGAAGAGAAAGGAAAGCTGACCTTTGACCCACCCGACCCCTCGGGTCCTCTTGTGGAGGTGCCCGGTTTGGCGTGGCAGATCGCTGGCCTCCTGCCCGCCGCGAGCGACAGCACTCCCACTTCACCGCTGTCTCTGTGTCTCTGTGAAGGGCACCACACCTACACCACAGCGGAAATTTGGCCAAGACTCCAGACTGAGCGGCTAGAGGAGGAGAACTTCACAACACTCTCTCATCTTTTATTTCTCTATTTACTGTACGGGGCGAGGACACACACACAAATACACACGCACAGGCATTTTGATGAACAAAGACTCTGTCAATGAGTGTGTGTGTGTGTGTGTGTGCTTTGATTATTGATGAATATGTTGAAGTCGCTCCAAATGAGTGTGTGTGTGAGTGTTGGAGGTGAAGGTTTTGTGAAATATTCATGTGCTACTCTATTTTCTGCCGCTTGATGAAGGGAAGTTTGTTCTGATGGATGGAAGCAACTATGTTTGGGAATCCCCCACGTTAACAATATTCTCGCACACACTGAAAACAATTGGTAGCCGTACAATAACACATCCACACACATTTACTCCAGCTAATCTAGATGGTCATTTATCGTAGTTCACTACATTTATTACAGGTTTTATTTTTTTTATTTTTTTACTATACTAGAAATATATATCAAGTCTAAATACTATCAAAACACAATGTTAATCAGCTGTTAATCTTTAAATTGCATTACCATCTATACAAAAGTGGACAATTTAGGAAAAATGTTGTACTGTAATGTAACCATAGATATAATGTAACATAAATTCTAAATATTAGAGAGCTGTCATTCTTTGCCACCTGTTGTTATTGTTTTATAAGTGAAGTGTGACCAAATGGCCAAGTATGGTGACCAATACTTGGAATTTGTGCTCCGCATTTAACCCATCCAAGTGCACGCACACACACGGAGCAGTGGGCAGTCATATTGCTGTGGCGCCCTGGGAGCCTTGCTCAAGGGTCTCACCTCAGTCGTGGTATTGAGGGTGGAAGAGAGGGCTGGTTATTCACTCCTCCCACCTACAATACCTGCCAGACCTGAGACTCAAACCCACAACCTTCGGGTTACAAGTTTGATTCTCTAACCATTAGTCCACGACTCTCCCCATAAATGAGTGACAAAGTGTGTTTGCTGGGTGACAAGAAGTAGTTTTAGTGCACTTTGAATGTGAAATGAACTGCTGTGCCCAGCTGAAGTTGGTGAAGAGAGTTTTGAGAAATGAGTCCTAGTGGATGTAAAAATCTGTAATTTAGCATTATGGTATTGATGTGAGGCAAACTTGTTTATATTTGTATATTTACAAGTATATTGTGTCCTGCAAATCTAGACCGTTAACCATAATTACAGACAGATCAAAAACAGCAAAAATTGCTGTGCTTTAAATCAGCATGAAACAGTCTTCAGAATATAGTTTACTTCCATAATGGTTATTATGGAACAACATATTTCCAAGAATTAAAAATTTCTGTTTCAAATTAATTATTTTCAACTTTCTATCCATCATACGGCCAAGAACGGTGACCCATACTCGGAATTCGTGCTCTGCATTTAACCCATCCAACGTGCACACACACAGCAGTGAACACACACACACCGTGAACACACACCCGGAGCAGTGGGCAGCCATTTATGCTGCAGCGCCCGGGGAGCAGTTGGGGTTCGGTGCCTTGCTCAAGGGCACCTCAGTCGTGGTATTGAGGGTGGAGAGAGCGCTGGACATTCACTCCCCCCACCTACAATCCCTGCCGGCCCAAGACTCGAACCCGCAACCTTTGGATTACGAGTCCGACTCTCTAACCATTAGGTTATAATGGTTAGAGAGTCTTCCCCCAGTATTGTAAGAATACTGTATAATTGTAACAGTATTGTTACAATTATACGAAATCAGGTACATGACTATTTTTTTCTTAGCCTGTTGCAGGTTGTTTTAGGGGACAGGACATTCTCACTTTAGAGTGCATCTGATTGAAAAACAAAATCTGCTGTGCAGGATGAGTCATCAATATTTTTGCATAATTTTTTGGAGGTGAAAAACTGTTTGATTTTGTCATCTTTTAGGAGCATACCAGCATAGGCAGATGGAATCAATAAACACTGATTAAAAGCGAAAAAAAAAAAAAGAACTATTTTTACATTTGCTGCAGACATCACATCATATTTCTCTCTCAGTCTGTCTTCCATATCACATTCCTGTCTGATGATACCATCTGAGTAATCTGAGGACAAAACTGCTGGAGCCCTTGGTTAGGAAGTGACTAAATTAAGCCTTCTGTCTGTCAGTGTCTCGCTCTTTCCTTCATGTTTAATAATCCCATACGAGTGTCTTACTGAGTTTTGAGGTGTGGTGGAGCGTAGGTCACTTTCCCAGGGTACACCTCTTCTATCTGCAGCTTGCAGCCACGCTCCATCTCCCCGTTGCCTTCCTCTGGCCCTCTGACCGGTCATGTTATGATAGTGACTTGGCATGAGACAAAGGAAGTGAGAGCTATTTATTTTAATAAATCTTTTTTTTTTTTTCTGAAGGAACAGAATAAGGAATCAAAGTCATCTCACACAGATAAACAATGCTAGGCTAGCGAGGCTGATTAGCGCCCGGGTTTGGGTCTAAGAATATCAACTCGCTGACAGTGCAGTTGCGGTATGGGAAAAGGCAGACGGAAGTGCAGTGTATTCAGCGCTGTGGCTGTGTCACAGAGACAGAGAGGATGTAAACGGCTTTGGGAGGCAAAACCATAGACATTGTGTGTGTGTGTGTGAGAGATTAGAACCCTGAACTGTGGGTTCAGACCGCGCTAAAATGACAAACTCTAAGAGCCGTTAAATTTTACAGCTACTAAGTTGCAGTATCAGGTTGACCTGGTGGAGGAAAGAACATGCTAAACTGCAACTGAAGAACTCAAATCTGTTTCGTGCATGATGAGTCATCCATATTTTTGCTCTGTTTCCCAGAGAAATTAACCTGATCTCATGAGAAAAAGTAACTTATGAAAGTTAAGAGACAACAATTTCATATGAATTCATAAGAATTGATTTTGCAGCTACTATATTGCTCAACCTGGTGCAAGAAAGAACATGCTAAATGGGTTAATTCAACCATTTAAGACTAGAAATTTCAAGTAATCAAATGATTGATAAGGTTTATGTAATTATCCTGCCTAGTTTTGGTTATAGTGATATACATAGCAATAATATTTAGGCAGCGGCTGTTTGCACTAAGTGTAAATATAGCGATAGATGCTATTTACACTATGTTAACATAGCAAGATTTTTTGCTATTTATACTACTTATTGCAAATAGTGGCAATTATCCGCACTTTGGTATTGTAGTGCATTATAAAACAGTAGGCTACGCAATAATAACATATTGTGTGTAAATTATAATTTTAATTCAAATTATTAAATGGATGCCACCTTATTGGGCAAATAAAGACCTCCCATCTACCCTAACCCTACCCTATACTTTATTTTAAACTTTTTGATTATTTCCTTCATTTTTATTGCAAATAAATGCCTTTCCGATGGGATATGAGATTGGAAAAGGGAGAAAAAAAGTTCGGCAAAAGGTGAATTTGAACTCAGGTCGATTGCATCAAATAGCACGCGCCTTACATCTATGCCACTGAAACTGATGTTTAACTAGGGTCTTTTTTCAGTGTTGACTGTCCCAATCACACATTGGTGGGTGGAGTTAGAGTAAATAGCCTCTGCTAACAAGGCAGGCTATTTGTATTTAGTGTAAATAGACACTTAAGTAATACGCATTTACTTTATATATTTTGTCACAGGATGTCAGACATGCATGGTGTTCTATAAATATCACAATGCAACAATATAAATTGTAAAATGCAGAAAATCTATGCATTTTGTCAAATGCCTTATTTTTTATCATTATGTATTTATTTATTTAACAAAACATCCAATTCTTCTACTTCTTATTATTTATAGCAAAATACTTTTTATGTTCATGACTCATTTTTGGTTTTAAAAATAAGTAACGTTAAGATAGTGTTTAAATACAAGAGCTGTTGAATAAAAACACTGTAAAACATGGTACAGTGCGCTTGTTACTTTATAGTTAGGTGTAACCTAATGTTATTCAGTCATATTAAAGGGATAGTTTACCCAAAAATGAAAACGCTTACGTGATCCACTGGAACACCACTCTCTCATGTCCGTGCGTACAACAGTTCACAGAAGTTACAGCTATAAAGTTTTAAATATGGATATTTTTATTACATCAGCGCATCGATTCACTTCAGGAGGCCTTTATTAACCCCCGGAGCCATGTGTAACATTTTTTATGATGGATGGATGCACTTTATTGGACTTCTATTGGACTATTGAATATCATTATAAAGCTTGAAAGAGCAAGGTCATTTTTTAATATAACTCTGATTGTATTCGTCTGAAAGAAGAAAGTCATTCACACCTAGGAGGGCTTGAGGGTGTGTAAATCATGGAGTAATTTTCATTTTTGGGTGAACTATTCCTTTAAATAATACTTTTCACTTTAAGCCTCTTTTGGTTTCCTGTAAAGACTTGTGTGATTTTTGTGGCTATTTAGATACACTACAAATACATAAGTTATAGTTAGCCACTGATGTTGCTATATCACCCACTTTGCTTCGTCTTGAAATCAGAGGGAGGTTTTTTTTTTTTTTTTTTATCTTGTTAACCACAAACTTGCAATTAGTATCATAATACTGTTATATATACAGACTAAGAATGTGAACCACACCTTTAAATACTTGACAGCTCCCCACCCCATATGACACTGTCTAAACCTATCAATCATTATTTCAAAGCAATTATTACTATTACTATTAAAACAAATCTGGCAAACATTAGGCCACAGTAAAACTGAGTTCAAGCGGGTTTAATGAACTGGTGGTCAACCCTGGAAGGTTCATTCTCCTGATATTTTGTAGTGTTTTATCGCAGTATGCTAATTAGGTAATGGCTGAAATATGAACAATACACTGATTTTTGTATAAAAGAAGAGGGTGGCACAATTTACGATGTAGTCTCATGATAAGACACGGCTTTGGGAGAAATCTTGCAAAGTTTCACGTATTCCTGCGCTACACAACAAATAGATCTGGGACTGTTTTGTCTGCTGTGTTTTTCTATCTTTCATTTTTCATTTCATGCTGTAAACTTTTAAGGTCAAACTCTTGTATATTTCCGGAACCAATCTCTCTTTTCCATCTATACGCTCGGGAGGGCAAAAAAACGAGGGAGGCTTGTTTAATTCAATAAGACGAGTTGGTGTGCAGATAACCAGCCTGCTTTTGTAATTCCACTGTGGGAGAGTAAATGAGATGTGGTGATTTCTTAGGTCAATGCTATCAGTGCTGGACACACAGGGACTTGGCCCAAACTCATGAGCGCAGCGATCACAGATTGCAACAAAACGGAGCACCACAGGACGTCAGCTGACCTTCTATCAGCAAAAAAGTTTGCGTGGTCAGGCATGACCTGTAGGTCAAAGAGGGGCTCACCCAAACAGGGATTTGTTCCACTTTGACACTGGTTTTAACTTCTGTTATGAGTCCAGATTTTTGGTAACACTTTACAGTGTACATGCTAAACATTACATGTAAATTAAACTGGTAACAACAACAATACAACTGAAAAAAGGGTGTTACAGGTAATGTGTTACAGTACATGTAACACATATAGAAGGGAAAATAAAATAGATTTGCTGGCACTATTTTGACTACTATATTATTTTTTTGTATCACATTACTCTATACATGTTACACATATTACATGAATTCAATTACAACAGCAATAATACAAAAAAAACCCTAAAAATAAATAAATGTTACAAATGTAACAAAAAGTGTTTCTTCAGGTATGTTTTTCTGTTTCAGAATTCAAATGTTCGGGGAGTACTTTAAAATGCAACAGTGCTATCCTAACTTTCTTCTACATGGATTTGAGCTGTTCTGTCAAACCATATGGGATTTGCACCGGGGCACTTCACCTAACAAGTGCAACAACGTATCGTGTGAACAAAAAATGACCGTGAATTTAACGGTAAAAGACTGTAAAATGCTACAGTAAAAACCTGTTATATGGTTAACCGTAAGTTCCCCTACTATATACGGTGAAAAACTGTATTGGACATTACATGTGATTTTACGGTACTATACCATTTTTGGAAGTGGGGGAAAAAGAACATATAATTTACAATGAATAACCGTAAACTGACATTCCCAAAATTCTCTGTGTTACATTTCAAATTTGATGTTTTTTGTTGAAATAACTATGTTTCTTCTTAGTTTTTTTTCTTATCAGTTTTGTACATTAGGGTTGTATGTTACATCTAATGTTGTTAAATTAATGTTTATTGCATTATTTCAGTTTCATGTGTGTTACCATGATGGTGTTTAGTGTTTGTGTGAATGACACTGTGCACCTTCTATATATGATAATATTTAAAAGCTGCTTGTGATGGGCTTTAGTTCATCATGTGACTTTCTCATCACCACCTGCTCTTGGTTTTCAATGTATTACAAAGGTACAAAACAGATTTCAGTACTTCAATAGGTTGCTATATTAACATTATATGAATGAATGAAATTAAGGTATTTAAATGTAAATCTAATTTAAAACTGTAAAACCTAAAATGTTTCTACTATATTTTTCACCACAGCTGCTGTTTTTTTTTTTACCGTAAATATTTCCAGATTTTATTTTACAGTGTACTGAGTAAACCTACTTCGGTAGAAAACTCATGCAGATGAATCTGTAAATGTGATGCCAACGTTAAAAAACGTCTCGGTTACGTACGTAACCCTCGTTCCCTGATGGAGGGAACGGAGACGTTATGTCGTGACGACATTAGGGGATTTACTTGAGAGCCCCGACTGCCTCTGATAAGAGAAAACGCCAATGAAATTTGGCTAGTGGATTTTGCATACCTGAGCCACTCCCCGTGCATACGGGTATAAAAGGGCGACAGGTGCATCCACTCATCAGGTTTTCCGCTGAGGAGCCGAGAACGTGTCCCTGGCAACCAGCGATGGTTCAAGATTGTGGCATGGGGACATAACGTCTCCGTTCCCTCCATCAGGGAACGAGGGTTACGTACGTAACCGAGACGTTCCCTATCTGTCGGTCACTACGAGTTATGTTGTGACGACATTAGGGGTCTATGGAAAGCGCCACAACCTGAACCCCGTCACGACCTTGTGGCATGCAGATGTTGACAAGCTAGCGCGTGACAGACAAATGCGATGCGAAGGTCGCAACCTTCCCGTCGCCCCAGCGCAAATTCGCTAACCTTGGTGCCCGCAGGGACCACTGAGTACATTGCTGCTGGAGATAGCCAAGCCGCTGTTCCTTTCCCCAGAAATCGGAAGGGATTTCGACCTTCTATGAAAGACTGCTTCAAGTCTTTCCTGTTTGTTGCTACAGCCCGGCAGTAACGACGGGGAAGCGAGCCTTCCGGAGAAGGGCGCTACGGAGGCCACACCCTGCCCGAAGGGAGGTAACGTGTGGAGACACTGGTATGGACTGGCCCAAGCCTGGGGCAGTGCTACATACGCCTGGACCCTGGGGCAGATCCTACCTAGGAGAAGGGAGGAAGGCTGCCAGCAGGGTCTGACAGAGCTCTGTCAAAGGGAAGACACGGGTTTACCGTGAGGGAAACCGTACCGTGGATGAATACACATGTGGGATCACCCGAAGGGAATCAGGCCACACGGGCACCTAGCCGAGTACAGGGGCTGACCGGAGACCCGGGCAAGCTAACACCGGTACTGGGCCTGGCGTCAGACTGCTCCGCCCAGCCTGACTGCCGGGGGTGCTGGAGGAACTCCGCCAGGGTTCGCCGTCCGGGGAACTAACTGGAGGAGAGAATAGGCGCTCGTATCCCCGGGTAAGGGGGAATGGCGCAGCAAGCGTGACACCGGCCAACTCTTCCCGCCACTTACCTGTTACCCAACACACGGGAAGAGACTGGCTCAACGCGGAGACTGTAAAATCTCGCGAAGGTGTTCGGTGTCGCCCAGCCCGCAGGTCTACAGATGTCTGCCAAAGAGGCGCCGTGCGCCAGCGCATAGGAGGAGGCAACACTCCGTGTGGAGTGAGCCCTCACCCCGAGGGGGCACGGCTCGCCTTGGGATTGGTACGTCAAGGCGATGGCATCCACTATCCAGTGGGCCAACCTCTGCTTGGAGACAGCCTTCCCTTTCTGCTGACCTCCGTGGCAGACAAAGAGCTGCTCAGAGCTTCTGAAGCTCCGGGTGCGGTCCACGTATATGCGCAGCGCTCTTACGGGACACAGCAACGCCAAGGCTGGGTCTGCCTCCTCCGAGGGCAGTGCTTGCAGGTTCACCACCTGATCGCGGAAAGGCGTGGTGGGAACCTTAGGCACGTATCCAGGCCGGGGTCTCAGGACAACGTGAGAGTAGGCCGGCCCAAACACAAGGCACTCTTCGCTTACCGAAAATGCTTGAAGGTCCCCGACCCTCTTGATGGAAGTGAGCGCGGTCAGGAGCGCTGTCTTGGCCGACAGGAATTTCAGCTCGACTGAGTCCAGCGGCTCAAAGGGACCTCTCTGAAGTCCAGCCAGGACAATAGAGAGATCCCAGGAGGGCATCAGGGGTGGCCTAGGAGGATTTAACCTTCTGGCACCCCTCAGGAACCTCACGATGAGATCGTGCTTCCCCAGGGACCGGCCGTCCACTGCATCGTGATGGGCCGCAATAGCAGCCAAGTACACTTTCAAGGTGGAGGGCGACAGCCCGCGCTCCAACCTCTCTTGCAGGAAAGAAAGCACCACTCCAATCGTGCATCTTCGGGGGTCCTCCCGCCGAGAAGAACACCAGTCCGCGAACAGACTCCACTTCAGCCTGTGGCAGGCCACTCAAGTCTGCCGCGTCCCATCCAGGAGCCGCACATGGCGGTTCCACAGAGCCGGACGCGGGTGCCGTATGGTGCCGAGCCCCTGAGAAAGAAGGTCCTTCCTCAGAGGGATGCGCCAGGGAGGGGCTGTCGCGAGGAGGGTGAGTTCCGGAAATCAGGTCCGGGTGGGCCAATATGGCGCAACCAACAAGACCTGCTCCTCGTCCTCCCTGACCTTGCACAGTGTCTGTGCGATCAGGCTCACTGGGGGAAACGCATACTTGCGCAGAGCCCGAGGCCAGCTGTGTGCCAGTGCGTCCGTGCCGGGGGGGGGCCTCGGCCAGGGGGAATACAGCTGGCAGTGGGAGGACTTGCGGGAAGCAAACAGGTCTACCTGAGCTTCCCCGAATCGACTCCAAATCAGCCGGATCGTCTCGGGATGGAGTCGCCATTCTCCGGGGAAGTGAGCTGTCGTGAGAGCGCGTCGGCTGCACGATTGAGCTCCCCCGGAATGTGGACGGCGCGCAGCGATTTGAGCTGTGACTGACTCCAGAGGAGGAGATGGCGGGCGAGCTGTGACATGCGGCGTGATCGTAGACCTCCCTGCCGGTTGATGTACGAAACAGCCGCAGTGTTGTCCGTGCGGACCAACACGTGCTGGCCTAGGAGCAGTGGCCGGAACTGCTTTAAGGCCAGATGCACTGCCAACAGCTCTAGGCAGTTGAAGTGCCAAAGCAGTCGAGGCCCCATCCAGAGCCCCGAGGCTGCCTGCCTGTTGCATATAGCGCCCCAGCCCATGCTGGAGGCATCTGTTGTGACAACAACATGCCGGGACACTTGTCCTAAGGGCACCCCGGCCCGTAGGAAGGCAAGGTCCGACCAGGGGCTGAAAGAGCGGCGACACGATAGCGTGATGGTGACACGACGTGTCCCGCGGCGCCATGCCCATCTCGGGACCCGTGAGTGTAACCAGTGCTGAAGTGGTCTCATATGAAGCAACCCGAGCGGCGTGACTGCGGCTACGGATGCCATATGCCCCAGGAGCTGCTGAAACTGTTTCAGCGGAACCACTGTCCTGCCTCTGAAGGAACTCAGGCAGTTCAGCACTGATTGGGCACGCTCGTCCGAGAGACGTGCCATCATACTCACAGAGTCTAACTCCACACCGAGAAAAGAGATTCTCTGCACAGGGGAGAGCTTGCTCTTTTCCCAGTTGACCCGAAGCCCCAACTGGCTGAGGTGCCGGAGCACCAGGTCCCTGTGACCACCCAACTGTTCTCGCGATCGGGCCAGGATGAGCCAATCATCGAGATAGTTGAGGATCCTGACGCCCACTTCCCGTAACGGGGCAAGGGCGCCCTCCGCCACCTTCGTGAAGGCACGGGGAGACAGGGAGAGCCCGAAGGGGAGGACCCTGTACTGCCATGCCCGCCCCTCGAACGCAAACCGTAGGAACGGCCTGTGTCGAGGGCGAATCGAGACATGAGAGTAAGCGTCCCTCAGGTCGATCGCTGCAAACCAATCCACGGAGTGAACTCATCTGCGTCAACATCTTGAACGGGAGCTTGTGTAGGGCCCGACTCAAGACTCGCAGGTCCAGGATTGGCCGAAGGCCACCGCCTTTCTTGGGCACGATGAAGTAGGGGCTGTAAAAACCCCTGCCTCATCTCGGCTGGAGGGACCGGCTCGATTGCACCCTTTGCCAGAAGGACAGCAATCTCCTCGCGCAGGACAGGTGCATCTCGGACTGCCACCGAAGTCTCGAGGATGCCGCTGAACCTGGGCGGCCGCCTGGCGAACTGAATCGCATAGCCGAGTCGAACTGTGCGAATGAGCCAGCGAGACGGGCTGGGTAGCGCAAGCCACGCCCCCAGATACCGTGCAAGCGGCACCAAAGGCCCAATCGACGTGCCCGCAGTGGTGCAGCGAGGGGGAGTAAGGTTGGATGGAACAGAAGGCAGTGCGTTCTGACTCATCCCCACAAAACTCCCTAAGTCCCCGGGGGGACTGGCTAGAGGTGCGCGGGGAGGCATCGCGTCCCCAGACCGCACTCTCTTGGCCACTGGCAATATGGGTCTCGGGTGAGAGTGAGGAGGCATTGCGTCGCACACTGTCAGCCCGCAGACCTGGGAACCCGGAGGGAAGGGAAATTGCTCTTTCTTTGACAATGTGGGTACCACTGGCCCTTGAGCCAGTGGCGGAACAGAAAGAAAAGAAAACACAGGATTCTCCACCCGGCCCTCCTCCGGGGGAAGGAGCGATGCTAGCCTCGTCGTCTCCTGGGAAAGAGCAAATTCCTCCATCTCCGGGTTGTGCGCGTCAGGGCCGCTTTGTCGTCTTCCTGGAGGACTTGAGGACTTGGCGGCCGGCTGAGGCGCAGGGGGCGCCGCACTCCTGCGAGAGGCTCGACGCACCGGCCTAGGTGACGACTCAGCACGGGGCGGAGCAGCTCTGGAGGACGCAGGAGGGCGCCCACGGTGACCAGCAGACTGGGGCCTGGCCCTTGGGCCAGCGGTGGCAGCTGGAGCATCCCGCCGTTTAGGGAGGATGTGCTGAATTGCCTCCGTCTGCTTTTGTACTGCCGAGAATTGCTGGGCAAAACCCTCGACAGTGTCGCCAAATAGCCCCGTCTGGGAGATGGAGGCGTCGAGAAAGCGTACTTTGTCGACGTCCTTCATCTCGGCCAGATTGAGCCAGAGATGGCGCTATTGGACCACTAACGTGGACATCGCCTTCCCGAGGGACCGCGCCGTGACTTTCGTCGCCCGGAGAGCGAAGTCAGTCGCCGTGCGCAGCTCCTGCATCAACCCCGGGTCGGGACTACCCTCGTGCATTTGTTTTAGTGCCTTGGCCTGGTGAACTTGCAGGATGGCCATGGCATGCAGGGCAGAGGCGGCCTGGCCCGCAGCGCTGTAGGCCTTGGCGGCGAGTGCGGCCGTCAGCTTACAGGCTTTGGACGGGAGACGCGGACGATTCCTCCAGGTGGCGGCGTTTTGCGGGCACAGGTGCACCGCAACCTCTCTCTCCACCTGGGGAATATCCACGTACCCCCTGGCCGCCCCGCCATCGAGGGTAGTGAGGACGGAGGAGGGAGACGAGCGGCTTCTGGCCGAGAAAGGGGCCGTCCACGACTTCGTCAGCTCCTCATGCACCTCCGGGAAGAAAGGCACCGGGGCAAAGTGCGGCCGCTGGTCGCGTTTTGCGCCGATGAACCAATCATCCAGCCGCGAGGGCTCGGGACTGGGGCTCGGGACTGGGCGGTCTGTTGACCTCCAGCCCGATACTCACGGCTGCCCGGGCAAGCATGGCCGTCAGCTCTGGGTCCGGATCGGCAGTGGCGACAACACCCGAGGGGGGCAGCCCCGCCGATCGTTCATCCTCAGAGGACGAAAGCCCATCCCCCGATGCCGCGATCGACATCTGATCCTCGGGCGGCGCACCGAATGAAATGCTGGCGGCCCCGTGAGGCGAACCAGCGAAATCACTCGGGAACCAGACGGAACAAGCGCTGCGGGAGGAGTAAGAGGTCCGCGGGGACGTGCCCGGCGGAGAAGCTCTTACCGTCACCCTCAGATCTCCCAGAGCGCCAGCCGGCGGTCCTCTGCTCGAGCCAGAGAGACCGGGACGGGTGGCGGCAGAGGGTGCCAATCCTTTCAGAAAGGAAAGGCGAGAACGCAGCGTTGCCATGTTCATACGCCCACAACAGGCGCATGACTCATCCACAAACGCATCTTCAGCGTGCTGGATGCCCAGACACTGAAGACAACGCTCGTGACCGTCATCCGAGGACAGGAAGCGACCGCAACCAAGAGAACACGGACGGAACGGCATCTTTAAAAAGACGCGAACCGCCCAGTGTTTTAGAAATTTGCTCTTTCAGGTGAAGTGCCCAGGGGAATCGCTGCTGCAGGGACACCGCTGTCTGCACCGTAACGCCACCCAGGAACAAACTTCGAGGCAGACGGCTTTGTGGAGATCTGATCTGTTTTGAAGATTTCTCATCCACTCGGCTCCGAAGCAAAAATCTGATGAGTGGATGCACCTGTCGCCCTTTTATACCCGTATGCACGGGGAGTGGCTCAGGTATGCAAAATCCACTAGCCAAATTTCATTGGCGTTTTCTCTTATCAGAGGCAGTCGGGGCTCTCAAGTAAATCCCCTAATGTCGTCACGACATAACTCGTAGTGACCGACAGATAGGGAACATAAGTTTTCAAATCTTGAATCATGTTAAAATAATTCTGAAGTCATAACATAATATTGTGGAAGGAACTGTGCAAAAATTATGCTTCCTTAATCAAAACTCTGGTCCTGTAATTTATAATCTGTTTGAAAATGAATACAAGTTTTCAGAGTTTTTCTGCTTCTGGTATTCATTTCAACTGGAAACTACAGGGATTCATATACATTTGTCCATGAGTTTTGCAGAAATTTAGATAGAAGCATGTAATGCAAATGAGCCTGGGTAGAAAGAAAAAAAAACTTTTTGATTTATTACTTTATTTACTGACAAACACTAAATACCTAAACTAAACTAAACACCTAATTTTCTCATGTGTCACTGATGTAAAAAATAAAATAAATAGATAAATAAAATTATAAAAAATACATATACAAAATATGACTTTGAATATGACTTTTATTTGTGTCTCTTTGGTCAAAGCACTTTTTTTACAGCCTATTTATCCCAAATGCAAACAAATATGCTACTTTCCACAAAACGTAACAATTTAACACAACATTTTATTCAGAGTAACATAAAACTGTAACATTCCCCAGTACCACACATCCTTCACTCAAGTAGAAGTATAATCGTGTTTAAAAATACTCTGGTAAAAGTAGAAGTACTGACTAGACTTTTTTACTGAAGTTAAAGTAAAGAAGTATGGGCTCTGACATGTACTTAAGTAAAAAGTTTTAGTGTCACGCTGTTAACTGGACCTCACGTCATATTGACACGTCATATGCATTAATACAAAATAACTTACATTTAATATTTTGTTAGCTAATGAAATCTCACACTCATCCAGGCCATCCCATACACCCACAACAAATTCTGAAACCACGGATAACCCTTCTCCTTTTTTTTTTTTGTATGGCCGTCACATTTAAAAAAAAAAAAAGGTTTAAAACCTTAGGCTGGGGCCATTAGAAATAATTAAAGGTTCTCTATTGAACTGCACCTTCACTTGCATTTTCAGTCTTTTAATTTTCCATTATATCTATCTACATCTCACTTTGTGTGTGTTTACTTTTTTCACAAATTTTCTTGTACCTGTCACTTTTCCCATCAGCCATCTACTGTTATGAACAAAACTGTCTCCACCTTGTTGCAAAACAACCACCTCATTGTATTCTGTTTGCAATAACATAGCTTTATTTTAGTTAAATTTAAAGTATCACATTATAACCATGTGTTGTTGTTCTATCTTATAATGACTTAAATACTATAGATTTAACAAAACTATACTCTTTAAATTGCCTAAATGTCAAAATTAGAACATTAAAAATCCTAATACTGTATATGTTATTGCATTATCATGAGTCATATTTTTCTCTTACCAAAATGATGGTTTATTACAGTATAAGTTTAGTTAGTGTAGCAAAACCACGGTTTTTGTTCTTACTATGGTTTAACTAGTAAACATGGTTTTTGGTTTGAATTTTTGTAAGGGTTGTGTTGTTATCTGCCCGAGCTCCCTCTAAACGTATTATAAAACAATATTTTATAACATTTGTCTGCTAAATTACTACTGTAACTTTACAGTAGATAATAATGATGTCCTTTATCATACAGTATTTTGAGTGAGGATAGTAATTTAGTTTAGTTTAGTTTACATTAGGCTATTATTAATCATCTGGCTGCTGCTGCTAAGAGTTGCTATCTGTTTAATTCTTAACTAAGTAAACAAACACAAAACTACAGCCCGTTTACAAATGAAACTGACCTGCACTTGAAGTCATGAACAGGTCAGTAGTTTTGCCTCGCTGATCCACTCCATTCTCGAGTCTCTTGCATTGATTACTCCGATAGAAACCGATAGAAACTTTTTGACGGCGACGCGGAGCGCGAGCGAGGCCGAATCGCGTTCCCAGTCAAGACTAACCGATTCATGATCTATTATAGATTTGTTATCGAATGGTGATCCACCAAAACTAAAGTAACGAGCCTGGTTTGAAAATGTAAGAAGTAGAAAGTACAGATATTTGTATAAAAATGTAAGGAGTAAAAGTAAAAAGTAGTCAGAAAAATAAATAGTGAAGTAAAGTACAGATACCAGAAAAATCAACTCAAGTACAGTAACGAAGTATTTGTACTTCGCTACTTCCCATCTCTGCCCAGTATTACTGCTATCAAAATGTATGTTCAAGCAGTATGTTCAATTATATAAATATATAATTATATATTTTGCACATTGTTCATTGTATAACGTACAATTTTGCTTCCTTTGTCGTTTCAGATTCTTTGCATGTGATACTGCGATAGTCAGAACTTCCTTGTGGACAGAGATATAGAATTTTGCATCGAGGGTCAGTTTTCTCTCAGACAATTGTGGGTTTTTCTGTTGGTGTTATTTTGAGTGCTGTTTATCTTTGGAAAGGGTAAGCTTTGATTTAAGATCTAGCCTTAATGATATTACATTCTGAAATGAGACATACTAGACTCTGTGACTTCTAGATAATACTTTGTTACACAATGTGGTGTCCATGCTATATAATTGTCAATCCCCCAAAATGAGAAAGTAGAGCTGCATTTGCCCACTGGAAACTCTTCATGTGATGCGGCGGCCATCTTCGAGGAGAGTCTCCAATGTTTATGTTTGCCACAAAACGAGGGGAACTATTCTGTGGTTTGCACAGCTATTTGGAAAATGTTAAATACGTGAGGGAGGGGATTTCTCAACTTGACTTGGGAGTCTGTGGATATGAGTAATGAATGTTGCTGAGGATTGGTTCCCTGCAAACTCCTTCATCTTATGATATAATGTTTGCTGTCTGTGCATTAAAGGAATAACACACTCAGCATTGAATATTCAAGGGGTCATATGATGCGATTTCAAGTTTCCCTTTCTCTTTGGAGTGTTACAAGCTGTTCATGCATAGATAAGATCCCTGAAGTTGCAAAGACTAAAGTCTCAAAACCAAAGAGATATTCTTTATTAAAGTTAAGACTTGTCCACGCCCCCCTAAAACGGCTCATCTAAACACACCCCCAGATGTCATGGTGTGGGGAGATTTTCATAACACCGCCCAAATGTTTACGCAAAGAAAGGGGCAATGATTTTTATTCTCGCTGTAGTATTGTTGCTGCTGCCAGCGCCATGTCCTGGAGATGCTGTGAAAGCGAAAGTACTTTGTTTGGGCTTCCAAAAGAGGACACAACTAGAAATCAGTGGTTAAGTTGTATTTACAACACTGTTCCAGAGCAGTACAATGCAAATATTCGAGTGTGTGCAACGCAATTTACGGAGGTCTATTTCCTGAACCTGGCAGGAGAGTAGCCTACTATGCTGGCTTGCACAAAGGCTGTTTCTATAAAGTGGGGCAATTCCAACTTTGCAAGGACATTCTGGCGCTTCTGACTCACAGCCTGTAAGTACGTTTCTGCTACTGACGATTCAAACGTGAGTTTTGAGCTATGTAGAGTAGTGCTTTTTGTTTGTCGTTTCTCCAATCACAAATGCAGAAATGCTTGAGGTATTTGGCCAATCTCAATGCACTGGATAGCTGGCCTATCAGAGCACGCCTCGCTTCTTAGAACGGT
This sequence comes from Barbus barbus, assembly GCF_936440315.1. NCBI lineage: Eukaryota > Metazoa > Chordata > Actinopteri > Cypriniformes > Cyprinidae > Barbus > Barbus barbus. The sequence continues at coordinate 9,422,062 of NC_136719.1, forward strand.
GAGCTTTTTTAAAAATCGACACGTTTCAGAAAGGCGGGGCATAGAGGACCAACAATAATGTACAGTATGTGGAAAATAATATGTTTTTTTTTTACTTTAAACCACATAAACACAATGCATTACACCAAATGCACAAAATATTGTTCTTTTTCGCAACGTCCTATGACCCCTTTTAGTCATCGTTTACTTATCCTTGTGTTGATTCAGACCTGTATGACTTTCTTATATGGAACACAAAAGTGAATTTTGGACTAAAGTTCTGGCTCCTCGAACAGACCAAAACTGAGTTATTTAAAAAAAACAACCTCAGTTCAGCTGATTCATTGAACAGAACGGATTCAAGAGTCATTCACTCCGAATTGACATCTCTTGATCGTTTTGTGTTGAACTCGATAAAATAAAGTTGCTACTCAAAATTTATTCAAAACTCAGACTGAGTCATTCTGAATCAGACGTCTCTTAAAAATTTGATTAAAAACTCAAACCTACAACTTTGGTTATACAGAACAGTTCAGATTCTTTGAACAGAATTGATTCAAAAGAGTCATTTATTCTGAATCAGACATCACTTTATCACTTTGTGTGACAAACAGATTAAAATTGTTCCTCACTAAAAATCTGAATCAAAACCGACATCTTTGATGATTCAGAAAAGTTCAGCTGATTCTTTGAACAGAACTGATTCAAAAGAGTCATCACTTGTTCTGATTCTAAAGAGCTGACAGAGAATACTGCATGCAAATCTCCTTTTGTGTTCAACATAAGAAAGAAATTCATATAGGTTTAGAATGACTTGAAGGTTAACAAATGATGCAAGAATGTTACGCCACTATATAGGATGGTGCAACTTTAGGCAACTATATTTTTGATATGTGTCGACATACACATAACATACTGTATGAGCATATTTCAAGCATGCGTGTGAATACTTAGCACAAATACATTTGGTTTGGTAATGGACACGCCACATGGCTCCAGAGGGGGTAAACAAAGCGTCTCCCCAACAATTAGTTTTAAATATAGACTTTAACTAGCATAACTAACACTCATGCTGTCATGGAGCAGTGTTAACACACTGACACACGCTCATGAAATTAGGCTTTAAATATAGAGAGGGTACCATCACACACATAAAACTACTGGTCACGCACTGCTTGGGGACTTTGCTGTGCCGGGCAATGGCTAGTTTGTTTGAACATGAGACCTCAGGGCAAATAAAGTGCAAAGAGGCCACACACACACACACACGCGCGCGCGAGTCCATGAAAGCAAAGAGTCAGCAGTCCAGCACAGCAGGGGAAAACACACTCGCGTAGTACAACTACTGTTACACTCACAAACAAAACGCACATGGCCACCACAGACGAGAAAAGAAACTGAAGCCGCTGTAGATGAGCATGTGGCATGTTCACACAGGCCATTAGAACGTGGGCATGGCCTCTGTCTGTGTGTGTTTATGTGTGAGCCGGACCTGGCGCCTGGCATGCCTGTTCTCTGGAGAGTGAGGCCGCTCTCGGCCCTGAGAGGGTGGTGGAGGAATGGGGTGTTTCTGGGAATTGTGCTGACACTGGTATGGCTGTGAATGTGTGTGTGTGTGTGTGAGTGTGTATATATGAGAGAAAGAGAGCGAGAGGGAGATGGAAAAAGAGGGGTGGAAGGGGATAACATTTGTTTTGCTGGACAATAAGTGCAGATTTATGCTTTGCATTTAATAGAAACTGCACTGGAGAAGTGTCATGACCAATCAAACACATTTTTGAAGTGTTTTTTTTTTTTTTAAAGAGTTGCTTCCAAAAAGTAATTTGTATTAACTTTTTTTTTTTTTTACTGTTTATTTTAAACCACAAAGTGATAATAGACATGTAAAAGTAACATCAATATGACAGTATAGACAAAATATCAAATTTATCGATGGAAAAGCAGAAAAGTGAAAACAATGTGTATATAGAAAAGTGAGTAAAAACAATGGGCCTCATTTACGAAACGAACGTACGACCGAAAATTTGGGCGTATATGGTCGTTTCTACGCAAAACTTGGAATTTATCAATATGGACGCGAGCGGTGGCCACAATCAAATCTCACGTCAGGTCTGAGCTCGTGTACGCAAGTTTTTGAGTTAAGGCCATTACAGAGTCCGAAATTTTCGCATGCGTTTTTCCGTTTCCCCCATCCTTTCCTATCAAACCGCATGCTACGGATGCGAAAATGCAGAAAATCGAACCTGATGCAAATTTTTTTGGACGGACGAAAGTTTCGGAGGCAGTGTGCAAACGTGATTGACACAACGTGAGGTCGTATTTATTTTTTAACGTGCAAAAATTTCAGACTCGTTGTGCAGAGACCTTTAGCCTGAACTTGCGTGCAGCATAGAGAATTTCGGAGAATTGTATAATTGTATAATTTAGATTATTTAGATTATTTTCCTAAACCGACAAACAAAGCATTTTTTGTTTTTGTTTTGCCTTTCAGGGCTTTAGCTGCGCAAATAGCAGCATAAACAGACAGGAATCACACATCGTCGTACCACGCACCTGCAGCGCTTCTGTGAATGGAGAAAAACAGAAAATATAAAAGGAATAAAATAAATAGGGCTACACAAAATATATTTCTCTTAATTAACAGATTTTAAAATAAATAAAATAAAAAATAAAAACAGTGCAAGAAGTACAAAAGTACTTTCGTTTTTGTGACACTCTTAATGCATTTTATTTGTTTTCTTTATATCTTTATTTTTTAAAAATGTAACTGATCGGTGATCACGCAGGTGCCTCACACACACACAACATTTCAGCGTTAGGCCTACTAACTTGACATTTCAGCCATTAATCAAACTAAAATGCTGTCAAACAGACATAAAAGTTACACTGCACAATTTACAAGGTCCACTGTAACATTCATTGCGCACGTGAAGGATGATGTTGAGCTTTATTGTCATTCCGCTACATGTGGGGACATACAGTGGAACGAAATGTCGTGTCTCGCAGGACCACGGTGCTACATAAATACAGACATACAACAATGAAGTAAAAAACACTATAAACCTATACACAACTAACCTACTGACAGATTTAACTATAAGTATACTATATATAAGTATTTTACCCTATACAAACTAAAAGAATAAAGGATAAAAAATACAAACTATACGAATGCTTCACATAAATATTACCCTATACAAACTAAAAAATAGAAGATAAAAAATACAAACTATACGAATGCTTCACAAATACTGTACATGTGCAAAGAGAGACATTTGAGTCAGCAGCTGGTTGGGGAACAGTGCAGGATGATTTGTAGTGCATGAGCATGTAAACATACATATATTGCTGAGTCTTTTGTGGGATTGTGTACACGCAGCAGTGTGTGTAAGTGTCCCTAGTGCACATAGTGTAAAGTGTCCATAGTGTAAAGTGTCCATAGTGCACGTAGAGGAGAGTGTGGTTTGTACAGGCCCACTCACCTGTGTGTAGCACACTTCGAATTGCACAAAAAATAAAAATATAAATACAAAAATAAAAGTTCCATACAGTTTTTCTTCGGTGTGGTAAGGTTTGGGGTGGGGGTGGTCCATGTTTCAGGAGGTAGGAAGCAGTGTGAAGAGCAGTGTGAAGAGCAGCGGGCTAAGCACACAGCCTTGTGGGGCACCTGTGCTCAGTGTTGTAGTGCTCGAGGTGTTTTTGCCGACACGGACTGACTGAGGTCTTCCAGCCGAGCTGAAGTCAATGAACAGCATTCTAACATAGGAGTCTTTATTTTCTAGGTGGGTAAGAGCCAGGTGGAGGGTGGAGGAAATTGCATCGTCCGTAGAGCGGTTTGGACGGTATGCAAACTGGAGCGGGTCGAGTGTGTTGGGGAGGCTGGTTTTGATGTTATGCATGACTAGCCTCTCAAAGCACTTCATCATGATTGGAGTCAGTGCTATGGGACGGTAGTCATTGAGACAGGACACAGGTGATTTCTTTGGTACCGGTATGATTGTTGTGGATTTGAAACACGTGGGGACGACTGCCTGACTCAGCGAGGTGTTGAAGATATCTGTTAGGACATCTGTCAGCTGTGCAGCACAGTCTCTCAGAACACGGCCAGGTATGTTGTCAGGACCCGCAGCCTTGCGTGGGTTAATCCTAGATAGGGTCTTCCTTACGTCGACTGGAGACAGACAGAATGCCCGGTCGTTGGGAGGTGTGGGCAGTTTTTGTGCAGGTGTGTCATTCTGCATTTCAAACCGTGAATAAAAGTGGTTGAGTGCATCGGGGAGGGATGTGTCCTCACCACAGGCCTGTGGCGGGGGCTTGTAGTCAGTGATGGCCTGAATGGCTTGCCACAGGCTCCATGTGTCTCTGCTGTCTGTGAAGTGGTTGTTGATTTTTTGGGCATATGACCGTTTTGCTTTTTTGATGCCACAGGACAGATTGGCTCTTGCTGTTTTGAGGGCTGCTTTATCTCCTGATCTGAATGCTTCATCTCTGGTCTTTAGCAGCCCACGGACCTCTGCTGTCATCTATGGCTTCTGGTTTGAACGTGTGGTGATGGTCTTGGTGACTGTCACATCATCAGTGCACTTTTTGATGTAAGCAGTCACAGTTTCAGTGTACTCATTCAGGTCTGTGTGGTTGTTGTAGGTGGCTGCCTCTTTAAACATGTTCCAGTCTGTGTCCTGGAAGCAGTCCTGCAGTGCTGAGGTGGCATTGTCTGGCCATACTGTGATCTGCTTTTGAACCGGTTTGGTGGCGGCGGAGGGGGAGAGGTCGTCGCCCGGGGCCTGGCTCACATCTTCCGCTGCTGGTGTACCCAGGGTCCGTGGCACCCCGGCGCCGGAGTGAAGGACATCTGGGAAGATCGCGTCCTGGGTGCACAGGGCCTGTGTAGAGAAACACACGGAGTAGAGGTGGTGGGAGTGTTAGCAGCGTGCTGTATACTTACCCTGGACTTGTGCACCGAATTCAGCTCGAATGTGTCCTCACCTGCACTCAAAGGTAGACACAAATCCGCTATTTAAGCAAGTAACAGTGAAACAATGGTAATGTGTGTGAATAGAGTATTAGCAATCCAAGCGAGATGCTAACGGGCTATAAGCTAATAGCAGACTCGAGAAATCAAAATAAAATTTAAATCAAAATAAAACTAGTGATAACAAGGCGCTCTGATTGGTTTTGTTTTAGAATGCTATAGGGGATATATTCACACGTTATAGAAACAAAAATGATAGTGTATACAATTGTTTTTAAGATAGAAAATAGACGATAAAGAATCAATTTGATGGAGCTCAAACTCAAAACACGCAGTCACAAATCAGCGCATGCGTAGCTGTATTAATTAACTTCTGAATATAAGTAAGGTTTGTCCTTTTGCATGTAAATAACAATTATACCACTAGACAAACACGCACTCTTAAAACAAGAACTATTAAGTAAAGAAAAAGGCCATGTCAGTGTAAAAAAACAAAAATGAATGAAATAAAAATGGAAAATGCTCAAACAAATCACATTCACTACCTAGTGTTGAAATTACAGTATGGTGTATTAAAAAAAAAAGGAAATGCCTGGACTTTTTAGCGTCACATACTGTACATGCACCATATAAACTCGTATACATACATGCACATACATAGGACCTGGTACATGTACGTATGACCTTGACACAGCAAAACACAAATATGCACTTAAGCACATACTCAGAACCAATTAAGGGCATGGCTTCTATCCAGCATGAACACACACACACATACGCACACACTCCCAGGAGGACATTCAAAAACAATACCATAGTGACATGCCACAAGACCTGAAACAATGTGTGCAGGCATGCCAAAATATATAACGGCCACACGCTCACTGACACATCTGTCCGTTACTCACACAACTCTCCCAGAGTCTGACTGAATCAAAGTGCATTGAGATTACGAGATACATCATCCTAAATATTTCACAAAGCGCTGAGAATTCCCATACACCGAGATTCCTGCGAGAAGATCTGTTCACTGGTGAATCCAGAAAGGCTGATGGATGAATCTCTATGGTGATGATCAGCAGTGGGTGGAGATGAATGCAAAGAATTAGTGCCTTCAGTTAAGTAAAAATAAAACAGCATGGGGCTGGAAGTGGATCATAAACAATATGAAAACAATTTATAAAGAGATGGATTACAGGTTTATCTTCTCTGTGACCTTTCAAAGAGCTGAACGTGCCATGGCTCGCGTCTGGGTTATGAACTGGGTTTTTAGAAGAACGTTAGTGAATTTGGTAACATTTTCTATGAGGCCAGTATGTATAATGCATGATACGCCTGACAATCTACCCTGAAATAAGTTGTTTACTCATAAACAATTGTAATGCTTTTAATAATACAAAAAAAATGCCTTTCTTGTTTGTTAACAAAAGATTAAATTCATCATGCGACTCTTGATACAATAAGTCACTTGCAGTCTGTGTCCTGCAGAATTAGCATATAATGCTACTAATGTTAATGTAAACAGGATTCCCATGCACTTCCATAATGTACTCTATTTTCATGCACTAATTTTGTACTTAATATCCTAGAAATAATTTTTTATTACTTCTTAAGATAACCTTAAGGACTTTAAAGTGTACTCAAATGTGCTATTTTTGGACAGCATGAATTGAAATGTATTTACTTACACTTGTAGTACACTTGAACCCATCTCTAGTATATCATTAGTGTTATTATTATTATTATTTCAAACAACAATACAATTATTATTAAATTATAAAAATAATTAATAATATAAAATAATATAAATAATATTATATAAATTAAGAAATTTCAGCAATTTCAACATTGTTAAATTTATATATTTGTTTTTAAAATGATGTAATAATAATAATAATAATACATTTTCTGCAGTTTCAAATTGTAAGATTAATCACGTAATTATTCCAAAATGAATGAATGATGCATTCACATGATCACTATTTCTTGCCATATGTGCTATAGTGCACTTTACTCTATAAACTTGTAATTATGTGCATCTTCTAATATATAATTAACAACTATAATAAACAACTTTAAAGAGTGATTACACAATTCTGTAAAATTGCGATAACTAGCACTAGGCCTAGTGTTTTAAAAATAAGGTTTTATGTTTTAAGCTTTGGTTCTTTGCAAATGAAATATCACATCAGATCCACTTTGCGCCTTCTTTTCAGTCAGCTGCACGCAAGAATCAACAAATAATTGAAATATTTTTGATTCCATTCAATTTTGTACATTCAATCAATTCAAGTCCTCTTTAAAGCTTGAAACATTCAGTCAACAATTATTATCCTTCTGGAGTGGAGTACTTTTGTGTTCTATGAGTTTGGAAAGACATGTTAGGGCATGTAAATGACACCAGAATTCTCACTTTTGAGTGAACTACTGTATCCCTTTAAAAGAGGAAGATGATGAAGGCAGGGAAACAGCGAGAGTGACAGGCAGCAGGCAGGGATGCTGACACAACCGGAGTCCTAACTTCGCCAGCGCCTCAGCAGAGGAAATGCGCACACCTTAGGTTTACTGTCCCCCTATTCTTCTGCCGATCCCAGAGGAGAGAGAAGGAGAGAGAGAGAGATGAAAAAAGAAAACAGAACAAAACCAGCTAAACAAAAAAACAAAAAAGCCATGTGTGAGCGCGATGGCAGACCGGCAGCAGGAGGAAACGTTGAATAGGAAGAGCCGTGAGGTGCGTGTGAGAGTGAGAGGGCTGACGGCTTCCCACACAGCGCCCTGCAGCACAGTAACCCTGCTGAGACAGGCCAAAGGGAAGCACTCCATTCCCCTGACGGAGAGGGTCAAGGCTGGGCAGAGAGGAGGGGTGATCAAATGAGGTGCTGCTCAAATGCTTCGGCGAGGTAGCAGCTCTGCTTGAGAGAGAAAGTGCTTCAATGGGTCTTGTGGAAGGACCGAAGATTGGAGGGGGAATGTGGGCCGTAGAAAGGAGGTGAAAGATTAAACTGAGAGGATGAGGGTTGTTTTGCTACTAGATTGGGGGCAGCAGGGGATTTTCTGGAGCAGAAGGTGGGATTTGAGGTCTTAAGAGAGACTGTAAAAGATGATGAAATGTGTGTTTTAAACGTGGAGATTTTTTATATATATCTGGTTGGATGGCGGCAGGAAAACAGAAGGTTACTGTGCCGGAGCAATTGTGATCGTTGATGTGTGTGTGATGTGTTTAATGGCTTATTGTGTGGCTGCATTATTGTACTTCCTGTTGAAGGCCAAATGCCTGTGGTGAGTCCAAAAGGGAAAACGGTGATGTCATTAAAGCATCCCAGTGTGGTGCTTACTAAGGGAAGCATCACTATTACTAGTAGTAAAAGGTGCAGGAAAAATACAACCAAATACATGTGTCATTATAATGCAGTTATAAGATTTAAATTTGAATTTATTATGGGAAAGCCCCTTGAGATGCTTCATTTCATTTTCAAGGGGGACCCAAAAAAGATGAACCATTGCGAATTTTGCTTAAGCTAACCTTCACACCATATATGATAAATGCAACAGCAACCGCTTAAAGAGATTGAAATTCTGTCATCAGTTACTCACTCTCATTTGTGTTCTATTTTGATATATTTTAAAACGCAATATAATCCTGTGATGCAAAGCTGAATTTTCAGCATTACTCCAGTCTTCAGTGCCACATACTTCAGAAATCATAAGCTCATATTATTATCATCAATGCTGAAAATAGTTGTGCTGCGTAATATTTCTGTAGAAACCATGCAACATTTTTCTTTTCAGTTGTAAAAATATATAAAAAAGAGTGTAAATAATGAAGTCCGTGTTATCTAGGGCTGTCTAGAAAGCAAACACAACTAATATGTTTGTTTAGACGCTCTGTGTCCTGCAGAATCAACTTGACTTTTTGTTGTGGTGTATTTCAGGATGAAAATAGCACATAGCACATCCACAGCAGACCCGGGGCTGTTCCTGCAGTCCTACAGACACTGTTTTATGTGTTCTGATACATGTGTTAAAAATCAAGAACATGCACTTTCCTTTCAGACGGAGAGGACCCTTGACAGAGAAGAGGAGAATGCTTCTTTGTCTCTAATAAGATCTTGGATGATGTTCAGTCCCCTTCTCCCTGACTTTTTATGTAACTCATCATTCGTTTCGACCAGGCTCACATGTTTTACGGTATCTCACTGCCTGAGAGTGAAAAACAGAATGAAAAATTACTCTAGACATTAAATATGGCATCGACTGGAGTTTGTTATCATATTGAGGACGGCCAGGGAAAGATACATTTGTTACAAAGATAATATGCGAACACAGTTCAGCTACCAAAGACTTCGCTGAGAAGAAGAAACACAGCAGTGAGCCGAATAAACACAATTAGCTCTCATTTAGGTCAAGCAGATACACTGCATCTAACATTCGCTTTCTGCTTTTGTCGGTGCCCAAAATATTTGTCTGTGTCTGCCCGTGCCAGGGACATCTTGCATCATTCGCCCTTAATAAACACATACCAACGTGCTTACAGTAACGCTACAGCACATATGACCGTTTTCCAAGCCCTGTTTCTTTCCTCAAACTGTTTGCAATTATACATAGGCTTTTTGACTGCACAGGACAGGTCACACTCACTCGATGTGAAATTTCCTCTCTGATTGTAAAGAGGATTTAGGTTTGGGACTAGAAGTGGTCAGCATCTGATTTCAATTTGAAAGTGCTTATTGACAGAGTGATCTGTTTAAACTCAGTGCACATGATATTGCCTGCATGAGATGTCACAGCTCTTTCCTTCGCTCTCTTTCTCCCACTCAAACACACAGAGCCCTGTTCCCCTGTGCGCTTTCAACCGAGCTAAACAGACAGACATCTTTTTTTCTTTTCTTTGTTTATTCTATTTGTAATATTGTCTTATCCATGTCTGTACAGCACTTTGGTAAACAATTGTTGTTTCTAAAAAAAAAAGTGCTTTATAAATAAACTTTGACTTTGGCTTTGACTAAACAAATGCACATGCTTGAAACTATTAAAATCAATAGAGATTACTGGGAGAAGTTTTTAAATACACGCTATTATATGCACAGTTCATTGGATGCACTGTACATTTGCTTAATTGCATATATGCCATATTAATGTTGATATATAACTGTCTTTAACTATAATTGGTAGATAGCATTCATTATTTATTAGGTGTGCATTTATATTATTAGTTATTTTGATATATAGGCAAACATAAAGAGATCAAAATATCTCATAACTGACATCATTTTGTTGTTATAAGGGTATGGCTATTTAATGCTTTTTTAAATAATTACTCTTATCTTCCAAATATAAACAGTTATATAGTAACATTAATGAAGGATATTTACAACAAATAAACTGTGAACTTAATACATAATACATTGCTGTTCTCATCTATTTAGACGTTTTAATTTTAAATGAGAGCTTCTTAAAGTAGCTCATAAAAATCCAGACTGAAAAATGATGACAATATAATCTATAATTTCTCATTTAAGATCAGTTTGACCCCATGCCTCGTAGTGACAGATTAATGGTCGGCAACAGCCTCACACTGATAAGCCGAGTGAAATAAACACACACCTCAATCAATCAGCACATTTGTAAACCACACAAAAAGTCCAAAGTAAGAACCAAAGTGGCACCGCCTGTATCCCTCTAAATAGGGAATGTATGGCAGGAACAGGGCATGTTCAAGCGAGCCGGTCGGGCTGCCTTAACCCGGTCCAGTTATAATCAGAGATGACCTCAGCAGGGTGATGAAGACCGGGTTTCCTGCCTGAGTGGCTGAGGCCTGAGCTGGCCGTTTCGGGGACTCTCTGAACACATTCCCTCAATGCTGAGGTGGGGTTTCCTCAGCTGGAGAACATGCCACTCTGTCTCCTTCACTCATATATGGAGGCTTCAACCCCTGTATGTGCACATACCGTGAGCTCAACAGGGCATTATGGGACATTAACGCTCAGATTCAGCATGTCACTATTGTTTTCACTGTCGCTTGAAATGCTAAAATCTGTATCGATCTGGTTTAAAAATGAACAAATGCTGCACAACAGTCTGAACAATGTGTGAATGTAATATTTTCTTTACTTGATGAATAAATCATTTTTTTAGATTGTGTATCTTTTATCACAAAGTTACTTCTTGAATGCCGCTAAAACCACTAGCTGTGAATCAAACCTGCTTTCAAGTAAAAAAATATGCATATCTCTGATTATTTTTCTGATTCATATGAGATACTTTTACAATGGCGACCAATCAATTAATAATTTCCTTGCATTAAAAAAAAAAAAAAAAAACACCAAAAATGGCAATTGTAAACTAAACTTTTAAATGAGTTAATTTTAATTAATTTACATGTAGAATTTAGCACCATTGTACCCTTATAGAAAACAATATGTGTGAGCAGCTGAATTTTAGAAAGTAATTAATATTTTTGCCGAGTTTTATTCATAATTTACAAAAATAGTTGGGCTGCATAACATGCTTGAAAGGGCAAACGGCTCTTTACCAGGTCAAAAATGACCTTAAGACAATGTAAGGGTTCAAATAAATGCCACTTAGTTTGATATTGTGTTGTCTAATGCCATGGCATGCATGCATTGTTATTTGTGGTTAAGGTGGCAAAATACTTTAGAACTTTTGTTACAATGTCGCCCTCTACTGATAAAATCCATTGTCTGTTAAACTTAAACCTGTTCACACAACACACAGTAGTCAAAATTATACTGTCCTCATTTAGCAAAGATCCATAGAGTGACCGCATACATTTTTGATAACAAATTATCCCTTATTATGATGTGGAAGCATGCTTAGTGTGCTAAATGTGTTGAAGTCAGTTAACGACAACATGTGACTTCTGCAGAACTCACAGAATGCTAATAATCAAAACCAACATGTTTGTCACGTAGGGACAGCATCGAGAGGGGGAGTAAAATATTTTCCTTTTTGGGTGAACTATCCTTTTATTAAGATGCTACTTACACAACAACCAGAAATCCTGACAAGAGATTTGGAAAATGAGCAACAACCAAGGAACAACAGTCACTGTTTCACTCAAAAATGATCAGATAATGATTTAATTAGTTTATTAAGTGCAAAATGTGTTTAATTCCAAAACTTTGCCATTTACCAATGTGTTGTTTAAAACACTTTTTTAAGTTGTTTGATGTTTATTCAATTTGACAATCCAAGTAAGTAAATGCAAGAGCAATTTTGTATTTTGCAAATATGGCAAATATTTTATCTACAGTTATTGTACACCTGCTGTTGTTTTTTCCTGTAATAGTACAGTTTAAATAAATTGTTTTGTAAATCATTTTCTTAATGCCAGTTTGATCAAATGAGCTCTTTAAACATTGACTTTTACGTGAGCTGTAAACTTTAGATAAGGTTCGATTTCTGCTGTAGCTATTTTTTAGCTGCTCATTTTAAAGACTCTTAAATTAAACTTGTAAAAAAAACCTAAATATTAAATTAAATGAAAGTGCAGTCTATTGCCAATAAATAAATAAAAATAAAAAAGTTAAATTACGAAATGTTATTACTAAAATGGTCTGGACAAAAATATCAGAACTGTTAGTTAGAATTGTTAAAAATACTGTTCATGTTTGACTGCTTTGCTTCTGCGGTTATTCATATTAAACTCCAATTCCCATAACACCCTGCTTCAACAATGAATCGAAGCGCGTTCAAAGAACCGCTTCTAAGCAACGATTCAGTAACTTTTTGACGTGACAACGTAAATTTGTCATCAGGCGATCAATGACATCTCGGCGTGGCCTGTAAAATGTGCTAAAACTTTATGTATTATTCTTTCAAATGTGTTTATTGTAATTTCACGTGCCCTAGTTCAGTTTGTTGCAGCCATTAATTATCTTCTTTTTATTTTTTTGGGGAAAAAACTGCAATCCAATTAATTCCTAAACATTTCGAATACACAATTAATTTGTAATTGAAGTTACCAATTGTAATTGAAGTTAAAATTACCACTTTTAAAGTAACTTACCTTTCACCCATAGTCACTCCAATACAACCGTTCAGCTCACTTTGACTCGGTTCTTGTGAGTCGGTGAGTTGACTCGAGAACTGCTCGGATTCGTGAATCATTCATACCGGAACAGGTTCATTTGATTCGGTGAGAAGATTCAACCGAAAAGAACGACTCGCTGGCGATTCGAACATCGCTATACAACATTCTAGAGCGGAGAGAAAGGCAGCAGATTCCTCTCATAGTCTGCCACTAAAAGAGACAGAGACGGCCGCATTTCCCCACATAAATGGAGGCACGGCCATCGGGCGCCATCAAACAGCCCTAAACCTGCAAACATGGTGAAGGACCAAGAAGTGGAGCGCATCGCAAAGAAGCTGGACAAAATGGTGCATAAGAAAAACACTGTAAGTGTGACACATTTGCTACAGCTTCTGAAATACAGGTAGGAGAGAGAACCGTTGATTTCATCCACGCGTTCGTCTCTGTTTGTAGAACGAGATCTAGTTACTCTGTGTGTGATTATCACCTGTTTCATCCTCATCCAGACAGCCGCCGGGCTCTTATTGGTCAATCCTCATGCAAAATCAGCTTTTACACTCATGTTTGAAGCGTTTGTTTACTGTGATGAGCTGGCAGCTGGTTGTTCTCCAAATTTCTCCAGCGTAAACAAAAGACTCATTTAAGCCAACACTTCACACCAGTCAGTCCCAGTTTTGTCCCCAAAATACAGCATTTATGTGCAGACTGGCTGTTTTTCTACGAACCAACCTGTAGATGAAGAAGCCAGTGTTTACATTTGAGAAGTTGTTGTGTAACTGTACTTCCTCCTCGTTGTGATTTTATCTTCAGGATGGTGCCATTGACCTGCTTCGGGAGCTGAAGAACATGAAGATGTCTTTGGAGACCCTACAGGTATCTCAGCAGGACTGGAGACGGTGTCTGTGGGCAGAGCATGTGCTGCCATGGATTACATAACCATGGCTTTCTCTTCTAGTCAGGGAACCCATGTTGCTGTTCTCATTGGCTATGTTTGGAATGGCATATTGCTCATACTATTTCTGCAGCATGTAGAATATAATCAGTATTTATGTCAAATTTATGTGGGCGTAGAATATCTGGATGGCCTATTACATTGTCCAGAAAGTCCAGTATACAAGCACAGAATACTGTATACCACAATGGAGTGATGAATGAATAATTTGGACATAGTAACGATCCTGTATATATTTTCACTCATAATTTGATTGTATTTCCAAAAGTTGCATCATTTTTAAAAAGGCAAAAGGCAAAGTACTAATTTTTTCTACACCTCAGATGTATATGTTGCATAGATTGAATGTTGCATACTGTTGCATACTTTTTTTCTTTTTTTTTTAAATACTAGTGTACACCGTACATAATGCAGTATGCTAGTATTCCATTCTGAACAGAGCCAGTGGTTCAAATGCACTACTGTATGTGAATGCATTTACTGTAGGATTATTGTCATTAGCTGGATCGGTGTTATTTTAGTATTGAGATACTATTAGTTTTTATTAATATTTCATATTAGTTTTAGTTTTAATATATATTTGATGTGTTTTGATGTATTTAAAGGGTTACTCCACCCCAAAATGAAGATTTTGTCATTAATCACTTACCCCCATGTCGTTCCAAACCCGTAAAAGCTTCGTTCGTCTTCAAAACACAATTTAAGATATTTTAGATGAAAACTGAGAGGCTTCTGACTGTCCCATTGACTTTCAAGTAAATTACACTGTCAAGGCCCAGAAAAGCATCGTCAGAATAGTCCATCTGCCATCGGTGGTTCAATCTGAATTTTATGAAGCGACAAGAATATTTCTGTACGCAAAGAAAATAAAAATAACGACTTTATTCAACAACTCGTCTCCTCTCTGTCTCTCCGCGTAGCACCATTTTGGAGAATATCCGCTGAACGCAAACTGCGTACGCTCTTCTGTGTCAGCCACAACACAAGGATGCGCTATTTTCATTTAAATCAAAGCATAAATACACGTAGAAAACGCATCCTTGTGTTGCGGCTGACACAGAAGAGCGTACGCAGTTTACATTTACATTTATGCATTTAGCAGACGCTTTTATCCAAAGCGACTTACATTGCATTCAAGTTACAGTTTTTACATTTTTTATCAGCTCTTGCTTTCCCTGGGGATCGAACCCATGACCTTGGCGTTGCTAGCGCCAGGCTCTACTATTTGAGCTACAGGAAAGCTTGCTTTCAGCAGATATTCTCCATAACGTGGAGAGAGACAGATGAGACAAATTGTTGAAAAAAAATTTTTTTAGTTACTTAAATTAAACAAATGAAAATAATTTAATATTTCAGTTAATCTTTAGCTTATTTCAGGTAATGAATGTTTTATGGTTTTCATTTTAGATGTAATTACTAATAACCCTAATAATGGATGTATTGAGTGTGGTTGGATTTAATGTACAGACAAATAGGCCTTAAATTAGTCTCTGAAGAGAAATTCAAACACAACAGAGCAGTGATACACAGAAGAAAAATGAATACTTTAGGGAAAACACATCACAGAGCTGTGTTTTAGTCTTTCCAGATCAGTCCCTAATTCATTGTGATTAAAATATTAAAGGTTATCATGCCTAGTGCACTGCATTTAAATAGCTGAAAATCTCATTTGCTCGTTCTTTTATTCGATAATGATCTCTCCTTTTCTGAGCATTTTAAAGCAGAAGAATGATCAGGTAGTCAAAGCATCATAATTTGTTGTTTGATACTATGTAGTTATCATTAACACTTGTGTCACATGTATATAATGAGTTATGACGTATCACAAATTGGATGTTGTGGTAGTCCAATGATATATTTAATGTAACAAAAGTGATCTTCCTTCTGTTTCATTGCGTCGCACGCTGCAGTCCACACGGATCGGGATGTCAGTGAATGCAGTGCGGAAGCAGAGCTCGGAAGAGGAGGTGCAGACACTGGCCAAATCTCTCATCAAGACCTGGAAGAAACTGCTGGGTACTGCATTCCTATTCGCACTCACACAACTTAGGGTGCTTTCACACTTGGTTCACTTGCCTGGTCCGAACCAGAGTTCGATTGCTCCCCCTGCCCCCGCTGGACTGCGTTCACATTAGTTTATTTGGGTCAGAACCGCGGTTCGTTTGCGTCATCAAGCCAGCAGCTGTTTACCCTGTTGCTTAGTAACGACGGAGCGGGAGGCGGCAAAATGCATAAGATTGCTCTCTGTACTTCTTTATATTTACGTTTTTGAACCGTTTGTTTTGTTTACAAAGCTTCAGTGCATAACGGCACTTACGTCTGTCTTACGAATGTACTGCAAATGCTCTAAAGAACGCTGAAGGCGAACAGAAATGAGACATACAGCTTTCTGCTTGCAATGCGTCAGTCACGCTTGTCAGTAAAGTGAGTGAAACACCTACAAATGCAAATTTTTATCAAATAATGCGGCATTAATAGCGGTTCACTTCCATGATTTGGTACGATTGCGTTCACATCAGCAGCGAACCGTACCGGAGTTCACCGCACCCTAGACCACCCTTTTTAAGCGGACTCGGGTACGGTTCGCGGGTGCGCACCCGAGTTCAGAAGACCGTGTTCACATCATCCAAACGAGCCGAACTCTGACGTCAATCGAACCCAGGTGCGCATCAAAAGTGCTAGTGTGAAAGCACCCTTAAAAAGATGGTGTTTCACTTATTTTAGAGTGAATGACAGTGATTGAGAAGGAGACTGAAGAATTTACTTCTAAAAAAGTGGTGGGATGAAGCTGCTGTGTTTGCTTTCCAGTTCTTATTGTCTTATGGATGTTAACTTGGTGATAGTGAACGCAATGAGCATGTCTTCTGATATTAATGCTGGATTGTGTGAATATTTGTTCATGCAGATGGTTCTGAAGGTAAATCGGAGGAGAAGAGAAAAGGAGGATCTCCTCTCCAGTCCTCATCTTCTAAAGACTGTCCTGGATCCAGCGACACCAGGTGTGTGGATTCTAACCAATAAAGTTGCCTTGAAATTAAAATTCATCCTATCTGTTTTCTAAATACATATGATAGATCTATTTGTGAACAACTCATCCATGCATGTTTCATTTAAAAAACGAGCAGACAAAATATATTTCAGCCAGCATAAAGCTGATTACAGTATATATAGCACACTATTTAATTTAAAGATGGCAAATAACCCCTGCTGCAATGACAATAATATTTATTTTACATTATATTTACTAAATTAGGTAATAATTTTGAAAACGAGTCATTATGAAAAAAAACTTGATGGAAAACAAACAAAAAATAAAAATGTAAAATAAACATCTATAATCTTGATAGCAACTTCTAGATTCTTTAAACCTATTATAGTATATTTCTCATATTTATTTAACAATATTGTTTTTAAAATATGAAAAAAATGATAGAACACTTAATTTTTTATTTATTTTGTGTTTTTACAAAGCATATTATTTTAAGCAGTAAGCAAAACAGTGAAATGTTGTTACCTTTTGTTGTCTAGTAACAAGCCGGAGACACCAAAAACTCCCACCACCCCCGTCACCCCCAAATTCACCACCTTCCCACCTGCTCCCGTCACGACGGACAGCGTGCGCACTAAATGCAGAGAGCTGCTGGTGGCGGCCTTACAAACTGATGGTAAAAGCTGAACCAGTTCTACTAGTTATTAGTGCACCGTAAAAGCTAATAGTGCATAAACTAACCCTTTAAATGTATTTTTGCAACAGATAACTATGGGGAGATTTGCTAGTGTTGGGTTTTAAAATTTGAGTTGAGTTAAAATACTGGAGTTAATTTGAGTTGATTTATGCTTTGTGTTTTTTTTTTTCAGGTGATTACCAGACGATCGGTGTAGACTGTGAACATCTGGCAGCACAGATTGAAGATTATATCCTTCTCCTTACCAAAAGCTACATTAGCTACTGTTATGTCGGGATGCTCAACACTGGTCTTGATAGAAAACTTGGAGAAAGCTGTACAGTAGCGTTACTATTAAGCTTGAATGGTTATTTGAAGGTGCAGGACCAAGTATGTGATTTGAAATCTGCTGTCTCTGCTCATTGCCAGTTATTTCTGAGCCAATCACTTGAGCCATAAATGAGCCAAATTAATCTGGAGCTATAGGAAAAATACATCACATAGCTGATGACACCCTAAGAGCACACCATCCCAGACCTTTCACTAGTGACTATCCCGAGCTGTAAAAGGCAGCAGATAGAGAATAATATAATGCTTTTAAGAGCCCTTCAGAATATGGCATTTATAAAACATCTACCATAGCACACACTACTGTTTAAAAGTTTAGCAAGTGTTTTTTTTTTTTAAACAAGTCTCTTATGCTCACCAAGGGTGCTTTTATTTGAGCAAAAATACAGTGAAATCTGTAATATTGTAAAGTATTATTACAATTTAAAATAACTGTTTTCTATTTTAATATACTTTAAAATGTCATTTATTTCCGTGATGGTAAAGCTGAATTTGTGGTCTTCAGTGTCACGTGATGCTTCAGAAATCATTCTAATATGCTGATTTGCTGCTCAAGAAACATTTCTAATTATTATCAATATGAAAATGTTGTGCTGCTTAAGAATGTTTTGTAAATAGAAAAGTGCAATTTGGCACTGAATTGGTAATAGAAAGTTGAAAAGAACAGCATTTATTTGAAATAGAAATCTTTTGCAACAATATAAATGTCTTTACTGTAACTTTTGCGTCCTTTTGAATACAAGTACCATGGTAGTATATAAAATGTTGGTGATTCATACTTTGTCATAATACAGAACTTGGAATAGAGAAAGATGTATTTTCCCTGTATCTACCAGCAGAGGCCATGATAACCAGCCAAACCTTGACCTTTGACCTCAAACAAACAGTGCAATGTTTTGATTGCGTTAACTTTTTGGTTACGTTTCCATTCTCCAATGAATAATGTTTTACTTACAGTCATCTTGCTGTGAAAGGAGAAAATATTTGAACATTTAAAAAAAATAAATAAATTATGCTTCATCTTTATAGGAAAATGTAAAATAATGCAGCTGGGTTTGTGCTTTCTTGACTGTACTTCATGACACATATCTACCAGGAGTTCAAGTCCACTGACATTAAGTACAAGACCAGACTGAGAAGTCGCATCTCCAACCTCAAGGACCAGAAAAACCCAGACTTACGCCGGAACGTCCTGTGCGGCAACATCTCTCCAGAATGCATCGCCAGCATGACCGCAGAGGTACGTTTGGGTTTGACTTTGGCCTGCGAAGTGTTAAATCGCAGCTTCTCTGCAGGATGTGAAGTGTGTTTGTCAGGGGAAGTCGTGGCCTAATGGTTAGAGAGTTGGACTCGTGATCCAAAGGTTGCGGGTTCGAGTCTCCGGCCGGCAGGAATTGTAGGTGGGGGGAGTGAATGTCCAGCGCTCTCTCCACCCTCAATACCACGACTGAGGTGCCCTTGAGCAAGGCACCGAACCCCCAACTGCTCCCCGGGCGCCACAGCATAAATGGCTGCCCAGTGCCCACTGCTCCGAGTGTGTGTTCAAGGTGTGTGTGTGTTCACTGCTGTGTGTGTGCACGTTGGATGGGTTAAATGCAGAGCATGAATTCCGAGTATGGGTCACCATACTTGGCTGAATGTCACTTCACTTTACTTTACTTTACACTTTAATTACGTGTTTGGCAGGAGATGGCAAGCGCAGAGCTTAAGGAGATCAGGAAAGCGCTGACCAAGGAATCCATTCGAGAGCATCAGCTCTCCAAAGTGGGCGGCACCGAGTCTGACATGTTCATCTGTGGAAAATGCAAGGGCAAGAACTGCACTTACACTCAGGTATGCTGTTATAACAGACCTGAAATGTTTAAACTTGCCGTCATTATTAAAAACAGCTCTCAATCTGAAGCTTGATGCAGCGGTAGGCTACAAATACAGTCCTTCTGAAAGTATCTGTACAGCCCTGCATTTCTGTGCTCGGAGCAAATTCGCACAAGTCTTTGATTCGCTCGCATGTCTGAAAGGAAGTGGGCTTAAACTGCATTGAAGCATGAAATGAGCAGGAATGCACAATCTCTCTTTGCAGGTCCAGACACGCAGCGCAGATGAACCCATGACCACCTTCGTGCTGTGCAATGAGTGTGGAAACCGGTGGAAGGTAAGAATCTTTCTATATATCTAGCACTGCAAAAGCCATCGGTTGACATGATTAATCTGGCTCGCTGAAGACCATAAAACTGTCTCATCCATTATGTGACCATAAGACATGTTTGTGCAGTGTAGCCACACGGTGTCAGCATTTACTCACTGTAGGCAAACTTCACAGCTGTACTTTACAATAAAGGTTTACCAGCATAACTGACTGCATAAATTGGGTATAAGGAAATAATCAATTTAATGAGGTTTATTTAAAACAAGCTCAATGCAATAGAAGGCAACAGAACAAGATAAAATATAGGGGAGACCAGGGTTAGATGTCACAAGATTTATATCGCAGTAGCTGTAAGAAGTAATAAATGCTGGTGTTCTCTGGCAGTTGTCAGTTTCAAACACTTAACAGTACTTGCATGTTTTATTTTAAATGTTAATTATTTTCAAGATTTTATCCAAATTTATTTTAAAAATTAAATATTTTCTATCATTAATATTTATATATATGTGACCAGGCTAAAGTCTCAAAAACTAATTATGAGATAACAAGCATCTAATTTTGATTTTAACCATTGATTTCACTATGATTTAAATCTTTGACATGGCCTTACTCAGTCAATATTAAAGAGATCAAGGTTACATTTTCACAGAATGTTCTTTACCTTATGAAGGATGATTTTATGTAGAAAACAGTAAATCGCTAAAAAATGACTTTAGCTGGGTTTTCACAGCCAGGGTCACATATATATTATGTATATAAAAAATAAAACATATAATTTTTGCTATAGCTGTTGAGAACATAAAATAACACTGGCTTACCTTAATATAAGAATTAATACAATATTCAGTGTTTTTTATTTATTTTTTATTTTACCTTTTATATTTGTGATTCATAACTTTTTGTTTTATCTTTAAAATAATGTTTACATTTTTTGGAAGAGCAAAATAGCAGACTCTCATCTTGGCATGTTGTCACAAAAGTAAAAAATAAAAATAATAATACAATAACAATACAAATAATACAATACAACAAAACAATACAAATTCAGAATATCTGGAAAAAACATATTGAATATATTGCAATTTTTTTTTCAGGTCAATGTTTTAAAGATGTTTATTTTTATTAGGTAACAAGCAATTCAATTTTGTCCACTAGTTGGTATTATTCATTTATAGAAAAACAAAACAAAATATATATATACATATATTTTAAATGCTGTATATTAATTTGTTTTCTGTTTTATCTTTTCATAGTTTTGTTAAAGACTAAAGTGAGCAGGATTCTTCATCTGAAGAGATGACCTGAATTCATAGTGTAAGGAAATGTGTTTTTTTTTCTTTTGAGAAAAAAAACAAACCTGATGTCTTTTTTTTATATATACATGCATTTTCATAGCTTTGTAATATATGAGTGTTGCTACTTCAAAAAGCTATTTCTGTATAATTTTTCCTTCTGTTTTTTACTGGTGTAACATTATTGCCTTCCACGCACTACCGATAACTTAGCCCTAGTAAGTCAGCTGGCTTGTTCAGTCTTGCTTTGCCTTTTGATATAGCGCTTGTGCCTTTCTGCTCTATCAGTGCCAAGTAATTGCTGAAAGAATTTGTACACATTCATACATATATTGTTTGTTTTTTTTGCAGATGATTTATTTAACCAAATCTTGAATGATCGGTTGCTTTTCCAGAGTTTAGAAAGACTTGAAGGATTATAGTTAATATTTGAGCCTTCGTGTAGGCGGTAGTTTGCTTCTTGTAGAGAACCAGACGAGGAGAAAAAACAGAATGTGGTACATAATTAAAGGTTCATATGTATTGTATGAATAATTGGACTGTTCTGTCTCAGTAAATTTGGCTAAGAATATATTGTGGTTTGAGTGTGTTTTATTGTGTGCGTTTGTGTGTTTGAGTTGGGAGCACGAACAGTCAAACAAAAAAGAAGCTAAACATAGTTTTATAAAAGTGGTTTGTATGACTGTACGCCATATTTGGAGTCATTCTGAAGACATACGATAGCTTTAGGTGAGGAACAGAACTAAATTTAGACATTACTCTCTTAAAATCTGTTCATTTACTCATGCACACCTCCGCTCAAAAGTCTGGGGTTGGTAAGTTTTTTTTTTTTATGTGTTTGAAGTCTCATTATAAATACAGTAAAATCAGTAATATTGTGAAATATTATTACAATTTAAAATAATGGTTTTCTATTTTAGTATATTTTAAAATATAATTTATTCCTGTGAAGCAATGCTGAATTTTCAGCATCATTACTCCAGTCTTCAGTGTCACTTGATCCTTCAGAAATCATTCTAATATACTGATCATTCTAACGTTTCTTATTATCATCAATGTTGTACTGCGTAATATTTTTGTGGAAACAATCATACATTTTATTTTTAGGATTCTTTAATGAATAGAATGTTCACAATAACATTTATTTAAATTGAAATACCAATTTTTTGTAACATTATACATGTTTTTACTAATGCATCCTTGCTGAATTATAGTATTCATCTCTTTTAAAAAATCTAACTTTTGGTGGGGATCATAACAGTATTCAAATATGATCCCTGAAGACACATCACAGGTTTGAGGTCAATGGCGATTGGAACTAGTAATGTTTGATGTCATTTCGAGTGATTAACTACTTATATTTTGATAGCAATAGTGCAATTTAAACCACTTTTATGGTGCTTTTGTCATTTTGTCAATATGGAAAACATTTCAGAACATCCTTAAAGATATTTCTGTTTCCCACAGAAGAAAAAAAAAATCCACCAATAGTCAAATGAAGAAGAGTAAATGAATTTGACATAAACCATCCAAACTATAATTTGTTGCTTGTTTTTATCGTGCTTCAGATGTTTTCCACTAGAGAGAGCAGTCAGCCAATACTCACAGCTGTGAGTGAACAACTGTGCCATCATTTGTCTTCTGTATTAACTGAACTTTGTGTCATGATCTGATGAGGCTGATGTTTTAATCCAGTGTTTGATCTCCTTGATCCTGAGGACTTGCACATGAAACTGGTCCTATATTTGGGAAACTTCCCAGTAGTGTCCTCGAATTGCTAATCTTAATCAAATCTGAGAATAGAACTGACCCTTTGTGACTTGCGTAAAGCACAGCTGGTGAAATATGCCTGGCCTTTGCCTGAGCAGTCATTTTCTCCAAGCTGTCTCAACATTTCTTAATTAAGGCGACTGAAAATAAATGCTGTCAGATCTGCTTTTGGATTGAGGAGATCAGTGAAGGCACTCGTAGCCGCTTCTAAATAACACCACATTTGGGTTTAGACCCACCAGATCATTAAGAAAACAGAGGACATTGAACCTGTGATGGGTTGGCGGGAACACGGTGGGAATCTTCCAAACAACTGTCTCCAGAGAGGCTAAATAGCCCCCACTAATGGGGAATTAAAGGGTCAGTAAACAAGAGTTTTGATTTGCTGATTTCAAATGAAAGGTTGGGTTAATGAAAATGCTCAGTGTTTGGAGGAAGTTTCTATAGGCCCTTCAATGGAATAAACCATAATTCAAAGACTTCAGGTTAAGGAGAAAGGAAAGGAGGATTGTAGCATGTAAACTATGTAATTAATTACCTTAAAGAGCTAGAAAGATACCATTTTAATGACTATTTTATTTGATTTTTTCAGTTTTGCTACAAGGAAAATGAGTTGTTCTAAAGCACAGACAAAACCCAAATATCATTGTTCTCAATCTCTATATCTAAATGTAAACATATTTGTTCAAGACATACAAAGAGTAACATGCAATGTTTTAATATTGTCGCAATGAAACACATTAGCAATTGTTAATTCTAATTGGATTTCAAACCACTCACAAATGTGTTTTTTGCTATTCAGATGACAAATGATGTAAAGGACTTGAGTTAAAGTGGTGGGAAAAAAAAACAGCTGTCTCTCAAAATGAGGTCTTATAGTCTTCTAAAAAAATGGAAAAATAATTATAGCTACTGTAATAATTATAAGCTACTGATTAATTAAGTGCCTTAAACCAAACTTGGTAACATGTTGCAATTTGTTAACATTAGTTAAATATTAGTAAACATGAACTAAGTGTAAAAAAAAATCTGGTCACTTATTTTAAGGTCCAGTTCTTGCTATTAATTAACTAGTAACTGCGACTTACTATCAAGCAACTAATTACTGCTTATTAATAGTTGTTAAATTTAGGTATTGGATAGGATTAGGGATGTACTGTAGAACATGGACATGCAGAATATGTGCTGTAATAAACAGCCAATATGCTAGTAATAGGCATGCTAATAAGCAACTAGTTAATAGTGAGAATTGGTCCCTATACTGAAGTATTAACAAAAGTTTCAAACTGCTGATTTTGGCCAGTTGTTTTGTGTGGCATATGCATAGGAGTGACAATGAAACATCTTTTTTTTCGGTAGCCTATAGACCCTTTTTCTGGTAGTAAACATTGTGATGTTTTTCTGTGGGCGGAGCTTAGCTGGAGGCAGAAAGATTCCTCTGACCGCTTCACTAACGCTAGCTATGAAGTCCGTTAGCTTGTTTTTTTTAACAATAACTGAAGAAATTCTGATTTAACCTGCATATGAAAGGTCACTCACTGTCCGGGACTGCGATTATTATTTGAAACTTTAATGGACGAAACCAGATTGGCTGACCCACACACACTTTTACTCAAAGGATGGACGATCTGACAGGATTCCCTTCGGTTGTGTCAAGAAAGGAGGCAGACGGTGACTCTTTCTTTAGTTTAATAACGAAAACAATAAAAGAACAGAAGTCTTGATTCACAAGCGCTTCACATTACATGCGTGTTTTGTCAAAAGCCCTTCCCTTTAAGAGACACACACACGATATTCTGACACCTTCCCCTTTAAGAATTTGCTATAACCTTTTATGTTACAGGAGAAATGGTATCAAAACATTACAATGAACATAGTATATTTACTCTACATACATTTGTACAAGACTGTGTGTTTTAAAGATTCAACTTGAGCTCTCTTAAACGATCAGACAGTAAAATAAAGTTTAACTGCTTGCTGACTTGCTAGTCGTAATTGTTCTCATATTACTTATATTTTATTCACCTTCACATTACTTTGATGACTAACCTTGATATTGAACAGTCCGTTAACTCCAATTCTTACACCATTTGTATATTGCAAATTCAGTTTCTCAACTGGTTTACTCACTCTACCAGACCTTGTTACCCTCTATCCTTCACTAGTCTGTGTGTCAGTGAGTCATCTGTTCGGACAGTGTAATCATCACACTTTGTTTCTGAGTGCCCTATTGGTTCGGCATCAGCACTGCTCTCAGAGGGACTAAGTTGTAAGTGATGGTGGTTTTGCCTTTTCATTCCCCCTTTCGGGCTTCTGATCACATAGGAGCGCTGTGTTGCACTTTGTCCCACTACCGTCGGAATCCTCCACCGTTTTCCTCATCCAACTTAACAAGGACTGAATCTCCTGGCCTCAGCTGAGGTAAGTTTGTAATGTATTTCTGAGTCTCCGTCCCATCAAAAGCTCTGCTGGGCTTACTCCAGTTGATGCATGTGGGGTCGTTCTGTAACTCAGCAATGCTAATACTGGGTCTTTTTGCCGTAGGATGGCTTTTGCTGACTGGACTGCACGTTCTGCATGTCCATTGCTCGAGGGGTGATGTGGGCTTGATGTTACATGCACAAAATCAAACTCATGGCTAAATGGCCGGAATGTTTTGCTCGTGAATTGAGGGCCATTATCCGAAACGACTACTTCTGGTATGCCGAATCCTGCGAATGTTGCTTTGAGCTTGATGACAACTCAAGCTCCGCTGTGGTGTTTGATAAGTGTAGGATTTCCAAGAAACTGGAATAATAGTCAGAGAGTACAATGTAGTTTTTTCCTTTGTACTCACATCGGGAAGTCGTGGCCTAATGGTTAGAGAGTCGGACTTGTAATCCAAAGGTTGCGGGTTCGAGTCCCCGGCCGGCAGGAATTGTAGGTGGGGGGAGTGAATGTCCAGCTCCCCGGGCGCTGCAGCATAAAATGGCTGCCCACTGCTCCGGGTGTATGTTCACGGTGTGTGTGTGTGTGTTCACTGCTGTGTGTGTGCACGTTGGATGGGTTAAATGCAGAGCACGAATTCCGAGTATGGGTCACCATACTTGGCTGAATGTCACTTCACTTCACATCACATATATCTACCCCCAGGCGCTGCCATGGTCTATCGGGTAAGGGAGTTGGGCTCAGAGGTTCTTTTCTCTGTGTTTTCCTGTGTTGGCAGCAGAATTTGCACACTTAAATTTTCTGTTTTAATTCAGAAGATAGTCCTGGCCACCATACGGATGTCTGTGCTCTCTCCCTACATTTGGTCAAGCCCAGGTGTCCTTCATGTATCCGTTCAATAAATATGACGTCATCCATGTACACTTGGACTCCTTCCAGGCCATACAATAGCTCTTGCATTGTCCGCTGAAAGATCTCAGGCACAATGCTGATGCCAAAAGATGTCTTTTAAAGCAATACCTGGCAAATGGCGTGATGAAAGTTGTTAACCGGCTGCTCTCAGGATGCAGCGGTATCTGCCAAAAGCCACTTGCAGCATCCAGCGACGTGAACACTTTTGCACCTGTTAGTTTTGCAAGAATTTCATCTGTTGTTGGCAGCATGAATCGTTCTCTTGATATTTTCATTCAGTCTTTTCAGGTCCACACATACAAACCTGTCCGTTGAGTTTGATAACAGTTTGATAACAGTTGACTCTACGGGCAGTATTAACCGCATACGGTTCTGCTCCTTCTCTAAGCAGAATCTTAACTGGTTCAGTCTCTAGCCTTCCATGGTCCCCAATGGTTGTATTGACCTCTTCTATTCGTTTAACCAAGCCCATTTCTTTAGCTGTCCTTCCACTGAGAAAATTATTCAATGTTGGGCCCTTTACAACATATATGGTCAGTTCGTAGTGTTTCTCTTTATGCTTTATGTGACTCCTGAATTGACCCATGCATTTTAGCTGGCCTCCTGGACTGTTGAGTGTGACATTTGCTTTGCACAGTTCTTGTTTCTTTTGTAGATTTTGGAATGTCTGTTCGCTCATTATTGTCACATCCGCCCCTGTATCTATTTTAAATGCTACTGGTGTGTTTCCAATTGTCAGATTGACAGTCCATGGCTCTGTGCTTTTCCCCGTCTGTTGTACAGATCCAAGGTAAAATGAGTCAGATTATCTTTCTTCCCTCATGACTTCATGAACTAATTTAGTTTTGCACATGCGTTCCCAATGGCCTTTCTTGTGACATCTCCTGCATTCTGCTCCTAAGGCTATACATTTCTCTCTGTCTTTTTGTTTTGCCACATTGGCTGCATTTGTCCTCACCATTCTTTGTTTTCCCAGTTTGGCGCTCTCTGCTGTACTCAGACCTGTGGCCAGTACACTGTTTGGGTCGCCTGATCTCTTGAACGCTGCACGTTGGATGCCCCTGCTGGCTGACCCTGGTGAGTAATGTCCTCAGCTTGTTTTACCATTTGTACCGCAACATCCAGTGTGAGATCTTTAATTAGTTGTAATCTTTTTGACAGATCCTTGTCTCTAATTCCTACAACTAATCTGTCTCTGATGTTCTCATTTCTGTTAGCACCGAAGTCAGTTTTTTGACAACTCGTACAGTGCACGAATAAATGTTTCAGCCTTTTTCCCTGGTCTTTGGGATCGCTGATGAAACTGTGCCCTCTCGTGTATAACGTTGGTCTGTGGCACGAAATAGTTATCGTATTTCTTCAAAACTGTCTCGAAATCGTCTTCTTTCTCTCTCTCATTGAAAACGAATGATTTGTAAATATTTTCTGCCTCGTTTCCCATCGCGTAAATCAATGTACTCACTTGGACAGTCCCGTCCTCTTATGTGAGCTTGGCAGCCGTTCTGTATCTCACAAAACGCTGCCGCCATGACGGCCATTCTCCTGGCTTGTCAAATGTAAAGTTGACTGGCGGCTTGCAAAGTGGCATTTTCGGGCATGTAGTTCTCATTTTTTACTTGCCCACTTCTGACACCATGTCAAGAAAAGAGGCAGATGATGACTCTTTCTTTAGTTTAATAACGAAAACAATAAAAGAACAGAGGTCTTGATTCACAAGCGCTTCTTGTTGGTGTGTTCACGTTACGTGCGTCTTTTGTCAAAAGCCCTTCCCTTAAAGACATACACGATATTCTGACAGGTTGAGTGACTCAGACGGTAACAGTTCAGGAGTGCAGGGGGGTTTCTCCTGAAGTCCACAATCATCTCCACACTTTTGAGCGTGTTGAGCTCCAGGTTGTTAAGACTGTATACATGTATACATATATATATATATATATATATATATATATATACAATTACATATGATTAAGCATATCGTCAGTTTGTTGTTTTACACGCATGCACACAGACATTTCATACACGACATAGTGAGATGCATAAAAAAAGTCTTTAGATATGCCCATAACAACAAAAGACAGTACTTTTAACCTTTTCTGATAAGAAGTGTGTGCTGCAGACGCAAGCATTTTGAGCGATAGTTTGTCCAGTCCTCTTGTTTTATCTTGTTTCACCACAGCTGTAGTCAGTTTTTTTTTTGTCTGGCTGTGGCAGCAGGTATGCCTTAAAATTTCAAATTGGAGCCTCTACAACATCGATTTGGGCACCCAACATCACAACAAGATGATATTTTAAGATCCTTGTGTAGCCGAATCTGCACTGGTTTGAATGGGCCGCCTCCAGTTTTCGCTTTGTTTTGCCTCCAGCTAGCGCTGTGATGTAATTTTGACGTCGGCCCTAAAAGGGTCTATTGTGACATACATCCAAATGTAACGGATGATCAAAAATGAAAAATGTGAATGGAAAACAAATTTCGTCTAGTGGAAACGTTTGGTACTGCATCCAAACAAAAAAGTTTTTTGAGATTTCAACCTCAAATTTTGAACACAACTTGTTTAAATGTATGGCTTTGATTTTCTCACATTTTTTGAAAATATATACTATTTCATATAAAATCTGAAAATGATATTTTTGTAATAAATAATCTGCAATAATCTGCCAAATGTCTTAAAAAAAAAAAGAGAGAGAAGTCACAACATATACAGTCATGGCCAAAAATATCGGCACCCTTGGTAAATATGATCAAAGAAGGCTGTGAAAATTAATCTGCCTTGTTAATCCTTTTGATCTTTTATTTAAAAAATATTCACAAAAATCTAACCTTTTATTGGATAATAAGAATTTAAAATGGGGGGGAAATATCATTATGAAATAAATGTTTTTCTCCAATACACATTGGCCACAATTAACGGCACCCTTTTATTCAATACTTTTTGAAACCTCCATTTGCCAGTTTAACAGCTCTAAATTTTCTCCTATAATGCCTGATGAGGTTAGAGAACACCTGACAATAGATCAGAGACCATTCCTTCATCCAGAATCTCTCCAGACACTTTAGATTCCCAGCTCCATGTTGGTGCTTCTTCTCTTCAGTTCACCTCACTCATGTTCTACAGGGTTCAGGTCAGAGGACTGGAATGGCCATAGCAGAAGCTTGTTTTTGTGCCCAGTGACCTTTTTTTGTGTTGTTTTTGAGGTTTGTGTTTAGATTATTGTACGGTTGGAAGATCCAAACATGACCCATTATAAGATTTCTAACAGAGTCAGTGACGTATTGATTTTATATCTGTTGGTATTTGATAGAATCCATGATGCCATGTGTCTAAACAAGATGTCCAGGACCTCCAGCAGAAATATAGGCCCACAACATTAAAAATACAGCAGTATATTTCATTGTACACATGTACTTCATATCCCTGTGTTCACCAAACCCATCTTGAGTGTTTGCTGCTAAAAAGCTAATTTTTTAGTTTCATCTGACCATAGAAGCCAGTTCCAGTTGAAGTTCCAGTTGTGTCTGACAACTGAATATGCTGGAGATCGTTTTTGGATGAGATAGGATCATTTTTCTTGAAACCCTCCCAAACAACATGTGGTGATGTAGGTGCTGTTTGACAAATTTTTTTAAAAAGGTTTTCTGACCCCAAGACTCAACTATTCTCTGCAATTCTCCAGCTGTGGTCCTTGGAGAGTCTTTAGCCACTCAAACTCTCCTTCTCACCGTGCATTAGGATGATATAGACACACATCCTGTTCCAGGCAGTTTCGTAACATATTATGTTGATTGGAAATTCTTAATTATTGCCCTGATGGTGGAAATGGGAATTTTCACTGCTCTAGCTCTTTTCTTAAAGCCACTTCACTAATTTGTGAAGCTCAATTATCTTTTGCTGCACATCAGAAATATATTCTTTGGTTTTTCTCATTGTGATGGATGATTAAGGGAATTTGGCCTATGTTTTCCCTCCTTTTTGTATTTATGTGAAAAAGGAAGCCATGGTTGGATAATTTCATGTCCATAATCACCCTGGAGTGCTCAAAATATTGAATATGAATGGGAATATACTTCAGAGATATTTTACTCATAATAATTTCTAGGGGTGCCAATAATTGTCCAACGTGTATTTGAGAAAAAAAAACATTTATTTCATAATGATATTTCCCCCTATTTTAAATTCTTATCCAATGAAAGGTTAGATTTTTGTGATTTTTTTTTTTTTTTAATAAAAGATCAAAAGGATTAACAATGCAGATTCATTTTCACAGCCTTCTTTGATCATATTTACCAAGGGTGCCGATATTTTTGGCCATGACTGTATAACATGCATGTACAAAGTACAAAAATGCCGAATAAAAGTACGCAGATTGTTATGCTGGTTTCTCATGTAATGGTCTTTGTTTTATTGAGAAGAGCTAATCATCTCTGTCCAGATGACGAGTCACTCTCGGCTCTAATCAGCGAAATCTCCCGCCAGATTCTTGTTGGAATGGCAGCGTGAACTGAGCCTCATGTTCGACTCCAGGAATATTTGTGGAACTTGAAGGGGGAGGGAAAATGTCTCTCTGTGTTGGTATTTCCATCTCACATTTTTAGCCATTTGTTTTTTCCTTCATACATTCAAACTTTATGCAACACAGATGTTCGAACAGTGCTGATACGTGCTTAAAGCTTTTGTACTGTACATTGTTGGTTGTTTGAGTCAGCGGTCACCTAGACGGCAGAAACAGAGAACCACCTGACTGCTGCCTGTGTTTGTTTTGGCAATATGACAATATTTCCATGTTCAATGGCAACAAGAACGATAAAGCCAGGGAAAATCCCTGAGCATTTTAGGATTCTCACATACTGTATGTGGTTACAGTTAGTCCTAGAGTCAACACAATAATAATAATGAGAATTATCAGGAAACCTCAGTAGTCCAATCTGAAAAGGACTTTTCCTATGTGAAAAGTATAACAACTGATATTAAGAAGCCAACATGAGGAAAGATAATTCATATTTCTGTCCTCTAGAGCTCTTAATACTAAACAAAAGTCCTCAAATGGTTCTTGCATCCCAGTCAACTTCCTTAAAGTAAAACCAGATGTGCAGAGGGGGGTCAAGTTAAGTGTAAATGCTATTTAGAGGGACACAATATATCATATTACCATCCTATGGGCTTTTCACATTTGAAATTAAGCCTGTGTGATTGTGCACCCTGGGTTAATGTTATTTTAAGTTATATATCACTCAATGCTTCAATCTGAGTTAGTGATTATATGCTAACGTACAACAGGACCATGAGGAAAATGTGTGTTTCACTGCATCCATAATTTATGATTGCCGAAAAAATTGAACATAGATGGAGTAACGCATTTTGTTTTAAGACATTTTAGGTGGCAAGAAGGGGTTTCTACCACATGCTTAGGGTAAAAGGGACCCGGCACCCATAAATACTGTTTTGAATACTTGTTAAAAACAATCAGTTCAGAATATTTTGTACTATTTTATGTTTATTTTGATAATTTATTTTTGTTCAATAGATACTGTCATTAAAATTTTTTTTTTTTTTTAATACAGAATAATTATTTTAAGAATCAAAAGTCAACCAGCTATTTATTATCATGTTAATTATTTTGTCTTTAGCCTCAAAAGCAGAGGTGCCTTTTTATCATGAATATCACACTTTTACATATTCTTCAGTTATTGAAAAATGGTTTAAGTAACTAACTTGAAGGAAAATAAATATAATTAACTAGCCCATTGAGACTAAGTAATTATATATATATTAGGGGTTGCATGATACATGTATTCGTACCGAACCGTCACGGTACGGGCATCTCGGTTCTGTGCATTTGGCCTTACAATGAATACAGACAATTCACCCTCAATCCAGAAGGGTGCGCCCGCAGGAATGCAATGCTGTTTGATAACCACCAGCAGAAGAACAGCAAATACCACGAGTTGCGCACTAAAGGACCAACTTTAGTAATGCTGCAACTGATGTGTTTTGTGTGTGTGTGTGGCGCGATCACGGTTTTCTTATACCAGCTGAATCAACTTTAAACACTTATCATCTTAATGCATCACTGTATAAATCTGCTTTTATTTGTGTACACTCTCACAATGAAAACAAAACAGTGGTTTCATAAAATAAAGAAAACAAATAGATGTTGCTTTCTGCCATTTGAATTTCCTTTGTCACAAAAATGAACTGAAACTCAGCATATATACGTGTCGCCCTGTTTTTTCCCCTTGTTTATCTGTAAACTAAATCAAATATATTTCAAGAATTTATTCCTTGTACGTATATATGTACTGCAGATTATATATATATAATGTAATATAATATTTAGTATTACTACTGTACTACTCTGTTCAAAATAAATTAGAAGAAACAGAGCATAGTAGATTTGTTGTTTTTTTCCCTGTTGTACCGAAATCGTATTGAACCATGACCTCTGAACCAGGTAAGTCCCGAACCATGACATCTGTGTACCGTGCCATCCCTAATATATATTCATTTACATTTACATTGTCATTTGGCAGACACTTTTATCCAAAGCTACTTACAATTGGGGAATACAAAAAGCGATTCATCTTGAAGAGGCAATCAGACAGAGGAAGTGCTTGTAACACCAAGTCTCAGTCATTGTTCAAATAAGTACAAGCTAGTAAGGGAGGGAGAGAAGGATAGAGGGAAAGATTAAGGTTTTTTTTTTTTTTTTTTTTTTTTGAGTTTAGGATGAAGTCAAGTACTGCCGAAAGAGATGAGTTTTCAGTTGTTGCTTGAAGATTGACAGGGATCCAGCATTCCGGATAAGGGGTGGGAAGATTATTCCACCAGCCAGGAATGGTGAACGAGAATGTTCTGGAGAGTGATTTTGAGGCTCTCTGTGATGGTACCATAAGGCGTCGCTCACTAGCAGATCTCAGACTTCTGGAAGGGTTGTATGTTCGTAATCGTGAGTGGAAGTAGGAGGGTGCTGAGCCTGTGGTAGTTCTGTATGCAAGCATCAGTGTCTTTAACTTGATGCGAGCTGACACTGGTAGCCAGTGCAAGGAGATGAAGAGAGGTGTAACGTGCTCTTTTGGGCTCGTTGAAGATCAGTCGTGCCGCTGCATTCTGAATCATTTGTAGAGGTTTGATTGTGTTTGATGGCAGACCAGCCAGAAGAGCATTACAGTAGTCCAGCCTAGAAACGACAAGGGCCTGGACAAGAAGTTGTGCAGCATGCTTTGTCAGAAAGGGCCTGATCTTTCTGATGTTGTGTAGTGCAAACCTGCAGGATCGAGCAGTCTTTGCAATGTGCTCTTTGAAGGTCAGCTGGTCATCGAAGATTACACCAAGATTTCTGACCGAAGTTGATGGGGTAATCATTGATGAGCCTAACTGAATTGTGAAGTCATGCTGTAGAGTCGGAGTGGCAGGGAAGCCAAGAAGCTCCGTCTTTGCCAGGTTGAGCTGTAGGTGATGTTCTTTCATCCATGCAGAGATGTCCGCCAGGCAGCCTGAGATGCGTGCAGCTACCGTTGGGTCATCTGGTTGAAAAGAGAGATAGAGCTGTGTGTCATTGGCGTAGCAGTGATAGGAGAAGCCATGTGCATGTATGATGGGACACAGCGATGTAGTGTATGTGGAGAAGAGGAGGGGTCCAAGAACTGATCCCTGAGGAACTCCAGTGACCAGTTGATGTGGTTTGGATGCCTTCCATCCCCAGGCCACCCTGAAAGATCTACCGGTGAGATATGATTCAAACCAGCGAAGTGGAATCCCAGTGAGAGGGTAGACAGGAGAATCTGATGATTGTCAGTATCAAAAGCAGCAGAAAGATCCAGCAGAGTGAGGACTGATGATTTGGAATCGGCCTTTGCAATTCGCAGGGTTTCAGTGACTGAGAGTAGCGCAGTCTCTGTTGAATGGCCACTCCTGAAGCCTGACTGTTTAGCATCCAGTTTGTTCTACTGTGAAAGAAACCGTGAGAGCTGGTTGAAGACAACTCGTTCGAGTGTTTTCCGTACGAATGGAAGGAGAGAGACAGGTCTGTAGTTTTCTAAAAGAGAAGTGTTTAATGTAGGTTTTTTGAGCAGTGGGGTTACCCGAGCCTGCTTGAATGCTGTGGGGAAGATGCCTGTGAGGAGAGATGTGTTGATAATGTGTGTGAGTGCCGGTAAGAGTGTGGGAGAGATTGTTTGGAGAAGGTGTGAGGGGATTGGGTCGAGAGGACATGTTGTAGGATGGCTGGAGAGGAGAAGTTTGGATACTTCTGCCTCGGTGAGGGAACAGAAGGAGAAGATGGGAGTTAGAGCAGTGGATGTGGTTGATTGGAGGTCCTGTGTGTGTGGAGTTGAGAACTGGTTACTGATTGTTCTAGTTTTGTCTATGAAGAAAGTGGCAAAGTCGTTAGCTGTTATCGAAGTGGTGGGAGGTGGAGGTGGAGGAGGGGGACAGAGGAGATAATTAAATGTTCTGAAGAGATTACGCATGTCTGGAGCGCTGTTGATCTTGTTGTGGAAATGTGAGGATTTGGCAGTGTGGACTTCAGTAGAGAAAGATGAAAGCAAAGACTGATACCTACTCAGGTCTGACGGATTGTTTGATTTGCGCCATTTTCTCTCTGCCACTCTGAGTTTGGTCAGATTCTCACGAAGAACATCGGATAACCAGGGGTTAGAAGGGGCAGCCCGTGCTGGCCTGGAGGAGAGAGGACAGATGTCGTCTAGACAAGAGGTTAAGGTAGAGCATAAAGTGTCAGTAGCTGCATTCACATTCAGAGATGAGAAATGGGTAGGCGAGGGAAGAGAGGAGGATACTACAGAGGAAATGTATATTCATACATACTAGGGGTGTAACGGTTCACAAAATTCACGGTTCGGTTTGATACGACACAGTGGTGTCACTGTTCGGTACGTTACGTTGCAATGTTGGAAATATTTCTATTTTAAACCATGAAGGAAAGCCAATGGATATCACACAAGCATGCGTTTGCACAAGTGCAAACTTTGCGCAATATTTATGCTGGTGAACATCTTAATCTAATACCTAACCTAATAATAAGTCTAATAAAAAATAAGAATGTAACAGGCCTACATTAATTGGAAATGCCAAATCCTCTTAATATTACCAATAATTGATGTTTTTGACAATATCTCTGGCTATCGTTGATACAAGATCATCGTCTTTCGACACACCCCAGCAAGGGGAGGTTATCGCGGGGTAGACAGCACGTTGCCTGTTACGTCGTTTGGGATGCAGTGGCACTGAGAACATTATAGTTCACACACTTTAAGCTCTTTTATTTTCCAAACGTAATAGGATTAGTCAAACGAATCGTTCAGTTTGTAATGCATACCGAACCGAAAGCCTAGTACCGAACGGTTCAATACGAATACGCGTATCGTTACACCCCTAATACATACATACATATATACATACAAATATATATATATATATATATATATATACACACACACACACACACTCACTGGCCACTTTATTAGGTACACCTTGCTAGTACCGGGTTGGACCCCCTTTTGCTTTCAGAACTGCCTTAATTCTTCGTGGCATAGATTCAACAAGGTGTTGGAAAAATTTCTCAAAGATTTTGGTCCATATTGACATGATAGCATCACGCAGTTGCTGCAGATTTGTCGGCTGCACATCCATGATGGGAATCTCCCGTTCCACCACATCCCAAAGGTGCTCTATTGGATTGAGATCTGGTGACTGTGGAGGCCATTTGAGTAAAGTGAACTCATTGTCATGTTCTAGAAACCAATCTGAGATGATTTGAGCTTTGTGACATGGTGCATTATCCTGCTGAAAGTAGCCATCAGAAGATGGGTACACCGTAGTCATAAAGGGACATGATCAGCAACAATACTCAGGTAGGCTGTGGCATTTAAACAATGCTCAATTGGTACTAAGGGCCCCAAAGTGTGGCAAGAAAATATCCCCCACACCATTACACCACCACCACCAGCCTGAACCGTAGAGACAAGGCAGGATGGATCCATGCTTTCGTGTTCTTTACGGCAAATTCTGACCCTACTATCTGAATGTTGCAGCAGAAACTGAGACTCATCAGACCAGGCAACATTTTTCCAATCTTCTATGGTCCAGTTTTGGTGAGCCTGTGCGAATTCTAGCCTCTGTTTTCCTGTTCTTAGCTGACAGGAGCGGCACCTGGTGTGGTCTTCTGCTGCTGTAGCCCATCTGCTTCAGGGTTCGACGTGTTGTGCGTTCAGAGATGGTATTCTGCATACCTTGGTTGTAACGAGTGGTTATTTGAGTTACTATATAAGTATATATGTGTATATATATATATGTGTGTGTGTGCATATATATGGGAAGTCGTGGCCTAATGGTTAGCGAGTCGGACTCGTAATCCAAAGGTTGCGGGTTCGAATCTTTGGCCGGCAGGGATTGTAGGTGGGGGGAGTGAATGTCCAGTGCTCTCTCCACCCTCAATACCATGACTGAGGTGCCCTTGAGCAAGGCACCGAAGCCCCATAAATGGCTGCCCACTGCTCCGGGTTTGTGTTCACGGTGTGTGTGTGTTCACTGCTGTGTGTGTGCACGTTGGATGGGTTAAATGCAGAGCACGAATTCCGAGTATGGGTCACCATGTCACTTCACTAATCATTAATCACTAATATGTGTCTGTCTGTATATATATATATATATATATGTGTGTGTATGTGTGTGTGTGTGTGTGTGTGTATTATATATGTGTGTGTATGTGTGAAGAGTTAATTTGCAGTTATGTTTTTGCAAATAAACTTCATATATATATATATATGTGTGTGTGTATATGTGTGTGTGTGTGTATATATACACGTGTGTATGTATGTGTAGCTATATAATAAATTCATTCAAATTTAAATAAATTCACTCTATATATTATTATATAAAATCTGTAATAATTTCCTAATTAATCAGTAATAATTGTAATATTAAACTATATTATTAATAAAATACTTGTTAAATCACTCATTAAATAATAATGTTTAATAAGTCATTGGTTCTCCATTGTTAAAAAAAAAAAAATGTCCACAGTCTTTGAAACAAACTACTAGAGGTCGCAATTACAGTAGACACTACGATGATGTGAAACATTTGTCTGAGGGGATTAAGAGATATAATCAACTCTATACAAGTACAAAGACATCTTTATCGCTCATAAGTAACTTAATAAATCTTTCTACACACTATGAAATGGAGTAGACTTTCAAAGGCTATGCGTTCAGCATAGTGTCCATATATGTCTTCTATACTATACAGAATGTGAAAAACACAAAAAAGTAGTAGACCTATGTCCGAATTCATGATATTCGAAAAACAGCAGGCGGAAAGTACCCTGTAATAGGCAGCCTATTACTTCTGCACTCAATGGACACATTGCAATTCAATAAAGCCTGCTAGCAACAGACACTAATTGGTCATGTGACAGTAACAACATGATGGATTGTCTGTGTTTTCGCATCTGTAGCAAGAATTTTCATATAGGAAAGGATGACGAATTGGTATGAAAAAATGCATACGAAAATTTCAGACTCTATAGAACATTTAAAAATTTCACACCAGTACTAGACAGTGTATAATTTTGGACATACTGTAGCGCAAGTATTCACATCAAAACCAGTAAAGTGTGAAAAGTACTTTTGGAGGAGGCAGTCACAGTAAATCTCTTGGCAAGCTGTAAATGAATAACACAAACATCTTTATTATTATCATTATAGTCATATCTTCTCTTTAAAAAAAACATTCAAAAAATCTGCAACCAAGTCAAAGGTTATGGAATATTACAGAAGAGTTCTTGATGAAATCATCTCCGGCAATGAGCTGGCCTGGGTTAGAAGGGCCCTCAAGTCCCAACCACAACCTGAAGAGGGCATCCTGCTATGGCACCCAAGGGCGAGGGGAGGTTACACAGTAATGGTCACAGACTTCGGGAAACAAACAAAATTTGGTCCAGAAATCCATTAACATACTCTTTAAAACATAACTTGATTTATTTTAATACAAAATATAATGCTAATGTCAATAAATAAGTGTCCATAGAAGTCCATTAGTCAGGGACCGATCTCACTGCTATGTGTCATGGCACTGCAAATCTCGTGAGAACACACAACAAAAAGAGAAAATCTCACAGAGCGACCAGCGAGAAAGAGTGAGGGAAGGCGGATGAGATGGCAAAACCTTGAGGCTGTAGCATGTGAAGTGAGTGCTTGACACACTGAAACCAAAACATATTGTAACAAAGAACAGTGTGAGCATTTGGTGATGATGGATACACATCAGGTATTGACAGACAAAGCTCCTTAGTTTGAGACTGTTAGAAGGCTAGATTAATTTTGGCACCTTAAAGAAATCTGTGTAAACATAAGCATCTCCAGGTCACAGTCCCCGTCTCCAATCAAACACAAGTTTGTGAAAGTCTGTCTGTTCTGTGCAGCTGTTGAAAGAGGATGAGGACAATTGTTGGCGAGTGATACAAGAAGTCAAACACTCCTATTATTAACGAAGTTGGCTGCACTGCAAGCATGTGTTGAAATAAATGATATATCGGGTCCATATCGGTTATCAGTCAATATTAGAGAATTTCTATTTAATTGTGCTGCTTATTTTTTACAAAAAAAAAAATACAAGGCCTTAATTTAATATTTCTGTTTTCATCCATTTGGATTACACCGTTTTAATCTAAACTAACAAACTTAATGTGATGCATAATTGTCAGTCACATAAGTGAAACAGGTAAAAAAATAAAATATTAAAAATAATAAAATTGTTGTTTCAGCATTAACTAACTGAATATTGCTTGTTCCACAGCTAGCCATATTTTAACCATGTTCCTACTTTTTAACAAAAAAAAAAAATTCACAATAGACATTAATGCTGAATCTAAGCAGTTTTAATAAATAATTATATAAATAGATTATTTAAAAAATAAAATGTGGCATGCTTTGTTTATTTACCTTATGTATGAGTGCAGAAATCTTACCTGTTTTATCCATGACTGACAAATATGCATCACATTAAGATTAATAGTTACGTATATGGTTTTAAATGTGTAATCCAAATCTATGGATACTTAAAATGCAATTTAAATAAATAAATCTTAAATGT
Source organism: Barbus barbus (assembly GCF_936440315.1). NCBI lineage: Eukaryota > Metazoa > Chordata > Actinopteri > Cypriniformes > Cyprinidae > Barbus > Barbus barbus. The sequence continues at coordinate 9,461,684 of NC_136719.1, forward strand.
AAGCTTATGAATTGAATTAATTGAAATTGTAAATTATAATGCCTACATTCACTTGTAGCATTTTAAAAGGACTTATTTTAGTGTTTAGTGTTTTAATTTAAATTAAATATTTGTACAAAATAGTGTAGAGTTTTAATATTGGTCAAATAATATTTATCAGCTTATTAGTTTTGGGACAGAATTTTGATATCAGTGCATCCCAAACTGGAGGCATGAATATTACATTTTTTTAATAATTGCACATTTAAATGTCTTTTTAAAACTAGAAAATTATAACAAGTTAAAATGTAAATTAAACCCAGGTTATATTATTGAATTCAAATTTTAATTTTGCAGCGGTGACGTTGACTATAATAGGAACGTTTAAATCTGTTGCATTGCTTTGATTGCAAAGTGTTCACATTGACCGCGATTTTCAAAGCAAACTGAAGTTACTTTCAATGCGAGGCAACGTGAGCGACAGCTGAGTCGAGTTCAACATTACACAAATGAACCATTAGGAGTGAATACAGCAGAGCTCATGAGATCAGCTGATACAGTACAGTGTCCTCTTATTCGCTTTCAGTGTGAACGCAAAGTGCACGTGAAATGGTGAGAGGTCCACCAGCAAGCTTCCCTCTTTAAGTGTGTCTTTAAAGAGCGGGACGGTGTGTAACTGTGCGTATCCCTGTGTAATCAAGTGTTCACTGTCAAAGGTCACAATGACATTGACATCTCTCTCCCATTGTCTTAAGAAAGTTCACTTAACTTTTATGTCTCACACACACACACACGCATGCACTCATCTGGCTTACGTTAGACTGGTCACATCATGTCGGACAATAAGAGCAATGCTAAATATATGTTCATGTACATATATAACCATATACACAACTATTTTACACACATATTCCAAAATATACATCTTCATGCACAACTGATGGAAAAAAGCAAAATAAAGGCATCAGTTGTTTTTTCTTTTTTAGTACAGTTCATGAAGTCACATGACTCTCAAAATCTCACTTTTAGAGTCCTTAATTCATTATACATTTATTTGCTGTACGTATATATATTTACAAAGAACCAAATCCTGAAAGTACCAGCAAGTACCAAGCGGATGTGGATGATTTACCTCATTTCAATGTGAAATGAGAGATCTAAAATTAAGGTTTCTTTGCTCAAACTAAATTAACTGCTTAACGAAGGAGAACGTTTAGGGAAAGTATGAACACCAGATTTTCAGATCAGCGCTGATATAAAAAGACTAAGTCCATAACAGAATTGCTCTATTATTGTGGACCCACTCACAGTACTGGTTGGTTTCAGATTCACATTATGAAATATTTTGTGATACATAAGTATAACTCACAGTATTAACACCAGTCCAACCGGTTCTCCAATATTCCTATTATGTTTTAAATATCGAGCGGGTTCAGAGTTTGTTGAAGGCATCTGTAAAGAAAATGAGTTTTAGCACAAGTGCAGGTGTAACATTGAGCATTAAACATGAATACATGAAGTGCACTGGACCAGTGAAATCTTTTAAATGGATTTTACAGCAGCTCATGGCTTATTATTATTATTTTTTAAGTTTCCTGTACAATACTATAAAACCTGTGCAATGCTTTTCTTATTTGTTAATGCGGAGATATTCTTTAAAACATGTACATTGTGTGAAAAACTGACAGAAAAAACACCGTTATGACGTGACAGAGTTAAATTCGAATGTATCCTTATCTGCTATTATTGCTGTAACATTTATTACAACAACATAATTCGGAATTAAATTACTGGAATTTTGCCATGATTATTTTTCGAGGCAGAGCAAGTGTTTACATTTACAAAGACAAAATCTTTTCTGTGGAACAACGTGCACGGACCGATAAAGTTGATTTTGATTTGATGACTAAAATCATCTGCTTTTGCCTAAAGAAAAGGCGGGAACAGAAACAGCTTGCAAAACTGCAGTACCTGAAACTGCCTACAGGAGGCACCAGAGAAACTTGTGATTTTCACACTATACAACCTCAGAAACACACACACACACACATGTTGGTTTTTGTGGTTTATGGGGACTCTTCATAGGCGTAATGGTTTTTATACTGAACAAACTGTGTGTGCTATTGCCCTACACCAACCCTACACCTAAACTTAGCCCTCACAGGAGACTTTGTGCATTTTTAGATTTTCAAAAAAACACCATTTAGTATGTTTTTTAAGCCTTTTGAATTACGGGGACATAGGAGGTGTCCTCATAAACCACCTTCATATTGTAATACCTCTGTCATACCCATGTCATTATACAAATTTGTGTCCTTATAAACCACATAAACATGCACACACACACACACAACACACACACACAGTGAGGCCAGAGAGAGATACAGCGCAATTGAGCACTCAGGACTAACATCTTGCTCGGTATGTCGCATATGTTCCAGATTTTCTTTAATATATGTACAAGAAAAATAAATCAGGTCACAGTTTAACATAATAAAAAATAAATAACATTAAAAATACTTATTTTAAAATGTGAGTGACTAGTCTAATTAAGACCATGGCATTCTCTCATCTCATGTATGTTTGATTCATTTAATATCTGTAAAATTGGCGGTCCTCGTCTTTTTTTTTTTACTTGATAACCGTTGCTTGAAATCAACAGGCCCACATGAAGTCTGTACACACAGAAATCACAAACAAAATTCTACGTCCCCCTGCTTTTATGTTTAGTAAATATTTTGGCTAATTTGATAATGCTTTCAGCTACCAGTATGAGTTTAGTACTCTCATTTTACCATATTTAAATCCATTCCGCAGATTTTCCCTCAAAATCAGTGCAGAAAATCTGGAAAATTCTGTCTTGGCCTAGAAATTGATTTATATTCTAAATAGTGTGTAAATATTTTTTGTACCTATTTGTTTTGCACCTTGAAATGTGCCATTCCTCTCTTTACGATCCAGCCAATCAGCTCTCAACCCCTCACCTTAAAGAGCCAATCAGAGCACAGAGACAGTGGACAGGTCAAGGGTCAGGAGAGAGGAGCAGATTGGTCAGGCCACTCCAGTGTATGTTATTGCAGAGGCCCTCTCAGCTCTCTTCAATTAGAGACAATAGGAGATAAAAGTAGCAAAGCATGTTTGCGTGAAAAATAAAAAGATGACTGTGAAAATCAGTAGTTGATACTGCTGCTGCCACATACGCTTGGAATGATGGTGAGGGGGGAAAAATGAAAACTGCATTTCCAACCCTGTGTCTTCCAGTTTCAGTCTGTGCAGGTTCAGGAGAAACACAAAAAAATGAGGGATTCCCTCAAAAATGACGGAGGAAAATGGAGTAAGCAAAAAAAAAAAAAGAGGTAATCCAACCGTGACGACACAAAAAAGGAGTACTTTCTCCTCGTGTGGTTGTGCAATGAAGAGATGGAGGGAAATGGGGAGAAACTGGGTGACGAGAGTGAGAGAAGAAAGAGGAGGGAGTTGGGGGTCTATGACTCAGACGAGGAGCGTGACCCCCCCTGCACCAGTGATCTGTAGACAGAGGAGTTGAGGAATCGTGGGTAGGAGTCTCTGTGCATGAGGGTGTAGATCTGCAGCTGTGCATCCTCAAATATGTGAGGGGTGGGATCCTGCAGCCTCCTGTTGATCACTTCCCTCACCCGAGAGTCCAGACTCACCTTCAAGACAGAAAGAGAGCATTGTGAATTCCGAACAACATGGTTAGGATAATATTAAAATAAAATTGTAATATCCTAACCATGTTAGGAAGTTCAAATTTTAGGATTTTGGTACATTTCTTTTTAAAACCTGGGTTAAACAGACTTTTGAAATTATGAAGGTCTACTTCAAATTCCAGATGTTAGAAACCACGCTTGCCTCGTTAAATATTAAAGCACTTTGGACAGTTGCAGAAACATTTACAAGCTGTTTAGTTTCCGCAGCTCAGGAAAACATTTAAAATGTTGAACAGTGAAGTCAAATGCTTCTATGACTTTTTTTGACCGACGAATTTCAATGACTTCTCCTGTCATTCAAGATCATTCATGATATTCAAATAAATGCTGTTCTGTAATGACAACTCTCAGAGAGTTTAGCATTGTAATGTACATGACAATGTTAATGTGTTTGGTCTTGGCAGTATAGATCTACTATGCTGCTGCCACGGCAGAGCAAATACAAAGACTTGCTACCGCCAATACATCCACAGACATGCTATTGTGAGCATGTAAGAAATACTACTGCTGCACATATAACATACTGTATATGAAATAACCCCCATATATAACATACATGAAATCACCCCGTAGCAGATCTATACAGGTGGAGGGTTTCTGAAGCGTGGTGCAACTGCTACAGCAAGCACTAGCCGAAGCTTTGAATGCTGAGCAGCGAGCTTATTGGCTACTGTTTCTTGAGCAGAAAATCAGTACATTAGAATGATTTCTGAAGGACCATGTGACACTGAAGACTGGAGTAATTATGCTGAATATTCAGCTTTGCATCACAGGTATAAATTATATTTTAAAATATATTAAAATAGAAATTAGTTATTTGAAATTGTAATAATATTTCACAATATTACTGTTTTCCATGCATTTTTGATCAAATAAATTCAGCCTTGGTGAGAATAAAAGTATAATCTCTTACAAATCCCAAAGTTTGAGTGCCTCAAAAAGTCTTGGATATGTTTTCATGTTTCAATCCCATGAACTCCTAAAACTTTATGAAACCTGTGCACCATGGGCCTAGACTATTACTACACTGACTTCTAGTTTTCTTTCGTTCGTGACTCTATATAAGGATTCCTTTCCCGCTCTCACTCTACGGCCTATATATATATATATATATATATATATATATATATATATATATATATATACCGCTTTACAGTAGAGAGTCCAGCAGGGATCAATTTATAGCTTCCTTTGCTCTTTAATTTACTTCTAGAAACTGTTTTCCTCAGCTGCCTCTAGAAAGTGGTGGAGTTTGAAGGTGTGAGTTCTGGCTCCGGTGATGAAAAAGCCAAGACGCACATTCAACATGTCAACACAATGAATTAAACCGCATACCAGCAGCACACATGCGCACCGAGAACGCAATGGTAGTGTGTACAATACATGCACACCCTGCTGTCTCACATCGAAAGGAGACAAAACATAAACAGATCATAATAGAAAGCAGAATCAACCGCCATATATGGTGCTAGATGCCTGTATCTCAGGAAATGAGCCTTATTAAACATTAAGCTTCAATAATACATATGGCAGAATTCCTTCACACCTCGTTTCTTTGTCACACGCAAACTCTTAAACATTTACTCTCAACATTTAGTGGTGTGACGTTCAAGCCAAGCATCCAAATAAGTTTTGTTTTTAGATAAGGCCACAGTCGCTTCTCATTGGTCAGAATTCAGCCAATCACAGACCTGCACATAGCCTGAAATCTGCATTCCACAAAGGAGAAACAAGACAAGAGGTGATAAAGAACAGCTACCAATCTTTCCACTGCAGTTACAACTGGACTTTTTATGGCTATTATACTCGGTGCCTGTCTTAGAATAGATTTACACACGAACATGCATGAAAATATGTTAATGGTTTTTAAATTACTTTTTTTAAAGTAAGCTACAATGGCTGCAAATGAAATGACTACCTCTTGGATTCCAGGAGGGATAGGATACAGATATTTAATACATTATCAAAAAAAAAAAGAAAAGAAAAAAAGTGTAAATACTGTGCCTGAAGAGCTTAGCTTCCCCTAAAAATACATTTGAGTACCTTAGAGTATAATATGTACCTTTAAGGTACTACTATGAACATTTTAGGGGTAATTGTCACTTTAAGAGTATTGCTCTAGTGGCAAGTTGTTGTACCCATAACAGTATAACACCCATAACACTGGAGGCTAAAATATTTCTTATGGTATTCATGGTAGGTTAAAGCTGCTTGTATTCAAACTCTTTTTTTAACACAAACTGGGACATATATTTAATAACCACTATACATTTTATTTCAGAAGTTTCCTGAACCATATGTTCTTTCATAAAAACAACAATTTGTTGAGAAAAAAAAAAAAAAAATTCAGTTTACATTTTTCAAGTCTTGTTTTATACATGCATTTTAAATCAGACTATTTTACTGAATAAAAAATAATCTCAACCAGGGTGTTTGCTAAGACACCCTGGTTGAGAACCACTGCTTTACACATATAGAGATGGGCAAAAATGGACTTTGCCACAGAAATCCTCACTTCAGACTTCAGTGGCTGTTTTTGCAACATCTATGATTCAGATTGTATGTGAATCTGCTTTTTTATCAAAAGTACATAAACAAGAGGCTTAACAGAGCACAATGATTTCAGATGACACACTCTCACAGATGTGTTTACAGTATAAAACCTAGAATATAAAGACAGCAAATACGTTTACACTGAACCGTGTGCTACTTCACACTCTCATTATGTGTGTGTTGATTAGGTTGTGTGTTTATGTGTGCACCTCTTTGGGTGAGAGGATGGAGATGTAGTCTTCGTAGATCAAACGCGTCTTCTCCTCGATGGCACTCTTGTTGATCTCCTTCTTCAGGTCCTCGCAGGCCAGCCAAAAGAGCATGTTCTCCTCGCTGTACTCCGTCCGCAGGAACTCACGGAACTTGTTTCGCCCTGCCGGGTTCTTCATCAGCTTATCGAAAGACTGCGCCCACTGTTTAATCTCCTCTGTCGTCGGTTTGGGGCTGAGAGAGAGAGAGAGAGAGAGAGAGATTCACATCCCTAACAAACATAATAATCCATGATGACATGGTTGAGAGAATCAATCCTCATGATGAAAACAGTATCTGGGATTGTATGCGAGTTTGCATGTGTGTTCTCACCAAGGTTCACATGGAAATGGCTCCAGCTTTGTTTCCTGGGATTTCCTCCGACCACGCTTGTCATCTTCACTCCTAACAGTGAGACTAGAAGGTGGTAAAACGGCATTGAGAAATAACAGCAGTGCCTGAACAAAACAACAAAATCTAGACACACACAACACTCTCACATACAACACGTAAGGCCCTTCAACTTCATGTTCAGGTGAATTCATGAGTATTAATTCAACTGAGTTTCTAATTTAATTATGAACTCATATGTTTCTCTAGTCACACCATATGACTTTGAACCAATTCATAAAAGTCAATTTTTTTGTGAATTTGCTGGACTACACAAGTCACACTAAATGGTCTGAATTACTAAAAATAACTTTTTCATAAGAGTTATTTGTTTGGGACTAGGATGGACTACACTGCTTATACTGTATGATTTTGAATCACTAAAAATACTTCATTTTAGCAATCGGTTGGACTACACTAATTGCACTGTATGGCTTTAAATGACTAAACAGAACTGGTTCATAAGACTTATTCATTCAGGAATTGATTGGACAATAATTGTCGCACTGTGTATGGCTTTGAATCACTATAAAACAACTGGTTCATGAGAGACGATCATTTGGGAATCAGACAATGCTGGTCATGCTGTATGTTTTTTTTATTTACTAGAAATAACCAGTTTATAAAAGTCAATCATTTGGTAATTGTTTGGACTAGTGTCCACGTGGACTAGGACAGTGCACTAGTTGCACTGCATGGCTCTAAATCGCTAAAGTACCTGTTCATAAAAGTCATTTGTTCATGAATCTGTTGGAAAACACTATACGCGCTGTATTCTTTTGAATCACTAAAAAAAGAACTGGATCGTTTAAGTCATAAATTGGGGAATTGGTTGGACCACACTGATTGAAAGGCTTTGAATCACTAAAAAGAATTGAGATTAAGAGGTCATTAAGAGGTCATCAGAGTTTGGACCTCAATGGTCACTGTAAATAGCTATGTGCAGCAGGTGTGCTTGAAGAATGAGTGTGAGTGGATAAGTGTGTGAAAGATGTGTGGGTGTGAATATGGCTCCCATGTCCTCCAGGGCTTCTGGTGAAACGAGAGCAATCTTAACCACATTTACTCTCCTGACTCATTAATACACATGAATTTCACTCAGAGAAGGACACACACACACACTCACACAGCAATTAACGTGTGTGTTCATTCACAGAAGCGTGTATTCACCTGTACTCAGACACATATCATATATCACACTGAAAAACATATCGCATCACATTCACACACATATAAAAATAACTGAGTGTTGTGTTGAGGGATCTTGATATGACAGTAGGAGGGAGAGCTTCATAACACATTCAACTCAATGTGGCATATTTCCGAGTGAAACCGGATATTCAGCCGGAAATAACACTGGATTGATTTTATCCACAGGGATTTGATTGTATCGTAAAAAGTAAGCTATGAAATTATAGGTTAATGTTATTTAGCCCAAACCAGCAGTAAAGAAAAGATATTACAGCTTGATGAAAAATTATGAAAACAAACATTTGAATTCTTTAGGATAACATGGAATAAAGAATTGTGTGCAATAAAACCAGGAACATGTATTAAGAATGTAAACGGTGTTTTTAGTTAATGCTGTTTCATTGGTAAAATGTTAATGTTTCTTTACCATTTTCTTTAAAAATGAACATACTGTTTTGTATTGGTTTTTGTGCCTTTAAGACTTCTATTTAAATTGCTTTGCATGTGAATTGTACATTTAATTCATCATTACATTACCCTTCATTAAATAAATAAATAATCACTAATGAATCAATAAAACTGGGATGAAGCTGGAATGCACCAGTGCTGAGGGGCTGAGGGGTGGGACAACTTACCAAAAGAAGGCTGCAAGGATGACATATTTTTGTAGGCCAAAACCCAGAAATTAGTTTTAGCACGTCTGGTTGCATCGACCTGAAGTCAATGTTTTTTTTTAAATGTGTTTTTGGTTAAATACCTGAAATAAGGTCTGTGCTGTGCTGATCTTCATGTTGTTTTGGGACATAAAAATATGTCAGTCTTAAAAAAGGTGATTGCTAACAAGTGGTTAAACAGAGGTTGTCAGGGACATTAAAGGATTATTTCATTTCCAGAATAAAAATTTCCTGACAATTTACTCACCCCCATTTCATCCAAGATGTTCATGTCTTTCTTTTTTCAGTCGAAAAGAAATGAAGGTTTTTGAGGAAAACATTCTAGGATTTTTCTCCATATAGTGGACTTCAATGGGAGCCAACAGGCTGAAGATCCAAATTGCAGTTTCAATGCAGTTTCAAAGGGCTCTACATGATCCCAGCCAAAGAATAAAGATTGGACATTTAATTTTTTTTTTTTTTAATTTAAGAAAATAATAAAAAACGTGCTGTCAAACGATTATTTCCGATTAATCGCAGCCAAAATAAAAGTTTTTGTTTACATAATAGATATACACAGTACACGCACATATATTATGTATGTATAATTACACACATATAGAGTATATGTGACCCTGGACCACAAAACCAGTCTTAAGTCGCTGGGGTATATTTGTAGCAATAACCAAAAATATATTGCATGGGTCAAAATTATTGATTTTTCTTTTATGCCAAAAATATTTAAGTCATAAAAATATTTGGATGTGATTAATCACAAATAATCATTTGACAGCACTAATATATACTTTTTAACCACAAGTAACCTTGTGAGCATGTGACCTTTCCAATGTGACTGAGTAATGTGTGAGGTCAAGCTAGTGCAAGACAAGCATTTGTGGTTAAAAAGAATAAAAAGGGAAATTTTTATTTCACTAGATTGTTTCACTAGATAAGACAACAACCTTAATTTATTTTCGACCGAAGAGAGAATGATATGAACATCTTGGATGACATGCGGGTGAGTAAATTATCAGGGAATTTTTTTCTGGAAGTGAACTAATTTAAATGTCACCAGGAGAAGAGATAAAGAAGAGATCTACTCACCACTCACTTTTTACACTTTTACAGCCTAATTCCATTAACAGTTACACTCTTTGAAACTATTCTAACTCTAAATTTCAGGGGAAATGCTTTTTAAATAAAAACAGAAGAGTTGACATAAGCATATTAATGGTGATGCTGAAGTCACACGACCGTGGTGTAGTTTATTTTTAGCCTACATTTAGCTTTTTACTTCTAATGATTGTATTTAGGCTTCAAAATTCATAAAAGTTGTGTTCATTTGGGATGATTACCATGATCGTGATAATCACAAAACGTGTAGAATCATACATTTTATCATGAATTCAAAAGCCACTAATCCAGAAGCCAACCAAAAGTTTTTGTAGGGAGAACTGAAGTGATGCTAACTCTGGTTGGCCTACAAAATACATAATCGCTGCAGCACTCTATGGAGGTGAATATAATCTCGGTGAAGGAATGGATGTGGAATGTAACACTGGCAGTGGTGATGAGTGGAATGTACCATGTGGAGACAGAGACAGGTGAGTGGGTCGTACCATGAGCAGCTACAGCAGCAGCACCAGCAGAAGCAGCAGGTGTTGGGTTTCTGTGTAGGGGAGGGATGCTGGGCACGGCTGGGGGACGTCTCGCTCCGCGTCATCGGAGACTCGCGGTCTGCCGGGACAGGGCCTGTGTACTGATACACATTAGAATAAATACCCAACTCCTCACAAACACACACACACACACAGGAAATCCTCCATTCCTGGTGACTTGAGGTTGGAAATTAACATGCACATGGCCATGAGGTCATAATTGGTCCATCTAAACAACCCCACAAAGTCATAATCCTCTGACAAACAGACAAATATTAGCTTTTCCACCATCAATCCATGCTAAAAATGGGCCAAGACTCAACCTGCCACCTAAAGCAGCCAATCAGAATGAAGAATGGAGGATATCATTGAGCATGTGACCTCATCCAAACAATCACATTTCAGATGTCTGGACACAGGGCTGGTGAGTGGCGAAAATGAAGTGGAGCAGGTAAAAGAGATGCAAGGAACAGTGTTAGACCAGTGGTTCCCAACCTGGGGGGCGCCAGAGTTCACAGCGGGGGTGCGGGAGCAGATATACTTTGAGGTAGGGCGGGGCGATAAAACGATAACTATAATTATATAGTGATATAATTTTCCTCGAAAAAACAATTCCGATAAATATTCAATTGAATGTGCGGCAAAACGGGAACAAAACAGCGCTACTCATTTGAACCGAGCCACACGGACCATATCCGCTCGGTTCAAACAGCAGCGCAGAGCAGAGCGAGCTGACTAGAGCAGATGCGTTTACTCACCGATCACGCAACCACTAAACAGCGCTGTGAGATCCAGTGAGAAGCACTTGAACTGCACCATGGTATTGTGGCAGAAATGTGGGGCAAGCGTTTGTGCATTTATAATAAATGTATTTAGACTACTGTTTCACATATAAATAGGCTACCTAGAAACCATATAGTTGCATTTTTACCACAGTATTGAGGTGCTATATGTGTGGTTTTAACTCTGGTTATCATGATGTAAATGTATGCTACTATGGAAGAACAATGTTTAATTTTAATAAAACTCAAACAGTCAGAAAAATACAATTTCACCATATAAAAAAGGAGGTTGTTGCAATTTTTACAGATGTTACTGATTTTGATGAACAAATTTACATCTGCATCCTAACTCCAACTACTGTCAACTCAATGTCAAATGTGCATTTCTAAGAGACAAAAAAAAATTATTATTATTATTGTATTTATATATATATATATGGGCATGTACGTAGGGGGGGCCCATGAAAAAAAGGTTGGGAACCACAGTGTTAGATCATTGTGATCAAAGGATATGGGAGTAGCTCAATTTCTGTCACCACAAATGCAAACAGAAACTAACCAGACTAACCTGAGAGTAACTCAAATAAACAAATGTATAAGCCAAGCTCTACAAAAATGCTTCTTCAGTTACTGTATGGGCACTTTTACTTCATGAACCTTTAGAACACACTTTTCACTCCCATTAGATAACTCTGTCCACTAACATGGTGGTTATACATACTGCGCATCAGAGAATAATTGTCTTTTTTTCTGAAAGTCATGAAAATTCCCACCATGTCTCAACAGATGTATTGAGTTTAACAGCATTCAGTGGCATAAATGACATTTTACGGTTTGATTGGAGTAAAATTTGGATGATGCCTCACAAGTATTGCATTACAAATGAAGTTAGAGGTTTAATGCAAGAATTTCTATCGAGTTCACCCAGTCAAGTCACATGTGGTTCAGTGCTTTAAAAAGTGGAACGTCTGTGTTTTTTTGTAATGTCCATTAGACATTTATTTCCTATGGTAATTATTTGGAAAAATAATTTAGATTTATTTACTACAACAGCCTAGCATTGCTCTAAATTTTGTAGAAACTAATGTGATATTTAGGTGTTACTCATTGGATGGTGAAAAAGTAAACATTTGATTGGATTTAATTATTAATTATTGGATTTATTTAATTGTTCATTATTAAATTCATAAAGTGAAACAGAATGAAAAAATAAGCTTACGTTTGAACAATTTAAACATTTGGAACTGAAACTAAAAGCTATATCACATGATTGCCACGAGTTAACTCATGATTAATCACAATTTAATTGTACATTTTTTTCTGTTCCAAAAGTGCCTTAAATTAATTATTTTCAAGTTTTTAATACTCTAATCAACATGGGCATGGACAAATATGAATGATTTATGCGAATGTATGTTTATTATTAGTGAAATGATAGTCAACATAGAGCATGAAGACTAGACATGTGTTTCAAAGAACCTGTTCATGTCTATTGGACACATGAAAAAGAACATAGAAATACCAGGTTCCCATTACTTCTCTTTCTTTGTGTGTATATGTGTATGTATGTATGTGACGCTTTGGATTGTTGTGTGCACCTGCAGAATGTGTGTTACGCTCTTTGTTTGGTTCTCTTTAATTGGCAGAGTTTCAGAGCCCTTTAATGGTTTTTGGTAGGGATGCACGAAATGAAAAATTTGAACCGATAATTAAGTCCTTCTCATGACCGATGCTGATACCGATAAGTAGAGCCCTGCACGGGCCTAAAATTTAGGCCCTAGCCCGGCCCACGTCCGACAGCTTATCAGAATTACCGGCCCAAGTCCGACAGCTTATCAGAATTACCGGCCCAAGTCCGACAGCTTATCAGAATTACCGGCCCAAGTCCGACCCGAACCCGTCTTTTTTTCCCCCTTCTCCTAAAACCGTTTATACAAAACTGAACAATCTTAATTGCCGAAACAGTAGTGTGTAATGGCAAAATTATTATATTTCATTTAGTTTTTTTATTAAGTTAATTTAGAAAAACGTTTGGAGCATTTTTGTTAGTTAAATAGCCTATAAGTTGTTTTTTTTTTAAGTAACGACCAAGCGGCCAGCGGCATGAGCTGATCATAGCCTATGTTTGATAAATGTAGCCTTCTCATATCATCACGGCTTGCCTAAAATAAAATCTATAGATATACTAAAACAGTTCAAGCCTATAAGATTTTTTAAACGTTAAACCTGCTAATAATAATGTGCGCAAGCCTATATAAGTTTGTGCGGAGAGTGGAAGTTAAAGCGCACCAGCAAACACTTGCATTTTTTTTTCAGTGGAAACAAATTAAAATAGCCTACACCGTCATTTTTTTTTTTTTTTTTTTGATAACGGTAAGAGTAGTACATCATTTGGACCTGTAAAGGGTCTACTTGTATTTGTGTGCACTCACAATACCAACAAAAGGTAGTTCTTTCATAAAACAAAGAAAACAAACATGATGTGCTTTCTGCCGCCTTGACCAGGAGCGCTTCACAAAAATGAACCGAAGCTGAGCGAATACATGCCTCACAGACATGATAAATGTATCTATAGAAAGCTTTAAATTATCACTTAACGAAATAAAAAAACTATTTTATTATAATCTTAATCATAATCAATAAAGATGCATTTCTCTCTAAAGGCGCGTCTAATGAGGAGACGGCGAGTCAGGATCAGCAACTTCATCCTTGCGACACAGACTCAGAAAACATATAAACATAAAACACAATACTTTGTAACAGAAATGGTTTAACAGAATTATGACAGAACTATGGTTTATCTGCAATTAACAACTCATTAACAACAAATTTATATTCAAATATTTAATGTATAAAGAAATGCATCTATTCAACGTTTTTAGTGCACGAGGATGAGAAAGTTATATAGTCTTTAAGTCACGTGTTTTCAAATACATTATTAAAAAAAATGCATTGACATTTGTCAGCCTCGAAAAAAATGAAAAACAAAAGTGCATGCTCAACAAAAATAAATTGCATCTTCATACCAAGGTTGTTAAGTCGCAGCACCGTCCCTCACTGTCATTTGGATTATTTTAATAGTAATAAAAATCATTTAGGTTCAGTTAGAGAACAGACACTACAATTAAAACTGAACATGGCTGCTCAATGCAGCACACCAAACGAACGACAGTCGCGCATCACAGATCAGATTTCATTTATCACCTGAGGAGAGGGAGTCGAGCTGACTGACAAGAGTGAGGTGAAAAAGACAAGACGATGGCAGAAGAGTTTCAAAACTAAATGTAAAAGCGCCTGTTTTAAAAATGTTTTTGGATTTTGAAAAGCCTGTTGACCTGCCATTTATCTAAGGTGATATTGGAAGGTCTATTTATTTATTTATTAAACATTCGTTTCTCATTTAGCCTATTTGGTTCCACAGTATTTGCTGATTTTTATTTAAATTGTGAAATTTTCCCCATTATTTTACATCAAGGTGTATGCAGTCCGTGCCTCAAAACTTTCCATCTCACTAATAAACGTTCTACGTTTTATAATTATTTGTTCCTCAGTCTTTACTGATTTTCAGTTTTGTATAGGCCTACCATGCATATTTAAAATTTGTAAGTTATCTGTTATTTTATATTAGGCATATTTCCTCACTGTCACAACCCTACTTGATGCCTTTTTTCCTCCTTTCGGAATCCTTGCTGAACATGCGTTGGAAATAGCAATGGCATTGTCCTCCTCTGCCACCGAGAAAAACTTCCAGACCGGTGAAGACATGTTTGCAAATGATGACGTAATGAGCACAACACATGATGAGAGTCACTGCAGTTTAAAGCTGTAATCACTTGCACTCGGAAAGAAGATGAATCTCAGATAAATCAGACTGATTGATTGATTTACCAGCAAGCATACTTTATCGGATCTAGTTATCGGATTTTATTTATTTATCGGGGGGAATAAAAATGACGTCATTTTCTCTCATATCGGTCGATAATTTATCTGTCCGATAAATATCGTGTATCCCTAGTTTTTGGTAATGATCTCGTTAACCTTTTAGTCACAACCTACTTTGTTAATGGCTAGTCTTTGTCAGCTTGCCGCTGGTTTGGAAGACAAGGAAGGAGTGGAAGATTTTAGTAAGTCACGTGTCCTACAAACCCGCACGTAGAGATCTTTGATGTATTAGACACATTAGTTTATTAGAGTGCGCTTTTTCTGTATGTTTTGCTTTGTATATTTAGTGTAGTTTATGACGCTTTTGCGTTTAAGATTTGTTTTTCATATTTTTACTTTAATAGTTTGGGGGATTTGGGAATTAGTTAGTATGTGGGATTATTTTATTATTTTTATTTTGTGATTTAAGCGCCACTTTAACTTCCCTTCTTTTCCTTTGTCTTGTTTGTTTAATTACTTATTTCTTGGGAACAATAAACTTTTCTTGAGGTGTAATTCGTTTCATGTGTGGCCCAATGCCACCTATTTCCCTGGCTTATTTCTTTAATATGTCAATTTAATGTTACCTCTTTAAAACCCTAGACTAAATTTACATCAGAGACGTAACATTAAATGGGGGCTTGTGTGGGATAATTATTATTATTTTTTTTTTTTCCGTTCAGGAAAGAGAAATTGTTCATTAGTCTACGCCTTGAAAAAGACTGATGTGTTGAGAGATGTTAGGGTGGTGGCAATTGGAATTGCTGATTTTAGTAGTTCTGAATTGTTTTAAAAGGCAGCGAGTAACGCATTTTTTTTTGGAAGGTAGTCACATTCGCGGTGCACCTGAAATATGTTCAGTTTAGAAGAATTTGTTAAAAGTCCTTCGTTGGAACAGCTTAACTTGTGTCAGAAACAGGATTTGTTTGCTGATAGCTGATCATTTTAGTTTGACAATAAATAGAATCGTAAGGCTGAGATAAAGAGTAGAATAATACATCAGTTAGTTGAGCAAAATGTTCTTCTGACGTCAAGAGTTGTGATGGATGAAACTGCCAGTCTGTTAAGTCCTAGTGATGTGGCAGTGGCTTTTCAATTTGGGAGATGTGGGCAGTGGCAGAACTAACGGTGAAGGCCGAAGCGGATGCGAAAGCTGGCTTGCCACCGTTTGACCCGTTATCTCCTCTTTCTTTCGATTCTAGCGACAATGCGCGACTCTAAATTTACATCAGAGACGTAACAATATACACACACTTTTCATGACTACTTGACAAAATGATGTGACAGTAGGGGTGTGCGATATGACGATTTTTGATCGTGGACGATAAAAATGTCTCCACGATCTGCTTTTTAAGAAATATCGTAGTATCGCGCTACCGCGCACATTGTCAAATACAGTTCTGGCGCCTCCGTCTCTATATACTGTACAAAACGACATACAGCAGTAGAGTTACTCAGACAGGACACTGCACTTATTCGCGATCGCAAAAGTACATTATTTGCATACAAGCCTTGCTGGTTAAATTTTTAATTCGCGCGCTGGTCTGACGTGCGCTTGTTCTGAGCACATACACCTGAAGCACGCGCACTAAAACGCCTGTCTAACAGCGCCTGATTACTCAACTAAGTTATATTTTGCGCTAATACTGTCAAAACACACAAGGTTTACATACAGACTGAGTTGGTTATCTCTAAAATGAAAGTAAATAGTTAAGAGAGAAACGGATGCATGCCTGTATATTAGATGCGTGCAGCTCTTAAAGGGACAGGACACTAAACGTGCTGTCGACTGTCATTAAAGGGATAGTTCACCCTAAAATTTAATTTCTGTCATTATTTACTCAGTGGAAAACCAAACAGTTGCTGGTCCACATTGACTTTGATAGTAGGAAAGAAAAATCCTATGGAAGTCACTGATGACCAGCAACTGTTTGGTTTTCCACCTTCTTCAAAATAGCATTTATAAATGTTCAGCACAAGAAAGAAACTCATTCCGGTTTAAAACAACTTTTGAGTAAATGATGATATAAAAATACAACATTATGACAGAATTGACAGACAGATGACAGAATATTTATTTTTGGGGGAACTATTCATTTAACGTTAACAAAACAACAAAACGCAAAATAGAAAAATCACTCACTATTCTTGACTGAAAAACATTAATACAGTTGCTTTAGGAATCAGTCTATCTAGTGTTTTATTTTTATATTTGTTCATTCAATTTCATTGAATGCTCTGCTAAATACACCTATTGTACCTGGAAATAAAGCACTGTTTGTTTTATTTGTATATTATGTGTATTTGTAATGTGTATCTTTGTTCTTATTTTTTAATAAGAAAAATAAAATAATGACAAAGATTTTTTTATCTTCACCCACTTTGGCCTAAATATCTGCCATGCATCTTTGTCTTTCTAGTTTGGCTGTAATGCTCAGACAACTTGTAAAACCAAAATAGTAAAACTAACAAAGAATCGTGATAAAAATCGTGAATCGTGATATTTCTATAAAAAATCGTGATATGATATTTTTCCCATATCGCCCACCCCTATGTGACAGCAGTGATAAATGTGATTTCTCTGTGTTTTTACAAACTGAGTGACGAGTCAATGATATACTGTGGTAATCAACAGCATGAACCAGTATTGAACCTGGAACATTCCTTTAAAGTGGAACAGAGAGTGGGGTGTTGTGCTTAAACTCTCCTCTCCTCCCCCATATGACCTCCTCAATTCAGAGGTTATTTTTAATTCGCTAAAAGGCCTAAGCCATAATTCTTTTCCAATTACATTTGGGCCAGCTGTCCTAAATAGAGAGGCCCTGTCCCACTGCATACCGCACATCTCTAATGCCATCAAAACAGACACACAAACATGCATGTGTGTATGTGTATGTTGAGGAAAGGAAAGAAAACAAAAGGCTTTTGTGTTGTTTAATGACAACTTCAGAGTACACGGTCATATTCAGATGCATTTTAAATCTAAACTTCCATACACACAGACAGACAACTGCTCTACAGTCTCAGAAACATCCTCAGCCTCTGGCAAATCCAACAACAAACCCCTGAGTGTCTCAAGATGGGAATGAGCGCCTGTCTGAGAGTGAGGAAAAGTTGCTCACTGTAATAAGGAAATGCAAGTTAAAACGGCGGGAGGAAGCATGCGTGAGGGTGACAGGGAAGTAGTGCTTTACACCCAAAATGGCAGTACAATGTGGAGGACTGTGTCCCTGTCCATGTGCATCTGCCTTTATGGAAGTAACTGGAAGACAAAGCCTTTTATGGAGTTTTAAGTCTGGTCGTCCCATCAGGATGGTCACCATGACAGGATGTAACTGTCCCATAATGTGAGACATTATGTAAAATAAATCACAGATACATCTGCAAATAAGGTGTTTCAAAAATGGCATCTACTAAATGAAACCATTTAGTTTGATGCACTCTTAAAGGTTCCAGAATGGGGATTCTGCAATGATGCCATAGAACAATAATTTTGGGTTCGCCAAAGAACCCTTCACAAAGCATTTCTTTCTTTCTCTAGTTATATTTATGGGCTTTTTTGCTTTCATTGGATAGGACAGCAGAGTGCTGACAGGAAAGCATTGGGTGGGGAGAGGGGAGCGGGATCGGCAAAGGACCTTGAGACGGGAATCTGATTGATCGCGGGTCGCCGCGATCATATTTACGCTATATGTAGGTGCAATAACCACAAGGCTATCGGCGGCAACATTTCTGAAAAGAACCATTTTTTCAAGAACGTTTTAATAATATGAAGAACCTTTTCCCACTATATAGAACTTTTTATATCCACTTTTTTCTTCCAGTGAGAGTGGGCACGGCCATTTGTAAATTCTATGGGTCTATCTTCTGGTCTCATCCGTGCGTCCAGCTATTTTTAGCTGTACAAAACAGCTCGTTTTGAAGCTTGATATTGAAAATCGGTGTGTCTTACCATATTATTTATTGTATTATCTTAATTATTAACACACTGGTTTGTAGTACAAACAGGTTTTCCATTTACTAAAGAGGCTAATGAACTGGAAGTCTTGCCCATAGGCTTACTTCTGTGTTGAAGAAAAAGGTGGATACTGGAAAGGTTCCATGAATGTTCAAGATTCTTCAATGCAAATAATGAACCTTTATTTTTAAAAATGTGTAATGCTTCATCCACACCAGTACGTATCAGTATAAACCAGTCAAAAATAACTGTTACGAAAAAGTGAATATTATGAGAAACTTAATATTATTCAGAATAATTCCGTTCTGGGAGACAACTGATAAAGATGTAATGAAAAGGAAGTCGCGAAATATCTTTTTTTTTTTTTTGCCTTGTTGTAATGTACGTCAAAGTGTAATGGATTATCAAAATTAAGAAAAAATGTAGGGGACTTGGTTTAATCGAACAGTTGTTGATATGATGGAGGCAGATGTGAATGTGAGCTTGCAGTCGAATGTAAGAAATGGGTGGGGTTTAAGCAGACTAAACGACTGGACATACCTCAGCATGTCACCAGAAAAAAAAAATATTGTAAGAACAATTACGAGCTCAATTTTTTTTATAACGAAACACTGAAATCTTTCACAATAAGCTCAATAACATTTCATGTCGAAAATTCTACATTATTCTGTCTAATTAAACAAAAATAAAATATCAAAAACTAGAAAATTGTTTGAATTTATGTGAATTTAGGCATCACAACAGTATAATGTACAGTAAAACATATCTGTTTAAGATGTAATAACACTGTTAAATGTATTGTTTTTAAAGATTAACTTTGTAAGTGTGCATTGCAAGACGGCTAAGGTCATCTAATCCTAAAAACAGATTAAGTAAATCTAATACCAAATTCTAATATCGACCAATATGGTACCAATATACCATGTCTCCCTAAGAGAAACAAACAAAACAATTATGTAATGCACCTTTAATGTATTAGTCAAAGGTGTCTGCGTTTCTATCAGTCCACCAAACAAACCAAGTTACCAGGCAGCTACGATGAACTATCTTCTGTTTTCTTTTCTCTCAGCCTGCGATGGGCTATAAAGGAGGCAAGAGGAGACGTCCCCTCAACACCTACTCCCTCGTTGTTTTCCTTTCCTTTCCTTTCACAACTTCTCTCCTCGTTCCCCCTCGTGTGTGAAATTCTCTCTGCCGTAAAGATGGCTGCAGCCACCGGAGGTATTTTTAGCTTTTGGCAGACCCCCATTCATCCTCCCCTCTCCAGCTCCCTTATTCTTTGCTGGAGAGCTATTTTCTGCACCGGGGTCAGTGGTGGCCAGAAATTTGGACAACACACTCCACACTTCACAAATACTGTCGAAGCAAACAAGCGATAAATCCTCCCCGTCCCTTCATTCCCACGGCGCGTGGTGTTGTATTTCCCTCCGGAGATTCTGTCTGCATTAAACGCCTGTCCTGTTTGCTTTTTTAGTGTTGCACAATGAGTCTCAAATGAGATCTTGTAAACATTTGTGTTTTTGTTTAGTCTAAGTCTTTTTCTTTTCCTCTTCTTTTGCTTGCTGCAATCAAAGGCTCACAAGTTTCCTCAACAGACTACACAGGGATATAACACGGATCTACACAACTGTGTTAGGCACAGCAGAATGACCGGCATGTAAACCATAACATGCTTTATATGTATTTATGGGTCTAGTATATGATTTATCCAAATATGAAGACACAAATGTGTGTGCATTGGAGGCATAGTGGCAGCTCAGTCCTTTCTAATCTTGTTAACCCTCCCTCCAATCCTGTTAGGAGGGATTTGGTCAAGTCTTGGCAACCCCAATACCATCCCATTTGACCCACAGTGAGAGGGTGAAATACACAAAGCAAGAGAGAAAGTGAGTAGATGTGAGACAAGAATGTATGCCGCTTTCTTCCAGGTTTCTCTTGAGACACAAATCCCAATGCAGGAATCAAAACAAATTTTGGTAACTCGATGCCAGTTTTTTTCAGTGGCTGTGCCATGTGCTCCAACCAAAATGGAGAACAAGTATAACAAATTATTTCTGCAGACCTTTAAGAGTGTGGCCCTGTTTACACCTGGTATTACGGTATGTTTTGGTCAATCGGGTAGACGCATACCAGTTTCCACCTCTTTGGTCTACTTTTGATAACCTTCCTGATTTCTTTGGGTCTATGGACAGGTGTATGTATGGGCTTTTTCTGATCTTTTGATTAAATATTGCAAAATAAGCTCACGCAATTTACATATGAACATGAGTGAAGACAATAAAAAATTATAAAGAGAGCAGCAGCTTCCATTTCTGTTCTGATAGTCACAAAACTAGGCTGAATGCTGTCGATTTGTGTTAGAATCAGGAATGGTATGGGAAGAGTTGTTGAAGTGCGTAAAAAAAAAAGTTTAAGAATTAGGACCAAAGGCAGAGAGGATGTTGTCTTTTGTGCCTGTTCAATACATTCGACTACATGAGCGTCTACACTACGAATCCAGTAAAATGCATTTTCAGTACCTCTGAAAGTAGTTGAAAGTAGACAAGTGCAAACTGTTTTAGACCCCATTTACACCCTGTTGTCCCCTTTTGATTGGACTAAAAACGCTTCTTAATACCAGATGTAAACAGAGCCTGTGTGTCAAGGTCAACAAGTATCTTAAAATATTACATAACTTGACTGTTTAATGACAAGACAAGGTTAATTCAACTTACCAAAAACCTAATGATTATGATTTGTGAATGTAATGAAAAATGTTTAGCTTGAAAAATATATTTAAGAACATTTGAAAATAATCATTAAGATGTGTAAACTGTCATGTAAAATGTCATGCAGTGCAGCTCCACAGAAATTGTGATATTAATGTAATTAAAAAATTCATATTTGTAAAATTATATATATATATATATATATATATATATATATATATATATATATATATATATATATATATATATATATATATATATATATATATATATATATACATACATACACACACTTTTTATAATGAAAAAATATTTACTTTTTTTTCCCGGAAATAACTGAATATCATAAATGTCTAGTTTAACAAAACACTTGAATGAAGTAATACAATAAATAAATACAACCCACAGTAAACCTATTTCTGCAGATGAAAAGTAGAGGAGAGGCTAAAAATGTGAGCGAGAGGCAGGATATGGTGTAAAAGTGATACAGGCCGCTGGGAGCTCCAGCGTCATCGGGGCCCTTGTGAAGCACATGGCAGAGGCAGAAAGTCTGAGAGTGAAAACCGGAATGGAGGCATGCTGGGACGTGTCTCTCTAGGTGGCGTTGCTCTGGTGCTGGAGGACTGAATAAAGCTCTGTTGTTCATGCCCGGGGGCTTAAAGCAATTAAGAGCTCACTTGAGAATTAATCTGTGTGATTATTCCCTCATAATATCACACACAGATCAGCGCTAGAGGACCGAGTCAGAGAGAGAAGCTTGTTTAAATAACGCCAGGCACTGTGGGCAATTCATGCTGAATGTAGACAAATTAAACAAGGCTCTAAAACACACACATATACAGTATGTAGACATAATTAAACAATGGTTAAAGAGAAAGCTGTGACCACCCTCCTACAACTGGTCTTCAGACCAAAAAAGAAAAAAAAAAAACAGGACTAGGAAACCACAGACTCCTAAAATTAAACATTTAAGGACCAAATGAATTTATAATTACAAGTTTATACATTGTTATTTGAACAACCCATCATGAACCTAAACTGATTCCATTTGAATCAGACATAACTGCAAAATGACTCGCAGGGAGTCTGTATGAACAACTGATTCTGATGCAATAAGTTTGAGGCAGTTTTGTGAAACTTTTGTAATGATTTGTTAAGAAGAACCAGTTCATAAGAGTCATTTGTTTGCATATCAGACATTCTGGCTCACGCTGTTTCTTGTTGCGTGCATGAAACAGTGCCAAAAAGGGTATTGTAGCTAAATAAATATATATATATATATATATATATATATATATATATATATATATATATATATATATATATATATATATATATAAAAATTTCGCAGTCTGCCTAAAACAAATTACATAACAGACTCAAGGGGTTATAATACATCTTGACAAAGTATTTGTCAGCATTCCTATTGATAGTTTTCATGTGAACGCTCACCTGGCGGGCAAAAAACGCAGCTTTGCTCCACTGACCGCCAGCTATTTTTACGCAGATTGCATCAAGTAATAATGTAGTAAAAAGCAGATATTAAAAGGCGAGATTCAGTGGACACCTTATTGATATATATTTTGTACAGGCAAGAGGATGAAGCCAGAATATAAACGCAACGTGCAAAGTTTCACATTAAATGGCTTCCCATAGAAAACCATTAGAAGGACTGTTAAGCGGACTGCGTTCATGTTCCCGGCCTCATCTGCTTGTGTAAACTATGCATCATTAATGTGGTGATTACTGAATTTGATCTTTTAATATTATGGTTTTAAATATATTAAGGCACTTTGGCACAACATTTTGTCGCACTGTTTATGATTTAAATATTGCCGCGGGTGCTTAATATGGATTGCAAATGGCCAAAACTTGCATTTTGTTCAGAAATACCTTTGTTTTATTCTTTTGAGAGGTGATCTAGATATTTGCGGCTGTGAAACAGATGAAAAATTGACAGGCTTGTGCAGCAGTTTTATGGACGTTTTGCCCTCCAAGTCTTCGAGGCGGTCACGTGACTGAAAACTTTCAATTGGTAACGTTGTGATTAATTAATGGTTTAAGGCTTAAACTTTTAATGCCTAACTTTAAACGCCTTTAAAGAAAATGAATGGGAAATATACAGTAGTTCCAAGGCTGCTTAAAAAAGTGGGTATTTACTGCACTGCTTAATGAGGTTTTGAATGAATGACGTTCAGCAGTTTTCACTAAAATGCAATGCTGCACGATTCTTCAAACAGGCAGAGACATGTAGTTTACATACAAAACAAGTGAAAACACACACTCTCTGATATTTGAGACTGGAATTTCACTTTGCCAAGAAAACGGTACTCTTAGTGCTGGCGCTTTCTGTCTGAGTCAGAACTACCGCACCTCAGGGGGGAATTTGGTGTCCAGTACAAGGAAGGTCAAAGGTTAAAGGTACAAGGCCAAATGTCAGATAGCTATATCATTGGCGCAAAAAGCCTTAACACTGCTTCAGAGGAATTCCCTCTCAGCCGATGTTCTCAGCCAATAGAGAGGTGTAATAGTGGAAATTTAGCAAAAAAAATAAAAAAAAATAAAAAACCATTTTAAACTAAATTGAAAGAAATAGAGTAATTGTTCAAGGTATTATCAGTCTATCACTAGTACGAATAATTCTAAAAATAACTTCTGCCCAGCATTTGTGCAATGTTTAATGCACAGAAAAGCAACATCAGGCAAAATGAGCAGGTAAATCTCCAGATAAATGGAACCAAGAGCAATACAGAACAGTTCAGTGTCCTGACACCACCCTGCGGAGACTTGGGGGCCAAACTCGGAGCTCTGGCGAAGTCGAATTGGTCACAGATTCCCAAAATGAGGCCTGAAAATCAGACTGGGTCTTAATGTGTGACAAAGTTACTTCTTATACACAGAAAAAAGGCAGAAATTTCACAGAAAAGAAAAGCATTTGCTAACTCTGATCTTGTTCTAACAGGCTCTGAAACTCAAGCTCGCAGTTGAACAAAGAGAACGAGCTTTCATAACTTCACTCACTGTATACACACATAATGTGTACACACACACGCACACAAATCTACTTCAGCATAAAGATGTGTGAGCTAAAAGTACATGTACATTCTCTCTTAAATCATCAACTATCATTGAAAAGCCAAAAACCCTGTGTGAAATAACAGCCACATAGTATTATCACACACAAATAGTATATTTGGTCAACAGATATTTTTAATACCAGAAGCTGCAGTAAGTATTCGCCGGAGTTATGCTGTGGTTTGAAGTCCTTGTATGGAGATCCTACTGTAAATTTCGGCTCATTTTGTGCAGTCTCACGGGAAACTGAAACCTCAACTATAAGAACCATCAAGAGCACCATAATGCTTTGCACTGAACTTGCACACTGGCCATTGATTAGAATATTACATATTTACTTAAATATCAATTAAAATTAAATAAATATTAACTTAGTTAATTATTTCTTTAAATATTGTAGTTAACTATTTATTGTCACTTTTCCATACAGTGTGCCCATCATGATTGACTAATAAATATGCAAATAAAACGTTAATTCAGGGTTTCCACATTTACAGTATGAAATAGTCCACAGAAGAAACAAGCATGATGTTTAACCAGAGTTTACAGTGAGAAGTTTCAAGTGTGAAGAGCCCAAAAGACAAAGAGATAAAGGGACAGGACAGGAGAGGAGAGGAAGTGTTGTAACTCTTCAGATGTTGTAAGTGACACACGGCGCTTGAAATCTAATGAGTCAGCCGCCACCTCTTCCTCTTTCTAGATGCTCACCTCTCACCAGATCAAACCAGATGTCCTGACAAACAATGAGTCCACATCACCACAACTAACGCTCATGCTAACATCCGTGCAAAGACCCACATGCCCCCTTCATTAGATAACACGGTTCGGTTCAACACAGCTGAATGAGTTAGCTATTTGCTCATCTAACACATCCTGTTTAATGTACAGTAGCATCAAGATGTAGATTTGGACATTTCAGCAAATATACTGAAAAAAAAAAAAATGGGTGTAGGATTTAATAAACAATTTTCACTCAGAAATTGCTAGTAAATTTTACAAATAATTAGAAAGAAATAGCAAGTAAAATATCGAATACAATTTAAATTTTCAAATAGAAAGATTTAAATATTCTTGTAAAACACTACAATAATCTTTATATTTACAACTTTAAAAAAAACAGTTGTCTTGTCATTCACTTATGCTCTATATTATAATACACTACCATACACAGTTGTGTGTTTTTTAAAATAAGTCAGTTATTCTCACCATTTATTTAATTAAAATGGAGTAAAAACAATAAATTGTGAAATATTATTACAATTTAAAATAATAATTATTATTTTATATATTATTCTTTCTGTTTTAATATATTGTCAAATGTAATTTATTCCAGTGATGCAAAGCTGAATTTTCAGCATCATTACTCCAGTCTTCAGTGCCACATGATCCTTCAGAAATCATTCTAATATGCTGATTTGCTGCACAAGAAGCATTTCGTCTTCTTATCAATTATTACAACATTATTAACAATGTTGAAAACAGTTGTGCTGCTTCATATTTTTAAATGCATTCTTGCTAAATAAACATATATCAGAATAGCAGGTCAGAATAGTTTTATTTGAAAGTTTGAGCAACTTTCTGCCATTTACTCAAGTTTACATGACGAGAAGCTAAGGATTCTGTAATACCAGTGTTTGCTAATAACACTGACACATGACACTTGAGTGACTTGTGAGCTACCATGTGCCACCTCAAGAGCAGGCATTAAAAAGCAGAAGCGTCCTGTGCCCATGGTTGCAGTCCATAACATGTACCAACTTCCTCTGTGAGCCAATTCAACAGTCCCTCTCCTGGTAGCTTATGGGGGATCAAAAGGTCATGACCCCTGGAGAAAACAAGGCAAATGTGAACTATAACTGTTATAGTTACAGCAAGTCTGAGCTGGAGACTGAATAAATAGCTTGATTTTATTAAGTTAGGAAGTTCTTTAAGACTAAAGAGGCCTTTCCCGGATCCACCAATTCTGAAAAAGACTAACAGTATTTCTACTTCCTGCTGGGAAACTCAAATGGGAATTTCCCCATCAATGGTGGATTATCTCCATCCCATGATACAATATTTCATACTAGTGATCATTAACTGTATTAGTCCTGAAGCTTTAGTGTGTCATACCTGTGCTTATATATGAAATCCACATGTGAAGAGAATTGAAATTCTATTTAGCCGGTGACATTAGAAGTAAACCACTCCATATGTGTTAGTTAAAAGCAAGACAAGGATGTATAAAACACAGTGAAAGATTCAGAAAAGCATTAGTAGTCTATGAAAGTAAGAGTTTAAAAGAGGGAGCTGCCTCAGAGAAACAATGAGAAGAGGAAGTGGTTTCATTGAAGAGCAACCGCAGCAGCGGCCCACCAAGAACTGGCTACGTTTTGGTCTTAAATCACTGCAAACACACATTACAGCCATTTAAAGCAACACAAATCTGTATTTGTAGCGTCTCTTTCACTCTGTCACATGACATAACTATCACATTTGTTTGGAGGTTACAGCATAAGGCTCAGCAGAAATGCTCACGTTGCAAACTCACCCAACTATTGATTGGGCAAACTGGATGACATCAGTTCGCTTTTCAATATGAAACCAAATTTAAAATGTTTAAGAGTTTCTTTGATGGTTAGCTGCTAGCATGCACATTACTGCTAATAAAGATTTCATTGAATAGAGTACAACAGAAGCTTTAACATGCATTCATGCCATTTCGCAATTACCGTAATTATAGATGACAACCTAAACGTTCTACCCTGAGCTGGAGTAATCAATGGACAAAGCTGTTATTGATAAACTTTAAAGTTTATTTATCTCTTATAGTAGACCATTAGACATTCTCCAAGTCTGGAGTGTTTCTGTATGTTTTCTGTACAAGTTCTAATTATGAATTCTTTAAGGACATGAACAATTCTTGCAAGTCAGAATCTCATAATTATGGTAAAATCGACATAACATTAAAGGGATAGTTCACCCAAAAATTAAAATAACCCCATGAATTACCCTTTGACTTTCTTTTTTTCAGAGGAATACAATCTGAGTTATATTAAGCTTCCAAGCTTTATAATGGCAGTGAATAGGAGTTGAGATTTTGAAGTCCAATAAAGTGCATTCATCCATCATAAAAAGTGCTCCAAACAGCTCCCAGGGGTTAATAAAGGCCTTCTGAAGCAAATTGATGTGTGAGATTGTGTAAGAAAAATATCCATATTTAAAACTTATATATAAACCATAATCTATTTAAACCAGGGCTGTCCAAACTCGGTCCTGGAGGGCCGGTGTCCTGCAGAGTTTAGCTCCAACTTGCCTCAACACACCTGCATGGAAGCTTCTAGTATGCCTAGTAAGAGCTTGATTAGCTGCTTCAGGTGTGTTTAATTAGGGTTGGAGCTAAACTCTGCAGGACACCGGCCCTCCAGGACCGAGCTTGGACACCCCTGATTTAAACTATATAAACCATAATCTGTACACTCTAAAAATACTGGGTTATTTTTTAACCCAAATGCTGGGTTCAGCCTGTTGGGTAATTTTTTTTAGTTGTTTTAATATTTTTTACCCAGGCGCGTTTTTTTTTTTTTTTCTTACCCAAATGCTGGGTTCAGCTTGTTGGGTCATTTTATTGGTTTATTTTTAATATTTTTGTTTTACCCAGGTGCTAGGTAGATTTTCTGTACCTAAGCTGCTGGGTCATATTTAATGCTGGGTTATTTTTTCTACCCAACCGCTAAGTTGGGCTAGTCTCCAACGAAACAACCCAGCTGCTGAGTTCTAGTCAGATCGCGGGCTTTTTGCATCCACTACAGGAGAGAGTTGTTCTCAGTGCCATCGGCACCGTTTTGGTGCACTTCTTCAGCAAAATAAAAGGTTTGTATACATTTTATTTCATTTATAAAGTCTTCACCGTGCTGTTAATTATATTATTTTACGCAACACAACATAAGGACGAGTCAGTCAGCCGTGTCAGGAGCAGTCGCTTTGCATGATGAAAACGCCCTTTGCCTTGCATAACATAAATAAATTTTATTCGTTATAATACTGAGTTTAATTTAGTTTGATGTTAAAATGTTCTCTAATCTCAGTACTGTTTGATTATGGGCAGGTTATGGAGCTAGTCACGGCATCTTTCAGCTACGAGTGAAACACGAGACCGCGGTCTGATTTCGGCGACACCCGGTTTGCGAATTAGCACTATTCCGGTAAAAAACGATTACAGAGAACAGTTGGATGTGCTTAAAATAAAATGCTACTTTTCAATGTTACTTTTTTCTAAAATGCTTGTTAAACGAGTTTAAATGTATGTAATGCCTCTATTTATTCTGTGTGATTTTTAATTTCCAGCCCATTTTAAGGCATCAATATAATAATTTTTTAGGAGGTTTTATTATATTATTATTCAGCTTCTGCTAACTGTCGTACACGCGTTAATGAGAGAGTGGTGTTCCAGCGAATGAAGTAGGACATAGGCATAGCATTGGCTCTGGTGACAACGTTAGTCTCACAAGAACCAATTTTGTTTACAGCAAAGGAAAACCAGTCTCCTCTTGGCTTTTATCGAATTTCTTTATTACACTGTAATAAAGAAATATTACACCGATTCCTCTGGGAATCCATCTGGGAAATTATTTTGCCTCATGCATCCCTCATAAGAATTTCCAGATCATAGATTCCTATTGAGACGACTGCATTTATCCTGTGAAATTTCGCTGTACAAAGGTAAATATGCCCTCACCTTAAAATAGGAAATAATTAATTTCACAATATATAGCTTTGTTTATTTAACATTATATGTAACAATCTAAAAGGCATTAATGGCCATATTTACATAGTAATTAAGCCACCATTTGTCATAAATCAAATATGCTGCAGGAGGCATGTTGGAATCACTAGGTGGACCCATTTGTTCATAACAATGGCATCTAGCTGCAGGGGCTAACAGGGTCATGCTAACTAGCTAAACCTTGACCACATGATTCTACTAAGAAAACATCTCAATATACAGTGTATACTGCAGTATGCTAGCATTCTGTTCTAAACATAGCCTACGATGCTCATGCATGATCACAACAGCACATCAACACGGTGACCGAGAATCAATCCTTGTAAGTCTGGAACCTGGAGCTTTTTGGAAACCAGCCCAGATCCTGGACTACACCACCTCCATTCCTTTTAAAAAAGACATAGCCGCTTGTTTTCTAAAAGAAGTATCAAAACCAACAGACTTGAGAGCACAGAGCACCCCCAACCTGGCATCAAGCGTGAGAAACTCAGGGATCTCCTGAGGGCAAGAAACTTAACCCAGCAGAGGGGGAGGGAGAGAGAGAATGTGCACTGAAGTTCGGGTTTATATATAAATATATGAGTCAAACTTTAGTGTATGGAGCGAGGAGGAGCTCTGCAGAAAGATGTGCAACTAAAACTGCAGGAGATAGGAGTAAGCTGCTCTGTGCTGTTAAAGAGAAGAGGAAAACTCCCTTACACACACACAAATAGAATGAATGTCTGTCTGCTTGTCTGTTTTTAGATCTAAATCTTGCTTTACTCTAACTTTATCCAGATGCCATGGCAGACTGGCCATGAATCATGTGACTTATCACTCCCTCCCTCTGCTGACTTCTTCCCGTCTCAGCTTTCCAGCAGTCTTTGTCTCTTGATGAAGATATCTGGATCTCTTGTTCTCCATCCATCTCTGCTGTTCAGGGAGCGTTGATAGAACAAGACTAGCAAAGAAAGCATGCGTGTGATTTTCAGGAGCAACACTTTTTTTTTTTTAAATGACAGGACTCTACCAAAATGTTTCAAATGTGATGATTTCTTTCTAGAGCTTAAGTTAAAATACAAAAATATGTCTTAAGGGATGTAGTAATTATAAATAACTTAATTTAGGCTCACTTGAAATAAGTTTATGGGAGGTTCTAATAAATTGTGTGTCTGTGTGTGGAATAGGAAAGCAGGCAAGAAGAAAAGAAAGAAGATTAATAAGGACAGGATAACAAAGCAGAGGAGACTAGATGGGATGTGAGGAGAGGAGAAAAGAGGAGGCAAGAGGTGAGGAGAAGAGAACAAAGTTGAGGAAATGAGAGGATACTTGAGCAAAAGAGGAGTTTGCATGCTGCAAACAACTCGAGCAATAACCAGAATACTTTTCTCATGTATTAAACACAAATAGCATAGTTAGTGAAGAAAAGAAAACACAAATAATGCTAAACATCAGGAGGATTGCCGATCTATGGGGTTTAACCAGGACCAGACGGCATCTGCAAACATGTTTCACATTTTCTGCCATGATTTTGGAGGGAAAACCTCTGGAATGGAGTTGGTAAACTGCAGTAGACTGAGCTGGAAGTGCTTCAATCCTATTGGTAGCTTTATCAAATTATCCAAAACCCTTTAAGGAATAGTTCACACAAAAATCTAAATTCTGTCATCATTTAATCTCCCTCAGGTTGTTGTTACCTTATATGACTTTCTTTCGTCTGCAAAACACAAAATAAGATATTTTAAAGAATTTTTGGTGACCACTGACTTCCATTGTATTTTCTCAAAATATATTCCGAGTTCCACTGAAAGTAATTCATACAGGTTTGAAACAACATGAAAGAAATGGGAATTTCCAATTCCACTCTAAAAGTAAAGTTTTTTTTACTGGTATCTATGTTTCCATTGAACCTTTCCATTTCACAAAATGTTCTTTATAGTGGAAAAAGGTTCTTTAGATTATTAAAATGTTCTTCAAACTAAGTGAACTGTCTTTTAAGAACTGTTCACTGAAATGTTCTTTGGGGAATCCAAACGGTTCTTCTATGGCATCACTGCAGCCCCATTTTTTTAGGGATGCACAATATCGGAATTGGCCGATAATGGCTTTGAATGTAAATATCGGCATCGGTCCAATTTGAAAAATAATGCCGATATGTCTTGCCGATAAGAGGAATACGTTAACTCACATGTGCTCAGGGTGTGCTAGTGATTAGATCACGTCAGCAGTGTAGCTCATTCTTGAAGCAAAGTTTTGTCTGAATGATTAGACTCGCTCTGTGAAAGCACGTACAGAATAGGGATGGCTCAATACCATAATTTTGGCTTCGGTACGATACCAGAACTTAATACCTCGGTATCGATACCACAGGTGACAAATAACCAGCCTCAAAAAATAAGTGAATTTAAAACAATTTTATTAAAATAAAATATATAATAATAAAAACAGATTCTCATCTTAATACCTTTGTATGAAACTGTAACAAAAAACCTACAGGGAACATAGGTTACATTTTGACTGAGAAAATACAAGTAACGCAATTAATGCAACAAATGTTGCTTTATTGTGAAGTGTTATTCTAACTAATTAATATTCAAAATCACATTATTATTTCTCTCTCTCTCAGATTGTTTTCAGATTTCAGCCAAATAAAAAGCAATAAATATAAATCTCACTCTCTCTGCTGCTTCATATTAGCGGTCGGCAGCGCGGCAGAAACATTCCCTTCATATTACTGATACTAAAATTAATATAGCACAACTCTTGTTTGATTAAAATTCAGTTAATATTAGATATGCAAGTGCATATATTACGTGACCAAAACATCACTGGTTCTAGCGTGTCACACATGCACATTTGATCTTACTGTATCACATCTGTATGTGCGTTCATCAGTTGCAAATAAAAGTTCAAATTAAATCTGAATTTATGAATGATGCACTCACCTGTCGATCTCTTAATTCTCTGAAAAGATCAGGATGAGCAAGAGACTAATGCTTAAAAAGGTTTGATGATTTCAGTTCGTTCACCTTTGTCATCTGTTTTGTATGCAGAGTAATGCCATATTTCACTTCTACTGTTCTCTTATAAATTTTGGGTGCGTTGATATAGTTTAATCTGTTTGATGATCTATTGCGTTGTTCTGTTGTCACATTTGCCAGTTGCACAGCAATTTGGGAAGCACTTCGCAACAGCAGCATATGAAATACCGAACTGAGCAAAATTATGATATTGTACCGTTTGAAATATAATATATAAATATAAGATATATAATGCAGCGATTGATATATAGTTTATTTATAGTTATTTTCAAAGCCTCAATGTGCTGTCAAAAAACCTTCATTATGGTTTATTTAATTCTAACAAATGTGTTCATGTTAAGAACTAACCAAAATTAAAAATATTTTGCGTATAATTTCTGCACAGGAGAGACTTGGTGTTGTTTCCAAACAAAAAGGAAATATATCGGTATTGGCCAAAATGATTTGAAAAATATCGGCATATCAGATATCGGCAAAATCCAATATCGTGCATCCCTACATTTTCTAAGAGTGCAATTCCATGTGGACTTGAATACATCAAACAGTTTTTGTCAGTATCTTATCAGGACATCACAGTAACTAAAATGGACAAAGCACATCAAAACACTCTTCAATCCACTAAACCACCACAAAAACACCGCAAACATAAACAGCAATGAAAGAAAAAGGCCAGTTACCAGAATGTCCATCATGGCTTGGCGGAGGGCAGCCTACTAGTCTTAAAATCCTCAATGATGTTAAATGCCTGGACACATGCATGTCATCCCCCCGCAGGCCGCGGACCTCTCCTTCACACACAAACACATACAGCACAAGCCGGAAAGCACAGGAACATACAAACAGGGCAACAGTAAGACACACACAGACACACAAATAGGGAGAGAGAATGAAGAGGGAGAAAAAGAGAAAGACTTTATATTAGTCACATCAAGCAAACGCTCACAATTAAATCTACGACTTTGTGTTTTATGAATTAGGCTAATTCAGTCAGGCATGTTAAGTTTAATCATCTACTAAAATGAGCATATGGTACCAGAATGTGAAACATTAGGTTTTTTAATCATTGTTGAGGGGGAGATTAAAATAAAAACCATTTTCAACACAATAAATTCAAGTCAAGTAAACACGCTGGACAGATGGCCAGTCCACCACAGGATAAATGCATAAATCATGGAAAAATCACCTTACAAAACACTCAAACTTACAAAACTATTTCACACTGTCTCCTAACCAAATATGAAGCAATAATGCAACAAGGTTAGACTTGTTTCTCATTGGTCCAAACCCCTCCTCCACATTTACACTACTGTTTAAGATTTTTAGATGCTTTTGAAAGCTCGTGCTCACCAAGGCTGAAATTATTAAATAAAAATAAAGTAAAACAGTACTATTTTGAAATATTACAATTTGAAATAACGGTTTTCTTTTAAAGTATGTTGTGCTGCTTAATATGTCTGTGGGAACTGTGATAGGCCTAATTCTTCCAGGATACTTTGATGAATAGAACTTTTTAACATTATGTCTTTACTGTGCATTTTTAGCTGTTTAATGTGTCCTTGCTGAATATAACTATTAATTTCTTCTTTAAAAAAAACACTAACTGACCCCAAACATACCCTAAACCTAAAATAAAAAAAATGTTCTGATTTGTGGTGATTGTGTCACATCATGCAGCTTCCTCATATTCATTGTGGAAAGCTCATATCATCATCTCAGCTTTCCATAGCTTAATTTGACATACACAAAATAAGGGCTTGGAATGTTCCTACATTCTCTGGCCAGTGAACTTCCATGATTTTTCAATTACCTTTATGTTTATGATGACAAGATGAGGAATGTTAAAAGCATATTATAGACTGCTTGCACAAGGATGGAAGAGTTGAACATAATTTTTTTATTTTTTTTTAAAAAGAAAGAAAAAATACTTTTTTAAACATATTTTTCAATGTTTTATTGGCTGATCTATTTACAACAAAGTACACATTAGCCTTGTTTCCATTCAAATCAAATATGGCACCTATTCCTCTGATCCATATTGTACAGAAAATATCTTACAAATGACAAAATCAAATCGACTCTGCTAAAAATCAAAGTCTAGTATGTCTAATTCATTTTGAGAACTTAACCAATATCGAGCATTACTAAATCACCATGCATCACTTGTCTAAACTTGTCTAAAACGTGATAAAATCAGCCCCAGATGTTCAGCCAGCTGCCACGATCCTGTGCCACCCTCAGATACACAGATGTGAGCTAAAAGGTCAATCAGTCCATGACCAAATGAACAACTGGCAATATGGTCTTAAATATGACTGAACAATGTACTTTCATTAATATTTATCATATTTAATTAACGTTCATATTAATATTAATGCATGTAATAGTACTTCTACAGCCACTACTGCTAATATAATTGTACTTCCCTAAATACTCTCATTAAACGATTAATACTATAGATCAGACTGATACTTACATAGCTGCAAGTTTTGTGGGGTAGATAAATATCTCTAGACTGTCAACTAACCTCTACCAGATCGTCTGGTGAGGCGTTTGTGACTACGTAGGGAACTAAAGGCACTGCTGAGTCTGCTATAGCCAAAATCTCCTACTTCCCTTTTGACACTGTGAAGGAGAGAGGAGGAAGGGGAGCTACACTTAAAAAGAGGAAACGGTCAACAGAAGACTGGGGAAGAAAAGCGGACATTGGCGAGGACATGCGTAAGAAAAAGCAGAGACGGAAGGCAAAAACATGAGCGCTCAAAGTAAGAGGGAGTGGTCTTTGTTGGCCAACCTCTCCACCGACACTGTGATGTTTCAGTGATGTATATATTATGAAATTGCATTTGGAAACTTCAAAAATGGCGTAATCAAACTGGTTTTCAATAACACAGAGTTAAGGGGTCATCGGATGCCCATATAACACAAGTTGATATGTTGCTCTTTTGTGGAGTGACGAGCAGACCATAGATATGTGCAGATAATTAATAATAATAATTTGTGACGTATTGTCAAGTATGGTGACCCATACTCGAAATTGGTGCTCTGCGTTTAACCCATCCAAGTGCACACACACAGCAGTGAGTAGTGAACAAATGCACACACACACACACACACACCGTGAACACACACCCGGAGCAGTGGGCAGCCATGCTGCAGCGCCCGGGGAGCAGTTGGGGGTTCGGCGCCTTGCTCAAGGGCACCTCAGTCGTGGTATTGAGGGTAGAGAGAGCGCTGGACATTCACTCCCCCCACCTACAATCCCTGCCGGCCGGGGACTCGAACCCGCAACCTTTCGATTACGAGTCCGACTCTCTAACCATTAGGCCACGAATTCGATAGCGGTCGAATCGGGGAATCCCTATTCGAAAGGGAAAGGGAAAGATCCCTATTCGACCGCTCCAGATAAATTGACGCGCCAGCCATCTTGCCTTCACTATAACGTCCCATTCACACAGGGCGCCGTCGTCAACGCTTGACGGAGGGCGTGTCTGAAGCTTGGTGCTGACGCGACCGTCATAGTGACAACAGCCAATCACAAGCCAAACACATTACTTTCCTGGTGTTGCATGAACGGGATTGGTCAGCGTCTGCGCTAGGCTTATTTGCATAAGGTGATCTGATTGGCTGATACCTGCGTTGGTGCTTGAAAAGTTTAAAAGTTTTCAACTTCTGCTGCGAGCAATTCCAGTGAAGCAACGCGATGGACCCACAATTCAGTTCGGCAACGTTTGACGCCACTCGATTCAAAGTAAACGAGAGGCGTTGATGCCGACGCCCCGTGTGAATGGGGCGTAATAATCAATGAATATTCAAAGATATACAAGCTTATAACTTGCTGTTGTAGACGCACACAGTCAATGCGCAGACCGTTTCATAAATGGCGGATGGCTTAAATATCGCGGCCCATAGAAACAGTCGATAATGAGGCATCTATGGAGCATACTAAACTTCAGCCATGAAACTGGCTAACTAGCACATTATTAGGAAAGGTGATTTGCAAAGATTCATAAAAACCCTTATACTCACTTCTTCTGTAGATAAAGCTGGATCACGAATGATTCGGGCGAAAATAGACATTTATGTAGATCGGCTTCAGCGGCTCAGATGTCGGGAGTAACTCACGACTGCTATATTCATTATTACTTCCAACAAATAAACACTTCAATCACTTAATCGGAGACATCTTGTCTTCCCCTGCACCGGAGCTGACACAATGGCGGACAGCTCTCAGCTCACTCAGGGCGGGTCTAAGGTAAGATGCTAGTATCAATCACCTCTCGTGGGGGGGTTCTGTACAGAACTATGTCATTCCGACAGGAACCTCAGAACAGCCTGATTTGAGAAAGGGGATTTTAAAACAGGGATTTAAAAAAAAAAAACACTGGGTGGATTTTTTTTCATTATAGGATGGATGTGTGGTTCAACCTTAATTTTATGAATCTACGAGAATACTTTTTGTGAAAAGAAAACTCGGATTTCATCAAAAATATCTTATTTTGTGTTCCAAAGATGATTGGAGGTCTTGCAGGTTTGGAACAACATGAGGGCGACTAATTAATGACTTTTTTTTTTGGTGAACTATCCCTTTAAAATAAAAGTGGTTCATAGGACTCCATTCATGAATCGATCATATGAAGACATACTACAGAATTGTAAGAGGAACAGACTGAATCATTACTTGAGGTAATTAACATTATAGCTTTCCCACCAGTCAGCTGTTAATTTGTGAAGCACTTCAACTGAATCACCAAGTCAGTGAGTTGAATACTAAAACAGAATCTGTCAAAATCATAAATTAATAATTCAAACTGATTTTATAAATAGAATCAATGATTCATTGAAATTATCTGACTCGAACAGTTTGGACAGAAGAACAGAGTGGGATTTTCAGTAAGTAATGACTTCAAATTTCAATTATTTCACACCCAAAGGAATCATGACTTCAAAAGGCTTGGAATAAAAAAAAAAAAAAAATCACTTCTCAGATTCGTGGCTGTGACCCAGGCCCCTCCCACGACTGTTGATTGACACGGCCGTCTTACCTTAGACCTGCCCTGAGTGAGCGGTCATCAGTCCGCCATTGTTTTGACGCAGGAGCGGTTGTAGACAACAATGTCTCCTAAGTGAATGAGGTGTTTTGTTGTTGGATGTAATAATGAACATAGCAGTCGTCATTTACTCCTAACATCTGAGCCGCTGAAGACTCAGTGGATTACATTTGTTTGTGAAGGGAATGCATCCTCCGATCTACCTAAATGTGTTTATGTCCGTGCGAATCATTCTTGATGCAGCTTCACCTACAGAACGAGTATAAGGGTTTTTAAGGAATTTTGCCTTTCCTAATAATGTGCTAGTTAGCAAGTTTCATGATGAATGCGGCTAAAGTTTACAGTCTCTCTGAGAACTGCGCGTCACCCCCCGGAGGGAGAGGGGTTGGGGTGAGCAGAGCTCATTAGCATTTAAAGAGAAATGCACTGAAACGACTTTCTGTGAAAAGAGCTGTTTTTGACTAGGTAAAAAGGGTCTTGTTTTATACTACCATTGAGAAATTTTAACCAAATTATGTTATAGACTTTTCATTAAGACCCTAAAGAATCATATCAAATCACGATATTACCGGACTGATATCGGAATCGGCCGACAATGAATTTAAATGTAAATATTGGCATCGGCCTGATATGAAAAAATATGCCGATATGTCTTGCCAATAAGAGGAATACATTAACTCACATGTGCTCAGGGTGTGCTAGTGATTAGATCACGTCAGCAGTGTGGCTCATTCTTGAAGCAAAGTTTTGTCTGAATGATGATTAGATTCACTGATTTACATCGCTGAACTTAATCTGTGAAAGCATGTACAGAATGACGCGGTCGGTGTGTGATAGTAAATAGTAACAGCACGTGCAGTGGCTGCTGTGACTGCCTCCCCCAGGTCCTAACGCCTGGTCGGTAAGGAGATTTAATCTTTAGGGGGCACTGTTGGCCTACTTCTAATTAAATTAAAAGTAAAATAGCCTACACAAATAACATTTAGACTGTGTTTCTGATTAAATAAAGCAGAAATTGATGTCATAAAATGAGTATGTTTTGATTTAATGGTCAGAAGCTATAGCGTAAATGAAAAAAATAAAAAAATAAAAATCACAAACATGACGCTTGTAAATTAAATAATTTTATATATACTGATTTATTCATTAATGTGTAATATGTTTTATTTTTTAAACAAATCATGAGCTCTAAAAGATTTTCAGAATTTTTACAACTCTTGTTTTAGACCATCTACAAATGTTAAATCCTAAAAAAAAATGTTAGGGTTAACACCGCATCTTTCTGGGGGGGAAAAATGCAGCAATCGGTAGTTTATTTATAGTTATTTTCAAAGCTTCAATGTACTGTAAAAAAAAAAAAAGAACCTTCATTATTTTTTAATTAATTCTAATAAATAAGTTGCTAAAAACTAACCAAAATTAAAAATTATTTATTTTTCTTATTTCTGCACAGGAGAGACTTATATAAGGAAATATATCGATCTCGGCCAAAATTAGATGAAAAATATCGGCATATCGGATATCGGCAAAAATCCAATATCGTGCATCCCTAATATCAACTTGTGGAAAATGGGCATCCGATGACCCCTTTAAGAGAGAAATATAAACAAATAGAAACAGGAAGTACAGAGGAAAGTGACAGACAGAGAAGAGTGAAAGAAATGAGGGTTGTGAAAGAGAGAGAGAAGACAAGAGGAGGAAAGAGTAGAGTGATGATAAAATAGAGAGAGAGAAATGTCTCCAGAATGACACAAGTGACTCATGGTTCAAATCCATTTTTCTAACAGCGACACCACGCTGTTGGGGACTTGCACTCCAGCCTTTCCCATCAACCCACAAAACAACAATGGTGCAATAAACTCTTGTTCACACAAGTTGTTTGTGAGTACACTTGAATTCTTAGGTTGTAAACTGAAGGGTCATGACCCAAAACTGAGTTCTGTTCTGACAGGGTTGTGGACAGCTAGGATATAAACAATACTAAATGCAAAATAAATGTTTTGTAACACCATACACATTTGATTACAGGAATATAATTAGATGTGTTTGTTGCAAAAGCCTCGCATTCAATCAAACATGATAGTATTTTGGCCCATATTCATTTTTCACTTGGTAAAGTGAAACTTTTGAGTCAAAAGCTGCTTGACACGACCTCATCCTTGAAAACCATCAATAAAATCAGGGATGGGTCCTGATTCATCTCCTGATTTAAATGCTGTCTCTGCAAATTGACAATTTTATCACCAACAAGTTTTACTCCAGCATATAATGTGAATACAATACTTCTCAGAATTATTTTGACAAGCAAGACTGTTCATGTCAAGGCTTGGTTTTACTGGGGAATGATACTGGCATTGTATTTCATCATGAAACAAGCAGCGTCATGAAAAACAATCTTGGTTGTTCCTGGACAGCATTTGTCCCTTTAACAATGTTCTGACAATTTAACAACTCAATCCTTCCCGTTTTATCTTTATTGATCAATAATCACAATTTTACACACAAAGCTTGTCAAAAATACCAATAAAATACATTTGCTATAAGTAGTTAACATTTTTATTTTAAAAAAATAGCCTACATCTAACAGTCTCCCTATAGAAGCCAAAAAACCGATGGTGATTCGTGTGCAATTTGAAAGTACAACACATTGGCACCCCCGACATTCACAAAGTTCAACACATCAGAAGAGTCATTCATTGACGAATCCACTACACTGCTAACTCTGTATGTTTGTTTTTGCATTCAGACAGATAATAGAAACATGTGTTTACTATCCTTTTCATCTTATTAGTACTCTACGCAACACATTTTATCACATTTGATTTCAAAATCAACAAAGCGCAAAAAGAAGAAAACAATAACACGTTTAGGTCATGACTTTCATCCAATCAAATGTTCTCTAGAATGAGAATATCCCGCCCCCTAATTATTCTAAATAAATAAATAAATAAATAAATAACAGTTTCAGGTCTCTGATCAAGCAATAAGCTATAGCAACAACAACTCACCATAACAACGCTACCGTACTAACCTAACATCATCCATTTCTCTTCAGCTTCTTATATATTATGTAAAAATGAAATGGCTGCAACATGCAGTGGCAACTCACTTTTGTTTTAAACGGAGCTGTTTTGACTAAACGGTGTTCTGATTGAATTAGGGCTTCAGAGACGACGACTGGTCCCTTATGAACCCTGCACAACCCTCAAGGTCCTGAATAAGGGAATCATTTATTCAGGATTCTGCTCCAGTTGCTTTTCTATTTTCTCTGGTTTTGTTCATTCAGGAACTGCTGTTGAATAATGTCTATACAGCAGACAGAATGAGTTTTTTTTTTCTTGCAATAGGATGTGGTTAAAGATATCTATCTCTGCAAACCTTACTGTAACTTTTTTTTTTTTTTTTTTGCAAAAATATGCAAATACAATGCACATTTATATCATTAAACTCTGTCTTTAGAGGTCAGTAAATGTAAAATTACACTAAATTGGCATGTCTAAATATAATTGGACATCTATTTTCAATCCAGAAATGAACTCAAAGTACTTAATTCGTACTAGTGAGTAAATAGAAAGAGAAACATCTCAGAGCACGATTTCCTGTCTACATTACACATCCTTGTAAATAAAACGAGTTGGAAGTACTACACCCACTGTAAAAGAAAAGTGCAACAATCCCATGTAATCAAAACTTAAGTTTAGTGGCTTTCACTTGATAAACTCTGAAGCCATCAATAAGTGCACTTTTAAAAGTTGATAAAAATAACTGACAAGGGCTGCTTTCCTAAAAGCATCGTAAGCTTAAGTACATCATAGACCCATTGAAACCAATGGAGCTACAATCAGTTTAGGGCGGCTTACGATGATTTTGGGAAAAGCAGCCCAGCAGAGTGTTTCCAGCATTTTTTATGCCTACATTCTGAATTGAATTTGATTAAATAAAATATAATGAACCATGAAATAATGTCTTTTTATTTGTTCTTCGGTTGCATGCAAAAACAAACATTTAACACGACCTGAGTTGTCCGATTCATGAAAAAAATAATTGACTCTTATGAGCATATTATACTTTCATAATCTAAATCATAATTCCATGAGGAATTCAATCATACTATTTATGTTTTTTCCAGCATTCTCTGTGAATTAAAATTTTCTTTTGCATTTAAAGGAACAATATGTAAGTTTTCGTATCTAGGAGGTCGCATTTTCAAAAAATTTCAAAACAATAACAAAGGCGAAGCTTGAATACGCTATGGAGGAGAATTTGACTGATTGGCCATTGCACTCAACAGACTCGTGTGTAATTGGTTAGAATGCGCAACACTAAAACCGTGTTAAAAGAATCATGGCGCAACACTGAGCAGACCTAAATTTAATGATTTAGATTAACTGTACAGCAACATTTGTGTCTGTCTGATTTTACGTCGTTGATAGGCGACAATGACCAGGACGAAACGCATAAAATTGGAATTTCTCTGGATTTATGGGGACTTTTGGGATAACGTACGTTAAGTGCACAACTGCATGAAATATATCACATTGTGCAAGTTGTTTTTGGATATTTTATAACAAAAATCTTACGTATTGTGCCTTTAAATCTTTTTTATTTTGACCATTATGTGGGGGGGAGGGTGAAGATGACTCATCCTGCACTACACAGATTTTT
This sequence comes from Barbus barbus, assembly GCF_936440315.1. Lineage (NCBI taxonomy): Eukaryota > Metazoa > Chordata > Actinopteri > Cypriniformes > Cyprinidae > Barbus > Barbus barbus. The sequence continues at coordinate 9,504,030 of NC_136719.1, forward strand.
GTCCAATCAAATACTGTCTAGAACGAGAATGTCCCACCCTCCAAAACAGACTACAACTGTCTGACTGTGAGGTCTACTGACAAACTTAAAAATAAATAAAAGCCCATGGAATTATGTGGCTCAAACTTGCTTTTTTAATCGGAAACACATCAACACAATAAAGAATGTCACAGGGTTCTTAAAGTACTGCTACAAATAATAATCTCTAGGTCTCAGTTGCTGACTTAAAATTTAGTTTAGCTACTTTTCAAGGCTTTGACAAGCCAGGTTTTTCTCAGAAAAGCAAATGTGCTGGTCATGGGCACTCTGCTCACATTTTCAGAGATAAAGGTCTGGTTTCATTTCAAATGCACTACTACAAGAAACACAATGCAAACACAACGTTCTCTGTGAACTTAAGAGTGATTTTGTGGAGCAAATGAAGTAAACTCACTAAATCTGATTCCTGGTACAGCAGAGATGCTGCAGATATCAAAGCAGCTGAGTTTGACTGGCATGCCCACGTGGAAGCTTACTTGGAGTTTCAAAACATGTCATTCTTTTGGCTAAATATAGTCCTCGTTGTTGTCACCACAAACTAAGAAGGCTGCATGCGTCCACTATGATCCATTTAATTTCGTCGAGTAACAGATATGCCTATGACGAGGCCAACAAATAACCTAGGCATGAGAAAAATCATGGATTGGACATAAATCTCTCTTTACCTCGGGAATTCTCGCTCTGACGTCAGAGCTGCACGCGCGCTGTGTCTCCCCTCCGATTCCGCAGCGACACGCGAGAACGCGTTCAAAGCGCCTCCACGCGACACCGCGGCGGCGAGCACGCGCACACGCGCAATTCATTCACCCGAAGGTCCCGCGCGCGCCTCGCGAACGCGCTTTACTACACGGCCAGCTAAAAGGAAAGAAGAACATCTTTCGAGACGAAAACGATACGCGAATACACACACACAAGAAGCGTTCTATTCTCATTGCTTACCTAAAATACGCGGTTAATTAATAGAAATGCATAAATCCAAGGCAGTGAAAGATGATAACCTGAGCTTTATCCTCCCCCACTTCCTAGATGTTTGATTTGAATCCCCCCCCCCCCCCCCATATACAGCGCTATAATCCGTGCATTAGCTTTCACTCTCCGTTGCACCGAAATGCCCCAAACCAACCGAATCAGCCCATACTGCTTAACGGATAGCGGTTTAAAACACCGACTGAGGTGAAACCGGAATGCAAATGTTGTTTTATTTGAGATGAAAAATCAAACCTGTAATGCCCGTGACACACACACACACACACACACCGGTCTTCCTGTAATAACTGTACACTGAAAACACATCACTCCCGGAGCACGACTGCTGCATGGGGCTCACAAAATACATCTTACAGCAGATGCCAACTCAGTTTAGCTTTCCAAACACATATCTATCCCATCCTGATGAAGCGAAACGAGCAGAGACCTCCTCGCTGTAGTCTCTCTCGAATACATTCAAGCTCTGTTTCTAGGAAAGCCATAGAAGAAAGTTCCTGCCCATTAGACTGCACAAAAAACAAATGCAGAAACAGAAGATAGGGATTCACGGAGGACGACCCTTTCTTCGTGGGAAAAACGGGAAAGAACCCACCATCCTCTGACAAACTCAACGTTTATGCTGTTAAAAAACGCTAAGGATAACAATACTTACAATCTTGGCATTAAAATAATCTGGTGGGCGGTAGCCGTTTCGTTTTCTGAAGCACATCCGTTTGTTTTTTGTCTGTTTTGTGGGTAAAATACAGTCTTTTTTTTCCCTCTAATGTTCCAGCTTGAGAATCGACACCCTTACGGAGGCAGGCTGGGGATGAATTGCGCATGCGCTGATTTAGACAGTTCTGCTCAGTCGATTGACGAAGGGCTTCCTCAGTTATTGTCGTTTCCAGCGGAACTTTTCAAGTTGATCTTCCTATAATCATGCAGCTGAAATATAGTTCAGATTAAAACAATAAAACAAAAAGAGCACTTTTGGGGGGTCACAAAAACGTTTGGGACTTCAGTCATAGAATAAGGCCGACTAGGCCTTGCATTACTTGACCCTATATGCAGTCTATTATTTGACAATTTCACTTTTGTGTATTCTCTCTAATATATGTGAATAACACTAGCATTCTACTCAACTTAAATGTGTTTATGATATTTTTACAGGTACATAACACTTTATTGACGGAGAATCAGACATAGGATGTTTTAAATTACACAATGTCTATTAATCTAAGCATAATTATTTAATAGATTATAATCATGTCTTTATACAAATCTTGTAAATTTCCAGCAGGGGGCGCCAAACACTAAGGAGAACAACGCGTCACAAAAACCTCTCAGCATTTCTGCAAGATTTTTGAAGATAAAACAATTCACTATAAAAAAAGGCAGCTCAGTTGTGTTAATATACAAGTTTGATTACTTTAAATTATCCAGATCAGTTTCATTCCAAGATTCCACATGGTTTTACTGATAGAGTAGCCTACAGCATTGCTACACCAGATATTGTGACCTGATCTGAAGTACTGCATCTCTGTTGATAAACTCCACTGTTACAGGGTGAAACTGGCTATAGGAGGTGGTTGAGGGTTATGAGGGGACATCTGTGTAATGGCCACTTGGTGTCAGTAAAGCTCTCTGCCTCATTGTATGGCAGAAACCCCTCCCCTGCACACTATTAAGAAGCCTGCAGTTTGATTTATCATATGATTAAATGCTTATCCCTCCTAAAAGCACCTACTTTGCAGAGCATTTAGTTAGTGAGAGCAATAAGAATGTCTTTAAAAAGCATTTGATATTTAAATTCCTTTTAGGTATAATTAATGATAGTCTATGTTGTTAAGACTACAGGCAATTTTCTCTCCCCACCTTTAAGTAGCAGCTCAGCTAATTGTGTTATCTGCTTCTTGTCATCTTCGGCTTCACCCCATCTTTAATCTACGAGACATGAAATTGACCAATCTTTCACCCTCCCTTTCTAATTACAATGCTGACATAATGACTTCAAGCCATAATTAGGTTGAATTCTGACTTTGTTTACCTGCCTCTGATGAGGAGAACCAAAATGTTACCTCGGGTTGAACAAAATATGAGTGTAAAGGCTGTTTACACCAAGGATGATAACTATAATGATAACAATATATATATATATATATTCCTTTTAATCATTCTATCATTTATAAGAATCCACAATACAACTATAATGACAACGCCACACAGGAACGATAACATTGGAATCACTTTAAGAACAGTTTTTTTTTTTCATTGACAGCCAATAACAGTCTATCTTGCTTTTAAAGAACTTAAACATTTAAAGCGGCAGAATGATTACAATAAATAATGTTATTGTGTGTCGTTGTGGATGCTATAATAGTTATCGTTATAGTTATTGTTCTTGGTGTGAATGGGCATATTTTTAAAAATCGATCCAAATTTAAAAGAATAGCAGAGTCTGCAACACAACTAGCAATAAAGGCCCGTTCACATCAAGAAGGATAAATATGCGCTCACTTTCCATCATAACGTCAGCAATCTGCAAGGTGATTAGAGGGCAGTTCTATTACTCGGACACTCACACCTTACAAGCTGATCATCCACTCACAGTCCGACCTCCTGCTGCCAGATTCACCCCCTGAGGCTTCACAGACACTTCACACACAAAAAAGCCTTGCTGCCAACAATCTGTGTTTGACTGCTATTGACATGGCAAGCTGCCCTGTTCTTTACTCTCTCTTCTATTTGCCGGTAATGTCAGTCTGGGCTTTTTTCCACCCTGGAAACCTCTGTGCCTCATCTGAGGACTTTCATTTTGTCTAGATGGGTTTTTGCTCTCGATCATAATCTGCCGAGAAGGAATTACTGAACATCCGGTCTCCACTTTGGCATCCCCCTTTGGTTTTCACATGAAAGAAAAGCAGGTTTGGAGACATAGGAGAAACTATGAAATATGATATAATAAGATCAGAGGTTTAGACCTCTGGTTATTGGAACTGCAGCACAATGGATTTTATATAGAAGTCCTAATCTTAATCTGATATTTCTTAAATATGAAAGAATATTTCTAAAAATGAACATAATTGAGGATGCATGATACTATTGTCACAATCTGCCAGGGAGCACGGAGAAAGGAACTCACAAAAACGAGTCTTTAATAATAAAACAGGGCACATAGGAGGCACAGGAAACACAAGGAATGACGTTCAGAACTGACAAACACTAACAGAAGGACTGGGGCTTTAAAACACAGGGTAATCAGGGAGGAAGACGAGACACACCTGGAATCAAATTAACACTCAACATGAGGGAGAAACTGGGTCACATGGAACACATGGGGAGCAAAACACACACAAAACAGTCCATACTCTTGACAGCTATATGCCAGTACCATATCGGTCAATGTACTTTCAATAATTTTACATTGAATGCATTGAAAAATGAACTTAAAACTTGAATGAAAGTTTTAAATCTTGCTTTGGCATATACTGACATAAATTGAAGGACTAAAATTATTAAAACTGAAATAAAAAGCTATATAGAAATATTACTACACACACAAAAAAATAAATAATAATAAAAATAATAATAATGATAACAGAAAAGCACAACTAATAAAATAAATAACACAATAACACTCTTAAAACTGAGAATATAATAAAGTTAATTCAAAATATAATATATACAATAATACTGTATATACATGGACGTTTACGTTTACATGGACATCAATACTCAGATTTTAATACGATTAAGACAATACTCTGATTAAGCATCTACCATGTAAACAGAGATTTTTGATTACCTTAATCCGGCTAAAGTCACAATCGAAGTAAACACAAATCAAATTAAGACATGTGGAGTATTCCTATTTTAATCGCATCATTGAAGTGCAGTACAGCCATGTAAACACCTTAATCAAACTATTACCGTTGTGTAGGACTTTTCGCCACATTTTGCGACAAGATACACACGGCAGTGGTCAAGTGTTTGACGGCAAATCTGTATGCACGTACAAATAATTAACTGCACTTGAAGCTTTCACAATATTAAAAATGAAACACCCAAAACTGTATATGGCATCTTCACGAACATGTTTATAAGTGAAATTCTGAAGGGGATGTCGGATTGCGTCGTGTGATGACGTAATGACGCATACCATTAATCGATCTATGTACTATAACATGTAAAACGGGAACATGAAAGGATTATTCTAAAAGAAACTCATGTAAACACCTTAATCATAATATTGTCTTATTCAGAATAAGGTAAATAATTAGATTACTGATGTCCATGTAAACGTAGTCATTGTCACCTCAGTCACAACAGTCATCAGCACCCACGTTCACCAGATCTCAATCACCTGTTTATTAATCACCCACACCTGCTGCAGCTCATCAAGATCCCCTATATCTGCACACTCTCTACACTCCCTCCTCGTCTGTTCTACTGTTCACACCCTGAATTATACCAAACTCTCTACTAGTGTTTACTTGCCTAGACATTCCTGTGCTCCACCACTCCTGATCTCCACTGTTCCAGTTCTCCTCCGTCCCCGGCTCATCCTCGATCCTCCTACGACAGAGCAGAGATTCATTACTGCAAGCTAAGCCATTTGGATACAAACACTCAGTTGCTTACTCACCTCCCGTCTGCACCAGATTCATCCTTGCATATCTGTCAATAAACCCTGTGTTGTATCACTTACATCTGTGTCCCTTGCCTGTGTCGTGACAGAAGACCGGACCAGGATACATACCATGGATCCCCGGCTTCCCACTCCAGCGGACATGCTCGAGGAGTTGGTCAACACCCTCAGAGCCACTCTCACTCCGGTTCAACACCCTGCATCTGCCTCTGCCAGTCCCATGGCCATTCCTGCTTCCGAGTTGATACGATCCAGGGAAAACCACTTGGGCGTGGAAGAGTTAAATATCGCGCTCCGATGAACACTCATACTCCTGGAACCTGGCCAAGCATCGCCACCACGTGACGCAGGTCCTCCAGTGACTCCGAGAACACCAGCTCTATCTAAAGTTGGAAAAATGCGAGTTCCATCGCTCCACGGTGCAGTTCCTCGGATATGTCATCAGTCCTGAAGGTATCCAGGGGAAGGTAATAGCGATCCAACAGTGGCCACTTCCACAGTCTGTGAAAGATCACCAACGATTCCTAGGATTTGCAAACTTCTACAGACAGTTTATTCACGGTTTCAGTCAGCTCACAGCACCACCCACTTCCATGCTGCGTGGCCAACCCAAGTCTCTATTCTGGAGCTCCGAAGCCCACGGAGCTTTCAACAGCCTTAAAGAAGACTTCAGGACGGCCCCCATCCTTTACCACCCAGATCCGCAAGTTCCTTTTATTGTCGAAGTTGATGCTTCTACCACCGTTGTTGGGGCCGTGATATCACAATACCACAGTGAGCCTCTTCGCCTCCATCCTTGCACGCGCTTCTCCTGGAAACTGACCCCTGCGGAGCAAAATTACGACATTGGGAACCAGGAATTGCTGGCCATCAAGTTAGCCTTTGAAGAGTGGCATCACTGACTGGAGGGAGTATCATCCCCATTTACAGTGCTCACCAACCACAAGAATCTTCAGTATCTGAGAGATGAAAAATGCCTCAATCCCATCAAGCCCGCTGGGCTCTGTTCTTCACATGGTTCAATTTCACCATCACCTACCGTCACGGAAACCAGAATCTTAAGGCTGATGCCCTATCTCGTTTGCATGCCCCAGACCAGCTCACAGAACCAGAACCCATTTTCCCCCCAGCCCTCATTGTCAGTCCGATCCGGTGGGATCTCACCGAACACATCAGTGACGCCACCCACACTGAGCCAGCTCTGCAGGGAGACCCAGAGGGGAAAACTTGCGTCCCCACATTACCGCGATCATGCCTCCTGGGCTCAGTGCATGAAGTACCGGGCTTTGGACACCCAGGCAGCCAGCACCTCTCGCTCCTACAAGCTCGGTACAGGTGGCCCAGTATGGCCCAGGTTGTCATCAGGTACGTCTGAAGCTGCTCAGTCTGTGCCATGTCCAAGACGCCATGCCACCTACCATCAGGCAATATGGTCCCACTACCCATTCCCCATAGACCCTGGTCGCACATTGGGGTTGACTTTATCACTGGTCTCCCCAACTCTGAAGGCCACGTGTGTACTCATTGTAGTGGACCGCTTCTCCAAGGCGTGCAAGTTGATCCCCCTGAAGGGCCTGCCCACAGCTCGAGACCGCTGAATGTCTCTTCAACCATGTATTATGTAATTGCAGTCTCCCTGAAGATATTGTGTCTGACCGGGGTCCCCAATTCATTTCCCACGTGTGGAGAGCCTTCTTCCGCCTCCTAGGCATGACAGTCAGTCTATCCTCGGGGAACCATCCTCAGACCAACGGCCAGACTGAGCACAAGATCCAGGATCTCGGGCGCTACCTCTGGTCATACTGCTCCAAAGACCAGCACAGCTGGAGCTGCTTCCTCCCCTGGGCCGAGTATGCGCAGAACTCGAAGCAATCTTCCACTGGGCTGACTCCGTTTCAGTGCATGCTCTGTTACCAGCCCCTACTCTTCCCCTGAACAGAGGAACCATCGGAGGTTCCAGCTGTGGACTACTGGTTCCGAGCGAGTGAGAGAGTGTGGGACTCAGCTCACGTCCATCTCCAACGTGCAGTGTGGAGGCATTAGATCTTCGCAGACGCCTGTTGGTCAAACACCCCAAGGTTCCAACCCGGTGGTCCGGTCTGGTTGTTTACCTGGGACCTTCGCCTCTGCCTGACATGCAGAAAGCTGAGTCCCTGCTATATAGGTCCATTCCCAATACAGAGGCAGATCAACAACGTCACTTACCAGCTCCAGTTCCCAGCCAGGTACCGAATTCACCACATGTTTCACTCCTTAAACCTGTCACTCCCTCAACCACAGGACCCACGGAACCGGACGCACCACCTCCCCCAGATATCCTGGAGGAAACATCCGTCTACCAAGTCTGTAACATTCTGGACTCGCAACAACAGGGCGGCTGGCTCGAGTACCTGGTGGACTGGGAGGGATATGGACCAGAGGAAAGATCCTGGGTGGCCCGGGACGATATCCTAGATCCCTTGCTTATGGAGGACTTCCATTGCAACCAGCCTGATTGTCCCACACCCAGAGGCCATGGCTATCCCTGTCGTCATGTTAGGGGAGGGAGTAATGTCAGGGAGTCACTGTCACCCACAACAGTCATCAGCACCCACGTTCACTATATCTCAATCACCTGTTTATTAATCACCTGCAGCTCATCAAGACCCCCTATATCTACACACTCCACACTCCCTCCTCATTCCGGGTCAACCGTTCACACCCTGAACTATACCTTGCCTTGCCTGTATAACTATAATAATATAACTAATATAAAAATAGCATCACACTTTGTTAACACTAATAATGCTACTAATAATGACACTGTTATATGTATGATATTTCTCGTTTGGCTCTGTTCGAAGGCGGTCGCATTTTTCTTCCCTCCCTCCCTCCTGAACTTCCCTGCTTGCTCTCTTGTATTGTCCTGTCCTCTTAAGAGACTCTCGCTGCACTATTTGCAAAACCGAAATTATGGATCTGATCAACTGGTCTCTAAATGCAATTGACACCATCTTCTCGACTAGGAAAGCGGGATCTGGAGAACCGGAATGTCCCGCTGGGACGTTTGCTGCTGGCTACACGATGGACGCATGGGAGAGATGGCGGGTCGTGTGTCTAGCGGCTCTCTCCGTGGAGGACATTGAAGACATCTTCTTATTCGGAACAATGATAACTGGGTTTCTGCTATTTGGATTAGGCGTTGCCCTAAATTATCAGAAAATTAAGGAGACGGGACTGGCTGTCCAAAACCTCTCACGGCTGCCCGTCATGATGGAGTCTGTGGGCAGAGCGGTCGCCTCGGAGACTGAGGCGATTAACCGCAATATGGATTCAATCACGGCTAAGCTCTCGGCTTTGGAAAGAAAAATCGACGGACATGGAGATCAGAATGGACAATGAGAATTAGCTGTGAAACTGGAAGACAGCTGTTCGCACTAAGACAAAACAATCTTATCTCTTTCCGGCTTCCCACAACAGATCGGCTTGGCAAGGCCGCTCTGGTATCAACTCTCCGGTGAATACTGCAGGGAGACGCTCTTTCTTCCATTCCCTCCTCCCAAAAACACCTTGTTATTGTCGGGCGCTTGTGCTCTGTCCAAGGACGTTTCCATGGCAATTGCTATGTCGCATCACAACCTGCGAACTGAGTCGACTGGTTTGGAGTGCTGGCGAAACGGATTTCAAGGCATACGAACTCACACGAACTTACACATACACAAACTCATACACCTCCCTAACCCCATCCCACGCCTTCGTCGCTTCATCCTGTCAGGCGTTAACGGGTCCGTGGGTTTGCGCTGTACTGGCGGCTGGCCGGATGGCTGTTTCGTCTGAACTAGGATTACTATGCAAGTTATGTTCCTGTGTTGATTGTGCTTTATGCTGAGGTTTTTTGTCTGTTCTCGCGCTGTGTTCTCTTCCAAGAACGCAGTGCGAGGACACTTTTTTTTCTCCTCTCCTTCCTCATGTTATGCTGTATTTCTTCTTCTCTATTGCATTTCGTTGCCTTGTACCTACATGTGCAATGACAATAAATTGAATCCAATCCAATCCAATCCAATGATTAACATTTAGCATTAAATGGTTAATTTTTGCATTGAATGTTTTATACTTTATTTATACAAAATTATATAAAAAAATAGCATAGAATTGTAATACTGCCCAGTTACCAGACCATATTAAAAATAATTATTATTGAAGTCATAATCAGCCAGAATCCTTAAACATAATTGAAGCACTGGTCTGTGGTAAAGTAATATACAGTATCTTGAAATTTGAACTAAGAAAGTACAATGCAAACATACAGTACACATAAATATATGGCATGCAAGGCCACATTATACTTTGCATTTTCAGTCTCAGATCATTCATAAAATATATTCCTTTTCGTCTTCAGTCATCTACGGCTGATGGACAGGCCCTTCTCATCCTCTAGGATCTCCTCAACTCTTCGTCTCTAAAACAGAGCAGAAGAAAACAGAAGAAAATGTAAGCAACAGAAGGTGTTAATTTTCTTAAAAATGCCCTTCTATCGCTAAATGATGAAAATTGTCATCATTTACTTCCATCATATCATTCCAAAACTTTATAACTTTCTTTCTTCTGAACAGCATAAATTATATTTTGAAGAATGGTTTTGTATATACAATGAAAGTCAATGGGGTCCAAAACATTTGCATTTAGCACTATTATCATTAACAAAAACAAACATTATTAAAAGCATGTTTGTTAACAACAAAGCTAAAGTAAAATAAAATGAAACAAAATAAAATAAATAATTAAATAAATAAAACAAAATAAACATTGTATGTGCTTCCAGAGGCCTTTAACATAAAAAAAAAAAACAAACAAACAAAAAAACACACAATCTCAGTCTTGTTCAGCTGGACAGTTCCAAATTTTATATTTACCTGTCACTTGTTATTAATATAAAACCAACAGCTGATGAAGCCCCAAAGGACTGATCTCATGCAGGTTTGATGTAAGTATGCACTTTTTGAGCCCCTCACACAATAACAAATCAATCTGAATCATGATGCAGTAATGTCAGTCCCATCACTGTAGGTTATCGCATGGCAGTAGTTGAACCAAGTATCCCGATGTTACACAGAAGACACTTGCCACTGCATTGATATTTTCAATCTAAAGATTACATGACTTTAAAAGGACAGTCAGATAGGACCCCTGTTGTCATGATTCTTATAAATGCATTTTTTTTTTTTTTTATTTTCATCGAAGAACCCTTTAGGGTAAAATAAAAGGCTGAGACAAAACAGGGGCAGTCATTTAAATATCCACCTGCTGAGGGGAGATAATGAGAATGCATTCCTCCACCAATTAGAATATGTGGAGATCCTATCTCTCACTTTCTCTCCTCTCTCTCTGATTCTCTGGTCATGCTTATTTAGGAGATACCATCAGGACTGTGACGGTCGATGAGAAATTGTCAGCTGGGAGCTGCTTAACGTTATTATGACATTACAGCAGTGGGAAAGGGGAAATGAAGCAAAGATCTGCTCCTCTTGCCATTGTCAAAAAACATTTTAGGTCCTGACTTGGCATTTCCCTTGCAGTACATTTATATTTAAAAGAAAAGAAAAGAAAAGAAAAGAAAAGAAAAGGCGATCTATGAAATCTTTAGAGGTTTTAGGCAAATACTATATCCACCTGTAATTGGTCCATGCAGTCAGTGTGGTTTATCTTCCTCTCTCTCACGGGGAGTAGATGCTCCAGGCGTACAGCCCTCTGTGCGTTAGACTGGCATGAAATCATTAAGTTAATTTCCTGCTCCTGAACATTTGTGAAGAGAGAGATTAGACTTTTAGGCAAGCTTCAAGGAGCCAAATGCTGCATTGAGTTTCCTTCCAAAGAATTGGGTGAGATTTATATCATTAACATGTTCACACTTGGGTAACTATAGGGGGGTCTTGTGTTTTTGTGATTAAAGGTGCACTTAGTATTATTTATTTTATTCACTGTTAAAGTTTTATCCTAAAGGAATTGATTTTGAATTTTTTTTTTAAAGTCACAATGAAATTGAAGTAGCAACAAATATATTCTTTGATATTGTGTCATATATCTTGTAATGGTTTATCGGAAAACAAAAATACATTCTTCATTCAGTTCATTCATTGTTCCTGAGAGAAGTTTGTAATTTTTGAAGATGTCATTGAGCGAGGTCAAAATACATTGATAAATAAAACCTGAATGTAATATTAATTCAATAAGAGGCCACTTAAATGTACTTAAGAGGGTACATTTGCATGACTATGCTTTTTAAAAAGTGTACTTTGGAAAATTATATTTTAAATGTCCTAACCTAATCATTATAAATATGTCATTAAAAATAGGCCTGTTTAAATACATGATATAAAAGTTTCAATAGAAATTACATTAAAGCACATTCAGTCGCACTTAAAAAGGCCTATCTATTATATTATTTCCCTAATATGTAGCTTAGGCCTACTCTTTTAAAAAAATAAAATAAAGTGTCATATAAGTTATGATGCGCCACGTAGGATTTAAATCAAACTTTGCTTATCAATGCATACATAACACACTTGCATAAACAGCTATAAATTACTCACATATACATGTCAGTCCTGTGTCGTGCGTGTCATGTGTTCCTGCCTCATGTTTCCATATTTGGTTTGTTTCCTGTCCTTGTTATGTGTTTATTAGTTAATTCTTGTCCAGCCGTGTACATCTAATTATCTATGATTAACCTGTGTATTTATAGTCCTGTCTGTTGAGTTTGATTTCGTCTGGTCTACTCATTACTCCCCGGTGTTCCTGTTTGTGTCTTGCCCTGCCTTGATGTCATCAGTAAAGACTATTATTTGAAGTTATATCCTCGTCTGCGTGTTCCTTCCTTGTGTGTGCACCGTGACAATACATATACATAGATACTGACAAAATATAATCAGTTAGTTAGGCCCACTAAGCATTTACTATAGCCTTGTAAACATTAGTTTTTCTCAATTGCTTTGGCTCAATTCAATTTGGCTCTATTTTTTTTTTTTTCGAAACAATAAGTTCAGATCGCTGAACAATTAGCTTCTTGTTCACATCAGATTGGAATTTGTTATTGATTTGAGCAAATTGCCAATGGTTTGGCACATGTGTGCAAACAGTGAGTACAATTGTCTGCAGTTTGCACAACAACTAATTGCATATGGCTTGTTGATCAAAACTGAGTCCATTCTCACTTAAACTGTCAAACTCTTCACAACTTCTCAATCATTTTTCATCGTGTAAGCCATCACATTCAAAACGATCCATTCAATTATGAAAAATTGGTATACACGCATGTATATTCCATATATATCTGACATTGACATTGTAATGTCTGCAAAATTGGCAAATAACCTCTAATTTCAATACAATTTGAATCAACCATTTTTACATTTTACATGTAATATATTCGTACAAAAATAAATGTGCTGTATAAATACAAATGTTCATATACTTCTTTTTCTATGTACTATTGACTCTTCTCAACAAATATCAGATTTTTTTTTATAAAACCTTAATTTCCATGGTTGACTGTCATGGTGAAAAAACATGGTGTGTGCCTCACACGATGACAAAAGTACTTTATATTTTGGTGGCATTGGCCAAATTACTGACACGATAACTAGGTTTTGAAGACTGAATGAAATGTTTTGGGTGAGTAGCTACATTTTGCAGACATGCAATAAAGTTCTGAAGTTCCAGCAAACAGTTGTGACATTTGCACTCACAGTTTAGAGAATGTTAAGACTGTTTCGAAAAATGTGCCAAAGCAATTGAGAAAAACTGTAATTTGAATGAATTATTGGCCTTCGTTTTGTACTGTGAAGTAAATTTGCATACGGTCCCTAAAGCAATGTAGGCGAAAATGCAGCGAATATCTAACATAAAAATCAACTTTATGATAAACACTTTATATATTGTTGAAATGTAGTTTTTAAAATAAAAAGTGTTACATCGAATTGTGTAATTGGCCAGAGAAGAAAGTCCATGGCTGCTGGAGATGCCACCTCGGCAGATGCCAGAGACAGACCGTGGCATCTAAAACGCTTAACATGGCTTAATGCATTAAAACATACTCAATAAACATAATTATTAATAAATCATACTATAGGCTACTGTAGCCTACATAGTTTGATTTATTAATAACGTGTTTACTGAGTTTTTTTTACGCATTAAGCCACGTTAAGCGTATTCCTTAAATGCTGTAATTAAACGCGTTGTGTTCTTATTCTGGACTCGTCTGCTTGTCTGTACATCGTATGTTGAGTTTAGTTTTTTTTAAATAATTTTTTAATGCATTAAGCCACGCTAAGCATTTTAAAATGTCCCGACCGGAGATGCCGCCGGAAGTGCCGCTGCTTCCTTTTACACTGAAATGCCTTCCATTTGCACTGAAAAGTTCACGCACATCCACATATGAAATCAACTGCATATATGTATATACACAACTAAACCATGCGTCTTTTCCTATCAGAATTGTATACGTTTGTGAATTTTATTTTGTATGTTTGCGCGAGTGTTTTATGGGTGTGCGTGCATCGAGTTTATATGTGTGTGCGAGTGTTTATAGGTGTATGTGCATGGATCAAGTTTATATGTAGGCCTATAGCTAGTGTCTATAGGTGTATGCATGCGTCAAGTTTATATGTATATGCAAATTATTTACAAGTGTATATGCATTTATTACTAACTTAAGATGTATTGGTATGGATTTCATATTAGTGTGTACATGTATTTCATATATATATATTTTCAACAACCAATAGTGTATATGTGAGTAATTTATAGGTGTATATGCACGTGTTTTATGTATGTATCGATAAGCGAAGTTTGATTTAAATCCTACGTGGTGCCTCATATATAAGTAGCTAATCCAACAAAGCAGTTTTATTTTGCATGTGTATGGCCTCATTGGAGTAGAAATGTTAAAATCACATTATCAAATATTACTCTTGCATGTGAAATCAATCAATCAATCAATCAATCATGGCTGACTATGCATAACCATCATACCGATATTGACCAGGGTAACGTAAAGATGGAATTACTGAGGGCACCTTTAAGTGTTTGCACATAATAAAATAAATGATTGTTTTAAGGAAATCCCCTGCCTTCAGGTTTTGATAGTGTTGTCTCAGCTGTCTAACACGATTCCTCGCCTCGGCAGCTTTTAATTGTGCTGTGAGTTGATTTTGACGCTCAGCAGTTGCAGTGAGTTTGCAGACTTGGCGGGATTTTTGTTTATTCAGGTGTGTGCATACGCGCTGCCTCGCCACTGCCATCCAGCTCTGAGCTTCTTTAGACGGCTCGCTGTAGGCTTCATGATGAGCTCTCTGCTGAAGGCACATCTTCACACAAACACTGCTCAGAGATTCTCGTCCTGCCATCTTTCACTTCCACGAATGGGTGCAATCATGACCTGCACAACAAATAATCATAATAACAATAATTATTATTTTTATTTGCTTTTCAAGTTGACAAGAACATAGCCTAAAATTTGTTTTACACACCAAACTTTTAACGCGTAACATTAATGTTACTGGAAGAATGCTTTTTCATATCTTTGAGAGAATATTAGTCAAAATTCTGAGAATGTTCCCTTTTAGCTGGGTAATGTTAAGCCCAAAACACATTGGACGATTTTCTGCTGTCTCAGACGAAAGATTGGCATCGTCAAACAATCGTGGCGATTTCTGAGATCGTGGCTCCTAATCGGTGGCTCTGTGTTGTAAATGACTCATATGCTACGACGCACGTTACTATAGAAAAATAAAACGATATCAGCATGTGCTAGTGGTAAACAAAAAGAGCATAATAAATCACACTTTAGCAGTTGTAGATTTTAGATTTTTAGATTTAGGCTATTAGGTCATTCTTCAATTGTGGTGGCAAATGAGAGGCAGAATTTGTAAAAATGCTTGTTTGTTTTTTTCTAATAAAATATATTGCTATGCATTTAAAATGAGTTTAATATGCTATATCCATAAAAATGAAATCTTAAGAACATTTTGATTTTTAAATAATTCCAATCATGGTGACACAGCCACTTATATCTATGTCATTTTGAAGTAACACCACAGACGTAATTATAACACCACATACTTTATGTTGCAAGTTACTATAGGCTCTGTGGTTTTACCAGAAAAGACAGTAACACCACAGACAAAGCGGCCTAAATCCAGACTTTTCTAAAATGGAGGCTGCCATCATGATGATTTCAAGATCAGGGGACATTTTGGAAATATTAATAAGTATGCATTTATCAAATTTGTGATTAAAATATGTAAAATCTGAAAGTTATCATCATAACACCACAGACACTAATAAAGTGCGGCACATGAAATTGTCAGAAATGTAGCTAAATTTAAGAAACTGAATAAGAAAGAATGTACTCCCCATGCACCCCTCAGATCAACCAGCACCTGCAGTGACCTTTACACACAGGAAGTAGTCCAAATAGAATTCTCCCTTTTCTTAAAAGGGCAAAATCCATTGTGGTAACACCACGGACATGAATTTGAATTTTCATAAATATAACAATATGTATGTTTTAAAACAATTTTATAATATTGTACATGTTAAATCAAATCTACTGTATATTCACATTATAACCACTTTATTTAATTTTTTATATTGTTGCAATTAGATTCCATGATACCTCTCTAAGGTATGGCGGGAACATGCATATTTTGTTACAAATGTAATCTCTAAAACTCAATTAAATATGTATTTTAAAACAAAAATGTAACTATTAATAGTGCACAAATTGTGTTTACCCTATACAAACATGCAAACATTTGATAATTTATTGGTATTTAAAGTTTATTTCAACTCTTGTAAAGCAGAGGTACACCACTTACCACAACAACGGAAGAATGACCCTATAATTGAAGTACATTTTACAAGGAAATACTAGGCCTTGTCTTTCTACTTCAAAATGTCACATTTAGTTCATTTGCTACTTGCCGTTTCTTTGTAATTATTTATGAAACTTACTAGACATTTTTGAATGAAAACAGTTTTAAAGTAGGGTAAATTCTCCAGATATACATATATATATATATATATATATATATATATATATATATAATTTTTTTTTTTTAGGGTATACTTTGAAGTATACTTTCACTTCCCTCTTGCACACTGAGACTAGATTTGTAGATACATATCTAAAATGTATTAAGTTTAATTATTTAAAACGGATAATGTGTTTGAATAAGGAAGCGATTCGATGGGTCAGTCATTCATATAACGCACAAAAGATACTCTTGTCGCCACCTTCTGGCGATACGAATATAACTTGCAGAAAGGGTCAGTGAACGAATCTGATTGAATCATTTCGTTGAACTTTTTCCAGATGATTCAGTAACTGAGATCAAGAAAAGCCTCATCGTAACTTCTAAGCAAACATTTTCAGATGCATCTCAGCTCATTTCTCTAGCATTATAAACGTCTCAGGTCAAACATAAAACTGTGAGCTACTATACGTGAAAGGTATTAAAATTACCTCACAAAACCCAAACGAGTTCCTCCCTTCTGTCACCAAGGACGTAAACATGTGCTGTTTACTAAAGTCGTCATGGTGATATGATCTTTGTCTTGTAGACAAAAGCAATGAACCAGTTATGTACAATGAAAGTATAGGTCAGTGAAATGAGTGCAGTATTCATATCCCATTACAATCTGAAACACGTGCTGAAATTATATTGTAATGTTCGGGCATCACTATAACCTATTTGAACATGTATGGTAATATAATAGTATTCTTTAAGGCATCTTGGGGTACATAGCCTATTTTGGTAGGCTATATGAATATGACAATCAATCATTCAATACCATGTTATCTTGTATCATAGTAGCCTACTGCAATTTGATACTACATTATCAAAGTAATACATTTTAAGTGATCGTATGGCATGTTTTGAGTTATGAAACAGATAAAGTGAAAATGAACTGCATCAAAGCATTACAAGAAAAGAATATTGCATGTGTGTTAGATATTTGGCTGGTTATAATATGTTTTTGTAAAGGGAGGAGCAGGCGAGTGGCACGAGCCCCAGCTCCTCCTCATGACAGGTGCTGAGAAGAAGAGGGACGAGGTACACGCTGTCTGTTTGCATCCTGTTCTGCAATGAGTAAACAAATGAGGACAGGAATTCAAACATACACACACTTCCTGAAAACGAACTTATGTGCACACACCTGCACCTTTTTTTCTCACCTCCCTCTGTTGGCTTATAATTGGTGCACCACAGGCACTGCTGGAGGGAAATTGGACTGGCTGCTCATGTCACCATGCGATAAACATTGATCTCAGAGTGCTGTGCAAAGTTCAATGTTCTCCATCACTATGGATCCCACAGTAACACACTTAATTCCGGCTGTGATCTGTGAACTATATGATGTGGAAAAAACAGTAAAAACACTCAGTGAAACATTATATACCATTTTACAACCTAGTTGCCATGGCAATACAATGGACAAAACCCTAAAACGACTGTAAAACGATGACAAAAAACTTTACAGCTCAGATAATGCAATAGTATAGTTTTAATACTCAAAAAATGTATCATGGTATCATTCATGTTTTACATCATTTTTTTCTTTATTTAAAAATGTTTATATTATTTTTATTGCATACTTCATTAATCTACTTTATTTAAATTTTAAAGAAAAGGAGTCAACCGAACTTAACTAAAACCCAGAGTATTTGTTTACCAACCTAATGAAACGATCATATGCTTTGTTTGTACATGGAGGAAAAACTGTCCATCTCTTCCAGAATTTCATTTTTGGAAAATGTATTTATAAGAGCTCTCTCTGTTTGGCTCTGAGCCCATAAAGGCACTGAAAGCTCTTGAAAGGAATGATTCACCGTCCCTCTGAGGGTGCTTTTATTAATCTTTGGAAACCCACCATACCACACTGGAAAATAAAAAAGGTTAACTTTCAGTATAAATTGTAGAAATGTTCAGTTGTTGTTGTTGTTTGTGTGTATTATAGTTTCCAGCAATAATATCTGACATGCTCACTATTTGATTGTAATTCAGGCTGCTTAGCACTTCAGTATTAAACGTGTGTGTAAGAGAGAGTGACAATACTATATATTTCTCTTTAGCAGCACACTGTAAAAAAAAAAAAAAAAGTAGTTGAGCCAACTTAAAATTTTAAGGCAACCAGCTTCAGCAGATTTTTGAGTTCTCTGAAACTGGTAGCCCTAAAATTATAAGTTGGCTCAACTTTTTTTATTTTTTTTATTTTACGGTGCAGAACATTTATTTATGCCCCACCGAGTGTGTCTTGGACATTTAGGATGGGAAATATTGAAGTTTTTGCCCTTTAAAAAAAATAAAAAAATAAAAAACTTAGCCATTAGCCTTTACTTAACATCACAGCTGGGCAAATTTGTACCCTGAAAAGCAAAGAAGAAATTTAATATTCAGCTGTGAAGTATTTCTCACCACAACCTTCATCTTGCAGACCTGCCAGAGTCAGAGAGTGATGAAGAAGAAAATTTACTTGGGATCATTTGAACACGAGTTTGAGCGTGAAGGTTCTGAAAAAGAGTTTCACTGTCAACAATATAGGAGGATGATCATGTGTCAGATGGTAGGATTATTTCCATATTTCATGTATGTGAGTAACTGTATTATTGGTGGTAATTAGGGCCATGTTTAAAAATGAGGGAACAGAGCATTTTACTGGACAAAACTTTGTGGTAAAGATGACATCATCAGTATTTTTATATTAGTATTTATACTCTGTTTTGCCTCTGTACACTTCCATGATTTCTTACGCCTCTTCTTCCTCTTGTCTGTTGACCCTGATCATTTTCTGGATGTTCATCCATCGTCAGAATTTGTAACTTTTGTGTTGTCCTCTGTCTATAGAAATCATGAAATGAAATGTCATGAAATGCACCTTTGAGCTACACTATATAAAAAAAGGTTCTTTAGCAGGGTGTATGGTTCCATGAAGAACCTTTAATATCCAAAGAACCTTTCCATTGCACAAAAGGTTCTTTGTAGCACATAAAAGGTTCTTTGTAGCACAGAAAAGGTTCTTTGTATCACAGAAAAGGTTCTTTGTAGCACAGAAAGTTTCTTTGTTGGACAGAAAAGGTTCTTTGTAGCACAGAAATGTTCTTTGTAGCACAGAAAAGGTTCTTTGTAGCACTGAAAGGTTCTTTGTAGCACAGATAAGGTTCTTTGTAGCACAGAAAATGTTCTTTGTTGCACAAAAAAGGTTCTTTGTAGCACTGAAAGGTTCTTTGTAGCACAGAAAATGTTCTTTGTTGCACAAAAAAGGTTCTTTGTAGCACAGAAAGGTTCTTTGTAGCACAAGAAAATGTTCTTTGTAGCACAGAAAATGTTCTTTGTTGCACAAAAAAGGTTCTTTGTAGCACTGAAAGGTTCTTTGTAGCACAGAAAAGGTTCGTTGTAGCACAAAAGGTTCTTTGTAGCACAGAAAAGGTTCTTTGTAGCACTGAAAGGTTCTTTGTAGCACAGATAAGGTTCTTTGTAGCACAGAAAATGTTCTTTGTTGCACAAAAAAGGTTCTTTGTAGCACTGAAAGGTTCTTTGTAGCACAGAAAAGGTTCTTTGTAGCACAAAAGGTTCTTTGTAGCACAGAAAAGGTTCTTTGTAGCACAAAAGGTTCTTTGTAGCACAAAAGGTTCTTTGTAGCACAGAAAAGGTTCTTTGTGGCACAGATAAGGTTCTTTGTTGGACAGAAAAGGTTCTTTGTAGCACAGAAAGGTTCTTTGTTGGACAGAAAAGGTTCTTTGTAGCACTGAAAGGTTCTTTGTAGCACAGAAAAGGTTCTTTGTAGCACAGAAAGGTTCTTTGTAGCACTGAAAGGTTTTTTGTAGCACAGAAAATGTTCTTTGTAGCACAGAAAATGTTCTTTGTAGCACAGAAAATGTTCTTTGTTGCACAAAAAAGGTTCTTTGTAGCACTGAAAGGTTCTTTGTAGCACTGAAAGGTTCTTTGTAGCACTGAAAGGTTCTTTGTAGCACTGAAAAGGTTCTTTGTAGAACTGAAAGGTTCTTTGTAGCACAGAAAACGTTCTTTGTAGCACAGAAAATGTTCTTTGTAGCACAGAAAATGTTCTTTGTTGCACAAAAAAGGTTCTTTGTAGCACAAAAAAGGTTCTTTGTAGCACTGAAAGGTTCTTTGTAGCACAGAAAATGTTCTTTGTTGCACAAAAAAGGTTCTTTGTAGCACAAAAAAGGTTCTTTGTAGCACTGAAAGGTTCTTTGTAGCACAAAAAAGGTTCTTTGTAGAACTGAAAGGTTCTTTGTAGCACAGAAAATGTTCTTTGTAGCACAGAAAATGTTCTTTGTTGCACAAAAAAGGTTCTTTGTAGCACTGAAAGGTTCTTTGTAGCACAGAAAAGGTTCTTTATAGCACGGAAAAGGTTCTTTGTAGCACAGAAAGGTTCTTTGTAGCACAGAAAACGTTCTTTGTAGCACAGAAAATGTTCTTTGTAGCACAGAAAATGTTCTTTGTTGCACAAAAAAGGTTCTTTGTAGCACAAAAAAGGTTCTTTGTAGCACTGAAAGGTTCTTTGTAGCACAGAAAAGGTTCTTTGTAGAACTGAAAGGTTCTTTGTAGCACAAAAAAGGTTCTTTGTAGCACTGAAAGGTTCTTTGTAGCACAGAAAAGGTTCTTTGTAGAACTGAAAGGTTCTTTGTAGCACAGAAAACGTTCTTTGTAGCACAGAAAATGTTCTTTGTAGCACAGAAAATGTTCTTTGTTGCACAAAAAAGGTTCTTTGTAGCACTGAAAGGTTCTTTGTAGCACAGAAAAGGTTCTTTGTAGCACAGAAAAGGTTCTTTATAGCACGGAAAAGGTTCTTTGTAGCACAGAAAGGTTCTTTGTAGCACAGAAAGGTTCTTTATAGCACGGAAAAGGTTCTTTGTAGCACATAAAATGTTCTTTGTAGCACAAAAAAGGTTCTTTGTAGCACAGAAAGGTTCTTTGTAGCACAGAAAAGGTTCTTTGTAGCACAGAAAAGGTCATATGCAAGTAAACATACACTACTGTTCAAAAGTTAGAGATTAGTATGATTTTTTAAAATGTTTTTTTGAACATGTTTTTTTTTATATAAGTTGTCTGCTCGTTGCATTTATTTGATTAAAAATACTGTAAAAACTGAAATATTGTAAAATATTATTACAATTTAAAATACCTCAGAAATATTGTAAAATATTATTACAATGAAAAATAACTCTTCTATGTGAATATATTTTAAAATGTAATTTATTTCTGTGATGCAAAGCTGAATTTTCAGCATCATTACTCCAGTCTTCAGTTTCACATGATCCTTCAGAAATCATTCTAATATGATGATTTGCTGCTCAAGAAACATTTCTGATTATTACCAATGTTGAAAACAGTTTTTGCAGCTTAACATTTTTATGGGAACAATACCATTCAAACATTTGTGCTAAGAAAAGAGAGAAATTAATACATTTGTGGTTAAAACAAGACGGAAATTAATAATTTTATTAATCAAGGGTGCATTACATTTATCAGAAGTAACAGTGAAGACATTTATAATGTTGGAAAAGATTTATCTTGAATCCTGAAAAAGGTATCACCATTTCCACAAAAAATGTTAAAAAGCAAAAACTGTTTTCAACT
This sequence comes from Barbus barbus, assembly GCF_936440315.1. Classification (NCBI taxonomy): domain Eukaryota; kingdom Metazoa; phylum Chordata; class Actinopteri; order Cypriniformes; family Cyprinidae; genus Barbus; species Barbus barbus. The sequence continues at coordinate 9,526,326 of NC_136719.1, forward strand.
GTTTAAAGAATAAGAAATGTAAAATTATTTTAAAAGAAAAATAAAAAAACCCCAGCAAATCAGCATATTAAAGTGATTTCTGAAGGATCATGTGACACTGAAGACTTTTCACTGAAGAAATTCAGCTTTTTATCACAGGAATAAATTACAATTTACAGTATATTAAAATAGACAACAGTTTTTTTAAATTTGTAATGATATTTTACAATATCACTATTTTCTCTGTATTATTAAATGCAGACTTGAGCAGAAGAGATTTTTATTTATTTGTTTGTTTGTTTCAAAAACATTTTAATGTTTCTAAAATGTTGACAGGTACTGTATAACATTGTTACCTAGTGCTTATATTGCTTAAATACAATTAATTGGATGCAGTTGTGGCTAAAGATGCTGGGATAGGCTTCAGCCCCCACGACCCTAGAGAGGATAAGTGGTTTGGAGAGTGAATAGATGGATGTATGAACTTCCAAAATTATTTGACTTGTTTTGATTTGGTTTCTATTCTTACTGCTGTTCGGCTTAAAAATACCTTTCCATTATCTTTGTTTGTCATTTTGCATCAGTATACCTGTGCTAAACCTATGAAAATTAAGAAACTAATGAAAGTGTGTTTTACAGGATCCTATGTACCCAGCCTCAACCATTCATCAAAAGGACTGTGAAAGCGGGAACTCTTTGACCCACCAGTGGCAGTTTCCACGGGATGAAAAAGGGCATACTAGTGGATGATGGGGGTACTGACATTAACCTGCTGTATTCACTGTATTACACACTAGGGATGGGCATTTTTGTAAATTTTTCATTTTAAGTACTGGTGGTTTTGATTTAGTCTGGATGGCATGCTGTCCTAACACTAACTAGTCAGAGCTCAGGTAGAACCCAAAATGCTGCCATAACCAATCAGAAAAAAGAAAAATATATAAAGTCAGGTGATCATCGAATATTCAGACTTGACAGCGATGATTGATCATGAAAACGATGATTGCGGTGACTTTAAAAAATGATCAATCATTGTCAAGTCTGAGTACTCTAGTACTTGTGCACATAACTATTTAACACATATACACAGTACTGAGGTATGATGTATACTGTAAATGCAATAAACATTTTAATCATACATCTTGTCAAGTCTTGTTACTTCTGGATTTTCTTTTTTTTTATTATTATTTTATGAACAATCCTATTAAAGAAAATGTATAGTATGATAAATGTAAGGATATTGATCTGGAAGAAATGGGGCCATAAAGGACCTATTCATCAGTGGTTCTTTGAAGAACCTTTACTGTAACAGGGCTCCAAATTTATATATAATTATCACAGTTTGCACAAAATATTAATGTTATAAATGTTTCTTATACACCAAAAAAATGTAAATAAATACAATTTTCAGCTGAATATGGACTAAATGTCAAACTCTTATTTTGTTGTAACTGTGTTGATTTTGTAACAGGAAATTCAGCGGATAGAAGTGATGTGTGGCTTTGCCACATTAACTCTGTTTTCTGGTTTATTCCCGCATGCTGTAGACTCCAAACGACAAGCCTGCCAAAAATGGAAAAAAAGGAGGGTGGAAAAATGGAGTGGACAAGACACAATTAAAGCCATAGCCAACTGCTTTTTGGCCTTGGCAGTCAACAGCTAGAAGGTGTCCAGTTTTCTCTTTTCATTTGCTGCTGAATGCAAGTGATGATAAATATAAGGACAAGGTCTGCAGTTACTCGACGGAGTGCAGACACACCACACACAATAACTTTCAGCCTGGGGTCTCTCTCTCGCCCTCTCCACTTTCTCTAATTAATGGAGACAATGACTCAATCAATCACTCAAAGTAATGTCAATTCTACACACTTCTGTATTGTTTTGTGAAGAAAAATTCTGTTGATTTTGTTAGCATGATGCCAGGGTGTTGCTGTATGGTTCTGATTGGTTTTTAACACATTGCTATGAAGTTTTTTCCAGAAATTGAAAATAATAATGAAAAAAATTATAATTTGACATTATTACTGTTTCATTCTTTGTTGGAAATCAAGAAAATTAATCATGATTATTTTATTCTATTGAAAGGCTTTTAACATTAAGAAAAAACAATCTGCGTATAGATTTGTGAGAAACATTTCTAATTGTTAATCTCTATTTTCTTGTGACATACTCTCAACATTACATAAAATAAATATTTGACTAGAATAAACAAACAAAAAAATCATTGTCTTTATATCACATGCTATTTTTCTCACACTGTGTGTATTTGTCTCTGTGAAGCCCCAAAGTTTGGGGTTAGTAAGATTTTTTGTTTGTTTGTTTCTTGAAATATTTTAATTTAGTAAGAATGCGTTAAATTGATCAAATGTGACTGGAAAGACATTTGAAAGGTTACAAAAGATTTCAATTTCAAATAGACGCTGTTCTTTTGAACTTTCTACTCATCAAAGACTACTTGAAAAATGTACACTGTTTTCAGCATTGATGATCATAAAAAAGAGAAACTGTTTCTTGAGCAGCAAATCGGAGTCTTGCTTGGCCATTTTTTGTGATAAACAGTGGGTCCAGCTGAATTCAAATAGTGATTTGTTAGATAAGTATAAAAAAGGTTATTATACCGCGGCAGCCATCGTGTAAAGCCCTCCTCGTGTGAAGACCGAAGAGTGTAAAGACCATCGACTCTACCGTGCGACTCCGGACTGGGACACCGGCAAAGGATATAAGTATCGCTTTTTATTTTTCCTCTTTCCTACTAGTACTTGTTTCACTTCTGTTTCAGTTTTTATAACCATTTCTTACTATGTGTAAGTAAGTTGTTGTTGTTGTTTTAAAACGTGTGCTTGGCTCAGTGTTGATGTCTGTATAGGTTGTTTATTCAGTTTTAGTTTGATTTAATTTTAGTTATTTTAGTACTTTATTTTATATGGGTATGAAATAATATATATATAAAATATTTTTATATGTATGTGTATGCATGTATATGTGTGTGGCTGTACATACACATGTAGTTGATTTTTGGTGTTTGGCTTAGTGTTATGTTAGAAGCATTATTATACTCATTCCTTCTGTTGTTTTAATATTTTGAATTGTTTTTAGCTTATGTTTTAAAAAAATAAATTGAAATGATGTATTGTATGCATTTGTCAATTTTATTTCATTTCTTTATTTTCTTAAATGTGTGTATATAGTATTTACAGAGTTTTGACTTTTAGTTTTAATAGGATGAGTTATTTATCCCTGTCTCTGTTTCTCCTCTCTATATTTCTAAAGCTTGAGAGCTATCTTACTATTAAACATGCAGAGAGGGTCAAGTGGGACTCATCCAAGTCTGGGGCATCTCTTTGCATCGTGTCTTAACACTCACTTCAGCATTATGCTTGGCTTTGCGGTAATTGCTGATACCCTTTTGAGCGGCTATTTATGTGGATGGATAGATCAGAAAGTGGGAGCATTTGAAAGCAGAAACAAGGGCAGCAATAGCATGATGTCTCACTGGCACACAAAGGTATTTTAAGATTGAAATTGAATTGGAAAAGATGATGTGCTGTGTCCTCTTTCACCCTGGACTGTCTGGACTTCAGAACGCTCTCCATCTGCCAGCTGCTCCTTGGGTATCTTTTAGCTTGTCTGTTTGTTTGCCTGTGCATGCGGATGTGTCAGTGTGATGTGATTAATAGAGTGAGATTATTACACAAAGATTAGAAGCGCTGAGAATGAGTTTCTGGTGCTGTTATCGGTGTGATCCGAGACCGGATGATAAGTTTACAACCTCTCAGACAGATATAAAACAGAGGCCATGTAATGTTAGTAGTTATTTGTCTAAAACAGGCTCTATAATGACTGGGTGTGCAGTGATTAATTGGCTGTACCCAGCATGGATGAGCAAAGTACAAATTTTGCTCAGATGCTTCACTGTGCTGATGTTGATGCTATTGTTAGATTGTATAATGCATTTAATCAACATCTCCCTATGTTGTTGGCCTCCCTATTTTATTGACTGAAAGTTGTTAGCCTTATTGCTTAAAATACTGTTATACTTTGTGCACTAAATGTAGTTCACTGCTGTTCAGAGTATCTTAGATGCACAGACTGTCTTTAAGATCACATACACCCTGCACAGTTTCAGGAGTGACAGCCACATTTATATGTGAGAAAGAATCCTATAAATTATTCTTCATGTAGGGTACACGAGTTGCTCTTAGAACCGTGCCGATTAAACGGATCTATATCGCTGCTTATAGAAATCTATCGACCATACTGTGATTCCCTAACCACCAGTGGGTAAAGTGCAACAGTCGGGTTGAGAAGTATTGGAAAATCCTATTCATTTTCTCCACGGGGAATTGATTTTTAGCGTAAATTAAAACCTTTAAAACAGGCCTACTGTGAGCAACAAGGTTGTTATATAAAGATTTATATATTTATAAAAAATAAATATATATTTATACTTACAACATTTCAGGCAAATATAATTATTATATATGTAATTATAGTAAATGTTATAGTCTAAAAAAAGGCTCTATAATGATTTACTGATAATTTAAACCTCACAATTTACAAGTAAAAATAATAACAAATAACTACATTACCCAAGATTCTACAAACAAAACCTCCACTGATCAGAGAGCAGAAACAAGCAAATTTCATCAAAAGAACACTTTAATGATGTACTTTGAACGATGAAGAAAGAATAACTTATATAATCTTTAAAACAATAGTTGTATAGTGTTTAATAGAAATGTAGTCCTTAAAGCCATTAGGTACAGTCTTTTTGTCTGATTAATACTTTTTTTTTTCAGATAAAACTTTATAATTTTGTGACTGACCTTGTAGTTGGTTGATTCATGGCTTAAAACTATTTAATTAAGACTTTTTAAAAACCCTTATGGGGATTTTTTTTTTTTTTTTGTAAAATTATTAACAATAAAGATTACCAAAACTTGAATTAATACTGTATTGGTACAATTTTATTATTAAAATCAGATGATTTCCCTTGAAGTCAATAGACTGTGTGGAAATCACACTTTTATATGTGTTTTCGATCTGAATGGATCAATAATGCCATCGTTTGTCATGTGAAGACAAGAAATTCTTCACTGTCAGAGCAAAGGTGGACGATAATTAGATTAGTTATTGCATCCAATTGACCAACAATTATCCAGCATTTCGGCTAAACCGACCTGGTAAAAACCAAACAACAAAACAGTTATGCTGTTTACTACATTAAAATGATTGTTAATGCTGCATTCCATTTGTACTCGGAATTTGGAAATTCCGCATTCCAGTAGGAACTTTTAACTTTTAACTTTTTAATCCTCCCAAGTCAGAGTTCTGATTCAGAATCTCAGAGGAATTGCAACAACTCCAACTTCAGAATCCAATATGGTTGCTCAGTCATTAACAGAAAAGAAACAGTAGTAATATATAGTTTATTAGCTCTTATGTTTGTCTCAATAAACTCAGTGGTCCACACAGTACTGCCCAACGTCTATTTGTGATCATGATACAATGGCATTATCTGTGCAATATACTGCTTTTAATTGACTAGTATTGCAAACTATGGATGCGCCATTCTTGGTTTGTGACACCATTCTCGGCTCCGACTTCCAAGGTAAATCGAACGCAGGCTAATAGCTTACAGATATTTGATTATCCAGATAGCTTAGCTTATGCACCACACATACCCTATACATTCACAACAATCTTTTATGCAATATGTTAAATTAAGTGATTAAATGTCCAAATATTTCCATATAAAAATGCCGGAGTTTGAGAGACAGATGATCTGATCTGACCAATCGTAACACGGAATCTGCCGACTTTCCGTGGTTGAAATGAGATACTGTACCTTCTGATGTTCATTCTTGTTTATTCCGTGTTATAAAGATGATCAGTTCACATGCCACTTGAACTGAGACACTACAGTGATCTGTCACGACACATTAAACAGCCACAAAACGGTATTTGTTTGAAATTCTTAAAAAATGACAAAATTTGAAAGCTGAGTCTTTGTTGCATACCAAAATGAACCCAGATTACAAGAGTGGACCCGATTTGTCTTGACACTGGATCAGTTACATTTACTCATTTAGCTGACGCTTTTATCCAAAGCGACTTACAATTGCTATACATGTCAGAGGTCGCACGCCTCTGGAGCAACTAGGGGTTAAGTGTCTTGCTCAGGGACACATTGGTGTCTCACAGTGGATTCGAACCCGGGTCTCTCACACCAAAGGCATGTGTCTTATCCACTGCGCCATCACCACCCTAGTTCCTCTCTTGAACGTGTCATTCAGAGCAGTTTTGTGAACTGGATCAATCAATTCAATAATATGAAGTCATTAACGAATGGCACATAGTTTCTCTCATGAACTCTCAGCAACGCAATAAGGAGAACTTGACCGGAAATCAGCTATATTTGCAATTTAACAGCCTTTTTGCACATTTACTTTATAATGAAAAGTGACTCAAATATGCAGTTTTGTGTCCCACAGAAGGCCGCACGCCATTGAACGGACAGGATGGTGAGTACATTTTTGATGAACTAAAGACATCTCTAGTGTCTTTATGTGTGTATCTTTCTGTGGATAGACTGATTTGAATGTCACATGCCACCATCCTTTTCAGATTCAATACTAGGGGACATTTCAAGGTTATAATCCTTCATTGCAGCCTGTCACAATGGATAGAAGACAGCAAGTTCTTCCATAGGTAAACAACCTGAGAAGAGCCATGCTGACTTTGAGCCTTTTTTTGGGGTTCACTTATGTATATGTTTTATGATTTTTACTCTTAAGTATTAAGGGTCCAGCATTGAGCGCTGGATCACTGTTGAGCTGGCCCTGGGTCCTCCCACATGTTTACCATTTGCGGCTAGTTGTTTGCTTTTAATGATTTATGTTACCTCCAGGCTTTTCGTCAGGCTTCAGGGCTGAGGTATTGATCTGGGGGTGATTTGCTTGTCTGGTTTGTACAACCTTAGAGTTCCCAGGGGTTGAGCACTGCCCAGTCTTCAGCAGTTCTCAACAAACACATTAGCTCAATGATCCAACCCAATTTATGATCTAGATCAAGGGTGCTCAGCCCAGTTCCCGGAGATCTTCTTTACTGCAGAGCCAATGTTTAACACACCTTAAACAACCTTGAAAAGCAAACCCAAAGACCTCAATTAGCTGGTCCATGTGTGTTTGATCAGAAATGTGAATAAACTCTAGTAAACAGGCAGTTAGATCTTCAAGAGCGAATTGAACACCCTGTTGTAGAAACACATTGTTTTATGAAAAATATGGGTGTATCAAAGTGCATAATACAATTCAACAAATTTGTATTACCAACTTGAATACGAGCAAAATCTGCATGGGGAACTTTTTCGCCCTCATGCAAAACTCACAGTCGAGTAGATTCCTATTGAAATGACTGTATTATGCCTGTGAAAGTTTGTGAATAACAGTCAATGTTCAAGGCACCTAAAACAGTTTGTATATTGAGTCCCCTGGAAGAGTGTAAGCACTGTTTCTGTGGTGCGATCAAAGCATTATTCAGATTGATTGATAATCCCATTCACAGTATGAGATTGAAGTGTATGAAGTGTATTGAAGTGTATCTGTTCCAAGCTTGCTCTGATTACTAAAGCATAAAAAAAATAAATTTGAACATTATTGATTGAGAATGTATTGGCTCAATCAGTGGTCTTATATTGGGGTGGGACTATCTGTTTGTTGACCAATGGTAGACTGTGGGAGTGGTTATGAGAACTATTTACAAATAAACCTTCATTGGGAAGGTTTGTGAAACGCAAACAGAAGAAAATCTGTGTAAAATTTTACTTAAAACCTTTAAAACTATAAACTGTTGCATTGCATTCAATAGAAAAATAAACCAAAATTTCCTCTGCTTGTTTCTTGTGTATAATGCCCATTACTTTAGAAAATTACACACTTTAAAATGTGTAGTTGCACATGGATCAACACAATGAGAAGAGGCCAGTTTAAGGGAAAGTGACAGCAATGCCTAAAACAAGAGATACTCTAAGCAATCACTCTGCTGATGGATTCATTGTGCCGGAGATCCAGCATTGTGAGTGATAATTGTGTGTGATGTGTGGGTTATACTGTGCTAGAAAAAAAAAAATTGCTGAAGTGAAACATTGTCAAGTGGGTGTTTAAAGAGAAGACTCATGTGGAGTTCACAGCAGGCAAATACTACAGCCAGAGAGAGATGCCAATGGCTGGGAGAAGCCTAAACAGAGCAAATAGATGCCAAATCTGCCATTTCACAGTTTACAAGTCAAGTCATGTTGAGCTTTATTGTCATTCTGCTGCATGTGTGGACATATAGTGGAACGAAATGTCGTGTCTCGCAGGACCACGGTGCTACATACTAGTTAAACATAAGATAAACATACAACAATGCAAGTATAAAAAAAAAAACAATAGAGCATCTGACTATAGACAAAAATAGACCATCTGACTATACATATACTATAAATACTATAACTACTATACCTAGTTGCCTAGACTTGCCCTTTTCAGCTGGCGGAGAAAGTGGAGGTGCTGTTGTTCCTTCTTGTTGAGTGACGTGACATTGGTGGTCCAGGTGAGATCTTCTGTGATATGCACCCCCAGGAATTTAGTGCTGCCGACTCTCTCCACGGTTGAGCCGTCGATGGTCAGTGGGGGATGGTCAACAGAGTTTCTCCTGAAGTCCATCACAACCTCTTTTGTCTTACTCACATTGAGGGACAGGTTGTTAGCACCACACCATTTCGCCAGCTGTGCCACTTCCTCTCTGTAGAGCGTTTCATCGTTGTTGCTGATGAGGCCTACCACAGTTGTGTCATCAGCAAACTTGATGATGTGGTTGGAGCTGGACTTGGCAGTGCAGTCGTGAGTCAGCAGCGTGAAGAGCAGCGGGCTGAGCACACAGCCTTGTGGGGCACCTGTGCTCAGTGTGGTAGTGCTGGAGGAGTTGCGGCCGACACGGACTGACTGAGGCCCAGCAAGTTTAGTTTGTGGATGAGCTGTTGTGGGATTATAGTGTTGAATGCTGAGCTGAAGTCGATGAACAGCATTCTTACATAAGAGTCTTTCTGTTCCAGGCGAGTAAGAGCTAGGTGGAGAGTGGTGGATATTGCATTGTCCATGGAACAGTTTGGACGGTATGCGAACTGGAATGGGTCCAGTGTGTTTGAGAGACTGGATTTGATGTGATTCATGACTAACCTCTCAAAGCACTTCATCATGATTGAGGTCAGTGCTATGGGACGATAGTCATTCAGACAGGACACGGGTGACTTCTTTGGTACTGGAATTATGGAGGTGGATTTGAGACACGTGCGGACGATTGCCTGGCTCAGTCTTAATTTCCACACAAGCAGTTAAATGTGGCTATTTTTGATTTCATGTGTCATACAATAGCTTGAATGAAAAATTTAAAAGTTGTAGCTATAATTATTGCACGCTGAATAGACATTGTGGAATTTCTCCATTGAAGATGAGTTGGCACCCCATAAACACCAAGCATTTTCTTTGTCAAAACAAAATTGCAATGCATTACTGGCTTCAATTGGCACCAATCATCTTTTCATTCTGTCAGTCAGCCACCTGCTTTCATTACCGTTACCATTTTGCTCTTCCTCACAGTGTATTTTCCTCCATCTCATCTTAATTCATTCTTTCCATCCATCAGATTTGCAGTATAAATACAAGCTAATTGTCAGTGACAAGCCTTTCCACCTGCACTATGTTTGATTTCACAGCATATCTGAGGCTTTTTTCTGCTTTCGGTCTTATGCCTCATAAATTTACATGAAAATGATTTAGTTTCTTATATGGAACATTTGTTTTATTCTATGTGGTAATTATTAAAGAGGCTCATGTGAATCATGGAGGTGTTAAAGATCAAGAGGATCACAGTGATTTATTGTTCCTCTTGTCATTAATTTTCATGATTTTAGTTTCTCTTAGGGATAGGGAACAGTTTGAAGCAGAATAATGTATAAAAATACACTCACTGGCCACTTTATTAGGTACACATTGCTAGTACCGGGTTAGACCTCCTTTTGCCTTCAGAACTGCCTTAATTCTTCTTGGAATAGATTCTACAAGGTGTTGGAAACATTCCTCAGAGACTTTGGTCCATATTGACATGATAGCATCACGCAGTTGCTGCAGATTTGTTGGCTGCACATCCATGATGCGAATCTCCGGTTCCACCACATCCCAAAGGTGCTCTATTGGATTGAGATCTGGTGACTGTGGAGGCCATTTGAGTAAAGTGAACTCATTGTCATGTTCAAGAAACCAGTCTGAGATGATTTGAGCTTTGTGACATGGTGCATTATCCTGCTGGAAGTAGCCATCAGAAGATGGGTACACTGTAGTCATAAAGGGATGGACATGGTCAGCAACAATACTCAGGTAGGCTGTCGCGTTTACACGATGCTCAGTTGGTACTAAGGGGCCCAAATTGTGCTAATAAAATATCCCCCACACCATTACACCACCACCACCAGCCTGAACCGTAGAGACAAGGCAGGATGGATCCATGCTTTCATGTTCTTTACGCCAAATTCTGACCCTGCCATCTGAATGTCGCAGCAGAAATCGAGACTCATCAGACCAGGCAACGTTTTTCCAATTTTCTATTGTCCAATTTTGGTGAGCCTGTGCAAATTGTAGCCTCCATTTTCCTGTTCTTAGCTGACAGGAGTGGCACCCGGTGTGGTCTTCTGCTGCTGTAGCCCATCTGCTTCAGGGTTCGACGGGTTGTGCGTTCAGAGATGGTATTCTGCATAGCTTGGTTGTAACGAGTGGTTATTTGAGTTACTGTTGCCTTTCTATCATCTCTAACCAGTCTGTCCACTCTCCTCTGACCTCTGACATCAACAAGGCATTTTCGTCCACACAGCTGCCGCTCACTGGATATTTTCTCTTTTTCGGACCATTCTCTGTAAACCTTAGAGATGGTTGTGTGTGAAGATCCCAGTAGATCAGCAGTTTTTGAAATACTCAGACCAGCCCGTCTGGCACCAACAACCATTCCACGTTCAAAGTCACTTAAATCCCTTTTCTTCCCCATTCTGATGCTCGGTTTGAACTTCAGCAAGTCGTCTTCACCACATCTAAATGCCTAAATGCATTGAGTTCCTGCCATGTGATTGGCTGATTAGCAATTTGTGTTACCAAGCAATTGAATAGGTGTACCTAATAAAGTGGCCGGTGAGTGTAAATCAAATAAATAAATATTTATTTAAATATATAAATAAAAATATGCTAATTTTTCCTATTCTTTTCATTTAGATTAGCTTTGCCATCATTTAAAACTCCCTTCAATTTAATTTAAAAAAGGTTCATATTTATTAAGACTGTTAAATGTAATATTTAGATCTGTTTTTCACACTGATCTATGGTATCATGTTGATACCTAAAATCACATTTAAGACAGCAATTAAAATGGTTAATTGTATTTAGTCAAAATATTATATTTTTTTATTTATATTTACATTATATTATTATTGTATGTATTATACCTACGTTAAATCAATAAATCAACAGTTTTATATTTCTACATTATTTTTAATTTGATTGTCATTCACAGTGCTTTATGGGGTTGCGGTTCTTTCCCTCTAAAGCCAAGTTTTGTACCTTTTTGTCTGATTTTCAAATACATTTTTGCTTCAAATCAAATTTTGTAATATTGTGATTCACCTCGTAGCTGGATGATTTGGTTCATATTGGCAATTTATTGACTTTTATCTATTACGCTAAAAATAATTAGTCATATTATAGTAACCAAAATTTTAATTCCCTTGCATGTCTAATTTCTCTGATTTTCTAATTTCTAAAAAAATTCTGAATAGCTGTAATTGTGTTATGTCACAGCATTTTTGCTTTCATTATGGACCTGTTTCTGCCTTAAAACAGGAGATGAAGAGTAAGTTGCCCATACATACATATCCATTCTCCCCCACGCCATCCAGTAGAGTGAACCAGCGAGAGAAGAAAAGTCACCAGTCAAGATGTTGCTAGGAGACAGTCTATTTATTGGAGCCCTTTGGTCTATCTCAGTTTAGTTTTGATAAGTGACATGCAATAACATCATACACTGTCAAGAGAACTGGCCATAAAACACGCTCTGTCTTTCATCTTCCACCCTACAGAGCAAGTGTTCCCTTCACAAAAAGAGTTCAATTGGACAGTGTGTGGTTGTGTTTCTGAAGAAAACGGTGGCTTTTTAAATATCACTTGGAGTGTTCTTCTAAAGGTTTGCTTTAAAGATTGATACATAGCCCTCATCTTGCATGATTTTAAATTCTTTGTGTATTTTTCCACAGATGATGGATGTCTTTAATACTTTCTGAATGTCCCTCAGCTTTGCTGACAGCTCAGGCAAAGGACGAATCCCTAGCACCCCTTGCAACGTGTAAAAACGCTCACAAACAGACCTTGCAACTCACCTTGCAGCCGTCTGTTTCTGTGCTTTTAAACAGTGTCTTATAAATCAAATTACTTCAGCGCATTAAAACCACTACAGTGCACTAAAGCGACAATGCTTGCTGTGTTTATGCATTGCTTTTGTTTTCTACATGGCAATTTTTCATTTTTGTGCCTTCTTTTGTGTCGTGTACTACACACTCTTTGTGTCAGTACGCGTACAGCGGCATCCTACCAGACTAGTGATATATGGCCTGCCTCACAAATACTCATAACGTTTTATTTTTCTCTGTTGACCAGCTCTGCAAAAAGCACTTCACATGCCATAGGCAACAAGGACATGGTAAAATAATATTTTGTTTTTACTACTTATTTTATGGCATTTTTGTACTGCAACTTGATACTGAATGTTGAATAAAATGTTAGCATGAATTGATGTTTTTAATAAGGTCGTTGTTGTGTGGTATGCATTGCTGTTTTAGGAATTTGTTCTAAATGTGTGGACTTGAATGATACCTCGAATTATGTATATATGCTTATTTTTCTAGACAAATTTACGTCTTTTTTTTTTGGCTGGTGCATGATAAACTAGGTGAAAAAATCCCACAGCTTTACACATAGCTTTACATATAGTGCTCTCCATAAGTATTGGAACAGTTAAGACAAAACTGCTCTGTTTTCTGTGGAGTCAAGACATTTACAAATATGATTAAAAGATGAATATGAGACAAAACTACAGAATGTCACATTTTATTATTAGCCATTTCAACACATACATGTTTTACCAAATAAAAGAACAGCACTTTTAGACTCCATCCCACTCATTGATGTGAGCATAAGTATCGGGACAGTTGAACATAAGGCAGATATAAAAGATTACAAGCTATTATTTAGTTGCAGATCCCTTGCGCACAATCACAGCAGTGAGTCTGTGACCCATAGACATCACCAGACTCTTGGTCTCATCCTTTGAAATGCTTTTCCCAGCCTTTAATGCAGCCAATTCCAATTGTTTCTTGTTTCTGGTGAAATTCATGTTCAACCGGATTTAAATCTGGAGATTGACTTGGGCAATCTAATACTTGCCATTTCTTTGTCCTTATAAATTCCTTGACTGAACTGGCAGGGTGTTTTGGGTCATTGTCCTGATGCAATATGAAACACTTCCGAAGGAATCTGGTGGCATTTTCTTGAATATTGGTAGGCAAGATGGTTTTATACTCTTCCAAATTCATTCTGCTACTGTCATCATACATTATGTCATCAGTAAAGTTGAGAGGGCCTGTTCCAGAGGCAGCCATGCATGCCCATGCCATGACACCACCTCCACCATGCTCTACAGATGAGGCTGTATGCTTGGGATCATTTGCAGTTTTGTTTTTTCCTCCACATTTTTGCTTTCCCATCACTTTGATAAAGGTTCATCTTTGTCTCATCGGTCCATAAACACAGTTCCAAAACTCTTCTGGCTCCTTTGTGCTTTTTTGCAAACTCTAATCTTGCCTTTCTATTTATGGAGCTGCTCAGAGGTTTGTATCTTGCTGTGTAGCATCTGTAATTCTGTGTCAAAGTCTCCTGAGGACAGTAAACTGTCAGAGCATCACCCCAGCTTTCTGGAAGTTGTTGGTGATTTTACAGACACGTCTTTTAGGGTTCATTTTCACAGCTTTTATGATTTGTCTGTCATCAACTACTGTTGTTTTCTCAGCCGATCAGGTCGTTGTTGGTTGCTGGTGGTTTCCAAACTCTTGATTTCTCCATGCCCTTTGTTTTTGCTAGAGCTCTAATTGATTTCCTCTTTTGTTTTAGCGTTCAAATTGCTTGCTTTTCTCTCACAGTTAGCTCCCTCATCTTCATCCTGGTCTGTGTGTGTCATCATCGAATGCAAGATTCAGAATACAGAAGTAATGGATATAACTGATATCAGGACACAGCTGATCACATAGAAAGACCTGTGAGGCAACTGTTCCAATACTTATGATCACATCAGATAAAACTCTAAAAGTGCTGAACTTCTTAGCTGGTAAAACATCTATGTGTTGAATCACCCAATAATAAAATGTGACATTCTGTAGTTTTGTCTCATATTCATCTTTTAAACATATTTGTATATGTCTTGACTCAACAGCCAACAGAACAATTTTGTCTTTACTGTTCTAATACATTTGGAGGGCACTGTATATACACTCTCTGGCCACTTTATTAGGCACACCTTGCTAATACCGGGTTGGCAGTGTTCGGGAGTAACTAGTTACATGTAACATAATTTAATTACAAAATAAAAGTAATTGTAATCAGTTACAGTTACTGAGAAAAAAATTGTAATTAAATTACAGTTACTTATGAAAATGTTAAGGATTACAAAGCGGGTTACATCTGAATTTTTCACACACACTCCCACATAGAGATTTAATTTATTTCTTTCATAAATTGCAGTGACTGCTCCAAAATACGAAACACCAATGTTTCAGGAGTTTAGAACATGCTTATTCGATAACTCTTTTATTTCCTATATGGGTTTATGTATAGCTATGCTTCCTTTTTTAAAGATTAACTGTTTTTTCCCAAGGCATTGTTAGATTCCTGTGTTTCCTGTCATAGCTATGCAAAGAAAAAACAGTATCATAGCTAATAAAATATTTCTTGCTATGATTTTAAATATGTATTTAACCTCAGAATGATCTCAAAGTAAGTCTGATTTTGTGGTGGCTGTGCTTCAAAGGGGACATTGATCTTCAACAAGTTGGTATAATTCTTCATGAACAGTCTGCAACATACTTTGGTTAAAATTCCTCAGTGGTCGTGTAAAACAACACCCTTTTTACTTTGCTCTGTTCACAGTGACTCTCTAGGGTCAACCATCTGACAACCATCTCTGGGGTTTACCTAATAAAGTGGCAGGTGAGTGTATGTATGTATGTGTATATATATATATATATATATATATATATATATATATATATATATATATATATGTATATATATATATATATATATATACTGTATCTACAGAGCTGGGTAGATTACTTACAAATTGTAATCCGTTACTGATTCCAAATTACATGACAAAAATAGTAGTGAGTAACATAATCCATTACATTACACATTTTAGATAACATAATCAGATTACTTTTAGATTATTTTTGAGCTAACTCGTTTATCATATTGATTTAAACAGTATAATCTTGTACCATAATGATGTAAAAATACAAAAAGTGAGAAAATATATTTCATTGTAACAACATGAAACATTAAACATTATATGACATCAAGGTTTCCCAAACTGGGGTTCGTAAAGGAACTGCAGGAAGTTTGTGAGTTTAATGAAAGGCAAACATGTAAATAACGTTTTAGTTTAAATGAGGCTGTCACTTAGTTGGGACTAGATGGTTTGGGACCAAATGTTGGTTTGAAGTTTTCCATTAATGTTCCACACAGACATACATACATATATATTTTTATGTATGAATATATATATGATTTATAATAACTTGTGTACCAAAAAAAATTATAGAAACTGTTTGAGTGATGTTAATACTTTGTTCTTGCAATTTTATGGATGTTTAAAACCTTAAAGCTATATATTGCAGTTTAGTTTGTTAGTTCATTATTAAATGTAGTTTGTCACTACAGTGAATTAAATATCATTCTGACTAGCTAGCATCAGTAATTTCTTATCTAATACGTCTAATAGTTTCCATAAAAAAACAAACAAACAAACAAAAAAACATCTGCATACAAAAATATCATGTCACATCAATGTGTAGAGTATTCATGGCTTTTTTGTGACTGCATGCTTCAGCCAGATAAAGTATCCAACTGAGCTCTTCTGCTGGGTGTATTGTCCAGAGTAAAAATGACCAGATTTAAAATTTGCGTTGGCTAGATGCATAAGTTGTTTGGCAGAGTATTCATGTTTACCAGTCAGAGCTGGGTGATTGAGTTTGATTGGATCTCATGGTGTGGACTGACACACCCTGGCATCTGTCTCTCTCTTTCCCTCTCCACATCCATCATCACCAGAATATCTTTCCGTCTCAGTCCATACTGCACCTGTCAGGCAGAGACACTGCTCAGTTATGGTATTGCCATAGTGACAGAAAGAAAGGGAAGAGGTAGCCAGTGTCATGCACAGATCGCACTCTCACAGGAGTGCACTTTCTATTTGTATAAAGATAACAGGTGGCAACTTGCTAAACTGTCCTCAGCTTCAGCATAACTGTGGGATATGTTTCAAATGTTCTATATTGAGAGTGGAAAAGAAAATATTTCTCATTTGTTCATAACACAAATGTATAGTTAATAGGAATGAACAATAAATAGATTTTTTTTTGGTTTAGTCAACTAACATTTTATTAGTCGGTTAGTCTCAGAAAAAAAATCGGTTTCACTTTATTTTGTTCTGTTGACTAGAAGTAACATTTCACCTACATTTCTATTAACTCTCATTAGAGTATTAGTAGTGTATTAGTAGACTGGTAGGGTTAGGGTTAGAATAAGTTGACATGTACTTGCAAATTTACTTACAGTCAGTAGAGTGTCTGTTGGGAGACCATCACAATAAAGATTTAGCAGATATGAAGCAGACAGTCTACACTCTAATGAGAGTTTGTTGACATGTAGTTGCAACATTACTTAGTGTCAACAGAATGTTCAAAAGGGACCATCAAAATAAAGTGTTACCCAGACAGGAAGTCCTAACATTCACCTATCATTCATCAACCTCAAATGTGGCTTATCATTTGAAACTGAAATATGTAAGTAATAGCAACTTTACATGGCCACTCGCTCAAACGTTTAACCTAGATAAATGTGCGTGAGTAGGCGCTTATCCGAGAGTTTGTGCAGGGTGTGGAAATGTTAGCATGCTACAGCGTGACATGGAGGCACGATCATATGCAGTTTTTCCCTGATAGCAGTGGAAACAACTTAAAATACACAGTCATTTTTGGTGATACACATAAGAGTATTACGTCATTTGAAACTGTCAAGGATCTACTTTTATTTGTGTACACAATTTCAACAAAACGTTTGCCTTTTGCAAAATAAAGAAAACAAACAGAATGTGCTTCCTGCCGTCTAGGACTCCATGATCTGAAGCGCGTCACAAAAATTAACGGAAACTCAGTGTATAGACTACTTGCCTCACAAACATGAGAAATATACCTATCCACATTTTTCTTCAATGTGGAAGTAAGCCTATGGGCAAGATTTCCCGTTCATTTGCCTCTATAAGGAAATAACGAGAAGAATAACAAATTATGTTTTATTAACAAAGTTCGGAAGGAGCACGTTCAGATAATTAGCCTAATTAACACGAGAGGAGCACAATCAGTAATCAACCCAGTTAACAAGTTATAGTCCAGATGATATGTGAAAATAATGTTCACTTTTTCATAAAAGCATGAAATTTGGTACACTTGTATAGTTTGCGGCCCTAAACATTTTGAGAAATGGAGCCATCAGCAAAACCACTTTGTGGTTGCCATGGCGACTATTTTACTTTTCACTATAACCAAATGATGTCATATCTCCTGAACCAAACATGATAAGACAGAAAAGTCTAACCCTATGTTTTGATGGTCAAGGATTACAATGATACCATATACAACAACATAAACTGTTCAGGTTAAGAGTTAATGGTGAAATCAGCAATGTGAGAAGGAAATAACAGTATCTGAGCATCACAGTATCACAGCATTTACAAAAGTCCATATTATGGCTATTAATTTTTCTTTCTTTGAAAATTCATTAATATTTTATTCAATAATACATTAAAAGATTCTTGTTCTCTCTCAACAATGCTCTAACATCACACGCAGACGGCAACGCAATCAGGTGAACAGTTAATGGTTAATTTAGTGACTTTATGAGAAGGATTACAATGAAATCTCAGAAAATGCAGAATGAAATTTCAGACATATTTCATGTAAACTTAATTTACAATCACTCTTTGGGGCCAGAGTTGTCTATTATGTTGTCCAAATGGGGGAAGCCAGAGTCCTGCATGCGGGCGGGTACACGCAGGTGAATCGCTAATATTTGATGTAACAGGTGGAATAATATTTATGTGTAGGGTGAGGTGTGGGTGCGGGCCGGATGGTGACATGCACAGGCAGGTTGCGGGTCCAATAACCAAGACTTGGTCCAGTACACGCTGAGCAATGTAGCCAATCGCACTGCCGCTGATTGACGGCTGTAGTGATTATATTAAAGGGAGCACTCTTTGCTTGCTTTCTGTATTTAATCTATTCACAATTTGAATAAAAGTTTTAATAAATAATTTTTTTCTACCTCATGTTGGAGATTTAATACAGGTGCGGCTCGGGTCCCAGCTTTTATGTCAAATGGGTCGGGTATAGGATTAAATTAGTGTTGCTGTCAGATAACGTGTCGGGTATTCTGTTAATTACTGCAAGTGTTGGATGATCATTTCACCAGCCAGGAAAGGTGAACAAAATGCCTCTCTGTGATGTTACCACAAGGCATCACTTACTTACAGATCTCAGGCTTCTGGTAGGATGTGGATTCATAAGAGTGAGGAGGAAGTAGGAGGGTGCTGAGCCTGTGGCTGTTCTGTACACAAACATCATGTCTTGAACTTGATGCGAGCCGCAACTGGTAGCCAGTATAGGGAGATAAAGAGAGGTGTGAAGTGGGCCCTTTTGGGCTCATGGAAGACAAGTCATGCCACTGCATTCTGAAACATTTGTCAAGGTTTGTTTGCGCATGATGGAAGTTCAGCTAGAAGAGCATTGCAATAGTCCAACCAAGAAATGACAAAGGGCTTGGCAAGAAGTTGTGCAGCATATTCTCAATGGAAACCTGCATGATCGAGCTGTCTTTACAATGTGGTCCTTGAAGGTCAGCTGGTCACCAAAGAATAATTTCTGATGAACCTAGCAGGATGATGAAATCATGCTGTAGAGTCGGAGTGGCAGGGAAAACGAGAAGCTCAGTCTTTGCCAGGTTGAGCTGCAGGTGATGTTCCTTCATCCATGCCGAGATGTTTGTCAGGCAGCCTGAGATTTAAATAGCCTATGCTTAAGTGAGTGTACAGTTGTTCTCTTTCAATTAGATCATAGTTTTTCCTTCAACTTGCACCTCTATAGGTGTGTGTTTGCTTTGCCTCACTTGCTCAATGACGTTGAAGTGGATCATAAAGTGTCAGTTGCTGTATTTACATCCAGAGATGAGAAATTGGTGGGTGAGGGAAAGAGAGGATGACACTACAGAGGAAAGATGGAAGGGTGAAAGGGAGTGTAGGTTTTGCCTAAAAGTAAATGGTAGAGGAATTGGTGGCACACAGGTAGTAATATGTAGGTTTAATGTAATAAAGAAATAAGCAGAGATGTCTAGAGGTTTTACCAAATGTTGTCTAAGATACAGTTGCATGTGTAAATTAAGTCAAGCTGGTTGCCTTATTTGTTAGTGCTTGTGGTGGTAAGCCATTTGAGATTGAATGAAGCTAGGAGTGGAAGTGGAAGTCTGCAGTGTAAGGTTTCTCAAGATGGATTTCAAAGTCACCAAAGACGATAAGTGGACTGCCATCCACAGAGAATGAGGACAGCAGTCCATGCAGCTCCTCTATAAATGATTATATATGATCAGGAAGGCGATAAATCATTAAAATATGGAGTTTAACAGGAGCTGTTACCATAATAGCGTGAAACTCAAAATCATTTTTAAGGCATAGAGTGGGTTGAGTATTTCCAATTATTAGAAATGAGAAGACCAGTACCCTTCAAACCTGATGGGGGGTGTGAGTGAAAGGGAAGTTGTTAGAGAGAACAGCAGGGGTTGCGGAGTCTTCTGGACGAATCCAGGTCTCAGTCAAGCGCAAGATACTAAGAGTAGACTGAGAAGCAATGGCCAGAATGAAGTTTGTTGACAGCTGACTGACAATTCCAGAGACCCACAGAAAATGACAGAGGTGCAGCAGAAGAGGTGCAGATAAGACACAGTTTAGCAAGATTGTTTTGCCGTCTGTGTGTGATGTTAGAGCATTGTTGAGAGAGAATAAGAATGTATTGGAAACATACTACCGCCTACCTTACTCTACCTGAAAGGTAAGGAAAACGTCTCAGTTACGTATGTAACCCTCGTTCCCTGAAGGAGGGAACAGCGACGTCACGTCGGATGACCGATGAAATTGGGATCTCGCCAGAGAGGCCAAACCACTTAGAATGTAACTAAACGAGCCAATGGACATTGGCATGCAATCATAGCATCCAGCTGCCACTGATCATAGCTTGAGTATAAGAGGCAGCAGGTGCACCGCATTAATTCATGCTTTCGCTGAGCTCAGCGGTGGTACAGTGACTGTGGCGATGGGACGTGACGTCTCAGGGAACGAGGGTTACATACGTAACCGAGACGTTCCCATTCAGTCGGTCACTCCGAGTCACGTCGGACGAAATTGGGATCCCTACCAAAGCGCCACAGGAGCTACCCCTTTTAGTGCCCTTTGTAGGCCTCCTGATCTTTCCTATAAGGCAGACGATAGGACCGGGCTCTACGCAGAGAAGGTCAACTACTGTTGTTTCTTGAGCAACCCAAACAGTAGGACTTGGATAACACTGGGAAGCCTGCCCTTCCGCTTGGAAGAGGCACACTGCGGAGTCACCTCCTCCCAGAGCAGGTTAAGTGACATTTAGACATGCAAAGTAACCCCGTAGGGCCCTATTGCATATGGAAGTCTCTGAGATGGCTTAGGCTGCATCATTAGAAATGGCAGAACGTAGGCTGCCAGGGTAAACACGGCTCTACTAAGCATACCGTGGAATACACATATGGGATCGTGGCAGGGTCTCGTATATGGGCACTAGCCTCACACCAGATTTCAAGAAGTCATTGGCTGAAAGGCCTGGCGCCGGACGCTCCGCCACGTCCGGGCGCCGGAGTGCTGGAGGACTCCACAGGGTTCGCCTGGTTAACCCCCTGGGGTCTGAGGGTGTTTTGGGGGCCTGGAGAATTTTCGACATGCCCTGACATTTATGCTTTTTTCAGTTGCTTATAAAAATGTAAATGGATAAAGTCTAATAACACTGTAAACAGCAAAAACTGGGCTACAATAATATGTTAGCAGCATTTATGTACATTATTGTGTTTTTGAGAAAGCAACGTTTATGCGTGAAAAACTAAACTTTTGAAGTCACTGAAATAAGACCATAAAACACATACAGAACATTTGTTTACAAGACTTTTGAGAACCGGATCTTGTAGCCTAGAGTTTTTGCTTTAAAATGATAAAATCAGCTTGTTTAATTGCTCACAGAAAACAATATATTGATTTACATTTTTAAAGACATGTTTTGTGATCGAAAGCCTATATGTGAGGGAGTGGCAATGGCCTTGAATATTAAGTGATTTTCACCTGATAAACAAAGGGTCCTCCCCTAATGGCCCATCAGTGTGACTGTGACTTTGAGGCATGTAAGAGTGAATGTGAGGAGATTGAAAATTTTTTTTTTTTAATTATTTGTATTTTATTTACAACATAGTATAATCAAATTATACATAATGAAGGTCATAGTGGTAACCAGAGAGATGTAAACAGACTTTGAGTCATTCCTGCAACAAATTCTGTTCAACAAGTGAGTAATACCAACAACAAGTAAGTCATACCTGATATTTACATGTTATTTAAGTGTTTCTGCTTCTTACCATGGATTCATGAAGAAAAAAACATAATCAGTAGTCAAGGATCTTGTTTTACCACAGAATATCAGTGTAGTTTGGACTTGTGCTTGCCCCCAGGTTTGGCGGGGGCCTGGACGGGCTGGGCGTCCTGCCTGAGACCGGCTACATGATGCTGCCTGGTGGAAGGCTGCTGCGGCTGTGTGGGAGCGGGGGCGGCCACAGGGGGGCGTCCACGCCAACGAGCAGGCTGAGGGACTGCAGTCGGAGTGGAAGCAGCAGGTTTTCTCCGGCGCATGATGTGTTTGATCACCTCAGTCTGCTTCTGTGCTGCCGAGAACTGCTGGGCAAAGCTCTCGACAGTGTCGCCGAAGAGGCCGGTCTGTGACACGGGAGCATTCAGGAACTGTACCTTCTCCTGCTCCTTCATGTCAGCGAGACGCAATCAGAGATGGCGCTCCTGGACCACTAGCGTGGACATCGCACAACCCAGAGACTGTGCGGTCACCTTCGTCACTCGAAGTGCGAGGTCCGTTACAGCACGCAGCTCATGTAGAATCGCCAGGTCGTGCAGGTCTTTCAGGGCTTTGGCTTGGTGGACCTACAGTAACGCCATGGCGTGGAGGGCAGAAGCCGCCTCCCCACAGGCTCAATAAGCACTGCCAGTTAGACCAGACGAATACTTACAGGCCTGTGAGGGGAGACACGGTTCACCCCGCAGGCTGGTAGCGGCTTTTGGACACAGTTGCATGGCCACAGACCGCTCCACCGAGGGGATGCCCGCGTACCCCAAAGCGGCCCCACCATCGAGGGTGGTAAGGGCGGAGGAGCCACAAGATTTGTTTCGGGCAGTGAAAGGTGCCTTCCACAATCTTGTAAGCTCCTCATCCACTTCCGGAAAGAATGGCACCGGAGGGGGGCGCTGAGACCCCCACAGAGAAATCACTCGTCCAGCCTCAAAGGATCGGGACGCAGTGGAAGATTTCACACAAGCTCGACATTCTCGGCGGCCCAGGAAAGCATAGCCGTCATCTCTGGGTCTGGCGCGGACAACACTACCACACCCCAAGGGGGCAAGGCAGCCGAGTCGTCATCCCCGGAGAGAGAGAGCACCGAAGGAAACGCCTGGTGCACCCCGTCCAGCAGAGGGACCAGCGCGCTCCTTCGGCAGCTCAAATCACAAATCTCAAATTTGTCCTCAAATAACCTCTGACTCCACCGGATGCAGCGCCACCCCGGGTGCCGGGCCGAACGCTGGATTGCAGCAGAGGCAGAGGGACTCCGCCATGTTTGACATAATGGAGTCTATTACGCATCTCCAAGATGGTCATGTCCCCACAAGAAGAAAATGAACCATCCACGAAATCTTCCTCAGCGTGCTGAATGCCCAGACACGTGAGGCAGCGATCGTGACCGTCCTGAGGCGCCAGGAAACGACCACACCCAGAAACGCACGGGTGATAAGACATCTTTAAAAAGACGCGATCACCCGTGTTGCTCTTTTAGAGAAATTTGCTCTTTCAGTGCTGAAGCATGCAGGGGAGCTGGCCACCACACACTACTAGTGTGACTGTCCTCACGGAAATCGCTTTTCCTTCCCGTGAGATTGTGACCACCGCTGCTGTGCACACTCGCTCGCTCGCTCTTTCTCACTCGCAGGATAGGAGAGCAGCAGTGATGCACTGCCACTCGGCTCCGAAGCGAAAGGATGAATTAATGCGGTGCACCTACTGCCTCTTATACTCACGCTATGATGGATGCTATGATTGCACGCCAGTGTCCATTGGCTCATTTAGTTACACTCTCAATTTCGTCAGTCATCCGACGTGACTCGGAGTGACTGACTGAATGGGAAATACACTTACTTGAGATTATATTTTTTTACATCTCTGTACATTTTTTTTATTGTACTATTGAATAAAACATTATTTAGCTGGTGTGTGGTGGGCGTTCTGGCGCAATATGGCTGCTGTCACGTAATCCAGGTGGATGCTGCACATTAGTGGTAGTTGAGATTGAGATTCCCTCTTCCATGTAAAGCACTTTGAGTACCCAGAAAAGCGCTACATAAATGTAACGAATTAATAATGAATTAAAACAACATTTTATTGTACTATTGAATAAAATATTAGTTAATTATCAAAGAAATAAAAAAATCATAGCCATAATATGGACTTTTGTAAATGCAGTGATACTGTGATGCTCACTGCTGATTTCACCATTAACTCTTCACCTGAACAGTTTATGTTGCTGTATATGGTATCATTGTAATCTGTAACCAACAAAACATAGGGGAAGACATCACCTTTTCTGTGTTATCATGTTTGGTTAAGGAGACACAAAATACATCAATTGGTTATGGCGGAAAGTAAAATGGTCGCCATGGCAACCACAAGGTGTTTTTGCGATGACTTCATTTCTGAAAATGATTAGTACCGCAAACTATACAAGTGTACCAAATTTCATGCTTTTATTGAAAAGTGAACATATCACCTCAAATTTTGCACACATCACCTGGATTATTAAGAGGTGTGTATATATTTACAACAGATTTACCTCTGTTCCTTGACAGTTTTCCTGCATCCCTTAGCTACCCCTTCTCTGCACTTACAACTATTCCTGTCCTAACCTATAGGGGGGTACTCAGGGTTCGGGCCAAAGTTCCGAGCTCGGAGCCCTCCCCTCGGACAGCACGCCAAATACACATAAAGTCAGCATATTTGCAGCCGACACTAACTCAGAAAACACTAGTTAATTTATTACGAGTTTATTATTTATTTACTAATAATTAATTTAAATATCTCTGTGCTATTAGTCCTTACATATTCATACTCATTACTTTTGCTGACTTTGCAGCAAGCTTTATGCGTGCACTTAAGGATGGAATGGCGATATTAAAGGGTTAGTTCACCCCAAAATGAAAATTGTCATTAATTACTCACCCTCATGTTGTTCCAAACCCGTAAGACCTTCGTTCATCTTCGGAACACAAATTAAGATATTTTTGATGAAATCAGAGAGCTATCTGACCCTCCACAGACAGCAACGCAACTGAAATGTTCCCAGGTCCAGAAACGTAGTAAATACATTGATAAAACAGTCCATGTGACATCAGTGGCTCAACTTCAGTTTTGCGTAGCGTACGAGAATACAATTTTTTTGTGCAAAGAAAACAAAAATAACAATTTACTCAACCATTCTTCTCCCCCGAGTTACGTCGTCCGCCATTTTAGAGAGTATCACAATGCATACGCACGCTTTCGCGTACGCGTAAATAACGCTTATTATGCAGCTTTCATTCATGCGCGCGGTTTCCCCCCGAACGCTTCTCTTGATAGCAAGTTGCATTGCTTGTCTATGGAGGGTCAGATAGCTCTCCGATTTCATCAAAAATATCTTAATTTGTGTTCCGAAGATGAATGAAGGTCTTATGGGTTTGGAATGACATGAGGGTGAGTAATTAATGACATACTTTTCATTTTGGGGTGAACTAACCCTTTAAAGGCTCATTATGATTTAGTTACCCACCCCCAATATATAGTAATTAAATTAATATAAATGTGCAATTAGTTTACTACTAGTAGACTAGAAAAATCTTTAGTCAGGTGGCTGCTGAATTACATAAGATTTGGGATGAAAATCAAAAGGCATCTAACATCTAAGTTTATGCAACTACCCACATGCAGTTCAATCTCTTGTCATTTTGTAATCAGACTGTGTCCTACAGGCAGAAGACGTGTTATTTAGCTTGAGCTTACCACTTGCACACCTGATTTAAGCACTTATTAAGCTCTTCTTTGGCTCAATTAGATTTAGTCAGCTTGGAAAACATGTCCATGTGTCCCCAGACTTGCTCTGAGAAACAAACCAATTGTTTGTAATCACCGTTCAGAATGTTTCCCCGGGGATGTTTTTGACCATCTGTGGAGTTTAACCTGACACAGAGGGAGCTGTTTTGCACTAAGATGTCTATTGTAATCTAGTAGAGAGGGAAAAGGTTTATTTATCTTGTTTCAGAGGTGGATAAGTCAGTCTCTTGAGGAAATGAAGAGTAGTTTGCCTTTGTAAGATTGCTGATTTGTCAAAACCTTGACAGACTTTTCACTTTAAAGTGACAATCTAATAAGACTAACAAAATTCACACCTAAAGTGATGTGGGCGTCCATTTAGTTTTGGCGATGCATTTTTGGAGATTGAGTGGTGAGTGTCATCTGAGATGATTTTCACATATAAAGGCTTGACTCTTGAATGGGCAGGAACAGAAAATATCTGAGGAATTTAATTTAATGCTATTTCCAACTAAGACTAAAGTATATCATATAGTATGCACAGTACTATAGCAATTATTGGCATTTTTTTGATTTCTTAATTTATTGATAGTCATTTGAAAGCGTTTGTAACCTGTATGCGTGATGGTCCATCCATGCATATTTCATGCAGACAGGAGAGTTTATGCGTCCACTGCATGAGTGACAAGCTACTTGATTTCAAACTATGCTGTAATATATACAGGTTGTTGATGTCATGTCATATTCACTGTGTACTGTATGTGAAATTAAATTGGCCTTACCAGGTCTTTATTCGAGAAAATATTATTCCCTTTGTGCACTTAAAACTACTTCCTTTTTATTAATGTTTTTAAGAATTTCTTTGTTAAAGATACTGTAATGGGATTACAGAATCAAGAAGTAGGTATCAAAAGTGTAAATCTGTAGAAATTGCATTATATAGTTTATATTTATATAGTTATATATGCAACACGTGCATGGCGCTGCTGCTTACAGAACACGCTCATGCATCGTTTACATGAAGCGGAAGCAAGCACATGTGTTGTGATACTCTCTCCACAATGCCGGCTTGCGCTGCAGATGGGATGAGGAGGAGAAGAATAGTTGAATAAAGTCATTATTTTGAATTCTTTGCGCACAAAAACTATTCTCGTAGCTTCCTAAAATTATGGTTGAACCACTGATGTCACATGGACTATTTTACCAGTGTCCTTGCTATGTTTCTGGACCTGGGAACATTGCAGCTGTGTTGCTGTTTATGGAGGGTCTGAGAGCTCTCGGATTTCATCAAAAATATCTTAATTTGTGTTCCGAAGATGAATGAAGGCCTTATGGGTTTGGAACAACATGAGGGTGAGTAATTAATGACCGAATTTTCATTTTTGGGTGAACTAACTCTATGATGACAGACAGCAGCAGGTTTAGGATGATGCCACTTGAAGACTGAATGCACTGATATACTCATATACTGAACACTTCTGGCTGCTTCACACAAAACTGCTTCAGTCTGAATCAGAGCGTTTGTTTGTTTTCCTCCTTTTTTTGTTCTCGTATTTCTGACCTGTCAGAAGACATTAGTTTTCTTTTAACACCCCGTCATACATGTACATGCATGCATGTCTCTTTAAATGCAAATATGCTGCTGCTCCCCGCCCACTTTTCCAGATTCAGAATAGAGCCAGATACTCTAAAAAACATCTGTTTGGTTTTGATTATCATGTTTATCGTGCTGAAATCATGCATTTTAAAGCCATATCAATTTCAAATTCTGATATACTTTTTTCTGAGAGCACACATCTGAAGCGAACGTACAAAAAGCGGCTGTCACGCGGCATGTGAGTACTAAACGAAGTTCTCTTTCATGTCTTATGGTGCATAAACTGTCAAATATACACAAGATTGTCAAAAACACATAATTTACAGAAACAGTCGGTGTGGAAGTAAACAGCTGGGAAAGAAATTGCATGTTTATGTATGCATGTATATTTGTGTATTAAGTGGCAGCAGCGTAATATACAGTATCAGCTACTGTCTGTGCTGTTAATATGACCCAGACAATAAAATAAAAGCAGAAAATCACTCACTACTCCTGACTGAATAAGATTTGTAGCTTAATAAGAAGATATTTCTTAATAAAGAGGGCTGATTTTAAAGAGGGGTGTAAAATACTAATACAAGTATTTTAAATGACTAGTAGTAATTCTACTTGATTACTATACTTAAGTACTTTGCAGGGTTTGTACTTTAAGTACAATTTAAACTGACTACTTTTACTCTTATTTCATTACATTTCTGAAGAAAAAAGTGCTTTTTACTCCTAAAAATATTATTTAAACTAGAAAAGTACATTTTTATTTTATCTTAGGCACATTATATATGGTAAATGGAAGCTCAAATGTGCACTTGAGGTGCTAGAACTAATGATATTTATTTTCACACATCAAGCACAAGCATTTCAGCTTCAGTTATATCTTTCATCAGGGTAATCTAGGGTTTTTAGATTTTTTTGGATGTAGCCATTTGATAATTAAGGCTTTTTAATTAACAAGAGTGTCATGGTTATTTTGAAGTATTCTTTCATGGACTGTGATAAACCCTAGACCAGAGAGCACCTTGAGCCTACTGCACCAGGACCCGAGACACACTCTCTATCGTTGGAATTTGTTTGAAGGGTAATTTCTGGCATCAAAAATGTACTATCAAAAATGAAGAAGCTTATTGAGTAGCAAAGTTGCATGTTATTTTACATATTATTTTATTTTGTTTAGTTCTATGTTTTTTTTCTTTTATACAGAGTAATGTTAGAATCGCGATCATGATTCTCAATTTAACCAGAATCGTTTTGTCCGGAGTAGTAAAGCTCTGATTGAGGATTTGAACACTTGACAACATATGGCAACCCTATAAAAGCTTGTAGAGACTTGATCCTGATACAAGATAACAGAGATGTCAAGAAAAACAACAACAACAGAAACTGTCCGGATAATATTATAATATAGTAAAGGCCAGCATGGTGGATGATTACACTTAATTAATCAAGAGAAGCAGAAATTGATCATGATTAAAATACGGTTGATTGTGATCTGACGGTATATACACAGTCACGTGATTACAAAATTATTTGATCAGTGACCGAAATGTTTTATTTTTCATTATTATTATTTTTTTTATTCCTTTTGTACCATAAGATTTATTTCTTTTAATGTTTGAGCATTCTAAAACTTTGTTTACTTCCAAGCTTAAATGCAATTTTGAAAACTAGATTTTTGATGTGGACCCCATCGGATAGTATGTACCTCTAATGCATTCTTGTGATTGAAAGCAGAATCAATTGAAATTGTATATTTTATAAAGCAGTTTATTTTCCCGATTCTCAAGCTGGAGCTGCTGACATTGATATAGCACCCTAATGCTTGCAGAACCTGGCAGACAGCAAGACTGCAGTTTTCATTGATTTTCATCTTTCATTGATTTCATTGATGTTAATCTCCAACATGATATTTAAATAGTTAGGAAAGAGCCACACAAGGCAAAATCATATCAACTGATTCCCAGCTTGTAACATCAAACCGAAAAGTAAGCTTTAGAGTCTGAGTTGGAACTTGGAGTATTCAAGTCTTTCTTTGCTGTTGTTTCCAGTTCTTTTGGAAATGCTGGCTCAGATATTTACATTTAAATTTGCTAGCTGCCACTTTTTTCAGCCTAACACAGAGGGGTCTACAGAGGCATAACCACACCGAGTGGAAATGAGTTTTTAGAAGGATAAGAAATAAGAAAATGGAATAGATAATGTGCATGCTGTGGTGATGTGGCTCACAGTTCACGACACTTTTTACATTAAAGTGAGTGAGCTGAGTTGTTCAATTACAGTTGTGTAGCTCTGCTTTTGAGCTAGAGATGTGGCGATATTAAAACGCTGATACAATCGATAATTATTTTCCTGTTATGGCAAACAAACCCGTAATAACTATAATAAATCATTTTAGAAGTGACATTATAATAAACAGTATGAAATGGATGTTGAGATTTGCTAAAGATTACATTTAACAATGATATTATTATTTTTTTTTAGAGATAAACTTTAAGTGAGCATTAGATGATGGCAAACAAATTTGCCAACAAATCTTTGGTATACTGGATTATGAGCGGCAGCTTTTTAACATAAAGCTGAGGGACAGATAATTGAGGACAGATGACTGTTGAAAGTATTGATCAGTTGAGCAATTATTCAGCAATTGTGACTTTCAGTGTGATTGCTTTATCCATACTGCAGAAAGTTGCTGCATGCTGTAGGGAAAAGTAACTGGAGAGAGCATTAAATTATTCAGTCCATTCTGATTACTCACTGTCTGTCCATTATAAAGGTTTGGACATAGTGTTGCAGTGAGTGTGAAAGTGATTGTATCTGAGCAGATATGATGCTTTTGTACACTTAGATATTCAATCTTCTATGAAGGTCAGTCATAATATAATTCCAAGGCCTGGGATACATGCCCAAACCAACTCAACGCTATATTCACAGAAGAACTACTGTGCTTTGGGGCACTAGGATCTGCTTGTTATTCCATGCATTTCTTTTTCTTCAAGCCAAATGCAGGTCAGCTTCCAGAAGACTATGTTTCTGACTTCTCAAGCTTCTGTTAATGCAGAATGCTGCTGCGAGACTTGTGACAAATACCAACAGGGCCCATATATCACCTATCTCAACCTCTCTTCTCTGGGTACCAGTTCAATTCAGAATTCAATATAAAGTGTTGTTATGTGTTTTATAGGTTTAGATAGAGGGGCACATTGGCATCCATCATAGCCACAGGCCTTTTGGAACACAAAATAGATGTTTTTAATTAAATCTGAGAGCTTTCTGACCCTCCATAGAGAGTAATGCAACTGAAATGTTCCCAGGTAGTAAGGACATCAGTAAAGTTCATGTGACATCAGTGGTTCAACTGTAATGATAGGAAGCAATGAGAATAATTTTTGTGCACAAATAAAACAAATATAACTAAGGCTTTAAGTGTCTAATTGCATCTTCCACTCAGTATTTTCTGGGATTTTGTCGATAATAATAATTGCATACCCTTTAGGTGCAATACTAGGGGCATTTTTAAAGTTATTCAAATTGATTTAATGGTCATTTTTACCTTTTATAAGGGCACTGTGGAGAAATGTAGCATTACATCACTTGTTCACCAATGGATAATCTGGAGGCTGTCAGAATGAGACAGCTGATAAAAATATCACAATAATCCAAAAGTAATCCACACAACTACAGTCCATCATTTAACATATTGTCAAGCGAAATGCGGTGTGCTTGTAAAAAAAAATACATGCACTAGTAAGATGTTTTTAATTGCACCGGTTGCTGCTTCCAGTAAAAAACAACAACAACAAAAAAAAAAGGTTCTATAATCATAAGATTGCTTTTCCAGTGAAAAAGTCTTGTCTGAAGTGGCATTTACACAGACAGTTTAATACAGCTCAGAGGTGGTGTGGATGCGTTTACACGTGTATATTAATGGATTTGATTCATTCAAACACCACTGCTTTGCTCAGAGATGTGCAACTGGTTTCCTCCTTTTTTGGAACTATTTTAATTAGCAAAACAATTTTGTATCTAAAATGTAGCTTGCATTATTAACTTATTAAATTATTATCCTAGATACTCTGGAAAGAAACACTCTTGTGCATGTGAATATCTTGATTTTTGGGAGGATTATAATGGCATTCTAATAGCAAGCATCTCACATGGACTCTCAATGCTATAAAATCTAAATATAAAATATTTAAAATGTAATGGTTCATATCATCATCTGCAAAGTCCAGCTGGATATTTTTTAATGATTATGGTTCATTTGACATTCTGATCTCCTTCCAACAAGAAAGTGTTCTGCATTGCAGTCACCATTCATTCGTTATAAATTATCTTTTTTTTTTTAACAGAAATCCCTTTAAACGAGAGCTGACAGTCAGAATTTGACCCGCAGAGTCATGGCTTCGTTCCATATTCATATTGTTATAGCAGCATTGTCCAGATACCTTTGGAGGGTGCTCCATTTAAATGGCTTTGCTCAGTTGTTGTCCCTTCACATTTAAACAGAATTGGCCTTTAGAAATGTTCAAGGAAAAAGAAGGAAAGTCTTTTTTTCTTTTTCCTTTTTGTTTATTTACTCACCAGAGTCCAACAGGGTCTCTGTTGGACTCTCATGAGTCTCATGAGTTGGACTCTCTGTTGGACTCTCATGAGTCTATGGTGTGACTCATAGACATTTAATCTGCCTTTTACTTTTCTTCACTGGATTCCTCTTTTGTCTGGCAGAAGCGCAGGGGATTGAAGGTTCCTCATTGTGCTGATCCTGGTCATGTCTGTTGATATTAGAAATCCCATGATTATACCTGTAGAGTTGGACTTTTTGTTTGAGCTTGTTGAATTGTAAGGGAGTATTTTTGCAATATATTGTGACAAAGCTCCTATTTCATGAAGAACATAATAATGCAGTAGTTTCACAAATATCAATAACAGCAGTAAACAGATAAAAGGCATGAATAAACACACAAGTGTTGAACTTCATCTAGATTACTGTGCATTAGTGTTGTTGTTCCCCTCTCTGGTAAAGCGAGTATATCTGTGGGATTACGAGAGAGATCTGGACACCCACTCAGAGAGAATGACAGAGACAAGGCTTTTAAGGCAACAGATATGGTTGCATGTGTGTGTGATGTTGAAATGGGACATGCCTTTGATTTTGTAAATTGAACAAACATGCATGAAATATCAGCCTCTGACTGAAACAATTAGCTGTACTTTTGGGACCTTTTCACATTGTATTAGATTGCTTTGTTTGATTCCACCCTAGTTGGTCTCTTTTCACATTGTACCTTTGGATTTGTATTGTATTGAATACATATTGTACGTTTATTTACGCTGATTTGAACGGAAACAGCGTATCCATGCGTTACTGATGATAGAGAATAGCGTGCGCACTTTGCGTCCATCGGATGCTTTTCAAAATGGCGCTACGCTGACACAGAGAGACAGAGAGGAGACGAATTGTTGAATAAGTGTTGTTATTTTTATTTTCTTTCCATACAAAAAGTATTCTCGTCGCTTCATAAAATTCAGATTGAACCACTGATGGCAGATGGACTATTCTGACAATGCTTTTCATACTTTTCTGGGCCTTGACAGTGCAATTTTCTATGCAGTCAATGGGACAGTCACAAGCCTCCCGGTTTTCATCCAAAATATCTTAAATTGTGTTCCAAGGACGAACAAGCTTTTACGGGTTTGGAACGACATGGGGGGTGATTAATGTCAAAATTTTCATTTTGGGGTGGAGTATCCCTATAAGAACCATTTTGGACTTTTTTTCACTCGATAACAGCTGAGACAACTTTTTCACCAGATAAAGCAATATTATGTATAGAGGACACATTTGAAGTAAAAACATCTTATCGTGGTTTTGTTTTTCACAGCTTTTCACTTTACAAGATGGACTGGTGTCGCGTGGGTTGTCTGTGGATTATTGGTGTGTTTTTATCAGTGGTTTGGGCTCTCATTCTGATGGCACCCATTCATTGCAGAGGATCCAGCAAGTGATGTAATGCAATTTCTCCAAACTGTTCTGACAAAGAAAAAAAAAGCACATTTTGAATGGCGTGAGGGTGAGTATATTTTCAGCAAATGTTAATTTTTGTGTAAAGATTTTGACATTAAGGATTATGCACATCCATTCACTGCAGAGTAATAAGTGATAATGAGGATGTAATGCTACATTTCTACAAATCCGTTCTGATTAAGAAACAAACTCATTTACATCTTGGTTGGCCTTGGTAAATTTTCAGCTAATTTTCATTTTGGGATGAAATGTTCCTGTTATTATGCAGTCCCATGTCTTGATTTTAATTTTACATTTGATTTAATTAATTATTAGCTTTTCATCAATTTACCAATCCCCTGCAGCTCCTTCAGGAAGTCTGTCTTAGAGGATTTAAAAATTTGTACAGCATATAGTAGGTTTCAACCAAGAGGACCTCCGATGAATATGTCTTACACAACAGGAACAGCAAATTCTCAGTAATTTATGGAGAACAAACCTAAGAGCAGAGTGCTTTGCCTCAGCCATATTGGAAACTTTAGATCTGGCATTTAGAAGAGACTGTGTTATTTATACATCAGATGTGTCCTTTAAGATTCATGTACTTTCCAGCATATTTCACTCCAATCTGGCTTCTTTTGAAAATGTTCACTTTCATGCATTAAAAAGGGTGATAAATATATTACAGGAACAGCATGGCTCATACATTTACATTAAAATGGTTTGATTTTACACTGAAATGAAAACATAATTTTCACCCAATAGTTAGTTTCCAGCCTCCTAGTTCTGTGTTCAATTGTCTGCGGGTTTTTGTGAGAGGATGCGATGACTCATAAATTTGGTCTGAGTATTTTAAGAAAGGCTTGTTAGTGGGACACCACAAGTGCGCCTGACAGGTCTTAAATCATACTATACAATCTTGCTTACCAAAGAACAAAACATACTCAGTCACTATGTATGTGTTTTCCAAATGGTGTTATAACCCTTGCACTAAGACTCAAGCAGAGAGAGAGAGGCCCTACAGGTTTACTGCCAAACTCAGTGTTGCGATGGCAACACAGATGAACACTTCTATTTTTGTGGCCTTTTTTGTTCTCAAATTAATGCCTTTGTTTTTGCCCTGCCATTCTCAGGATTGTATTCCCAGAGGATTGTTATCTATATACTTATATATATCTTTGATTTAGACCATACTCAGACTTTACATTTTCTCATGAATACTATGAAAACAATTAAAAGGCTTAAAACATAAAATGACAGTCATCGAGGATGACTTTCAAACATGAACATACAAAAATAATTATATATATATATATATATATATATATATATAGAGAGAGAGAGAGAGAGAGAGAGAGAACAGAAAAAGCCTAATCCATTCAGATTCGAGGATCAGCATGAACTGTTAACTAATATATATTGGCTAACAATAGCTGTTACGGGATCTACTGATTGTAGTAACATAAAACAGAGGATCAGGAGAACAAAGTAGTATCAACACACTCTTTCTTTTAATGAACATTAAACTCAGGCAAAGGAAAAACTGAGGACTTATAAAGGAACAAGAACAAAAGAGCAAACAAGATGATTAGTACAAAACAGGTGAATCGAATAAACGATGATTAACTAAACTAGGACAGGAAAAACCAAATAAGGGCAAACAGGAACTAAACGGAAACCGACATGTGACAATAGCCTAATAGTTTTGGTTTCATTGATTTCTGAATATGACCTCTGTAACGAAAAAACGTAATATTAATATGTAATTTAAAGAAATAGTTTAATTTAGCTCAAAGGGAATAATTTATGATTTTATAGGGAATTTGAACAGACTCACTGTTACGGCGATTCACTGAACGAGTCGTATAACAAATTCTGCACTGGATATTAAAATCCAAAATATAGTGAAAACACTATTAAATAGCACAGTAACAAGATCAAAAAATTAAGACATTAACTTGTGAGCACAAAACACAAGATACTTCTCTTTTCAACATAAATAAGGCTTTATGATAAATCTAAGACATGTAAACTAATCTAACACATGAACACACGCATTCACACGTTGCAGAAAGAGAGAAAGTAAAGAAAGGATGAGTTTAAGAGAATGAAAATGTGATATCCCAAGTTTACAGCAATATGTGCTATTGCATAGACCTGAACAACCATCAATCACTTATTTAACCCTCGCTTTGAGTTTCTCAATGATGCTAAAATTTGTCTGGACGTCTTGACCAATTAGATACTGTCCTTGCTTGGGGTGTTGCTCTGTTCCTCCACCCAATCAATAAATCAACATGTTATCTGTTCAGTCAGAGGTCCGAACTTTACAGGCTCTTGCAAAGTATACTTTTGAACATGATTTCTATATCAAGACTATGATGCATTTGACAAAGAATTGATTGGAAGAAACATTTAAAGCATGATTTTCCAAACTCATACATACCAAACACGCATCTGAATCCTTCAGCTATTCAATAGTGATTAAAAAAACCATACATAATATTTGATTAAAGCATGATAATCTAATGTGTGGGTTACAAACATAATATAGGTTATTTCTATGCAGAGAAATAATTCCTTTTAAGTCCTTTTAAGATGATTTTTAGTGCATATGAAAAGATTGTCTCTGTGTAGTTCTATGGAGAATAAGAGGCATGTACTGTGACGACCAGGGAGAGGTTAAAAGGTCTCCTAAGGAATTATCAATAAGTGTTCTTTTGTCTCAAGGTTGAAGGCTGTTCTGTGAAAGAGGCTTGCTGGTTAGTTTGCTTGCTTCAGACTAGTTGGAGCTAGGAATCTGATTTACGGCGTCCTGTTTCCTTGGACCTCTCTGGAATTTCAGCTCCTCATGTTTCAATATTCTGATTGCATCTTAAATTTGTCTGATTCAGTCTCTAATATTCTACATATTTCCCCCTTCGATCGGCGAGGTGTTTAGCTGAAGACATTGTTGAGCGCTGGAAAAACAAAGGCAGAAGAAGCAGACAAAAACACAGCAAACAACAAGACAACACCTCCATGAAAGTTACTGTACTGGTGCAGGGCCTCAGGTTATTTGAGGTACAGACGGTTATATTCAATTAGTCAATATAGAGTAGTAAACTGAACAGTTCAATTTGGAAATTGTTGTTCTAATTTGGTTAAAAAAAACTTTCATTCTTTTTACAATACTTTTGATTCGGCTGGGCTGATAGCTGTCGTGGATATGGGGGTCACGTTCTCTGTGCTCTTGCAGGAGGACTCTGGTGTTGTGATGCAACTGGGTGTCATCCAGTGCAAGTCTTGAGTCTTTGTTGACAGAGTTCAAAAGTGTGGAGGTTTTGTTACCTTTCTTTGAGGCCATCTTCTGCTTATTGTAGGCCTTCTGTGTTAGGTC
Source organism: Barbus barbus (assembly GCF_936440315.1). Lineage (NCBI taxonomy): Eukaryota > Metazoa > Chordata > Actinopteri > Cypriniformes > Cyprinidae > Barbus > Barbus barbus. The sequence goes on from NC_136719.1 coordinate 9,563,140, forward strand.
ACGCAGCTGTTGGATGGTCATGGAGCGTGGACAGGCCATGCCACCTAGATGGTGGTTGACTGCAGGGTGCAGATTTCTTAGGAAGAGGCTTTTGAAGTTCACATCCTCTTCAAGGTCAGGTTCATTGTGTGCACCAAAGTAGGCTTGTCGGAGTCGGTTGTAGTAAGCTTGTGGAGACTCTTGTCGACCTTGTTTGGTTTCTAAGGCAGTTAACAGTCCATGTTCAGATTCAGAGTCTGTAAACTCTTTAGTAAGGCCCTCACGAATAGCTGGTAGTCTGACTTCGTTCGACTGGGCTGTCGATCTAGAAAGACGGGGCTCTAAGGAGGTATAACCCGTCTCTGTCAGTCGCATGAGGTCTCATTTCTAGATAGAAGTCAATATCTTGAAGATGGGCCTGGATGGTGTGACCCTCTGTGGAGTTCGGGTTGAACTTGCTGATGTTTTTAGACAGCTTATCGAGGTCTTTGATGGTCATTCCATGTGCAGCTCCGAGGTCTGCTTGGATGGGAGGTTTTCTTTCATTGACAGGAAAGAGTTCTGTGGCGAAGGCAGGTGAGGTTTTGGGTTGCGGCCCTTCGCTTCTTTCGCTGTATACCAGTTTTTGGATGTGGGACTGCTCTGCTCAGCAGAGGTGAGGCTGAATGACTTTTCCCTCGCCTTGGCTCTTGTTTCTGCTCATAAGCATGTTTAAGTTCTCTTCTGACCCTGTAGAGCTCATCGTTGTTATCGTCTAGTTGTTGGGTCAGATTGTCTATTTTGGTTCTGTACCGTTCAAGGTGGTCTTTCAAGGCACTGGTTTCAGCATTCTTGTCCCTGATATCACTCTTGGCTCTCTCTAGGAGCTGTTCGACATACTGAAGTCTGTTTACCAGGTCTTTCTGGGCAGCCTTTGCATGTTGTTGGTCAAGCTGAGCAGCTGTCATGGCTGCTTGGAGTCTCTTTAACTTGTTCCGTTGTTTCCTGCTCCCTCTCGTTGTGTGCTTTGAGTTGATCTTGGACTTTCACTTCCAGCTTTTCTATGCGGCGTTGAACACGTCAGCTCCTCTTGAAGGTGGGTGATGTGCTTGTCGCTCAGTTTCAGCTGGGTTGTGAAGGCATAGCTTAGAGAGCTGGTGATTTTGACTAGCTCCTCGTGGTTGTTGTTCTGGCTTGAATCTTGTGTCAGGAATCTTCTCAGGATTAGGATTATTATTAAAAATAATAACAGTTGAAGGGTCTTGGGGGTGAGGCTGTCTGTTGTGCCAGGCCTCTCTCAGCCAAGTGTTCCCATCTTCCCCTTGTGCAAAGAGGTCTGCAGTCTGCGGCATGTTGGCACGCTAGGGAGAAGAAAGACTGACACAGATCTGTGTGGTGTAAAAGCCTATGTGTGGTGCGACAACTAAGTGTTGTGTCATTGATTTTGAACCACTAGTGTAGTGTGGTGATGACTGTGTTGGTCTCAGGGTGTCTAGGTGGTAGTCTAAAGATGTGAAGACTTCGTCACTCTAATGAGGAGGAGGGAAAAGAGAGAAAAAGGTGAAAAACAAATTCAATTAGAAAAATAATTTTCCTCATTTAAAAAAAATATTTTTTCAACTAAATGTTGTTATCAAGGAGGCAAACAATATTATTAAATCTCTGTTTTAGACAAACGAATATAAAAATAATTCTGATATCTCTTTTCTTAGTCTGACAGAATTAACAACGCACCTTACAGTTTGACCGCTCACCAGGGGGCTGCGAAGGCGACAGTTGCTCAACACTTATCTCTATTAAAATTGATCTCAGCGTTGCATGAGATGTCAAAATTTTGATTGCGTTTTAAATGTATGGAGGTTAGGAAGATCGAAAGAGGGTTTGATTACAATCAAATTCGTAAAGATGATTAGTCTTTTTTGACAAGATTGTGTATCACATTCACTTAGAATTGATTGATGGTCCTTACTGGCCCCCACAAATGTAAAAAATTAAGAGGAAAGAAAGCAGGAGAGAACAGGAGAGAAGAGGAAAAGACTGTAAATTGAGTGGATCGGGTCCACCAGCAAGCAGTTATGCCCGATTACGAGTAGAGCGTTGTTTTCAGTTGCTCCACAACTAATCAACAAAAATAAATTTTGGGTGAAAGAGATTTGTCTCTTTAATTTATTCGAACTCGTAGTGAGGGATAACACGGTCTCCTATTAAGGCTAAGGTGTGTCGTTCTCAAGCTAGGATACACAGAGGAAAGAAAATGGTAAGACAAAGTAAAATTAAAAGTAAATGGGTAAAATAAGCAAAAACATTAAATTATAAATAAAGGAGAAAATCAGTAAATAAAAATAGTGGCTAAGTGTATAACCAAAACAGGAATAATGAGGGGATAAAATGCAATAAAGTAATGAGGGATATAAGTCTGAATAGAATCTATTAATATGGGTAATAAATCAATTACATAGAATAAGTTTACTTAAATAAGTTTACTTATCTGAGGGGGAAATTTGAATTATTCCAAGTAAATTTAATGTTTTAATTACATTTTGTATTTGGCACAATTAATAACTGCTAACTTTGAGGCTAATGGCTTTAACATATACTTTAATGTAAACACAACCATTTCATTAGCTTAGCAACAGCATGTGCTTTTGTTTACACAAAGTTGCTTCCGGTTAAGTATAGGCTAAGACTTCCGTGTCCCGATCGTAACTGTGGCAACCAAAACAAACTCTAGTGGACTAGCACATGAATTGTTGCATTGCCAGTATAGTTAAGCATGTTACATGAAATGTCGGCACATTTCAACACTGTACAAATAAACAACACCGCTTTTAGTTGGTTCTGCGATGTGGCGCTTAAACTCTCAGTTCGTTCAGAGTTAGACTTAAACTTTATTCAATAACAGCACGTAAACACAACAGGTTTTCTTCATTGTTGGTTCAAAATAAAAATAAAAATTACTTGATTAAGCGTTTAAAAACTCCCATTAAATAACTCTCATATTCTACCCCTCCTTACGTAGTAACACATACAAACACAGATTTTATATATATATATATATATATATATATACGGCGATAATACCGCATATCGCGGTTTTGAGCTACTCAAAATTACCGCAACGGAAATTCCTTCACGGCGACAGCCCTATAACCAAGTTAGATGATGACATTTCCATATTACCCAATTGCGATTTTTTCATACTGACCAAAAATAACATACAAGTAATAATTTATATATATGTGTGTGTGTGTGTGTGTGTGTGTGTGTAAATATTCATACACTAGAACTAGTTTTTTAATTGAATTTCATCTCATGGGTTACCTGAAATATAATCTCCTCTGTGTCTAATTTATCCACTGGTCAGAGATCACCATCTTCATAATGACTTCATCTAGTATGATGACATTCAACTGTGGATTCTCATGAATGTTAAATCACTGATGCTCATCAATATCAGCAGCAGAGTGAGACTGTAGAGTCCACTGCTCATTCCCGTGCTAACATGTCAGTGCTGTGCTGTAAGTGCCTTCACCTGAAGTAAACAAGTGAGTAGATTATTGATTTAGCACAGGTGCTTGAGGCACAGGTGGTCTGTAATTGAGAGAATGGAGTGGTGGCTGTTGGCTAGTAGCAACACACAGCATGACACCGAACAGAAGAACATGAGAGTGTGCAGATATTTTTATGTTATTTTATGAATGACTGACTAATAAATAATGACTGAAGTGATAATTACAAACCAAAATGTATCACATTACCCAGTACAGTGTCTTATACTTAGCACTTCGGTTAGTGATAAAGAAAATCACACGTCATCACATCTGTTGCACTTGCTTTTTAAAGCATAAGAAAATGTGATACTATTGTAACTGTATGTCATAGAAAATAGCTAACTAGTTCCTTTACTTATTAACTGGCTACCATTACTCAACTTAACATTTAACTAAAGAGAATAAAGGGGAACTTTGATAATTTATGTCCCTAGTCAAGATGTTTAATTACAAATAAATTATGATAATACTATACAACATATTGCATGAGTACAGAATGTTCACTGGCAATGCTAACAATGCCAAAGTCATGGGTTTGGTTTCCAGGGAAAACACGTCACCAGTAGACAAAAAGATACAAAATGGGAATGGTGTATGAGAAAATATTCAAAATCTTTTCTGTAATAAACCTCCACTTCAAACACAAGTACCCTCTAAACAAATTCCAACATTTTTTCCATTCCTGAGGCATCTCTTGCTATGTTTAATGTCATACCAGCACACAAAAAGTGCTAGAACTAATTGATGTTGATCTAACTGAACGCTGGTATTTAGAGGCAGATGTAGATGCAATTTATTCTGTCACATTTTCTTCTCATATATGTCTGTATGATGTCTTGCTTTGATCTGCTCTCATGTTCCTTTTCACTTTTTAACTATTAATCTCCATTGGCCATTCTCACCTCCTCACATCACTGTTTGGCCCATTGTGCTCTGGGTGGTGTGGAGATGTGTTTCCATGGGGACTGCATCCACCCTCTTCCGTTTCTGTTGCCTCACTGTGTGTGTAATTAAAGGACGTAGGCTTTGGATGAAGTACTCTTGAGTACTCTGGCAGTCTGGAGGTGTTTCAGGTTTTTTTTCCTGATTTTCACTGTAATTTGTAATTTCAGTTTGGCTTGTCACACTTGAAACTGTTAATCATCAAGAGTCATTCTTAAAGGGACCCATCTGAAAAGGAAAATTCTGCATGTCATGATGTCTCATGTCACACCTGTATGACTTTCTTGCTTTTCTGAAACATGAAAGAAGATGTTTTGAAGAATATATTTTATTTTGTTTTGTTTGTGTTGAGAGCAGTTTATGATTGGTTGTCTGTTGCTTAACAACTAATAACTGGTTCTTTTTAATGAAATAGTCAAAATACTTAGCTAATTAATAATATAATATTATCTTATTATTATGTTTATGTTTTTGTGGGGGGCAGTTTGTGATTGGTCTTTCTTTTGCTGAACAACAAACAAATGGTTATTTTTATTGAAACATTAAAATTTTTTTTCTATTCTATTCTATTCTATTCTATTCTATTCTATTCTAGTCATAGTCTGGAGCCCTGTGAGCACTGAGGCAGTTTATGATTGGTTGTCTGTTGATAAACAACTCACTGCATCATTCTCGCACTGCATCACTTCACACTACTCACCTTTGGCACTACAGTCAGGGTTAACCCATTAGAAGTGGTACTCTGGAGCAGGGTTTCATAACCCTGGGTTAAAAGTGGCGCTAACCACCTCTCAAAGTCTGAAACATTGCTTAACCCAGGTTTAAGCACATTGTGAAAAGCCCTTATCTCTCTCTGGTTGCATTTCAGCTTCAGGCAGAGTCTTTCTGAAGTCACCCAGTCATGAGATCATGATGGATGCTCCTGTACTTCAATTGCAGCCGTGTTACAAGCTTTATAATCAAATTCTTGTTCTGTCTGCTCATTTACATCACTTTCTTATTTCATTACATAAAGTTCAAGTTCATCACTTGAACTTTCAAGTTCATTCATCACTTTTTATAAAATAATATCAAGCTCCACCTCAGTGTTAATCGACAACGGGAGGACTTCACACATCACTGAGCCTCCCATTAATAAGTCTCTCTAACACACTTTTCCCATAATTCATGTAATTATGTGTCACCAAGTTCAGTAGTTGGCTGTTGTAATTACAGCTTTGGAGAAGAGAGCAAATCCTAGTCATCTGAATGAACTGTTGCAAGTGTATGTGCCAAAGAACTCGCAAACAGTCTTGTATAACAATTCTGGTCTGGAAGATAAGCTTTTATGTCTTTTCTAACAAATGACTACAATCTCTGTTGTTTTTAGTAGGGTTTTGTTTTTTAGGAGTTTTATGCTGTCTTCGTCTGGCTCAGTTGTTGTGCCTTATAAGGACTGCTTGCCTATTTTAATGGGTGGTGCATTATGCAGCATGCAATTAACCTGAGTTATGTTGCATAAATATCACCTAATTATCAGCTTAATTCTTAGATGTAGGAAAAATATTTAGTTTATGCTCATGCTGTTATTTATAAGGCTTTTCTCTCCTGCCTAATTATATCTTCAGATTAAAGTCCTGCAGTGTTTTAAGGAATAATTCTATGAATATGCTAATGGGTCTTGGTTAAATAAAAGAATGGTAAGTCAGTAATGGTAAATTCAGGCTAATTTGTGGAAATTAATTGGAGATGTAATTTGATAATAATTAATTGTTTTAAGTAGATGAACATGCTGTAATGGCCTATTTACACCAAGACGAATGTTCGGTGTACAAAAATATTTGTATTTCGTCAATCCATCAATTTTAAAGAGAGGTGTTCAAATCTCTTTTCCATCATTTTGTGAATAAAACTAGACCAACCAATAAGATTCACACATTTGGTCACATGCCCAGAACTGCTGTTACATAAAACAACATCTTGGTGGCTATTTTGCTAAGCGACAGTGAATATCCAACTGAACCCAACAGTTTGTACATATTTTACAAGGTGGCGAATTGCAATTAGTATGACTTGTGAAAAATCATACGTATTTTACTAGGTGGCAAATTCGCAGGAATTTGTACGAAGGACTACCCCTAACCACACCCTTAAACCTAACCCTAACAGAAATTGTACAAAATCGTATGAGTGAGGTTGTATGAATTGGTCATGAAATAGAATTGGAATAGCAGAGGAAGAATCTGGTCTTTGTATTTGGTATTGTTTGATATATTCCATAGTGAATACAAAAATCTGAACGGCTGTTTGACTTATTTTTTTCTCTTTGACAAGTGCATGTCAGAAACGGAAAGTTGTGTCTTATGTGTCTCAGTCCATTTCCCCTTTTAATGTATTTGTCTTAACCAACGCTATCTCACGACCAATTGGTACGTATTTTACGAGGTGGCTAATTCGTACGACCTCACTCATACAATTTTGTACTATTTTTCTTAACCCCAGTGATGGGTAGGTCTAGGGGCGGGTTAGGTGTATGTAATTCGTACAAATTCAAACGAATTGCCAACTCGTAAAATACGTTTGATTTAGCAAAATTCGTATGAATTTGTACAAGTAAGGTTGTACAAATTCGTCCGAATTAGCCACCTCGTAGAATATGGACGAATTGCCGTAAGATTGGCTGTCTGAACAGACATATTACACATGGAAATTGGATCACATTTTTGTGGCAAACATGCGTGTTGGTGTGAACTGTCCTTTTATGTAGCTACTGAATTAGACTAGCCACCATATTGATTCAACCACATGCCATACCTGCAAAAGATAACAAATCTGAGAAAAAAAAAGCGTGGGAAGCTCCAGTATTGTTTTTTTTCTACTGTTTACGAAGCCTAAAGCTGTGACCAAGACTCTTTTCTCAAGACATCTATAAAACTGCACCAGTTAGTTGTTTTATGTGCTTTTACTTGGCTTGTGCTTGAAGTTGTGGGAAGTTCTGCACTGCACCATTTCCTTAGATATCTTAGCAACACCCATAAGCTTTTTGTCAATAGAGTGAAGCTATCAGCAGAGAGATCACAAGTAATCATACCCACAATTTGCCATCACATGATGCTCTCTGAATCTCAAAAATACCCTTAAATCATGCAGCCAAGCAATGTGAAAAGTGAAGTACAAAATCTGAACGGATATTATTTAGTCTTATTTTTTTGCACTTTGAAGTCAAGTATAAAATGTCTGATCTGAACATTTACTGAAAAGAATTTGACATGAAATCGATTTTACTCATAAATTGTTAGTACATTTCTGTGATAGGGACCAAAGTGGACACAAGCAGGATCATACATACGGGAGTGAAGCAAAGTGTTGAAAAAAGGTGTTCATTTGGAGCAGATGTGCAAATGTGCAAATAAATGTTTAAGAGCATAACAACAAAGTTTAATACAATCTAGCCTAAAAACTACAACAATTAATTTCTAAAACAGTCCAAACTCCCTTCTAAGCAAATTAGGCAGGAGTTTACCATGCTCAAGCAGCCTTATAATAAACTTCTTCAGTTTGCTCTTAATCCCTACTAGTGACAGCCATCTTACTGTAAATGCACAACTTTCTCGTTCTTACAAAATGGAACATATACCATTTAAAAAAAAATAAAATAAAATAAACTCATGCCTCACAATATGATTAATAAATGATAGGTAAATAGGCAAATACAATAAAAAGAACGGATAAAACAAAACATATTTGCAACATTTCCATAAATTAGAAAAAATGAGCACTTTATCACAAGTTCAAGCCATGCCCACTCATCTAAAACAGGAAATATAAACCAGCAAACCCACATAATTATTGTAAAATGAACAAAAACAGTAAAACAGTGATGGAAGACAACTTCAAGGTCTCTCAATCAATTCAATTGATTAATATCAATTTCACAAATAATAAAAAAAAAAGTAAGAAATTAAATTAATTGTGAGGGTTTGAAGTAGGAATACATACTCGGTTACTATAGTAACCTTGGTTCCCTGAGATATGGGAACGAGTACTGCGTCGTAAGATGATTGTATGGGAAAAACTCCTTTTTTTCTCTTCAACTGAAGCCTTTTCAATCGCCGCCGCATCTCAGATTTCTTTGAATGAAGCGACTGAGGTGTGCAGCTCAAAGCACTTGCCAGGAACGCAGTACTCGTTCCCATATCTCAGGAAACCGAGGTTCCGATAGTAACCGAGTACGTTCCCTGTCGATATTTCACTCGTACTGCGTCGTAAGATGCTTGTATGGGAACTAGTACAATCATGCTGTGCTATGATGGGGAACGACTCAAAACCATAACTCACGTGGGAGAAGACCCAGGGGAGTTAAAAATACACCAAGCACAGGCTGAGCCATCAGGGTCATCCGTGGCCTGGGTGTCGTCCCGAATAGTTGACACTTGGTGTCCATATAATATAATAGGGACTTGAGCAATGTTGGTCAAGTGAACCCCTAAGACTGCTTAACTAGCCAGCAAGGCGGGGACGTCCAGGTTGTAAAACCTTATAAATGTGGATGCGAGGACCAGCCGGCCGCCTCACAAATTTTCGAAACGGACACCCCACTGGACCACGCCCAGGAAGAGGCGATGCCTCTGGTGGAATGGGCTCTGACTCCAATGGGGCACTGCAAACCCAAGGAGGAGTATGCTAGGGTGATAGCATCCACTAACCACCTGGAAATGTTTTGCTTCGTAACAGGGTGACCTTTAGTGCAGTTATCGAAGCTGACAAAAAGCTGTTCCGACCTCCTGTATGAGGCGGAACGTTCGATATATACCCTGTGGGCCCCGACGGGGTAGAGCAGGGACAATTCCTGGTCAACCGTCGAAGGGGCCAGCGCAGAAAGTGTTATGACCTGGGCTCTGAACGGAGTGGAGAGCACCTTAGGTACATAACCCAGCCTTGGTTTTAGGATGACTTTGGAGTCATTAGGCCCGAAATCCAGGCAAGCAGGGTTGACAGAATGGGCCTGTAGGTCTCTTACTCGCTTAACCGAGGCCAGTGCTAACAGCAGGGCGGTTTAAACGAGAGCGATCTCAGGCTTGCGGACTGTAATGGTTCAAACGGGGGGCCTCTCAAGGCCCTTAGCACGGTTGATAAGTCCCAAGGTGGAACTGTACGAGGGCGTGGGGGGTTCATTCTGGGGGGTTCATTCACCACCGCACTATTCCTGCCCACCGATCGGCCAGCAATAGGGGCATGAAAAGCCGCTATGGCTGAAGCGTAAACCTTGATGGTAGATGGGGAATGCTGTTTATCCAGCATCTCCTGCAGAAACGAAAGAACCACTGATATCCCGGAGGTAACTCTAAGTCGCGGTCTTGACACCAAGCCGAGGAAAATAGACAATTTCAGAGCATAGAGGCGTCTGGTAGATGGGGCTCTAGCTTCTGCCATAGTGTTTAAGACACGCTCTGGGAGGACAAAAGACTCCCAATGAGCAGTCACACATGCAGGGCCCATAACTCGGGCCGTGGATGCCACAGCGTGCCGTTCGCTTGAGAGAGGAGGCCCCGTCTCAAGGGCATGGGCCACGGGGCTGCTTCGAGCAGCTGGAATAACTCAGACACCCACGGCTGGTTCCTCCAAAGGGGGGCTATTAGAAGAAGCCTGTGCCGTTGTTCCCTGACTCGTCTGTGTACCTGTGGTAGCAGAGCGATCGGAGGGAATGCATAAAGCGGAAGGCTGGGCCACTTGTGGGCCAGGGAATCTGTGCTCTTCGTGAAATAGATTGGGCAATGAGAGTTGTCTTCGGAGGCGAAGAGGTCTACTCGAGCTCTGCCAAAGACCTCCCAGATTTTCTGAAACCGCAAGCGATTCTTCTGAGGAGACATTGTTCCTTGACAACATGTCCGCTCCTTCGTTCATTTTGCCCGGAACATGCATCGACTTCAGTGAGCGCAGATTGGCCTGAGCCCAAACAAGAAGGTCTTTCGTCAGCGTGCAGAGGCACTTCGAGACGAGGCCGCCCTGGTGATTTATGTATGACACCACAGACCTGCTGTCTGAGCGTATTAGCACATGTTGTCCCCTTATGTCCGGCAGGAAGAATTGACAGGCACAGCACACTGTTAGCATCTCTTGGCAGTTGATGTGCAGACCCAACTCCTCTTTGGACCAAAGACCGAAGTTCGGTTTGCCCTCGCACAGTGCTCCCCAACCCTTGTTGGAAGCGTCTGTCGTGACAACCTTCCTTCTGTGCGCCGTCTAAGATCACACCTCGCTTCAGCCAGAGGTGGTCCCTCCAATGGTTCAGGGCTGATACACAGGCCCGAGTCACCGTTATGCAATAGCGACCATGATGCCAAGCCGCAGATGGAACCCTCTGCTTCAGCCAGAACTGGATGGGCCGCAGGTGAAGCAGGCCCAACTGAAGTACTGGCGAAGCTGCTGCCATAAGGCCCAGCATTTTCTGGAAAGCATTCAGCGGGTGGATGGTCCCTTCCTTGAAGGAGGCCACACTGCGCTGAATCGTCATGGCTCGTTCTGCTGAGACAGTTGCTGTCATCTGCACCGAGTCGATAACTGTCCCCAGGAACGACGCTCGTTGGCTGGGTGACAGTGTGCTCTTGGCAAAGTTGACCCTGAGCCCCAGGCGATCTAAGTGTCTGAGGAGCAGGGTCTTGTGCAACGCTGAAACCGCATCTGACTGGGCCAGAATGAGCCAGTCGTCGAGGTAGTTGAGGATGCGGATTCCCATCTGTCGCAGAGGGGAGAGAGCTGCATCCATGCATCGCGTAAAAGTGTGGGGAGCCAGGGACAGCTCAAACGGGAGGACCTTGTATTGATATACCCCCTAGAATGCGAATCTCAAGAATCGTCTGTGATAGGGGGCTACCTGGATGTGAAAGTATGCATCTTTCAGATCCAGCGACATGAACCAGTCCAGTGATTCAGGAGTCTGAGATCTAGAATAGACCGCTGGTCACCGTCTTTTTTGGGGACGAGGAAATAGCGGCTGTAGAAGCCTGACTTGCCCTGGGCTGGAGGAACGACTTCTATGGCTCCCTTTACCAGCAGATTCCTCACCTCTGCGCGCAGGACTTGAGCGTCCTTGCTGCGCACTGTGGTGTCGATCACACCTTGGAAGCGTGGTGGTCTTCGAGCGAATTGGAGTGAATAACCTTGTCTTATCGTAGCCATTACCCACTCTGACACACCAGGGATGGCCTGCCAGGCCTCGGCCTGTGTGGCGAGAGGTTGAATAGGCTCTAAAGACTGGCTGCATAAGGACAGGAAGCTTATGGTAGGCAGAAGAGGATATTTGCTCTCTTTTTTAAATTTTATGTGTTTTATTTTGACCACTATCACAGCGGTTGGACACCTGGGCGCCAGAGTGGGCCCTTGGGGAACCAATAACACACTTCCCTCTGCACCCAGCGCTGAGCGGGGTGACAAGAGGCACATTAGAGGCTTTTTGTGGGGTGGTCCGGCGGTAGCGAGACTCTGGCCACTTCTCTTTCTGCCTGGCTGTTCAGGAGGACTTCTGAGGCGCTGGATCCAAGGCGATCTTGGCCCGGGGTCCTTGGCACTTCGGGAAGGGGTACTATCAACGGAGGTGAGGGCGAAGGAAGCAGAAGATCGGATGCGAGACAAAAGACGAAAACTCTTCCACGGTCAAAACCGCCAGAGAAAGGCTGTCTATGTCGTCGTCGCTCCCACCGAACGAGATCATGTCACTCGCAGCCGCAGAGGGACGCTGATCAGGTTGAGTGAAGAGGACGGGCGATACCTCTCTCTGATGTGACAGTGAGGCCGATTTTGAAACAATGCCGATTTGCTCTTTTTGTGAGGCTCTTTTAGATCGTCGCCGGATAGCGGCAGGGGATAGACCGGGAGCGCGAGCTGTGTGCTGCAATGGGTCCAATCTGGTTGCTAAGACGTTTCTATGGCGAAGTCGGTGTCAGCGAAGAGTCAGAGAGGAAGAATCTTCGTCGCTGAAGAGAAGAAATCTGAGATGCGGCGGCGAAGCAGCCGCTTATATAGCCAGAGGCCCCACCCATTTTGGCGGGCTATGGCGGGCAGCATAGCCATAGGCAGACTCATCTCCGCCGCCGAACCATTGGTTCAATTTTATAGCACTGCACAAACCAATGGACGTGCAGTTTCACTGTGTGATTGAAAAGGCTTCAGTTGAAGAGAAAGTTTTTCCCCATACAAGCATCTTATGACGCAGTACGAGTAAAATATCGATAGGGAAGTGAAGTATTATTTTCTTTGTAATGCAGAACTTTGAAAAATCATCTTTTTTTAATAATATTTCGACCTGGTTAAATGTCATCAATCACATTGTATTGCCTTTTAGGTTAATTTATGAAACATTTAAATAATTTCATATTAAAACATGAAAACATCCTTCTAAATGTCTACATTTAATGATTTCCTTCTATAAAAGTCTTCAGTGTTTGAATGACAGAATGCAACATTCTGAATGTAAAGACAATGCTACCATGCAGTGTAACATATTCAGGAAGGAAGAACAGTGCAGTGCAGTCCCTGTGTGCTCATTGGGAGAACGCTATAATAGATCAGACGTGAAGGACGGTAAGAGTACGGCAGGACGGTATTTGTTTACAGATGTCAGATGCAAACTGTGGAGCGAAATCCGTCTGGAGATGTAATGCATTTTGGCTCTGAGTATGAAATCAGAGAAGGAGAAGAACAGATGAGGCCGGGGACAACGAGAAGAGTCACAAAATTAGAGTTGTAATGAAAGAAATGGATAGCAAATGAAAGTGAAGAGCAGGGAAAGGAGAAATGGATAGATCGGAGCTGTTCATTAATACACAGCGGGTTGATAATGTTTCAGTCCCTCCGGGAAATAAGTGAGGGTGATTTGTGACGCTGTGTGCTTGCAGAGTCAATTTGGAACAAGTGTTTTTTTGCAGCCACCTTTCTGATAGCACTGGTGTGTGTGTGTGTGTGGCACAAAGTACTTGAGAAATGCTTTCATGTCATATTTGTTTATCGTCTTCAGTTTCTTTTTGGTAATGGGAATTCAGGATTAAAACTGCACTTCCTTTCATTTTGCATCATACTTCTCATTTTCCAGAACTAAATTAGAAGGTTTTACATGCTTGCTTTTTAATAGGCTTGTTATTTGAGATTTGAAAGCTATGCAGAGATGCTGGTCTTCTGTGCATCTCAGTAGCCTGTATACATTGATAAGAAAGGCTGCTAAATTGAAGTGCTAATGTAATGGCTTTCTGTCCTTGGAAAATTATATTAATATTGAAAATCAATTAGCTTAGCCTTTTCATTTCCCCATTACCAAACATTTTTTTGGGCAATCCATTTTGGTCTCAATTTAGCTGTTGTCTTTATGAGTGGATAAAATGGTATGATTTATTTGAAAGCTTTTACTATTTTTCTTTATTTTCTTTAAACTGCACGAGTAATCAAATTAGTGGTGTGAGTCTTTGGGTTGATAGCAAATTGATTTGGTTCGTGATTCACTTGTCTGCAATTATAAATGCAAAAACGAATACAGCCTGATTCAATTAGATTCTTTAAACCATATGATTGCCTATATTGCATGATACTTTAAGAAATTGTGATTTATTTTAATTTTTAATTTTAATTTTAAATTTTAAATTGATTATGGGCTAGGGCAAACACTTCATACCTAATTATATTTCAATACAAATAAATCAGCAGGATATCTACTAGATGCATTGAGAAAACAAGTGAATTGTTACACTCCTACTTCAAATAAAATGCCAGAACCTGAATATACCTGCAGACGCATTTCAATTGTTGCTTTACAGGCACGTTTGCTGATTTAACCTTTGTGGACAGCATTTATCTGTTCATTGAGTGCGTATTGATTTTGTGCACTGGGTCCTATGATGTTGCTGCATGTTTATGTTTTTTTTCACATCAGTCATGAGATGCACATCTTAGACATGTTTCCTCTAGAGATTTAGAAGAGATCTCAACAATGTCACAGACTGTACCAAGGGATTATGAACCCCAAAATTTTCTTATCAACTATTACTACACCATTTTTATGCTACCCATATTATGTTTTTAGTCCTATTCTGCTACAGTATGTCAACAATTCATTTTGCATTTTATAAATTTTAGAAGGAATTTAAGGAGGAACATTTGAGGCAAAGATGATGTTTAAATGAAATCTAAGAAAGCACTCCATTAGGTTTTTGAGTCTTATGTATTGTCCCCATTTGTGGAGTTTACAAGGTCCTCATGAAGCCTGAATCCAAAAAATCCTCGAGTGTGGATCTCCAAACTGGGTCAACTGCACCCTGTGACACACGCCAACTGGACTGTGCTTGTATGATGCAAGATAAATGTAAACTAAATATACATATGCAGTTATAAAACTCATTTTGTTGTCTGCTACAGTGTTGTGCTGAAGAAAGACATCTCTGATGCAATCAAAGCAAACAGAAGAAGTCAAGTACACATTTTCTCCTCTTAGATTTATTTTATGCAGATGTGTTTGCAACATTAACTTATCTGTAAGAATTTATAAGATGTCTGTTATACAGCTTTTCTAAAAATAAATGTTTTATATACTTAGCTCTGTGTGAAAAAATATCAAATGTATTTTAAATCAAGCTGATGTTCAGTTCTTTCCAGGGAACCCTGTGTGGATCTTAGCGGTGACTCATCAGGGTGACCATCAACCACCCTTCCTGCACAATAATGACTTGGTCACGAAAGCAAGGCACGATTTTCATCCATCCCTCTGACTGTCACGTTTCTAGAGATCATTTTCATGAAACAATGTATTAATTGCTTTGCTAGATTGGATTTTTTTTTTTTTTGCACTGAGGTTTTTTTTCTTTTTCTTTTTATTAGGGATGCAGCAACATTAAAATTATGGCAGATCATTTCCATGATCAAAATCTCTATGATTCCGTGATTTAAATCTCTATGCTAAAAATGTAATCTCTATTTAAAAGAATGGATGGAATGCATTTGTCCATGTTTCGCTCCGTCTCGATTCGCGCTCGTGGAAAGCGCTCGAGAGACAGTATCTCTTCCGTGGCTCGGTACGCTTTCAACTGTTTTTTTTTTTTCCCCTCGAGCTTTTGTCAAGAGACTGTATGACATTTGACTGATTTTTACTTAGAGAGGGTCACAGCGCACCGCATTAAAAATAAATGACCATTCATGTTTTCATAACCGCTTGCCAAACTCAAAAACTAAACTAGGACAAGGACAACTCATAGTTCAACCATAAACCATGAGAAAACATGTTCAAGTATGTAAACTTGCAATAGAGCACATTAATATTGATGTTTTAAATTTGATTATTTATATTTATTAATTATTCTTAGTCTTTTTTGACAGCTCTGCAGCTGTTACCTGGATGAGATACATTTTTATTATTTATTTATTTTGTATTATTAATTTGCTTAAATTAGGACTACATTATTGTATAATTATTTGTCCCATTTTTATCTGAATACTGTAGCTTTTTTTTTTTTTTACTTTTTAAAATGCCAAATTGTATATGACATTTATGATTATTTATTATGTACATATTTATTATTAATCAAAATGATACATTAATAAATAGGGTTTAACATTAATTATAGTCTATTAATTAATATATCTAATCATGTCTAAAAATATAATAATGATGTCTACCAAGCTCTGACAATGTATGGAATATTATATTAACAGACTATCCAAATTTGAATAAAACAATAGGCCTATATCTTTAGAAGCACGGATGTCCAAAAATTTAAATTCTGTCATAATTCACCCAGGTTAATATAAACCTGCATTAAGTTCTTTCTTCTGTTGCACACAAAAGAAGATATACTTTGCAGAATGTGGGTAACTAAACAGCTGCTGGTCCTTAGTAACTTCTATATTAGAGTCATTGGGGACCAGCAACTGTTTTGTTACCCACATTCTTCAAAGTATCTTCTTTTATATTCAACAGAAGACAGAAATTATTACACATTTGGAACAACTTGTGGGTGTGTAAACGATGAAAAATAAATAATTTTAGGGTGAACTATCCCTTTAAGTCAGACAGTCCACCATAAGCAAATGCTTCTCTGCAAACTGCGCGTTCATCATGAGCTACTGGACAGACCCATTGATAATTTTCCAATTCAGCCCTTTATCTGGAGAGCCTTGTGTGCAAAGGGCAGATGTTTAAATCGCACAGATTTAGCGCATGCTGTGTTCGCGTGAAAGGGTTTTAACGGCTCGTGGTCTGGAAACTTGTCGCTATGGAAACAAAGAAGCCAAAATGCAATCACATGCAAATTATCTTCTTATTTCATTATAATTGCTATTAGTGCAGTATATAAACAGTGCAAAATACTTATTTGTTTATTCAAATATGTGTTGGCCTTTGTAAAATAGGGGACAAGCATATTGATTTAATAAGGGACGCATCATTTTACCTTTAAATACGAGACGATTCAGTATTTTAAGGGATGGGTGACAACCTGTGTGTGTGTGTGTGTGTGTGTGTGTGTACCTGGGGCCGGTTGCATAAACTGTTAAGACTAGTCTTAAAAAGTTAGTCATCTATTTTTTTTTTCTTCAAGATTGGTCATAACTTTTTAAATTCAGTTAATTAAAGGTAGATGTGTCTTATTTGTATTGGAAAAAGTAATACTGATTAACACTTTGCAACTGTTATTTGGTCAAACAAGTTCTTAAGACACAGTCTTAACATGGTGGCTAAGTTTATGCAACTGATCCCTGTTTTTCTATTCAGGTGGGGACTTAAACCTGAATACACACAGACTCATGGGGACTCGTGTCACGGTGGGAACCTAATCTGAGGTCCCCACAGGTAAACAATGTAATAAATCACACAGAATGTCGGTTTTTGAAAATCTGAAAATGCAGAAAGTTTCCTGTAAGGGATAGGTTTAGGTGTAGGGCAATAGGAAACACGGTCTGTACAGTAGAAAAAGCATTACGCCTATGGATAGTCCCCACAAGGATAGCAAACCATTTGTAAATCGCTTTGCATAAAAGTGTCTGCTAAATTACTAAATGTGTATATATATATATATATATATATATATATATATATATAAGCTCGATACCATAGAGCCCCCCCCCCACATAACAAATCCCAATTGAACCCTTGTATGTGCATATGTATGTATGTGTGTGTGTGTGTGTGTGAGAAAGAGAGGGAGACACAGTCACACAAAAGCAGCTTGTTTGCAAACACATACGAGCATCATCACTGTGTCTGTCACGTGACTCTGTTCCCCTCTCGGGCTTGAACTGATGGTAAAACTAAGGACATTATTAACTGTCTTTACATTTATTTTGTAAGATGAAGCTCGCGATTATGGAGAGGGGCGTTAAATTTCCAAAGGGTGCTTGTGGTGTTCGGCCAATCACAATGCACTGTGCCAGTTGGCCAATCAGAGCAGACTGCACTGGTACAGTACCGTACCGCTCAGTGGAAATAAAGCTTTACTTGATAGGCATGGTCTATCGATGATCAACGTAATTCCCATGCGAAGAAGAAAGCACGACATTGTCTGTGTGTATGTGTGTGAGAATATAAAATTCTAAAATACACTACTGCATAAACTACTATACCTCACTACTGCGAACGAGTGAAGGAGACGCTTCATTCCCCTTGTGATGTCATTCCCTTTGTAGCACAACCAACAAGTGATGAGTCTCTGTCAACCAATCAATGTTCTGCTGTGAGTCCAGCTCCATCCTTTCGGTACTACTGTGCTAGGTACCCTAACGGAAGGATCCCAAAAAAAGTGCACGGTTTGCTATTTTGGTACCATTCACAACTTCTGACAATTTAAAATGGAAATAATTGCTTTAAACATTAAAGCAGAGTTAGGTAATTATGTTGTACTGTTAATCTTAGATTAAAGTGGGAGAAAAGGGAACCGTATCAAAAGGCTTCATCAGTTTATTGACAATGCTAAACAAAGCCTTTGTAATACTCTGTCCAGTGGCAATTATATTTGCATAAAAAGATGATTTAGCTGTATTAAGTGAGACCAGATGTTCTGAGTACGTTTGTTTATGCATTCCAAGACCAATTTTCTTGCACAATCTCTCCAGTCGACAACCCATGGCATTTTGGTAATGAACTTCAGTTAAACCAAGGTGAAGAATGAACAATAATACAATACAGGGTTTCACAGTGTCAAGTCATCTTTATGAGAAAAAACTGTCATTATAAAAATGTACCAAATCAGATGTAGAATAATTAAAACAGTACAGATTTACAGAAAGGTCAATCATTCCAGCCAAAGCATTATTTTGAATAATTTTGAAATTAAAAAAATGAAACAGCGTTGTGGCTTGACCTTTGCTAATGGAACAGAAACATAAAAAATCACCAAATTTCTGAATGGTAGTGCAAATAAAAAAAAAATAAAGATAAATGTAAATGAACAGTTAAATATCCAGTGTTAATTGCTACTAAAAATGCCTCATTAATATTTACAGATAACAGATATATTGTGCATCCTCGGTGACTTCGGTTCTTAGCAGCATTGCAGTTGGCTGTAGGTATGAGACTGAATAACATCATATATTAATTTCCCATTTTTTTATACAGAGTTTCAAAGAAGATACTAGCCTCCTTTCTCTGTTATTCCTTTATATGATAGTTAAAGTTAACTGATTGTTGGATACTGAGACATCATTTCTCTGTCAGATCATCTCTTTGGACTTGACATGTCAGAATCATTATTTCTTAGAGTGATGTGAAAGCTCCACAATCTCACAGTAAATCTAGAAAAAGAAAAAAATGCTTATTAAGCTGTGGCTGCAGGGATTTCTAGCTACCGTTCATGAGCTTCAGCCGTTGCTCAAATGTCTGTAACTCTTATTAGAGTTTATTTTGAAGCCCCTCATCTTCTCAGACAGTCTCATTTCCTTTAGGGCACCCGGTGTCACAGCTTGAGTGTTTGTGTTCGATATTGTGTGCTTGTTTTATTCTTGTATGTGGCCGTGGGCAAGTGCGTGCATGGCAAGGGGTGTTGTCTGAGATTCATGGTTTTGCTTTTCATTTAGTTTTTCATCCAAAACCTGGTTAACAGACTATTTGAATGTAAAGCTAAAATTCCCCCTCCAGTCACACACACACACAAAGACAGTCAGACAGACATGAACTTACTTGACTGTCACTCAACCCAACAAATGACTCATTTGCATATTGATTAAAAACTAAATTTTCTTCTCCGCTGTCTTTAATTGTGTCCCACCAGTGGAGTGTCTTGACGGGTCTCAGCGGATCAGGCATTGCAGCAGAACCAGAACATATGAAACGGATAAAAAACATTACCAATCATGAACCTGAATCATTTAAGAGAAAGGAAATGGTGTATTTTAAAACAAAACACAGCAAGCACATTGACAAAACTATTATTAAACTATTATTTGCGATTTGGACTTCTGGGACCGGAATGAGTAGATTTCCATATCATAATGTGTTACTTTTTACATAATATCTCTTTACAGTCCAATTCAGTTTAAATTAAATTCAATGATGTGAGAGAGAAAACTGCAATGAAAGTCATTTGAGAGTAGCATGAGACAGCAAGGTCGACTCCATTTCCCTTATGATACTCAAAACGTATTGTGTGTCTGCTTACTGATCGCAGTCATTTGCATTGAAGATGAATGTGACTCCCAATATTGTTATGCAAACGGAGAGAGAAATGCTTGGAGATGGTTTATTCGGGCATGAAGAATCAGTTTGGCGGAGATTAAATGTGATTTTAAAGCCCCTTGAATGTTTAGGATCATTGCTCTAGGAACACAAGGCATCCTCTGAATCATGACTTGCTCATATTAACCGTGATATGAAAAGAGATGGAACAACATTAGATGTCTTTCAGATTGAGGTGATAATAGTGGGTTACATTAGCACAGCTAAGCTAAAAGTTGGTAGTTCACCCAAAAATGAAAAATCGTGAGATCATCAATTGTGATGTTCTGAACTTTTTACACACCGTGTTTAACAAAAGAAAGTATTTTATTCAGGTTTGTGTGGAAGTTCATTTCCACCTCAGCAAATAAAGTCATTTGAATGTTTCTCAAATTTGTATTTGCAGCTTTATATCTCACAATGTGACTTTATATATCTTGCAGTTGTGACTTACACTGTTTCTCTTTTTTTTTCTTAATTTATTCTCAGTTTTATTTTTCATTCTGAAAGTGAACTTCTGAAGGTTTGGGATGACATGAGGGTGAGTAAATAATGATACATTTTAAAACTTTCCTATGTTTTGCAAACATAATTTGTTGATAAATATAACTTGAGGGTAATGCACATTCTTATTTTTTCGCTTGAATTTTTGAATGTTTTAATTGCTTGAAATTGTG
Organism: Barbus barbus; assembly: GCF_936440315.1. Classification (NCBI taxonomy): domain Eukaryota; kingdom Metazoa; phylum Chordata; class Actinopteri; order Cypriniformes; family Cyprinidae; genus Barbus; species Barbus barbus. The sequence continues at coordinate 9,583,929 of NC_136719.1, forward strand.
TGTTGTCTCTGGATTATGTGTTTTGATTTAACACATTTAGTTTTTAATCAAAAACAGTGGAAATCAAATAATTACACCAATTTTATTTATTAATTTTTTTGCAAAACATGTTGCACAATTTAAATAAAAAATAAAGAAAGAAATAAAACACAAAAATGTGTGATAGTTCTAAAACCTAATGTTATAATAAATGCTTAAAAGACATAAAAGCACCGTCTTTGGGACCCGGAGCAGCCGCTGCGTCTGACCGCGCCGCCATCTTGGATCAAGTAGCCTTTTAAACCTTCATTTACTCACTCAAAAATAGTTTTAAACCTGAATGAGTTTCGTTTTTATGCTAAACATAAATGATATAAATGCTATAAATTCTCTCAGCTGTTTACTTTCATTTTAGACATAACCAACTGAGTCATAAACCTTGTGTGTTTTGACAGTATTAGCACAAACCATAACTTAGTTCAGTAATCAGGCGCTGTTTGACGGGCTTTTTATTTAGCGCGCTTTGGGTGTATTTGCTAAGAAAAAGGCGCTCGTCAGAACAGCACACACATTAAATGTTTAACCAGTAAGGCTTTAAAGCAGATGCAGATAATGTACTTTTGTGACTGTGAATAAGTGCAGTGTCCCGTGAGTGTAACTCTACCGCTGAGTTAACACTGAAATTAATGCATTTGGCGTTGTACAGTAGTATATTGATACGGTGGCGCCAGAACTGCAGCGGTCGAGCCCTCCCACACACCCCACTGGTAGTACTGGTATGCCACTCTTCTCATGTGAAATGTCAGCATTCACATCATCCTGATGAGATGAAAGCTTAGCCTCCCTCAATAGGAGACCAGTAATTTTTTATCAACCAGTTGCAGTAGCTATATGATTTCCACCCTCTTCCCTTAGTAATTTTGAAGGATTAAGAGGCAATTCTCAGGTAATGACTTTGATAGTATTCTGGGGCACTGATAGATTTATCTATAATCTGTAGTTTTTATGAAGCTCTTTTCAGGACTTTTGGATTGACTGGAATAAAGGTATTTTCAGTCTCAGATCTTCCGCTTCCTCAACCTAAGAGGACTTCGGTCCTATTATATGTTGATGCACAGCCTAGGGATCTGCGAGATCATGCAATGTAATCTTTCTTCAGATAAGTATCCAAATAAAAAGCAGCATAGTAATCCATGTCATATAACATTTTTCACTAAACCATGGTGATGTTAAGTCACAGCCAGTGACGGATTCTGGCGTAGACGGCAGCATTCCCTGAGGCAGCATCTCCACATACTCGCACACTCCACTTCACTATGGCTCATCTGCGACACTTCCATAGGATTGCGCCTCTCTCCATTCCACCCGACTGCCTCTCTCATTCACAATGAATCGTGGTCTTAGAGGGTGACTTTAGTCGAGCAGCTTCCTGTGCTTCACTTCACCACCCTCTCTCATGTCTGCTGCTATCAGCCTGATGTCTGCCCATGGAAAAAGTATCATATTGCAAGAAGCCTCGTTGCCTGTACATTGGAAGAGAAGTTTAGGTAAATAGGATTAAGGCCCTAAACATTATATACACGAAGTAAATCTCATGCACATTTATAGCACATTTTATCAAATGATTAATTTTATTCTCAATGTTTAAATGATCCTGCATGAAAAAAAGGGAGCTCTTGTTTTAATTATTGCATGTTGTTTTGTATTATGATACACCACTAACAGGTTAAGCCCTGGATGTCATTTTATATCTAGCAAAAAAGCTGTTTCACACTAGAGAACTAACAAAACAGTGGGTAACCTGCCTGTCCTCAACCCACACACAGTAACTATTAGATTAATCCACAAAAATAACACTTCTTATTACAATTATCACAGATTTATTTCTGTTTTTTTCTGAACACTAATTGCAGCAGTGCAAGAAAATAAGTACAGAGCTCAAAAGAACAGCAGTGCAGTAAATAGATAGTTTCTGCAACATTTCATGAGGCTTACACTGTTACTGGCTGAAGTTATGGTACGTTGTATGAAGAACAGTATTGATAATATTTGGACAGCGTACTGTTTGAACAGTTTAATATTGAGCTTGAACATGTACTGCTTTATACATTCATACTCACATAATGTTTGCTAGCATGACATGAAACTCCATTGGTGAATACATTGCAAATTGGACAGCTTGAGGTTTGTCCGTATTTTATTACAATAACCCAATATATGCTATATTTTTTTTTTTTTTTTTACACTGTGAACAGTGACAGTTTGCAGCTGTTACCTTAAAGGTGTATTAAAATATATATTTTCCCTGTGTTTCCTTCCTGTGAGCTACTGAAATGAGCTGCACTGTGAAACAGCCAATCAGAGCACAGCTCAACATTGAGCCGCACTATGAAACAGCCAATCAGAGCAGAACTCAACATTATTATTCATTACCCTTCCAAATAAGGTACAAACAGACAATTTCATTCTAGGGAGAAATCCTAGGGTTGTAAATTGAGAATTTTCACCCTTACCAAAGCCACATACCTTCTATGTAGGTATCAAAGAACAATTTAAAATATGGCGCCTTTAAATGGCACCTTTAAAGCAACAACATTTTAGCCATGAAGTGCCATTTTCAAATTTCCTACTTAAAAAAAAGAAAAAAAAATCTTACTCTCAGGCTTCCTAAGATGTCACTTTTTTTCTTCAGTAGTACAGTATAGAAGATTTATGTTGTTGTTGTTGAAAATGTGGTCCTTGGCAAGTCAATGGCTACCATCACTTGAGAGTAAAAAAAAAAAAAAAACGTATATACAGGCAACACAAAGTTACTTAAGTTAATCAAGCCTAATTTCAGATGTGCCCAGTAAAACGGTTAGTTAATTAAAGGGGTCAAATGATGCGATTTCAAGTTTTCCTTTCTCTTTGGAGTGTTACAAGCTGATTGTGCATAGATAAGATCCCTGAAGTTGCAAAGACTAAAGTCTCAAAACCAAAGAGATATTCTTTATCGAAATTACTCTGCCACACCCCCCTAAAATGGCTCTTTCAAACACGCCCCCACATGTCTAAGTCAAGATGTGGAAATATTTACATAATGCAGCCCAAATGTTCACGCAAAGAAAGAAGGCGTGGTTTCAGTAACCGCAGTAGTGTTGATGCAGTCAAGTCAGGGAGACGATCTGTGTTTCTAGGTGAAAGCAAAAGCACTTTATTTGGCCTGCTGAAAGTAGATGCATTTAGTAATCATTAAGATTACTTGCAACAGAACAGTACAACCCAGATGTTGTCACAATGCATTTTATGGACAACCGTTTTGTGAACCTAGGGGAGGAAGTAATTCTGACTTTGCTATGACAATCTGGCGCTTCTGAATCAGCGACTGTATGTTTTGTTATTAGTTTAAGTATTTGCTATTAACTGTTTAAATGCGGAATTTTGCGCATCGTGTGTGTGCGCGCATGAGTTTGTGTGAGAGGGAGAAATGGTCAGACAATCGCGGCTTGTGTGCAAACACATACGAGCTTCATCACTGTGTCTGCCACGCGACTCTGTTCCCCTCTCGGGCTAAAACTAAGGATATTATTTACTGTCTTTACTATAATTTTGAAAGCTGAAGCTCGCGATTATGGACAGGGGCGTTACATTTCCGACGCGGCTTGTGGTGTTCGGCCAATCACAATGCACTGTGCCAGTTGGCCAATCAGAGCAGACTGCACTTGTCAGAAGGAGGGACTTTGTTTAAAACGAAGCATTTGATAGAGGCAGGGCATAGAGGACCTACAATAATGTACAGTATTTGAAAAATAATGTGTTTTTTGAACAATAAAACATGTCAACATATTCTGTTACACCAAATACACAAAATAATGATCTTTAAAAAAGCATCATATGGCCCCTTTAAGACTAGATTATTCTCTTTATATGCTGTAGACATGTAAAACATCTGCGTTTCACATAATTATTGGATGCTTTAATAACATAATTTCATATATGTAAAAATGATTACTAGTGCTGTCAAATGATTAATCGTGATTAATCGCATACAAAATAAAAGTTTTTGTTTACATAATATATATGTGTGTACTGTGTGTATTTATTAAATATATTTATATATGATATAATTTAAATTAATATAAATATATACATGCAAATAAATGTAAATATTTTGAAAACATATACTGTGTGTGTCTTTATATATACATAATAAATATGCATAGTACACACACACATATTATGTAAACAAAAACTTTTATTTTGGATGCGATTAATCGCGATTAATTGTTTAACAGCACTTAAAAACTGGTAAATTGCTTATTTGTACCAGTTTGTTGAAACACCTGTCCAAAAGAACCAGTTTGAAGAAAATAATCGTTTGTTTAGTTGCCTGAGGCTATGGACTGCAGGTACCTCAATATATCGTCAGGAGCCACTGGTATTAATTTAGTGGTGGCTACATATGCTTTTTTTTACTCTCATGTGACGGTAGCTATTGCCTTTTATGAATAACCAAAGAGCACGGTTTCAGCTAAAAATCTTCTTTACTGTTCTACAGAAGAAAAACTCACATTTTGGATGGCCTGAGGTAAATTAACAGGAAATTTTAATTGTTGTGTATACTATACCTTTAATCACTCATAAAAATGAATGAATGTTGCCAACCTTTATCCTGAAGAGTAATTTCTACTAGATTCTACCCTAAAATTAATTTTAAATTATATATTTTGACCTGAATAAACCCTTTGACCCATCAAGTTAAACGATTTCCTACGATGTTACTCTTGAGCTGTTATCTGAATATATGAAATACTTAAAGATTTATATCTACATTTTTTATTTCTGTTGGAATGATGACAGCACTGCACTATGCTATTTCTACACCACATCTGACCTACCTGTGAAAGAAAAACTGACATGTCTGCAATTATTACAAACAATATAAAGTGAGTCCTTCCTGTTCTGCAAAGGGAGATCTGAGGAAAATTTGTGCTCTTGCAAACATTATGCTCCATTATGTAACACTGGCATGAACAGAAATAGCTGTCAGCACCCTAAGGAGGTATGTCAGTTAATTTCTGTCCGACGCCACCAGTAATTCATGCGACTTCAGCTTTAAATGCTGTACATGGTGTGCTGTCAGAAGCATGAGAGGTTCTGACTGAGGGACAATTAGCAGACATGTCTGGAAAGCATGTTCTGCTCTGCCAATGTGCTTCTCAAAAGTAGCTTTAAAAGGCCATATTTTGCACTTTCCCTGAAGTCTTCTTATGTTTGCTAAAGTTTTCTGCAAGAAATGTAGATTTACAAGACCATTTTCACCCGCTCGCTGACTTAACGTTTGTTACTGAACCTTTGGAGGGATCCCTGGGTATTAAGACTTATTAAAGTATTAAAGTATTAAAAAAATACTATTCATTTTCTATGTATGTGAATGGGTGTTTGATGATAACTATTAAAACATTAAAAAAACCCTACTAACTGTAAACTCAAAGGTATATGGTTTAATTGAGGCCAGTGCATATTGTTTCAAGCGAAAAAAACAACAAAAAAACATTCTTGCACAATTTCAGCTGAGGAACTAATGTACACCATGATTCTACAATAAAGAATCCAAATATACTCTCACTGGGCACTTTTATAGGTACACCTGTTCAACTGCTCATTTACACAAATATCTAATCAGCCAATCACATGGCAGCAACTCAGTGCATTTAGGCATGTAGACATGGTCAAAATCTGCTGATGTTCAAACCAAGCATCAAAATGGGGAAGAAAGGTGAGCTTGAACGTGGAATGGTTGTTGGTGCCAGATGGGTTGGTCTGAGTATTTCAGAAACTGCTGATCAACTGCTGATTTTCACATATAGCAATCTCTAGGGTTTCCAGAGAATGGTCTAAAAAACAGAAAATGTTCAGTGAGCAGCATTTCTTTTTAGCAAAAATGCCTTGTTGATGCCAACCAGACCGGGTTGAGCTGATAGAAAGACAACAGTAACTCGAAAAATCAATTAGGCAGAAGAATATCTCTGAATGCACAACATTACAAACCTTAAGCCGACAGGCAACAGCATCAGAAGACCACACTGAGAGCCACTCCTGTCAGCTAAGAATAGGAAACTCAAGCTACAATTTGCACCAAAATTGGACAGTAGAAGATTGGAAAAAGGTTGCCAGGTCTGATGAGTTTTAATTTCTGCTGCAACATTCTGATGGTAGGGACAGAATTTGGTGTAAACAACATTAAAGCATGGATCCATCATGCTTTGTATCTATGGTTCAGGCTGCTGGTGGTGTAATGGTGTGGGGGATGTTTTCTTGGCGCACTTTGGGACCCTTGGGCCCCAACTGACCATTGTTTAAACCCCAAAGCCTACCTGAGTATTGTTTCTGACTATGTCCATCCCTTCATGACCACAACGTACCCATCTCGTGATGGCTACTTCCAGCAGGATAATGCGCCATGTACGCCAAGTCATCTCAAACTGTTTTTTTGAACATTACAATGAGTTTACTATACTCAAATGGCCTCCACAGTCTCAAGATCTCAATCCAATAGAGCACTGTTGGAATGTGCTGGAATGCCAGTAAAATATGCTGCATTATATACATATAATTTGTTTCCATAGTTATGTTTGTAATGCTGTGATTTACCTCAGAGGTGGCTGGTGTGAATCATGTATGTCCAATGAATTTTTAGTAATGCATATGGAAAAACACTGTTGAGGTCTAAACTATGGAGATTCATTTTCTATATGGCCTGTAAATTATCTGGGTGAAATAAAAAAAAAAGCTATTTTTAAAGAGCAAGCAAAATCCGCCATCATTAAATTTTTGATGTGAGCTCCACAAAACCCTGCTAACATGATAAACAACCCTGTAGAGTAGCTATAACATGTCTTGTCATCTTTCTGTCCTAACAAATCTACCCTTGATCTACCCTTATTTATGACCATGAAATCTGATGTTTTGCAGTTTAGAAGCATCACAGGTTCAGCAGGTCCGCGGCCCTTCCCTAAGGGGTGTTACTCTGTTCTTTCATGCCTTCTGCTCAATACCTCTTGGCTTAGCCTGCTAAGAGCTGTTGTTTGCTCGTATGTTCATGTTTGCTCCATTTGCACTGTTACAGCAGCCGTAAATGTTCTGAAAGCTCTAGGCTCTCTCAGAGCTGTATATCAAAGCTGTGGAATGAAACTATACAGAGAAGTACTCGTCCATGGATCCCTGAGGTTAAAAATAAACAATCTGGTTATAAAATGTATAAAGACATTTGACTACTAGCCTGAGGTTTTATACCTGGTTTGTACCATCAATTTGTTGATGTGATCTCACATTGGTTGACAGGAATATGTATATAGGAGCACCGTAGAAGAAGACAGATTTAGGTTTGTACAGTGTGTTTTCACACAGGAGAAGTCAGCATCATGGGTAGGGAACCTAATAGTATTCAAATAATAATTTATTTCTAAAATAACACTGTAATTAACTTTCAGAGAGAGTTTTGTCTCACTTTTATAAGGTTTTATTTGTGCCAAAAAGCAGTTGACTGCTTTGTACTTTACATTTGTTTATGTGTTCAGTCATACCTGTTAAGATAAATTAGTATATGTTGATGTGTATGTTCCTTATGTCGTCTTGTTCTGTCATCTTCCGTGTCATCATCTGTTGTTTATGGAAGACTGTTTCCAAAAATTATGGCGTTCCTTTTCTGCCAAAAAACGTCGATGATCAATGCATTGTACAAAACACTCCTTTTTTAGCCCAAAGGAAACACCGTACTCTTAAGGTTGATTTTTATTGATGATCTGTTTTATTGAGGAATGGGTTAGACAAGTGGACAGACTTGTTACAAATTTAGCAACTTGCTGATGTCTGAACAGATTTACTTTTCACTCGCATATCTCTACTGAATATATTACTTCTGCAGAGTTTCTAATCAACATGCCAACTTCGCAACTTGTGTATCTTTCGGAATTCAGTTTCCTACTCGTAAATACAACTTCACTTAGTATTAGTGTGCTCTGAACTCATATATATTTCTGACTTCAAATCAAAGGGCATATTAATGAACTTGAGATTACTTTAAATTATCTTTAGATAATTTAAAGTAATCTCAAGTTCTCTCTCACTGCCAAGTATTGTTCAGCGTATATCACTCTTCTAGCGATAGCTACATTACGGAGTCATTCCAAGTTTCCTCCTAGGTCCTAGTTTCTAGTTCTAGTTTAAGTCTAGTCATTTAATGTTGCCTTGTTGTCTGGTTCCTGATCTTCTGCCTGTGTATCTTGGATTAACCCTTTGCCTGCTGTTTCGGACTGTGTTTGCACCTCGCCTGGACTATTGCTCGTGTTAGTTGGATTACCCCTCATGTCAAGTCCTCTGGATATCGTTCGCCGATCATAGACCCACGCTAGCCCTAGGAATATTCTTTTCCTTGCCTGTGATGTACCTGTGTTATCTGACCCTTGCCTGTTTCTTGACCATGCCTTTGTAAATAAAGCCTTGCATATGGATCCGCACGTCTCATGCCTTGTTCGCCCCGTAACACATACAGTGGGGTCAAAAGAGTCAGTGATTTTTTTTTTCCTCGCTCTCTTTCTTTTCTCATTTAACCTGAAAATTATGAAAGTTTTACAATTTAAAGCAATTTGGAAAAAAGAAAGTTTGATGAAGGTTAATATGATTTTTTTTATATATATTCTTCACTTTTTCGAGGTCACTAACACAATTATTTGAATCTCAGTTTTGCTGGCTTCCATTGAGCATTTGATTGAATAACTCTAAAATGATACTAATTGTCATACTAAACCTACATGTATGCTGACATTAGTTCAAAAATCTGACAAAATGTTAATAGTTCAATTAATTTTTATGCTTATGATTAACACATTTTGGGAACAAAAATGCCCTTTTTTCCTAGTAGTGTCAGATTTTAGCCCAATGTATGTGTTGAAGATGTATCTGCAAGCTCTTTAAATGGTAAGGAAATCATTAAAATGCTATGACAGTGCATTATTACAGGACTGTTCTTATCTGACACACTAAAGCTAGTTTAGCCAGACTAATCTGAAGCTCTGTTGTAATTGCGCTTGTTGTTGACCATAGCATGTGGTGACTGGGAGAGAGATGATAACGCTTAGAGCTGTTTTCTCTTGATCCTTCAACTGATTTTCCCTCATGAGTTCACGTCACTGCGTATGTGGCACGGCTTATTAAGAACTCCATTGGCGATAGTTGTGTGGCAGCCATGGCTTTTGCTCTGTTTTTCTTTATATGCCTACCTAGAGCTTTCCATCATACACTTTTGCTGGTACACGTGTCTATGTCATCTGCAGAGATAGTCACTGATGCTCCGTAGCGTTTTTTTTTTCTGCATAGACACACAATACCCTCTTGTGTCACAGACTGTCTGCTCTATTCCTTTAAAGCTAATAGACAAACACAAACATTTGACTGTATTAAAACTGATAAGAGGCCTTTTTTGAAAGCAGAAGTATCCTGTGTTTACAGTGAGATACAGGATGTGACACAAGCAGATTTTGAACCAGATGACTTTGAACAGATAAAAAGGTGTATTTTCCATTAGCAGGCAAATCACAAAGCGCTTTTTTTTTTCTTTCTCATTTCTTAAAAAAATATATAGTAAAAAAGCTTATAGCCCTCAGTCTCAGTCTCAGTCATGAACCATGATACTAGAGAGCATTTGATTGGACAAAATTCTGAATACACCTGTAAGTGCAGGACGTTGCATCAATATTTTTGGTCTGTTTTCTAATAAGAGCATTGCATATAAAGGTGTATGAAGTTCATTTTGGCAATTTTTAGGAGTACACTAGTTTTTGTAAATAAATTAATACTTTTTATTATAAAAATGTCAATAAACACTTATTGTCACAAAATATTTGTATTTAAAATTAATACTGTTCTTTTGAACTTTCTATTCACCATGAAAAAAAATGATCAGTCTCCACCAAAATATTAAGCAGCACAACTGTTTTCAACATTGATAAGAATTGTTTTTTGAAGAGCAAATCAGCACATTAGAATAATTTCTGAAGGATCATGGGACACTGAAGACTGGAGTAATGATGCTGAAATTTCAGCTTTGCTATCACAGGAATAAATTAGTTTTGAAATGTATTAAATTAACATTTTAAACTGTGTTAAGATGGAAACAGTTATTTGAAGTTATAATAATATTTCACACACTATTACTTTTTTTGATCAAATAAATACAGCCACAGTGAGCATAATGACTTCTATTAATTATTATTATCATTTTTTTTTATAATATTACTGACTCTTTAACAGTAGCATAAATGACCTCTAAGATAATAGGCATGGACTAAAAGCCACAAAACAAAGAAGGCTGTGAAACTTAATCTGCATTGTTAATCCTTTTGAGCTTTTATTTAAACAATTCACAAAAATCTAACCTTTCATTGGATAATAAGAATTTAAAATGGGGGAAATATCATTAAGAAATAAATGTTTTTCTCTAATACACAATGACCACAATTAACAGCATCCTTTTATTCAATACTTTTTGAAACCTCCATTTGCCAGTTTAACAGCTCTAAATTTTCTCCTATAATGCCTGACGAGGTTAGAGAACACCTGACAAGAGATCAGAGACCATTCCTTCATCCAGAATCACTCCAGATCCTTTAGATTCCCATGTTGGTGCTTCTTCTCTTCAGTTCGCCTCACTCATTTTCTACAGGGTTCAGGTCAGAGGACTGGAATGGCCATAGCAGAAGCTTGGTTTTGTGCCCAGTGACCCATTTTTGTGTTGTTTTTGAGGTTTGTGCTTGGATTATTGTACAGTTGGAAGATCCAAACATGACCCATTATAAGATTTCTAACAGAGTCAGTGACGTATTGATTTTTTTATCTGTTGGTATTTGATAGAATCCATGATGCAATGTGTCTAAACAAGATGTCCAGGACCTCCAGCAGAAATATAGGCCCACAACATCATAAATACAGCAGTATATTTCATTGTACACATGGGGTACTTTTTATCCCTGTGTTCACCAAACCCATCTTGAGATTTTGCTACTAAAAAGCTTTTTTTTTTTAGCTTCATATGACCATAGAAGCCAGTCCCATTTGAAGTTTCAGTCGTGTCTGACAACTGAATATGCTGGAGTTTGTTTTTGGATGAGCTAGGACAATTTTTCTTGAAACCCTCCCAAACAACATGTGGTGATGTAGGGGCTGTTTGACAATTTTTTTTAAGGTTTTCTTCACTAATTTGTGATGCTCAATTATCTTTTGCTGCACATCAGAAATATAATCTTTGGTTTTTCTCATTGTGATGGATGATTAAGGGAATTTGGGCTTTGTTTTCCCTCCTATTTATATTTCTGTGAAACAGGAAGCCATGGCTGGATAATTTCATGCTCATAATCACCCTTGAGTGCTCAAAATTGTGAATATGAATGGGAATATACTTCAGAAATATTTTACTCATAAGAATTTCTAGGGGTGCCAATAATTGTGTCCAACATGAATTTGAGAAAAACATTTATTTCATAATGATATTTCCCCTCGTTTTAAATTATTACTATCAAATGAAAGGTTAGATCTTTGTGAGTTTTTTAAATAAAGGATCAAAAGTATTAACAATGCAGATTTATTTTCACAGCCCTCTTTGATCATATTTACCAAGGGTGCCGATATTTTTGACCATGACTGTACATGCCACTCAGAATAATGACTTTATTCAGCAGATCATGGTGAGTTGTAATGTGTTCTTGTATTGACTGAGGTTAGTACTGTCAGAAAGAGAGAGCAGAATCTTTATTTGTTTTGTTCTTAAGTTGCAGTGCCTCGCTCAAGAGCACAACGGTGATAACTGAGAGGTCATCTATATGGTTCAAACTTATTCTTTTTGGTTATAATTCTAGATATGTTCTGCATAGTTATTTGTGCTCATCAATATATACTGACTTTGCACTGCATGTCACGTCACAATCATATTTAGTTAAATGCTGCTGTTCTTCAGTATATTTTTCATGCAATGATATAAAATAGTTCTACTTTTACTTTTCATATTTAAGTTTAAAGGCTCATTAATTAATCTCCACGGGTTTGACATCATTGATATTTAGACATGAGACGAGATCCAATGACATTTGATGTTATTGATGTCTGCCTTGCACCTTGCACCGTATTTGATTTGACAGCTGCATAATGATTTGCATGAATCAGAGTGATTAATGGTTTGTCGATCACACAAAGCTGCCATAAGACTTTTTTTGGTCACTTTTATGGTGCCTTTTCATCTTTTCAGTTTTAAGATAGCTCCTATAAAACTGGTCTTTATAAAAATGAGCGAGAGTTACAGCAAGCTTACATTAGTATGCACTCTGAGACTTTGCACACAATAAAAGTGTCACCTTTTCTCTTTCCGTTCCTCCCGTTGTGACCCTGGAGACTCTGTCGCTACCCATCCTCCCTTCTGCTCAACCTCTCCTCCTTTCTTCTCTCTCTCACTCTCTCTTTGTGCTCTTTTTGTCCTCTGCCCATATTTAGGCTCTAATTACACAAACGGTTATCGCCTCATCATATTGGCTTTGACTACCTTCACCTCCCATCCCGTTTTCCACAGGTGATGGGGCACAGGCTGATAGGATTTCTCATCTTTGGGCTTAATAACACCCCGCCCTCCCCTGCTTGCTCTCCCTATTGAACTGATGAAATCAATATGGTTATGCAGGTTCTCAAAAGCTCGGGCATTTTACTAGAACCATGTGCAATTTTGTGCCATCAGGCAGGTGCGCTGTGAATAGATGCTTTGTATCAGATCCTCAGATTCATTCCATCCCAAATTCAATGAATGAATGAATCAAATGGATGAATGGGGCCGCGCAGTATGAGCAGATTTATCAGCAGATAAGAATGTGGGCAAACAAATGAATGTGTAATGGAAAGTTGGGGTAGACAGATGTCGGAAGTCTTAGAAAATAAAGAGAACAAAAAAGCAGACTCCAGACATTTCTGTGGAATATTCAGTAAAACGTTTGAATTATAAAGAAAGGTTTGAACTCTAGCAGAGAGTATGTGCATGCACAATAAGTACTTGCTGATTTATCATCGGATAGAATGTGTATAGCTCTCAAATCTCATTTGCATTTATTTCAAATATATAAAGATGCTCAGGTTTGAGGATGTAACATATATGAATTAAATGAGATTTGAAAGCTATACAATGAAGGTGAAGATTTTCAGAAAATGACATCCGAAACCGTTTAGTTCATCCAAAAAAACAAAAAGTAATAATTTATTCACCCTGCTGCTGTTCCAATGCAGTATACTCTTCTTTTTTCAGAAAGAGAATATTTTTTTTACCTTCTTCCAATTAATCCATACAGTATAATTACAGTGAATAGCAACCATGCATTTGAAAAAATACACAAGAATCACAGAATGGTCCCATGTGACATGTACTGTATATTCCAAGTTTTCTAGGGGTATATGATAGTGAAAAATAAACCAAAATTTAAATGTAATTATTGATTAATAACATTTAATGTGAATACACGTTTAACAGTTCACACTGACTCAGAAAAAGCACACACTTCGTGAGAAATCAAGATGGATCAAATTTGTCACAAAATGCAATCAATGTACTTTCTTCTCTGGGGTAAATATATACAGATATCATGTTCACTTCTTTCAACCGGCAACTGGAGTTCCGGTCCAGAGATATTCAACTCAGTGACGAAAGAAACTACACAGATACTTTTTAGGGATATATTGGCGTTGTGTTTCATTACGTGTTTTTAATTGAATCTTGATTTCTCAAAATGGTTCACTCGTGTGCATATCCTGAGAGGGTCAGAGTGAACTGTGGCGCTGATACCATCTCATGAATGCACAGAATGTCATGTACAGAGGATCAACTAACCAAATAAATTAACTAGATTGCATTTTGCCTGTGTAGAGTAATGGCAAAATACCTGAAGTGGTGCATTCCATGAACGAGAATCCATGAAATGCATTAATAGACCGTTTTCCAAGGCTGCGTTATATATTAAACTAATTTAAAAAGCATAATAAAGCAAAACGCAAAAGCTATGATTCAATTAAATAAATATAGGCAATGCAAGTTTAATATTTGCGCTTTAATTTTTTACATGTGTGTAGGTTACTTAGGCTACTCCGTTCAAAGTAAATGCTGCTCCGCACAAACTGTTATCATTTTACATGTGTGGAGCATCTCAAACTCCATCTCTGGATATTGTTGTGAGTTTGGGTTTATTATAACATTCATCTGGGAATGCCATTTCATCAGATTTGTATGTACACATATTCTAGAAATTACAGTGGCTGTAGTATTTCTGTTATAAAGAAATGGGCAAATATTAAAGATCAAGTGGAGATTTGAATTAAATTGTTTAGTCAATATTAAACAAGAATTAGATTGTGCAGTGAAGTGTAAAAACTATCGTCATTCTGTTGGCGCCCTCTGCAGTCATTTTTTTATAAGGCGTTGTAAGTTGTACATTGCTCTATTGTTTATAATACGTTTATAATATGTTTATAATATGTACGTTGCTCTATTGTTTATAATACATTATGTATTTTAACATTTTTGTTCAATAAAACCATATGAGTACTTGCTCTTCATACTTGATTTGAACTACTTATTATTGCCTCATTGCTGTCTATTTTAATTAATTTTAAAGGCTAAGTTGTAAGTCATTAGTGACAGGCCTAATGATTATTATTATATTTATACAAGAAAATCCAGAACACTTGGCATACATGGCAAAACATACTGATTGTTTAATCATTTTCAGCCCATTGCAATTTCGACGAAACCTCATTTGTGAACATGACTCATCCAATTAATCATTTGAGTCTGTTTTATACAGTATCTGTTTTGTAATTCAGCACATACTGCAGATCTCAATGTGTTCATCTCCTTCCAGTAGTACCCAGATTCCTCAAGCTTCCTGTCAAAGTGGATGTGCAGGACGTCACAAGGCCACTGGTTTGCGTGCAGCGCTTAAATCTTCTCCTGGAAAGAGGGTCATGGCCACAGTGTCGTACGTCTCCCTGAGGCACGGGCTTTCTATTCTGGAGACGTCCCTCCCTCGCTGATAACCATCGGTTGGTAAATCCATCCGACCAGCACGTCAGATTCAAGGACAAGACAGATAGCTGTTCCATAGAAAAAGAGATATACTGAAAGAAAGAGGTGATTCAGGTCAATCATTAAATCCCTTTGCTCCCTGGCCTCTGCCCCTCACTTCACTCCCTGAAGACAGTCTTATCCCACCGGTCAATCGAAAGTTTTTTGCAGCCACAAATCTATTCTACTGGTTTTAAAGTGGAGGTGAAGCAGTCAGTTAAGTTTACATTATTTAGTAAAGCAGTTTCCAGTTTTATTAAAAAATATATAACAAACAAGCAACCATTTTAAAGAAAAAAGGTTGTTTTGTTATCGCCACCATCTTGCAGTACGACAGCGTGTGACATCACGGGGTTGGTTCACTCCGATGGCCAGTACAGTAATATAAGCATTTCTTTACATTTTGAGCACACGCTAGTTTTGAAATGTTGGAAGATGACCTTGAAAGCACTGTTGAGTCGATAATAAGTGCAATTGCCTATGCATTTGAGTCGATACGGTGATGGGACCGAGCAGTAGGGGTTGGAGAAGTCGTGAACCTGCTGGTTTGGGGTAAAGTGCGGATCGGAAACAATACTCGTTTATGTGAATACTGAATACTCCTCAAAACTGTCATTCTGATTTGCTTTTGTGTGCATTTGCTGATGAAGGTGCGAAAGAAAGCTCAATTTGGTACTCACGTGCTGTCCGAGCCGAGCTGTGGCTTTTGTGTGTTCAAAATGTAAAGAAATGCTTACTGGCCATCGGAGCGAACCAACCCCGTGACGTCACATGCTGTGGTACAAGATGGCGGCGCCCTTGCTCCAAAAGCAATAACAAAACAACCTTTTTTCTTTAAAATGGTTACATTAATCATGTTATATATTTCTTAATCAAAGTGGAAATCACTTTACTAAATAATGCAAACTTAACTGACTGCTTCACTTCCACTTTAAGACCATATTCAGAGCAATCGTGGTCTTTTTCTGCCTGTACTGTTGTTAAGAAGATAGCTGCAATTTATTTATCTTTCTCCTAGTCATGGCTAGTCACTTCTTTTGCATTAACATTCAGCTCTAGGCATGTTCCACGGCCTGACCGTGCCTTTGTGTCAAGATTTCTAATTTCATGCTAAGGATCATGGTGATTAGGAGTCATATTGAAGTACAGAATCAAGAGAACATGAGATTGCAGTGTGGATGACTGTCATCTGAGTGGCCTGTTCAGCATAATCAGCACAGATGGGTAATTAAGTTCAAATGCTGTGAAAGGCAGAATTCAGGTGTATTCTATTTTTTGATAACTGTGGGAGAGTTTGATTGGCAGGCTTTGACAAAGGTGACTGCACATTTATTATCTTTGAACAAATACCTTTTTTGGAACCCTGTGAAATATTATAGACATGATCATAAAGACCACCTTGTGCCAGAAAGCTTTTAAGGTTTTTTTTTCTTAGTAACTTTTCTTAGAACTTTAGACATTGATTGGATGAATTCAGTTGAAATCACATACTTTTTGAGTAAAAATGTGCTCACATTTACTGTTGCTCAGGGAAATTTCGCTTGCAGAATCCAGTCAACTCTGAACATCTAAAAGTGACTTCTGTGCGAGCTGTGCATGCTTTACACTATTGACAAATATTGTTCATTTATTTATTTTTTATTTTTTTTGCCACCAATTTCAGGACTAGTAAGTAAGAGTATGTTCTTTGTAGTATTATGAAGATCATACTCTCATCATCTTTATAGGATCATGTTGTGACTTAGGGCGTCAGTTGTACTGCTCTATAAAAAGAAAAACTGAATTTTACTGTAATAAAACGGCAGTTGTGGTTTCCAGAATTTTGGGCCCTATCATACACCCGGCGCAATGTGGCACAAGGCGTGGCACAAGTGTTTTTGCAAGTTTCAGCCTGACACAGTTCTCATTTTCCCGTCCTGCACTGCGTTGTTTAAATAGCAAATGCATTTGCACCCATGGATGTGCTTGTTTAAAAAAGAGGTGTGTTCGGGGACATTGTTGGTGGGTATTTTGAGGAACTGAAAATAGACTGCCCCATAGACCAACTCAAACCTGCTCTAAAGTCAATGGCACAATATTTCTTTTTGTTTTTATCTAAAGATAATGGGCCCTATTTTAACGATCTAAGCGCATGGTCTAAAGCGCACAGCGCAAGTGCATACTAGTTTACCTACGGGAAAACGGTCAGCACGCCTGGGCGCATGGTCTAAACGGGTTGTCCACATTCTCTTAATAAGTAATGGGTGTTTTTTGGCTGTAATGTGCAATAAACCAATCAGAGTCTCATCTCCCATTCCCTTTAAGAGCGAGTTGTGCTTGAGCCATGGCAGATTCGCTATTTAAACTGGAGAGAGCAAAGGGATCTGCTCATGCGTGAGCAAATAGTTAGGCTAATTCTGATACACGCAATGACTATCCATTATGACATGTATGACCTACATTTCACTGCTGGTTATACCCTGTATAATTGTATATGTGACAAATAAAAACTCTTGAATCTTGAATCTTGAATGACATTTTTATATTTATGTAGCCTACACAATAATATTCTTTTACACTGTAATCCTTTAATTTTTAATATTTGGTATGTTTGTGTGCTGCTTAGCGCCCCTGTGTGTAATAAGCAAAGTGAAAGCGCTTTGTGGACCTGCCCAGGGACTAACGCGTATATAGTAGCAACATTTGGCAGCGGTAGATAGCGGTAGACATAGTGATAGATACTATTTACACTAAGTGCAAATAACGATGGATGCTCTTTACACTAAGTACAAATAGCTATAGATTCTATTTACTCTATGTTAAAATAGCAAGATTTTTTGCTATTTATACTACTTATTGCAAATAGTGGCAATTATCTGCACCTCAGTATTGTAGTACGTTATAAAACAGTACGCAATAATAACGTATTGAGTGTAAATTATAGTTTTAATTAAAATTATTAAATGGATTCCACCTTATTGGGACAAAAGCCCTCCCTACACCTACCCTAACGCTACCCAATACTTTTATTTTCAACTTTTTGATTATTTCCTTCATTTTTATTGAAAATAAATGCCTTTCTGATGCAATATGAGATTTGAAAAGGGAGAAAAAAAGTTTGTCAAAAGGTGGGCTTGAACTCGGGTCGATCGCGTCAAAAAAGCATGCATTTTACCATCTACACCACTGAAAGTGATGCTAAATGAGTGTCTTTTTTTAATGTTGACTAACTCAATCACACGTTAATGGGTGGAGTTAGTGTAAATAGCCTTTGCCAACAAGGCGGGCTATTTCCACAGTGTAAATAGACAAAAAAATTTAATTTAATTTAAGGTTAGGTCTGTAACAGTTTCTGTAACCAGGACGATTGATCCGTGTAAAGGAAAGAATGAATGGGGCCATGTATCGTGAGATTTTGAGTGAAAACCTCCTTCAATCAGCAAGGGCATTGAAGATGAAACGTGGCTGTGTCTTTCAGCATGACAATGATCCCAAACACACCGCCCGGGCAACGAAGCAGCCTAGCCAGTCTCTAGATCTCAACCCCATAGAAAATCTTTGGAGGGAGTTGAAAGTCAGTGTTGACCAGCGACAGCCCCAAAACATCACTGCTCTAGAGAAGATCTGCATGGAGGAATGGGCCAAAATACCAGCAACAGTGTGTGAAAAACCTTGTGAAGACTTACAGAAAACATTTGACCTCTGTCATTGCCAACAAAGGGTATTTAACAAAGTATTGAGATTAACTTTTGTTATTGACCAAATACTTATTTTCCACCATAATTTGCAAATAAATTCTTTAAAAATCCTACAATGTGATTTCCTGGATTCTTTCCCCCCATTCTGTCTCTCATAGTTGAAGTGTACCTATGATGAAAATTACAGACCTCTCTCATCTTTTTAAGTGGGAGAACTTGCACAATTGGTGGCTGACTAAATACTTTTTTGCCCAAATGTATATAGTAAGGAAACATACTGTTAACCAATTAATAAGTTTTTAACATAGCATTTTTAGTGTGATATTAAGAAATCCCCTCCCATGGCCTCATGGGAAAGTAGAGTTCCCATTAAATGCGAACTTAAGAATCTCTCTAGAAGTAACAGGCAACGTGGGAACTTTTTGCCTACTGTTTCATGAACACTGTGAATTCAGACAAACAGTACTACTGTGAGAGCGTATATATATATATATATATATATATATATATATATTGCTGCTCTAAGGGGCTTTGTTGCTTAGCAACCATACACAGCCTAAAGTAAGGTGTGAGGAATAATAATATATTCCTATGATTATTAATAATACATTTTATTTTATTTTATTTTTATTTAATTTAATAAATTTGCATCAAGCCTAAGAATACCCCTTACCTGCGGTAGAAGCACTGTAACATGGCCTCTTGTGGCTTATTAAAAGTGACGTGTGACATGACATGTGGCCAAGTATGGTGACCCATACTCAGAATTTGTGCTCTGCATTTAACCCATCCAAAGTGCACACACACAGCAGTGAACACACACCCGGAGCAGTGGGTAGCCATTTATGCTGCGGCGCCCAGGGAGCAGTTGGGGATTCGGTGCCTTGCTCAAGTGCACCTCATTT
Source organism: Barbus barbus (assembly GCF_936440315.1). Classification (NCBI taxonomy): domain Eukaryota; kingdom Metazoa; phylum Chordata; class Actinopteri; order Cypriniformes; family Cyprinidae; genus Barbus; species Barbus barbus. The sequence continues at coordinate 9,603,614 of NC_136719.1, forward strand.
GTAGTATTGAGGGTGGAGAGAGCGCTGTACATTCACTCCCCCCACTGCCGGACATGAGACTCAAACTCACAACCTTTAGGTTACGAGTCCGACTCTCTAACCATTAGGCCACGACTTCCCCATTAAATTAAATACGTCCTGCTGTTGAATTTCTTTTTCAAGGAACTATAGAGCCAGGGCATGTTGGGAAGTTCAGTGTAAAAAGTATGCATATAAACATTCAGTATTCCCTGTATGGTTATTTATAGATTTTCAGCAGAATGAGAGAGATTAAATATTTTATATTATTTTGAAATAATAATTTCAAAAGAATTCTTGAAAAGGCCTTTTGTGTTCTGTCAATCGATCGTGTGCAGTTTTCTTCGCTGTGGTACAGCCAAGCGCTGCATGGGCACTGGAGAGGCATTATAAGATTAAACTATGGCCGTTTCCCATAATCCCTTCCTAATTTGATGCATTACTATCTACCAGATGGAAAGGAAGAACAAGACATGCCACCAAGGAGAAGTAAAGGGCTATTAGATGTTTGGCAGTGAGGGTTTAGATCATGAATCCTCTTGGGCTGAATTTTTTCATGCATTTAGGAATGCTGATTTCTGCATTCTCATGCTCATTATAGAAAGTAACACCCACGATGGCTCTTCAGTAATGAAGTTGTGATGAGTTGTAGATGAATGCACATTTTTAGAAATAACCTTGATTACAAATTTAAGCTTAATGAGGAATTGTTCACTCTGCAGTGTTTTCAAATGCACGCAAAATGAATCTCTTTTATTTATATATTTAGCCTTTTAATTTCATACAAAAGTCAAGGGAAATATGGCATGACAGACTGGATATGAACAGCCATTCTTGACATAGGATTTTTCTATTCAAGCTTGTAAATTGACTGGCAGAGGTATTAAATTGTGCGCATATAGGATTGTGAAATGCAGATGGATTATTTTACACAGTATGATTTAGTTCAAGTTTACGGTGAAAGTAATTTGATTTTAAATCTCAGTATATTCATTATACGTTGTGAAATCCATTTAGAACATAATATCACCAATATTATTTATGTAAATGCTGTATGTAAAGTTAAGGCATGAGAGATACCAGGGTGACCTCAGTAGCATTTGTAAACGTTGCATTCTCAAAGTTTTATACAGTCTTGTGCAATATTGCCTTTTTGAATACATTTACTGTTGCAGTTGCTTTCCACATTGAGCAAACTGGTGTTGATATTGATGTCTTTTTTAATTAAGATGCAAAATAAACATGAAACAATGCATAAACATCAAACTTTGCAGTTTGTATTTACATCTCTCCACCTGTGCCCTCTGGAATCTTGTCCTTTTGTGCTTGGGCAACTCATCTGTTTTATGTGTCCTTTCACATGAATTGAATCAGTTTATGCTCATAAATGATACAAGACGAAGATAAAGACTGACAGGTGGACTTTTCTCTGTACATGTCTGTCCAGAGGGGAAAGTTTTATGGATATAGACGGCATTTAGAACATGCAGAGCATAATGCGCCTGACTGAAGGTCAAGCACTGGAGCGAACAACTGTCTGATAAAACATTGAAATAGAACAAAACTCACTTTAATCACTAGCACTTGATCAAGAGCTGCTCTTGAGGTGATTTGGGTACATTTGAAATACATGAGATTCACAAAAAAATTACAAGTATTTGACCTTAAAAGGCGAATAATTATTTTTAGACTTATACAGCTTTATATATATTTCACATCTAACCATACAGTTTAGTAAATAATGATAAGTTATGGTAAAGTCCATTTACCTTCAGGTAATCAACATGGAGAATGTACAGTGGATGAAAAAGTATATGTATACGTAATAATTTAAATTTATGAGTAATAAGTATTTGAATAGTGCCGGTAGATTACTTACAAATTGTACTGATTACTCTTTAGTTACTTTTTTTTTAACTTTATTAGATTTTCTTCAATTATATTCAAATCTTACAAAACATACATAAACCCATATTGCTTGCCCAACAAACAATTACACAGCAGATAACAAACAAAAAAAGGGGGGTAACCAAAGTAGACCTGTGTTCAAAGTAGTTTCATTTTATGGCCTGCAGCTCTGCACATTTCAAAATCTAACAGAAAGCATTTTATATTGCAGGTTCAAAAATCTGGACAACAGTCACCATCACTGTTTGGTTATAAGTGAAAAGAGACAATACAGGTTTTGAAAGAAAAAAAATAATAATAATAATTGTGTGTGTGTGTGTGTGGGGGGGGGGGGGGGGGACGTTTTAAGTATTTTTTATTACAATTGACCTAACTCGTTTATCACATAGACTTTAATGAGATTATAATGTACCATGCTGGCAAAAAAAAAAAAAAGACATCAATATAATTAAATGCATTAATAATTACATTACATTCAATGTGTGAATAATATTTAATTACGTGATCCATAAAAAGCAACTTTAATCTGATTATAAGCATTTTAAAACATAATATAATATAATTTCGAGTACTTAATTTTTGGAATCTGATTATGTAATCTGGATTACATGTAATCAGTTGCTACCCAGCACTGTGTGTGTCTATTATATTGTATTATAATATATTAAATTACACTACCAGTCAAAAGTTTTGAACAGTAAGATTTTTAATGTTTTTAAAGAATTGTCTTCTGCTCATCAAGCCTGCATTTATTTGATCTAAAATATAGCAAAAGCAGTAATGTTATTTTACTATTTAAAGGGGACCAATTATGGCCCTTTTTACAAGATGTAAAAAAAGTATCTGATGTCTCCAGAGCTTATATGTGAAGTTTCAGCTCAAAATACCCCACAGATACATTTTATAGCTTGTTAAAATAGACACTTTTAGGGTATGAGCCAAAACGCTGTGATTTTGAGTATGTTTCTTTAAATGCAAATAAGCTCAGCATTAGCAGTGCTAGCCTTTGCAAATAAACATTCCACTATCAGTACAAGCCTGTTATCTTTACAGAAAACTACTCTATTTCAAAGTCAGTCATTTGATTATATTGTGTATAATAAATTTGCATTTATGAATTACACAGACGGGGAGCTGGCATGGCGGGATAAAAATATCAACATAGCTGGTCTTATGCCATCACAAACTTTATAAGTCCCACCTTTGATTATGAGATCGACAACTTCAAGCGATCGACTCACATTGCTTTCATATGCAACTTTTAACTACCACATTCCTATTCATAGGAATATGAATATATCATTCTGGTAGCATTTGGAGGCAGCATCAGTGAAAACAGGCAGAGACAAAGATAGTTTTAGCAATTATCCTTACAGAGTGGCAAGATGTTCTTTTAGAAAGGCAATTTGGAAAACAAACGCGTGATAACTTACTTTGTCTGGCGCTGACGTTCGTGCACGAAGCGTTGGTATTGATTCCTAAACATTTAGGGGACTTTACCGATTTTTTTCCGGGATATTTCTTTCGAAAATGCAATTTTATCACAGTGTCCTCGGCTCAGATGGGGGGAGATTATGGCAACTCCTATGTTCATTACTGCATCCCAAAACACAACACTTGTAAAGCCTCTTTGGAGCTGACATTGTATATATCTCCAGTAATGGCGGACTGCAGCTTATACTTTGTTTATACTAATAGGGCAGAGAGCCTCACAAATGGGCAGGACTTTTTCCCTACATTGACATGAACAGAGGGAGAATCTGAAACAGCTCTTTTGGAGAGACTGTTCATGTTTTTTTTTTTTTTTTTTTTTAAATGAGTTGGTGGATTTTTAACATTATAGGCTGGTTGTTTTCACACACTGCAGCCACACAATTGTGTTCAAACACCTTATAAAAGTGATTTTTGCATAATAGGTAAACTGCTTATATTTACTTAAAATAACTGCTTTCTATTTGAATATATTTTAAAATGTAATTTATTCTTTTGATTTCAAAGCTGATTTTTCAGCATCATTACTCCAGTCTTAACCGGTCATAACCCTTCAGAAATTATTTTAATATGCTGATTTGCTGTTTGAGTACTTTTTTTCAGGATTCTTTGATGAATAGAAAGATCCAAAGATCAGCATTTATGTGAACTAAAAAGCTTTTGTAACATTATACAGTCAGTCAGTGTATATAAGCAATAATAATAATAATAATAATAATAATAATAATATGTAATATATATACAGGTGCATCTAAAAAAATTTGAATATCATGGAAAAGGTCTTTATTTTTTGTAATTTAATTCAAAAAAGCAAACTTTCTTATATTCTATATTCACCGCACACAAACTGAAATATTTCAAGAGTTTTTTTTTTGTTTGTTTGTTTTAATTCTGATGGTTACGACTTTTACAAAAATTAAAAAATCAGTATCTCAATTTTTTTTTATATAAATTATTTTTTTATATATTTTCTCAAAGACCAATCAAAAAAAGATTTACAAAACAGAAATGTTCAAGAGCTACAAAGTAGGTTTAATTATGCATTCAATACTTGATGGGGGCTCCTTTTGCACAAATTACTGCTTCAATGCAGTGTGGCATGGAGGTGATCAGCCTGTGGCACTTCTGAGGCGTTATTGCAGCCCAGGTTGCTTTGACAGCGGCTGGTCGGATGTTACTTATCTTCCTCTTGACAATGCCCCATAGATTCTCAGGCGAGTTGGCTGGCCAATCAAGCACTGTATTATCATGGTCAGCAAACCACTTGGAAGTGGTTTTGGCATTGTGGACAGGTGCTAAAGTCTTGCTGGAAAAGGAAATCAGCATCTCCATAAAGCTTGACAGCAGATGGAAGCATAAAGTGCTCAAAAATCTCCTGGTAGATGGCTGCATTGACTTTGGACTTGAGAAAACACAATGGACCAACACCAGCAGACGTCACGGCACCCCAAAACATCATTGACTTCAGAAACTTCACTCTGGACTTCAAGCAGCTTGGATTCTGTGCCTCTCCAGTCTTCCTCCAGACTCCAGACCTTGATTTCTAAACGAAATGCAAAATTTACCTTTATCTGAAAAGAGGACTTTGGACCACCGAGTAACAGTCAATCAACAGTACTTTTTCTCCTTAGCCCAGGTAAGATGCTTCTGATGTTGTTTCTGTTTCAAAAGATGCTGAAGACGTCTGAGTGTGGTGTCTCTTGATGCACTGACTCCAGCTTCAGGCCACTCCTTGTGAAGCTCTCCCAAGTATTTGAATCAGCTTTGCTTGACAGTATTCTCAAGCTTACAGTCATCCCTGTTGCTTGTGCACCTTTTCCTACCCAATTTCTTCCTTCCAGTCAACTTTGCATTTAATATGCTTTGATACAGCACTCTGTGAACAGCCTCCCCTTTCAGTAATGACCCTCTGTGACTTACTCTCTTTGCGGAGGGTGTCAATGATTGTCTTCTGGACCATTGCCAAGTCAACATTCTCCCCCATTATTGTAGTTTCAAAGAAGAGATACCCGGAATTTATACTGTAGGGATGGTCATTTAATGAAACTCAAATGTAAATATTCTAATATTTTGAGATACTGGATTTTTGACTAAATGTTTTTTTTTTTTGAGCAGCAAATTAGAATATCAGAATATTTCTGAAGGATCATGTGACTGGAGGAATGATGCTAAATATTTATATATATATATATATATATATATATATATATATATATATTTATTTATATATTTTATTTATTTTTTTATTATTTTTTTATATGTTTTAGCTGTACTTTGGATCAAATAAATGCAGGCTTGGTGACCACAAGAGATTTCTTAAAACAAACATTACAAATCTTACTTTTCAAAAACTTTTGACTGGTATATTACATTATATTATATTAAAGTAATTTTAAAATCAATGTAAAAATGACTCAGAAATGCAAAGTAAGTTCTATGAAAAACTCCATCACTTCGTTTCCACTTGCTTAGATATTATCATTCACCACTGGTTGTGATATGATATGGCTGTTGTAAACATATATATATATATATATATATATATATATGAGTGCAAACATGCAACCTAAGCTATAAACATTGTTTTGTCAAATTTGTGGCTAGAGGCAAATGTCTTGGCTCATTCCAGGAATCTGTAAGATAACTTTCTGCCTTAGATATACATCTCTCCCCCTCTCTTCATCTGTCTGTCTCTCTCTCTCACCCACCCACATGACACTAAGTCACACAGACGCTGCCTCTTCCTGTGTTAATGTGTCCGTCTTGTCATCCTCTTGAGGAATAATATGTCACCTTTCATTTATGTCCTGCCACACACACAAAAACACGCATGCACTCAAATATATCCATTACCCTGTGCTCGGCAAACAGCATGTCTTTATTTTCCCTTTGGAAATAAGGTGTAATTGTTTTACAGGATGCAGAATTCACAGAAAAAAAATAAGCACGATACCTCATACAACCTTAAACAGTTACTTGGGGGGGGGGGGGGGGGGGGGGGGTTGTCATCAAAAATTATGATAAATGATAAATAAATGTTATAAAAAATATTTTAAATTATTTATTTTAATTATTATATTAAAATATATTTAAATAAATTATATAAAATATAAGCTATAGTATTTTGTCTAAATAAATGAAAAAAAAAAAAAAACACTGAAAAACTAAATCAGTCATTTAAATATTAAAATCGAATTTAGGCATCACAACATTATAATGTACAATATGAAATTGGATAATAATTTAGAGATTTGATAGATATTACATTTAATAGTGTTTGTAAAGGTTAACTTGAAGTGAGCATTAGATGACGGCAAACGTAATCTACATATAAAAACAGAGGAAATGAGCACAAACAGTTAAATATGCAGTATCAACTGATAGGTACCAATACATTCTGTAATATTATTATCAATATATATATAAAGCAATATAGTACTGCATAGTGCATTGCCGACAATTGGTCCCACTTATTGTGGGCCATAAATATGCACTACAACTACAAAGGAAAAAAAAGAAAAAATCATTCATATTTTTGAATGGAATAGTTGATATCTTACTGTATGAATCTTACATCATGTAACATTATCAAACTATATTTCTATAAGAAGTACATTTTTGACAGGCAAAACTATTTTTGCTGTGTAGTTCAATGCTTTTGTGTAAAAAAACAACAAAAAAGTCCTTTTCAATTGTCACGCAACGACGGGGACGAAGGAGCGAGGAGCGAGGAGACGAGGATAATCTTGAACAATACAGTTTTTGATAACTTCCAACACAGGATGACAAATAAAACAGCAGACAAAGAACCAGGGGAGAACACAGGACTTATAAACAGGGAAAGTAATCAGGAAGAACATAAACAGGTGGAGTGATTCATCAAAAACCATGGAATTAATAATTAGAACAGGAACTAAGACAAATAAGGAAAAACAGGAACTAAAACACGTGACAGATCGCCCCCCTCCCCGAACGGCGCCCTGGAGGCTGGTGCAGGACAGGGTCACAGAGGAGGCCTCCAGGGCGGAGCAGGCAGACCCGGGAACCATGGCGGATCAGGAGACTCGGGGGGCCATGGCGGAGCTTCTGTGGCCTTTGCCAGCTCAGCCACCACGGCCACGGGCATATTTCCCCCCCAAAAAATTAAATTTTGTTAGGGAAAATGAGGAATTCTGGGGGGGAGCTGTGGAGGAGGGGGCACTGGAGGGTGCTTTCGAGGAGCGGGCTCTGGAGGGCGCTTTCGAGGAGTGGAGCTGACGGCCACAGGAGTTTCAGGAGATGAAGGAGGCTCAGGAGACAATGGGGAGCTGGAAGAGACCAGTTGAAGCGAAGGAGACCCAGGAGAGCATCCTGGAGCGGACTCTGGAGGGCTTGAGTGAGCCGCGAACGGCGAGCTTGACTTCCCATGGACAGCAGCAGGCTTGAGTCAGCGGCAGCTGACAGGCTTGACTGGGGAATGGTGGATGGACTGGATGGCGGGCTGGTTCTGGATCGGGGCTGGACACTCTCCAGACACCGGAGGATCCCTTCCCTCTAGAAACAGGGAAAAAAACGAGAGACTGTAAGATTTGCCTGTTTCCTTTTTAAAATACTTTGTCAGTGACGCGCGAGTCAGTCAATTGTACTTACTCTGCAATAAATGTCTTACCTGTTTACACTAAAAATAGCTAAAAGATGTTTACCTTTTCAGCAAAACTACATACATTTTATTTGATTTGAGTTGTTTAAAACAATTGAAAAACTGGAAAGAATGAGGTCAAGTATATTCTAAAATAGGCTATTTATCTGAGAACTAAACAGTTTTGTTTTTATGGATATTTTGATATATTTTCTAAAACATTCTGGATGATTTTGGCAATAAAAATTAATGTGGCACAAATGGCATTTAGTCCGTATCTCATATTTCCTTAACGTCTTGTTCCTTTGACTGTGTAAAGCATGGTGTCACGTGGATGAGAATATGCATGGAAAGGATATGTAGATGAGGATATGCATCGTAAAACTAGTCATTGTAAGCTCCATATATGGTGATTTCTGGGAGGAGACGGGGTGGAGATGCACGTACTCACAATCTTCCCCTGACTGGGATTTATAAAGGGATTCCCCTTCAGGAACTCGAGCTGCATCGAAGAACTATGGGAACGCCTTCAGCGTGACCGCGCTCTGAATTTGTAATCTGTCCAATGGATGGGCGAGATGTCACGGGCGGGTGACGTAATCGGCCAGGAAGCATAAAAGCACGTGCAGTGCAACCGGCGTCAGCTTTTTGTCATTCAGAAACCGCTACTCTGTGTGTGTCTATCGATCTGTGTTGTGAGTCTTATTTAGTGTTGTCTGTCCCTACACAATCACTTGAAATAAGCTCCACAATGTTTAAAATTGCAGAGAAAACTAAGCACTTGGGCGAGAGCAGATCGCATTACAGGGTGTATGTTCTGTAAATATCACTGCTGGGGATACACACAGTCCATGTGTGGTCTGCTTGAGAGCAGAGCACGCAGAGTCGCTCTCGAGGGAGCTGACTGTCCGCTTTAAGGGAGCGTTAAGTGAGCACTCCTGCCGGTGTGCCATTCCAGGATACCGAGCTAGCTGCTCTGGTTACAGATAGCGGGGCATCCAGCAGGAAGAATCTGTCCTTCGTCTTGTAGCTCGGACAGATTCAACCACAGATGCCGCTCTGTGGCCACCAATGCTGCCATTGAAAGGCCGATGGCTCAGGCTGTTTCTTTGGTGGCCCGAAACGACAAATCTGTGGCCCGACGCAGTTCAGAAACTACATCAGATTCCTCTTCCTCAATTTCATCCAGGTCTTTTAGCAGGTCGCCCAGATATGCCTGCAATAACACCATGGTGTGCAGACACGCACCGGCCTGACCTATCGCCGTATATGCCTTCACAACCAGGCTGGATGTTAGTTTTACTGGCCTAGTGGGAAGTTTTTGGGCCTTCAGGGACGATGCTGAGGATGGGGAGAGATAACTCGCGAGCGTCTGCTCCACCGCCAGCATCGCCCCATAACCCTTCTCATTCAGTCTCACGATGTTAGAGTAGTTCGTGACTGTAGGGCTGAAGAGTTGGGATGAATATGGCTTCTCTAACAATCTCAACACCTCAGAATAGAGATCAGGAAAAAACGGAAGGCCTTGATGTGAAGGTTGTGATCTACCTTTTAGGAAGTGCTCATCCAGTTTGCTATTGGGATGAGCGTCCTGTTTCTCGGCAACCCAATCGATGTTGAAGTTTGCTACAGCATGAGTCACAGCCTCCACGAGCTCCTCATACGCAAGGGACTGTGGTGACGAGTCCACAATCTCCTCCTTGTCGACGCTCAGCATGTCAACCTCCTCAGAGGAAGACAGATGAAGCACCTGGCTCTCTCTCCGAAGGAAATAAACTGTGGGACGGGCTTCCGATCCCTGAGAGGGAGCCGTGGATCTAGCGGGTGAGGACTGAGATAAGGACGAGCCCGTCTCGGATCCCTCTTCAAAATCAACTTGCGATTCCCACGAGAACAACCACGGCTGTGCCCAGCAGGATCGCAAACCTGGCCGCTTTCATCGCTCCCAAACAGACAACGCACAAATCGTGTGCATACCCATCCGAGAGATAACGTGGGCAGGGAGGAACACACGACTTGAAATGCCATCCACTCGCCACATCTGATTTCTTAGATTTATACTTTGCCATTTTGACTCGCTTTTTATAAAGAGTTTTTCTGACTGACTCTGCTTATGCAGACACACACCCCATAGACGCACTCACTGAAGAGCAAAAGCTAACATGTGACCTTGCCGGATGGGCCTTTATGCTTCCTGGTTGCTCGCATCACCTCACTCGTGACGTCTCGCTTTTCTATTGGACTGAATTCACACATGCTTCAGAACGTGGTCTTGCCAGGGTGTTCCCAAAGCATTTCGACGCAGCTCGAGTTCCTGAAGGGGAACCAGCACTCTCAAGACCATTAAATAGCATACCTGGTGTAGCATAATAGTCCAATTGAAAGTTCACAGAAACATTTAATAAATTGAAAGTTGCACTTCAGTTGGAATTGTGTTGTTCCAATTTTGCAGAAGTCATTCTGTCTGGAGTATCACAAGTACCTCAACAGCTGTGATCATGTCACACTATTTTGGGAGGCTGAAACTGGTGCAGCCTGACAGGCAATGACTACAAAATCATCTCTACGGGTCAGCAGCTATTGTATTGTGATTACCTAAAGATCTTTTTTTAAGGAAAACAGTGGAAGTGCCACTGAAATAAGATCAGTTTCTTTCTCTTTGAAACTGTCTTTGGTATAAAAAATTTTTTTTTTCCCGATGAGATGAATATTCTGTCATTCAGTCTAAAATTTCTGTTCCAAAGAAGAAGGTCAGACAAGTTTGTAAAAACTTAAAATATAAGATGAGATTTTAACTTTGCTTTGTTATTGCGTTCTAGTTTTTTATTGACTATTGTTATTGACTATATGCTTTGTTTTTGCAGTTTTGCATTTTTCATGATAGGACAGTTGAGATATGACAGTAAGTGAGTTGGAAAGCGAGGGGTGGACATGATATCCAGATCACGAGGTCCATGAGGCAGGATATGAACTCGGGAGACCTGAAGTGCAACTGCGCCATTGCATTTTATAGTTGATCATGTAACATATTTTCAAATGTCTAAAGATCGATAATACGAGCATTGACTAAAAAAAATAATAAATCAGTGCAGTTTACCCTACCTATGATGTGGAGGACCAATTATACCGAAAAGATAATAAGAAATTCACCCTTTGTCTGGAGTTTGATTGACAGGCGATCTGACCAATCATAACGCAGAATCTGCCATTTTTTCTGACAAACAAACCAGACAGGAGAGTAGATTAACATCGGTGGACTTGAAAAATGGTGTGTATTGACATCTTTCCACAAATGAAACAACATACCTTCTCATATTTGCTTTGTGCTATAACTAATAAACGTGCCGCTTCAACTGAGGCACTACAGTGATCTGTCACAACACGATAAAGAGCCACAAAACGTCTCTCTTTGCTCCGCAATGTATTTTTCACTTTGTGAGAACATGATGTGTGGCATGAGATCATCATGGCTTGTCGGACGTAGCAACAGTAACTATAAGGGTAGGTTCTTTGCAAAGGATCAATTGATTATGGATATTTAAACACCAGTCATTTCCATTCTAATTAACTGATACATTTCAGGTTTTCTCAAGTTCAAGTTAACATCATCTCTGATCATTTACAGTCCTCATGGACGGTAACTGATCATGCTGTCCTACAGCAGTGTGAACATGGACGCCCCTTTTAATTTATGTCAATTTATTTAGACAGACTGCCAGACACATCAAAGCAGATGTCCATTTTATCATTATTTAATTTAGAGGCCAATATTTCTCAAACCATAAGTAAACAAACGCATATTTGTATTATTAAATAGTGCTTTAGCAAAAGATTTATTATGAAGACATATGTTTATGCAGAGACACTTCACTCGTATATAAATGGTAGAAATTGTAACATAACATTTTGCAGAAGTTGAAGTGAAATTCTGCCGTACAGTTATAAGAGCCTGTTTGTTTACTTTAAGACATAACTGCACTACAAATATAAGTAGGTGTAATTCAATATATCTGCTTATTTTGGACTACAAATATACTGTTAGAAGTATAATTCATACTGCCATTGTTTTCAGATTTCGATATTTAGAAACATAATTTCGACCAACAGTTATGTAGATAAAGTAGATCCGAGCTGTACAGCATGGCTGAAAACTGAAGCATTATAAATACTGCTGCCAAGTGAACTGATGCCTTATAGGGACTTTAGTGGTAGTTTGAAACATAGCAAACATAGCAAATGCATTTACGCCCATTTGTGAGCCCATGGGCGTGCTGGTCTAAAATAGAGATGTGTTCAGGGGCATTGTTGGCGCGTTGCTATTTTGAGGAACTGAAAATAGACTGCGCCATAGACCAACTCAAATCTGGTCTAAAGTCAATGTTGCAATGTTTTTTGTTTTTTTTGTTATTTAAAGACAGAGTAAAAAAATGCGCCTCTGGGCGGGTCCACAACGCGCGTTCACTTTGCTTATTACACACAAGGACGCGCAGCAGCACACAAACATGCCAAATATATATATATATATAAAGGATTACAGTGTAAACTAATATTATTGTGTAGGCTACATAAATATAAAAATGTCATACTTGTCATTATGTATAGTCATTGCGTGTATCAGAATTAGCCTAACTATTTGCTCACGCTTGAGCAGATCCGTTTGCTCTCTGGAGACATGTTCAGTCTGTGCGCCTTAAAATTCCACCATTTAAATAGCGAATCCGCCATAGTTCGAGCGCAACTCGCTCTTAAAGGGAATGGGAGATGAGACTCTGACTGGTTTATTGCACATTATGCCCAAAAACACACCCATTACTCATTAAGAGAACAGGTACAAGCCTTTTAGACCACGCGCCAGGAGCCCCGACTGTTTTTCCCGACGTTATACTAGAAACGCCCTAAGTGCACCTGAGCCATGCACTTTAGACCATGCTCTTAGATCGTTAAAATAGGGCCCTTGGTGTTTTAACTGTTTTTTTTTTCCTCAAGAGAAATCCACATTAAATTGCTAGTTTCTTTAGTTCCAATTTGTTCCCCCAAGGTCCTTTACGGAATCTTACCTTCTCGTCAGTAATTAGCTTTGCTGGCAGAGTGCTGTAGTGGCAAAGCTAACTCTTGCAGAAAGCCTAGTCCTTCTTTATTCTCCTCAAGCCTTTAAAAGCTTGACTTGAATTCCAAGAGGAAAGGATATAATCACAAAGTGCTCTAAAGACACATTTTATCAACTAATGCTTATTGTTTGAAATTTGGTGCTCAGACCTTTACTGTATTAATGACTTAAATCGGTAAGTGATTCTATTACATGGAATGTGATCACATTTCACCTTTCATAGCTCAAAAGACTCTTGAACTAATTGAACTAAAAACTACCAAACTAGCAAAATCTTGAACTTGAACTTGCAAAATCTGCTTTGTACCCTAAATGGATAGTTCACATGTTGTTCATTTTCTCATGTTGTTCCAAACCGAATGTCTTTCTTCTGTTGAACGCAAAAGAAGATATTTTGAAGAATGTTGGTAACAAAACAGGCTTGGACTTCCATAATATGAAACAGGTATATGCTAATTCATAGTTTTTACTTTCAAAAACCATACATTTGACAGCATGTTAAAGGAAAATAACATATTCAGTGTTAAAACATTTAAATTCACATGAAATCTTCTTTGAAAACTTTCACAAATCTAAATTTTCAGTAATCTATGTATTGTTTGAAACATTTACATCCACTATGTAAATATGATAACTATTACAAATCAGCTCATCATAAAATCCCAAGAATGAAATTAAACCATGTTTACATAAGATTTCATCTGGTTTTTGTCCATTTTTAATGTCGAAGCTTAAACGGCCATGGTCACAGCAAAAATAAGCCATCATGATGCCAGAAGATGATTAAAGGTACAGTAAAGGTAACAGGGAAAAGTATTAGAAACAATTAACTAAACACACAATTTAAATTTAGTGATAAAAATTATTTCTTAAATGTCAAATAAAAATTATATAATTGGTCTCCATGTCTAGCTCTTTGAGCTATAATTGAGTGGCACTCTCATTCTCCATTCAAGAATGCTGTCTGAAATACCATCTTTTGTTTGCTGGAGAGGATCCCCTGCACAACACCAGAGCGGCTCCTGCAGAAGCTCTCATTCATGCCATTCCTCATGTCCTCTCTAGAAATGAAAGCAACGAGGGCTTGTTCTAATTAGTGACAGAGCTATTTGTCTGATGCTATCATTACAACATTGCTGGCTTTATTGTCGGTGCTTTTGTCCTTGAGGTCCTTATTAAAACTGAAGGTATCTTCTTTTACTTTCAGATGTGTCTTGCTTAAATCTCCTGAGTAAAGACATTTCATATCAAAACTGAAAAAGGTTTTTGAAGTCCACGTTCATTATTCTGACAGTGCACGTTATGTCTCAAAAAAGACAAAATCATACACTTTGATAACTTTAAACTAAACTAATACATCTAAAGAAATACAATTAGCATAAAGGATATAATTAGGTTTAAGAACATAAATGTTGGAACTGGAGTTTGTTAGTGCTATCCATTCCACTGGGTCTATTGGCCTCATTTACTTAAAGCAATATTCTTATCATTAGCACTCTTCGAATGTGATTTGTTTTATAAACTGTGTTTGAGTTACAGTTATTAACAGAGGAAATCTGTAACAATGCACTGATTAAACCAGAAGGTTATGTGCTCTGACAGCAGACTGCGACTTAAGCCTGGGACACACCAAGCCGACAGTCGGCTGTCGGGCAGTTTTGAGCATTGGTTGGCTTAAATTTTTCAGAAAAACATCAGTTGTTTTTTTGGTTGATTCTGCATGTCAGCAGCAGAGCTTGTCGGCGAAAAAGAGAACTCCGATTGACTATTCAGCTTAGCAAATGAGCGCACGATATACAAAGCGCTGCCAGAGATTATTTTACTATAAGGAGATGAGAGGGTCTGTATAACTTACTATTGGAGAAAGCGTAACTCTCACGATCACAAAAGAGGATTCAGTAGCGAATGTTAAATATAACAATGTATTTGTGAGAGTCCAAGCAAGACATATAGCAAGAGTCAAATGAAGCATGTGCAGAATCACAGTCACTCTTGGCAGCGCAGGGACGCAAATGGGCAGCTATGCATCTCCCGGGAACATATGGAATCCTCCGTTTACTCATATCAGAATCCAAAGAAGACAAAGAACAGAAACGGGGAACTCGAACACAACCAGGAACACGGCGGGAATACCTAACAATCTGACAACACAGGACAGAATGCACACGTCTTAAATAGCAGAGATGATCAGCAACAGCTGGCGCTGATCAGCCCGTCAGCAGCAATCACAGACATGCCGATACACACACACACACATACAGAGCGAGAATGAGTCAGTGAATCCATAAACCGTGACAGTACCCCTCCTGCTAGGAGCGCCTCCTGGTCTCCTCCTGGTGTGAATGTAAAACGGGTTTAGGGACATGAAAAACAGAATGAATTCTCCTGTACGCCGGACAAAGTTTGAGGCGGACTGCCACTGGGCTAAGAATCTTAGTGACAGTAAATGGGCCAATTAATTTGGGGGCTAGTTTATTACAGACGGAGCGGAGAGGAATATTCTTGGAAGAAAGCCACACCTTTTGACGTAGACGGGAGGCTTCGACTGGTGGTGATCGACCTGAGCCTTAGTGCGCTCTCCCACCTGGAGGAGAGTCTCACGGGCTCTCCTCCAAGTGTGACGGCACTTCTGGACGAAGGCGTGGGCAGAGGTGACCGCGACTTCGTATTCCAAGCTAGGAAAAATAGGTGGCTGGTAACCTAAACTACACGCAAAAGGCTAGAGGCCCGTGGACGACACTGGTAATGAGTTATGAGCATACTCAACCCATGAGAGTTGCTGGCTCCAGGAGGCGGGATTCTGAACCACCAAACATCGCAACACTCTCTCAGGTCCTGGTTGGCCCGCTCAGTTTGGCCGTTGCTCTGAGGATGAAAACCAGAGGACAGACTGGCACTCGCCCCCAGAAAACGACAGAACGCCTTCCAAAATTTGGAAACAAATTGGGGTCCCCTGTCAGAGACAACGTCAATCGGGATGCCATGAATGCGAAAGACGTGATCAACGACAGTAACCGCTGTCTCCTTGGCAGAGGGTAATTTGGGCAAGGGAATGAAATGAGCCGCTTGCCCAACGACAGTATTGCCCTGGGAGGGTGGGAGGGCGGGAGGGCAGTAACAAAATAGAGTGTGATTTGGGACCAGGGTCTCGAAGGGACAGACAGCGGTTGAAGTAGCCCTTCGGGGGGCCGATTGGAAGTCTTACCACGAGCACAAACTGAGCAGGCCAAAACAAAATCTTGGATGTCACGAGCCATGGAAGGCCACCAGAATCGCTGTTTAACAAGAAAGCTGGTACGATTCACTCCTGGATGACAAGCCACATTGGAACAGTGACCCCACCGAATAACGTCGGGATGTAATCTCTCCGGCACAAATAACCTACCCAGTGGGCACCCGAGCAGAGGCGTTACCCCTTCTAAAGCTGTGCGAACCTTCTATTCAGCTTGCCATGTGAGTGTAGAGACAACGAGTCTCTCAGTTATAATACACTCGGGAGTGGACGGGCGCTCGGAATGATCAAAAATACGAGATAAAGCATCGGGTTTTATGGTTTTGGAACCCGGACGGTAGGAAAGGGAAAAGTCAAAATGGCCGAAAAAAAGTGCCCAACGAGCCTGCCTGGAGTTAAGACGTTTAGCGGATCTAATATACTCAAGGTTTTTATGATCGGTCCAGACAATAAACGGTATCCCCGAACCCTCTAACCAATGACGCCACTCTTCCAAGGCTAACGTGACTGCCAGCAGCTCTCTGTTACCAATGTCGTAATTGCGTTTAGCAAATGACAAACGATGAGAAAAAAAATGCGCAAGGGTGCATATTGTTGTCCGAGGAGGAGCGCTGGGAAAGAACCGCGCCTACCCCCACCTCTGACGCATCGACATCCACCACAAACGGACGTGTGGGATCAGGGGCTATGAGAATGGGAGCTGAAACAAAGCGGCTCTTGAGGTTGGCAAATGCAGCTTCAGCTGCACCAGACCACCTGAACATCGTTCTGGTGGAGGTCAAGGCAGTCAGAGGAGCGGCTAGTTGGCTGAAATTGTGAATAAAACGCCTGTAGATATTGGCGAACCACCATAAGCTTCTGGTGTGGGTAGACGTGGCTCATGATGTTGTCTGATGTTCGTTGAAGTGGAAGGAACTGGTGGTGGAGGTGGCGCAGTGGGCGATCTCAGATGTTGGAATTGGGTTGTGAGCTCGGACACCTGAGCTACCAAGGCTTGCATGGCTCGACCACTTGCTAACATCTGTTTCTGCTGCCGATCCATGCGTGCGTTGTTGTTGGACAAAAAATCCCGTAGATCCGATGCATTTGCTGAATCCATTATGTGATCAGATCGTTTCAATGATTTCAATGATTTAACTAAAATCTGTGAAGTCTTTGGTATAACGCGCTGTTTCAGATCGCAAGCATCAGTGTGAGAATAGCATGTTTTGTTGCTGCCCCTGTTATTGAACTAAAGTGTTCACATTGAAAGCGTGAAGGCTTACCCTTTTATTCATTAACAAGGGCAGCATCAAAAACATGCGCTGCTCCCGCTCCACTGATGCTCGCAATGTTATAAACATAGGAATAAGATCATGAGGGGGGTTTGAATTGAGATCATGATCTTTAACGCCGCTGCTGTGATTGGCTAACACCACATCCACGGCCTCCTTTACAGCGTGTTGTGTTGTGATAGGCTACTCAAGATGGCAAGTGCTGTGATTGAGCCATGGATATGTATATGTTTCAATACGAGGCAGAAAAAATTAAAACACTGCACCCATTTGCAATGCAAAGCAACATAACAGTAAACAAATATCTGCATACTACTGAACAAAATTCCTAAAAGATGATGGCAGTAAAGCACTACCTATACACTGTGTGATGGCTTATTGATAGCAACAGTAACATAAACTATAATCAAATATATTCAGCTCACATAATAAAAACAGTAAGATGAAGGAAATAATTCTGTTCTCAGTATGCTCTAATTTTATTTCCAACACTCTGATGATACACTTGCTCTTTATAGCTAAACGCTGGCATGATGTTTATTACAAATAAACTGTAAGATTAAAAAATAAATGTACTTACCTGCTTGGCACTGCTGTATCTTTCAATAAAACATACTGTGAAAAACTGGCAGCATGTTTTGAATAATTCACAAAACAGTCTGTTGTGAAATGTAAAGAATGTGAAAAACCTTGGCACTCTGGGATTTTATTAAAAATAAACTTCAGCCATGCATTTCAAATATTCAGATCGTCGGATAAGCTATGCAAAGTTTTGCAATAACAAAAAATGTTATTTGTTGTTGATTAGCAAAGTGAGGTCCAACTGAAAAGATTGTAATGAGAGCTTCAGAAGTAAGACTAGAAGTAAAACTGTGTTTGTTTGCTTGTTTTCAAACAGGCAGAGACAAGACTTGCATGCATAATAAGTTAATTATACAGTATGTACAAAATCTGAAAGAAGGAATAAATGGAGATGAGGATCATGGCTGATGCTGCTGCTTCACAACCACTGATAAGAAACGTGTCTGGGATCTGACTCTGCTTATTCCTTTTATCTTCCTTTATCTTGGATGGCATGCCAGTGGTACTTGAAAAAAGTTTTCAAAAACTCTTAAAAGTCAATGTTCACTAGGCAGCTCAAGACGGCATTTTTACTTTAGTTATGGAATTTAATGAAGTTTGAAATAAACAAGAAGCATTTTAGAAAACAATAAAATAAAATAATATACCACACTCACAGACATATCCATCTAGACAAGATTAGATTTTTCAGAGGGCAGCCTAAAAACAGAAAGTGATTTTTATTGAGGTTGTGTGAGAGAGAAAAAAATTCAAATAAATCGGACAGGATTATAATCAAGTGCGTCTGTGAAACAGAAATATACATTTCCTCTGGGAAAACTAGTCTTCTCCAAAAAAGGCTATGGGAAATTTGCTTGCAATGGCAGCTGTGCAATCTTGACAAGTGAAGAAAAATAAAAAATATTGACAAAGTAAGTATGTTAGTATAGAAACACTGATCTTGTTTTTTTTGTTGTTTTTTTGGTTTTTCTTACACCAGCAATCTGTATTGCATAATTTCTCTTGCTTTTTTTCCCTTTGAATTTCCTTAGCCTTTCAGGTGTTTGACGATATGATAGCAATCTATCAACTATCTCCTTTAGAAAGCAATAAAAACCAACGTCATGTTAATTTATACCAAGAGAACACCCAGTTTACCATATTTACATGTTTTCTTTTGTGCTTTTGTATCGCACATCCTCAGGCTTCCTATTCTTTTGCCTGTTTAGAATGCAGCCGCAAGCAATGTCATTTATTATGTAGAGAATGTGTTTTGACAGCAAGGGAGAATCAGACTACACAAAGAAAACAATAAGATCTTCAACAATCCTCTAAAGGAAAGATTAATGCACATGTGAGGAATGAAAGTAGGCTAAAAGCACTTACAAAACATATGCCAAGGTGTAGTGCCCCATGTTTTGTTAATGCTAATATGTGGAAAAATGAGCGCTGTGTTATATATCTTCTCTCTGCGAGCACTGGAAGCTAATCAGGTGAAGAATTAGAGTCCCTCACTGTTGTGATGTCCTCTTATATAACACCTCTGGCAATCTTAATCAGCCAGCAACAGTTGCACACAATATACAGGGCTGCTGTTTATCACAGCTCTATTCAACCAAATTATAGGCTGTACAATATCAGGCCAAGTCCCAAAAGGAAGCAGACACAGAGGAAAGAAATAGAATTTGTGTGTACCTTCATCTGTTTTGACCAAGGCACTCAGCTCAGTTTGAACTCATTTTCAGTGTGTGTTTGTGTGAATGCTAATGGCACAGCGATGTGACCTTTCTCTTACCTGCACCACTTGTTGCTAGACACCTTGAAATGTGTTTTGTAACAAAATGATGCGTTAACCACTTTAAAATTTTTTGAAAAATGCTCAAAAGAAAACCTTTGTTACAATGTCAATTTAAAGGAATAGTTAACCCAAATATGGAAATTTGCTGATATTTTACTCTCATTCAGACTATCCAAGATGTAGATGTTTCTTCATCAGAACAGATTTGGAGAAATTTATATAATTTTCTCACCAATGGATCCTACAGCTGATAAAACCATCACAATAATCCACAAGTAAACCACATGACTCCAGTCCATCAATTAACATCTTGTGAAAGGAAAAGCTGCCTATAATAAACACATTTATTATTAAGATGTTATGACTTTAAATCATTGCTTCTGGCTAAAATATGAGTCCATAATCCATAATAACACTTCCTCCAGTGAGAAAGTCTGTCCTCCTGTCCTCTCACATCAAAATCCACTGACATTTTTTATTTAGAACTGCTTTGGACAATTTTGTCTTGTAAACAGTTTTTGATCTGTGCATATTTCTCTCCTGATTCAGCTGAGACTTTTCACTGAAGATGAATTAATGGACTTGTGTGGATTACATGTGGATTGTTTTGATATTTTCATCAGATGTTTGGACTCTCATTCTGACTGCACACATTCACTGCAGAGGATCCATTGGTGAACAAGTGATATAATGCTAAATTTCTAAAATCCGTTCCAAGAGAAACAAACTCATCTACATCTTGGATGGCCTGAGGGTGAGCAAATTTTTAACTAATGAACTATTTCTTCAACGCTGAATACATTTTTTGAGTTATCAACTTTATGGTGAGGACTTTTAACATTGTAGACTCAAAGGGGTCATCGGATGCCCATTTTCCACAAGTTGATATGATTCTTTAGTGTCTTAATGAAAAGTCTATAGCATACTTTGGTTAAAATTGCTCAATGGTAGTGTAAAACAACTACCTTTTTACCCTGTCAAAATCAGCTCTGTTTTCAGCACGCCGTTTTAGTGCATGTTCCTTTAAATGCTAATGATCTCTGCTCACCCCGCCTCTCTCTTCCGTGGGGTGATGAGCCATTCTCATGAGATTGTTTACTTTAGCCATGGAATTCCCTAACTAGCACGTTATTAGGAAAGACGATTTGCAAAGATTCATAAAAGAACCTTATACTCTGTCTGTAGGTGAGGCTACATTTAGGCAGATCAGAGGATGCATTCCCTTCAAAAACAAAGGTAATCCACTGCATCTTCAGCGGCTCAGATGTCAGGAGTAAATGATGACTGCTACTGTCATTATTACATCCAACAACAAAACACTTACTTAGGAGCCATTCTTGTCTACCCCTGGTCTGGAGTCGAAACAATGGCAGACTGATGACAGCTCACTCAGGGAGGGTCTAAGGTAAAATGCTAGTGTCAATCAACAATCGTGGGAGGGCCTGGGTCTGTGTGGTGTCACACAGACAGGCATCTGAGAATGGCTTGATATGAGAAA
Organism: Barbus barbus; assembly: GCF_936440315.1. Taxonomy (NCBI): domain Eukaryota; kingdom Metazoa; phylum Chordata; class Actinopteri; order Cypriniformes; family Cyprinidae; genus Barbus; species Barbus barbus. The sequence continues at coordinate 9,625,119 of NC_136719.1, forward strand.
GGGGAAATGATTTAACGAGATTAAAAAAAATAAAACATACACTGGGTGGATCTTTATCATTATAGGGTTGTTGTGTATACACACTGCCAACACACATTTCAGTTCAAACAACTTGTAAAAGTGCATTTCGCATCCGATGACCCCTTTAATTCTTCCTCATTCACACTTATGATGGAAGATGATTATAAAATCCAGCAGAAACACTGTAGAGTACTTGTTGAGACACTTGCAAGAGCTTGTGAGATGTTTTGAAGCTATTTCTCTTGAAAGCAAGTTTGAGAGCCTGTTATGCATATTTAGGATGCTAATTCAGTGCTTATGTAAATGTGACATCTCATTAGATGCACCAGTTCTTTAGTTCCTGTTTGTCTATCTTGCTGTTTTTCATGATTAAAAAGGAGCCATCACCTGACTAGCTCTCTTTGATGTCTTTTATTTGGTTATTGTTTCAAAGAGTATCAATTGACACATTATCTCAAAATGATTCAGCTAAATTAACAGAGCCTTCCCTCATTGTGTTAGCAGCATATGCTATCATTTAAATGTTAAAATATATTCAAATAATTCTGCAGTTTAATTGTAAAAGTAATTCCTGTCCTTTTGTTACAGAAAAGTAAATTAGATTCCTTTTATGCATTTGTGAGTCCTAAAATGACAATCAACAACTTGCATTATTTCCTGCCATCTCTAAACTATAATTGTCAATAGAATTGATGAAAAAAAACAAACAAAAAAACATATTGAACACATACAATATTAGATTATGTATTTATTTTTTACATTTTGTCTAAAGATTCAGTAAATGGTTCCATAAAAAATAGATTCTTTTGACTATTATTTTATATGTCAGGCTTTACAGGGTTAAACTGGGATAAGCAAAATAGTATTTTAAGTATTAGTTTTAGTATAAATTACAAACTTCACCTTTACACCATGACAGCTTGCTTTTCAGTAAAAGTATTCACTCTAACGTTGTCAGACAAACTGATTACTGCTATAAACTTTTCAATCATGTAACAGCGTAGGCTTTTACAGACCTTCAAGAGCCTCATGCAGCTAGTTCAGAGGTCGGGACAGTTGAAAAGCTGATAAATGGTTTGGTGTTTAAATAAAGGGCAGAGCAGAATGAACGAACAGAAAGAGAGTTCGGGAGCAACTAATGACGATAAAGGATGCATGAAGGAGGATGAGAGAAGGAGAGAGTACAGAGGGACAGAGGTGGTTCAAGTAAATGGAGAAACACTACTGCTGCAGGCACATTTCTGCACAGACCCTTGTCATATAATTAGATCTTCTCAAACCCAGACCAGAACAGTAAAGCACAATTTGATGGTATTTCTGCAGTAATCTGGGCGAAGGGAGTTTTTGTACATGTGTGGGTTTGAGTGAGTCAGAAAACAAGCAGAACCAAAAATGGAAATTCTAACCTTTATAGTAAATATTGTATTTGCTACTGTACTTTAGAGGCCAAGTATTAGTTCCCTTTATTTTAAGTTGCTAATGTACTGCATGTCATTTTCAGCAAGTTTTTTTCTCCTTCACGCATTTAAGCTGCTTTAGGCACTGATTTTAGACATGTGAGACAGTTGGCACTTCTAAATAGACGTTTCAAAACATTTCAAACTTGCCTTAAAACATACCAAAACTTTGAGAAAAATGCCATCTGTCATCTCTCTTATCATTTTCTCTTCTGTTTGGTTGGTGGGCATGTTATATGGTCATTTAAGTCTCAGTTCTGCAGTCTCACACACACACACACATGCTTGTTTTTGTGAAAAGTGGGGACATCCCACAGGCATAATGGTTTTTATACTGAACAAACTGTGTGTGCTATTGCCCTACACCAACCCTACTCCTAAACTTAGCCCTCACAGGAGAATGTGCATTTCTACTTTCCCCTCAAAAACTGAAACAAAAAACTCTGTATGATATATAAGTATTTTGAAAAGTGGGGACATGGGGCAACGTCCTCATAAGTCACCTTCACCTTGTAATACCTATGTCATACCTGTGTCATTATACACATTTATGTCCTCATTTGTCACAAAAACGCACGCGCACACACATTTACACTACCAGTAAAAAAGCTTGTTGTTTTTGATATGTAGTGTTTTTGAAAGAAATATTCTCACCTATTTGATCAAAAACACAGTAAAAACAGCAATATTGTGAAATATTATTACATTTTAAAATAACTGCTTTCTATTTGAATCAGCATATTAGAATGATTTCTGAAGGATCATATGACACCCAAGTTTAGAAATTATGCTGAACATTCAGTTTTCATTATTATTATTATTATTATTATTTTAGGACAGAATCTTTCATGGTTGCCCTTTTATTCCAGCAGCCATTTTGTATTTAGTCTGACATTTTAAATTGCTAATTAAAAAAAAAAAAAATTGTATATATATATATATATATATTTGGCTTGTTGATTTTCCACCTCAACGATGTGACAAAATCCCTTACTCAATGAATCCATTAGTCACTAATCAATTCCAGATGATGAAAGATTAACATATTTAGCTTAATGTAAGTAGATAGACAACAGCAGTCATTTTCTGGGCTTGAACCATCCTTCATTGTGATGTGGAAAGCAGCATGGTGACATTCAAGAGGTTTTTTAATTAACAGTGGTGTGTGTTCAGGTCCATCGTGGTGGGGGTCAGGGGCGTCTAAATGGAGTAAACTATACTTGAAAGGTCAGTAGTTTATGTCACTGCAGTAAAACCTGTAGACATTTCAGCCACATTGACTTTTTCAAGCCTGAGCCACAAGTTAATATAGGTCAACCCAAGGATCACAGCAAGTAATTGGAGTTAGAAAATGTGTAATGAGTGCAAAAACTTTAGTAAGAAAGATGCATGTAATTTGAACAGATTAATTTTGTTTCATATTAAGGCAATTTAATGATCTCTTTCTGTAAAATCACAGTACATTGTTGTGCACATTCTGTTATGAATTGAGATATATTGATTTAAAGAAACAGGATTTGCCTTTACAAAACAACCAATGGCTCTTCGTCCAGCTTAAGACTCAGATCAATACTTTCAGTTTTGTGCAAATGCCAATTGAGATTTCTTCTTGGCTTTTTTCTAAGTGCCTGTACCTTTATATGTGTAAGGATCAAATGCTTCACCTAAATGACAATAAAAAAAAAAAAATGCATAGGCCACCATTCATCTCTCGCTGTGCATTTTCAAAAGAATGGCAAAAACTGGTTGCTTTTGAAAGGTTTTGTCTGTGGTGTCATTCGATATAATGTTGAGCTCTCTTTTTATTCTTTGAATAATTTATCCTTCAGTCAGCATTCATTGAAGGAAACTGATGACTTCTGACACATTTCTGCAAAATTATCCAAAGAGCAATTTTACACATTCTCAGATCTGGCACGCACTGCCCTCTGTTCACCTCACTGCCAGAGGAATTGCTCTGCTGATAAAAATCATAGTTATTAATCACAAAAAGGCAGGTCTGTTTGAAATACTCAACATTATTCTTCAATCTCTATCAATCCATATACACACCCACCCACACAGATGCACAAACATTAGCTGCTGTTCATGCACCCATTAGCCTTCTTGAGTAAAATAATAGTCACAGGTCAAAGGGTCAGAGAAACCATTTATTGGTCCATGATGTGCAGTCATTTTTGTCAGAATCTATTAATTTATTCAAAAATACATAAAAATACAGTTTGAACAAAATGGCATGAATACACCCCTTCTATGACAAGAATGTTTTTAATATCTGTATTACAGTTCATTTTGATAATTCTTTGGAGCTAAAGTATAATATTTCAGTGTGATACAACTGTTTTGATATCATATTGAAAAAAAGCCTCAGTAAATGATAAAAAAAAGAAAATAAACGTTCAAATAGTTCACAATTCTTTATTATTATTATTATTATTATTATTATTTCTTAGACAAAACTGTGTATGATCAAATTTGGAACACTTTTGTCCGGAAAACAGTCATTTTGTTCAAGTAACATCTAAAAAATAGGAAACAGATATCAAGATTTAATAAGTGTCTTAATATATTAGATATTTTTATGTGAAGGAAAGTTTAGTTCAGGTAAAGTGTCATATGGTGCAGCAGTTCACAAACTGAATATTTATAATGAATGACATTTGTACAAAAAACGTTTTGTCTTGTAAAATCTGTGTAAAAACTTTATCTAAAATAATGATTAGATGTGTAGGCCTATATACACATTTAATGTGTCAGGACAAATATTGTATTGCTTTTTATGTGACCATGTAACATTTTTTCGTCACTAAATTTAAAATTTAAAATACATTTCTTGTTATTATAAATGTTAAAAACAGATGTGCTGCTTTTTTTCCCCCCAGGATTCTCCGATGAGTAGAACGTTCAAAACAGCATTTATTTAAAAACCTATAGCAATGTAAATGTCTTTACTGTCACTTTTGATAACTGAATGCATCCTTGCTGAATATAAGTATTAATAAAAATTCATGCTCTCCAAACCACTCCTACCATTCTAAAAACGTAAGGATCTGCCTAGATTGAGATAACACCGTCAAGCCTTACTCTAGACGAGAATGTTTTTTTGCACATTTGTGTTGCAGATTGGCATTCTGACCTTCACGGCTGTCCGTCAAGCTCAGCGTCTGTGTAATTGCCTGTCTCTGTGGTCTCTCTCCCCTCCACTGCTCTCCAATAGGTCAGACAAATGGACAGGCGCTGACCTGCCTACAGGAGTGACGTGTTGGAGATCTGTGAATGAGTGTGTGTGGGTTTGTGTTTCTGTATCATCATGAGAGAGTAAGCACACGCACACACCCACTGCTCACCCGCAGGCTGGATTTAGTCCATTAGAAGTGAGAGGACTCTTTTGTGTCTTCCTTTCTCTCTCTTACATGTGTCCATCTGCTGATTTACCAGCCAAATGGTTTATTCTTCTAATCACAGTGTTTATATGAGTCTCTCCAGACACGCTGATGCATTGTTCTAATTCTAACAGGCCTTCTTGACTCTATTTTCCAGGGCTAGTGAGTGATATAATGGAGAAAAGGCTATAGATAAGCTTTTCCATTCTTCAGTTTTCTTTCTTCCCACTGGGGATTGACATATTATCATAAAAACAGGGGAAACTGGGGCTAGTTGTCACACTGAGTGAAAATGTTTCAGGTGCGATATATATACAGTGGTGTGAAAAAGTGTTGGCCCCCTTCCTGATTGAATTTTTTTTTTTGCATGTTTGTCACACTTTAATGTTTCAGATCATCAAACAAATGTAAATATTAATCAAAGATAACACAACATGCAGTTTTTAAATGAAGGGTTTATTTATGAAGGGAAAACATAATCCAAACCCAGATGGCCCTGTGTGAAAAAAATCAGGAACAAATGAAAAAGAAAGTAATTGAGATCTATCAGTCTGGAAAAGGTTATAAAGCCATTTCTAAAGTTTTGGGACTCCAGTGAACCACAGTGAGAGCCATTATCCACAAATGGAGAAAACATGGAACAGTGGTGAACCTTCCCAGGAGTGGCCGGCCGACCAAAATTACCCCAAGAGCGCAGCGACGACTCATTCAAGAGGTCACAAAAGACCCCACAACAACATCTAAAGAACTGCAGGCCTCACGTGCCTCAGATAAGGTCAGTGTTCATGACTCCACCATAAGAAAGAGACTGGGCAAAAATGGCCTGCATGGCAGAGTTCCAAGATGAAAACTGCTGCTGAGTAAAAAGAACATAAAGGCTCGTCTCAGTTTTGCCAGAAAACATCTTGATGATCCACAAGACTTTTGGGAAAATACTCTGTGGACTGATGAGACAAAAGTTGAACTTCTTGGAAGGTGTGTGTCCCATTACATCTGGCGTAAACGTAACACAGCATTTCAGAAAAAGAACATCATACCAACAGTAAAATATGGTGGTGGTAGTGTGATGGTCTGGGGCTGTTTTGCTGCTTCAGGACCTGGAAGACTTGCTGTGATAAATGGAACCATGAATTCAGCTGTCTACCAAAAAATCCTGAAGGACAATGTCCGGCCATCTGTTCGTGACCTCAAGCTGAAGCGAACCTGGGTTATGCAGCAGGACAATGATCCAAAACACACCAGCAAATCCACCTCTGAATGGCAGAAGAAACACAAAATGAAGACTTTGGAGTGGCCTAGTCAAAGTCCTGACCTGAATCCTATTGAGATGCTGTGGCATGACCTTAAAAAGGCGGTTCATGCTCGAAAACCCTCCAATGTGGCTGAATTGCAACAATTCTGCCAAGATGATGGGCCAAAATTCCTCCACAGCGCTGTAACAGACTCATTGCAAGCTATCGCAAACGCTTGATTGCAGTTGTTGCTGCTAAGGGTAGTCCAACCAGTTATTAGGTTTAGGGGGCAAACACTTTTTCACACAGGGCCATGTGGGTCTAGATTTTGTTTTCCCCTCATAAAAAAACCCCTTCATTTAAAAACTGCATGTTGTGTTATCTTTGATTAATATTTAAATTTGTTTGATGATCTGAAACATTAAAGTGTGACAAACATGCAAAAAAAAAAATCAGGAAGGGGCCCAACACTTTTTCACACCACTGTATATATATATTATTTGACATATTTTTTACATTTATATTATAGTATTTATATATGATATCCTAATTTGTAGCAATAGCCAAAAAAATACATTGTATGGGTCAAAATTGTCGATTTTTCTTTTATGCCAAAATCATTAGGATAAGATTATGTTCCATGAAGATATTTTGTAGATTTCTTACCATAAAACTTAATTTTTGATTAGTAACATGCATTACTTAATCTGGACAACTTTAAAGGCGATTATTGATTGATTGATTGATTGATTGATTGATTGATTGATTGATTGATTGATTGATTGATTGATTGATTGCACCCTCAGATTCTAGATTTTCAAATAGTTGTATCTCCGCCAAATATTGTCCTATCCTAACAAATCATATACATCAATGGAAAGCTTATTTATTCAGCTTTCAGATGATTGATAAATTTCAGTAAAAAAACCCAAAACAAAATGACCTTATGACTGCTTTTGTGGTCCAGGGTCACATGTAAAATACTGTAATATATATATATATATATATATATATATATATAAAATACTATTATTATTATTATTATTATTTCATTAACTATAACTTAAACGTAACTTAAATGGCACATAAAAATATTTAAGTATTATTATTTTTACAAAACACGTATCCGTTTGAACAAAACATTCGGAACATGCAGTGTTCTATAACTAAATTCAATTTAATTTGAGTTAATTAGTTATTGCTTTTCAGTCAATCTTATTTGAGTTTTCTTTCATTACATAAGCAGGACCTAATAAATATTACTCTAAAGAACCTGAATGGAAAATTATGTAAAGCAATGTGACACTGTGGCACAAAAGGGACACATGATTTGTGCATATTATAATTGCAGACTATGAGGTGTGTGTGTGTGTGTGTGTGTGCCTAAATACAGGATCAGTGCTATTTGAGCCTTAGGGCTGCTAACTGAGCATTGGTGGTGAGGTGGGACTTGTTAGTTTAGAGTCAGTCCTGCTTTGTTTATGAAAGGCCACCCGCTGGCAGACTCGTTGCTTTGTTTGTCTTGTTTGTCATTAGTTTAAAGGGAAGAGTGTGTGTATGTGTGTTTCTGGATGTGTTGGTGTGTTTGCGTAGGAGTGTTTGTAATTAGCTGAAATGGAAGAGAGAAACATTTGCTTAAGTCTGCTTAACCCGTCTGACCGGTGTGACAGAGGAAATACCACATTTGAAAAAGAGCTGAAAGCATCGCTGAATTATTAATAAATTTCCGAATCATTGTCCATAACACCTCTGGGCATAATACATTTTGACCACAGCTAAAATGTACACCTGACCCCGAATTAAATATCTAGGAATGTTTTTAATTTTATTTATGCTCTGATTTCTTAACTGCACATTTTATAGAACGTGTGCAAAATAGTTTGTTCTAGTACTCAGCAGAGTTTGATGCATACAGATATATATAATAGCATACAGACATTTATTAAGTTCACTCTGCTTATGTGTGTATGTGCATTCAAAACAGCCTTTTTTTGTGGAGTGGTGGGGATTTTCTAGTGACTTTTTCGACTTTTATTGTATGTTGAGCTGAGTGTGTGTGTGTGTGTGTGTGTGTGTAGATGTTTGAGTTGAAACCTATGTTAGAGTTGTATTCCTTCGTTGAGAATATGTGAACCTAATGCTTGTTTGATGTGCCATCTAGATTCCGAGTTGAGCGTCAACTTGAGCGTTAACTGTTCTTTTACTGGGGGAATGGGGAACAGGTTAGCGTACTGCACACCCTAGGGTACATACTGCCCGCAGCTGACAAGTGTTAGACACATTAGGTAAGAGGTGAGCGCCTTCTTTGTATTTTTGGTTTTGTAGTCAGTGTAGTATTAGTTATTTTGGGTTTGTTTTCTACATTTTTCTTTGGTTAGTTTGGTTAAAGGGTTTTGGGAATTTAGTTTAGGAGCTATTTTTGTTTTATTATTTTGTTGATTTGGCGAAACCCTTGTTCAACTTTCTTTTCTTCCCCTGCTTTGTTCTGTATTCTTTTATTTTTATTTTCTAAATCATGCATTGTAAATAGCTCATACACTGATTAGTGGCTTTGGCTTGAGGAAATTAAAGACATTCAATTGGCTTAAATGCTTTTTGTGCCTGAGTCTTTCTAAAATCTCCACCATCAGTAATATTAATAACTAAATGTTACGTTCCAACCCCTGGAATTTTAAAGATCGTAAAACAGGTTACATAATTGACTGAGTGAATCACTGAATCGTTCAGTCAACCAATTAGTTAAAAATACTAATTCATTCAGGAACGAAAGTGTTCAAAATCACAAACTGTCTAAGTAGGTACTTCTTTTGAGTAAGTACTTGCTTCATGATCATGTGTTCTGTATAGTATGAATGAAATCTGGATATACTACATTCCTCAAGTTGTCATTGTCACGTGACCTACCAACGTCAGTTGTGCTGATTCATGCCATTCACAACTCCTCTCCCATGGCCTCATTAGATATTACTGATGTGAGTACTTTTTACTTACCGTTTTGTGAATCCTGTGAATTCAGATATACTGCTCTTTTTGCATAGTGTTTTTCTTTTGCAGAAAGTACTGTTTACATACTCTGATGCAGTCAGTGTCTTTATAAATGGGTCATTGAATCATTTGCACAGATGATTTGTTCAAAAACACAGATTCAGGAACAAAAATTAGTCATTGAATTGTTCGCTCAACCTGCTTGTTCAAAAACATTGATTAATTTGAGAATGAAACACTACTGCTTTGTCTAGCTATGGCTTTGTTTTAAACGTTTCATTGTTGCGGCAAACATAGACAACTGGCAATATTTTGTCTGTAGGAATTAGAAATGTTGAATTTATCTTTAAAGGACTGTGGAAGTGATCACTCGCCCTGGTGGGCTGGTCAGAACCCAGGAACTCAGTCAATTATTTTCTTTGATGACTTTACTGTGCCATGGAGCATGTAATAGGTGTGGTCTGTACAGAGATTTCAAATCCAATAATTTGCCTGGACAATTGACAAAAAATAAATAAATAAAATAAAAAAAATTCTAAAAATGTATTTTACAATGTAGTAGGGAACTGCGACAGGGTCTTCCTCCTGGACGCCCCGCTGTTGCCTTCTGGCCTTTTCGGTGACGCTGTTGACTCCATCGTCGACAGGCACCAGGAGGCCAGGATGCAGGCGGCGGCGTTCCAGCGGTTTCTCCCTCGCCATTCTTTAGCCCAGGGGGCTGCTGGGCTAGAGCAGCCCCTGCCGCTTATTGACTCCTTATATAGGGACATAAATAGAGTGTCGCCGCCCAGAAACCCCCATGTAAGAATCGGGGCGGTAAGAAGGGCTCTCGGTCAAGGACCTTGCAGCCTAAGCCGGATCTGCCGACCGTTCTTCAGATGAAGAGGTCTTCGGCCAAGAAGCCCTGAGGCTGGTGGCCCAGGGCTTATGAGGGTAGCCCCGCTGGGGAGGAGCGGCGAGCACCGCAGCACACAGTGCCCGTCTCGCCCTAGTGCCCTCAGGAGGTTGATCTGCTAACCCTGCCACGTATGGTGTTTCCAGTCACTCACTGCCAAGGAGTTTCAGAGACTGCTGCGTCTGATGGCATCTGCGTCCAACGTGATACCTCTTGGACTTACAGTGGTGGCTAAGACCAAGGGGTTCTCCCCGAGGGGAAACCCGCTTCGCATGAGCAAGGTCACGTGGCGGTGCCTACTTGCCTTAGACCTTGGTTCTTGTCCCAGGGCTCGGTGCTGGGAGCTCCTTGTCGCCGCATAACGCTAGGGATCCTACCGGGTTCCTCACCGGTAGAGAAGCGGTCATGAGTGAACGCTCTGCCCACGGTCTGTGGTGTCGTCATCATCTCGCTTGGTACATAAACCGGCTGGAGATGCTGGTTGTGTTTCAAGCTCTGAAACACTTTCTCCCAGACCTAACAGATCATCATGTGTTTGTGCGCACCGACAACACAGCGGTGTTTTCTTATATCAACCACCAAGGAGGTCTGCGGTCGCGCTCCCTGATCTGGCTGGCGTGGATTCTTGTGTGGTCCCAGGGCAAACTCCTCTCACTGAGAGCAGTCTTCATCCCTGGGCATCTCAATGTGGGAGCAGACATCCTGTCGAGACAGGGGCTGTGGCCCCTGGTGTATGCTTTACACCGAGGTGGTGAAGCAAATCTGAAGAGTGTTCGGCCAGGCACAGGTGGACCTCTTCGCTACTCAGGAGACAGCGCAATGTCCCCTCTGGTACTCTCTAGTTCATCCAGCTCCACTGGGGCTGGATGCCATGGTGCAGACGTGGCAGAGGCTTCATCTGTATGCCTTTCCCCCGATTGCTCTGCTCCCCGGAGTTCTGGAGAGAGTCCGGCTGCTGCTAGTAGCCCCGTTCTGGCCGGGCCGAGTATGGTTCTCGGACCTGATTTCTCTCCTCGGCGGCTCTCCATGGGAGACTCCCGTCAGGAGAGATCTCCTCTCACAGGCAGGAGGCACCCTTGTGCACCCCCGTCCGGAGTTATGGAAGCTGTGGGTGTGGCCCCTGAGGGGGCACAGCTCATTGCTTGCGGTCTCTCAACTGAGGTTGTTGAGACCATCCTCCAATCCAGAGCTCCCTTAACGAGGAAACTGTACGCCCTGAAGTGGAGACTCTTCACTTCATGGTGCGGAGATCGCCAGCTCGACCCAGTTAACTGCCCGGTTGGTACAGTGCTGGAGTTCCTGCAGGCTCGACTCTCCGCAGGGTTAACTCACTCCACCTTGAAGGATTACGTGGCAGCGATTTCGGCCTACCACGCCTCTCTTGGTGGACAGTCGGTGGGTAGACACCCCTTAGTTGGGGATCTGCAGGCCCTGTCAGTGGCCCTTACTAACTTGGACTTTGCGCCCGGCATGGCCAAAGCCTTTTTGTACCCTCGTGCAGGGTACATCCCCAAAGTTCCTTCCGTCACTCCACAGCCTGTCGTACTGCAGGCCTTCAGTCCTCCTCCCTTTCGGGAGCCTGATCAGCAAATACTTAACTGTATGTGTCTAGTGGGAGCACTGGACGCATGCGTCCACAGAGCTGCCCTGTGGAGTAGGGCGGACCAACTGCTGATTTGCTATGGTCCCCCTAAGAGAGGTCTTCCTGCTTCCAAGCAGACCCTCAGTCGGTGGATTGTGGATGTCATCAACATTGCCTACGAGTCCTCTGACCTCCCCTCGCCGATGGGAGCCTCATTCCACTAGGAGTGTGGCGGCCTCCAAGGCCTTCCTCTCAGGTGTCCCAATACAGGACAACTGCAACGCCACGGGATGGTCTACGCCCCTGACTTTTGTCAGGTTCTATGGCTTGGAAATGCGGGCCACTCCAGGCTCTTCCATCCTCTCACCCTAGATGTGCTCCGCAGGGATACACACTGGGCAGGGACTTGGAAGTCTGGCAGCGTGGATATCTAGTTCCCCTAGCGTCTTCGGACACAGCTCGAGTTCCTGAAGAGGAACGTCTTAGGTTACGTATGTAACCCCAGTTCCTTGAGGGAACGAGATGCTGCGTCTCGATGCCACACTTCCAGCATCCCTGCCAGCGCTTGCTTCATTCCAGAGGCTGATATCGGTTTCACCGCACATGCTTTTATACCAGATGGTCATTACGTCACCTCGCCCGTGATGTCTCGCCCATCCATTGGACAGATTTCACTTGTATTCAGTCTTCGGACGTAGTGTCTTGTTCCCTCGAGGAACTGGCGTTACATACTAGGATGTTTTCGGGTTTTAAAAATGATTCAAAGTTAATTCATGTCATTTGATTAAGACAAATGAATGTGAATCAATATGTTTAATGTGGTTTTAAAGTACAGAAATGTTTGGCTAGCATTTATAGTCAAAAAAAGTAGTTTAGAACTTTAAATGAGGATAGAAATCAATAAGCACATAATTTGTGAGGGAAAAGAGTTGGGATATACTTGTAATGATTTGTCTCTCCCTATCTCTGTCTGTCTCTCTGTGCTTCTACTTCTTTTGTCTGTTTAATTGAATTTAAATTGAACTGATCCTATGCTGACAGTCTCTGAACTCCATCTGCGGAATTCAGTGTGCAGTTCTGAAGAAATACAGTCTACACACTCATACTGTCTTCCTCAATCAATGTCACACAGCTCCATTCTCCTTGTTCTTTTATGATGTTCTTCATACACACTTGGCTTTGATCAATAGGTCTTATGTGTGTGTTTTATGTTCACGGGTTTTCCCACAGGACTTTACACTTCCTCGCAAATCGTTTGGGCATATTGTAGGACGTTTATAGACATGCTTAGTGGCCAATGACAACATGACAGACTGCTGACAAATTCATGTACGACAATGACATTTATAGACAGGTGTCAAGACTGACTTTGACACCCTCTGTAATCATTTAAAGAACTTTTGAGGTATAAATGGAATTTTGAAGTGGCACAATCATCTGCCCTTGGGAAGTAAATAAGCATACATTATGATTTTCATATCTGAGTCTTCAATTATTCTCCTATCAGCAGCATAATCCTTCAGCACTTGCTGAATAAATGTGATAAAAGAGATACAAAGGCTTTGTTAATTACGCAGTCATCCATGAAGTGAATCCTGAAACCGTATCGGATAATAGATCTGAATAGACTAAAAAAATTGTTTTGTTGCTGTGAAGAGATTTCCTCAAATGCGTTGTTGGAAGAGTAGAGAGATGGGTGGAGAGTGAGCCAGGCTGAAGGGTTTGAAGGTTGAGATGAAGCATATTTGAGGATGGATGGTTGAAGGAGATAATGCTGCATCTCTATTTCAGAGTCATTATTTCACCACTAATTACTCATGCTTTGCCTCTGTAGGCCCACAACATTATCCCACCTTTTATCCCATCTAATAACAAGAAAGTGCTGACGCAATCACCCATATCTCCATTCCAAAGCACATCCTTCAGTTCCTCTCAAAATTACTTTGTTGCAGTCAAGGATTTGTGGAAGAGTGGCCTAAGACTCCTTAAAGCCATTTTACTTTTACTAATGCATGTTCCTGCTGTCATTATGAACAATTTATTGGTGCATGCTATTCCAAAGGGGAAAAAAAGCCTTTTTCATCAAAATGTAATGACTTAATCTGCCTCTAAATCTAAAATACGTTTTTTGTTTGATGTCACCACAACCTCTTATTATTATTCAGATCCTAACCTGTAAGTGTGATACATAAAGCACGTTTCACAATCCAGACAATTCCAGATGGATGAATAAGTCCTGTCCTACATTCACTGGAAAATGTTTTGTCAGGTAACCTAAAAAATACTGTTTTACTGTATTTTTGAATAAATGCATGCAGCCATGGTGAGGAAAAGAGACATGATTTTAGTTGTTAGTGATTTATATTTAATTGATTTATTATATATATATATATGTGTGTGTGTGTGTGTGTGCAGAACTTTAATACTCACCATTTATCAGTACTGGTCATAATATGAAAATAATAAACAGCTTATCAGTATTGACCAGAATTTTAATATGGTCGTATACCATTTTCTTACTTCTTGAAGAAAATCACTCCACATTTTGACTTTTTATAGGGTTTCTTTTCTCATTGACACTTGTAATTGCCATACATTATGTGAAAGGGTTGTAACTACAGTTTCATGTTGACTACAAACTTGCTTTAATCTTGCTAGAAAACTAATTCTCAAAGCACTCTCAAATATTTGTAATGATAGTAACCAAGAATGCTGTGACACATCTCTGAGAAATGCTCTTCATTCCACCATTTGAAAAGCTTTGCGTTGCTTGAATGAGGCATCACACCCATGATCCATCACTCTCTCAGCAGTCTCTCATTGTTTTGCCTTCTTCCATCTTTCAATGTCTTTGCACCCTGTTTTAGCACTATGTTATAGCACTTAACTGCCGCTGTTTCTTCTCATCCATTATTGGTCATTTTCTGTTCTCACTGTGTCACTCGCAGCCATTATTGTTATCAGTCATCCTCCCCCATCAGGTTTCCTATCTCTACCTCTCATTTCTGCTCCTCAATGTTTCATCACCTTCTCTTCACTTCGCACAGCGCATAATTCTTTCTCCTGTATAATAAAGAACCTTGGGCTAGAGAATGGGTGGATAAATTAATTTATTGATTGAGGTGTTGTAAAAACTGTGTGTAAAAGTACATGTAGCTTATCTGAAACCTATTAAGTGAACCATTATCGTATTTAGTGGAAGTGATTCAAACGTGGGCTTGTTGCCTCAGTGTACACAAGAGAGAGGAAAACAGATATATAATAGTACATGACATCAGAGATTACATCAGTTCTGGTCTGATCCTGCCAGGTTTTACAACACCATGAAGGATGAATTTTATTAGCATTTGTAGGGTGCAGCATTTTCACATTATTATTCAGAGAGGCATTTATAATGTAAACAGATTTTCTACATATAAGACGATACGTGTGATCAAATGAATCCAAGCAGAACATGCTGCTAATTTCCTGGCTTGTAAAAGCACAGCAGGATATTTGACATCTAACAAGTTTAATCAGCTGAGATGAAAGTATTGCATGTAGCATTGCAATATGAATACAGTTTATTTGATTTACAGTATACAAGCCATAATAGAAGACTGGGGCTAGCTGTCACATTAACAACAACAACAACAAAAGCATAATTCAGCATTCTTATTAAAATCAATCTTTATTATACAGCTGAATGTATGCTAGTGTTGATTTACCTGTGTTTTACACTTTTTTTTAGACCTTAGACCATTCAAGATGTAAATGAGTTAGTTCATTCATCAGAACAGATCTGGAGAAATTTATCATTACATCACTTGTTCACCAATGGATCCTCTAAAGTGAACAGGTACCGTCAGAATGAGAGTCCAAACATCTGATGAAAACATCACGATAATCCACAAGTAATCCACACTCTACACTCCAGTCAATCAGTTAACATCGTATCAAGTGAAAAGCTGTGTGTTTGTAAGAAACAAATACATCATTAAGACTAGTTTTAACTTCAAGCAAGTCCTCTATTTATAATATTGTTTCTCCAGTGAAAAAGCCTAGTCTGAATCAGGAGAGAGATATGCTTAGATTACAAATTAAAACAGTCTAAACGAGTTCTAACCAAATATGTTGGTAGGTGTTGATGTGAGAGGAAAACAAAGGATGGACTTTTTAGCTGGAGGAAGTGTTATTATGGATTATGGACTTGTCTTTTGGTCAGAAGCAACAGCTTGAAGCTAAAACATCTTAATGGTTGGATCATCTTAATGATGGATTTTTATTTTATTTTTTTAAACAACAGACAGATTCAATTCAAGACATTAACTGATGGACTGGAGTCGTGTGGATTACTTGTGGATTATTGTGATGTTTGTATCAGCTGTTTTGACTCTCATTCTGATGGCACCCATTCACTGCAGATGATCCATTGGTGAACAAGTGATGTAATAATATTTTTTTTTTCTAAATATGTTCTAATGAAGAAACAAACTCATCTACATCTCGGATGGCCTTAGGGCGACCAAATTGTCAGTATTTTTGGGTGAACTTTTATTTTAAAAGACATTTACTATAAAGGTATAATATAAGACAATTTTCAAGCGAAATATTTAGCAGCATACAAATTGACTGCTTTGTCTCAAAACCTTATAGTTATGAGCTCTGAGTGACAGCTTGCCCATGGACTTCCCTATACAGTATATGGTCTCTAGTTGTAGTTTTATCCTTTATTTTTTGCTAAGTAGTCTATGAACAACTGAGAGCTTGTCATATTTCCTTTTGTAGGTTTCAGCACCAAGGACAGTGACCATCCTGACAGTTATGCCGTAAACAAGCATGTCAAATTGTAACATTTTACTGCTCTCTTAGACATTGCCTTCTATTAATATATAGCACTTTGCATATTTCTTTAACTCAACTAGGCCCAGAGTGCAAGAAACTGCTTAGGAGAGCATAAAATTCATGGAGCAAAATGTTAATGAGACCACATTAATGCACCAAGTACTCTTGCCTCCAACGCATGTTTCTTTCAGGCATTAAAAACAAGAATCAGCCAAGACTTATGTGACTGATGAGTGTGACATGTTGTCAAAGTACCAACGCTGTGATTTATCACCGGTCCGTTGATACCTGAACATGAGCTCCCCCTGTAGCCAACGATCCCATTTATACTCACATTAAAGTTGCTGATACATTTAAGGGCAGCACATACAACATCACTGACAATCAGCTGAGAAAGCATTTGTGCACTTCTCAATTCTGTTACATGGCTGACGAAACAAATCTGCATACAAAATCGGCCGCATTCTGCAAATAATTAAAACATTAATGACTTCAACATGAAATATGTTGCTCTTTGCAATTGAAATCTGTTGCATTTATCACGAAAGCTGCTTGATGCACAAATGAATATAAAACATGAGATCAGAGAGGCGCGTTGTATTTCAGGTGCATGTCATGTTAAAGTGGTTGACACATTGACATTATTTGTCAGCATAAAGATTTTAGGTTAAAATATAATTGAGTATACATTCAAGTCAAAGTGTATATTTTAGGTGCTGCAATTGGTCACCACTGATCTTAAGTTTTTCAGCTTTTTATATTTCTTTTGTCTTTATTATTTTCTGTGGCCCTGCACTGTACTTTAAGTTAAATTTATAGTAAAAATTGGCAGCTGTGCTTGCCAGAAGGGTTCCTGAACCACATGGTGTTTGTGGTTGTGCTCATTAAAAATGGTTTGTTACTGTGAAATGTGCCGATAAGCAAACAGGTGGTACAATGGAGGAAAAGGGTAAACCACATTACACTATATCAATGCAGTAAGTATGAATTAAACAACATAATATGGAACTTAATACACTGTACATAACTTTTAAAAAATCCCTATTAATTATAAGGTGATCCATACAGTTATTTTAGCATCATTGATATACTATTGTAATTTTTGTTCATATTTTTAAATAGATTTTATTTTTCTATTTTCTACTTTTATTTTTTTTGTTGTTTTGTCTTTTTGTTTTTATTTTTAGTTATTTATTTTACTTTTTAGTAATTTGTTGAATGTTTTTTGCCATTATTATTATTATTAATAATTATTATTATTTTATTGAACATGTATAATTTTTTATTTTTATTTTTAGATATTTTAATGCTTAAATTTAAGTTTACGTTTTATATTTTAGTTCAGTTAATGTTGTCCAAGATAAAACTGGGAAATTATAAGATTATTATTATTATTTTTTAATAATAAAATACAAGTTTTTAATAATGTTATCTGTGTGTTATTGTTAGTTTTCAAGTAAACATATATATATATATATATATATATATATATATATATATATATATATATATATATATATATATATATATATATTATTTATTTATTTTTTTACAAGTAAATTTACTGAGACAGGTTTATCAAGTTTTTCTCAGGGTTACTACATGTTTCTTCTTCTTCTTCCTCTTCTTCTATTTTTCTATATATCTTCTATATATATAACAATTTGTAAAACATAGTTACATAGACTATCCATCACAAGACACCTGTTCAGATGCGCGCGTGCCACTGACACCTGCATGCGCGCGTCACCGCTGCGTAATCAGCGTTTGGTTTAGCGCGTTCCAGTAGAGAGAGAGGGAGAGGGAGAGAGAGAGACTGAAAGATACCTAGTGGAGATGTAAGTCGCTGCTGAAGATTCGCAACAACAATCAAGTGCTTTAGCGCACCTCCCCCTCCCACTGCGCTCGCTCAGAAAAAAAAAAAAATGTTTCTCTTGTGCCTGAGATACACAGTGATGTGAATATGTGTGTGCTGTTGGAAACAGAGCTCTGAGAATGCTTAAAACAGAAAGAATAGCATAAACAAGAATTCCTCGCGTGCTTGCAGGAGTCGGACGCATAAGCATCACACGGAATCTCTTCAAACAGCGGTATGTGCTGCTCTATTTCAACCCTTCTCAAGCGATGTGATTTAAATGATTGTCTACTTTTGTTTGGTCGTCTGTGAACGTTACCAGGATGTTGGCGTGTTTGGGTTGTTTTCTGTATAGCCAAACTGTGTGATGTATTTCATGCGCAAACTGTTGACAGTACAGTAGATGGTTCACAATGCGCCTCGCATATCACATCAACCTCATCAACTGTAGCGAATTCTGTTTGGGTCAATGACCATAAATGTTGTCTGAGATACAAACGGGACATCTTTAAAATGTATCATATAGAACACGCGTTTTAAGTTCATAGTAATGTTATCTTTGTGTTCTTGTTGGTTTTAAAGTAAACATATTTTTTCAAGATATATATATATATATATATATATATGTATATAATAAGATAAAGCATTTTTGATTCATTAATATAAAGAGTTTGTCCATTTTACCTGACCTAACAGTTTATTTTATTATTTATTTATGTTTTTAATATTTCAATATTTTAAAACGTCTAAACTTGAGAGTGGTTTGTTGTCATGTCACATGACAACAAAATGGCTGCCTGCATATTGGTTACACCAGGCTGACTTTAATTTGGCAAACAAACTTTTTCAAATATGAATAATATTTTAAACAATATCGCTTTACTACATATATAGTTTTTCCACTTATACATTTAGAAGACACTTTTATCCAAAACGACTTACAAAAGAGGAACAAAGGCAATTCCAAAGAACCAATCTTTTTTTATTTTATTTACAATGCCAGGTTTATTAGACATCTAGAATAGGAAACATATATATATATATATATATATATATATATTAACATACAACATGTTTATTTACATTTATTATTTTTGGTAACACTTAATTTTAGTGTCCTTGTTATATACATGTACTATAGTAATAACAGTACATCAAGCATAATTGCAGGCAACTAACCCTAAACCAAATACGAATCCTAACTTTGTAGCAAGTACATGTTTTTAACTAATTTTATCAGGCATTAAATGTAAATATTCATAAATAACAAGGGCACCTTAAAAGTGTAACCTTATTTATTTATTTTTTTCACCTAAGTGTGAAAAATAATTTTAATTCAGAAATTTAAAAACACGTTAATCATGGATGTGAGATAGACAGCATGGAGAGTGTGCTTCACTCAGCATTTTTATATATATATTTTTTTTTTGTTTTGTTTTTTTTTCTCCAATAGCTGCAGTCATGGAGTTCCCAAATGATTCCACCGGCTTTGCTGACCCCAGACACTTCCGTCTGTACAACGAGTCCCTATTCCAGAACAACTTCAGCACCTTCAATGGGACTGACAGCTTCTTCCCAAGGGGTGTCAAGATCACTATAGCAGTGGTCTACATGATCGTCTGCGTGGTAGGGCTGGTGGGAAACTGCTTGGTCATGTACGTCATCATCAGGTAAGCTGACGGGTGAAAACAGGATGGAACTTGATATATGTGACCTTGGACCACAAAACCAGTCGTAAAGGTTTTTTTTTTTTTTAAATTGAGATTTATACATCATAAGCTTTCCACTGAAGCTGAATAAATAAACTTTCCATTGATGTATGGTTTGTCAGGATAGGACAATATTTGGCCGAGATACAACTATTTGAAAATCTGGAATCTGAGTCTAAAAAAATCTAAATATTGAGAAAATCACCTTTAAAATTGTCCTAATGAAGTCTTTAGCATTGCATATTACTAATAAAAAAAATATTTTTGATATATTTACAGTAGGAAAGTTACAAAATATCTTCATGGAACATGATATTTACTTACTATCCTAATGATTTTTGGCATAAAAGAAAAATGTATAATTTTGACCCATACAATGCATTGTTGGCTATTGCTACAAACATACCCATGAAACTTACGACTGGTTTTATGGTCCAGGGTCACATATTACCTGATTAATAGAAACCAGGATGGAACTTCATGTATTATTCATAATAAAATTTGAAGTTGTAGGTTATGGATTTGGTAATGGGTTTGGTAATAGTACACTGCACAGTTTATTTGAGAGCCATGGAGAGAAACCTCTGCATTCTGACAGCAGACCACAGGGTCATGACCTTTGCTCAGAGACTGAAGTGTTTATTTGGTGCAGTGGACAGTTCAGTACTCAAAGTGGTCATTCTTTGTTCTTTTCTTTTTTATCTTTCCTTTTATTGTCCTACACCAGCTCAACCAATGACATAGATATGGGGCAGGGCTTCTTGTTTGACTAGGAAACCTGTTGGAAACAGTGATCATTTTTGCAGTTCTGTTGGGTGCTACTAATGTTTCACAAATTAAGCGCTGTACCTTTAAGAGGTGTTAAAGGGACAGTATACCCAAAAATGAAAATTCTGCCCAAACCTGTATGACTTTCAGTCAGGTTTCTGAAGTAAAAACTCCATATGGAAATTGACTTTTTGATTATCCATTAAATATAGACCTGTTGTGAGCTCTGAGGTTGTTAATCGATGGTATATGATTGTTTTTAAAATAACCATGTTATGTTAATAGTGGAATTTGTGGTCTTAAAAAACAAATACATTACCCATGATTCTGGACAGAAAATGCTACCAATCAGAGAGTCGCAGTGATCAGAGTGCATCAAAAGGACTCCACCCACACCCATGAAGAAGCTAAAATGATCTAACTCTCTGAGGAACCCAACATTTATAATGTTTGCCAACACTGCAAGCTAAACAGACAGAATACAGATAGTCCTTTGGATTTCATGGCAAGGTCACATATGTAGCTAATTTAATGCCATTTGGTTTCAGACATCTAGGCTGCATCCAAATCCAAAGGCAGCTGCTTTGTTGTTTCATTGCCCAGTTAGTGTATTCAGGTGGTGTTTCTGTATGAAGACACCTTTTAAGAAATCTGGTTCCAGTCTGCCTTTTAGGGCTCCATGTGGTCATGTCTAATGATCTAAAACAAATTCAAATGAGCTAAATTATTATTTTAGAGCGGATACACTCTTAAAATAAAGGTTCTTTATTGGCATCTATGGTTCAATGAGAAGAGAATGAGAGAATGTGAATTAGCTTTATTGCCAGGTATGTTTACACATACGAGGAATTTGTTATAGTGAAAGAAGCTCCACAGTGCAACAGAATGACAGCGACAGGACACAGATGAATAAAAGAATAATATACAAAATAGACAATGTACACAATAGCATGAACACACTATATAATATAGACAATTATGTATGTACAGGTATGATATGTGCAAATTTGAAATGTAAATAATTATGTGTGTTAAATAAATAATGTATAATAGTGATGTGTGTTCCACGTTTATTGTCAAGTGTTCATCAGATGGTTTGCCTGAGGGAAGAAACTGTTCCAAGTAGGGCTCGCTGCAGTCCACAATATCCAGGGGGCGTGGTTGGATCCACATCTAGGGGGTGGAGATTGGTAGGTTTAGGTGTGGAGATGGGGTGGGTTTAGGGATCAGGGGGTGGAGATGGGTAGGTTTAGGTATATGTAAGGTGGGAGGAGTTGGATCTGGATCCCACCACGCCCCCTGCATCTTGTGGGCTGCAGCCAGACGCTCCTCGACCATTCTGGTGCTCAGTGCTCTGTAACGTCGACCAGATGGCAACAGTTCAAAGAGGGAGTGTGCTGGATGTCAGGGGTCCAGAGTAATTTTGCCAGCCCTTTTGTTGGGTAGAGAGCGGAGATTCACCAGATGGATGCTAGGCAATGGCGTCCGAATTCCGCACTGTCTGAGCTTCACGAGCTCAGTGCTTAAGCGTTTGACCAGCGCTGCCGCTCCACCAACTACAACGTTCAGCAAAACGTCCGAATAATCGAAATCGGTAAAATATTTCGTGGTGTGTTCTGCCAAATGTTCAGCAGTTCATCCCTGGTAAAAACTGATCGTGTTTGAGAAACAAAAAACAGGAAAAACTAACAAAAACAGTGCAGTGTGCGGCGCCATCTTAGATCGATTATAAGATTCTTCAATCAAGAATCTTTAATATCCTCAGAAATGTTCAGTTCCACTGACTCGAACCCACAACCTTTGGATTACAAGTCCGACTCTCTAACCATTAGGCCACGACTTCCCTGTTCACCGAGAGGTTATTTGGGGAATCTAGAATGGCTCTGCTATTGCATCCCTGCTGGAACATTTATTTTTAAGAGTGTATAGAATCATAAGCTGAAAAGATTATTATTATTATAATTTTTTTTAAATAGACGTTTAAATTCTTTTACTTCTTCCAACCACTTCATCAGATGCCATTTTTATTCTTTTAACCATGAGCACACAAAGGATTGTGGGATATTATAGACTGTGAAGTAACAGGATGTTATGCCAAATTCGATTTCAGACCTGTCTTAACGGATAGTTCTCTCAAGAATGATAATTCTGCCATCATTTACTCACCATCACATTGCTCCAAACCTGTATGACTTTCTTGTTTCTGTGGACCATAAAAGAAGATACTTTGATAAATGTCTCATTGAGTTTTTGTTTTTGTTTTTGTTTTTTATTTTTTTGTTTTCTATGCAATGGAAGTCAATAGCTACCAAAATAGTTTAGTTACCAACATTCTTCAAAAATGGTTTGGTTACCAAATCTTCAATAGAAAAAACAACAAAAAATGACAGAATTTTAATTTTTCACCATGTTCTGCTCAAGAAGGCAGCATCATTTTTGGTTTTATATACAGACGTGGCCTAAACTGTCCATCTAGTTGTCTGGTTGTCCCATCATGATATTGTACCGCACATGGTGCATAGTGATGTACCAGAGACTAATAATCGGGCAGCCTCAGTTTCCTGTTCTGTGCTGAGTCTTTAGGCCGTCATCCACTCAGGCCCAACTCACCCACCCTCTCCATCTGCCAGCATGCGTGGAGGCCACAAATGTGTTTACTGTCCCTCCCTCACTGAGAGAAAGTGTATGATAATGAGTCTGATGTATCACTGCTTTTGCTTGGATGAGTGCCGTTGATGATTTCAACTGTGAAGGTTGTGGCGTTCACTCTCTCATAATGTATTGTTTTGTCTCCTTCTTGCACATTCTGTCATGTGAATCAATCATGTGTTGGTGTGGAGGAATGTGGATGTCAGCCGTTTACTTCTGCCATGCTGTTCTTTCCCTCTTTAAGAGAAGAGCTTTCCTGCCAGACCAGCGCTTTCACCAATTCAGCCAATCAGAAGCATCGACCCACTGGCAGGATGAAACAGTATATGCATCATGCTAATCAGTTTGTGTTGATCTGATCTAAATGCTGAGTCAATCCAGTCTCTAAAGTCATTCCTGGAATGCTTGAGCAATTTCCATAAGTTTCATCTCTGTTTGTGTCTAGGTTGTCTGATGACATTGACTAGTGTCTTTTTACAGTTAAAACAGATTGAAGTGTCAGATGTTTGAGGAAGTAACTGGATGGCTGGTTATTTCATGAGTGCCTTGGTGTAAGGGTTTATGAAATTTAAATGATGGAAGATGTTACCCTATCCATCCAACCATCCATTTGTCTCGCTGACCATCCTTCTACCTGACTGTCTATCCATCCATACTTCCATCTATTTGTCATTCATCCATTTGCCCATCTGCCTGTCCACCCATTCACCTTTCTGCCAATCAATCCAGCTATTTTTCCATTCATTGTTCCAGAGATCCATTGATTTTTGGGTTGTTTATCTGTGTACTTCCATCCATTCTTCCATCTGTCCAGCCATCTGTCTGTCTGTCCATCTATTCAGGTATCCGTCTGTCCATCCTTCCATGGGTTGTCTGTCCATCCATTCATCTGTTTGTCTGTCTGCCTGTCCATCCTTTACTTATTAACTTTTTTTTTTATCTATCAATTTATCAACCATCACTTCTTACCCCACCCATCCATTCATCCATCCATCAATCATTTATTATCCCATACGTCTGTTAATATGTCTATCCATATGTCCATCCATCCATTGGTTTGGCATCTACATCCATCCATACGTTTGCCATCCTGTTTGTTTGACCATCCATCCATGTGCTTGTCTGTCCATGCACCATCCATCCATCCATGGATTATCTGTCTATCTAGGTGCATACACCTATCCATCTATCTGCCCATTCTTCTATCTGTCTGTACATCCATGTGCTTGTCTCTCCATGCATTGTCTGTCCATCTGTGCACATCCATCCATCAATCAGTTATTATGCCATCTACGGGTTATCTGTATATAGATGCATACATCAATCCATCCATTCATCCATTCATCTGTTCATTTATCTATCCATATGTTCATCCATCCAGTGGTTGGGTGTCTGTTTGTGCACATCCATCCATACGTATGTCTTCCTGTTTGTTCGTCCATCCATCCATGTGCTTTTCTGTCCATGCACCATCCATCCATGGTTATCTGTCTATCTAGGTGCATACATCTATCTGTCCATTCTTATATCTGTCTTTACATCCATCCATTGGTTGGCTGTCTATCGTACACATTCATTCATATGTCCATCTTCCTGTTCATTTGTCCATCTGTCCATGTGCTTGTTTATTCATGCATTGTCTGTCTATCCGTGCACATTTATCCATCCATTCACCCATCCATCCATCTGTCTGTTTGTCCATCCTTTCCTTGGTTCATCTATCTATGCATGCACATCTGTATGTACATTTACATCCACCTGTCTGCTTGTTCCTCTGTCTGTCAATCCCTCAATCTACTCTGAACTCCCTGGAAGAGTTTTGAGGTAAAGGTGTGTTTAAGGACATTTGGAGAGTGTTCTCTTCGAATAGGCTCAGCTGGGTCCTGTCAGATCGATACTGGAGCTGTAATGAATTCATCCTCTCTCACTGGACTCAAGACAGTACATTACAAGGAGGAATGAATATGAAACTGCATAACAGCGTTAGCACTACCCTGCCGTGCCCTAAATTCAGTGTAAATGCTGTTTGGCTGTAGTGATGCTTTTGTGACTGATGTCAATTCATCCTAAGTATTAGAGTTCTGTTTTTTATGTTGGGCCATCTGTGTAAAATGTTTTTAATGTAATTAAATAATTTTATGACTGGCATCCCTTTAATATAAGATGCAGCCATAAGAACACACATATAATTGTCCACTAAAAGCATGATAGATTTAGTCTGTGCAGATCTCAGGTTTAATGTATTTTACAGTCCTTTGACTATTTGAGAAATGGCTTTTGTCTGGACATCAGAGCTTTTATTTGTTTATGCATGGGCGCATAGTTAGTGTGCCAGTGACTCAGGGTGTCTAACTACATTGGCTCATTATATATGAGTTTATCTGCAGATTTATGCTATTAGCCCCTTACCCTTATTAAAGTTGATGCAATGAAATTGTTACCAGCAAATTAGCAGGGCTTGCAAAATCACTAGACAGTAGCCATCATATTAGAATATGCAGAGTGTGACTGGTTATAACTTATATATGTGTGTTTTGCGTATAATCAGGCATGCATAAAGGAAAAAGTGAAAAGGCCTTTTAATTTGTGCCTGGAAATATATACAGTAGTTGTCAGGGAAGTATTCAATAAAAAGCTTTTCTGTGAGTCTCTAAATGGCTTTTTTTGACGTCTGACTGCAGTGTGTGCTCACATAAAGTTTGGTCTGCTCACTTAACTAAAACATAAAACCACCACAGATTTCAAAAGAATCCCATGATCTATGATCAGTCATCGGGGTTATAGTGAGTTTATTAAGGCCATTTTCAATGAAGATATGTAATTTCAATGTGATGACATATGCAGATATGTCACTTCAATATGATCTACATTAAAACAGTTTAATTCAGTTTCGTCAGTGAAGCCTGACTTGAGAGGCCATTAGTGCCACTACATCAGTGAATTTCTGTCAGTCGAATTAATTTGAATATTCAGAACGTCAGGTTGTTCTCATAGTTGATTCAAGGCTTACCAGATTAATAATGTTAAACTGAGTTTTCACTGGACAGAGCAGTGGGTCTTAAAGGGATAGTTCAATCAAAAAATGGAAATTCTCTCCTCATTTACTGAAAATAAGAAGAAAATGTTGAACAATGCCCTTGTTGGTTGTCTTCCATTCAGTAACAAATAATGGACATAAGAGTTTTAGATACATATGCAATAACATGATAAAATATTATATATTTGAAGCCATTCAAAAGTTTAGGGTAAGATTTAGATTAATTATTTAATTCAGAAATAATATAATCAAAAGTGACAGTAAACACTTGATTTGTTATGATAAATGTCTATTTTGAATAAATGTTGTTCCTTAGAATATTTTGAACAAAACTTTTTTTACATTGATAACAATAAATCAACATATTAAAATGATTTTTGAAGGATCATGTGACATTGACGACTGGAGTAATGATTTCCTATCACAGGAATAGTTATTTTATTCAATAATGCTGTTTTACTGTATTTGTTGTCAAATAAATGCAGCCTTGGTGAGTATAAGAGACTTCTTTCGAAAATATTACAAATATCTTACTGACCCATGAGGGTGAGTGTGAATGTCCATGATTGAGTGAATTAAAATCACTTTAATCCGGTGTAAGCTGTTGAAGCAGAGAGCACAGCAGCTGATATCACCTTCTTCTGTGATCTCTGCCCTGGACTTTACTGCTACGGTGATGCTGTAGGGCCTAAACACCTCGCAGTCACTGAGGTCAGTACTTTATTTTCGAAATGCTGAAAAACACATTCATGCACGTATGCCTGGCCCTCTTGAGTATATCAGTGCTATACTTGAAGATCTTTAAACAACGAGCAGGACCTCACATTCCTGCAATGCACAGGTTACCTGAGTAATTGACCACTGAATAGGAAATCCTTCAACTGGCCTTTGGGTGAAGTGGTTCCTTCTTACATTATAGACTAAAAGGTCTAGATGTAATTAATTTATTTATAGTGTAGAAAAATAGTTCTGCATGCTTCACAGCACCTTATGATGGTCTTTGTGCAAACAAAGTGCTGTATAAATTAAATCTAATTTAATTCAACCTTTTATGGCTGACCTCTTTCTCTGTCTACAAGTCACCTCATTGTCTTTGTCTTAATTAGAGGCACAGGTTGACAAAGATTTCCAAACTCTTAATTAAAACATAAAGAGACTTTCTTCTCTTTCCGTGGTCACTTTGTTGTTACGCACATGCTTTTATCTTAACTGTCTTTCTCTAAGTGCCTCAATACAATTGACATTATTAGTTTTGCTTGATTGGTTCTTAGTGTATTGCAAAAAATAAAAGGCTTCTATGAGTAAGTGCATTGTTGCATTTGAATCGTGAGCTCCTATGCACAACACTTCATTAGCTGTGATCAAAGCCACATTGCTGAAAAGGAATGCCGGAATTGCTTGTGGCACATAAGACTATCTCAGATCAAACACAGAGTATTCTGCCTAAATATTTCAATCATATCTCTTGAATAAAACAATATCCTTTGAGATCTCTGTGTTGGAAGGCACACGCATATTTAATTATTTGGCTTCATCGTATTCCACGGATCATCAGAAATGAAGCCGGTTGTTTGATGTTGAACATTTAGAGGAATCTATAATGACTCTGAAGGTTTTAACAGTAATGTTCACCCTGGTGGAAGCAATTTCACTTAATGACCAAGCATTGGAAAGTCATTTAGCCAAAAAAGGCAAGTCACTGAGTCATCTTCTAAGAAAAACTAAACAGACAGAACAAATTGTGGGAAAGTGGCACATCATATGAAGGGAGATGACAAGAGCATGACTCTTAACAGATGGGAATGAAAGGACTAGTTGCGTAACTTGGAATGTGATATGTTTGGCCTTCCTCTTTAGTCATTTACTGTCTTAGGAAGATAAAGCCCCGTGCTAATGAAAATAATTGTTACACACACACATATACATATATATATATATATATATACACACACAGCAGTGGCGTGCGGTGGTTTTTTAAAATGAGGATGCAGTTTTATATATGCATGTTTGTGCGTGTGTGTGTGTGTGTGTGTGTGTCCGTTACACTTAATGTTGTCACATTTTCCTGGGTAAATAAATATTACATAAAAAAGAGAACAAATATAATTATATTTAGTATTTTATTAATATTATTTTTTATTGAATTTAATAATTTTAATACTAATTATACATTTCATAGTGTTTTAATAAATTTTTATATTTATTCCAAAATAATAACCAAAGGCAGTAACAATTTGAACAATATTCTGGAAAAAATAAGGTTTCATTAGTTAACATTAGTTAACTAATTAGTTAACATGAACTAAGAATAAACAATAGCCTACTTCTACAGCATTTATTAATCTTAGTTAATATGAATTTCAACATGTACTAATGCATAATTAAAACTGTAAACTGTTAGTGCACTGTGAACTAACATTAACTAACAATGAACTGTATTTGTATTAACTAATGTAAACAAAGGTTAATAGGCTAAATACTGTAATAAATGTTCATTGTTTGTTCATGTTATATTAAATGACACCTTATTGTAAAATGGTACCAATATTTTTTATTTGTGAACTGATGTTCAGCTATTCTTTTTAATAGTCAACTTATTTTCGGGTCATCATCATCATAAAAGCAATGTAAACACTGCCACAGACACGAAGATATATCTTTCATTTCTTCACTCAAAACTGATGCAGTCATCACGTTTTCAGACCATTTCAAGTTGTATTTTAACGTGACACAAAGCATTTATGAACACTTGATTTTGTTTAACACTTGAAATAATGTAATCTTCATTGTTCAAAATTAGAAGGAATTTTAGTTGTGGCTATACCATGCTAGTTGAATGGTGTTTTACAAAACAGCCAAGACAAAACAAAAATGTATTTTCTGGAAAACACAGTGATCAAAATTATAGAACAGCAATGACTGTAGCACAAAGAAAGATTACATCTAAATTTTTTGAAGGTTACAGCAATCAAAAATTAGTATGAAGTGTAGAATGACTTCAGCACATCTACGGCCACAGCACTACCCTGTTAAAAAAATAAAAAATAAAATTGAGCTGGATTGAGCTGGTTTAAGCTGGTCATTAGTTGGTCATGTGCAGGTCTTAAGCAACTAGCTCCTGCTCAGGACCAGCTTAGGTCCAGCATGACCAGCTTAAACCAGCTCATGACCAGCACCTGACCAGCTTAAACCAGCTCATGACCAGCTAAGGCCCAACTTAAACCAGCTCAAACCAGTAGCCATACTTCAAAACATACCTAACCAACATACAGTATGCTGTTTTTTTTTCCAACAGTTTCTCACACTGCTCTGGTGTGATCTTGGTCCACTATTCTAACAGTCTCTTGCACAGTTTGTTGACTGTAGTGGGTTTCTTAGACATAACTTTGTTGCCAAGAATTTTCCAAAGATTTTCAATCAGGTTTAGATCAGGACTCTGGACTGGGCATTTCATTATTTCAATGTTTTCAGCTTCAAGGAACTAATTTTACTGTGTGATGGGAGTATTATGTATGAAAATTGCTGGGTGATTGGGCAATGAATGCAGGAAAGAGGTTTGGTCACTGCAGAGTGGGCTTTCAGTCCAAATTCTCTTAAACATGGAGGTAGATCATTACCCTGTTCAGCACTGAACTGGCGAGCAATTCCAGCTGCAGTGTTGAACCGATTCCCCATTGAGATTCTACGTATTATCTTGTCCTCTCATGCATTTGTCTTTCGTGGTCGACCGGCCTTTTTGGGGGACTTGAATGAGTTAGTAAATTTGTAAAGATGCAATATTCTAGAAATCACAGATTTGAAATGACCAGCTTCTTTTGCTATGGCTGCTATTGGCCTTCATCTGGACAACCTGCTGTCGGAGGGTTTCAGTCACATTAAAATGGCTCCGCCATCTTGCAAAGTCAGTGAAAACTGAAAAGTTAGGCTGCTAGTTAAATAGGGTTTGTTAGATAATTAAGGAAATTAGCACCAGGTACCATACTAACACCAATAACTTGTAGGTATCTGAAAGGGTTCTATAATTTTGATCAGAGTTATTTTTCAAATATCTCATTTAAGTTTTTTATACTGTGCTTCAGAATATATTTAACTGATGAACTATGCTTCAAAACTGTGTTTCTACTCCTGTTAGGACAGAGCAGTGACCTTGAAATTTAAGAAATTGTAGGTTGTTCTCGAATTTTGACCTCCACTGTATATACACATTTTTTTTTTTTTTTTACTATCACACTTTTAAAATGATGATTCCTCATATATCTTGTTTTTCCAGGACAGTGAGCCTACCATCCAGCCAGATAGATAGAGAGAGACAGACAGATAGATAGACAGACAGTGATAGATAGATAGATAGATAGATAGATAGATAGATAGATAGATAGATAGATAGATAGATAGATAGATAGATAGATAGATAGATAGATAGATAGATAGATAGATAGATAGATAGATAGATAGACAGACAGACAGGCAGACAGACAGACAGACAGACAAACAGATAGATAGATAGATAGATTTCAGTGAATTACTGTTTTAACTGTATTTTTTATCAAATAAATGCAGCCTTAAGAGCATTAAATACTTTTCAAAAACACTTTAAAGAACTTCTGAATTGTAGTTCATGTGTAAAATGTCCCATGTGTCATGCTTTATGAATTTTATAGTAGATAATAGTTTATCTGGCTTCTCTACTTTAGGATTTATGCCCCTAATAATTCATAAGAAATTATGAGAGACCAAAGTGTTTCCTTTTTGTGTCATCCCCATTTTATCTTTATATATTCCGGTTGAGACTGGTTGAAGTAGAAAGATTATTATCTCTCATTCAATATTTACTTTTCTTTTTCATGTATTATTATAGCAAGTTGATTTAATTATAGCAAGTTAAAATGCTATGCAATTAATTTAAAAATAATTTTGGACTTTAACATTTGCATAACCAAGTTATTGCTGACAAGCAATTTATTTGATTTAGTTTAATTAGGTTAATTTTACTTGCACAAAACATCTGAATAATTCATAGTTTATGGTTTCTGTTTGAATTCTAAATGTGTCATATTGCTACCCACAATGGTTTCATGCTGCATTCTCAACAATGCTAATTGATATTTGAAAGCAGCGGAGTTTGTTTTTCATGCTTGTTTGATTTTTGCCCACAGTTTTAATTGAGTTGTTTGCTGTCTCTCCGTTCTCTTGTCCTTTTCCATGCATAGTAATCCTCTCAGGGCCTGCTGGGTATTATCTGAAACACTGGCAGAGACTGGGACATAAGAAATTTGGTTTTTGATTATAGTAAATCAAAGCAGAAGCTTTACACAAGCAGTGATGGGCTTCACCCAGCATGACATGAGATGTGTACAACAGCACAGCAAATGTCTGGAGCCACAAACCTTTTGATTAGACATTTACAATTCTGCATTACTAGGATCAGCTCAGTAACAAAAACGCCAGTCACTAACTATTTTGCCATTTAAAGTTTAATGATTAGACCTAAAACTGAATATAAGACCCGAACTGATTTGTTGAAAAAAAAAAGACATTGGTGAGTGCTAGCTGATTACTGCTCACACGTTTGTTCAGGACACTGCCAAAGCATCCATTTGGCAGAGGCTTTAGCTTGATTTTTAAGTTGGTGTTTACATTGACTATCATGTGTTTTTTTTTTTTTGTTTTTTTTCTTCACACTTCTGCCATCCAAAAGTTGAAGGGAATTTAACATTTCTGTCCTCCCTAGTTATAATGATTGTCATTATGCTAATGGTGCCAGTCATGCAGTTTGTTTTGCTTAGTTTTGGCGAAACATTATCTGAGCTGCCTGTCGTTGTGTCAATCCCGACTCTCTGCACAGTTCATTTAGTCTGTATTGAGATGATTAATGTGGTCCTCAAGGGCTGCCCCTCACATTGCCTGATTTAGGCTCAGAATTACTGCACCATTACCCAAGTAAATTGCATATATATATATATATGCGTAGTAATGGTAAGTTTATTACCAAAAGTTTGAATAATCATGATTTTTAATGTTTTTGAAAGTTTCTTATTCTCTCCAAGGCTGCATTTATGTGATCAAAAATACAGCAAAATTATGAAATATTTTTGCAGTCTTAACATTTTTAAAATATAATTTAAAATGTATTCTATCTAGATGTATTTATTAATTTATTGCTCACTGTACAGTATGCTTTATTCCAGTCAACCCGGCTGTCTTTTTATTATTTTATATATTTATTATCTGTATATGCCAAGGATAAAATTAAACAACCACTTCTTTCTTTCTTTCCTTCAGAACATGTCCTCATGTAACTCAGAAATATACATTGATTCGTACGTGTGTTTCCATTATTTCTGGTTTAGTGTGTTCTTTTTCAGTTCCTTGTCTTTCAGTGACAGACTCGCACTTATGAGCCACTATATTTCTATATGAGTGTAGAAATACATATTGGCCAAGCACATTCAATCTTTATCATTTTCTATAGCCGTCCTTGTAAATTTACTTCATAAAGTCATCTGCACAGCATCTGAAAGAACCAATTACTCTGTGATTTCGATCGGTTGATCCCTTTTGGTTGTGAATAGGACAGAGTGAGCAAATATAATTATACTCAAGTACATCTACATGTTGATTACTTGAGCAGAGGATTTGTTTGTCCCATTGCTGGAGTTCAGGTAGAATAAGTGGCTTTTGATGCAATGCTACTTAAAAATCTTTTCTCACACAGTATTTGATATTTCAATTAGATATTGTTTAAAAGACTTTTGTCTAGAAATATATATTTTTTATTAAATATGTATTGTCTTAGATGTTGACAATTCAAATAAGTCATCCGTCATTTATGAATCAAGCTGTCTTTTGGCTGCTGAGGAGCGGCAGTAAAATTTGTTATAGCTCCCAAATGGAAGGTAACACACCAGTAACTACATCATTCAGATCACATCATGGCATTTATGTCATATGTACATACAAAGGCCACTTACTGTATGATTTATGACACATGCAGCCACCATATGTACTTTACTACTTTACTTAATATTACATCCATTTGGTGTTCAGAAACAGCAGTTCACACAGATTTATCAGAGAAAACATTGATGAGGTAACACAAGCACATATCCTTTGGGTTTTATGTCTGCTACTGTACTCCAACATCAACAAAATGCACTATAAATGCATACAGCATTTGTACGGGCACTTTAAAGTTCAGTTGTTTATATCACAACCTTTTGCTATTTGCTATACACTACCATTCAAAAGTTGGGGTTGGTTAGATTTTTTTGTTTTGAAAGTCTCTTATGTTGACCAAAGCTGCATTTATTTGGCCAAACATACAGCAAAAAATTGTAATATTGTGAAATATTATTACAGTTTAAAGCAGGGGTAGGCAACGTCGGTCCTGGAGTGCCATTGTCCTGTAGAGTTTAGCTCCAACCCTAATCAAACATACCTGAACAAGCTAATCAAGGTCTTCAGAATTACTAGGGCTATAGGCAGGTCAGGTTTTTTCAGGGTTGGAGCTAAACTCTGCAGGATATCGGCACTCAAGGACCGACGCCGCCTACCCCTGGTTTAAAGTAACTGTTTTCTATTTTAATATAGTTTAAAATTTAATTTATTTCTGTGATGCAAAACTGAATTTCAGCATGACTACTCCAGTCTTCAGTGCCACATGATCCTTGAGAAATCCTTCTAATATGCTGATTTGCTGCTCAAGAAACATTTACTATTATTATCAATGTTGAAAACAGTTGTGCTGCTTTATATGTCGAAAACGTGATGCATAGATTTTATCGAACACTATTTTCATCTCCTCACATTTAACACTCGTAGCTCAGGAGGTCCTCACTAAAGCGGTGAAGTATTTTGCAGATCAGGTGTCAGAGTGAGAGTCTCTAAAGAAACACTCTTCCCTCTCATGACTGACATACACACACACACACACACACACACACACTCACTGGTACTGCATAACTCTGCTGCTTTAAGATTTGAGATATTACTCTGCAGAAAATGAAATTAAATTCCAGCAATCTCAGCCCTTCCCCTGTGACTTCAGTGGCAGCAAGACAAAAAAAAAATACAATTAACATAAATATATCATCTAACGTGGCAAGTCATATAATATTTATAGCAGATCAAGTGATTATTCATTCTTTTTTTCCTGCATGGATACATAATCTGTGGAGAGACTGTTTCATGAACCAAAATTAGAATTGGTCTCATGCTACAGGAACAATAAAGCATTAGCACTTTTATCTCTTACAGATGAGCAAACTTATATTTATAGTGAACAATCTCAGTTTTGATGATGATCAAATGGTAAAAAGAGCTATTAGCAGATGAGCATTGGTGTTCAAAAGGGTCGGGTTTAGTTTAGAGTTTAGAAAAAGTCTCTTGTGTTTTCCAAGGCTGCATTTATTAGATCAAAACTACTGTAAAACAGTAATATTATGAAACATTATTGCAATTAGGAATAACGGTTCTCTATTGTAATGTAATTTATTCCTGTGATGCAAAGCGGAAATTTCAGCATCATTACTCCAGTCTTCAGTGTCACATGATCCTTCAGAAATTACTCTAATATGTTGATTTGCTGTACAATAATTTGTTTTATTATTATCCATGTCCAAAACAGGACAACGCCGTAAATCAGATTCCTAGCTCCAACTAGTCTGAAGCAAGCAAACTAACAAGCAAGCCTCTTTCACAGAACAGCTTACAACCTTGAGACAAAAGAACACTTATTGATAATTCCAATTCAGGAAGGAGGCCGTCAAATTTGGGGCAAGTAATCAAGACTGATGGTCAAAGAGATGGCTATCACATGGGTTCCACGCTGGAAGTCACGAGCTTCCTTAGACTGACTACCCCCACATAGAAGACAGACCAAACCGAAATTCCTTTGTCTAAAGAACATGCCTTCGTTCTCCATAGAACTACACAAAGACTTTCTTTTTTATATGCACATAAAATCATCCTAAAAGGACATTTCTATGCAGAACTCTATATTATGTTTGTAACCCACATATTAGACTACCATGTTTTAATCAAATATTATGTATGTCTTTTTGATAATTATTGAATAGCTGAAGGATTCATATGCTTGTTTGGTAAGTATGAGTTTGAAAAATCATGCTTTAAATGTTTCTTCCAATCAATTCTTTGTCAAATTTATCATAGTCTTGTTATAGAAATCATGTTCAAAAGTATAATTTGCAAGAGCCTGTAAAGTTCGGACCTCTGACTGAACAGATAACATGTTGATTTATTGATTGGGTGGAGGAACAGAGCAACACCTCAAGCAAAGACAGTATCTAATTGGTCAAGACGTCCAGATGGGACGATCTCAAAGCAGAGTTTAAAAACTCAGGACACCATCAAACTCTCTCTTGGTCCTCTCCTCTTATCTCTCCTCTTCTTCTCTTTTGCCACCGCGTTTTGACGCTGCACTTTGAGCATGCTCTGACCCACGTGCCAGCTGCTACCACAATGAGAAGAAAACCAACCTAGTCTCTTTAGATCCCTTTATTCTTTTACTTTAATTTATTTTCTTTTCCGTCGTGAGTTTCGTGTACTCAGTTAAGTTTTGCCGCCACGCCTCGTCTCCGAGTTCAACGCGAGTCTGTGACCGCCTCAAAACTACTACCAGCCACAACTCCATTGGCTTCCCAAGATGTCACTTCAACGACTACTGAACTCTCAACCAATCAGACACTTCGGGGAGCCCCCTTTCCTGCAACGACGACGACAAAAGGGATTCCCTTAGCAAAGCAAGCAAGTACTTCTGAGGCTGAACTGAATCGGTGCAGTTAATACAAATTTTAGCCTCATTGAGAAACTCAAAGCGAGGGTTAAATAAGTAATTGATGGTTGTTCAGATCTATGCAATTGAACATATTGCTGTAAACTTGGGATTTCACATTTTCATTCTCTTAAACTCATCCTTTCCTCACTTTCTCTCTTTCTGCAACGCGTAAATGTGTGAATGCGTGTGTTCATATGTTGGATTAGTTTATGTCTTAGGTTTATATAAATAAAATTTATTTATATTGAAAAGAGAAGTATCTTGTGTTTTGTGCTCACAAGTTAATCTGCCGATCTTGTTACTGTGCTATTTAATAGGGTTTTCACTATATTTTTGATTTTGATTTTAATATCCAGTGCAGAGTTTGTTATCCGGCTCGTTCAGTGAATCGCTGTAACAGTGAGTCTGTTCAAAATTCCCTATAAAATCATTAATGATTCCCTTTGAGCTAAATTAAACTATTTCTTTAAATTACATATTAATATTATGTTTTTATTACGTTACATATCCTTGCTGTATAAAGTATTGATTTCTTGCAAAACACACACATATAGTGATCCACAAATGTTGAGAATAATATTACTTTAAAATTGTGTCAAATAATATATAGTTTAATTGTTTGGTCATTGTTTGGTCTTACGCTTCCTGTTTTAGTATCAGAGGTGTAAAATACTTGAGTATTATTTTGGGGGATTTTTACTTTATTCAAGTACAATTTAAACTGACTACTTGTACTTTTACTTGATTACATTTCTGAAGAAAAAAACAGTACTTTTAACTCCTTCCAATTTTATTTCAACTTAAAAAGTACATTACATTTTTATTTTATCTTATGCACATTATGGTAAACAGAAGCTCAAAAGTGTGTGCTTGACGTGAGAACCAATGATCATTATTTTCATGCATCAAGCACACACAGTTCTACTTCAGTTATGACATTCATCGGGTAAATGTCTGGCTTCAAAAGTTCACCATTAAAGGGAGGAGGAAGCATGTTGAGGTAGCAGAGTTGTCTTTTCCCCAAAAAAAGTTTATTCATTATTCTTTCTGTTTTGATAGAGCCATTAGCTGTGTAATATATTAGCTGAATGCACAAGATTGAGTGCAAATAAAATCAGTGATGAAAATTTTGATATAATTTATATTTTTGTGGGAATGATAATATTTTTTTATTAAATGTTACAAATCTCCAAAAAGGTGTTTAAATGAACATTGTATGTTTACTTAATTGTAATTCATGTTGTGATGTTCTTACCAGGTAGTGGATAAGTTGTTTTAATAATGTCATCATTGAGTAGGAATTTGGACTCTCAATTCATATTTTTTAATCTTAATAATTACATGATTTGCTCATTAATTCATATAATTCGTCACTAATAACTACTTAGCAATATTTGCTAAGAAAAAGCCCAAATAAAAATGCCCCACATAAATAATTAAAAGATTAATTATCCTTTTTGACAGTGACGTAGACAACACAAAAAAGTGGCCTTTCAAAACGTTATTGTTGTATGTTTTAATTCTATGACTCTCCTCATTAATTCAGCCCATTCTTGCATTCTGTCTGGAATATGTTTCTAACCTCTTCATCACATTGTTATTAAAAGTGATGGTTCACCCATAAATTAAGATTCTCACGTCGTCCCAGGTGTTTATGACTTTCTTTCTTCAGATGAACACAAGTAAAGATTTTTAGTCTGTATAATGCAAGGGGACAGGACCACTTCAGAAACCACACAAAGTGAATACGATGGTCAAGTTTAAAATATTGTTTCATTAACAGGGGTTGTATGAGTTACTGTCATATTCACTTTGTGTAGTTTATGAAGTGTCATTTTTGGACGTCCCATGCTTGTCTTATAAGAAGAGAGATGATTTAGTTTAGATGATTTAGATCGTAGTTTGTGTTCATCTGATAAATAAAAGTCATATATATATATATATATATGTGGCTGGTGTGTGGTGAGCGCACTGGCGCCGTTGTACTGTGGCTGCCATCGCATCATGATTGTAAAGCGCTTTGGGTGTACAGCAATACATAATAAAGTGCTATATAAACGCATCATTCATTCACATATATATATATATATATATGTATGGGATGGCATGAGGGTGGAAAAGATGGAGTTTTCTTTTAATCCCTTTACCTGCAATTTGTTGGTGTGTGTGTGTGTGTGTTCCGCCGTGCTGCATTTTAGGCCCCGTCCACACGAAGACGCGTTTCTCTGTATACGCATACATTTTTTATCGTATAGGTGTTTCGTCCACACGAAACCGGCGTTTTCGAAGAGTGAAACCGATCATTTTTGAAACCGGGTCCCAGGGTGGATAAATTTGAAAACGCAGTTTTCATGTTTCGTGTGGACGGCGAATCCGTATATTTTCTGAAACGATGACGTCATCAGCCCACGTCTCGCCCCTAATCAGACACCGCTACGTCACATAACAGCGACAACAACAATGTCAGACTACGTGCCTGTGTTCGTGCTGCAGAACCTACTGAGCTCATTAGTTTTATTAAAGCAAAATCTTCTGCTTTGTGTGTTAGTTTATATTCAGCGCGCAAGGTTTACGCACATGGTCCAAGTCTTCTTCTCTGTTTTTTTTGTGTATCTCTGTGGCAGAATTACAGCGCCACATATTGGTCTGGCATGTGTACTACATCGTTTTCAGTCGTTTTCAGTGATTCCGTGTGGACACAGATATTTCCTGAGACGACTCCGTGTTTACGGAATTTGAGGCAAAAAAAAAGATTGGATAGGGAGAAATCTGGCTTCGTGTGGACGTAGCCTTAATTGATATCGCTGCACTAGATATGTGTTTGACCTGTGTCATTTCATTTTGTTTCGTTTTCTCCCTTTAACCAAACTTCTGTATGTCTGTCAGAAAAAAAAATACTTGAGTACAATTTAAAGTAGTACTTTTTTACTTTTACTCAAAAATGTTTTTGGCCAGATACTTTCACTTGAGTAAAATTTTTGAGTACTTTTTACGCCTCTGTTTAGCATCAGTTAACAGCCTGAGTCTGGCCCAAGCCCAAAATTGTCTGTAGACATCCAGGCCAAGATTGTGTAAATGAGACGTGATTATAGAGGGAGAGAGAGGAGCTGCTGTGTATGAATGTATTCCCACTGGTTTTCCCAAAAGCTCATCGCAGCCTCATCCGATCTGAACGCTCTTCTCCCTCCTTGATGTCTCAACCTTGATTAATCTCTCCCCATCCTTTCACTTCATTGATCTCTCTCTTCTGCACTCCTCTCTGCTGCTCTCAGGCTCAGGGTCTAGTTTCAGTACTGTCTGATGCCAGTCTGGTTTTCAAGGAGTTTAAATGCTGTCAGTGCAAGATCAACCACAATTCTCTCGAGTCCCTTTCTCTATTCATCCCAGACTAACAGAGACTGAATCTCAGCCTTCAGTCTCCACATTTCAAAGCAAACTCTCTCTGTCCAGTGAGATTTTATTTTACTCGTCCAACTTTAGATTTTTTTGCTACAACCATGCCTGCTGTGAAATGTTTAATCTCTCTAGTTTTAGTTTGACTTGCTAACCCTGCGGAAAATCAACATAGATCAGCTCGGCTGGTGACAAACACATGGGACACAACGTGATCCATGACTTCATTTGCCATTTGGTTTGAAAGCAGCAACATTTCAACTATGAAGTGAATCAGAGACTATCATTAGAATATTCTTAACACAAATGGTCCATGTCATTTTATTTTCTTAATTTTATTGCATACTGTATATACTGTAACATCACATTTTAAGGAACGGAAAGGAAAGGACGTGTGGCCAAGTATGGTGACCCATACTCGGAATTTGTGCTATGCATTTAACCTATCCAAGTGCACACACACAGCAGTGAGTAGTGAACAAACACACACACACACCATGAACACACACCCAGAGCAGTGGGCAGCCATTTATGCTGCAGCGCCCAATCAACCACAGGAGCAGCTGGGGGTTCGGTGCCTTGCTCAAGGGTCTCACCTCAGTTGTGGTATTGAGGGTGGAGAGAGCACTGGACATTCACTCCCCCACCTACAATTCCTGCCGGACCTGAGACTCGAACCCACGACCTTTGGGTTACAAGTCCTATTCTCTATCCATTAGAACGAGATTATCCCCAAATCACTCACTAACCCCATAAATCCAACTGTCCCCAAACCATTACAACCAGAGACCATTAAAAAAAAAAATGTTTATGAAATTTATTTCTATATTCTATCAAATGTAAATTAACAATAGATGTATTTAAAACTTAGAAAGATAATGTTTAATATATTTAATATACACTGTAATTGCGAATTTCACAGAAAAGATTGACCAGCACATTTTTCAAAATGTCTCTGTTTGTATTCTACAGATGGAAAAAAAGTAAATAAGAATAACATAATTTGGAATGACATATGGTTAAGTAAATGAAAAACTGAGATATTAATATGCATATTTAAAAGAAACATTGCTGCAATTTGACAACCTTCAGGAAGAGGTTAATATTTCAGAATATATAACACTTATATAAGGTTTCAAAACTGTTCCTCCTGTCAACACCATCAGATATTTATGAAATCAAGTCATGTCAAAGTCAGCCTTCATCCCAGAGGTCCTTTTCCCATATTTCACCTGCTGAGAGTTTAATAAAGTCACACAGGCTCCGGTGAGGTAGATTTGCTTAAGTTTAAACTGATTTGTCAAAATCTATGATATTTGACAAGGTAGTACAGACACATACTGAGTAATAAAAACAAAAATTTTGAGAAAATAGGAGAAGTGAGAGGCTGCACCAAAGCGTCGGTGACAACTTGTTAAATCAGATCATTTACTGGCATATAGATTTTTCTGAAACCCATTTAAAAAACAGTCAATATATTATTGGAAATTGAGTTTGTACGAACAGGTTTAACTTTTTTTTTTTTTCTGGAAAAGTTATGTTCTTTGTTTGAAATCATAATTTGAAATCTTAAGATACTCAGTTTGTGAAATATGCTAATGTTTTTTTTTCAATCACTGAGTTATTGAACTGTAAGCTCAGTGTTGTCATCAAAATATTCAAGATTCAGCTATAAGAGAATTACCATTAACTTCTAACGATGAAGTCTATTCACTGCTTAT
Organism: Barbus barbus; assembly: GCF_936440315.1. Classification (NCBI taxonomy): domain Eukaryota; kingdom Metazoa; phylum Chordata; class Actinopteri; order Cypriniformes; family Cyprinidae; genus Barbus; species Barbus barbus. The sequence continues at coordinate 9,666,426 of NC_136719.1, forward strand.
TAAATATGATATATCAGTGAAAACAGGGTGTTGTTTTCATTTGCCAGGTAACTTGTCACAATAAACCCAGAGGGGCTCATAAGTGGTGTGCTAATATTGCTGCTGTAGCTCTTACACACACATACAGATTCATAATTAGGATTATGAAGTCCAATGAAAGTATTATCATTTGTGTTCACAGCAGTGTCTGTCAGTGTTTGTATTATACTGTCATACAGCTGGAAATATGAAAACACCGTCCGAATGAGAATGCAATTAAAATCTTATGTCCCACTTCCTAGGAGGTTCGAAAAAATCCGAAAAAGGACAGCAGAGGAGGCAAAAAGCATTGTGTCATCATCTAATGTTGCTGTATTAGAGAATTATTATCATGCTTATTTATTTAATTGCATCACTGGTAGGTTCATTGGTTAATATTACTTGTTCACTGGCACTGTTGGGATTTGCATTGCATGCCATTAAAGCGCACTAAAACTGAAAACGGAAAATGAGATTGGCCTGTCTGCTGACCAAAACCTAATAAGAAGAAAGCTTGTGAAAATGCATATTTGGACCATTGGGGGAAACTATTTTGCAAATACATAAATCTATTCAAATTATTTCTTTATATTGTATATTTTTTTCTCTTTTTTTTCCTGTCAGTTTTTCTGTGTATACTTATGCTAATTCAGTGTCCATTCATCCATTTTTAATACATGCTTACATACAGCAAAACTGATTTAGAAATGATTGGAATTGATGGAGCATGACCTCATTATGCTAAATATATTCACATTTATTCAAATTATATGAAGGACATCTCTCATGAAAAACAAACAAACAAATCCAGGCTTATTATCCAAACAGATAGTAGAAGCATCAGACACAAATTCGCACCTGCTGAACCAGTCTAAATACCACTTTTTCCTGTCATTACTGTTAAATGTCATTTTGATTACAGAGGAGCAAAACATTAGATTAGACCAAGGTGATATTTTAAGGATCACTTCATATCGTAAAACATTGGCTCTGCAATTTCAGCTCAAAATAAGTTACTAATTTATTTGTTGAGAAAAAGTTAATTCTTAATTATTATAATTGCAATAATCAAGTCAACTGACACTTCACAAAGACCCGCACCAGCTTCGTTACTGTTGCTATGTCCGACAAGCTCACACCACACATCATGTTCTCACACAGAGAAATACAGAAATACATTGTAGCAAAGAGGAAACTGAAAATGCCTATAAACAAGACGTGAAACAAAGTCTTTATTTTTAATAAAAATTCAAACAATATAATTTTGTGGCTCTTTATTGTGTCGTGACATATTGCTGCAGCGCCTCAATTCAAGCAGCATGTGAACCAATCATCTTTTCCTCTTTACTAGTTATACCGCAAAATAAACGTGAATGAATATCAGAAGCTATCTTGTTTTAACTGCGGAACGGCATCGATATACACCATTTTTCAAAGTCCACCAATGTTATTCTACTATTCGATCGGATTTGTTTTTTTCCGGACAAAAGTGAATTCGGTGTTATGATTGGTCAGATCCCCTGTAAATCAAACTCCCTGTGAAGACGTTTTCGATTCACCATGTTTTTTGTTAGATCCTGAGTGAAGGAGGAGCTGTGGTTAATGATGGGATTTTTGGTACAGAACAGCAACTGTTATCAGCCTTTCTTAAACATCATAAAACAGCTGCCAACCAAATAATTCCTGCTTTTCATCCGTTGTCATGGCAGTGCTCTGTTCATATTTGTAATTGTTTATGAATCTTGGTGCATTTCTACAGTGGGGACCACAGGTTCTAGTTTTCAAATAAAACAAGAGATTGCCAACAAACTAAAAAGCAAAGCGGATTTGATGTGAAATGTCATTTTAATGCCATTGTTGCGGAGGGCCCAGGGGAGTGACAACTGATCTGTTTCCTCACAAATACAGACTTTGTCAGGATAAATGTTTTTAGCTGTTCATCCTGATTTATATTTTCATTCTCTTTTTTTTTTTTTGTGTCTCCTCTGTCACTTTCCCAGATATACCAAGATGAAGACAGCTACCAATATCTATATATTTAACCTGGCACTGGCGGATGCGCTGGTTTTGGCTACGCTTCCCTTCCAGGGCGTAGATGTGTTCCTTGGTTTCTGGCCCTTTGGCAATGCACTGTGCAAGGCGGTCGTCTCCATTGACTACTATAACATGTTCACCAGTGTGTTCACCTTGACTGTGATGAGCATGGATCGATACGTGGCCGTATGCCACCCGGTGAAAGCCCTTGACATGCGGACGCCCCACAAGGCCAAGGTGGTCAATATCTGCGTGTGGGTCTTGGCTTCAGCCATAGGGGTCCCGGCTATGGTACTTGGAGACGTGGTGAATGACAACGGTGAGTGTGTCTACAGTTTTTATTTTCTTTTCTTTTAGGCCTAATTTTACTTAATATTCTCTGCAACTATTTAATTTGAGATTCATGACTGCACATTATTCCTGCACATAATTTTAAAAGCCCTTCTCAAAAAGTGCTGTAATCATTTTCATTTAATATCCAATTTCAATTTTGGAAATACACCACCATCATGTTTGGAATAATTTAATTAATTAATTAGTTATTAATTATTTTTAATGGTTTTAAAATATGGATCTTATGCTCACCAAGGCTGCATTTATTTGATCACAAATACAATAAAAACAGTAAGCTGAATTTTGTTAAATTTAATCCTGAATAAGTCTTTTCTTTCTTTCTTTCTTTCTTTCTTTCTTTCTTTCTTTCTTTCTTAACCCATATTTTTTCTTACTTAACCCTTTCTGTCATATTCTATGTACCGCATCATGGTTTACACAAAAACATTAGGCAACAAAAACTGTTAATAATGTAAGCTTGTTTCCGCCATATGCTTAAAAATATTTGTTGTAGTTTTTATCTCATAATTTATACTTTTTTCTCGCAATTCAGAGTTTAGATCAGTCAGATTTGTGAAATATAAACTCAGAATTGCAAATAAATAATTCTGAGTTTATATCTCACAGTTCTGTTTTTTTTTTTTTTTTTTTTTTTTTAGAATTAGAAGGAATTGTGAAATAAAAAAGCATATTAGAAAGATCACGTGACACTATAGACTGGCGTAATGATGTTGAAAATTCAGCTTTGCATCACAGGAATAAATTACATTTTAAAATATATTCAAATATTTGATCAAATAAATGCAGCCCTAGTAAACAAAACAGACTTCTTCAAAAAAATTTACATTTGACCTGTAGTGTATGTCAAATTAGTAAAACAGGTTGTAAAAGCTGTTTCCTGTCGACTTTAATGTCAAAGGTTCCCTCAACTCCAGAAAGTGTGTGAATAATCATAGTAGCTCACAGGCCAGTCACTGAATATTAAACATTTATGCAACATTCATTTGGGATCAGCCGTTCAACTATCGCAGGATGCACCAGCACGCCGAATAACAAATTGCAACACCTGAGACCTACAGGGGAATCGTAAAATGACTGTATATAGGGTTTGTTTGTCAATAATGCATGCACTATAAGGAGACTTTAAAAAGCACATCCAAAACATTTCAGTGTTAATTATTTTGCTGTTATTGGATCCATTGAGGTTACAGTAATTGCTCTGCACACTGCTCTGAAAGCAGAACCACGGACCACCAGTGGTGTGAAGTAACGAATTACAAATACTCAAGTTACAGTAATTAAGTAGTTTTTATCAGTAATTGTACTTTTTTGAGTAGTTTAAAAATTGTGGACTTTTACTTTTACTTGACTACATTTTAAGTGATGTATCGGTACTTTTACTCCGCTATTTTCATCCATTTGTGGTCGTTACATGCTTATTTAAATTTTATCCATTAATATGATTGGATAGGGAGATAGTGTCTCGTGTCAAATCAAATTGTGCATAGAAAACTTTAACCGCCAACTGCTGTCTATCGTGGCTGCTGGAAGTGCATTCCTCAAGCATCAATGCAGTCACATCTTCCTCTAATATGTTAAGGTAAATTTTGGATTTCTGATTACTAAATGATTTGTATATATGCTTGCCTATCTACACGACCTGAAATTTGGTGTGAGGTTGCGGGTATTGCGTACAGTGTTAACTCCCGCAAGTGCCACGTTCAGTAAATTCCCACTCACTTAAGAGCCGCGCGATTTGCGCTGCTTCGTCTCTCTCACGCACGTTCAGCTGCAGTCACTTGGATACGTTTTTGCTTGTTGAACTTGTTGACTTTCGATGAGTTTGAGCGTGTGATGTGCGCTGTGAAAAAGTGTGTTGGAAACACTGTAAAACGATTTGCAATATTGTACTCAAATTGAGGACCAATCTGCACCTTATTGATGACCCGTGGCTTTAATACTGCATCTGTGTCAGCGCGTGATGTAATAAAACTGCAGCTCATTAATAAACTTTTTTAATTTAATTTTTTTTATCCATTTTATTCAATCCGCCTTCATTTAGCATGTGCACTCGCGCATAAACAAATTTCAAGTTCAACACTTTTTGTTGCATTCAGTTGTGGATGCTGCTGATTTACCGAGACCGCCGCGGCTCAGCAAAGAGTCGTGCGTTTGTGTTTTCTTTTGAAAAAGTTTCCCTAGAAATACTTTTATTTAATGCATTTTTCCTTAAAAATTGTTTTATCGACATAACAATTCGAGTAATGTATAAGTACATGTAATGTACATGATGCCATACTTCTAGAACAATGTGCATTTGTAAAAATTGTAACATAAATGATCAAGTTGAGTTTTTCTTGTTTCTTTATTGCAAAACGCTAAAACTGGCACCGTTTTGGAGAGAAACGGGCTCTCATTTTAACCCATATCATGGTGTGTGATGTTGAGCTAGTTTCTAATGGTGTTTGTATTTGCACTATTCTAAACATTAATATTTTATGTGCAACAACAGCATGCTGTCTCAGTGGCTTTACACATGATTTTAAATCTATTTTTCAAACTTTATGATTTAAATGGGTATAATTGTACTGAGAATAACTTTCATCTTTTCTTCAACTGAATACTGTTTCCGTGCTGTTTTGATGTGTTTTAAAGAGTTGGCAGTCAAAATCAATCAAAACTGCTGGATTATAGATATTCTTCATTCTTTATGACAAACAAGATAATGTGAATTCCAGAATGTACAACGTTTTTTAAAGGTGACCCTGCAATGTCAATTTTTCAAAACTGAAAAATTATATGATCTATACATCATCTATACAAAGCTGAGTAAATAAGCTTTCCATTGATGTATGGTTTGTTATGATAGGACAATATTGGGCTAAGATACAACTAATTGAAAATCTGGAATCTGAGGGAGCAAACAAATGTAAATATTGAGAAAATCTCCTTTAAAGTTGTCCAAATGGAGTTCTTAGCAATGCATATTACTAATCACAAATTAAGTTTTGATATATTTAGAGTAGGAAATTTACAAAATATCTTCATGGAACATGATCTTTACTTAATGGCCTAATGATTTTTGGCATAAAAGAAGAATCAAAAATTTTGACCCATACCATGTATTTTTGGCTATTGCTACAAATATACCCCAGCGACTTAAGACTGGTTTTGTGCTCCAGGGTCACACATGTATAAATTGCAGTGTACAGCGTTTATTATGACGGGGCAGAATCCACAGCTCAGTACTCACTACTCAATACTCATGAGTACTTTTAAATAGGCTACTCTTTTACTCTTACTCAAATAGTTTTTTGGACAAGTACTTTTACTCTACTCAAACTACATTTTTTGGAAGGTAATGGTACTTTTACTTGAGTATATATTTTCAGTACTCTTTCCACCACTGCGGACCACCCAGAAAGACCTTTCCTCCCTGTGGCTTTGAGCTCTTGATAATCATAACATTTCCTAATTGAATGAGGTTTCTTTTTAGTTGAAAAGAGCATGAACGTACCTTGTAACATTAATTGTATTAGCAGGAAACAGGTTTAACACCATGCTGAGCTCACTTTTTTTTATCAAGTATATAAATGTAAGTGTGTATTTAGTATGTGGGTATGCAATGCATTTTGAGTGTGCGAAGGATTAAATTTCATGGGGAAAAAATATTTAAAAACCTAATAAAAATACTACTATGATTTACAATTAAAAAACTAAAAATTAAAATAAAATAAAAAAGTTGAATTGTCGAGAAAATAATGTCAATGTAAAATCTCTTAAAGATCTGTAGCGTTTTTTATTTATTATATACTTCACATATTTTGTGACCTGTTACCCATCGTTCTATTTATGTCCACTCATTTGTATTTATGTATATATCCTGAGTCTCTGCTGTGCCCTCTGCGACATCTCTTCAACACCCTCCTCTCTTTCATAATCCATTATTCATGAACCTAATAGATCCTGAAGAATAGTGCATAAGCCCATTTAACTGTAGGCAGTCATGGCCTAATGGATAGAGAGTCGGACTTGTAACCCGAAGGTCGTGGGTTCGAGTCTCAGGTCCGGTGGGGATTGTAGGTGGGGGAGTGAATAACCAACACTTTCTCCACCCTCAATACCACGACTGAGGTGAGACCCTTGAGCAAGGCACCAAGCCCCCAACTGCTCCCAGGGCGCCGCAGCAATGGCTGCCCACTGCTCTGGGTGTGTGTACACTTGGATGGGTTAAATGCAAAGCACAAATTCCGAGTATGGGTCACCATACACCACTTACCTTTAAAAACCTTCTCTAATCTCGAGTTCCCTCTCTGTGAAATAATCACCACTAAACCAGCACTTTAGAAACAGGACACAGTATTTACATGCAGATGAGTTAGAGGTTAATTTTACATTATAACAGTTGCTTTATATAAAGTACATAAAAAAATGTCTGCCTTGGAAGGGATGCACCGATAACATTTTTTTCAGAACCGATTCAATCCAATACCAAAAATATCAGGTATCGGGCGCAGTTTTTTAATTTTTTTTATTTCTATACCTCAGTGTGGTGACCTGATCATCGCTATTTTGTGTTAAACACAATCTACTAAATATAGACAACTTGATTGAAAAATAAAAAATGAAAAAATATAAAATCATAATCTATAACAAAAATACTATTATAAACTAGATTAGTAGATAATTCAGCAGCAAAAGTTATTCTAGAAAAATGAGTGCACAATCATTTTATAAAATCTAAACATTTAGTGAAATAACATTATTTAGTGGGGAACAAATATAAGTGAATAAGTGTGCATCGCATGCACAGAATGATGCACTTGAAGCAACATGGAGTCACAGAGCGCAAAGTTCAAAACACAAAGAGAAGAGATACTGATGTGTAGTATATTATATAAGTAGTTTATTGAGTCTTTTCTTTTAACAGTTTTAAACTTCAGTTACTGTGCACTCTTAGAGAGTTTCATTGTTTTGACTTTAGTAACTGAACGTGACACGCAGTTTGAATGCTGAATGGAGGATGACAGACAGTCGCAGCGAATTTTACGTGAACTTGAATTTAACGACTTAACTATAAATCTGTACCACACATTAAACTATAGAATGGTGTCAGAACACTTGAAATATGGTGCATGAAAACTTTAGGGTGCTTTAGGCATATAATGTTTTTGTGCCTTTCGTGGAGCTTAACAATAACACTGAATAGTATAGGCAGAATATCAGATTTGGATCGGTCTCATCTGACCAGAGATGCTCACAAGTCTCTGAGCTAGAGTCCAAGTCAAGTCTCAAGTCTTTGAGCTAGAGTCCAAGTCAAGTCTCAAGTCTCTGAGCTAGAGTCCAAGTCAAGTCTCAAGTCTCTTCATTATATTAAGTCTCTGGTTAAAATAAGTGTTGTATCACGTACAGCGACCCATCCAACACTGCATAGCTATATATAAGGAATTGAAAGCATGTAATATGTTATTATGACTCCTTTATCTATTAGCATACAGTATCAGCTTTGATTTTTATATATAATCAGTGTAAACAGGCTATTGCAACATGACAAAAACACCACGAATGCTTTACTTTTAAGTTAATATTATCTGTATTTTAACTTGTAGCATGAACACAAAGTACAGTACAGACTAAAAATTAAGAAAGACTTAATATGGTCAAACATCACATTGTAGCTAAATGCAAAACACTATTGCAACAAACCAAACGATGTGAAATATATGAAGAGTTCAGATGCAAAAGCCATCTGAAATTTTCTTTAGAATGATCATTTTTATCAAGCTTGTATATTTAAGTTCAATAATTTCACTTAAATGGCAATGAAAATGCAACTAATCATAGTTTATAAACTACTGTAAGTCAACACATCCCAAACTCTCAAACCAGTGTAATGTTACATGATCAACAATAATCCTGTAACCTGTTTGCAGACAACGTTAATTAACGTGATGGAAGCCAGCGGCACGTAAATGATTACGTTAATCGACCACCACAAGTTTGGCAATTAACCCTTGTATGGTGTTCGGATCTGTAGGACCCGTTTTCATTTTTTATCAAGAGAAAAATTATACGATTAATTATTTTTTCAAACTCAGACTCATTGGCCTTGGCTCATTTTCTGTGAAGAATATATATCTGAACAAATTTTCAATGACCACACTGGTCACACACTCTCTCACACGCAAGCGCAAGCACACGCACACGCATACACGCGCACGCACACACACACACACACTCACTTGGATATGTGGTTTACGTGACTCTCCATAGGCGTAATGGTTTTACTAATGTACCAACTGTATAATCTATCCTTAAATCCAAAGCTAACGATGAATGGCACAGCAGTCGACATGTTTGTTCGTTGTCCTCTAATGTATGGCGGCCGCGCCTAAAATTAAAAAAAAATTAAAAAGTGTGGCCGCGCGGGCGCAGCAGATACGTAGTACGTCACGTGTTACATGGGCAGGTTATAGGTAACGGAGGGAGGGGAATAACAGCGAGCTCATCAGTTGTTTCCTAAAAATAAACATTGTTCACGAGTCCCACTTAAGTCGCACTCGAGTCCGAGTCTCAAACTCGAGTCCCCATCACTGCATCTGACTAATACCCGATCCGTCAGAAAATGCCAGTTTCGGAGCCAATACCGATGCGGAGTATCAGATCGGTGCATCCCTACTGGGAACCATTACAATTGTTAGCAGATGTTAAGCAAACAGTCTACTTATACTTAAATTAATGGTAGTTGACATGTAATAGCACAGTTATTTATAGTGAGAAGAATGTCTAAAGTGGACTATCAATACAAAGTGTTACCGATATTATTACAATATACTATTACAAAAAGGTTTCTTTTTTTTAGCAAAGGTGAATTTTCAGCATCATTACCCCATTCCTCAGTGTCACATGAGCCTTCGTAAATCATTCTAATATGTTGATTGGCTGCTCAATGCCATTTTGTATCGTTACCTATGATTGTTGTTGTTTGGATGACACTAAATAAGTTCAATACTATAAGCATTATGTTTTCTTCTAAACCGTGGCAGAGCGATGAAAAGTGTAAATAGTTTAATGCACCGTTGCTCCGATATCTTACTGCACCTCTGTTCACCAAACGTGAAGGAAAATCACATAATCACAGATTTTTAAAGCTGGTGACAACTGAATTAATTGCAGATCCTTGGGGGGCTGAGATGAAAAACAGGTAGCAGATGCCCCCCTAAATAGGTTCAATCAACACCAGTGTGCTTTACTGTATATAGAGTTTGATGAAAATAACTAAAACGCTTTGGACACGCAGTACTAAGATGATCAGTGTTCCTCCCAGCAGAATGTACAGACAGCTTTCTTTCATAACACTCTCTCTCCTCTCCTCTACTGCCAGGCTGCAACATATTTATTTATTCATCACTTCATGCAAGTTGCGTTCTGCTGCCTTTGACACTGCAGGGAAAGACAGACAGAAGCAGAGGGAGGGAGGATGACAGAAATTCAGAGGTACAGGGATGTGGCTGAATGTCTGTAAACAAATGTCCAGCAGTATAGCTGTTAAAGCAATGTTTAGGTTCTTAGCAAAGCTGTTCCATCTCAAAGTAACTTTCAAACAAACAAGCGGACTTGCAACAATGATTTGTAAATCACTGTGAAAGCTCTCAATTCTGTGGGAGTTGCTTGGTCACTACATGATGAATTAGAATTACATATTCCATACTGGTGAGACCGTATAAATACAGAAACATTGCAGACAGTTGCATGGTTTGCATATAATTCAGTTATTTGCACATATAACTAATGCCAACCAGTTGCAAAAATATTTTTTCCAATCTGTTTCCACCAGTCTTTGAAGACACATGGAGATTTGTGCTTGTCAAAATCCTGCTGTTTTACCGATGTGATTTGAGTGACTGGTTTTGGATGAAAAGAATACCAAGCAATTTTGAAATGCCTGCAATACGATTGACTTTTGTGAAAAAAAGGTTATGTATGGAAGAATCTGTTCTCTGCAGCAGATTGCCACTTGTGTGCAGATGTTATAGGGAGAATCTTTAGACCAGTATGATGAAAAATCCCTCATAACTTACATAAGACTGTGACTTTGCTAGTAAGATAGAGATATTCTGTATAAGATTACATTGTGGGGTGCAGATAAATATTCAAACAAGGTCATCATAACAAATGGGATAATAATATAATGCTGTACAGTTTTTGTACCAGTGATTTAAAGATTGATTGATTGAGATTTCAAACTAAATATTTTAGGGATGTAACAGATTTGATTCGATCCATATGGACGGCCCCACAGAATGGCTTGCATGTGCCTCACAGATTAATTGCTGAGTTTCACCATTATAGATTAGTTTGTCATTTGCACAAGTTTTTAAGTCTTGCCATTTAAAATATTCAAGCAATTTGTTACTTGCGCGAATATATAATTTAGCTCTCTTTTGCACATTCTTGTGCTTAAACAGACACAAACACAATTCTCTAAATCTCAATCAGTTATATCTTACATGTGTAACAGTATACGCGATCTGTGCAAGTGACATTGGCCTAAAAAACCTTCTGCTGTCTGTGTCATTAATGTTAATAAAATAACAAATCAAAACCACTCACTGCTGTTGACAGAATAACTTTCGTAACTTTAACAATAAATAATCTGTACTTAATTTATACAGTGAAAACGATGCAATGTTATTTAACATTTCGTTATTGAATTTTTGTACCTGAATATTACTGTTTGACCTACCTAAAAAAAAAAAAACATTTTGCTGATCCAAAAAACGATTCAATGTACAAGTCAAAACCATAATGTGAAATGAACTCAGTTTTGTGATCCATCACACCACTAAAACATGGCCATAGCCTGCTCTGAGTTCACTGGAGGTCTGGACCTCGGTAAATTTGTCATGTTCAAAAATAAAATCTGTTTGCTGAATGACTAATTGGTCATTTAAATCTCTGCATGTAGGCTACATCTAATTACATTTAGACAGTTTGCTAGAATTTTTAGTGTCTGTGGTGTGAAAATGATGGAGAAATATACATGTCGCTGTGAGATGCTGGTGGAGTGAGCGATGCTTGAGAGAGTTGTGAGAGAGGGCGCAGACGCAGCCAGATCCAGCTATTATAAGCTTCTATGGCCTTGTAATTTCCTCTTAATTTGACTCTTTCGAAAGTTAATAAATTGGGAAGTTGCAGTTTAGGATTAAAAATGTCTTTATCATATCTTATTTAGAATCAGAATCAGAATGAGCTTTATTGGCCAAGTATGTTTACACATACGAGGATTTTATTTTAGTGACAGAAGCTCCACAGTGCAACAGAGAGGCAGCAACAGGACAGGACACAGATAATAAAGAATAATACAAATATCCAAATAGGCAATGTACAAAACAGCAAAAACACAATATATAATATAGACAATTATGTGTACAGGTCTGATATGTACAAATTTGAAATGAAAAATAAATAAATAAAAAAGTAAGGAAGTCTGGTGAATAAATAATAGAGTTGTGTGTTCTGTGTTTTATTGTCAAGTGTTCATGAGAAGGATTGCCTGAGGAAAGAAACTTTTTCTGTGTCTGGTCGTTCTGGTTCTCAGAGCTCTGTAGCGTCGACCAGACGGTAACAGTTCAAAGAGGGAGTGTGCTGGATGTGAGGGGTCCAGAGTGATTTTACCAGCTCTTTTGCTCACTCTGGATGAGTACAGTTCTTGGAGAGGGGGGGGGGGGGGGGGGGGGGGGTTGTGCCAATGATTTGCTCAGCAGTTCGGACTACTCTCCGCAGTCTTCTGAGGTCAGATTTGGTAGCGGAGCTGAACCAGACAGTTATTGAAGTGCAGAGGATGGATTCAATGATGGCAGAGTAGAACTGTTTCAGAAAGTCCTGTGGCAGGTTGAACTTCCTCAGCTGGCGAAGGAAGTACAACCTCTGCTGGGCCTTTTTCACAATAGAGACAAAGTGATTGTCCCACTTCAGGTCCTGAGAGATGGTGGTGCCCAGGAATCTGAATGACTCCACTGCAGTCAGTGCTGTTCATGATGGTGAGAGGGGGGAGTGCAGGGGGTTTTCTCCTGAAGTCCACAATCATCTCAACAGTTTTGAGCGTGTTAAGCTCCAGGTTGTTGAGACTGCACCAGACAGCCAGCTCCTTAACCTCCTGTCTTTAAGCAGACTCGTCACAGTCCTGGATGAGGCCGATCAGTGTGGTGTCATCTGCAAACTTCAGGAGCTTGACAGAGGGGTCTTTAGATGTGCAGTCGTTGGTGTAGAGGGAGAAGAGCAGTGGGGAGAGAACGCAGCCCTGAGGAGCTCCAGTGCTGATGGTGCGGGTGCTGGATGTGAATTTACCAAGCTTTACTAACGGCTGCCTGTCTGTCAGGAAGCTGTTGATCCACTGACGGACAGAGGTTGGGACGGAGAGCTGAGTTAGTTTATTCTGAAGGGTGTCCGTGATGATGGTGTTAAAAGCGGGGCTGAAGTCCACAAACAGGATCTTCACATAAGTCCCTGGTCTGTCCAGATGCTGCAGGATGAAGTGCAGTCTCATATTGACAGCATCATCCACAGACCTGTTTGCTCTGTAGGCAAACTGCAGGGGGTCCAGTAAGGGTCCAGTCATGTCCTTCAGATAAGCCAAAACCAGTCTTTCAAATGATTTCATGGCCACAGATGTTAGAGCCACAGGTCTGTGGTCATTAAGTCCAGTAATGTTGGGATTCTTTGGGACGGGGATGATGGTGGAGCATTTGAAGCATGAGGGGACTTCACACAGCTCCAGTGAACTGTTGAAGATCTGTGTGAAGATGGAGGCCAGCTGATCAGCACAGGTTTTTAGGCAGGCTGGTGACACACCGTCTGGGCCTGGTGCTTTCCTTCTTTTGTTCTTTCTGAAGACCTGGCACACGTCTCCTTCACTGATTTGAATTGTAGGTGTGGGGGAGAGGGGGGTTGCTGGAGGTGTTAATGGTTGTGTGGAGAGGTGTTCAGGGCGGGTGTGGGTTGTTTTTTCAATCCTACAGTAAAAGTCATTCAAATCGTCTGCCAGTTGTTGATTCTCCAGAGTGCTGGGGGATGGTGACTTGTAACTGTTGATATCTTTCATACCTTTCCAGACTGAAGCAGGATCACTGGAAGATAATTTTTTCCTTAGCTTGGCAGAATAATTCCTCTTTGCCACTCTGATCTCCTTTTCCAGTGTGTATTTGGCCTGTTTATACAAGACTTTATCCCCCTTTCTGTAAGCATCTTCTTTGGCCTGACGGAGCTGTCTGAGTTTTGCAGTGAACCATGGTTTGTCGTTGTTGTAAGTTAGATGAGTCCTGGTAGGAATGCACATATCCTCACAGAAACTGATATATGAAGTTACAGTCTCTGTAAGCTCGTCCAGATCGGTGGCAGCATTTTCAAAAACAGTCCAATCAGTGAGAGAGAAACAGGCTTGCAAATCCCGCTCTGTTTCATTAGTCCATCTTTTAACAGTTCTTAATACAGGTTTTACAGATTTAAGTTTCTGCCTGTAGGACGGAATAAGATGAACCAAACAGTGATCAGAGAGTCCTAAAGCTGCTCGTGGAACCGAGTGATATGCGTCCTTTATCGCTGTGTAACAGTGATCCAATATATTACTGTCTCTGGTGGGACATGTGATGTGCTGTCTGTATTTTGGCAGTTCACGGGAGAGATTTGCTTTATTAAAGTCCCCGAGAATGATTAAAACAGAGTCCGGGTGTTGTTGCTCACTCTCTGTGATCACATCAGTGAGTTTCTGTAAAGCTGTGCTCACGTGCACTTGTGGCAGAATGTAGACACTCACGAGAATGAACGAGCAGAACGGCTTGCAGTTAATGAAGAGCGTTTCTAGATCTGAAGAGCACATCTTCTTTAACACAGTTACATCTGTACACCACCTCTCATTGATGTAAAAGCACGTCCCACCGCCGCGCGATTTCCCCGTTGATTCCGCGTCGCGATCTTCTCTGATCAGCTGGAAATTAGGCATATGTAACGTGCTGTTCGGTATGTCGCCATTTAGCCAGGTTTCCGTGAAACACAGAGCAGCAGAGTTAGAAAAATCCTTGTTTGTCCGGGAGAGCAGAAGGAGTTTGTCCGTTTTGTTGGGTAGAGAGCGGAGATTCGCCAGATGGATGCTAGGCAACTGCATTCGAAATCTGCGCTGACGAAGCTTCACAAGCGCCGACTCGCTTTCCCCATCTGCGCATCCTCCGGAAGCGTTTGACCAGAGCTACGTCTCCGCCAACTACAATGTCCAGCAAAACGTCTGAATAGTCAAAATCTGGTAAAATATTTTGTGGTGTGTTCTGCCGAATGTTCAGCAGGTCATCCCTGGTAAAACTGATTGTATTTGAGTAACAAAAAACAGGACAAACAAACAAAAACAGTACAAACACTGAAGAGCAATGCACAATAGCTGCCATCTGCGGCATCATCTTAGATGTACAAAAGGTTTAAACAAATTTTGTTTAATTTTATTTATTTAAAAAAAATATTTTGACAGCAATCAAAAAGCCTACGGTCAGGTTATTGATGACAGGGTACACATTCAATAAGGCAAAAAAAAACAAAAAATTACATGAAAGTATCTGTTAGAAATGTCATCGATGTATAGTATAATTTATAGTATAATTTAACACTAATACAGAGATCTGTATAACAAGTAGGTTACAGAATTAAATGAAATATGTAAACAGTGACCATGAAGAAGTCTATGCAATTTCATTCAGAATAGTAGTTACATTTTCACAAAGTTATGCTAAAAACATTCATACTGTAAGAGCACTAGACAATGTTATCATCTACATAGCAATGCTTATTAATGAAAACTATTAACTGCAATAAGTATTGTTGCATAAATAATAAACAAATGATAAAATGATCCACCCCTAACCTATAGTAAAACATTAACAAATTATAAAGCAATAAATATGTTATAATTTAACAGTGTTCATCCCTGCAAAACAGAGGAAATAACTTTCACAAACATCTACATGCTTTTAGTGTAGTGAGTTGAGTTGTATTTGTAGGTATTACAATAGCACATTTCTTAACCCAACCCCAGTCCTTACTAATTTTCAAACCCTTTGTGTTTACCGTCCAGGTCAGAATACAAATAAATAAAAATAAATCAAATAATAAAGTAGGATTAAAGCTTCAAGGCCTTAATTCTTTTCTTTTTAAAAAGGTTGAAAGGTCTTAGTTTTCTGTACGGTTGATCATGGAACCTTTTATTTGAAGAGTTTTATTTTCTGTGTTGCTCGATTATTGTGGCATGATCTAATTTACATTTACTCCCCCTAAACAGCACTTAAAAACAAATCAATCTAAGGTTGGTCACTTTACATATTGGTCGGGTGTTTTCTTCCTGTCTGGGTAAGTCTGGGTAACAGAACCCTAACGGTTTTCAGCCAAGATGGGTAAAAGACCACCTCTTGGCATTAACGATTGACAGCTATTTCATGGGAGGGTTGATGTAGCTCACAGTAAGTCTGAATTCACACATCTCAGGAATGGAGAGGCTTTTAATGCTCTCAGAGGTACGCTGTCAAAAATGCCAAGAAGAGTGGCAAGGAGAAAATTATTAACTGTGAAAAACAACATTTTCTGAAAAGGGCATTTTGAATCTGCAAATAACTCAATTTTATTGAGGGGCACTATTAACTTATCAATTTTAGATTAAATACATTGGAATATTTTAGAGATTTTTTGATGTTTCTTTTTTTTCAAATTCAAATTTAAATTCACTGACCTGTAATTTGACAGGAAGAGGAATGATCTATGCTGTCTGTTTGTTCAAAACATTCAAGTTTCAAGTCTTTTTATCTTTTTAACTACATTGTTTTCTATAGATAAATTACAGTTGTATGACTTGCATTATATTTCAATGTAATTCTGCTTGTTTATATTCAAACTCAAATTACAATTCTGCACCCTGTTTGCTACCTCAAATCAAATTCAGTTTAAATTCAGGAAAAGACTTGTGATGTATATTTTTCATTCCACACAGGCATCGAGTGCATCTTGGTTCTCCCGGATCCTCGCATCCTTGGGACTTGCATTTTCCTGCTCTCCTTCCTGATTCCTGTAGCAATCATCAGCGTGTGCTACAGCCTCATGGTGAAGCGCCTCCGTAGCGTCCGAATCCTTTCGGGGTCCAAGGAGAAAGATCGCAACCTTCGGCGCATCACGCGCATGGTTCTGGTGGTAGTCGCGGCCTTCGTTGTGTGTTGGACGCCCATCCAGATCATGGCCCTGGCGCAGTCGCTGGGCTTCAACTTGGGCAGTATCCAGACAGTGGTGTTCATGCACTTCTGCATCGCGCTGGGCTATGTCAACAGCAGCCTGAACCCCGTCCTCTACGCATTCCTCGATGAAAATTTCAAGCGCTGCTTCCGCGAGTTCTGCCACCCTTCACCGTTTGGGCTCGATGCACAGCAGTCAGGCCGCATGCGCAACATCGCACGCGAGGTGGCCTACAACTGCAAGACTGCACACGGGAACAGTAACCCTGCATGACTAGGCGTGGAGCTGCCCCTGGTCAGCCCTGAGCCTCAACCCAATCCAGGGACAGGAAACTCAAACTCTGAGTTGACTCAGATTACAACGCTCTAGCACCACAGTCACCTCCGCCAGGTGGGCGGGGGAAAGGGTTGGGATAGGAGTGAGGGCGGAGTCAAGTTAAATGACACACCCTTTTAGGGACAAAGGGGCTCACTTTACAGTGTCTTAAATGGTTTTGGATGTTATTGTCCACGGTTTCGTTCTTATTCGAGAATTATTACACTTTGTCGTTCAGTGTTGCAGCCTTGTACAGATGCTTTTTTTGTCTCTCTTTACAACAATCAATGTTTCTCTTGAAATTTGAGACTGTAGAATTTCATGGCCTTAAACATACATCTGAACCTATGGATTAAGTGTATCAGTCCTTTTTGTGGTATTGCCAAGTGTTGGACTGTACTATATACACTATAGAGTATATATAGTGTATAAACAGTATATAGTAAATGGACTGTACTATGTATTATATAACTACATACAGTTATGACACTGAATCTGAAACTACAGAGACTTGTAAAGCCTGATTGTTATTGAAAAAATAGTTGCTATTTTTCTTGGTTTGACTGTACAATAAGCAAAAATATTTTATATACATGTATGTTTGGTAGCACAGATTGAAGCTTACAAAATACTTGTAAAGAAATGAAAATGTGTCGCAAAACAGTTGCTGTAGTGTTCTATTATATATGTGCATAAAAGGAAGTTAATCACATTCGAGGCTTTGCATTGTTGAAGACGTCGGTCAGCATTACCTCAAATTTTTCTTGAATGTTTCAGCTTCACTCTGTATCTTTGTTATTACATAATGGATTCTTCTCGATGAGACGGACAGCAAAGAGCCAGCATTGTCATGGGTTTACATCACAGACCACTGAATGTGAAAAAAAAGACTATTTACGCCAAATTAAAGAAATATATATATTAAAAGTGTCAGTGGAATATAGATATATTGTACACCTAATGTTTATTCCTGTAAACTTTAACTTGATATTGTGATTGTTTGTTTACTTTCTGTATTGATTGGCTGATCATCTACCTGTACTTGCATATTTGACTGGTGGGACCATATTCTGATGGACTGAAATGAAATGCCAGCTAGTGCTATGGACGTTTACACAGCCTATATTGGAAATCCTTTTCTCTTCTACGTACTTATTAAAGCAGTTATTAAAATGCACTTCTATGGCTGTAAAGCACCATTTATGATTAAAAACTCCTACGGCATGTTATTTTGAAAGACCCCGATGATATACATCTCAGAATAACAAGCTGATAATGTTGATTAAATCAAATGCTGATTTAAGTTGCATGAAAAAGTAAGTGAACCCTTGGGTTTCTGGATAAATTGGATCTGATGGGTCATAACAGACAAACAAAGTCAGGTTAAAAATAACCTATAAAAATTTTTGCACCGTTCCTCTTCACGAAACTTTTCAGGTCAGCAATATTCTTGGGAAGCTTGGTGGCTCTCTTGAGGTCATGCCAAAACATCTCACTCGAATTGAGGTCAGGACTCTGACTGAGCCACATCAGGAGGCGTATTTTCTTCTGTTGAAGCCACTCTGCTGTTGATTTGCTCCTGTGCTTTTGGGTCGTTGCGCTGTTGCATCACCCAAGTTCTCTTGAGTTTTAAATGGAGGACAGATGGGCTTATACTCTCCTGATAAACTGGGAATTAATTAATTAATTTTGTCAATGATAACAAGCTGTCCGGGACCTGCAGCAAAGCATCCCCAAACTTAGTGATTCACATTCCTTTTCCACTCTGCACTTTGAATTTTAAAGGCCCCAATACACTTCAAACGAAATCGAAGAACGAACTGATATAACATAATTTCGAACAAAATCAGGCCGAAACGAAACAGTTCGAAACAGCTCTCCAAAGCTGTTTGGGGGAGTTTGTTTTGGCTCCTAAACACCTTTGAGCTACCATTTGTCAGTGGCGATTACGCAATCGGTGGGTGGATTCGGAAACTCCACCTTCATTGACGTGCAGTTTTTTTTTTTACCAGGTTCTTTTCTCATTCAACAAAGGTCAGACAGGAGAACAACATCTCCAAGTCACTAGCAACATAAATACACTGTGTCGAATAGCTGAGTTGCCACAAATATATCCGCACCTGTACGATCGCTCGCGGAGAGACTTTAAAGATTCAGAGAAGGCATTTAATTCTTAGAAAGAAATTGCATTGAAACTTGGAGTCGACCACCCGTCGTTATGCAATAAGTGACGTAGAGAAACATCAGATGCAAGCCATGAAAAGAATGAAATGAAAAAGATATACGGTAGCAAGTACCAAATACGTGTTTCAAATAAATGTTACACCATACTGCTGCTATTATTCTTTCAATAAGCGTATTTAAAAGGTATACAATAAATCAAATGCCAAAAGAACATACAATAATAAACCTTTATTTTTATCAAATCATGACACCACATAAAATATAAAAACGTGTAATAATTTATCCAGTTTAATAAAAGACCTAGATACAGCATCATTGCATCGTTGTTGTGTTTAGGGCATATACGATCGAGCGTCGCGACACATGTTTACATGAATCTACACCCTACCTCCAGCAGCAGGGGTTTTGGAATGTTCGAAAACAGTATACCGTTGCTCATTCTTTTCGAACTTCTTTTTGCCCCCAAACAAAGAACAAAAACGAACTTTGTTTGAAGTATATCGGGGCCATTACACAATGGGTTAAATAAATACATGAAAATGTATAGTTGTTTGTGTGTTATTGGTTTGAGCAGACTGTGTTCATTTATTGCTATGACTCAGCTGAAGATCTAATACCATTTTATAAGAAAGGGTTTACATAGTTTATCTTGCAACTGTTTTTCGCAACTAAAAACTGTGTAAATGAGATGCATTCATATTGAGTGTCACCTCAATCGCTCTGCACAGCGTGTATGTCTGCCATGGGGCTTCATTTCCTTAAAATTCACAATAATTATTGAGATTCATCATTTGTCAGTCAATTGTTGTTATCCCTGTAACTCCCCACTGTAATCCCCTCAGTTGGAACCATCAATTTTTAGGCTCACAGCCCAGATATTTAACTTTTATGCCCTGTTTCACTCTTTCAGTCGTTACAGTTTCGTAATGAAAACAGGGATGCAGCTGTACAGCTATTTAGGATGTAATTCATGCATTATGTACACTGTTACTTTGCACTCATATTCATCTATATATTTTAAAGCTTCATATGCACCCGTCACCTACTGTTTTTCTGCAGCTTCAAGCTAAGCATATAATAAATAAATATATGAAAATAATATATTTTCTTATTTTGCACCTACAGGTTAAAACAGATCCTGGTAGACGGCTGTAGGTGGGTTGCGACCCACACATACTTCATTTGTTCAAGTGCTAACTACGAAATCAAAAAATCACGCTCTCAAAATGAGACATATGCCCAACTCTAGGAAGCCCCATTTCCTGTTGCATTTCATCAATATTTGATGTTTTCATTTCCGTTGCCATGGCAACATGATTTCTCAGCCCCATCTTATTTCCCATTTCAATGTAATGTGGACTAGGGGAAATGTTTTTAAAATATAAATTTGTGATATAAGAGATTAAATTAAGAGAGATTAAGAGATTAGCGTGTGTTGATCTTGCTGCAGATACTTTTTTTTTAGTTTGATGAATGATGAAGATGAATCACAGTGGGATTAAAGGCTTGTTTAGAAGCTACATATGGCCAAATGTATATTAATAACACACCTATACTACTGTATATGTGAATGTATTTCATTTGTGACCCTGGACCACAAAACCAGTCATAAGTAGCATGGGTATATTTGTAGCAATAGCCAAAAGTACACTGTTCAGGTCAAAATTATAGATTTTTATTTTATGCCAAAAATCATTAGGATATCAAGTAAAGATCATGTTACATTAAGATATTTAGTAAATTTCCTACTATAAAAATATCAAAAATTATTTTTTGATTAGTAATATGCATTGCTAAGAACTTCATTTGGACAACTTTAAAGGCGATTTTCTCAAAATTTAGATTTTTTTTTGCACCCTCAGATTCCAGATTTTCCAATAGTTGTATCTCGGCCGAATATTGTCCTATCCTAACATCCTCCTAACATCTTAACATCACTAAATTTGGACATACCACTCTTTTCACATACTATTTTTCACCATCTTTTTTACTGAACGCGGAAGTCGATCAACTGGACCAATGCTAGCTGTACATTTCCGGTCTCTGGTGTTTGTAGTCAAATTAACATATTTTCTGAGACGATGATATAATGTTAAACCTTTTAAAAAAGAGCACATGGCACCATAGTTCCATCACTTTACAGTGTTGCAATGACCATCTTTTTGCAGTAATAAGGGGGAAGATGACATGAAGCGGCTGGAGCTTAGCAACAGCACAGCTTAACCTTGCAGACATTTTATATGCAGTTTGTAACAAAGTTCGTAGGTCGGGAAGAAGGAGGCGGGAACCGGCAAACATTTAACGATTTAATAATCAAAATAAACAAACGTAAAAGTACAGCGGCAGCCCCTCACGGACGACTGCCGCACACAAAACATAAAATAATATCCAGGCCTGGTCCTCTCTCGTCTTCCACTGTCGTCACTCCTCCTTTTATCCTTCCGGAGCTCCTCCGTGGGACTCGAGACCGGTGAGTGTCGCAGGTGTCGCTCATTATCATTAACTCCACCGGCCTCGCTCCGTTCCCACGGCTCTCGGCCCCGCCCCACTCACCACATACCCCCATCGCCCCTCGCAGGCCGGGGGGTACCCTCGAGACTGCGCTCTACTCCCCCCCCCCCCCCCTCCTTCCTGGGGGGGACCCGTCAGGGCGGCCGCGGCGTACCTGGGGGTATGGACAGACGAGGCGAGAGAAAAGGAGGCGGAAGGATGAGGAGTGCCAGAGACGAGAGAGGGGAGAGAGGAAAAAAAAAAATTCGGTCCGGTTCCCGGACACACTGCTGGTTGGTCCTCAACCAGCTGAGAGGCTCTCACTCGCGGTGCCATGCGATGGTACTGGACCTCTTTGGTGGACGGCTCGACGCTCCGCCTCCTGGCGGACGGCGATGGCTCCTCCGGTCGAGGGCAGCCGGCAGCGAGTCCCCCATTCCCTGCTCCTCCCCATCATGGCGGATGGCAGCAGGCTACGGCCACTCGGCGAATGGCGCCGACTCCTCCGCTCCCTCTCGGACGGCAGCCCCCCTCCTCGACCCAGGAGCACGGCAGCGAGCCTTCCGTCCCACCTGATGTTCCATCGCTCCAGCACCACCGTCGCCTCGGGCAGCCAGCGGCCGTCCCCGCTACTCCCTGCTGCCCGATCTCCTCAGCACCGCGATCCCCCTCAGCAGCGAGGGCTCTCTGACAGCGTGTCCCTCCTTCCTCCCGGGTTTCGGCACCAATGTAACAAAGTTCGTAGGTCGGGAAGAAGGAGGCGGGAACCGGCAAACATTTAACGATTTAATAATCAAAATAAACAAACGTAAAAGTACAGCGGCAGCCCCTCACGGACGACTGCCGCACACAAAACATAAAATAATATCCAGGCCTGGTCCTCTCTCGTCTTCCACTGTCGTCACTCCTCCTTTTATCCTTCCGGAGCTCCTCCGTGGGACTCGAGACCGGTGAGTGTCGCAGGTGTCGCTCATTATCATTAACTCCACCGGCCTCGCTCCGTTCCCACGGCTCTCGGCCCCGCCCCACTCACCACACAGTTATATTGAAAAAGTTTCAGTATAAATAATTCAGTTTATCCTTTTTTTTTTTTTTTTACTTACACTATTTTAACATGGATTTCTAAGGAGACCGGAAGTTAGAATGCCAGCACTCATCAGTTACTCAGGCAAAAGTTCGGTTTTGTCTGAGGTGCAGTGTATAAACATGGAATAATAATGTCTTGATTTTTAGTGAAAACTAAGCTAAAACAACTAGATGCAACTAGCGCAATAAACCCTTAAATAGACCCCAGTAAACTCAATACAGTTGATCACTGCATTGTTTACAGTTGGCCCGCGCAAATAAACTTGCAGCAACTGATTCATCGTTTTGACCTTTTGGCTTCCCATAGTAAATCATACACACAGAGATGCGTGTATTCCTTCATTCACAAGTCGCGATACTTTATGTTCCCACAGTAGTTTATCCCACCTTCCGTTCTTAAGGTACACACAGAGTGCGTTGTTTAAAACACGCAGCTTTACACACACAAACCTAACACGTGTCAGCGGTGGTTATCCTTCATAATGCGTATTTAGCAGCTAATTTGACTTTAGTTTAAACTAGCGGTTATTAATCTGGTTAAACTTTTGCCCTTCAAGTTTCTTGTTCACAGCCGAGATACCCAAATGTTGCGTTCATTATGGTCATGCCAGTCGTCTCAGTTTCGGAGAGACTCGTGTTGCGTGCAAACATGGAACGATCATTTTGGTAACACTGCACAACCGAAAACGCATGTCACATGACCATTCATGCAGGTACAACCATAGATATGTAATGTATAGGTAGATGCACTATTATTTAGATGGCGGACGTGTCTACGTGCTTGGAGCGGTCGAATGAGGAATCTACCTATACATATCTATGGATACAACTATGAGCATGATCTTATGGTTTACACGGTTGTCAATGATATGTAGAGAGAATGTGGCCAGCCATGCAATCATTTTCTAAAGTCTCCGTTTTGGTCCGTTTACACTTAAACGCAACCCCAGAGCTTTCAAACTAAAACGGGGCCTGCAGCGTTTTCAAAAGTCTCCGTTTTTGAGGGTTGAAAACGCCGGAGTAGTGTAAACGACAGACTTAACCATAGCAAAAGTTATGTATTTTAGAACGAAAACGCACTAGTGGAAACGGGGCCTTAGATGCTTCACTCCGAAGCATGCTGTGTGCATGTGACCTTAAGTGATTTGATGTAAATATGATGCTTCTTCAAAGTCACAGCAGGACAAAAAAAAAAGATGTTTAAAAACCAAACGCAGGCCATGGGACTCAATTACACACAAGTTTATTTATGAATCCTTTTTATGACCTGTTCACGCTCTCTTGATCTCACAGAATCATTATGGCGGTAACAAGCAACCTTCACTAATGCTTCAATTAAGAGCTTGGATCTGGCCACCTGCCTCACTTTAGTGAGTAATTCTATCATGTGCATGTTTGTGTTAGAGCTATTTTATTTCATGTAAGGCTCTCCAAATCTGTTTGTGGCTATTATTATTCTCTCTCTCCTGCTATCACTTTATCTCTCTTAAGAATTTTAATCATGTGTAGATCGTTCCCCTAGGGTGCCCATAGGCATTAACATCAAACCCTTGCCGCAGCACGCACAATTACGTTCACGTGCCGTATTCACTCACAAATACATGCTATACGCATTAGAGCATGATAATACGCTTCCCTGCATATCCTGTTGGACTGCTAGCTTATGTGCTAAGATATAACATGGCCACTTTCACATCAGGCTGAAGTGTGTTAGGGAGCAATGAGCGCTCTAATATTTCCCTGCACCGACGCTGCACGGTTTCCTTATTTTGGTCCTTTCCTTAGCTGTTTTGTCTGAATATTGAGTTTTAATGAGGAGTCCTTTGGATTACAGTATTAAATTGTGGGAATAAGGGAAGTCGTGGCCTAATGGTTAGAGAGTCGGACTCGTAATCCAAAGGTTGCGGGTTCGAGTCTCGGGCCGGCAGGGATTGTAGGTGGGGGGAGTGAATGTCCAGCGCTCTCTCCACCCTCAATACCACGACTGAGGTGCCCTTGAGCAAGGCACCGAACCCCCAACTGCTCCCTGGGCGCCGCAGCATAAATGGCTGCCCACTGCTCCGGGTGTGTGTTCACGGTGTGTGTGTGTTCACTGCTGTGTGTGTGCACGTTGGATGGGTTAAATGCAGAGCACGAATTCGAGTATGGGTCACCATACTTGGCAGTATGTCACTTCACTTCACTTCAAATATACACACGTAAACACAAAATGTCATGTCTGAAGTCATATTTCCCCTGTTGCTCATTACCTAGTCATATCCTGTGCAATGTGCTGCCTCCAGCCGTATATCAAGTCTCTCTTGCCAACATTACTAATAGATTAGCAAAGTTAAATAGACAGTTCCCTCAAAAATTAGCATTCTGTTATCATTTACTCATCATCTTGTCATTCCAAACCCTTATGATTTTTTTTTTCTCCGGTGGAACACAAAAGGAGAAGTTTAGCAGATTGTCAATGTTGCTCTTTTTCTATACAAACGGATGTTGACCACAGATGTATGATGCTTTTTTATCCTTTTTGGAGCTTGACAAGTAGTACATATGACTTGTGTACTATAATTCTGAAGTTTCTAAAGCCATATAATAGCTTTGTGACTAACAACATTTCATCAACTGACAGTCTAGCTTCAGAAATCTCTCTTGACAGCTGTGGTCAGCATTCACTAACATTATTTATCTAGCTGTGTTCCACAAAAGAAGGTCATGCAGATTGCAATTGCAAAATTAAAATTTTTTTTTTTTTTTAAGAAAACGTCTCCCTCAAAATCAGTGCGCTCAGACAGACTCATTTAAATGTTCTTTGGATGGTAAATTAAATCAGTGAGTGAGTAAATTAAATCAGTGAGTAAAAGTGCATGTAATTGTCAAGAGTTTGATTTACACAGTAGGCTTTTGTTAAATAGGCATGTTCAATTAAATCACACAATGCGTCTGTCAGTGGTTTAATTAAAATATCCTCCTAATTTTAGTATTTTTTAAAGGGATCTGATTGGCTGAAGTCCACCATGTCATTCTCACTTGTAATGTCCAACCCTTGTAACAGTGACGATGAGAGTGAAAATCAAGCTCTTATGGTTACAGTCAAATGCTTCACCATGTTATCTCCTCTCATTATCCCATGGAAAGCCAGGAAGAGCATTTAAGAAACGTGCTGAAAGGAGAGAACATTGCACACAAACACATTAATTGATGGTTATTTTATTTTCCTGTCTCTGAGATCTAATTGAGGTTACCAAACTTGACAAGATTACTCTTCTAGTGTGCCTGGCTAATTTTCTGATGCATTTAGCTCAGACCTTTAAGTGACCACTTAGGAAGCTAACCACGCAGAGGTGTAAAAGCCATCACTTCCTCCTGCAATCAAGGCTGTGATGGAACCATCTGTTTTTCTCCTTCTTTTTCTTCAGCTTCTCTGGATGATGTTCTGTGTTTACACTTATCGCCCAATGTCAAATTACTGCTAGCGAAGACCCTGTCTCACCCAGCCTCTGCATGCCTTTCCCCCTCAGGTGTTCTTGCTATATAATTGCCAAGTGACAGAAATGTCAAAGCAGAAGGTCACGGAGCCTTTCTCCTTGATTATGACAAGCTTTAACGACCTCCGGGAGAGAGGAATAACAGGGATGGCTTGCGGTAAAATTTAAGTGATGGGACTCTAAAGGCTAATGCTTTCGGTCACAGACTTGAGAAGCAAGATGTGTTTTTAGGTTAGGTAACTTCCCATTTCAGACTTCTCCAGCCCACGTATGAATTTCCTCTTCGATGCATTGACATGGCATTTGGAACATTTTAACACATGAAACATAGTTTTGAGTGTGAAGGAACTTTGTCAAATGACTATTTCCCAGTCATAAAAATCCTACTGAATCCCTACTGAAAATTTTTATCATAAGCTCCATATGGAACAATCCTAAAAGTATCCTAATGGGGATTCCTATGGAAACTTGTTTTGTCACGGTATACAAAAAAAGTTAATTTATAAATAAAGGAAATTGTGACTTTTCTCACAAAATGTCAGGTTTAAATCTCAAAACTTGGACATTTTTTTCTTGCAGAATCGCTAGATAACTTTCTGGGAAGAAAAGTCAGAATTGTAGGAAGCTGCAATTATCTTTTTGTATTTATTGTGAAACAGAATTGCAAGATGTGAATGGAGCATTCAGAGAAAAACTTTCTGTGGAAATGGGATTCCATATATGCTAGCAATCAAAGTGCACAATAATAATAAAAAAAAGGAGATATTGCCACATGAGCTTTGTTCCTTTCTTTTCTTTTTATGCGCTTAGAGAGGAAAAGAAAACATCTTGTCCTGGTCATTCTGAAATCACAGAAGCAAAGCTTTCATCAAAATGATAGCTTGCAATTACTTTCAATAACCATTTCTATTTTGTACAGTTTTTCCTAGGAGTGTCATTTTTTTCTCTCTCTTGATTCTTAGAAGATTAGTATTTGATCCTATTGATTCACAATTACGATGTAAGTCCTGTACATATTGCTTCAGGTGTGTCTGACTTGGGTCTCCACTTTTCTGGTTGTACTGCCAGTTTCATTTTCCAGCCATACCAGGTAGTAAAACAGCGGGGCATTTATCAGACTGTGTGGGTGCAGAGCACACAGTGTAATCTTATTTGCAATCTTTGATCTCAAATCTTAATTCAAACAATTTGAATAAAGATCAATTCATAATGAGGCCATTAAAGTGCAATCCAATATTCTAAGCAAGCCAGACCTTCATACTATATGCCTTTTATCTCCTCTCTAAAGCAGCTTAGCATTCCCCATGGTCTGCATCATGTTTATATGCAGATACATCAGTCACACATCAGTGAGCGTAAGAGCTTCCGTTACAGTATCACTGCACCAAGGAAACACATGTGCTTAATGATCTTTAACAGAAAGCTTTCTGTTCTTTCACTCAGATATTATTGCATATTATGGCTAAAACTAAACCATATTAAATGACATCACCAAATATTAAAAGTCTAATGCGTTGGGAAGTCCTGTTGTGTATTTGTAATGAAGGCTAAATATGTTATGTTAACGTATTTATGCTGCCAGCAGGAATTCTCTCACTTAATGCCTCTGGCTGCTGGTAGGACATTTGCCCTCAAACACAAGGTATAACGCTGTCACATAAGTGTTCCCCTAATGGTACATATTAGCACCTTGAAATGACAAATTTGTGCCTTTTGAAACCAATTTTTTACCTATTACCTATTTTTCTGAGATTTTACCCTAGTACTATGACTTAGTTCCTGCTTAATCACATTCACTTTAATTCCACGGTTTAATTCAGTTACTGTCATGACTGTTCACCTTCTTCACACATCACATAAAAGAGGAAATTAAATAAATTATGTCAAGGTTGTTATTTGCTATCAAAAACAAATTCTGACTCTAGTTACTCATTTATAAACAGTAATTTATTTGATTAAATTTAAAACTTTTTTTTTTTTCTTTTTTTTTCAGAAGTACGATTCATTTGTTTAGAGGTAAAATTGTATAATGAGGAAATAAATTAATTCACTTTTAATGCACCAAGTAGCTACATAAATAATAACTTAGACTAATTTAAAGCACTTTAAAGAGAGATGTGTGAATAATTTGCAGCAGTTTGGAATGAAACTAGCAGTTTGTTGACTAACACTGGTGTATTTAGGTCATGTGAGAGAGGAGTTTGTTTTGCTGAGTGACATTTTAGCTTAAATGGAGCCATTGGCCCCTAGAGACGCTCTGAATCACTCTCCTGCCTTGCACAGTATCTTTCTTCCTCCAGGAGTAAATATGACGACAGCGCATATCTCTCACCTCTAACAATCCTGACTATTGATCCGTGTATTGCAATGATTCTCAGTTGGTGGGCTGTGACACAAAAATTGGTCACAGATCTGTTAGGGTCACATTCAGCAAAAAAAAATACATCATAAATAAAGTGCAGATGTGACAGCCTAATTAATATGCTGCTTATCAAGTTATAAATGGAATGAAAATGCTTCCCAAATTGTTTTGTGTGGTGAACTGTTGGTTTCCAAAATTTTGAAATCATCTTAAAGGGTCATATGATGTGATTTCAAGTGTTCCTTTGTCTTTGGAGTGTTACAAGCTGTTCATGCATATATAACAGAGCCGGGCCAAGGCATAAGCGAACTAAGCGGCTGCTTAGGGCCCCCAAGAGTAGCCTACATGAAATTAAATTTTATTTTATTTTAATTTAATTTGTGATATATTATGTTAATGGACAGTGGTAATTATACGAAATATATACATATACATATAATTAACTATACATATAATTGTATTATTTCCATAGCGACGTGTCATGCAGGCACAATAATGACCATGTTGATAATATGTGCTGGATGCTGCCTTGTGGATCTGTCGGATTACACCACGTAAATACACCTATTACTCCCGAAATACATGAAAATAAGTGGCCAGTTAGCTGGGAGAAAAACAGAGCTTGTCTTCTCTCAGTGCCAGCCAAAGCGTGGCGTGTTAAAGGGTTAAATCGATCACGAGGTGGAGGGGGGACAAATTCAACATGGGGGTTTTGTGGCACAAATCAGCGGTTCTCAAAACCATCGTTAGCTAACTATTGTAGTTATTTCCATTGAATTCTACGACAGAACTAGCAACCATAGTTGCTTTTGGGAAACACACCCCTGATCACATCAGGTTATTATAATCCCAGTTAATTAGCATAGCCTAGGTAGAGTATCTTTTTGTTTTATGGAAGCTCAAGTTTGAACATCAAAACATCAGCAAATAGAAATCTTAATATCTTATAATATAATATTTTACTTAGTTTTAGATTAAAGTTTTTTTCTCCTGCGTAAAAAATAACTTTCCTGGGTATATATTTTTGTAATAAAAATAAGCTTCTGTTTCATAAACTGATAACATCTTAAAATTATTTCAGTCATGACAACTCTCGGAAAGGATTGTAAAAGCTTTATTAATACAATTGGAAAGAGACGGGTTTGGTCTTGGCGGACTAGATCTGCTATGCTGCTGCTGCTACGGAGCAAGTAGACTTGCTCTGGCTAAATGCACAGATCATAAATTAAAAGGAACATGCTTATTTACCTTAGGCAAGGCAAGGCAAGTTTATTTATATAGCACATTTCATACACAGTGGTAATTCAAAGTGCTTTACATAAAAGAAAGTGAAATAGACATTAAAATCAATAAAAACATGGAAATAAAAATAATAAAAACAAGGAATTTTAAAATGATATAGAAAATGATTTAAAATAAATTTAAAGAAAATGATTATACATAAAATGTATTGCAGTCAGTTCGGACATATAGCACAGCCTACATTTTGAGTCTATTATATTCCATTATTAAATATATATTAAGGGTTGTTTTGTTTTATGCACAGATGCTCTCTGCTGTGTTTAATATTAATATTTATTGTAAAAAGTATAACTTGTAATAAAAGTTCAACTTCGAATAATATTTATGTTATTAAAATAACATTCTGTTCTGTAAATGCATTGTCAGCTGGTTTATTTAGCTAACAGCTACGTGACGTATTGGTAATTTCTGGTAATTTCATGACTTACCAATTGACAATGTAACTACGACTTCGCATGCCCGTAATTTGATTACCATTAAATTACCAACTCACAACGTTGTCAGTACGTCCTCCTAACATCGTAATATTACCAAGCACGTCCCAGAAACGTCCTCTATTGGTAATATATTGGCAATTTAATGACTAACTGGCAACGTAACTACAACGACGCATGTTCATAATTTTATTACCATCAAATTACCAAGTCACAACGTTGTCAGTACGTCCTCCTTACGTCGCAATATTACCAAGCACGTCCCAGATACGTACTCTATTGGTAATCTATTGGTAACTTAATAACTTACTGGCAACGTAACTGCAATGTCGCATGCACGTAATTTCATGACCATCATTTACACATTCTTTATTTGTTCTGATTACTAGAATTTGCTATTTAAAAAGCGTAAGTAAACGTCAGTCCAATGCATTTCTAACATTTATAATGTATTTACAAACAATTCTCAGAATTGACTTTACACAGACTTTAAGACTTTGAATGTTAAAGTGCAAATGAACACCTGACCTCTCTTGTAAGTTTGCAACTGTTACAATTAACAATCACAGAAGGGTACAAACATGCCGGGCAGACTATGGTATGATGTAAGCAACACAGCTACAACAAACAAAACTGATAATGGGTGTGTTAGCTTTAACAATAACCGTATTGGCGGCACCGAGGGGCCCCCAAATAAAATTCTGCTTAGTTGCAAAGACTAAAGTCTCAAACCCAAAGAGATATTCTTTATAAAAGTTAAGACTCGTCCACACCTTCCTAAATGCCTCATTTAAACACGCCCCCACATATCTACGTCATTGTGTTGGAAGATTTGCACAACACCTCCCGTATGTTTATGCAAAGAAAGAAGGTGTAACTTTTATTCTCACTGTAGTATTGTTGCCGCTGCCAAGTTGTGGAGATGCTGTGTGTTTCCAAATATGGTAAAGGACGTAACATTTCCATCACACGCTTGAGATATTCAGCCAATCACAACACACTTGGATAGCTGACCAATCAGAGCACACTGCGCTTTTCAGAACGATGAGTTTTGTAAATGAGCTTTGTTTCAGAGAAGCAGGGCAGAGAGGAGCAACAGTAATGTACGTTATGTGGAAAATAATGTTTTAAAACTTTGCAATAACACCAAATACATAAAATAATGTTATTTTTAGCATCATCATATGACACTTTTAATTGAAGGGATGCTTATTTGCATTTGCGTTTCACTTAGATGTACGTCAAAATACAGAACAACAGAAAGCATTGCAACTTTAAGAGCACTCTTGTATGAAAAATACCGGTACTGTCTTCAGTCTTGAAGGAAACCCATCTGAAAACCAATGGCATCTGCAACACAAGCCAATAAATGAGCTTTTCAAACCATTCATGCACATAACCTTGAGAGTTGTCAGAGGGATGAAATCGTTCATAACAATTGTTCATGTCAAACCTTTGAACTATTGCTGATCTTTTCCTCTTAATTTTTTTTATCTGTGTGTGAGCAGTGTTATGCTAATCCTTTGATTAGATGGCTGCCCAGCTCTTTCCTCTGTTTTCTGTCAACTCATTAGCATATGCGATTACCAGATTGTTTTGTTCTTTGTGTTTGCAGTAACCTGTATATATATATGCTTATGGTTCATGTTTGTATGTGTGTGTATTTTGTGTTTGTGTGAGGTTGAATGTTTGAGCACGTATGCCACTGTCTACTCCTCATTGATTATGTTTGCTCCTGCAAAGACAAATTGCTGTCATTCAGGCCTCGGTGTGGCCGGAGCCGGACTGGCCACTAATTTTCCTCCTCAAACATTGAAGAAGAGAGAGACGTTCATGAATAAAAGAGTAGGAGGGCAGATCAAATCGACTGGTACACCACCTAAATCTCCTAGAATTCTGGACCACACAGCTCAAGCTTTTCCATGAATAAAACATGGAAGGGTCTTGGTCTGAAAATGGGAAATGCTAATCTTTATGGATAGTATTGTGGGCACCATCAAATCGTTCTCCAGCTTGCATTAAACGTTTAGAAGAGAAGTGCAGACCCAGTGGAGGGGAAGGAAATTGCCGGCATGAGAAGATGCATCATCAGTGATTTACCACCGGGCTTTTCTCAGCATGGGATCAACCCCAGCACAATATATCTGTGATATTCCTGTGGTACTACTGTCATATTTCTGCAGTAATACCTGGCTTTCCTGTAATAGTCCTGTGGTCCTTTTTTTATATTTTTGTGGTATTCCTGTAATATTTTTGCGGGGTTTTTTATGGTAACACTTAATTTGCTATTATATTCCTGCAAGAAAACAATATAAGGCACAATTAAACAAAGCATGAAAATGCTAATTCACAGTATTCAAACATTAACATCTCACAATTAAACTTTCGCTCATTTGATAATTTTTTGTGAGTAGCCTCTCTCAGGGATCTTGTGTCCACTTTAGGGATAGCATTGTCTCGCGTAGCCAGAGCTTCAGACTGACGGCTGAAGGTCTGGAATCCATGGCAGCTTTTATTGGCCAAGGCCCGCACATGAGGCCTCTTGACCGACATGTCAAACAACCACAGTTCATTTTGTTCAGCGTCAAGTTTCGGGGCGTGGAAATGTCACAGTAACAGACCGGTGTGTAAAACCCTCGGTATGTATTTTGCAGATTCTATGCCAGGAACTTTAAATATTTCACATACTTTTAAAAATCCAGCGATTAGTTGATCCTTTCGTGAGGAGTTCAGCGTCACGGCATCTTTGTTTCCAGGTGGAACGTTAAAGAACGCGACACACACGTCTCCCAGAAATCCTGTATAATTCAACAAATCCGATGACGACTTCGAAACTCCTGAAGTATTTCCACTTTTGTGTGCCATATGTATCAGACAATTAGCCAGCAGTCTGTGGGCATGACGTCTGAGGCTGAGAATAGGGAAAGCACATCTCACTTTTTCTGCAAAATAAAAAAATGTACATGAATAATATACATTAATTTATAAATGACAACCGGTCCTTTAGGTTGGTTTGAAAACTACCGATGTGTGTGTTGGAGTAGGTTTAGAAGAAAGCTAGGACAGTTACCCTCCAGGAGCCCCTGATATAGTGTTATATATATAAAAAATAAAAAAAATCACAGACTACATTCCTTTGTGGGAGCGCTGAAAAAAAAAAATCCAGGAAAGTTAGTCTATAAATTATTTGACCAATAATTGTAAAGGAACGGGTCTGACACAGATGGTAAGTGGAGTAACAAGGTGTTTATTTACAGCGTGCAATTGTGAATAGCAAACGTGAGGAGTCTTCGGATGTGGTGAGTGTCTCTTCGTGAGGTTTCAGGTGGGCGGAATGTCAATAGTAATCAGTCTTTCTGATCTTACAGATCCTGGGGGTTCGCCGCGGCTGAGCGGCTGAGAGATGCGGGGATCCGATCGAGCCAACGGAACAGACGAGGAAGAGGACTGGGATGGAGAAGACAGAAGGTAAGTAGGGACAGGTAAGTAATCGCAGGTAGTAATACTCAGCTTCGTAAGGTAGCAGAGATGGTCCATGTGGTAATCCGGAGATCGGACAACTGGTGACTTTGGTGACTGTGGTTATATGTGGTTGGTGATAATGAGGTGCAGGTGCCGGTGATTAAAATTCAGGTGAGGTGGATCGGGGTAACTGGCTCTGGGAGGAGCCTGGTCCTTCTGTTACAGTACCCCCCCCTCCACGGCCCACTCCTGGGGGCCGACCTCGGCGTCGTGGTGGTCTGCCTCGGCCTCGAGGTGCAGGACGATCCGGATGGGAGGCGTGGAAATCATCCAGAAGGCTGGGATCGAGAACATCATCTCTGGGGATCCAGGAGCGCTCCTCAGGCCCGTACCCCTCCCAGTCCACGAGGTATTCTAGTCTCCCACCACGACGCCGGGAGTTTAGGATGTCTCGGACCTTGTAGATGGCTCCATCTTCAATGATGAGTGGGAGAGGGGGTTCCTCGGTTGGACCAGGCTCTGGGGAAACAGAAGGTAAATATGGTTTGAGTAATGATACGTGAAAAGTGGGGTGAATCTTGTATTGTGCAGGGAGCTGAAGCTTGAAAGTGACCGGGTTGACCTGTTCCAGAATGGTAAAGGGGCCAACGAACCTGGGACTCAGCTTACGGCTGGGCAGGCGTAGCCGAATGTCTCGTGTGGAGAGCCATACCTTCTGTCCAGGCAGATAGGTGGGTGTTGCTGAACGACGAGCATCGGCGGCGATCTTCTGCCTGCGTACTGCCCGTTGCAGGTGGTGATGTGCTGAGTCCCAGACTCCCTCGCTTTCTCGGAACCAGTGGTCGACCGCAGGCACATCGGAAGGTTCTCCGGACCAGGGAAATAATGGAGGCTGGAAACCGAGTACGCACTGGAAGGGAGAGAGTCCAGTAGAAGATTGACGGAGTGAGTTCTGGGCGTACTCGGCCCAGCCTAGGAACTGGTTCCAAGAATTCTGGCGGCGATGGCAGAAGGTTCTCAGGAAGCGCCCAATTTCCTGGATTTTGCGTTCAGTCTGCCCATTAGATTGAGGGTGATAACCGGAAGTCAAACTGATGGTCACACCTAGGAGAGCGAAGAAGGCCTTCCAAACACGGGAGATGAATTGTGGACCTCTGTCCGAGACTATATCTTCAGGGAGGCCGTAGTAACGGAATACATGATTAAATAATAGTTCTGCTGTTTGCATGGCAGTGGGGAGTCCAGGTAGAGGAACGAGACGGGTGAATTTAGAAAATCTGTCGATGATGACGAGAATGCAGGTATTATGGTCGGAGGGTGGAAGATCCGTGATGAAGTCCACTCCTAGGTGTGACCACGGGCGGTTGGGAATGGGTAATGGCACCAGCTTGCCGGAAGGGAGATGACGGGAACTCTTGGATATGGCGCAGTCTGGGCAGCCCTGAACGAACCTTCTCACATCCCTGGCCATGTTCGGCCACCAGAAGCGATCGCTTAGCAGCGAGAGAGTAGCGTTGGCCCCTGGGTGACCAGTACCAAGTGAAGTGTGAGAGGAGTGGATGAGGGAAGTGCGTTGTGTCCTGGGAACATACTGACGATCAGGTGGGCAGCCCGGCGGATTGGCAGGAGGAGTATCGGAGGCCACTGGCGGAGAGGACCAAGCAATGGGACTTACGATAATGTTGGAGGGCAAGATACCTTCGGGCTCCTCGAGAGAATCCTCCTTGGTGTGAAGACGAGATAAAGCGTCCGCCTTGGCGTTACGGGAACCTGGACGATAGGAGATTTGGAAATTGAAACGGGTGAAAAACAATGCCCATCTTGCTTGGCGTGGATTTAATCTTTTGGCGTCTCGTAGATATTCGAGGTTCTTGTGATCGGTAAGCACGAGAAATGGTTGAGCTGCCCCCTCCAACCAGTGTCTCCACTCCTCCAGGGCAAGCTTGATGGCCAGAAGCTCCCTGTTGCCGATGTCGTAGTTCTTCTCCGCCGGGCTGAGCTTCTTGGAGAAGAAGGCACATGGATGGAGCTTGGGAGGCTTCCCCTGCTGCTGCGATAATACCGCACCTACTCCAGTTGTTGATGCGTCCACCTCTACGACGAAGGGCAGTTCTGGATCGGGGTGGACGAGGAGTGGTGCGGTAGTGAAGGCTTCCTTGAGACGGTTGAAGGCATTGGTGGCATTCACATCCCAGGCAAGGGACTTCTTACCTCCTCGTAGGAGGTCAGTGAGGGGGCTTGTGATAGAACTATAGTTGGCAACGAATCTTCTGTAAAAGTTTGAGAAACCCAGGAAGCGCTGCAATTCCTTGATCGTGGTGGGTCGAGGCCAGGATGTAATTGCTTCCACCTTCCCCTTGTCCATGCGGATGCCACCGTGACTAATGATGTATCCAAGGAAGTGGACGGATGGTTGGTGGAATAGACATTTTTCTGCCTTGAGGTAGAGCTGGTGTTTCCGTAACTGTTGAAGGACCTCCGCAACGTGGTGGCGATGTTCGGCCAGGCTCCGGGAGTAGATCAAAATGTCATCAATGTAGACTATTACAGAGCGATGAAGAAACTCCCGGAGCACCTCATGCATGAAGCTTTGGAAGACAGAGGGGGCGTTGACAAGCCCATAGGGCATGACCCGGTACTCATAGTGCCCTGTAGGGGTTACAAAGGCGGTCTTCCACTCGTCCCCCTCTCTGATGCGGATGAGGTTGTACGCGCTGCGGAGGTCCAGTTTGGTGAATATGGTGGCACCGCGAAGCTGTTCCAACGCTGCAGGGACAAGAGGAAGTGGATAGCGATATTTAACCGTGATGAGGTTTAATTTACGATAGTCTATACATGGACGGAGTCCTCCGTCCTTCTTGGCCACGAAGAAGAAACTTGAAGCAGCAGGGGAGATGGAAGGGACGATGTAACCCTGTTTGAGTGCCTCCTCAATATACTCCTCCATCGCCTTCTGCTCGGGAAGAGAGAGGGGATAAATCTTTCCCCGTGGTACTGGTTCACCCGGAACGAGGTCGATCGCGCAGTCCCATGGCCGATGAGGTGGTAACCGCGATGCCCTCTTGGGGCAGAACACGTCCCTGAAAGCCTCGTAGTCCGGTGGAACCTCCACTGATTGTTTCTCCACAGGGCTCTCCACGGACGTGGCCTGCACAGACAAATTAACCACTGGACGTGGAGATGGTTTAGGCATATGTGGGAAACAGTGCGGGAAACAGTTAGTACCCCACTTCAGCACTTCTCCAGAGGCCCAGGACAAAACTGGATTGTGCTGAACCAGCCAGGGTCGACCCAAAACAATGTCTACTGTAGATTCTTCTAAAATTAGTAAATGAATACTTTCTTGATGGAGCTGCCCCATTCTCAGCACTAGGGGACCGACACAATATTTGACTAACCGACGAGTGAGTGGAGTACCTGTTATGGCTTGGATCTGGTAAGTGGTTTCGGTGGTAATGGGTGTGAGGTGGAGTTGCCGGCTGAGTTTCCCCGAGATGAAGTTCCCCGCTGATCCGGAGTCCAAGAGGACTGTGACTGGCATCAGGTGGTTTACAAGAACAATATTAGCACAAGTGGTTAAGGGGTTCATTTTAAGGATGTGAGGGTGCATACCACTCACCCAAAGCCTGGACGGACGAAGGGTGCAGGATTGAATTCGGTGGTCAGAACTCCCACAATACAGGCATAAACCATTGTTAATTCGCCTCTGTCGTTCTGTTGGTGATAGATGGAAGGTGTCAGTTTGCATCGGTTCGGAGATGGGTCTAACCTCTGGCTGGTGGCTTGGAGGAGTGTCAATGGCGGTAACGGTTGTGGTTTCTAATGTACAGGCCCGCATCCGGTTGGAGCAACGAATGGCAAGTTGAATGAACTTCTCTAGCCCAAAGGTGTCATCGTAGGCTGCCAGTTGAATTTTCAGGCGGGTATTCAAGCCTTGCCGGAAAGCAGTTATCAATGATGGTTCGTTCCATCCACTCGCGGCCGCGAGGGTGCGAAACTTCAGGGCATATTGATGAATGGTCTGATTCCCCTGACGAAGTTTATATAACTGTTCCCCCACTGAAGAATCACCTGGAGAGCTGCTAAATACCTCCTTAAAGTGAGCGAGAAATTGGGCAAACGAATGCGTGGCAGGTCCAGCTTGATTTAAAATTGTCTCCGCCCATCTTAATGCGGGTCCTGTGAGTGACGTGATCACAAAGGCGATCTTCGCCTGATCGGTCAGGAACATCTGAGGATGTAAATCAATAGTTAGGGTACATTGGAGAAGAAAGCCATTGCACTCCTCTGGATCACCTGAGTAGGGCGCTGGTCGGGCCATGGGACTGGCGTACATTATCGCCGAAGAAATGGTTGAGGCGGAAGTGACGGGTGTGGTAACAGAGGCCGGTGGTGTTGGTGAAGCCGGACGGGCTAATACCCGTTTCAAGGTGTCGACCAGTTCCTGGAATGGGTCGTTTACACTCATGGTGTAGCCGTCTTGGTCCGATCTTCTGTAAAGGAACGGGTCTGACACAGATGGTAAGTGGAGTAACAAGGTGTTTATTTACAGCGTGCAATTGTGAATAGCAAACGTGAGGAGTCTTCGGATGTGGTGAGTGTCTCTTCGTGAGGTTTCAGGTGGGCGGAATGTCAATAGTAATCAGTCTTTCTGATCTTACAGATCCTGGGGGTTCGCCGCAGCTGAGCGGCTGAGAGATGCGGGGATCCGATCGAGCCAACGGAACAGACGAGGAAGAGGACTGGGATGGAGAAGACAGAAGGTAAGTAGGGACAGGTAAGTAATCGCAGGTAGTAATACTCAGCTTCGTAAGGTAGCAGAGATGGTCCATGTGGTAATCCGGAGATCGGACAACTGGTGACTTTGGTGACTGTGGTTATATGTGGTTGGTGATAATGAGGTGCAGGTGCCGGTGATTAAAATTCAGGTGAGGTGGATCGGGGTAACTGGCTCTGGGAGGAGCCTGGTCCTTCTGTTACAATAATAGTAACCATATAAAATATAAAACCATGTTGTACTGTTTTGCTGTTGTTCTGAATATGAGCACAGCTATCATGTGTCCATAGGAACAATGACAAAACAACAACATGACTGCAATTTTGATATTTCTCTTTTACAACAGTACATTAAAAATGTAATTAATAGTGAGTAGAGATGCATGACATATCAGCAGATGATATATTATTGGCCATAAGAAGGAACATTCAAACATTGTTATTGTACCAATAACTTAATTTCCACCAATAGTTCCAAAGATAATTACTGTAAATCTGGTATATTTGCGTGCATCAAAGAAATCCCTGATTACACGCAGGTTCTTTCATTTTGAAATATGACAATGGCACTGAGCAATAACACACTTCGTTTTTAGTTTGTTTGACAGATGTTTTGCCAAAGCAACTGTGAAAAACACTAGTAGAGAACTTTTATATTATCATGAGAAGTGTACAAATGTTTTCAGTTCATTATGAAACTGTGTGTGTGACAAAGAGTGTGTTTAGAATGTGAGAAACACATATACTCCACTCTAGGTTTTCTTTTTCTGCTCCCTACTCACTAAATAGGAGCATTGAGGGTTTTCAAAAAATATGCTCCTCAATTCAGATCAATCCAACCTGCTTCTACTGTGCACCACATACATAATCTGGAATATTGTGAACACAGAGTAATACAAACAGTGAAATGTCTTGGACCACCAACAGGTCAATCAAATTTGAAGATTGATACTTAAGATTTTTTTCTAAATACAATTTTCTATTTACCTCAATTTCAGTTTGAGGTCGTACCTCTGTCCTTAGCATTCTCAGCTCATTGAGAATCCAGGAATCTCTGAAACAAGATTTTAACTAATTATTTTTTATATAAACAATTTATTTTATCTTATAAACAATTTAGAGACATATAAAAGGTTCTTTGAAATTTTCTATAAAAACATATATTATACTAGAGACTTTGGACTATGTTTAAAATGATACAGAGTGCAATCAATGAAGCTGCCATTTACAACACATGCATCATGTCTGCACTTCACTGGAGAACTTGTGTTAACATCTAAATGAACTGGTTATTTAACATGATCAACCTGACTGTACTGACATTTTTTAAGTCATTTTTAAGAACAGGTAAATATTGGCTCTATAACAACTGCATCAACTTCTTAGAGAGCATATTGTTTACTATTTACTGTAAGTTTTTGTTTAGATGAAAGATGTGACTCCAGATATCAGTCCACTAATTTGTCCCTTAAAGTTTTCAAGTTCCTCTCTGAGCCGCTGTTTTCTTCCGGCCTTCTATTCTTCTTTGCATTTCTTGAACTGATTCATTTACAGGGGGCTTACTGAGGCTGAGCTGACAGTCTTTTCAGCTTCATCTGAGCTTTTTCGGTTTTACAATTCTTCACCGGGTACATCAGCACCAGTCTTTATCTTCCCAGTTAATCTATCGCTCTCTTTAAGCAGGTTTTTATCCAGGCCTGACTCTGTAATATAAAAACACGTCAACAATAGGGCTGTCAGTTTATTGAACTTAGTAGCTGAGATTTTTGTTTTACTCATTAATATCCTTTTAAATGTAAAACCAATATAACAGTTAAAAGCTATGATAGACAATCTATATGAATGACAATTCTTACCTAAATACATGTACAGTACAATACGGAAAAAAAGTAGATTTCTGCATCAGCACTCTTGTTTAACTCACACAGAAAACACATGATAGTGTATTACACCGATTAATTTTATTAATCTATTAAATCATGAAAACTGCTATACTATACTATGCTATGCTATGCTATGTACTGATCCACCAATGTAGTTCAGTTTACGAACATGACACTATTGAGCTGGGCCTTTTTGGACAATTTCAGCGTCCAATTTATGAACAAATAACTCTTATGAAGAGCTGTATGTTATTTCCAGTCGGTCTAAATCAAGTTTCGTTATATTGATACTTGTTACTATCTCATCTAAATAGAGTGATGTGTTCGCGTGGTAAATTAAACTGACAAATACAACACAGTTAGCATAACATATGCACATAAAAGTACAGCAGAAGCACTTCACCAGCAAAATAACTGAGAGTCTGGTTTCTCACAGCGGGCCACCTGACGATTACTACCTCGGAGAAATACCATTCTTAATGTTTCGTCGAGAACGTGCGTGTCTTCAGTAAACTCGACCCGTTTCGACTGTGTTTTCTTCGAAAAAATTAAATAATCAGAAACGCAGCATTTTACAAACTGTCTGGTTCGCGGTTGGCGGTTGAGAAATGCTTGACGTCACGGTTCAAAATCCAAAAGTGCGCCAAAGTCTGAGAGTCGCCTTTGCCATGGAAACGGGCAGCAAGCAACACAAGGGTAAATGCCTGTGTGCATAATATAATTATTAATGTTATTATGTTAATGTGTATAATTGTAATAATTGATTATTTTATGTACTATATATATATATATATATATATATATATATATATATACACACACACACACACACAATACATACTGGACTTTATTTCATATCTTAGAAATATTGATGTTGTCATTACATTATAGCTGGTATAGTTACAATATAACACATTTGTCATAAATTAAATATAAATCATAAAACGAAATTTTTTGTGAGAATGTGCTATCTGTGCTAGGGAATTAATTTGTAGTTTAATACAATTTTCAGTTATGATAAAGTGAGATCAGACAATTGTGTAAAATATTTTAGCAGTTGATTACAGCTTGGCATTTTTATCATATATTACCGTAATTCAGATCTTATTGTAACCTTTAAAATATCACATTACTTTTTTTCACATACTGCACTCACCTGCATTATATTTTCTGCCAGCTAGATGTCATTGTTTTGGAAATTTCACACAAGAACAATACAAAAACCATACAAATACAACGCATTGTATTTTCTATAGTAAATTCATGCTATAGAAAGTGCTGGTAATCCTGTCATATTTAGCTCTGTTCAAATATTTCGGTAATGCCACAAAAAACAACAGAAAAACCACATACAACATTTAATGGTAAATACTTGTGATACTGTACAACAGAAAGTGCTATGGTAATCATGTCATATTCAGCTTGTGTTGGAATTACAACACAAAAATAACACAAAAACCACATACTGTTACGGAAGCAGACGGACACACGGGAATATATATAAAAGGTAAGGTTTATTGTACAGAGGAGTATGGTCAAGGGATTTCCAGGATGAGTGACTGAAGTTGTGATCTTGAGGAGAGACAATGGTGCTCGGGCTGAACCGTGTTATTGATTGACAGGAGCTCGTGGATTGCTTGACGCCACACACCTCGACATATCGTCGTGACGTACAGGGAATGACAAACTGGGATCCAGGACATGGACGACAACACTCGGAGAGAGAACAAGAGGTAAGTTCACAGGCAGGTAAGTAACAGGTAAGAATCAGCATATACTTGCGTTGAGTCCACTTCATTGGAACGAGACCGAACATTAGACTGAGGTGAGGTGTGTGGCTTTATAGTGAGGCGTGATGAGGTGAAGATGACGTTCAGGTGTGCAGGTTAGAACTCAGGTGAGGGTGTGCATTGTGATTGGCTGGGGTGAGAACCTGGCCGGTCTGTGACACATGCAACATCCAATGGTAAATTCTTGTGATACTGTACAACAGAAAGTGCTATGGTAATCCTGTCATATTTAGCTCTGCTCATTTGTTGTGTGGTAAATTTATGTAGTACTGCTGCAGTACCACAGGATTACCACAGGACATTTACAATGCAAGAATCATATTGCATGCCATACACCATGGTATTGTCATCTGAACCATCATCATACAATAGTACCACCCCAGTATGTTTTTGTAAGGTACACCCTCAGTAAAAGATACAAAGCTGTTACTGAAAAGTATAACTTTGTAAATTTTTTAGCCCTAAATGGTATTAGTACATAAAGGTACACATTAGTATTTTGAAAGTACATATTAGTACATTTTGAAAGAATACTCTTCCTTGTGTGCAAAAATTGTGTCAACCGTATTATACAGTTGGGGTCAAAAGTTTACATACCCCTTTCAGAATGTGCAAAATCTTCATTATTTTACCAAAATAAGAGGGATCGTAAAAACTACATGTTATTGTTTGTTTAGTACTGACCTGAATAAGATATTTCACATAAAAGATACATATAGTCTACAAGAGAAAATAATAATTGAATTTCTAAAATTGACCCCGTTCAAAAGTTTACATACCCTTAATACTGTGTTCTTACCTGAATGATCCACAGCTGTGTTTTTATTTATTTATTTATTATTTTTTTTTTACAGAAGGTTCAAACGCTCACTGATGCTCCAGAAGGAAAAAATGATGCATTAAGGGCTGGGGGGTGAAAATTCTGAACAGATGTGTACATTTTTCTTATATTGGCCAGCAGTATTTGTCCTAGTAAACCAGCATTGCAGTTCTGTTGAAGAACATTCATGGTAACGTAAGAAAATAGGCCACTTCATATCATCCACTTGGCCACCATGGTTTGTGAATCATGCAATACGTCTCTCGTCTCTTCACCATTATCCTCCTAATCTCAAACCTTCTCTCTCTCTCTCATTTTATCAATATGAGACTACTCTGGTCTTGTTGCTTGCTTCTACATTTCCATTTACTTGAACCACTTAGGTGTGCCTCTTGTCCAGTCAGCACTCAGGAGTTTCTGTCTTGTTGTCACTGATGTACTTCAAGTAGAAGCTGCAGTAACTGTGTAACATAAATAGTTTGCTAATGGGGTCAGTTTAATGTTGTAGTATTTGATGGTTTGCGGCGTTTGATCGTTAGTCTTTGTTTTTCTCCTCTCCTTTATCCTGCTTGAGTGTTGGTTTGACAAAATCACATACCGAGAAGGTTCAACATTTGATGAAGCACTTATTTTGTGACTGTTAAAGAAGCATGTTCTATGTAGTATGAATGCAATCTGGACGTAAATATGTTCAGCAAGTTGTCATTGTCATGTGACTCAAGATGCGACTTGTTGCATCTTTTCACTGCCATTTATATCCTCTTCAGTGGCCTCAATGTATATTGTCCATCAGAGGCATTATTACGAATCTCAGCAGAAGTAATAGCTCATTCAGGTATTTTTCGCCTACTGTTTTTTGACATGCTGCTCTTTTGGTGTACTGTTTTCGTATAGTAGGACAGTAGGAATATTTGGATGTAGCTTTTGCCTTTTTTTTTTTTTTTTTTTTACAGTCAAGTATGAAATGAAATTATTAAATTTGAATGGTGAATATGCTGCTTTTCTTGTTGGGTTGGTTTAGACAATGTTTGGTTTTTCAGGTTTTTCAATCATTGCATTCTAAAATGGTTGGATTAAAAATAACCAAATTGGCAACCCAGCGCTGGGTACATATTGGACAGAACATATATTGGGTTAGTAACCCAACATATAGTAACCCTGCAAGTAAAGTTACACATTTTAACCAGGCAGATTGAATTGCACACATTAATCCAATGTCATTTCATATTGACTAAATGCTAGGATAATTTTAAATCATAAATGAAAAAAAAAAAAAAACTTCTTTCATTAAAAACATCATAGAGTCTGTGGGTAAATTTAGCCCTTACAAAGACTGCAAACCTGACACATCCTGGTTTTTATTTTTTTGCGGAGGCATTTCTTAGATACATGGTTTTTATATAGTACAGACTGTATTTTATAACCCACTTACTCTAACCCAACACCTAAATCTAGCCCTTACAGAAAACATTCGGCTAATTCACATTTTCAGTACATTTCATTCTGTATGATTTATAAGCTTGTTTCCTCATGGTGACCTAAAGAAAATTACGTTAATACCAGGTACACACACAAACACACACCTGTACAG
Source organism: Barbus barbus (assembly GCF_936440315.1). Classification (NCBI taxonomy): domain Eukaryota; kingdom Metazoa; phylum Chordata; class Actinopteri; order Cypriniformes; family Cyprinidae; genus Barbus; species Barbus barbus. The sequence goes on from NC_136719.1 coordinate 9,711,041, forward strand.
TCTCATCCCTTTAGAAGCACTCGTCTTCTACGGCTCTTCTCTTCCTTGATCCTCTGTGTGTATGTATAGATTCATAGTTTTGTCAGTGACCGTCTGAAGAGGCTTCTTCAGGACCCAGAAGTGTCTTCTGCTGACGTGGATACAAGAAAGTCCTCCTTGACACTTATTGAAACTGGCAGTCTTCAGAGATTGTGCATCTGGTTCTCCTCCACACACACTGTGTTTCCCAATTATAGAGAGGGAATCAATTTGCAATTTTATTTGCTTGACCTTTGCAGATGTGGACAGATACAGTTGGGCAAAAAAGTATTTAGTCAGCCACCAATTGTGCAAGTTCTCCCACTTAAAAAGAGGAAAGAGGCCTGTAATTTTCATCATAGGTACACTTCAACTATGAGAGACAGAATGGGGGGAAAGAATCCAGGAAATCACATTGTCGGATTTTTAAAGAATTTATTTGCAAATTATGGTGGACAATAAGTATTTGGTCAATAACAAAAGTTCATCTCAATACTTGGTTATATACCCTTTGTTTGCAATGACAGAGGTCAAACGTTTTCTGTAAGTCTTCACAAGGTTTTCACACACTGTTGCTGGTATTTTGGCCCATTCCTCCATGCAGATCTCCTCTAGAGCAGTGATGTTTTGGGGCTGTCGCTGGGCAACACAGACTTTCAACTCCCTCCAAAGATTTTCTATTTGGTTGAGATCTGGAGACTGGCTAGGCCACTTCAGGACCTTGAAATGCTTCTTACAAAGCCACTCCTTTGTTGCCCGGGCGGTGTGTTTGGGATCATTGTCATGCTGAAGGACCCAGCCACGTTTCATCTTCAATGCCCTTGCTGATGGAAGGAGGTTTTCATTCAATCTCACGATACATGGCCCCATTCATTCTTTCCTTTACAAGGATCAGTCGTCCTGGTCCCTTTGCAGAAACACAGCCCCAAAGCATGATGTTTCCACCCCCATGCTTCACAGTAGGTATGGTGTTCTTTGGATGCAACTCAGCATTCTTTCTCCTCCAAACACGACGAGTTGAGTTTTTACAAAAATGATTTGAGTCCCTGGCTGCGTAGTGCGTTACTGATAGTAGCCTTTGTTACTTTGGTCCCAGCTCTCTGCAGGTCATTCAGTAGGTCCCCCCGTGTGGTTCTGGGATTTTTGGTCACTGTTCTTGTGATAATTTTGACCCCACGGTGTGAGATCTTGCGTGGAGCCCCGGATCGAGGGAGATTATCAGTGGTTTTGTATGTCTTCCATTTTCTAATAATTGCTCCCACAGGTGATTTCTTCACACCAAGCTGCTTGCCTATTGCAGATTCAGTCTTCCCAGCCTGGTGCAGGTCTACAATTTTGTTTCTGGTGTCCTTCGACAGCTTCTTGGCCATAGTGGAGTTTGGCGTGGGACTGTTTGATGTTGTGGACAGGTGTCTTATATACTGATAACGAGTTCAAACAGGTGCCATTAATACAGGTAACGAGTGGAGGACAGAGGAGCCTCTTAAAGAAGTTGTTACAGGTCTGTGAGAGCCAGAAATCTTGCTTGTTTGTAGGTGACCAAATACTTATTTTACAGAGGAATGTACCAATTAATTCATTAAAAATCCTACAATGTGATTTCCTGGATTCTTTCCCCCCATTCTGTCTCTCATAGTTGAAGTGTACCTATGATGAAAATTACAGGCCTCTCTCAGCTTTTTAAGTGGGAGAAATTGCACAACTGGTGGCTGACTAAATATTTTTTTTGCCCAACTGTATGTCAGGCATGAATAAATTGCTTTTTGCTTTGTCTGGGATCCTTATAACCCATGCCAAAGTGGATAATATCTTTTTCCTGGCAGGGGTAAATTAATTTTCATTAGATGGAAACGGCTTGTGCATCTGTAATTAGCATACCTGAATAAGTGTGGCTTCTTAAATTGCAATAGTGGGAAGTTACACCTCAGAGATCTGTGGTTGTCTCTTGCATGTTCAGATGTGTTTTTCTCGTAAACCCAGCAGGGAATATTGCTCAGTTCAAAATCTGAACAAGGAACTGAATAGATTGGCTCAGAGTCTTAAGAAAAGCATCCAGGTAGGTAGTTGAGATCATATCCTTTCATACCCCAATGGCTTAGCTTATCACCTGCTGTTACAGAGGAGATTATGGCTGTGCTCCTGAGTGTGTCAGAAATAGAGGCTGAAGGAAATACTGCATATCAGTGTTGGGCAGTTGTGTTGCTACAAGGAGCAAAGCTATTAGTTTAGCTACATTTCTCAGTTGGCTAATGATTTGGAACCCGTTACTATTTACAGAGGGTAAAATAAGTATTGAACACGTCACCATTTTCTCCGTAAGTATATTTCTAAAGGTACTGTTGACATGAAATGTTCACCAGGGGCACGTTCAAGCCCAACGTCTTGCTACGGTTTCCGGGTTGAACGACATGTTTCCTGCAAACGGTGTGCTGTGCAACAGGGTTTGAGATAACTTTTCTCTTGTTTGGTGAGTGTCTCAAAAATGTCAGCCCAATCAGCAGCAACATGTATATAAACCACACGGTATTAAAGAGACAGCTCGCACAATGGGTCCAAGTGAAGTAATTTAATATGTGTCCGCTGCAGCTCAGTATACACAACAATTGAAGATATTAGAAGACATGTTTGTCATAAGAGTTTTATAGTAACAAAGCATATCAACATGATGATGATGAATTTGTAAGTAAATGTAATTAACATAAAAAATTCACAAGAGCAAGTATATTGTTTGCAAATGTTTATTTACATAAAACAAATAAATTCAGATTTTAAGTTATGTGTAATAAAATGGAAAGAGACAGGGAAAAAGTATTGAACACTTGAAAAAAGGGAGGTGCGAAAAGGCATGGAAAGCCAAGACACCAGCTGAAATCTATCAGTAATTAGAAAGCAATCCTGCCCCTTGTGAGTGGAAATTAATATTAGCTGGTTCAGTCCGTACACCTACCAGGATGATGAAACAAGGGTGAACATTTCAGCAAGACAGTGATCCCAAGCACAAGGAAACTCTCAATAGGTTTCAGAGAAAGAAAATAAAGCTGCTAAAGAAAATCAGAGTTCATAGAAGAGGTCCACAGAACCTTCAAGATTTGAAGATTTGTGGAAGAATGAGCCAAAATCACACCTGAGCAATGCATGCGACTAGTTTCTCCATACAAAAGGTGTATTGAATCTGTCATTACCAACAAAGGCTTTTGTGCGAAATATTAAATTAATTTCAGTACTTTTATGAGAAGGGTCTGGCTGCAGACTTGCACTTGCACTCTCAGACTTGCACTCTCAGACACTTGCGCTTCTGCGAGTAACATCACTTGCAGTCTTTTTTATTTTTTGTTTGAATCTCTCAACATTTTACAACAGTAGCCAGGTGGTGAAGACAAGAAAAAATAAACTAAATTACAATGTCACTTGCAATCGCCGCTTGCACAACCTGCGACGTCACTTGCATTTGACACGAATTGTGTGCGTTGCAAATGGGGACAAGATGCTGTGGTGGTTAAACGATTAAAACTAATTTAGTACAATGACGAACAGGGTCCTGCAAATCATCTGTAGGAGAAAAAGACAAGACCTGCAAACCCTGGCTACAGAACATCAGAATATGAATGCAATGCGCAAAGTTTCTCATTAAGCGGTTTCCTCACGTAGAAAACCATAAACATTTAATATGGCTTAATGTATTAAGATATTAAAATATGAAATTCAATACACAGTTTATTAATATAATGAATATTGTGACACCTGTCCCGGGAGCCTATCAGCGTCGCCCTGGCAACGGAGGAGAATCACCTGCACCTCGTCACGGCGGGCTGATCAGGTCCAGCTGCAGCGGCTTAAGAGAGCGCTACAAAAGCCGCTGGAGAGGAGAAGCTGGTGAGCAATGCCTCCTGCAAGACGGACCGCTAACGTGTGTTCTCTCTCTTACTTCCAGAAAGCCCTGACTAACTGCTCAGCCCGCCACCAGCACCAGGACACTTTGCACGCCACGCTGAGGATTGAGGAACACGAGCACCAGAGGGGAAGAGGAAACCACGCACGAACGGCACTTACTTGCACCTTTTATTGTTTATCTTTGAATAAATACACCCTCCGGGGACTTCACCTCACGTTGCTCGGTTGTGTGATTCTTCAGCCCGCCACACTGGTGGAGAATGCGGGCATAAAGCTGAAGAATCACCACCGCTCACGCACGCCATTTGTTGACTTTTTTCCCTGTTTCTTGTTTGGACACAGGCGGCGACTCCTTCCCAGCCATGGAAGAACTCCTGAAGCACCTGACCGAAGTCAGCATCCGGCAGCAGCAAATCGTGGAGCACATGGCTGCTCGGCAAGGCGAGACCGAGAGGGAGGTGGCCGCCCTTCGGGCTGCTGCCAGTCCGCGGGTTCCGCCCATTGATCCACGTGCGCAAGCGACCCAGCTGCTGCCAAAGATGACCATCCACGACGACGCGGAGAAATATATGAAAATGTTTGAGATCATCGCGGAGCGTGAGGGATGGCCGCGGGAAGATTGGGCGCGAGTCCTGGCGCCAATGTTGACGGGAGAGCCCCAACAAGCATATTTCTCCCTACCAGCCGAATCAGTGAACGACTATGAGGAGCTGAAGCGAGAGATCCTGGCCCGGGTCGGGCTGTCCCCAATTGCGGCGGCCCAATTATTTCACAGCTGGCAATATGATGGGAAGGTGCCAGCCCGCGCCCAAGCCGCCGAACTATCCCGACTGGCTCAGCACTGGCTCCTAGCGGGAAGTCCCAGCGCCTCGCACGTGGCCGAATGCGTCATCGTGGACCGGTATCTGCGAGCCTTACCACGCCCCCTTCGGCAAGCAGCTGGGATGCGGAACCCGCGCACCGTGGGAGAAGCTGTCGAGGCAGTGGAGTTGGCAGAAGCCACCATGCGTCAGGAGGCTGGGGAGAGAGCGCCGCTTTTTCCCCGGAGGGTGTTCCAGGAGCGGCGCACGCCAGAGGGGCCCCAGCGACCAGCAAGCAGGCCAGCGGTTCCCGACGCCCAGGATGAGCCCATGCCGACCGAACCGGCCCATTCCCCTAAGCGGACCTGGCTGACCGGCTGTGCGATGCACCAGGAGCCCCCACAAGACGCACGACATGCCCGTGTCCGAATCAATGGACGCCCCTATCAGGCCGTGGTGGACACGGGGAGCTCCATTAGCCTGGTCTCGCCGGTAGTGGTCGCCCCATCACCCCATTCTAAGGCCAGGGTGGCCATCCAATGTGTGCACGGCGACACACACCACATCCCAACCCGGCGGATTACGGTCACCGCAAGACAGGGGACCTGGAACCTCGAGGTGGGAGTCGTGAAGGACCTGCCGGTACCGGTGCTCCTGGGGCGTGACTGGCCCGGCCTGGAGCGTATGTTTCCCTCCCCCGCACGGTCGGGTAGCCGCGCCGGGAACCGCCAACGGTCAGAGCCCAGCCGAAAACGTCGCCAGCCAGCCGTCCTCCTGACAACGGACAGCGCGCGCGATGGTGAGTCTACCCCCCAATCCACTAACTTGTTCTTTGACATCTTCCAGCAGGTGAAAGGGGGGGGAGACTTCGCCAGAGAGCAACTGGAGGACGAGCGCCTTAAACACTGCTGGGCTCAAGTGAGGGTGATCGAGGGCGAGGAGACGCAGCCACCCCCTCATCCGACCCCCCACTTCATAGTGCAAGACGGCCTGCTTTACTGTGTCGCTCAGCGGAGAGGGGAAGGAGTAAAACTGTTGGTGGTCCCACGAGGAAAAGTGGAGACGATCCTGGAGCTCGCCCACTCCCATCCCATGGCTGGCCACCTGGGGGCGGCAAATACCAGCCAACGAATCCGGGACCGTTTCCACTGGCCAGGACTAGATGGTGATGTGAAGAGGTTCTGTCAAGCCTGCCCGGAGTGCCAACGCACCTCCCCTCGACGTCCACCCCCCTCTCCGCTCATTCCATTACCTATCATTGGGGTCCCCTTTGAGCGAATCGGGATGGACCTGGTGGGGCCTTTGCCTAAGTCAGCCCGGGGACATGAACACATCCTAGTCGTCGTCGACTATGCCACCCGGTACCCTGAGGCCATACCCCTGCGGAAAGCCACCACCAAGGCCATCGCTAAAGAGCTATTCCTGCTGTGCAGCCGGGTGGGCATACCAAAGGAGATATTGACCGACCAGGGCACCCCATTCATGTCCCGGATGATGAAGGACCTCTGTCGCCTCCTCCAGGTACAACAGATCCGCACCTCAATCTACCATCCACAGACCGATGGGCTGGTGGAGAGGTTCAATCAAACGCTAAAGCAGATGCTCCGCCGGGTGGCGGCGGAGGACCGGAGGGACTGGGATCAGATGATACCCTATGTGCTCTTCGGCATTCGGGAAGTTCCCCAGGCCTCTACCTGATTCACCCCATTTGAATTACTGTTCGGGCGGCAGCCCAGGGGCTTGCTCGATGTCGCCCGAGAGGCCTGGGAACAGCAACCCACCGCCCATCGGTCCACGATCGAGCACGTGCAAGAGATGAGGGAGCGGATCGAGCGCGTCATGCCCCTAGTCCGGGAACAACTGGCCAAAGCCCAAGAAGCTCAACGTCGGTACTACGATCGGGCGGCCCAGCCACGGGAGTTCCAAGTAGGAGACTACGTCCTGGCCCTGGTACCATCGTCAGCCTGCAAGTTCCTGGCCAAGTGGCAAGGGCCGTATATTGTGACGGAGAAGATCGGCCCAGTCACCTATAGGGTCCGCCAGCCGGGGCGAAGGAAAGAGACACAGATCTACCACATCAACCTGCTGAAACGATGGGTTGGAACAGGCCCCCAGCTGTCGGCCCTTGCCACTTCAACTCCCGTGGTTGTCGATATGAGTCCCCACCTGTCGGCCGCCCAGAAGACGGAGCTTCAACATCTGGTCGGTCAATTCTCGGATGTGTTCTCTCCTCTCCCCGGGCGAACTCGCGTCCTCACCCACGACATCCATACTCCCACCGGAACCGTCGTCAGGCAAAGGCCCTACCGTCTCCCGGAGGCCCGGAGACAGGCTGTCGAGGCGGAAGTTCGGGAGATGCTGAAGTTAGGAGTAATTGAGCCCTCCCGCAGCCCCTGGAGTAGTCCCATCGTTATGGTCCCCAAACCAGATGGCACCCTCCGGTTTTGCAACGACTTCCGCCGCCTGAACGAGGTCTCTGAGTTTGACAGCTACCCGATGCCACGCGTCGCTGAGCTCCTGGATCGGCTGGGGAGAGCCCGGTATATCTCCACGCTTGACCTCACCAAGGGCTATTGGCAGGTCCCCCTGACCGACCAGGCCAAACCCAAGACCGCCTTCTCCACCCCAAGTGGCCACTGGCAATACCGGGTTCTCCCCTTCGGGCTGCACGGGGCACCCGCCACGTTCCAACGTATGATGGATATCCTGCTAAGGCCCCATCAGGAATATGCAGCCGCCTACATCGACGACGTGGTCATCCACTCAGAGACCTGGGAAGACCACCTGGAGCGGCTCCGGAGGGTGCTTGGGGAACTACGTCGGGCTGGGCTCACCGCCAACCCCAAGAAATGTCACCTGGCCCTACCTGAAACCAGATACCTGGGTTACATAGTCGGCCGGGGACTCGTTCGCCCGCAAGAAGACAAGGTGGCCGCCGTCCGCAACGCCTCCCGACCCTCCACAAAAAAGCAGGTACGGGCCTTTTTGGGGTTGGCGGGGTACTACCGGTGTTTTATTCCTAACTTCTCCTCCTTAGCCACCCCGTTGACAGACCTGACCAAGAAAGGGCGGCCGGAGATAGTGAGCTGGGGAAAAGCCGAAGATGAGGCGTTCCAGAGGATCAAGGCTGCCCTCACGTCGGAACCAGTACTCCGTGCCCCCGACTTTAACCGCCCTTTCTTGTTACAGACGGACGCCTCTGACACCGGGTTGGGAGCCGTCCTCTCGCAGGTTCAGGACGGTGAGGAACACCCGGTGATCTACATCAGCCGGAAGCTGTCCCCCGCCGAACAACGCTACGCAGCGGTTGAGAGGGAGGCGCTGGCAGTCAAGTGGGCAGTCCTGGAGCTAAAATATTACCTTCTAGGACGGACCTTCACTCTGGTCACCGACCACGCTCCCCTACAATGGATGGCCCGGGCCAAGGACACGAACGCAAGGGTGACTCGGTGGTTCCTGGCACTCCAGGACTTCCGCTTTGACGTGCGACATCGAGCCGGCGCCGCCCACGCCAATGCCGATGGACTCTCCCGCTGGGGGACAGCTTTCTCAGGTCTGTCAATGAGACTTCCTCCTCCAGCCCCATCCTCCCCCTTAGCCCGAGGGACCAGGGCGACTCTTAGGGGGGGGGAGTGTGACACCTGTCCCGGGAGCCTATCAGCGTCGCCCTGGCAACGGAGGAGAATCACCTGCACCTCGTCACGGCGGGCTGATCAGGTCCAGCTGCAGCGGCTTAAGAGAGCGCTACAAAAGCCGCTGGAGAGGAGAAGCTGGTGAGCAATGCCTCCTGCAAGACGGACCGCTAACGTGTGTTCTCTCTCTTACTTCCAGAAAGCCCTGACTAACTGCTCAGCCCGCCACCAGCACCAGGACACTTTGCACGCCACGCTGAGGATTGAGGAACACGAGCACCAGAGGGGAAGAGGAAACCACGCACGAACGGCACTTACTTGCACCTTTTATTGTTTATCTTTGAATAAATACACCCTCCGGGGACTTCACCTCACGTTGCTCGGTTGTGTGATTCTTCAGCCCGCCACAATATGTATGTAGTATTTTCCTCCCATACCGCAAAACATGGAATAATGTAGCATAATGGAGTAGGATGATTAAGTGCAAACTCAATATGCGCCTCATCATTATTAAAATATACATAACTAATGTACAGGCAGGTGAACCCAGAATAAACGCAACACGCAAAGTTTCACGTTAAGCATTTTTCCAAATAGAATAAACGGTCTACAGCTCTTTTATATCATTGTCTTTGTCCATTAAGCTATATTACGTGTTCTATTTAAAATTATTTTCTATGGGAGGAAAACATTTAACGTGCAATTTAACGCATTGCATCCTTTTAATATCACTTCATGTATTTCATAATGCACGTTATCTGCTTGTCTGTATCGTTGTGTCAACAAGACTTATAGGCTAATGAATTGCCTTTATCATCTTAGTCAAAGACTACAGAATACCCTTAAGTCGGTGGATTGTGGATGCTATCAACACTGCCTATGAGTTCTCTCAGCTCCCCTCGCCGATGGGAGTCAGAACTCATTCGACACAAAGTGTGGTGGACTCCAAGGCCTTTCTCGCACGTGTCCCAATACAGGACATCTGCAATGCTGCAGGATGGTCTACGCCCCTGACCTTTGTCAGGTTTTATGGCCTTGACATACGGGCCACTCCAGGCTCTTCCATCCTCTCGCCCTAGATGTGCTCCGCAGGGATACACACTGGGCAGGGACTTGAAAGTCTGGCAGCGTGGGTATCTCATTCCCCTAGCGTTTCCGGATGCAGCTCAAGTTCCTGAAGAGCAACGTCTCTAGATTACGTATGTAACCCTGCGTCTCGAGTCCATACTTCCGGCATCCATGCCAGCGCTTGCTTCATTCCTAGAAGCTGACACCGGTTTCACCGCACGTGCTTTTATACCAGCTGGTTATTACGTCACCCCGTCCGTTACATCTCACCCATCCATTGGATAGGTTGCACATGACATTCAGAGCCGCTCACGCTGAAGGCGTTCCCCTAGCGTTTTTGGATGCAGCTCGAATTCCTGAAGAGGAACGCCTTTAAAGTTGTCCAAATGAAGTCCTTATCAATGCATATTACTAATCAAAAATTATGTTTTTATATATTTGCTGTAGGAAATTTACAAAATATCTTCATGGAACATGATTTTTACTTAATATCATAAAGATTTTTGGTATATATAAAAACAAAAAGATAATTTTGACCCATACAATGTATTGTTGGCTATTTCTACAAATATACCAAAGCTACTTATGACCGGTTTTGTTGTCCCGGGCCACATTTATCATGCACTTTCACCTATACAACTTTGCAGATCATTTGGATTCACATACAGCTTTGTTACAATATATTTTGATACAATACAGCTATCTGATCCAAGTAGGTAAATTAAATTGAAATTAAAAAGTTGTCATGTACACTACCATTCAATATTTGTGGTCAGAAAGATTTATTTTTTACTTTAGTTTTTGGATAAAGCTGAATTTTCAGCATCATTACTCCAGTCTTCAGTGTCACATGATCCTTCAGAAATCATTCTAACACGCTGATTTGCTGTTCAAGAAACATTTATTATTATTATTAAAAATAGTTATATACTACTAATAGTTATATAATGATTAATATTTTTGTGGAAACCATGGTACTTTTTTTCAGGATTTGATGAACAGAATGTTTAAAAGAACAGCATTTATTTGAAATAGAAATCTTTTGTAACATTATAATTAGCTTTTTATTTATATTTAATGTGTCCTTGATGAATAAAAATATTAATATTTACAGTAAGTATTTTTGGTGGAGCTTGCTTAACACTGACTTTAATATGATAAAGAACAATTCCAGCAGTTATATGCATGCATATGAAAGCCTCTTACAGCTGAGTTTGAGAGGTAATTATGCGTATGGACCTTGTGAACAATATATGTGTGATGAATGTTGGGTAATGACATGAATTCTGGGGAATGCCATGATATGATGCTATAAATCATACTGAGACCTCACAGTCTCGCAGTAGAGGTGGTGTGAATGACATATCGGCATGCTGTGACCCATGCCGTGTGAAAGGCAGTCATTACTGTGCATCGAGGTAAAATGCATGACATGTGAGTTATATTAACATTGACAGTGCATCATGCAGCTTGTGAAAATAGCCTGTCAGCCTCTCTCACATGTGATGGAAATAACTACAGTCCTTGGTAAACATTTGCTGGCATTGGCCATAATTACTAACATTTGGGCAGTCAATAAACACTTATGTTATCTGATGTCCTGTTTAAACATTGAGTAAAAAAATTACTGGTTAGACCAAGATATGGGCCGAGTAAAAACGTTGGAGGAAGTAATATGACAAATGTTTCAGCCAAATGAATGTCATGTAGACTGGGATGTATTTATGCTTTTCAGACTGAGAAGAACTGGACATGTGGACATAATGTAGGAGCGTTAGATGTGCTTTTAAAACATTGAATATATTTATTAATTTATTTATTTTCTCTTGGAAGCTGCCTGACAGTGACAATGGCAAGGGTCTGGAGCTTGTGAATGACTCATCGTCACCATGGTGAAGAGCTTAATAAGTCTGCAAGTGGCATTAGTGTGACATACAACTAAAATCACATCTCATCCTCCGCTCTGTGTGTGTTTTTCAGGTCTGTGCCACGGCACTCCTGCTGTTCCATTCTTTTGCAGGGCAGTCGCTTCAGAATCACTAGATGTACTCATGTAGGGTTTTTGATGGCACATACCCACAAATATGATGTTCCCCTTGATAGGGACCTCGTTCCTTTAGAGGCAGCTAATTTTAAGTTGGTGTGAAATGGAAATGCACCCTATCTTTTGAAAACTTATTGTGAATTTTCTTATTGTAAATACACCCAAGCATATATTTCACTTATTTCAATGTATTTATTTTTTTCTTTCCTAAAATTTTTTTAAATACAAATCATGATCTTCAGTGAAACATAGCATATCGTAGACTTTTCCAATCATTTAGTCCATTAAACCTTCTTTTTTTCTTTCCTCTTTTTTTTCATTATTTGTTTCACTTGGATACATATCAATAAAGAAATGCTGCTACTTTTATTTACATTGTAACTTCATATATATTTTAAAAGTTGCATTAATTATTAAATTACATGAAATGTAATACTTTAATGTTTAATGAAGTATTATCTGGAAAGGTTTTAATTTAGTATCTTATACATCTTAGTACTTTTTTATTAGAAAGTATTTACTATTAAATTTATAATAAATTGTATTTTTTAGATGTATAAACCTAATGAGAAACAATACCATAGCTATCAATAACAAAATCAATAACAAAAATAATTGTGATTGATGTCCTAAACCTCATAATTTGGTACATATAAATATATTTTATATGATAGATTACAATGTATTATTTGTTTGTTTGTTTGTTCGTTTATTTATTTTTTGACTATTTTAATATTTTGCTTAGAATTTTTCTGTGACTTTTCTGCAACCCAATTATTATTATTATTATGTAAATATAATATTTATTTATTTATTTCAGTCTTCTCTGAACTTTCTGGCGATTTGACAACGCTTGTGCCACTGCTACTGCTATCTATCTATATTAGATTTAGGTCTCCCCTGGAGTCACTGGTATAGCACACCCCTCCCCTCTCAAAGCTGCTTCCTGTCATCTGCAGGCAGCTATCGTTTTCATTAGCACAATTGCACAACAGGCAGTGACATTAAGCAGTGTCCGGATCTCATCTGTGCCGTCTGCGAGGGGAAGTAGCCAGTCAATGAGAGCTGATTGAATAGGACTGGGATGGGATGGGCTGAACAAGCAGGTTTTCAGCAAGGCAAATGAGGCTTGGCCATGTGTGGGTCTCCAGAGTTTTCAGTTAGAAGGCTTGTAAAAGTATGCTTTTAAGAGCTGCTCTGTGACTGGAGCAGCACTGCAGAGACTCTCCACAGAAGAGCTCTGTGTTTGACATTAAGGCTGGATGTGACACTGAAATATTTAAACAACTGAGTGTGAGTGCAGCTACTGAACCAAAGGGCTTTTTTTTTTCTCCTTAGTAAAAAAGTAGTCAACTATAAAATGTATTTTTTACATTTTATCGGAAGTAGATATGATTTGTGTGTTTCAATGCTTTCTCTTTTTCCATTTTTTTTCTTTTTTTTTTCTCTCCAGCAAAACAACTCTAAGTATGGTCTTGTGCCAAGGATTTTGATTGACCCCTGTGACTCAAATCTAGGTGGAGATAAGTGTCTTTTTATGTGTTATGAATCATTAAAGCAGACACTTACACCGATTCACTTATTTGCCTTCAAATCTATTAAGAGGCTCCAGAAGCAGTGTTTGAGTATCATAAGTGTTATCCTTGATAAAAGACTTCATAACGGATTGATCATTTCTCCCCATTTTCAACTGCTAAGTATGAATTTTATCAAGAGAAAAGAGAAAACAATAATTCACCAGATAATTTGTTTTAGTAACATCCTTACATAATTTGTATACCTAAATACAGTTTTTTTTGGCCATATGCTATACTTATAATAATAATAATAATAATTTTAAAAGATCACATTAATTTATTATTATTATTATTACTATTATTACAAGATGTACCTCTTAATATAGTAATATATCTATGGATTTGTTTGTTGTTGTTGTTTTTTGCTTGCTTGCTTCCTTCCTTCCAAAATAATGGAATAAAAGCAAACTTTTATCTTACCTTTTTATTCATGAAGACATAATTTTAGTGTTTATTTGACAATTTATTTATTTATTTTCTTGCTTGTTTGCTTGTACTTGTATTGTAACATTACTCAGATGTACCATCATTCTCTTTTGGACAATGATGGTAAAATACAATGCAATACAATACAATGCAATACAATAAAATAAAATATACTTCAAATTAAAGAATGTTGAAACTGTAACAAAGAAACACACCTGCTGTCGAATGAGCTGAAAATTAAATGAAATTAAGCCTGGGCTCATTTAATTATTATATTTATTATTTATTATTATTTTATTATTACCTCTTTAAATTATAGCAGGTTTAATTGTGGATACTGCTTTATTCAATTACTCTGTCAGTTACTGGGCCATTGGTTGTTCACACAGTGCAAACAGCCAATTATGTGACACAAGATATGGGTCTCTTTGCTCTAATATCACTGTCTACAGTCCCGTTGTACAGGTGATGTAAATCCAAAGTCCCCCAAAATAAGATTGTTTGAACGGAACCCACAATATCCGCTAGAATACAGTTTTCCTCCATTGTGCCCCAACGGATTCCTCCAATGAGATTTATAATGTCCAGCCCCTATAATTAAATCAAGTTTCTGGAAAATCTCACTGCATGTTGCTTGCTATCATCTACAGTAGTGCAGTGTGTTGCAGGGTTTGATGGGGTATGATAGAGAGCTGTAGGGACTGCTGCAGACACAGCATCCGCACTGCAGCACAGACACACACAGAAATGAATAATGAAGGAGAAGTGATTCATTGGGTGCTTGTTATTAAAGTTTCTGTTTGAAGTGAGTGGGAATAGCCCTTAGCTGGCACTGTGTGTATGTGTGTACACTGTAGTCTTGCTTTGAAGACCTTGATGCCAGGCTGACATTTCTTATCTGCTCATATACAGGGCAGAGTACATTCATAGCACTCATGATTGCTCAATAGTTGAGTAATGATTTTGCTAAAACATTGCAATTATTATCTGGAAACCACAATCAAGAGCAGCTCACCCTGTTGGTAGATTTACAGAATGTTACTGTGCCAAATCAACAACATTTGCTCTGCTTCTGCTGTCTTTTTTTAATGTAAGTGTGTAATGTCTGCACCACTAGCAAGAATGAAGCAAAACAAAAAAGACTGCTTTCAGCCAGTTTATCAAGCAGTCATCCATTATTTGGACAAACAGATATCCTCATAGTCACATTGGTTGCGCTATATCCACCTTTTTCCTATAGCAAACCTACTGTGTTTTAGAGATACTTCCAGTTTGGGGATGTTCCACTTCAAAAGACTGAAAAAAATCACTTAAAATCATCATTTGCGCTACAAATAATAGTATGAGCTGTAAATTTTCCTTCATGTTCTATTTTCAGATGAATAATGATGTAATGCTTGGTATTTTACTGTGACAGTACTTACAAGAATATCTATGGCAAGAGCTCTTTTCAGTCCGCTACATTCTCTCCCCCTGATCATTTTCTCTTTTCCGTTGTATCTGCTGTACAATATGAAAAATATTATATGTACTGTGCATTTGTGCTCTGCTCTCCCTATTCTATTTACAATATAAAGCATGAATAATTCACCGGAATGCACTAAGAATCTCTGTTTCTCTCCAAATACTTGTTCAAAAGTTACTGTACAATCTGTTTGTTTGTTTGTTTGTTTGTTTTTTTACAACATATATGTCTGATATTTCATTGTTATGGTAGGTGTATATTTATTTATTTATTTAATATTTACTTAATTATTCATTTAATGTTTATATATATATATATATATATATATATATATATATATATATATATATATATATATATATATATATATATATATATATTTCTTTTTTTTTTTTTACTTTTATCTATGTATTAACTTAATTATTTACTTGATTATTTCATTTATTTAGATTTACTTTTATTTATTTTGTTACTTATCCACTTGATTATTTACTTAATACAAGTAAACAAAGAGGTAAACAATTCTGTAAACAAACAACTAATTAGTTCAATAAATAAAAGTAAATTAAGAAGCAAATAATGAAATCAAGGAAGTAAATAAATCAATAAAGCAGGTAAATAAAGACTTATGTATTTACTTAATTTCTTTATCTTTGCTTATTTACATTCATTTATTCATTTGTTCATTTAAATATTTAATTGATTCTTTATTCATTTACTTATTTACTTTATCTATTAATTTACATTAATGTGTACTTGATTGTTCATTTACTTATGTATTTATTCAAGCATGACATTGATTTTCTTTTTTTTCTGTCTGCTTCCTTTGATGTAATATCTCAGGTAATCACTAATGAAGCATTTGGGACCATGTGTGTCCTTGTGTTGCCATTAATAATTATTATGCCATTATATAATAATTACCATTGTTGTTAATATCCTCTTATAGTTGAGAAGTTTACACGTTGGGGTGGCTCCATTCTACATATAGATTATTTATAGTTGTTTCATATTAAGCTGGAATAAGACAACATATTTTACATTTAAAAAAAATAAATAAAATAAAATAGAAGTAAAAGTCTTAAACTTGTTTGTTTTTTGTGGTCTTTTTTTTTTTGTGTGTGTGTTTCTGATATTTGCCATTGGCCCAAAACACATTGTTTTGATAGTTCTTCTGTGATACCTGTTTTAATAAACTTTATCAACCCACTGTGTTTTGATAAATGCATCAGAGCAGTTTCTGCTTGGGTAAAGCACTAGATGTCAACTCTATTACCAAAGGGAGGGTCTAGTGCCCTATTCTCTATCAGAGCCAGAACCTTATCGATTGAGACTGAAGAAGGCTTTGTATTCCCAGGTCAGGATAAAGCAGTACTTTTTCCATTTCAGAATCAAGCTCAGCCTGTGAAGAAGGGCCAATAGCCAGTGGGTACTTGATATCTATGTCCTATAATAAGAACAAAAAATGAAGGGATGAATAAAAGTGCTGACTGCCTGCAGATTGGCCACAGCCCTACATGTCCACAGCATTGTGATTGCTCTGTTATCCTCCCCCTCCTGCCCAGTCGAGCTCCTGGAACTTTCCAAAGCTTCTCAGCAACTTTGTCATGTTTTTTTTCTTTTTTTTTTCTTCATGCCCCACTTATTCTGTTATTCTGAGGTGTGAGAGGAAATCTCCACCTTTTATCAACACCTGCTATGTAGTCTGGTAACTCTTTTATTTTATTTTTCCCAGATCCTCCTCATCTTTAATAATAATAATAATAATGATAATAATAATAATATTTATTATTATTATTATTATTAATAATGTATTATAATGTTGTTAATATTATTTTGTTTTTTTATTTATTATTAATTACTATTTTGTGAGCTGAATGAAAAAAATGGTTACTCTAAATATAACTTAAATTTAAGTTTACTTTTTGTATTTATAAACATTAAAGTTCAAAGTTCTTATGTTTTATGCTTTTTGTTTTTTTTTAACTAGAGTGACCAGTTTACTAATTGGAAAATATTTATTAATTAATCTAATCCTCTGCATCATTAGAGTCCCTATAAGTGAAGAGATTGTATGTCTTCTTAATTTTCATGTGCTTTTGCTTAAATTCTCTTAAATAATGTTTTTCACATTTCCATATCTCTTCAGTAAGAAGTAGTGTTGGGTTACTGTAGGAAAAATTTATAATGCATTTTATTACAGTTTGTCTCACACACTGATGATTTGCTTGACTAATTATCATTCAAAGTATGTGGATCTATATTCATATTTTATTATAGTCATTAATCTTGAAAAAAAAGATGGTCAAAGACATATTGCTGACTGTTCTCATTTTATTTAACCTCCTATCATAAGATTACAGGGAGATGATTAATATAATGATTACAGACATGGTCATCTGAAAACCCTGTTAATTAAATACAATATAATCAGATAATCTGTATAATCAGGGAATTAGCATGCATCCAGGGGCGGACTGGCCATCTGGCAGACCGGGCATTTTCCCGCTGGGCCGACGTACTTTTTGGGCCGGGCCTATACATCTTCTCATACCTTATTTGTCTGATCAGCCCATAAAACTCTTAGCAGCCTATAGTTTTTTCTGTCTAAATAGTTGACGGCACTGTGGTCTTTGCGGCTGTTTAATGTATTTGTCAAAAAAAAGTTGGTTTAGGATTTTTTTCCCCCAGACAGACCGGCCCATGAGACATTTAATCAGCAGCCCATTGGTTATTTTCTAAATTGACATTGGGCTGACCCAATCACATCTTTAAACAACTCTCCTTTTGGGCTCTCTCTCTCTCTCTCCTCACACACACACACACACACACGCACAGTGGTGTATTGTAACGAATAATACTTCGTTACAGTACTTAAGTATTTTTGGGGAGTATCTGTAGCCTACTTGAGTTTTTATATTTCAGCCAACTTTTACTTTTACTCCACTACATTTCCTAATTAAAATGTAAACTTTTACTCCGATACATTTCCCCGAAGCATATTCATTACTTTCAACAAAATAGTCAGAAGAACACAGACTGCAGGAAAGCAGGTTTGAGAATCAGTGGTCTGGCGTTTGTAAGTTAGAACAGCTTTGCTCATCTGCAAACCGTGCAAACAAGTGCGCGCACAATCACGGATGATTCATTTTCCACTCAAAGTCGAGTCTGGGGTGTGTGATATACAGTATATCTTCTGCAATAATAGGTAAGTGTTGTTGTAATGATGTGTGATCTGACATAGTAGTGCACGCACGTTGATTTATTAATGTATTAAAACTCAAAATTCCAGGCATTCTAACTTATAGATGGCAAAAATGCTTCTGTATGCTTTTTATATTTATATAATATAGTTAACGTCTATATCTATATCACACAAAGAGTACCGTTTTTCTGCAGATATCAGCATGAACACATTTAATAATCATTTCATATAAGTTCAGTAAAGCAATAAGTGACTTACATTTTAGACTTATTGCTTGTTTTTGCTCAATTTTGCCATAGAAAATAGTTCCAATCAAAGATCACAGCACTGTTTTGCGTCTCTGAGCAATGGACGGTGTACTTATTGAATGAATCCGCTTTTTGAACGAATCGGTTGAATAAATGATTCAGTGATTCACTCATTAACACAGTCAAATGCTCTGTTCCTGAATGAATCAGCCGTTTGAATGAATCGGTTGAATAAATGATTCAGTGATTCACTCATTAACACAGTCAAATGCTCTGTTCCTGAATGAATCAGCCGTTTGAATGAATCGGTTGAATAAATGATTCAGTGATTCACTCATTAACACAGTCAAATGCGCTGTTCCTGAATGAATCAGCCGTTTGAATGAATCGGTTGAATAAATGATTCAGTGATTCACTCATTAACACAGTCAAATGCTCTGTTCCTGAATGAATCAGCCGTTTGAATGAATCGGTTGAATAAATGATTCAGTGATTCACTCATTAACACAGTCAAATGCTCTGTTCCTGAATGAATCAGCCGTTTGAATGAATCGGTTGAATAAATGATTCAGTGATTCACTCATTAACACAGTCAAATGCTCTGTTCCTGAATGAATCAGCCGTTTGAATGAATCGGTTGAATCTCAATGACTCACTCATTAATGGTCACTTTCTGTCTCCAAAGTCTTTGCTGTCACCTACTAGCGGTTTTAATTTCACATTTTGACAATTTTTTTCATGTTTTAAATTATTTCAAATATCAGTATTCAAAGTTTTATGTTAAAAACACAACATTCGGCCTATTTATGCATCTGTAACTGCAGTTTAAATGCATCCATGTCCCCTCTGAGATACATTAAACTGTGTAAATAAATACATCTTAATGCTATTTCAGATGCAGATTCCAGAAATGTTTCCTTATGTTAGAATGAAATACACTAAGTACCCGATGAAGTGCTTCTTATTCTTACCCAAAAATACAAAATGGAAGAAAGAGTTAAAACTGAACACAATCTTGCTACTAAAGCTGTATGAATATTTATTTATATATATATATATATATATATATATATATATATATATATATATTTGCTTCTTTTCCATTTTGCATTTACTTGTACTTTTATTTTCAATACTTATGTACATTTAAGATTTTTAAAAATACTTTTCGTACTTAATTACAATAAATATCATATACTTAAAGACTTTTACTCAAGTAATATTCTAAAGGAAGACTTCAACTTCTACCAAAGTCATTTTTTGGTAAGATACCTGTACTTTTACTTGAGTATGGCTTTCGGGTACTTTATACACCACTGCACACACACACACACACACACAAACACAAACACACAGGATGACTTCTTATGCTTTTAAAGGTTCATCCAAGGAGTTAACAAATTTGACTAAGTAACTTTCAAGTTTATTTAATGCTATACTATGGGAAACAGTGATCATCTGATCAACAATTTATCATGTCTCTTCCCTTTCTCCCTCAAACACACAGGCACATACACAGGATGTCATAACTATATAGGCCTATAGTTTTAGGATTCATCAGTGTGGATTATAGTTTTATTATATTAATAAATTACACTTTTTAGAAGTTTTTAATGTGTCAACTTTCACTCTTTCCTACCTATTATTATATGGCTTTAGTGGTTTTATGGAATAGGAGCTGGTATACATATTCAAGAGCGTGCAAAGATGGATAGTATTTTGATCGTATGTAGTGGGCCAAAATGCCAGGGCCGATTTTTTTGTCCCAGTCCAGCCCTGCATGCATCTATAAGAATAAAACTGAATTATTTCCTTTTGACTAATTACTTATCTGCTTTACAGTAAATACATAAAAATGCATGTATGCACAGAAACACAACCGGACACTAATCTGCACATGTTCTGAGAAACAGGAAGTAAAGAAAATTATTCAAACCAGTTTGCAATGAATCATTCACTCAGTGTGTCCTTCAAGTATGAATTTATCCTGAAGACGTGCAGATCTTCTGCAGAAGCCTTAAAGAGTCAGAGCAACAATGCCTGTTTTACATTGTGCAGCAATGCACAGATAGACAGCTTATATAACTGCAGCAAGGTTTCCAGGTTAGCAGATCTGAGGAAGACTTTGCTTTGAAGGCCTGAGGGCTGAGGTTTTGCTGTTGCTGAATTAAATTTTGTCCTTGATAGAGACATTAGGCTGTTTCTGAGATTCTTTCCAAAGCAAGAATGACTTCTAAAGGCTGGACCAGAGAGATAAAAATCAAGAATTACATTAATTAGCTGATATTCGTAGGCTTGGCAACAAAACATTGACTGGTTTTACTTCATACTTGACCTTGATAAGCTTTTCATCCCATTGACTGTATTGTGGAACTAAACTAAACATGGGATTGTCTGACTGTCCGATATCTATCTTGGCGAAAGGTAAACTGAGTGAATTGTAATGTAGAATGAAAATTGACTTTGCTGTTGCTTTTGAGATTTTTAGCAAATGAGATTACTATTTTAAAGTAATGCGCACAGACAGCATAAGTGTTTAAATTGTTGTGCTAGTGTTGTTTCATTAAAAAATGAACAATAGAGCGCTGGAAGGATGTCACTTTTTACATGCTGTGCAATTCAGTGCCTTTGTGTGGATTTCTCTGCAGATTCTTTCAGAAGACTCATTCAGTGTTCATTTTGATAACACTGAAATAAAGGATTTAGGAAAACAGTGTAAGGTAGTGAACAGAATGACTGGCATAGACCATAAAATATTGCTTTGTTGTTCACTGAATTAATACACTGAATGTGTGAATGTATTTTCTCTCTTTTTAGAGCAAACTTAGTTATGAATAGTGATCAATCTCACATGAGGCACCAAGAGTAATCCATTAATTAAATTCCTTCAATTAGATTCCTAAGAGAAAAATGTAAATAGCATTACACTGAATATAAGATTGGATGAATTTCGATTTTGACAGAGGAGGCCCTAGAGTGGCTCCTTACATTGAGCCATACATGCATTTTAGACTTCCATCATCTGGAACGGATGAAATCGCAGCACTTGAGATCTGGAATTAGCACAGAGACTAAAACATCATGCATTCAAAAACAGGTAGATGTAATCATCTCATCCGAAGCAAATCAAGGTGCTTTTGAACCTGCTTTATCACTACAGATCAAGGAAAAGGTTTATTTTAAAGAAAGAATAAAATGTGATGAACTTGTCTCGACATTTGCCTGCAGCTCCATTCAAAAGTATATGAAACAACATAAATTCATATATTTGGAGGATTAAATGCATGGTGTGCATCATCAATGTCTGTCAGAGGAAGCACACAACGTCAAGGCCTTTTGTATTCTGAATAATGTGTATATATTCTGGGCAAGGACAACAGTGTACACACAAGACTGTTAGTCCTATTTCACTAAAACTTAACCGGTATGATATCAGTCAGACTAAAGTGCTTCCATGAGATTTTAAAAATATTGAAATGTATTTAACATGAACATGAAGTTCATGTAAACTTACTTATTAATGTATTTTGTGGTGAATTAATATAAATAATATTATATAATTTTCTATTTTTGCATTATTTGATGATCATTTATAGTTGCAAAATTATGAACAACAATAACAATAATAATTAAAGCTGCAAGCAGCATTTAAAGGGCCCTCACACCCGGGTCCACTCCTTTAGGAAAACAGCGAACGGCGCTATGACTATAACTTAATATGGGCATGTAGATGTCTTCAGGTCAGGAGTCTTATCAAACATGTGAAGTTTGGGGCAGATCGGACATTGTATGCCTGAGTTATAACAACTTCCTATTTCATAGCGAAACATTTAAGTTTTTCAGACCACCACAGACACACCCTTTAACGAAAACTCAAGATCTTCGCAATTTAATGTCACAAAAGGCTTTTGATTACAGTGACCAAATTTGGTGTTGATCTATTTATATCTTTAGGAGGAATTTGTTTAAATACAATGCCTGGAAATGGCAAAAACGGCACAAAACTTGCAGATAAAATTCTAAATAACAGACTTCCTGTTGGGTTTTGGACGTACCGGGGTACTTTTTTGTAGGTATGTTCCATGTGTGTATTGAATTTTGTAAATGTATGTGAAACATAGCTCGAGGGGCACTTTGTTGAAATTTTATAGGTGGTGCTATTGAGTCATTTTGCCACATCCACTTCTGAAATCCATTTCATATGTACATTTTTGCCATTTCTGCTGCTTGTAGAAAGTTTCAAAGAGTTTTCGACCATGTTTAGGCACTCAAAAATACAATACATTTTGGAGAAGAAGAAGAAGAAACTTCATATGATTTGCAATTCAAATCATAATTTTTTACTGGAAAAAGCTAATGGTTTATAATGGTATTTTAATGGAAACCATTGGAATTTCTGTGATGGTTTCCATTGGGCTTCTATTGTTTTTTTAGCAGGGATATGAGCGGGAAGTTATATTTCTCAAGGAATTTGTTTGTTACTTCTAGAAACTGAATAATGAAAGCATGATTTAAACAAGTACTACAACACTTATTCACATGCAATCACTCTCTCAATAATGCATTCAAACAAATGTAATCTTACAGTGCTTTCAACTGTATCCGATTTCGAATGAGCAGAAATCTGTAAGAAATGCATCGACCTAAAATAACTGTAGAAAATATGCTCTTGCATTTTCATCACAAACAAAATTTGCACCGCAAAAAGCAGCAATTATACATTTTAATGCTGACAGTGACAACCATGTTAGCTTGTCCTGTGGTAGGAAATAATTTTGCACAATACTTTTCCAATAAGCCACGTTGAAACTCTCCTGTTATTTTGTGTATTTTATTATTTAATATACGTTATTGACAGAACTGTAATATTTCAAATATACTGAAATACTTTAGAAGCAGAGCGAAGACGGAGTGTTTCTGATATCAGTGAGCGAGGAGTAGAGCGGGAGCGGGAAATGGTATAATTATTCAGTAGATTTTGTTATCATAATAATAAACATCATCATCATATATTAATAAATTATTAATTTGATTGTTTGTATTATTAGTATTACTATTATTCAGAAATATAGCATCATATAATATAATAATTTTTCAGTATTAATATAGTAATAATAATAATAATAATAATAATGTGTATGTATGTGTGTATATATATTTATATATATTAGTGCTGTTAAATGATTAATTGCACCAATCGCATTGCATAATATATGTGTGTTCTGTGTATATTTATTATGTATTTATAAATACACACACACATGCAATATATATTTTGAAAGTATTTACATGTCTATATAATTTATATATTTAATATATAATATAACCTATTTTTCTGAAATGTATACATGCATGTGTGTATTTATATATACATAATAAATATACACAGCACACATACATATATTATGTAAACAAAAACTTTTATTTTGGATGTGATTAATCGCGATTAATCGTTTAACAGCACTTAATCTTGATCTTAAAAGATTTATTCACCTGTGTGAAGAATGACACATCAATAATAAAAAGCTCCATCCCTGCTTGATATGCACAACCCACAGAGATTGTCACACATTAACAGATTGAAGAAAGGCTTCATCTCCTCCCACCGGGAGATATTTTATTCTAGTGCCACCCTCTGCCGTCACATAAGGCCATTTCATTAGTGCACCAGCACTCTCTACTCCTCTCAATTAGCGCAGGCTACCATTTGGTGAAAAGCATAGCTCCCTCGCCCTCTCTCCACCTTGTAATTTCTCGACCCAGTCCCCCTAACCAGGTTATAATACTACCGTTTGTGACTTATGATTTGGTATGTGCTTAGTATTGACCAAGGGATGAAGTTGTGGAGGCTTGAACACCATCAAGCAATGACTAGCCATGGATAGATGGATTGTTTGATGTAAATCAACTTGTGTGTGTTTGTGTTGTGTTATATGTGGTTCACAGTGAATCCAGCCAGATGTCTTAGTATCAGCAGTGCGGTGACAGCGAAAAGACGTGTGGGGTAATAAAAAAAGCGAAGAAGACAGATGCTTATGTGGCTTCACTCATGCACACGTACACACCTCCATGTCCCAAGGCAAAACGGAGGGATACAACCCCCATAATTCAGCGGTCAGCAGGGAGGCATATTTCTTCTGTGTGCTGTGGAGGTATTAGCTGCGTCTGGGGTCCACACACAGGTCATGATTTGCTGTGGGAGTGTATTGCTGTGTTCAAATTCACCTCATTCTGCTTCCCGCAAATCCCAGGGGATTGATTTATGACACTGAAGAAAAACCTTACGAATGAAGTGGGGTTAACACCTTTCTGTGATGCAGTTTTCCACTTAAGTTTTAGATGAGATATCCATCTGTTATCTGAACTGTTATTTTCCTAAGAACAGAAGGGCAGATAAATGCTCATGGGAAATGGTTGAGAAAAAAATCATTTTCGTTTTCAATCATTGTGTATCAATCAAAATCATTGTTAGCCCTTTAATTCAAGGGGTCAAGGTTTTTGCTGGTTAGGTTAAAATAGTTTGAGTAGCCCGAGCTGATAGATGCCACAGTGTGATGCAAAAAACATTTTTCTCAATTGGCAGCCATTTAAAATTTGCTATGATTTGTGACAAAATAAAATATTTGTCAAAAAACATATTATATTATAGAATCAGAATCAGAATGAGATTTATTGGCCAAGTATGTTTACACATACATGGAATTTGTTGTAGTGACAGAAGCTCCACAGTACAACAGAAAGACGGCAACAGGACAGGACACAGATAATAAAATAATAATATACAAATATCCAAATAGGCAATGTACAAAGCAGCAAAAACACAATATATAATATAGACAACTATGTATGTACAGGTCAAGTATGTGCAAGTTAGAAATGAGAAATAAAAATAAAATGAGTGTGGTGAATGGATAATGTATTATAGTTGTGTGTTCCACGTTTATTGTTGAGTGTTCATGAGATGGATTGCCTGAGGGAAGAATCTGTTTCTGTGTCTGGTCGTTCTGGTGCTCAGAGCTCTGTAGCGTTGTCCAGACGGTAACAGATCAAAGAGGGAGTGTTCTGGATGTGAGGGGTCCAGAGTGATTTTACCAGCCCTTTTGCTCACTCTGGATAAGTACAGTTCTTGGAGAGTGGGGAGGGTTGTACCAATGATTCGCTCAACAGTCCGGACTACTCTCCGTAGTCTTCTGAGGTCAGATTTGGTAGCTGAGCTGAACCAGACAGTTATTGAAGTGCAGAGGATAGATTCAATGATGGCGGAGTAGAATTGTTTCAGCAGCTCCTGTGGCAGGTTGAACTTCCTCAGCTGGCGAAGAAAGTACAACCTCTGCTGGGCCTTTCTGACAATGGAGTCTATGTGAATATCCCACTTCAGGTCCTGGGAGATGGTGGTGCCCAGGAATCTGAATGACTCCACTGCAGTCACAGTGCTGTTCATGATGGTGAGTGGGGGGAGAGCAGGGGGGTTTCTCCTGAAGTCCACAATCATCTCCACAGTTTTGAGCGTGTTGAGCTCCAGGTTGTTAAGACTACACCAGACAGCCAGCTCCTTAACCTCCTGTCTGTAAGCAGACTCGTCACCGCCCTGGATGAGACCGATCAGTGTGGTGTCGTCTGCAAACTTCAGGAGCTTGACAGAGGGGTCTTTAGATGTGCAGTCGTTGGAGTAGAGGGAGAAGAGCAGTGGGGAGAGTACGCAGCCCTGAGGATCTCCAGTGCTGATGGTACGAGTGCTGGATGTGAA
This sequence comes from Barbus barbus, assembly GCF_936440315.1. Lineage (NCBI taxonomy): Eukaryota > Metazoa > Chordata > Actinopteri > Cypriniformes > Cyprinidae > Barbus > Barbus barbus. The sequence goes on from NC_136719.1 coordinate 9,737,162, forward strand.
TTTACCAAGCTATACTAACTGCTGTCTGTCTGTCAGGAAGCTGGTGATCCACTGACAGACGGAGGTGAGGACGGAGAGCTGGGTTAGTTTATTCTGAAGGGTTTCCGTGATGATGGTGTTAAAAGCAGAGCTGAAGTCCACAAACAGGATCCTCACATAAGTCCCTGGTCTGTCCAGATGCTGCAGGGTGAAGTGTAGTCCCATGTTGACTGCATCATCCACAGACCTGTTTACTCTGTAGGCAAACTGCAGAGGGTCCAGTAAGGGTCCGGTGATGTCCTTCAGATAAGCCAAAACCAGTCTTTCAAATTATTTCATGACTACAGTCGTTAGGGCCACAGGTCTGTAGTCATTAAGTCCAGTAATTTGGGGTTTCTTTGGGACGGGGATGATGGTGGAGCGTTTGAAGCATGAGGGGACTTCACACAGCTCCAGTGATCTGTTGAAGATCTGTGTGAAGATGGGGGCCAGCTGGTCAGCACAGATTTTTAGGCAGGCTGGTGACACACCGTCTGGGCCTGGTGCTTTCCTTCTTTTGTTCTTCCTGAAGACCTGGCACACATCTTCTTCGCTGATTTGAATTGTAGGTGTGGGGGAGAGGAGGGTTGCTGGAGGTGTTAATGGTTGTGTGGAGAGGTGTTCAGGGCAGGTGTGGGGTGATTTTTCAAAACGACAATAAAACTCGTTCAAGTCATCTGCCAGGTGTTGATTCTCCAGAGTGCTGGGGGATGGTGTCTTGTAACTGGTGATATTCTTCATTCCTTTCCACACTGAAGCAGGATCACTGGAAGATAATTTTTTCCTTAGCTTGTCAGAATAATTCCTCTTTGCCACTCTGATCTCCTTTTCCGGTGTATATTTGGCCTGTTTATACAAGACTTTATCCCCCTTTCTGTAAGCATCTTCTTTGGCCTGACGGCGCTGTCTGAGTTTTGCAGTGAACCATGGTTTGTCATTGTTGTAGATTAGATGAGTCCTGTTTGGAGTGCACATATCCTCACAGAAACTGATATACGATGTTACAGTCTCTGTGAGCTCGTCCAGATTGATGGCAGCGGCTTCAAAAACAGTCCAATCAGTGAGCGAGAAACAGGCTTGTAAGTCCCGCTCTATTTCATTAGTCCATCTTTTAACAGTTCTTAATACAGGCTTTGCAGAAGGAGTTTGTCCGTTTTGTTGGGTAGAGAGCGGAGATTCGCCAGATGGATATTAGGCAATGCCGTTCGAAATCCACGCTGATGAAGCTTCACAAGCGCGCCGGCTCGCTTCCCCTGCCTACGCCTCCTGTAGCGTTTGACCAGAGCTACGGCTCCGCCAACTACAATGTCCAGCAAAACGTCCGAAAAATCAAAATACGGTAAAATATTTTTTTTAATTTTAGATGTATTATTATTTGTTATGTGTTGAATTTAAGTATCTAAAAAGACGCTACAAAGCATGATGTCATATCACGACCGTTGCAGAATCTGAGGGAATTTTGTATGCTTAAAGTCTAGCGCGACCGTGGCTTTACTTGTTCCAGAGCAAATAATTTTGGCTGAGGGCAAAATCTCAACACCTTATTTTATGTAACTTAGCCTTTGTACTTTTGACTGAATTACCTAGCAACTTTTATGATGGCTGTTGTTGTTTCTTAAACATTATTATTCAATAAAAAATATTTTATATACATTAGTATTTGGTATTGGGAAACAGTGTGTGTGTGTGTGTGTGTGTGTATATATGTGTTCGTGATGGTGATTTTAGTGACACTGTTCCACCATTAGATGGTGACAAGAGACTGTTTTACAAGTCAGCAGTAAAAACTTTTATATTGAAAGAGACTGAAGGGCTGTTTTGAACAAGGAAGTTATTTTTACTTTCAACAACAGCTGGTACACAGCTAACACGTGCTGAGTAGCACTGTCATCGGAAATCACCCTTAACCGATGAAAGGATAGTAAGAGCCTATTGGACATTCAAACTAATGTTTTATTGTGAATATGAGATTGATCTGAAGAATGTATGCTGTATCAGACTCAGGTAATCACGCTCGCTCAGTCAATCTCTCTCTCATAATACTCTACTTCACATAATACACACCTTTTAATACAGTAATACAATTAGCTTTCAATGAAGAAAGTCAACATTCCTTCATTACTAGTTCTAAAGTGACGATTTCATATTAGTTACAGAGACTTGGGCTTAGATTTGAACTCGTGGCGGTAGGAAGTAGTTCTGCACAAAAGAGGGCTTTTAAAGACACTCGATTGTTGTTTCTTATGTATTTACACACTCATGCCGTCGAACTGCTGTATAAATGCAATATCACACTCGTAGACATGAGAAATGGCTCTAGTGAAGTAGTATAGTGAAGTGACATTCAGCCAAGTATGGTGACCCATACTCGGAATTCGTGCTCTGCATTTAACCCATCCAACGTGCACACACACAGCAGTGAATACACACACACCGTGAACACACACCCGGAGCAGTGAGCAGCCATTTTATGCTGCAGCGCCCGGGGAGCAGTTGGGGGTTCGGTGCCTTGCTCAAGGGCACCTCAGTCGTGGTATTGAGGGTGGAGAGAGCGCTGGACATTCACTCCCCCCACCTACAATCCCTGCCGGCCCGAGACTCGAACCTGCAACCTTCGGATTACAAGTCCGACTCTCTAACCATTAGGCCACGACTTCCCCCCCACGACTTCTATATCGGTATGCCGTAATCTGCTGGTATACAGCCATATCTCACATCTACGAGTGTGATATTGCTCATATACAGTATTAATATATTATATTATACCATATTTGTCACGTCTGGATTGAGAGGTATACACAGGACGAACAATTCAGAGCTTCTTTATTTATACAAACTGAAGGAGGACTTCAAATAGGAAGTTCAAAACGGCAACATAACTTAAGATCATCAAACTGAAGAGTAACCGTCCTTATCTTAATCCTTTTCAGGGAGATCCAGCCAGAGGTAGGAGACACAGAGTCACGGCGATCCAGAGAGGTGAGTAGAAGCGAGAGGAAAGATATGTAACCTTGAGACCAGCCGACGAGGGACTGAGGTAAGTAGCCTGATATAGTGCCAAGGTAAGTGGAATCAGGTGTTCGTAATCAGTAATCTGGTGATTGTGACTGGGTGTAGGTGGCTGGTGAGGCTGATGGTTCGTGAATCCTGGTGCCCATGACCAACGGCGAGGACAACCGCGCCCCCTAGGAGCGGGACGATCTGGGTGCGATTGATGGAAGTCGGAGAGGAGTGACAGATCATCTCTGTCCACCCGTGATCTTTCCTCGGGGCCGTACCCCTCCCAATCCACAAGATACTGGAGCCGGCCGCCCCGCCGTCGGGAATCCAGGATCTCTTTAACTCTGTAGATGGTCTCGTTGGGGTCGACCTCGGGAGGAGGAGGTATCTCGTGCTCTGTGGAAGGAGGGAGAAGTGGATTTCATGAGTGAAATATATTCTGAAGCACAGTATAACTTAAATCAGATATTTGAAAAAGAATTTATCAAAATTACAGAACACTTTCAGATACCTCCCAGTTATTTGTGTCAACCTGATACCTCAAGTATATATTTTCTGGAAATAAGGTTGCTATGACATCTATATTTTAGAGACCAGCAAAATGTCACAATTCTCAATACCACAGCAGAATACTAGAGTAACTAATATTAGTTAAAAAAAAAAGCCCTCAAATTTATTGAAAATAATTAAACTGCCAGTAATAAAAAAGCAAATGAATACAATGGAATGAAAAAGATACAAATGAAACAAACTGTGCTTTAATTTTTTTTAATGCAAGTTTAAAGTATAAACATTTATTTAAAATCTGTGAGAACCGGTAGAGGGCTGGGTTCCATATGTAGAGACCTAAGTGGATCCCATTTGTGTAAAGTCCATGGTATAGCCTCAGAGCCCGTGTTTCCTCGGTAGACTTTCTGCCATTTTCCAAGAGGTTTACAATCACCTCTAATCTTCCATATGCACCTAAACAGTTGTTCATATGTGTAAGTGCTTCTGAAACCTCCTTCGGGAAGGATGGGGCTTCCGCAAAGTTCTGGTTCCAAGTGGAACGGGTACATTTTCCCAGTGTTATCCAATCTCACTGAGTGGGTAGTGCTACTACAACAGTGACTGGCCTTCTTGGTGCAAGCCCCAACCTACACCAAAGAGGAGTGCAGGAGGCTCGCACAGGACACTGGAAGGGGCAGCATCCTATTCGTCGGTCTCCGACGTTACTCGGAGTGACCGACTGAAGGGGGATGTCTCGGTTATGTACAGGTCCTTTTCAAAAAATTAGCATATTGTGATAAAGTTCATTATTTTCTGTAATGTACTGATACACATTAGACTTTCATATATTTTAGATTCATTACAACACAACTGAAGTAGTTCAAGCCTTTTATTGTTTTAATATTGATGATTTTGGCATACAGCTCATGAAAACCCAAAATTCCTATCTCAAAAAATTAGCATATTTCATCCGACCAATAAAAGAAAAGTGTTTTTAATACAAAAAAAGTCAACCTTCAAATAATGATGTTCAGTTATGCACTCAATACTTGGTCGGGAATCCTTTTGCAGAACTGACTGCTTCAATGCGGCGTGGCATGGAGGCAATCAGCCTGTGGCACTGCTGAGGTGTTATGGAGGCCCAGGATGCTTCGATAGCGGCCTTAAGCTCATCCAGAGTGTTGGGTCTTGCGTCTCTCAACTTTCTCTTCACAATATCCCACAGATTCTCTATGGGGTTCAGGTCAGGAGAGTTGGCAGGCCAATTGAGCACAGTAATACCATGGTCAGTAAACCATTTACCAGTGGTTTTGGCACTGTGAGCAGGTGCTAGGTCGTGCTGAAAAATGAAATCTTCATCTCCATAAAGCTTTTCAGCAGATGGAAGCATGAAGTGCTCCAAAATCTCCTGATAGCTAGCTGCATTGACCCTGCCCTTGATAAAACACAGTGGACCAACACCAGCATCACTGACTGTGGGTACTTGACACTGGACTTCAGGCATTTTGGCATTTCCCTCTCCCCAGTCTTCCTCCAGACTCTGGCACCTTGATTTCCGAATGACATGCAAAATTTGCTTTCATCCGAAAAAAGTACTTTGGACCACTGAGCAACAGTCCAGTGCTGCTTCTCTGTAGCCCAGGTCAGGCGCTTCTGCCGCTGTTTCTGGTTCAAAAGTGGCTTGACCTGGGGAATGCGGCACCTGTAGCCCATTTCCTGCACACGCCTGTACACGGTGGCTCTGGATGTTTCTACTCCAGACTCAGTCCACTGCTTCCGCAGGTCCCCCAAGGTCTGGAATCGGTCCTTCTCCACAATCTTCCTCAGGGTCCGGTCACCTCTTCTCGTTGTGCTGCGTTTTCTGCCACACTTTTTCCTTCCCACAGACTTCCCACTGAGGTGCCTTGATACAGCACTCTGGGAACAGCCTATTCGTTCAGAAATTTCTTTCTGTGTCTTACCCTCTTGCTTGAGGGTGTCAATGATGGCCTTCTGGACAGCAGTCAGGTCGGCAGTCTTACCCATGATTGCGGTTTTGAGTAATGAACCAGGCTGGGAGTTTTTAAAAGCCTCAGGAATCTTTTGCAGGTGTTTAGAGTTAATTAGTTGATTCAGATGATTAGGTTAATAGCTCGTTTAGAGAACCTTTTCATGATATGCTAATTTTTTGAGAGAGGAATTTTGGGTTTTCATGAGCTGTATGCCAAAATCATCAATATTAAAACAATAAAAGGCTTGAACTACTTCAGTTGTGTTGTAATGAATCTAAAATATATGAAAGTCTAATGTTTATCAGTACATTACAGAAAATAATGAACTTTATCACAATATGCTAATTTTTTGAAAAGGACCTGTATATAATCTTATTTCCCTGAAGGAGGGAACGGAGACTTCACGTCCTGTCGCCACAGCTGCTGTACCACCGCTGAGCGGCTGTGTCACCGCTTCGGCTCCTCAGCCAAAACCTGAGTATGCATTGCACCTGCTGACTAGTTATACTCACACAATATAATAATGTGCATTGGCTCTTTTAGTTTACACTCTAAGCGGTCTGGTCTCTCTAAGCGAGATCCCAATTTGTCGGTAACTGAAGTGACGTCTCCATTCCCTCCTTCAGGGGATGAGGGTTACATGCGTAACCGAGACGTTCCTTGAACTTGAAAACATTAATGAAAAGTCATTTTTTCCACTATAATGAACATTTTGAGCTATAGAAAGATTGCATGAACCATCAATGCCAATAAATAACCTTAATTTTTAAGAGTGTAGGAGCATTTTTACAGAAATGTAGCCAGAGCCCCTTATTTCCAATGAGCCTGGGTTGCAAATTTTGCATTATGTGGCATCTAATGTTTTTGTCCTCTGCCTAGAGGAGAATATGCCTTGTTTACAGCTGAATCAATGCCACATTACAGAAATGTTAATTGCCGTGAATGGACGCGAGCCAGACAGGCTGGGAGCTTGTTAAAACCGCATCTGCATGTGGGCAATGAGTCAGTCCAGACATCAGAGCGATGTGGAATTGATTTAAGAGTCTCTCGTCATATAGAATACAATCAGACCTTATCATTGGCCAGTGAGACTTTCCATGCTGGGCTGTTTGAGCCAGTAGCCTATCAGGATTATGAAAAAGCATGTCATATTGTGACCCACAGCTCCAAACCTGAGGAGGAGGCAGCTGGCAGATGATTCAGGATGAAATGCGAGTTTCATCGCCAAGTGTGAGTAACAAACCAACCGCTCTTTCTGTATTGAATCTCATACTGCCTTCACCTGCCTTGAACCTTATGAACAATAACTATAGCACACACACTTACAGCAATGGCGAGAAGCACAATGAGATCTCACTGTGACAACCACCTATTCGTTTATCGCAGATAGACACATTCCCCGAGACTGGATGTGCGTCTCCTCAACAGCAAATTGATGTCATTGATTTCTGAGGGTGCAGAGGCTAGGACATAATTGAATATTGCAACCAGGTTCCCCCTGTGTGTTCGAGTGTTTGACTTGTGGAGACAGAATACAGCGGGGGCTTCAATCTCGGATGCAGGTGACAAATCAAAGGCCGGCTGCCCTGGTGTTTGGAACGGAGTGTCACAAAGTCAATTGCAGCAATGTGACCTAATCACAAGCACAATATAACGTGACAGTCAACAGCAGAGCTTTTCCTTTGGAGCCTTGCTAACATCAAAATTATAAGGATGCAGGATCATGGTCAGTGTCTAATGCTTGTCAGTCTGCTCAAGCTTACAATTACAGTGACAAATTACAATTTGTGTAGCAGTTTTGTCAGCATCCAGCATCCAACAGGACTAGATATCCTCACAGGTGTCACATAATAGAGGGCAGGAATGTGAAGTGGTATATGAACGCCATCTAGTGACGTTATTTCGAAGTATCCTGGAAATTCCAAATTAAACTGTTTGTTGGATTATATTAACAGGTTTCTAGCTGGCTATTAGCTGGTCATACCAGCAGCTGGTGAAGCTTTATTATTTTATTTTATTTTAATTTACATTGTCAATCAGCTAATGAGCAACATAGCTACCATCTTAAACTTGATTTTGTAGCAGTAGCTATATCATTCTTTTAGGTCAGTGGAAAGATATTGTGAATAGAATTTGTTAAGATATATGTAACTGTTTTGAACCCTTATTTAGCATAAAAAAATAGCATACAAATATAGTAGTTCCTGCATTATAATAACAATACAGTTTTAAAATGTTTGGCATAATGCAATACTTTTTTTGTAAACAACAAAAGCGCTTGTAAACGTGATTTATATGAATTAAGATGCATCATTGCAGATCTTTTAGAAATCAATGCTGTGATATTATATGAAAAATATGATCTGATGTTGCCCTCTGCTGTCTGTTGCGCACAGTCACCAGTCACAAGGCTATGAAGGCATGTTCCTAATATTACTCTACACAAGGGGTGCCTAATCCAGTTCCTGGAGATCCGCCAGCTCAATTCATTTCCAGCCCTGCTCCAGCACACCTGTCTGTAATTACTATGCGTTGCTGAAGATATTAATTGGCTGGTTCAGGTGTCTTTGATCAGGGGTTGAGGTTAATTTTGCAATGTGTGTGTGTGTGTGTGTGTGTGTGTGTGTGTGTGTGTGTGTGTGTGTGTATACGCACGCACATACAGTCAAGGCCAAAAATACGGTAAATATGATCAAAGAAGGCTGTGAAACTTAATCTGCATTGTTAATCCTTTTGATCTTTTATTTTAAAAAATTCACAAAAATCGAACCTTTCATTGGATAATAAGAATTTAAAATGGGGGGAAATATCATTATGAAATAAATGTTTTTCTCTAATACACATTGGCCACATTTAACGGCACCCTTTTATTCAATACTTTTTGAAACCTCCATTTGCCAGTTTAACAGCTCTAAATTTTCTCCTATAATGCCTGATGAGGTTAGAGAACACCTGACAAGAGATCAGAGACCATTCCTTCATCCAGAATCACTCCAGACCATTTAGATTCCCAGCTCCATGTTGGTGCTTCTTCTCTTCAGTTCACCTCACTCATTTTCTACAGGGTTCAGGAATGGCCATAGCAGAAGCTTGGTTTTGTGCTCAGTAACCCATTTTTGTGTTGTTTTTAAGGTTTGTTTTTGGAATATTGTCCGGTTGGAAGATCCAAAAAATGGCCCATTATAAGATTTCTAACAGAGTCAGTCACTTATTGATTTTTTATTTGATGGTATTTGATAGAATCCATGATGCCATGTGTCTAAACAAGATGTCCAGGGCCTCCAGCAGAAATATAGGCCCACAACATCAAAAATACAGCAGTATATTTCATTGTACACATGGGGTACTTTTTATCCCTGTGTTCACCAAACCCATCTTGAGTGTTTGTTCCAGTCGTATCAGATAACTGAATATTCTGGAGTTTGTTTTTGGATGAGATGGGATAATTTTTCTTGAAACCCTCCCAAACAACATGTGGTGATGTAGGTGCTGTTTGACAATTTTTTTTTTTTATTATTCTCCAGCTGTGGTCCTTGAAGAGTCTTTAGCCACTCAAACTCGCCTTCTCACCGTGCATTAGGAAGATACAGACACACATCCTCCTCCAGGCAGTTTTGTAACATTTTATGTTGATTGGAAAATCTTAATTATTGCCCTGATGGTGGAAATGGGAATTTTCACTGCTCTAGTAGCTCTTTTCTTAAAGCCACTTCACTAATTTGTGAAGCTCAATTATCTTTTGCTGCCCATCAGAAATATATTCTTTGGTTTTTCTCATTGTGATGAATAATTAAGGGAATTTGGGCTTTGTTTTCCATCCTATTTATATTTCTGTGAAACAGGAAGCCATGGCTGGATAATTTCATGTTCATAATCACCCTGGTGTGCTCAAAATTGTGAATATGAATGGGAATATACTTCAGAGATATTTTACTCATAAGAATTTCTAGGGGTGCCAATAATTGTGTCCAACGTGTAGTTGAGAGAAACATTTATTTCATAATGATATTTCCCCCAATTTTAAATTCTTATTATCAAATGAAAGGTTAGATTTTTGTGCTTTTTTTTTTTAATTAAAGATCAAAAGGATTAACAATGCAGATACATTTTCAAGTCAATATCAAGTCAAGTCAATATTATTTGTGTAGCGCTTCTAACAATTCAAATTGTGTCAAAGCAGCTTTATATCGGCTTAATATAAAGCTGCGTGGCTTTATATCAGCTTTACAGTATTTAGACGGGGAAATAGTTTGTCGAAATAGTGTCATTCTCCTCTGGCCAGACAAAATCAGCAGTTTAAATCTAGGCTAAAGCAGAATCAGAATCAGACTGCTATAAGATCGCTCTGTCTCGATCCGGTTCCACTCCGATACCGCTCACACCACGAGTCTAGGGCATGCACAAATCCACCCAGAATTCACCTGTGTCTTCAACAATTAACAAAACTGTCAGCCTAAACTTCAAAAATCGTTTGTTGTGAAGGAGAGATGGAGTTTGTGAAATATTTCCAAAAGCAAACCGACAGGTCATACAGGACACAGAGCGGGTTTGCTGTTTGTTGATTTTCCTTTCCGCGCCTATGTTAACAGATTAGAGCAGCCGCACTGACTGCGGAATACGCACGTATCAGGTGCGGTCCAACCACACCGCAACCGCGGGCCCGCAACAGCATAGAAGTAAAGCAGATTTTTTCCGCAGCAGTCACGCAACAAACCCGCTCCATGTCCGCCACGCAGGCAGTGTGTCCCAGGCATAAGGCTTCGGTTGAAAATGGCAGGTGTTTGGCATGCAGAGGAATTTTAAATATGAGCGAGTGTGGAGCGATTTCACTAGAGCGGGATGAAATTGTAGGTGAGCGGGGAGCGGAATTGAGCGGAGCGGGATCTGGTGCGACTTTGAGCAGTGGAGCGGGGGGAGCGAACACCCACGTGAGCGGGAAGCGGAAATTCTCACCGCTCAGCTCCACTGTATTAAATACATACTTGGGGTTGTGTTTGTTTTCTTCTAAAAGAGACGTAAAGTAAGCAGAGCTAGCAGTTTTTAATGCTTTTCTGTAGGGTACTTTCCCGCCAAGCAATACGAAATACCTCTAATTTTGTTTTTCTCCAGCTGCGCTCCATTTTCCGGGCTGCTCTCTTCAGGGCCCGAGTGTGTTCATTATACCACGGTGTTGGACTCTTTTCCTTAATCTTCCTTAAGCGTAAAGGAGCAACCGTATCTAAAGTGCTAGAAAAGTGAGAGTCAATAGTTCCTGTTACATAATCAAGTTGTTCTGAGCTATTGGATATGCTGAGGAATTGAGATAAGTCAGGAAGATTATTTATAAAGTAGTCGTTTGTGGTAGAAGTGATGGTTCTACCATATTTGTAACAAGGAGTTGGCTTTACAGCTTTAGCTATATGGAATATACACGAAACTAGATAATGATCTGAGATATCATTGCTCTGCTGCAATATTTCAATGCCACTGACATCAATTCCATGTGACAGTATTAACAGATTTTGACAATGAGTAGGTCCTGAAACGTGTTGTTTAACACCAATGGAGTTTAGAATGTCTATAAATGCTGATCCCAACGAATCTCTTTCATTATCAACATGGATATTAAAATCACCAGCAATTAGGACTTTATCTGCAGCCAGCACTACCTCAGCTAGAAAATCAGCAAATTCTTTAATAAAGTCTGTATGGCGCCCTGGTGGCCTGTATACAGTACAGCCAGTACAAACATCGCAGGGGATTTATCATTAACACTTGTTTCTTTGGATAACGTTATATGAAGCACCATTACTTCGAACGAATTATACTTGAAACCCGACCTCTGAGAAATACTGAAAATATTGTTATAAATTGTGACAACAAATTTCCCTCTTTACCTTTTTGGATGCGGTTCATGTTTGTAACTGTAATCTTGGGGGGTAGACTCATTTAAAGTAATGTAGTTATCTGGTTTTAGCCAGGTTTCTGTCAAACAAAGCACATCTAGTTTATGGTCAGTGATCATATCATTTACAAAAAGTGCTTTTGTAGAAAGGGATCTAATATTCAATACGCCAAGCTTTATCATTTGTTTATCTGTATTATATCTGTTTTTTATTTGTTGCTCATCAATCAAATTGTTACTCTTACTTTGGTTTGGATGTTTCTGTATTTTCTAGTTCGGGGAAGAGACACAGACTCTATAGTGTGATATCTAGGTGAAAGAGTCTCTATGTGCTGAGAATTAACTGACTTCTGCAATGTGAGGAGGCTAGCAGACGGTCGGTTTAGCCAGTCTGTCTGCTTCCTGACCTGGGCCACAGTTAGTCAAGTACGAACTCTAAGACTCTGTGTCATATTTCTAGAGAGAAGAGCGGCACCACCCCAAGAGGGATGAAGACCATCTCTTTTCAACAGGTGAGTTCTGCCCCAAAAATTCTTCCAATTGTCTATGAAACCTATGTTATTCTGCGGGCACCACTTAGACATCCAGCCATTGAGTGACGACAGTCTGCTATGTATCTCATCACCCCGGTAAGCAGAGACCGGACCAGAGCATATTACAGTGTCTGACATCGTACTTGCAAGTTCACACACCTCTTTATCAATATATTTAGTGATCTCCGACTGGCGATGTCGAACATCATTAGCGCCGACGTGAAGAAATTGTTTTAATTTAGCACCGACTTTTAAATTTGCCAAGATTTCAGGAGCTCTGGCTCCCGGTAAACATTGGACTATGGTGGCTGTTGTCTCTATGTTCACGTTCCGTACAATAGAATCGCCAATAACTAGAGCACTTTCATCAGGTTTCTCAGTGGCTGCGTCACTGAGTGAGGAGAACCTGTTTGATTTTTTTTGATCGGAACGGAAGAGCGGTGTTTTGACTCACGACTAGGCCGCCTCACAATCACCCAGTTCCCCTGCCGCACACGGGCTCTACCGTAACCGAACAATATAAAGGACTCCCTGAGCTAGTCGCATCCAAAGCAGTATCTACAGTCCTCACATTCTTACTGTCCTCAACTAAAGTTTGAATGCGTGTCTCTAATTCTAAAATCATCTCTGTCAGCCTAACTATTTCCCTGCATTTATCACATGTGAATCCCTCATCGCTGACAGAGAGAGATAAGCTGTACATGTGGCAAACAGGGCAAACAACAATTGCAGGAAAAGAAGCCATTACTCACCGTCAGGGGTGGACTGGGGCCAAAAAGTGGCCCTGGACTTTTTGGCACAGAGCGGCCCACCAAACCCGGTCCGCAATACACCACACCATAAATGAGTGACATATTCTTCACATTATAATTAGTTTTTTCTGGTGTATATGACAAATAGTAAATAATTTTAAATATTTTTTTACGAGGGACAGTTTAATATCACTAAAGTTAAATACCAATATTATCAGTCCATATGACACGATCTGTTATTGTTGTGGATGGTCTATTCATTTATACTGGAATTTAGTATATATATATTCATTTAGACAGGTCAATTCATTTATACTGTTATCAGCACATGTTGAAGTATATTAGTCTCTTGTCTCTTGAGAATATGCGCTGTTAATGCAGCCTTAGAAAACTCCATCTGTTTTTTTTACTTTCACTTTCTGTATGACTGAAGTTAAGACTTTCACTGGCATAACTATTTTGCAAAGTTTGCACATTGCTGTTGTGATATCCATTGGCTCGCCTTCATGGTTTAAAACAGAAATATTTCCAGTATTGCGACGTAACTGCAACTCCCCATGCATATGTATCTTAAACGCAGGGATATGTGCTGTGCTGTCTGAAACGTCTTGTGCTGTACTGGCACACACCCGAAGCGCGCACAAACATAGAGACGTGTTTCAGACCGATTTGATCAACTGCGATTTAAGCCCTAGCCTTGACAGATCAGAGCAATCTTTTATTTACTAATTTAACATGAAATCGTCAAATTGCTACTAGATATCATCGCATACAACGAAAATACAGAATAATTAGAAAAATAATTTACACACAATAAATAACAGAGCATCATATCTATTCACATTTTCCCCCGAACCTTCTCGCGACCTGGTAGGAATTCTTCCACGACCCAGTAGTGGGTCGCGACCCGGTGATGGGGACCGCTGTCCTACATTGTGACGATTCGAATTAAAATTGGAGAAATTTGAGAAGGTCAGTAGTAGTTTGCATTCCTGAAAATTAATGTCTGTCCTTTAACTAAACGGTTGGCAAATGTTGCTGAATTGTCTCAATGTTTAGCTGCTTACATCTTACCTCAGCATTCAAGTCGAGCGCAGCTCAGCATCTGTGAACGGTAAATCCCGCCTTCTACACTTTGATTGGCTGTTCAAACATTTTGACATTGACAAGCACTTTTGAGCCGGAGCTATATTAATTGCAATTTTTGAAAGAAGTGGACCGCGCGGGCCATTCGTCTGGACCGATGGAAGGATATGTACATTTACTAATAATCCATTGTATATTTTTTTTTAAGTAAAGAGCCGGCCCATATTGTACAGCGGCCCACCCGGAAAACTCTTTTATTTATTTATTTATTTATTCTTTACATTATTTTTTTCTTTTTGTGACACCATTTTATTATCGTAACACCAACATAACTTTATATAGGATAGGCTGTTAAATTATGGGGTTGAGTCCTGGCGGTTTACACTACATTATTATTATTATTATTATGTAGATTAAAAACATGACTGTAAGGCTTTATACGCCTATCATTTGTATAATGTGCAGCGAGGGGCCTTGTGAATTTAAAAGACAGTTCTGTTAAGGTACAAACCCAAAAACATATATTCAGCAACATTCTGAGGTAGAAAAGTGTTAGATGATGCTTAATTTCAAACCTTGAAATGAAAGACAACTGATTTATTCCATTTTTATTTACAACGTATTAAAAAGCCATGTAATGGTATGCTTCACTGTGTTGATCTGCATGACTTACATCTCTGGATACACACACACACACACACACACACAAAATAAATATTTATAGTTGTTCATTTAAAGAAAAGGGAATACACATTTAAACAACTGTCTTAAATTTGCTATTAAGATGAAATACTGCTGGACAGGAAGTGATGACGTTTCATGTGACAAAAGCAGGTCTATTCAAATATATACACATACATCCCTGCTGTTTGAGAAACACATGATGCCATCCTACGTCAGCAATGATATTGCATTTTGTAATTCCTAATCAATCCTAATCACATTTTGTAATTCCAGGGCACTGCTGTCAGACATGTGTTGAAGCACATTTAAAAATATTTCAGCTTCATTATTTCATTACAGGGAGCACAAGAGGGAGACAAAGTCTTAGAATTTAGTGTCAGGGACACATTTTCCTTTATTATTGGAAATACACACAGGGATGTGGGAGTCTGAAGTAGTGGACACAGTCATCATAACTGTATTTTAATCAGGGTTAGGCATAAAATATAAAACTGATTGTGCGTTTTAATTTAATAGGCAAATAACTAAAGAATACTGACTTTGAATTGGAATTACATTGATTTTATTAATAAAATGTGTACATGAGCTGCTCACTACATTTTGAGATACTGCCAGTAACCAGTTATGATTATGACTGTATTTCAATCATGGTTGGGGAAAATTTGTCATTCTAAAACTGGGATGCTTTGAGAGTTTATGAGTGTGAATGTAAATGCAATTGCAAACTACAGGATATTGAATTGGAATGACAATAGTTTAAATTTATAGTTGAATAATTTAAATTACCTTTTATATTTTTATAAAATATATGTTAACGTATATTAAAATATTTTCTTTTTAAACTGCCAGACAATGCTTTGTCAAGCAATACAATTCGTCATTACTTTGCAGTAGGCTAAGCCTAGTTTTGAATTGGAACAGCAGTCATATACCTTTTAATACAATTATTTATTTTCAAATTAAATTCAAATCCCAATTGCTAAACGGCGTAGATGCATTCTGTTTGCTACCTCAATTCATATTCAATTCAACTGGAATTCAATTCTGAATGGCGCATTGTGACTGAATTCTTCCCTTCAAAGCGCTTTACATTCAAGCAGGTCTACATTCTAACATCTTCTTGAAGGCTTTTCTGAAGCTGTCGTCCAGGAAGGCGTAGAGGAAGGGGTTCAGACAGGAGTTAGCGTAGCTCAGGCTGGTAATGAAGTACGAGATGCCAATGAGAAGCGGTGTGGTCCGCAGGTCTGTGGTCAGCGCCACGATGGTGCTGAGGTGAAAGGGCGTCCAGCAGAACAGGCACACGGCCAGTACGATAAACACCATGATAGTCACCTTCTTCTTGGCTTTGTCCAGCGCTTTGGCGTTGGTGTTCAAGCGCATGTTTCTTAATTTGTACAGCATCATGGTGTAAAGAATGCAAATCGTAGACACTGGAATGGCAAAGCCCAGGATGAGGGTATACATCCGGCTCGCTTTGAACCACAAACTTTCAGGACTGGGGAAACTCAGCACGCAGCTTTTCCTCTCGGTGTCGTCGGGACTGATGTATACTCCCGCGAACACGGTGAACGGCACCACGATGAGAATCACCAGCAGCCACACGCACAGACTCACTATCTTGGCTGCTCGGTATGTGCGGTAGGGCATGCGCTTGGAGCGCACGGTCGACAGCACTACCAGGTACCGGTCCACACTCATGACCGTCAGAAAGTAGATGCTCGAGAAGATGTTGTAGTGGTCGATGCTTAAAATGATTTTGCACAGCACCTCGCCGAACGGCCAGTAGTGTAACAGATGCTCCGCTATGTTGATGGGCAGCACTAAAGTGAAGAGGTCGTCGGCGATCGCCAAGTTCAGGATGAACATATTGGTCACCGTCTTCATTTTGGGTGCTTTGAGGATCACATATATGACCGCCGTGTTTCCCGTCAGACCTACGGCGCATATCACGGAGTAAATGACCGGGAGAACCACGTACAGATCTGCGTAAAAGAAGCTGTCAACCGGCGGCGTGCAGTTCAGATCGCTCCGGTTTGGAGAGTTGTAATAGTATAAGTCCATGCCGTAGTTGCATGTTGGGTTTGGGATGAAGGGGCTCGTGATGTTCTCCATTCTGTGACAGCTGAGCCTCCGGGAATAAGTGCTTTACTTTATAAAGCTGCGCTCTTGCTTTTGCAGATCTCTCCACGAGTCTGAGGTGGTCGATGTCTTTCATCTGTCTCTTTGCACATCACGAGATCTGAGGATTATACAAAACATGGGTAACCCTGCAGAAAACAGACTATTCAACCGAATGCACGCTGACTTGGAAACTTGGCACATATGCGAATCATTAACACAACTTAAAATATAACAGTTTAAAAACACTGCACGCCTAAAACTGCAGCCGATTCATTTTCAAACTGCAAATATTACTTTTAAAAGTAAAGAAGCAACAGCTAACGGTGAAAGGTGCGCGGTCTTACCGTGTGGGATATTCTTTGTCGGTGCGCGCGCTGTCCACTGTCTGCGCCAGGCAGCGCAGCTCGCGCTTCCCCAACAAGAAGGAAAGAAGTGCGATTGGTGACGTCACATTCTGCCGCGCGCTCTCCTCATCTGCCTCCTCTCTAGGTTATCTGAAAGAGTCACACATTGTTTTTGAGTGCTTATGTGTGGGGGGTTGACATGTCCTATGGTGAACTATTTCAAATAACTAATAAATATATTTCAAACTAAGCACCTATCAAGATTTAATTAAAGGAACAGTTCACCCCAAAATAAACATATACTCAGGCCATTCAAGATGTAGCTGAGTTTGTTTTTCATCGGAACAGATTTGGAGAAATGTAGCATTGCATCACTTGCTCAACAATGGATCCTCTGCAGTGAATGGGTGCCGTCAGAATGAGAGTCCAAACGGCTGATAAAAATCATCACAATAGAACTCCAATCCATCAGTTAACATCTTGTGACGTGAAAAACTTTATTACAAATTTTGAACATTAATGGACATGTAATAAGTCATTTATCCATATAGATGAAGCAATCATCCATAATTTTTAAACCGTGAGATGACCAGTGTTCTATGCATAAAAACAGAAGCTTGCTTTTTTTAAGGTAAAGATCAGAAGGTTTGTATCTCTCACTTTTTTGGGAAACTTTTTGACTATATGAATACATATTTGAAAAACAGGATTATATTGTTCTGAAAATCAGTATGGCAAGAAGACCCCACAGTGCTGTTTTGTTCTCTCATTATGTTACTATTGGGCAGAATACATATCCTCAGCAGTCATGCAAACATAGTTCAGTTTGGTCCTTATTAAAAGAAGCTAATAAGTCATTTTCTCACCCATTACACAAAGCTGCATGTTATAGATTAGACTAGAGCATGGCTGGATTGGCAGACTGTTCAATTAAATCACAGCCAGTTATCATAAGGGTGAATGATTGGCTTATTATTCAGCATCAGATCCAGTGATTGGCTCGCTATGCCCTTATCCAGTCATATGAGGTGAGTGATTGGCATATTGTTAAGCAAAAGACTGTCTAATGGGTGATTCACATCTTGTGAGCTTTGACTGACATCCTGTAAGAGTGACAGAGAATTTAGTTAAAACATCATGCATTTCCATCTTAAAACAGAGTTATTTTTCAGAGGGATTGGCAAATGGTACATATTAGTATCTTAAAGGTAGTACTTTTAAAGGTACATATTAGCACATAAAGTAATATGTAATATTTAAAAGTAAATATTAGCACCTGTTAAAAGGGTACCACCTCAGTAACAGTTTTGTATCTTTTTTTCCCCTGAAAGTGTATTCTAGCATTAGTTGATACAGTAATTAACATGAAATAACTATTAATAGTACTTTAACATGTATTTTATACTGTGTGAAAAAAAAACGTTACCAGCAGTTATTAATCTAGGTGTACATATTATGATTTAAAATGAATGAACAATGAAGAATTGTCTATTAACACCAACCTAGATTAATAAATTGTGAAACAGCTGTTGATTTTGTTAGTTAATGATACTTAATGGAAACTGATAGGATCTTATTGTAAATTGCTGGCAATTAAATTGAATGAGATGACTTTTCTGAGAATCCTATGAATAGTTTTTGGTCAAAACCAGTGAGTTGTTAAGTGTTAAGTATTACCAGCTGTAGCAAAATTAGTTAAAACAATTGTCTGGTTTTGAATGAATATTATTGTGGAGCAGATAAAGTTCATTGAGTTTCTATGCAAATGTAAGACAGTCATATATATATATATACCTATGCATAAAGGCCTTTTGATAAAGGTAAATTATATATTTATTGATCTATACCATATTCCTTATATTACTTAATGCCAGTACAGGTTGCTGCTTTTGAAAAGGTTACGGCTGACAAATATTAAATGTATATAAACTGCAGTCACTAAATATTGAGTCGTTTTTCTCTTTTCTCATATTCAAATGAATTCCTGTGAGGTTTTATTTTCAAATGTTTGCATTTGAATGAGTTTATCTGTGCAGTTGGTTGGTTGCTTGCTGTCCTTGATTTCCTATTGTTGGAAGAACAGAATCAGGTTCTGCGAATTAAAGTCACGATAACAACATAAAGCAGCTTTAATGGTTACCATGAGCTAAGGTCAGTTGAGGACGAGGTAATAATTGGACACAAGCTTATTGTTAATGTGAGCGGGGAATGTAAATCCAAGGCTTAGTATTATCTATTGTTGATTCGTAACTGACGTGACGTGTTAATTAGTGAGGTGGAATAGCAGATATACTGTATGAAGGCCCTGCTGTCATTTCGATTTCATCCTATTTTAATGATACCCTTTGTGTCTCTCATCTCTGCTCCATGATTAAAGGAAAAGACCTCTTTGGCTCTCTGCACCGGAGCCCTGATCTGCGTCTCCTGATGATGAGCTTCATGAGCTAGAGTAACAAGATAGTTTCAAAGGGGACTTGTGTGACTGATTGGCTCTCTTTAGGACAATCAAAGGAAATTGACTTCTGATATTCCCGGGTGTCAATAAGCTAATTACCTGTGCATGCTGAGAGAGGAGATCCCAGACAACCTGTGGGCCTCACGGAAGAGAGTAAATGGCTGAAATATTAGATTTAATATTGAAATAATTTGACACAATGTACAGAGTGCAGCAAAAACAATTTGCTAAGATTCTGGGTTATAACAGCCCACAACTCCTCTCTCAGATTTCCAATAGTATAGTGAAAATATATATTTTTAAAAAGGATACAGTAATTAAACTACTATCATTCAAAACTTTGGGGTCAGTGAGATTTTTAATAATAAATATATTTATTTATTATTTATTTTGCATGGATGCATTAAATTGACCAAAAGTATCAGTAAAGACATTTATAATGTTACAAAATATTTATGCTTCAAATAAGTGCTGTTTTTGTGTGTGTGTGTGTGTGTGTGTTGTTGTTGTTTTCTATTTTTTATTCATCAAAGTATCCTGAAAAAAGTATCACGGTTTCCACTAAAAGGAGAAGCAGCATAACTGTTATCCAACATTCCTGAGCAGCAAATCAGCATATTCGAATGATTTCTGAAGGATCATGTGACACTGAAAACTGCTGAAAATGCAGCTTTGCATCACATGAATCAATTACAATTTAAAATATATTTGAATAGAAAAGTTATTTTAAATTGTAAAAAAGATTTCTCAATATTAATGTTTTTACTGTGTTTTTGATCAAATAAATGCAGCCTTTTTGCACATTTTTACTGATGATGCAAATGAATCAGATTTAAAGTTTAAAGGTCCTTTATGTTATAGCCACAATTTCTCCAGGGCCAAGTGAAGGATGCTCTGTTTAGATTAGATCAAGAATGAAATATTTAAATTAACAGTTATGTAGATTTGATATGATATGCAGATTTGATATACATGATACACGGTTTGAACTAAAGCTTTTAGTTTGTATGATTAGTGGTTTCTGTCATTCATCTGAGAAGTGAACTTTACTTGTTATTATGCTTAACATTTTTATAAATCATAACCATGGTAAGATTGATCCATATGTAACCAATTATCTGTCTCCCCAGAGTTAAATGATGGTGTCATTATTCTAGCTGTTTTGACAATTAGTGTTGATAAAAGGTTGGTTTCCAAGAGATTTTGTAGTTTTAAGCATTCATCTACAATGTTTTTATGAGTCATCGTTAGCTTTTCATGGGTTATCATAAGCACAGAGAGTCAGTAGGATCTTTTTGAAGTGGAAATGTGTAGCCGACTTCGTCTCTCGCAACAAAGAACTCCACATTGTTTCACTTATTTTCTTTCAACACATGCATCAGACATAACATATAACACAACCTTAGACACAAATTCAATTAAAAAAATAAATCCTCAGTATAATAGAATGTTCAATATATTATATTTCTACACACATATCATTTCATACTTTGAAAATACAGAAAATTATTTCAATCTGACATTACAATGAAATATGATCGTAAAGTGGTTAGGGTTAGGAAATAGTTTTAGAACTAGTTAGGCTCTTAGGCTTCATTTGAACTGTCAAATCAGATGTTCTGATGCGCAGTGTGGTGTTTCTTCCATTATTTGTGTGTGATGATGGAGAGATTTATGGATGGGGAAATTTGTGAGATGCTTATGAGTAGTTGGGAGCAAGGTGACGGTTTGATGATAGGTTGAACCGAGCAGGAAGCCAGCAGCCTTTGGAAGCTCCTGACAGACTCGTAGCATGCAGGAACTCTGAATGCTTAAATATATGATGATCGGACTTGAACAAGTGTATGTTGTATTTGTATCTGACAGTAAACATCGCACTAGGTCTGATCCTGAAGTTAAATTTACCCACAATTTTATCTTTGAAATTCACGTGTGTTGACTTTCTGTGTTTATCTGTAACTGTGACATGATGTATAGGAACATCACTTGCTTACTTAAGTCATTTTCTGTATCACTCCAAACATCCAGTGTTTACAGCCATGTTAAATACATTATCACCTAAAGTCTCAATGTGACTTTATATCCTATTTTTAAACTTCCATAAGGAGTTTGTTGTTGTTGTTGTTGAGGTTGAGGTATTGAAAAAAATAAAAAATAAAAATAAATATATATATATATATATATATATATATATATATATATATATATATATATATATATATATACTGTATATATGTTGGATAGTTGGTTTTGATATTTTTTTTATTGTGAAGAGTGCAGACATTCAGCACTAGTTATGACCCAGAAATTAACCTTGTTTGCCAATCAAAGTAACCCTTGTAACCAACAAGTCTCAGTCTACGCAACTCTTTCTCATTTCATATGTAAGGAACGTGCAATAAAATACAGACAGAAAATAAACAAAATTGAGAGCTGCCAAAATTCATACTTTTCATCTGGATTGTCCATATATCACTTTCATAAATCTTCAGGTAAGAGAAAATTACAAAATTTTAGCCTAAGAAATATAATGGGCAACTTATGGCTGTTTTGAATGCATGATGATACATGCATTATTATTTTATAAAATGTACTCTATCATTCAAATTCAAGTGTTCAGTGGTGAGATTTTTGTAAAAATGTATCTCCAAGGCCACAGTAAAATGTAACAGTAATATTGTGAAATATTATTACAATTTAAAATAAGTGTTTTTTCCCCTAGGATTCTTTAATGAAGAGAAAGAAGAGAACAGCAAAATAATATAATTTTTTTGAAAGAGAAATTATTACATTATACATGTCTTTTTGATTAGTTTAATGCATTGCTTGATAAAGAATTAATTTATTTTAAAAATTTGAATGGTACTAAATTTCCAGTGTCCTACCTATAATTAATTTGGCTGCACAAATAAAAAATAAAAAAAACTTTAAAGTCAATTTTTCCTCTGTTTCACACTCTAGCGAGTTAAGGTCGTTTGCCTTTGTAGGGCAGTATACAAATAGGCTATAAAAAGTTGTCGAGAACATAATGCATAAAGTCTGTGCATATCAATTAAACCACTAAATTATTGATATGTTCTCTGTGTATTCACTTGCTCAAAAACTCTGATTGTATGTGATTGCACCTTTTGTTTAGAAGCTTTGCAATAAGTTTTTTTTTTTTTCTTATTCACTTTTTACCCAGTACCAATCTCTTCCATTTGTAGATGTTTTTTAGATGCTTTTTCTCTTTGCAATTCTACCACACATCATGTGGTATAAGACAAGCTTATAAATGCAGTGGGAAGTCTATTTTACTCTTCCCTAAGCGTTTGCTCTGAATTCATTCAGCGAATAATTGCAACAGAAATATTGGCTTGTTTACTTGTTAGTAATTGGATGATTATGCCATGGAGGGGTTGTTATCTGGTTCAACAAAGCATCTAAAGAATTAAAACCCTTTCCTATGTGATCCAGCACTGTGCTGTCTATATGCAGTCTACTTAAACCTATTCTTTCAAAACACAGAGTGACCAAAATGCAGTTAGAACAAACCAAACAATGAAACGTGGTTTTATTTTGAATATTTTCTATTGCAATTCAAATCTTGTTTCTCACACTAGAATTCCACTTGTTGAAGGTGAAAAAATTCCTCAGGATTAAACAGCATTGAGTCTAGGACATTCATTCTAAAGCCAGTTAATCATGGACTACTGATTTTTTGTCTAAACCTAAAAAAAAAAAATACTATAACTATAAAAACCTACTAACTATAAAAGCACATAAAAACACATACAACAACAACTTGCTGTTTTTATTTATTTTATTTTTCACTGGGTTTAAAAAAAAGGTGCCAGATGTGCATTGTTGCACAAATTATTTAGTAATTACACTCTTGAACATGAAGTTTCCTCACTTGAACGTTAATGAGAAACTAAATGAGCCATGAGAGTCAGAGTTAGATCTCACTGATAAGGAGCTATTTCCTCTGAGAACAAAAACCTCATCAAAATTTTAATTGCACATGGAACAAAAACCTCATCCCCATCATCCACCGCTGCGAGTTTATCCTGTGTATTGTGTTTGTGTAGTGGAAGGTGTATCATTAAAATGCACTCATGTGAGACTCCCACTGTGACCAAAAGCATGAGAATGACATTTATTATGTCTAACAAATGTATATTACATAAAGCTGTCAATATTGCTCAGGTTCAATGCTGTTTACACCCACTGTTAAAGGTTGAGACTTTGGCCAGTAATGTGCCATGTAAGGTAATATGTAATATAAAGGGAAACAGGTCAATTTAGCTCAAAGGGAATCATTTATGAGTCGGCAGCGATTCACTGAACGAACCGTGTAACATCAAATTTGCACTGCATATTAAAATCCAAAATATAGTGATGACACTATTAAATAGCATAGTAACAAGATCAGCAGTTTAAGACATTAACTTGTAAGCACAAAACACAAGATATTTCTCTTTTCAATTAAATATGACTTTATTTATAAATCTAAGACATGTAAACTAATCTAGCACATGAACACACGCATTCACACAAGTTGCAGAAAGAAAGAGAAAGTGAGGAAAGGATGAGTTTAAGAGAATGAAAATGTGAAATCCCAAGTTTACAGCAATATGTGCTATTGCATAGACCTGAACAACCATCAATTACTAACCCTTGCATTGAGTTTCTCAATGAGGCTAAAATTTATATTAACAGCTCCAGCTCAGCAAAAATCTGGAGTTTGTACTTGCTTGCGTTGCCTTTGTGTAAAGGGATTCCCTTTTGTCTTTGTCATTGTAGAAAGGGGGTTTCCCGAGGTTGCTGATTGGCTGACAGTTCAGTGGTCGTTTGTAGTGATGTCTTGGGAAGCCAATCGTTGGGCGAAGGCTGACGAATTGGTTTCAGAGTCAGTTGCTAGTTGAAGTTTGAAGCGGGTGCAGTCGAACTGGACTTTGCGGCAAACTCAACGGAAAGAAAATAAACTAAAGTAAAAGAATAAAATGATGTAATGAGACTAGGTGGTTTTTCTTCTCATCGTGGTAGAAGCTGGCGTGCAGGCCGAAGCACGCTGGAATGCACTCAAAGAACGCAGAAAGTAATGACAAAAATCATGGCTAAAAGTTAGAAGAGCAGAGAGGAGGGGAAGAAGGTGTCCTGAGTTTTTAAACTCTGCTTTTTGACACCTCCCAATGGTTGTCTTGACCAATTAGATACTATCCTGGCTCGGGCTGTTGCTTTGTTTCTCCACCCAATCAATAAATCAACATGTCATGGTCAGTTCAGTCACATTGTCCGAATTTTACATGCTCTTGTAGAATATAATTTTGGACATGATTTCTATAACAAGACTATGATACATTTGACAAAGAATTGATTGGAAGAAACATTTAAAGCATGATCTTTCAAACTCACACATACCAAACATGAATAATTATTAAAAAGACATACATAATATGTGATTAAAACATGTCTAATGTGTGGGTTACATACATAATATTGGAATTATGCATAGAAATCATTGGTTGCTCATAAGTCCTTTTAAGATGATTTTTGGTGCATATGGAAAAGGCAGTCTCTGTAAAGTTCTGTGTAGGACCTAAAGGACATGTTCTGTGAACAAAGGAATTTCAGTCTGGTCTGCGTCTTCTATGTGGGGGAAAAGTCAATCTAAGGAAGCTCATGATTTCTATCGTGGAACACATGTGATGGCCATCTCTTCAACCATCAGTCTTGATTACTTGCCCCCAAATTTGACGATCGCCTTCCTGGTTGGACTTATCAATAAGTATTATTTTGTCTTAATGTTGCAAGCTGTTTTGTGAAAGAGTTGGTTGGTTTGCTTGCCTCAGACTAGTTGGAGCTAGGAATCTGATTTATGATGTCCTGTTACAGCCTTGGAGCCTCTCTGTGGAATTTACTCTTTGAATCTGATCGATTCTTCGATTCTTAAATGGTCTGATTCGGCCTGATATCCTACAGCCATAGGTGAAGGTAGGAGTTTTAAAACACAAAAACTGCCATGCTGGATTGAAACAATTGACATTTCAGTTTATGCTGGATTTTTAAGATGAATACAATACAACGCCTACTGCCTAGTGTTTCGTTGAGGAATGAATCATTCACGTAGTTTCATTTGTAAATGAAAACACAACATGATCATGTATCATCACGCACTGGAATAAATAGCCTACAATCATAAAGTATTGGCATAATTGTCAGGCGTTTACAGTATTAGCAAAATATATGGTAACAAATAGCATAATTATACAGAACATTAATAAGGTAAAGCGATACACGAATTGAAAGGGGAAATAATAAAATATTATATTGCTATGAAATAAATATAAAAATATAGCCCTAACAAGTTAATATAACCTAATAATAAAATAATAATAATTACTCAACATAACATCTCAAGGCCACGACATAAGGATGTCGTTACCTTGACAAAAAGATCTAAAATACATAATATCACATTCCCACGAGTTAATATCTCGTGGCCACAACATATTATCACGTTCCCACGATTTAACATGACAAAGCTAATTGAACTGAAGACTTCCCCTCCCAGCCACCGTAGGAAACTGATTAAGACATTTTCTATACAAGACTGTGAAGTTGTTCCAGGTTTTTTGACCACATTACAGTTTCTTCAAGGAGTTAGATAGTTATTTTTTATATTTATGGAAAGTGAAATGGGGTGAATGTCCAGCTCGAGAATTTTAAAATAAGACCCAATATTATTATATTGAGAAAAAAAATCGAATTATAAACAGGGCTCTTTTGAACTAAGTTATTGGAAATGAGTAAACACCTGTATTACCGCCACAGCTGTGCAGACAATCCTCCATCAGTGATTTCTCAATTTAAAAGCTACTTGTAATAAGACTGATAGAATAAAGATGTTGTTTTTAATTGTTATATGATATTCAAGCCTACAAATAGCATAGTTGTATTGTACAACCTAATTTTCCATCCGGTTTTAAAATAACTGATTTGTTTGTTACTAAACAAACATTTTCTGTTGAGATTAGAGGCTCAACAAGATGCTTTAGTGAAATAGTCAATGTCTGACTCCATGTTGTTGGAGGCATATCAAAATCCTGCTGTGATACAAGCCTGTATCTCATATCCCACAGTACCTTATGATATCGATACTGCTCAAGTATGAAGATGATTCTACAGGTAAATGATGTTATCATGTCCGCTTTTAGAGATTTGCTCTCTGGTCTTTGATGAGGAACTCTGAATGGTGTATTTAGGAAGCATTACTGCGAGTCTAGCTGCAAACCCCCTTTTAACACCTCACTGCCATGACTTTTCTTTGATGTGCCCTTAAGTGTGCCCACCCCTGGGGCTTGTTTTTAACCCTCCAACTGATCCAGCTTCTTCCTTTGTGTCTCTGCATTTCTTCTTTTTCTCATAATCTTGTTTCTCACTCCTTCAGCTCTCATTGACATGTAAATCTATGAATGAAAAAAAAAGAACAGTCTTTCAGTCAGTGGTTTTTTAAAAAGTATGCTATTTGTTTTATATATAAGATACTTTAAAAAATAATTAATAATATACATTAATTATGTATTTAATAATATATATTAAGTAAGTACGTTTTTGGTTATTTTCTATAATGGTTCTAATGACCCTGCTGCCAAAAGCTGGCTTCCTATGACTTAAAAAATGCAAGCATTGTTTCATCATTACATTTCGTAATAAAAAAAAAACATTTCTAGAATAGCGGGTGGATGATTTTATATTATCTAACATTATGATTATTAACCTGTTGAGCGGTACGGTCCCACATATGGGATTTTTGAGAGGACCGGAGCCGAGAACTCCGGCGGAAGCGCCATATCCAGGATCTCTGAAAGACATGTCCAGACACCGGAGGATACCTACCCTTCAGCTTAGTCCAGTGGTGTCTGGAAGGTCCACGGGGTGATGGTAATTGGCCTCGATCCAGAACAAGGAATTCAGTGTGGAATCGTCCAACATAGTCAAAATGGCGAGCCCACAAAATTCTCTGGCATATTCCACAAAAGGAAGATCTTGGCAGGCTATGGCAGCGAATTTTGAGGTGGTTCCCATAACGGCGTGGAGAAACAAAAAAACCTTAAAAAAATTGAAACAAAACAGGGAAAAATGTTGCCGCTTACTATTTTTTAAGGTCCAGTGTTCTGTCACGGGATGAGCTACTGTGTAGGAGCGAAGGAGCGTGGAGACAAAGGAGAATAAACAAAGAACAGTCTTTAATGATCCAAAACAGGGAAACACACACATAGCACATGGAGAATTGACATCTAACACTGGATGGTGGAGACAGGGAAACATGAGGCTTTAATGAGTGAACTCAACGAGGTAATTAATAGACACAGGAGGAACTTATAAGGAGACAACGAGGACAGGAACAGGAATGACCAAATAAGGGCATAAACAAACACATAACCCTGACATGTACATTTTCATTTTAATCGGAAAATAATTGATTGAACACTTTTATAGACATAATAGAGAGTAAGAAGATTTTAAACAAATTAGAGTGGCTATCATATGCGAATACTGAATGTATTCATGTTTTCACATTACATTAGAGTCAAACATTTGTTTAAATGTATCTTACTAAACCTGCAGCATTGCTCTTAAGGATTAATAATGGATATGTAATTCTCCAGCTATCCAACGTTCACTCACATTAGACTTTTCATGTGGCAATGTAAAGTGTAGAAAGCTGATAATTTGCACATTTGGCACGCAGATTCATTTGTTTTGACTTAGTACTGCTGTGGAATTTTATAGCTGGTAGATTAAAATGATCAAATTGAACCAATTCCTTTGCGCCTTGAAAGCTAAAAGCACATTCAACATTCTTTTTGACACTATCATCAATAGTGTGTAATAGCTCTTGATGTGTTCCTGATTGCCTCAAAATTTCTTGTATTTCTCATTTAGAATGCTGGGACTTTTGTGTCCTGCATTTCACTTCAGGAATCAATAAACATCTAACTATAGGATGAATGCATGGGATAAATCAATCAGTATTAATTATCTTTCATTACTTGGTATTCGCGTTAGTCTCAATCTGGATTGTGTGGGAGATGCAGGCAGAGCAGCTAGTGTGAGTTAGCGTGGTCAAGTTGAACCAGAATCTTTCAGCATTAGGAATCAGTGCCTGTCTGACCTTTAACCGAGATGGAGGTTGTGACAGCAGTGAAGGGCAGCACAGTCTTGTTAAGGCTTAGCTAGAAGTGATGAGTAGATATCAATGTTGAAGTCTCAGAGAGAAGGGCTGATATGTTCTCAGAGAATTATATGGTGCGGAACTGGCTGTTGCTGACAGAAAGCAATGCAATCTGATGACATGATTACAGAAGAACAAAGTGATTTGTTATGGACAGAGTAGTGGCCAAGACCACATTCCCCTGGGGCACCACTGGATACAAGTCAGACCTTTGCAGCTGACTTGATAGGACTTTATATTGTCCAGGATAAAATACAAACCAGGAATGCACTGATCCAGTAAAGTGCTTTACCACAAACAAAGTAAATGTTACGGAAAAATTGATTAACGTGCTTATCAGTTTATTAGGGGCATATTACCATTTGAATAACCACAATTTTACTACAAATATTATGGTTAAACTATGTGAACCATGTAAACTAATGTTGCAAAACCATCATAAATTTGTGGTTAACTTTATAGGGAAAAAATAGTATACTTATGTACAATTTATTCGTATGTACTTTAGTATAACTAAATATATTTGTGGCACACTATAAATTGGTATACTTAAAGTCTGCTAAATTGGAAGAACTAATTTTGTACTAAATGTATTTTAGTTGTGCAAAAGCAGTGCTGAAGTTCAACTCGAGTTATATTAAATATACTTTGTGCTAAAGTGGAACTATTGCAAGTATACTTAAGTACACTTTAAATATCCACTCTTTTATTTAATTTTTGAAATGCAGAATTCATTCAGCATGAACTTCAAATGTATTTTGGTGACATTACAATCGCAATTCAGTTACACTGTAAGAGTGTTGAACATACATTAATATTATAACTAATAACAAACTGAGGTCATACTATGTTTTACTTTTAGTGACTTTAAAATGCATTTCAATGGCATTCCAAACAAACTTGAAGTGTGCTAATGGCACAATTATTGTGTGCTTGTAATGCAACAAATTAACCTTTATAAATAATGGCACAGCTTAAGAAATTGCCTTTTACTAACACCCCTAGCATACCAGCCAATTCAATTATCCAGAGAACATCATTGGATCATTGGATCATTGGCCACAGACATTTGATTTGAATAATGGCTAAAGGAAACACTGCGGACTGGATTCGAACCGGTTCACTGCCACACACGTGGCATGCTTTACCAGATGCGCCACTGAAGCAGACATGCACTGTGATAAACTGCGCTTACTTTGTAGCCTTTCTATACTGTTACAAATACTAAGTAAACAATGACATCAATGACAGCACAAATTATATGGACTTAAAAACTGTGAATCACCGAAAAGTCTTAATAAAGGCGCAGTAAGCAGTGCATGGGCATAAACATGAAACGGCCTGTATAGAACACAAACGTGTTAAACTTGAAGCTGGTAAAGTCAGGGGACACAACATTAAATACCATCTGCAGAATGTTTCGCTTCCCTTTCACCTTACATGATCTATCTATCATTAATGCTACAGGAAACAATTGTATAAACTGGCATAACATTAGTTTTATACATGCACTAAAACACAGACAGTTCCGTTAGTTGGTGGAAGAATGTGAACGTACTGCTTATGTTTCAGTGCATGCGGAAGGAATAAAACCATCCGTAACATCTCTGCCCATGTCTCTGCATGCTTCAACTCTGCACAAATGTTAATGTAAAATGCAATGAAATGTTTTGGCGGTTTGACGTCTCAGTACACTGCATATTTATATGTGACTTATGAATTTAAATGATTTGAATACATTTTATTACTTTTCATGTAGTTAACATCTATGAATTTATTTGACATTTTAACTTTTTGTGTAGTTTTGAGGGCTGGTCAGGATCATTTTAATAATTTGTTTAATATTATTAGCTGTATTAATATTTTGACAGCCCAAAGGGCTGCAGTTCACATTTCCAAATGCTACGTTGTCATTATCCGTACGGGACATTAAAGAACCATTAATGGAAAAAAGTGTGTTGGTACAGTTGCATTGGAGGGTATTGAGAACATTCTAAAGTAATTGTAACAGGGCGAACGAGACGTGAGACGTGCAGATCCATTTGCAAGCTTTATTAAACAGAGACGTGGTCAAAAACACAGGCATGGTCCAAACACCAGCAAACAGGTATGGCAAGGGCAAAACACAAGAGAGATAATCCAAATACGAAGTAATAGTCCAGACAGGGGAAAACAGCATCCAAACGACAAAGCAAGGGAAAAATCCAAGGCAGGCTATAAACTTAAGGAAAAAACGAGACTAAACTGAATGGCTCAGTAAAGCAGCTATCTCCAGGAGAGAGATAAATGCAGAACTATACTCGAGACTGAACTTAAACACAGGAACCACGGAATGGCTCTGTAAAGCAGCTATCACTAGGTGAGTGATAAACAGAACAATACTCGGCATCTGAATGAGGAAGTCCAGGGCTTATAAAGCGTGTCTGATTGGTAGCAGATGTGAGTGTGTAATCGGTGCAATGGATGATGGGAACTGTAGTCCGGAGTGACATGCAACAGTCTGTGTAGTGTGAGAGTCAAAGCAATGGAAGAGCGACCTCTGGTGACAAGCAGATGGAATTCCATGGACTGGATTTATGACGGTAATAAACCTTCGGATCAAGTTCAAATCCATTACTATGTTTTTTTCATATCTTCATTTTTGTAACTACTTTCTATATGTGACCATGGACTACAAAACTAGTTATAAGGGTCAATTGTTTGAAATTGAGATTTATAAATCATCTGAAAGCTGAATAAATAAGCTTTCCATTTATGTATGGTTTGTAGGACTAACATTTGGCTGAGATACAACTATTTGAAAATCTGGAATCTGAGGGTGCAAAAAAAATCAAAACATTGAGAAAATCCCCTTTAAAGTTGTCCAAATGTAGTCCTTAGCAATGCATATTACTAATCACAAATTAAGTTTATATATATATATATAGTTTATATAAATTTACTAAATATCTTCATGAAACATGATCTTTACTTAATATCCTAATGAGTTTTAGCATAAAAGAAAAAAATATAATTGTGACCCATACAATGTATTTTTGGCTCTTGCGAATATACCCGTGCTACTTAAGACTGTTTACAGTGGGGCAAATAAGTATTTGATACACTGCCGATTTTTCAAGTTTGCCCACTTACAAAGATTGGAGAGATCTATAATTTTCATCGTAGGTACACCTCAACTGTGAGAGACAGAATATTTTTTTAAAAATCCAGAAAATCACATTGTATGATTTTTGAATAATTAATTTCCATTTTATTAAGTTTCAGATATGTTGTAGATGGAATTAAGAGCCTAGCCAGTGTAATTATCCTTCCCCAAATGCATTTGTAAAAAGTATAGTATTTTACAAATGAATTTTGTGCTTGATGAAAGCATTAAATAACTACATTTAGAATGTATTTTGAGTTAGTATAGACATGTCAATCTATTTTTGGTATACTTATCATGAAATAAATATATTTTAAATGCAATTACGTATATTTTTTTCACTAGGGTAACAATGGTTTTTTGGTTTTATTTGTCATAAAACCATGGTTAACTTTTATAAGGAAGAGGTTGTTGACTTGAAACATCATCACAACAAGCAGGTGAACACTACTTCACTTTCACATCTTGTTTGTGTTTATAATCACCCTCTTGCAAACTATTCTGACTGTTATAATATTTATAATGTTATAATATTTTTACTTGTGGGAATTGTATTTAAAAGGGATAGTTCACCCAAAAATGTAAACGGAGTGTCTATTTACACTAAGTGTAAATAGCCCACCTTGTTGGCAAAGGCTATTTACACTAACTCCACCCACCAACGCGTGATTGGTTTAGTCAACATTAAAAAAAGACGCTCATTTTGTATCAGTGATAGACCTGAGCTCGAGCCCGCCATTTGCCAAACTTTTTTTCTTCCTTTTCAAACCTTTTTAATTCTTATATCGCATTGGAAAGGCATTTATTTACAATAAAAATTAAGGAAATAATCAAAAAGTTGAAAATAAAAAGTATCGGGTAGGGTAAGGGTAGGTGTAGGGAGGGCTTTATTGTCCCAATAAGATGGCATCCATTTAATCATTTAAAATAAAATGATAATTTACACTCAATATGATATTACTGTGTACTGTTTTATAATGTACTACAATACTGAGGTGCAGATAATTGCCACTATTTGCAATTAGTATAAATAGCAGAAAATATTGCTATTTTAACATAAATAGAATATATAAATAGTGTAAATAGAAACTATAGCTATTTGCACTTAGTGTAAATAGCATCTGTTGCTATTTACACAGTGCAAATAGTGACAGAAAGTGAAAGTGACGTGACATACTGCCAAGTATGGCTCTGCATTTATCCCATCCAAAGTGCACACACACAGCAGTGAACACACACACACACACCGTGAACACACAGCCGGAGCAGTGGGCAGCCATCTATGCTGCGGCGCCCGGGGAGCAGTTGGGGGTTCAGTGCCTTGCTCAAGGGCACCTCAGTCGTGGTATTGAGGGTGGAGAGAGCGCTGGACATTCACTCCCCCCACCTACAATCCCTGCCAGCCTGAGACTCAAACCCGCAACCTTTGGATTACGAGTCTGACTCTCTAACCATTAGGCCACGACTTCCCCACAAATAGCCGCTGCCAAATGTAAATTCTATCAGTAATTACTCACCTTCATGTCATTCCAAACCTGTAAGACCTTTGTTCATCTTTGGAACACAAATTAAGATTTTTTGATGAAATCCGAGAGCTTTCTGACCCTCAATAGACAGCTATGCAACTGACACAGAAAGGTAGTAAGGACATCATTAAAATAGTCCATGTGACATTAGTGGTTCAACCTTATTTTTTTGAAGCTACAAGAATACTTTTTGTGTGCGAAGAAAACAAAAGTAATTACTTTCTTCTCTTCCGTGTCAGTCTTCGATGCACTTTCACAAGAATACCATGACGCATGCGTGTGATGCTGCTGACTTCATCGTCTGCATATTCTGGTTCGAAGCTGGGCAAAAAAAATTGCAAGTCATCCTCTCGGTCAAAATCTTCAGACATGTTGATGAAGACTGTTTTATGTACATTGTGCATCTTCCTCTGCTTTTAAACAAGCCACAGTGCATCTGAGTTCTATGTCAGAATGTCGGCTCCTGCATCAGCAGCAACATCACATGCATGCGTCGTGGTACTCTCATGAACACATGTCGAAGACTGACATGGAAGAGAAGAAATTGAGTAAAGTCATTATTTTTGTTTTCTTTGCACACAAAAAGTATTTTCATAGCCTCATGACATTAAGGTTGAACCATATCACATGGACTATTTTAATGATGTACTGGGCCTCGAACATGTCAGTTGCATTGCTGTGCAGGGTCAGAAATCATTCAGATTTCACCAAAAATATCTTCATTTGTGTTCCGAAGATAAACAAAGGTCTTACTGGTTTGGAATGACATAAGGATGATTAATTAATGACAGAATTTATATTTTTGAGTGAACGATCCCTTTAAATATAATCATGAACAGAACAGGTAAGAATCCTACATTTTTCTTGGTCACAGAGCCTATTTCTGCAATAATCCAAAAGCCAATAAAAATCCTGTTTGCTTTATGTTGATGGAACTAAGGTGATGCTAGTCTCGCGTAGCCAGACCTTCAGACTGACGGCTGAAGGTCTGGAATGCATGGAAGCCTTCATTGGCTAATGCCCGACCATGATGCTGTTTGACTGACATGTCAAACAACCAATCACAGCTTGTTTCATTCAGCGTCAAGTTTCGGGGCATGGAAATGTCGCCACAATAACAGACCGGTGTGTAAAACTCTGACGCATTTTAAACATTCTATGCAACAAACTTTGTATATTTCACATACTTTTGAAAATCCAGTGTTTCACAGTTGTAAGCACGACAGCTTTCTTCTTTCATAAGGGAGTTTGGCGCCACGGCATATTTGTTTCCAGGCAGAAAATTAAAGAACGCGACACACACGTCTCCCGGAAATCCTGTATAATTCAACCAATCCGATGACGACTTCGAAACTCCTGAAGTGTTTCCACTTTTGTGTGCCATATGCATCAGAATTTTAACCAATGGTCTGTGTAATTAAGTACAGATACTGAGGTCACAGTTTCCCCTCATTTAAAAGTAATAAGTATCAACCTTTTTGCACAAACATAACTCTGCAGAGTAATAAGCAGAGTATCTTTCAAAGGTTTTAAACCATAGCAAATCCAGTGACTAGTTCCTCCTCAAAAGTGCTCATTTTAGCAGCCTAGTTACATGAACACAAGTTATATAAACACAAGCTTGTGTTTCTATGGGGAAACACAAAGCTGTGAAGAGGTTCAACACAGGAGGCTGCAGCTCCATTAAATGGTTAGCTAAATATGTATGGCCCTGGCTGCCATTCTGGAATTGTGCAGTTTCATAACCTGTTTTCATTCATTTAGATTACCAATGTGAACAAACCAAGTCCTTATTTTTCACTTGAGAGGATTAAATGTTAAAATGTTTTCCAAAATTATTGTCTCATGCACTTTGAGATGATTACACTGTATCATTTTCACATTTTGGGTGTGTAATGCCTTGTAGAGCAGCACACACACAAAATAATTTCAAGACAGCACATTCCTTAGCAGGAGATAAGACTTCCACTCCCAGCATCTGCATTTGTCTCATCTCCTTATCTCAGGAGACCTCTAAAACCCAGGATAAATTTGAGGGAACATCTGGACGTATTCCAGAACAGGACTTTATTGTGGCTTTCTTATCACTTAAACATAATTCAACCAGAAACAGGACAAAGACCTCTGGATCTGGACACGACCTCCTGACTGCTTAACATGTAATTCAATGATTGTATCAACAAAGATGATGGTTTTACAACAGACGTCCGAGCTAAGAAAATCACCAGATCTCCATTCAGAGTGACATTCCCATGACCTCCCGTTTCTCCCCAGCAGAGAAACGCGCCTTTTCTTCTTATTGGCAGAACAAAGAAGATCGGACCTTTATGGGTGTTCCGAAAGAATTGTTGCTGCTACTGAAAGCAACATTTATATATGGTTGTGTGTTTATTTTATGTATTTCATATGCTTGTTGTGATTATTTAGAGGGTAGCATGTTAATCGATGCATTAACCCATGTAGTATATACAATTAAGGTATGTACTTTGTGTATACTAAATACCTGTTGTTTGATTTTGAATGAAAGCTAGTTGCGTCAGCAATAATTTGGTGTGGATGAAAGTTGACTTTTCTCATCATAATGTATGATTAAAACACTTATAGGGATCTGCTAGGATATATTCTTCATTTACACACGGAAAACTGAGCCTTGCGGGGTGGGGCTCTGCCCTACAGAAACACTTGTGATTGGATCAAACAGCAAAATGATTGAATTCAGTTCAAAACTGAAAATTTGAAATCAGACTGAAATCAGCCAGTTAAAGACAGACGTCCAGCTTTGCTTGTTGCTTGCTGCTTGCTCTCGCGCTGACCTGTTTGAAACTTCGGCTCCTGATCTGATCGTGCTGTTAAGCGCTCTCTGCCATATACCATCTGGCAAAGATCCACACATGCCTTCAAAGTTCTGACCAAAGAAACTTTAACACCTGAAGCCCTAAGAACTGAAACAAACTTCCTAAGAGCGTCATCACGTCACAGAAAACCAACCAATTGCAAGAGCGCATCCCCAGTGACCTCGCGTGACGACGACACATCAGCAGCTAATCAGCCGGAGGTTACCGCCGACCCCGTGGAGACCGCGTGGAAACACCGATCAGCCGTCAGACTCAACTTAAAGCAAGTAATCAAACAATTCTCCATAATTCTGCTGGAAACTGGTTGAAGTAATCTTAAGAATAAAGATAGTCGAGTTCTCCGCTAGAAACTCCCTCAGGGTGAGGTTTCAGTAACTAGCAAAAGAGTGCTAGTTTAAGCTTTCTTCAAGTTCATTGCCTGCAATGTTTGTGTGTGTACGTATTCTGTTTTGTGTTATTTTAGCTTAGTAGTGTTGTAGAGTAGCAAATAAACTTTGATTTATTAAGAAATCTTGTGTCTGATGCTATGTGATTTTCAAGTCTTAAACTATTTGCCAAAGATCGCGTTACCTATGCTCATGAATATTGATAAAGTACTATTTGGTTTGTTTTATCGTTGGCCACGAATAAGATAAACAAAATTGTTAAAGATATACTGAATACAACTATTTGCTGGCCGAGTCGTTAAAACCTTACTAATTATACGTTTTGATTAATATAATATCCATATCGAATCTTAAGAATAGATTCCCTAAAAGCTAAATTAAAATAAGGGCTATAATCCTTACAGGTGGTTACACTTCCAGTTTTGTGGTTCTTAAAATAACAAGACCAGGTTTAGTGAGCAAAATTACCGTTTTAATAATGATATATGTGTCAGCTACATTTTAGCTACGTAAATAAAACATTGTAACTGGAGTAGATGCAACTTAGTTGCGTCAATATTCACTGATAATGTTTCCTTCCCGTGACTCATTCAAGTGAGTCACTCAAAAACTAGTTTAATTCAAATTTGTGAACTCAATCAGCTGATTCACTTGGAAGTTTAGACCCCAAAGAACGAGTTGTTTATGAATTGGACATCTTCAAATTTTGGATTTAATGAAGTCAGCAGTGAAATACCCAAAACACCCTAGTAAACAATCCTTTCATAATGATAAATCACTTAGATTTCCTCTTTATGTTCACGTGATTGTCTGATTAGCTATTTGCATTAATAGGTAAATAGGTGTTTTTAATAAAGTGGCCACTTTTAAATCTTAAGCTATAATTTAAGCTTAATCAGAATTAATTCATCTTTTGTTTCCTACCACATCTCCTCCATGCATGGGTCCCTGAGAAATCTTGAATCTTTAATTAACTTCATGTGAGTCATGTCTTTAAATTCACTTTGGTGAATTCTGCTCATATATTTGGGTTAATTAAGTGCGGTGCCGCTGCTTTATTGATGCTGCACATGTAAAAACGACGAAGACATAAAGCCAGCGTTTTGTTTTGTTTTTTTATTGTGCATGTGGGAGTTTGTGTGTGAAGGTTTTGAATGCTTCAGTTAAGATTGCATTTTAGCGGTTGTCATGGTGCTGTGACTCATGCAGCAGTCTAATGACAACACAAATATGAACTGATCCTCATCACTGGAGTAATCTGTTTGAAACCTTTGGTTTGTTTTGCGCTCTCAGCCCCTTACATTTTACCACCTTCACACTTACACAGCAGCAACATGCACACTCCTAGAAAGAAAAAATAATGAGTGTGCTTTGAAAAGGAGTTTGACACACAGACGTACTATAAGAATTTATAGTCTTTAAATTGTTATTGATGTCTTTGAATTATGCTTACATTTTCACACCATGTCGTTACAGCTTGTGTGTGTTCATTTAACACCTCGCAGCTCGTGTCTTCTCATTAGGCTGAAATATTCAACAGAGCTTCACATCTTGAATAAGTCTGTATAATAAATATATATTTTAAAAAAGTATATTCTATATTTCTAATTCTATAATTATAAATCATTGAAGGTATAAACATGGTTTAGTCTGTTCAGCTAATTTTCAGCTATTGGTCATTCAACTAATGGGAGAAAAGGGTATTGTGAAAAAATATTTATATAAATAAAATAAAAATTAGATGTGAAATTTGACAATACAACTGATTGAACCGACTTACAAATTAAAGTTTGAGTCTCTCCTGACAGATCTATACTGTTGCTTATGCACATTGAATGTTTTATTTATGTTACAGACTGGAAAATGTATGTGAAAAATGTGGCTCACTCACTCAATAAATGAATAAATGTATAAATAAATATCTTAAATGCTGTAAGAGCATAATAAATAAATAAGAGGGGGCAGGGGAGAGATGGTATAGTCTAATCAACACTAACCCTCTAGTTTCTCTCCAAAACCAGAGATGGGTGAAACCTGTAATTATTATCCATGGTAACCATTGCTGTCTAATGATGGCTAGACTTTGATCAGATAATAAGTGTGCATGAGCGAATAGCTATCTGGTAATGGTTTGAAGTATGTATCTTTAGAGACAAATTCTTTTTATTTACGTTTCAGAAGATGAACATTTCCCTAAATCATAGAGAATGTGCTGAATTATACATTAAAAAACCTATTGAAATAGGTTCTAATAAAGGGCTCTGATGAAAATTATGTAGAACTGTTTAGAGGTATCAAGATCTCATCAGCTTTGTCAATGTTGTTTTGTTCTATATATTTTCTATAAACAGAAAAACACCTGACAGAGTACATTCTTATCTTTTTCAACAAGTGAAATATAAACCTTATAGCTAAGACTAAATAAACTGTTAGTGTTTAATCAGAATAACTTCAGCAGATTTCAGTAGATTGCTGTTTTCAGTTATACAACAAAAAGTTGAGAAAACTAAAAAAATCTGCTGTTTGCCTTAAACTTTTAAGTTTTCTCAACTTTTGATTTTTTACAGTGTACATTCATTAAGAAGAGATTAGAAATAAACAAATTTAAACAGAATTTTACAATTTCTGTGAAAGTCATCAAAAAGGAAAGCAATTTTTAATATGGAAGGACATCTTTTGCTCTTTTCTTCTTTTTTGTTTTATTTTCTGCATGTTCTCCTTGGCTACAGTACTGTATGTTGTACACACACACACACACTCAGTCAGACACACATCATGAAAGATTTGAGCATCTGTTGGCCTCAAGGTCGGTTTTCTGCTTGAATAATCTGACTCGGTATCATTTTGTACTCATAGGGAAGGTCACGTAGATCACTTAAGCAACATTGCTATTATAAAACGATCTGAAGTCTGAGACCACATGCCATATAACAAAGGTTATCACGCGCACTGATTCTATCCCCTGATCTAATGTGATTTAAATGATGTAACCACAAGGCCAGTTCCGGGTGATTTCAGTTCAGCACTTATTTAAGGAGTGTTAAATTGACCTATCAATCAAAGCTTACTCAAACATATCCCTCTGGTGATACTATTACATTCAATTTCTTTTAAACAGATTCACATTTTAATTGATTTGATCTAGTGCACTCTATAGAAACGTTAGTTAATCTTTTATTTTAAGGTGTCCTAGTTACTGTGCAATTATACATTTAAGCACTCTAATACAAAGTTATGAACAGGAATAACTGGGTTTCGTTGATGCATGTCATTATGCAGAATTTACACATAACGTAACAGCCAATTGTCAAAATGATCAGATTCTTTGCCCTTTTTCTGTGGGGAAAAAAATAAAAATGTATTTGTCATTATGGGTGTGTTGCTTTGCTTCGTAGTTTCAAGCCACCTTTTCCCTGTTCACTGCAGATGATAAACTGAAAGTCATTCAGATTCACAGACAACATTTCACTTCAAAACAAAAATAATTAATTTCAGTTAACTGGCCCCAAACAGCTGAAGTAATGAATGCATTTACTCAAATCTGATGTATCTGACGAACTGCAAAGGGAATTTTACAGAAAGCTTATTCAAGTGTGAGACTGGTTTTGTAATTGACTTTTCTTGGTATAGTTAGTTAAATAGAAAATGGTATTCTGATGAAATTGACTGACGACAGCAGTAACGTTAATGGAGCTTTGTCGAGTTGTACAATAAATCTGTATGGATGGATAAAATTGATTTTGAGAAAGAATCTTTAAGGCTAGCTCACATGCATAATGAATCTCAGTGCCAGAGAGTTACTTACTAAAAATAGAGATGCTGCCAAGTTCATTATTTTTAACACAGCTGACTTATTGCCACACTACTGAAAAATGTAACTTGGCTTTCCAGTAGCAAGATACTTTTTACAGCAAATAGCAGTGTAGCATTGTTGTTTTTAATATCACACTATATTGCAAAAACTAGTTTTAAAGTAGTTTCAGTGTGGGGAAAATGGCTTAATAAGATGGCTTAATAAAAGCCAATGGCTTTATTTCATTTGAACTTGAATGGAAGAGACAAACCAACAAAACAAGAAACAAACCAACTGAATAATAAGTATTTCCAGATTTATTAAACATATGACTGTAATTTTGGAGAATGTTGAATAGAAATACTGGCATTTGAACTTCAAAAAGCTCCACCATACCACTTTAAATCAGTTCAACCAGATGTCTCAGCATATGGCAGTTACAGCTTTATATGGACGGAAATGACTGCTGCTACTCTTTAGACACTTGCAGTTCAGACCTCTGTTCATATGTTTCTCCATATGGCACCTGTTTTTGATATAAGGGTAGATTACAAAAGCTTTTGGCGAAAAGGAAGAAAAAACTTGCTTTGCTGTCACAGCCACAAACAGCCACATTTCTTAGACTGGAGGGGCAAGAGTTTACTTTTCTTTATACTTTTGTTTTTTAATCAGGTATGGCAGTGACAGGGTCATTAGTTTCGCTTCGGTGTGTAATCCGGCACATTTGTGCTGTTAAGACGGTCAACATAACTTCCCTGATGACAGAACACTAAGTAGAGAGCTTGTTAGGTGACTTGATACAAACTGGGTCTCCTTCCTGTGCAGAAATGAGCTCTTGCGCTGTGGCTTAAAGGACTATCTTTCTAACTTTCACAATCCGGCTTACTTTTTTAACTGGGGCAATCACTCAAAGATAACAACCATAGCCATTAGCCGCAGCTTCTTCTCCACTAATTTGATGCTTCTGTCATGTGGAAAATGTAACGCTGTTTCAGCCATTTCATTATTTTATGGTTTAAAGGGATAGTTCACTTAAAAATTTGTAATTATTTATTCAAACTCTTTTCATTTTAAACTTAAATGCTATTATTTCTTAACAAATTATTATTTTTAAAGCACATTTTATACCATACAGTGGCATTGACATTCTGTCAAGCTCCAAAAAGTAAAACACAAAAATTAAATGTATATGGTTCATACTGATTTAGTTTTCTGAATTCATACAACAGTTTTGAATAATTAATAGACTGAAATTTTAATTATTTTTAGAACATTTTAATTTCGAATTTGATATTATTGACTTCCAAACTGCCTTGAGACTTGGAATACAGTGATTCATTAATTCATTCATTCATACATTTGATATTTCATTCATTCATTCACCAAATATGCATGTGAAGTTTGAGATTTCTTCTTCTTTTTTTTGTTCAAAAGAAGAAAAAAATCTCATAAAAAAAGCAAAAACAAGAACAAAACACACAAAAAAATTAACCTAGCTTTACGTTGTAGTCAGAAGTCATTATTATTATTCTCTCTCTTCCTCTCTCTCAAATATCAGTCTGGTTCCCATATTTTCTTTTCCAGTGTAAGCGTCTGAGGACAGATAGGACAGGATGTCCATGTTCCTGCCCAAGGCTAGACCTGAAGCTAACTGACTGTGGAGGCGTTCAACTGGCAGTCATAACTCATTCACCCTCAGCTTCAGGCATTACCACACTCAAAACAGCCAGATGAACACATACAAATGGGGTCTTACTCACTGGTTAGGTAAGTCAGAGTATTGGGACATCTCAGCACTCACAAAGGTTCTTTGGAAACATCTGTTCATGCGGTTTCCTCTCTGCTTTATGCTTCAGGAAATCTACCTACTTCTTACTGCAATACCTTACTTGTATTGATTGCAAAGGTTCACCTGCTGGCCTAAAAGTAGTCTCGTGTTGCGCTCAAGTACATGTAAATACATATTTGAGTAGTGCATTCAATAAAAGCTAATTAAATTGTTGGTAACTATATTACTGAAAGGATTTTGTAGAATTTCATTGTTGTTTGTTTCATGTTAATATTTAATATTATAATTTAATTGTTGTTACAGGTTGACTATAAACTGTTAGAAATACGTGAATCTTTTAAATACAAGAATATACTGTATGGTTTGTCAATGTTTGTCAAGTGTAAGGGATTATACAAGTGTTTAGCATTATATGTATCATTGTAAAGAAGTCTAAAAATAGCGTGTTTTCTGCAAAGTTCAATAAAAAGAATCCACTTACAATCATAAAAGTTTGTTTTATGCACGACTTTTGTGCGATGTGTATTTTTACGTATAGCAGCAGAAACATTTAAGTCAATGAACATTAGCTTCATGCTGAGCTAAAATGCTATTACCTGAGCTAACATGGACATGTTACCAGGTATGATCATATTTTATGACAAATATTTAGGAAATCGTATATCTTAATGTTAATATTAAGACATTTTATTAAAAAAAAATAATAATCCATATAACACATTTACATGAGAAACTCTCACTCTTCACTTATACTTAAGTACATACTGTATGCAATTTCACATGTAATTGTGAAATACCCCCCTCTGGTAACATATGCTGGAATTCTCCAATCATTTAGTCTATTTAAACTCCACCAACCCTTTATTACAATTAGCTGCATCCATCCAATTAACAACTGATGGATAAAACCAAGTCCACACCCTACATCTTTTCATCGCTGTCACTATACTTCCATTTTATTGTGTTTTTAAACAAGAAACAAAATATCTGCCAATGGTGACCTACAGTAATTTCTTGGAATGTGAATTAAAATGTGGATGTGGAATTAAAAATGACATTTTACAGCACGTACAGTAGCCTGTTGCACATTATATTTTAAAAGTGACCCTCTTAACTAGTAGACTAGTAGTCACTAATTATATTGTTTTCTCTCTTGAATTACTCCCTTCTGTTTGTAGTATTCTCATTTGTAAATTGCTTTGGTTAAAATAGTCTCTGAAATGTACTGTAGAAATGTAAACATTGTATTTATTCTGTGTCTAGTAAATGGAGGCCTAATTAGACACTTCAAAACAGACCGTCTGAACTGAGTTACTTAAGTCAGCCTTGACTGAGAGGAAGCTTTGAACTCAAGTTTAATTTATTATACTTTGAAAACGAATGTGTCTGGCCATTTGAGGCTTTTGTTTTGGGGCCAAGTGACAGGATTCCAGATTTAACACTGAACCCTTTGAGCTTCAGCGCAGCTTGGTAGAAAAACAACCCGGCATCAATCAGTATGCCCGTAGAGGGTGGAGAAAGATGAGAAGATGTAGAGAACACTTACATCTCGGCTTTCTCTTTGAGCACTTCAATGGGGTCTCCACCTCACTTTACCCCACAAGAGAGCTTTGAATGGCCCTTCACGTTTTAAACAGCCTTTATTTATCTTTTAACACACGTTCGAATCGAATTGCTCATGTTTCAGAGCGCCAATGTTTTTTTTGTTTTTTTTGGGGGGGGGGGTACCCTCTGGGGTCTGAGGTGATTTTGGGGCCCTTGAGATGTTTTGACATGCCCTGACATTTGTGCTTATTTCAGCTACTTATAACATACAGTTCATTTTAGTGACACGTTTCTGAAAGCAGATGGAGATGTACCCTGTTTGTTTTCTTTATTTTCCAAAAGCACAAAGTTTTGTTGTTATTTAGAGTGTACACAAATAAAAGTAGACACTTAACAGTTTTGACTGGCGTATAACAGATATTTGTGTGACCAAAATCAACAGAATATTTTGTGTCTTTTGCACTGATCTTAAAAAAAGTAAAGAATGTTTACATGTGCCAAATACAGAATCCCATGGACTAAACATAGAAGTAAAATAAAAGTATGCTAAGTAAAGAAAGTGACAATATTTACATGTGCCAAATATAGAATCACTTGGGCAAACAAACATATATACTGATAGCCAACATTACAATCCATTCTGATTAGCTCCTGTATTTGCATTGTCTGTGTGTGCATGT
This sequence comes from Barbus barbus, assembly GCF_936440315.1. Lineage (NCBI taxonomy): Eukaryota > Metazoa > Chordata > Actinopteri > Cypriniformes > Cyprinidae > Barbus > Barbus barbus. The sequence continues at coordinate 9,781,458 of NC_136719.1, forward strand.
GTGTGTGTGTGTGTCATTGTGTCTAGGGGTGGGGGAGGAAACATACAAATGAAATAGTATCTTAACAGATTAACAACAGATATGAGTATTATAACTTTAAAAAAGAAAGAAAGAAAAGCTCCAAGTTTTTATCAAGAACACAAGCTCATTCCAGACAGCATAAATTAATACAAAGACTGTGGTGTTATTATTAAGGCTTACTTCTTTTTTCCTTTTCTCTTCTATGGTTTTAATTCAAATTGATATGTTGCCATGGAAATGGGTTTAGTTGTTAACAAAGATTCATGAGTGGCGACATTTAAAGTTCATTGTTGTGGTCAAGGGTTGCAAAAATTCAAAATGGTTCTTCATTTATACTCTGAGCTTTGAGCAATGCCATTAGGATAATAACAAATTAGGAAATACACCTTGCAGGGTTTACTTCATCATGTTGTACTTTTTCAAATAAATAAATCATCCATAAAAATTCAATTCTATCATCATTTACACCCCTGTTGTTCCAGGTATGTACTTTCTTCTGTGAAACACGAAAGGAGAAATTTCAAAGAATTTGAAAGACTTTTGTGTTCCACAGAAGTGAGTAAGCACGTTTGGATAAAATAAGTTTAAAAAGAGTTTAAATGATGACAGTAAATGATACAAATTTGGGGGGTAATTGCATGTTTTATTTTATTTATTTATTTATTTTTCGATGTGATTTCAACAGTCAATTTTCAATTATGAAGTATCATAAAAGTGGTCAATATTACGCAAGATTCTCTTATGACTTCAGAAGACTTTGTGTGAGAAACAGTAAGTTGAATTCAAGAACCTGATCGGTCTAATTCATGAACAAGTAACTTGTTAACCAGATCAACCAGTTAATGAAATTGATCCATTATTCATATTACTTTTGTTTTGCTTTTGTCTCCTTTTTGAAACTTGTTAGCTTCAGTTCCAATTTATTGTAACTGCATGGAAATCAGATGGCTTCCAATTTTCTCTTTTCATCTTTTCTGAAAGAAAGTAAGAAATTATGAAAGTCTCAAATTTCAGGGGAAGTATGGCTAAAAAAAACTATAAAGCATTATACAAACTTTTACACTCGTAGCTCTGATGGCGAAAATGATAATACAGCAAACTGAGTCACCGAGGTCAAAGGTCAATATGTACATATATAATATGTCCTCTACACACCAACAGTGTACTTTATCGACTTTCAAAAAAAAAGTTATGGAATTCAGTGCATTCTATGAAAATACAGCAATTCAGATGCAATCAAAGACTTGTTTTTGTTAGACAAACTGCTGTAGTATTTATTTCATTCCTTCACTGAATTCTCAGGAACAAGAGTGAATAAGGAACGATTAACAATTAAGCATGAGAAGCTAGGGGACAAGGTTCGTTTCTCACAGGGCAACATACACTAAAGGTAATTGCTTGGCATTCAGAATATATTCCTGGCTGCAGAGACAGAGCTGTGAGTCTGTGCATTTGTGCACAGCTCAAAATAGAGCAGCAGGTGTGGTGTATGAAAAGAGCATTGGGTCGAACCTCTGAAACACAATCAGTCAAGAAAGCAATTAAAATCGCAAAGTTCTCCATTAATACTGAACATGCAGAAAAACATGCACTAAACAGTTAAGAGTGGACACTTTTACACTACAGTTTTTGGTACTGGCCCCAGTGTGTTTGGTTGATGTTAAAGTCTGAACTCCTTTCTGGGTTCATGTGAACACGTGTACATTTTGCAATTGTTATTAGAGAAACCTAGCTTTTCTTACAGAAGTGAATGGATGCATTTTTTTTTTTTATCTCTTGCAATGTGGCAGACAAACGCAAGTGTTGGTCTGTGATGAGAAATCCAATGGGACACATAAATCAGTAACAGTGAAACTGGTGTATTTTCTCTTTGTTACCTAGTTAGAGTGGTTTAGTTCTGTTAAGGGCAAAAGAATGATGTGTTATAGTGATTGTTTTTGAGAGCTGTCAAATCCAGCTCCCTTGGTGTCCAGCAGATAGATCTTCTACTGTTCCAGGTTGCAGGTGGAAGGCAGTCTTTACAGTGCATTGCATCAGAATGATTTCTCATTCCTGCAAGGTTTACCGAGCACTCACAAATATAGCAGGTGGATAAGAATCATCTCTCCCGTCATTGGTTATTAATATTGACATGCTACTGGACCAATTTAGCTCTCCTGCTGCCACCAGATAATGAATTGCGTAGTATTTCCATTGCAGTGACATTGCTTGGGGAAAAAATAGCTATATGATTAGCCTATATATATATATATTTTTTTTTTTTTTGTGCCAAAATGGTTCTACTGAAATCACACATGACAGCTCAGTGATATTTCAGATATTACAGACAGCTGTCATTTCTAGAACAAAATAAATAATTTCGTGTTTTTCTCTTAGTAATCTGTGTAGTCACAAACACCAGATGTCTCACAGAAACTCACTTGCGTTTGTCTTTGATCTGATCTTTAATATTTAATTTGTACCAAGTAAAAACTTACAGTTTCAGACTTTACAAACTTTGCTGTTTACCCTCTCAAACACTTTATGTTTAGGGTTTTAATCTGAATCAAAATGTTGTGATTCATGTACAGACTAGATGTTTTTTTTTTTTTAAGAAATTAAAAAAATATATATAAAGTACCTATCCCTATCACAGGTTGTTTTACAAAATACTGTGGCATACAACTTTTTGAAATGGTTATGGCCGTATCCACCTTTTTCTTAATGAGCCCACTGCATTTTAAATTATCTGGTTTGGGGACGTTCCGTTTAAAAAGACTGCAACAAATAATTTCAGATCATAATATTGCACTATACAAATAATCCTTATCTGTCATTTTGACTGAATGGACTGTACAATTTCATTCATTTTCCATCTTCAGAAGTCAGGAGAATAGCATTATGCTTCGTATATTAATGTGATGTGATATAACAATGATATCTGTGAAATAGCTCTTTTTAGCCCAAAACATGATTCTTTTCATGTTTCCTTTGTATTCCGCTGTAAGCAAATGAAAAAAAAGACAACATATACTGTGCATTTGTGCTGCTCTCCTGATTTAATTTACAATATAAACCATGAATAATTCTCTGGAATGCACTAAGAATCGTTCATTTTTTTCTCCCCAAACCTCTTTTCTCTTTCCTGGTTTGTTTTAACACAGATTATGTAAAATGTAATTGTTACAAAATATAGACATCTTACTATTATGATATTTAACACGTCTGTAATATTGCTGTGCATAGAAAGAGCATCTTTAGGAGTTTTTCATGATATGTTGATATGTTAAATTTCTTTTTAATGATCGATGGTTGAAGGGTGAGTAAAATAATGTCACCTCATTGTACCCAGTTTTTGAAAATGCTTCACAGAGCGAACCTTTTGCTGATTGTTTACAGTGTAAATGAAGTTTACTCCCATAATTTGTGCAAAACATCATGGGGTGTTTTGGATAAGTGTAGTGTTTCACAAGATGTATATATATATTTTAAATAGGCAGTATAAGGCACAAGTAGGCGGATGTTTTATTCTGAATATAGCAACTGTTTATGGCTCTCCATCCTCAGCGCAACTCTCTTGCATTCTGGTCTGAAGATAAGATTACAGTCCATGCTCCATTTTGGAATGTTTTCATGCTGGGATTATGATGGCGAGTTGGTAAAAATACCCTCTGTTATTCTCCTGTGCCTGGCCACATCGAGAGCCAGGATTATGATGGGCACATATTGTGAAGGGGAACGTGAGAAAAGAGCAATCAGTCGTGAAATTTCATTATTCTTTTGAAATCAGGAAGATAAATGAGCAAGAAATCAGGAGACATGGTTCCAATCACACGTAGTGACTTTTCTAAAGCTTTGATCTACCCATTAGCTTTCATGGCTAAATGCCAGAGTGATTAGTCCTTTATCACTTCATATTTCATCTGCACGCGTCTTGTGATCTTGATACTAATTTTTTGTGAAAGGGGCACTTTTTCTCTCAGTGAGTCTTGTTACACTTTCATACGGTTTCAAACAATACAGTTTTATGTTACTTTAAACGTCCAAGTTCTGATAATAACAGAAGACTATTCAGATTTCACGAGAATCTGATGATATAAGAGCCCCCTGCTCCTTAAAGAGTTTTTTAACAGCAGCTGTTCTTTGCCATTATCACAGGTGGTTCAAACCAGCTCTGAAGCGCTTAAAAAATGATCGCCAGAACTGATTGGAAACTTTCAGGTGTTTCCTCGGCAACCACTCAGAAATGTGCAGTTGCCTGGAAATGTAACTTTTCTCTTTCAGCCAAGCATAGTGAGGTCACGTACAGGTTTAGGGACATAAAAAACACTTAACTTCTTGGTGGAGCTTATTCCCTATTGGAATCGGTGTCTTTGTTACTGTATATTGTTTTGTTGGGAAAGCTTAAGCGGTGCATACAAACCCCTTTTGATGAGCTGATCACAGCTCACAGATTACCTCCATCACTCCTTCATCACTCCATATCATGCATAAATACCCATAGGAGTGCTTGGTTCACAAGGTAGCGCATTATAAATAAGTGCTCTGAAATTGCAAGAATGTTTCTCAGATGTGTTATTTAGCGACAAAGAGATAAATGGTTCAGGGTTACCCACCCCTAGCTAGTTACTTTATGCTGGACACATTTATGACTGATTAATCTATTTTCTTTTTTTATGAACGTTACATTACAAATGACTTGGAAACTATTGGTTCACTCTCTTGTATGTACTTTATTTGTTTTAACCATGCATTCCAGTTAGTTTATGTAATGAACAGTCCATTGGAGGTGAGCATAGTGAGAACCCAAGTGCAGCTTTATTTACAAAAGTAATCCAAAATCCAAAATCCAAACAGAGACTTGACCTGAACAGATCTGACCTGAACAGACTTGACTTGGCATGAACAGACTAGACTCACCGAGAGCAGGTTACAACATCAATACACAACGAGAGACCATGGCAACATGAGGGCTACTTATAGCAAACACTAAGGGTCACATGACAAGAACCAACCAATGAGCAAACAGAACTGAGAACCACATGACAGGACAATAACCAATGAGGAACAAGACACATGACTAGAACAACCAATCACAACATGACACATTCACAAGGCAGAAATACATGAGGGCAAGGGAAGCATGACACTAAAGGCCCAGATATACTTCAAACTAAGTTTGTTTTCGTTCTTCGTTTGGGGGCAAAAAGAACTTTGAAAAGGCTGAGCGACGGTATACTGTTTTCGAACACTCCAACACCCCCGCGCCGCTGGAGGCGGGCTGTAGATTAAAATGGAAACGTGCTACGACACTCGCGAGTATGCCCTTAACACAACAACGATGCAATGATGGTGTATCTAGGTCTCTTATTAAACTGGATAAATTATTACACGTTTTTCTATTTTATGTGGTGTCATAATTTGATAAAAATAAAGGTTTATTATTTGATGTTCTTTTGGCATTTCATTTATTTCATACCTTTTAAATTCGCTTATTGAAAGAGCAACAACAGCAGCAGCAGCAGTATGGTGTAACATTTATTTGAAACACATGTATTTGGTACTTGCTACCTTATATCTTTATATCTTTTTAATTTCATTCTTTTCATGGCTTTGGAAAACTTGCATCTGATGTTTGTCTACGTCACTTTTTGCATAACTCCAGGTCATCGACACCAAACGTCTTTACAATTTCTTTCTAGGAATTAAATGCTTTCTCAGAATCTTTAAAGTCTCTTCGCGAGCGATCGTACAGGTGCGGATATATTTGTGGCAGTTCAGTTATTCAACACAGTGTATTTATGTTGCTAGTTACTTGGAGATGTTGTTCTCCTGCCTGACCTATGTTGAATGAGAAACGAACCGGGGGAAAAAAACGTGCATCAAAGAAGGCGGAGTTCCACCCACCGATTGCGTAATTGCCACGGACCAATGGTAGCTCAAAGGTGTTTAGGAGCCAAACCAACTCCCCCAGAAAGTTTGCTTTGGTGGGCTGTATCAAACTGCCAAAACCAACTCAAATCGAACTTCGTTTCGGCCTGATTTTGTTCTAAATGATGTCATATCAGATCGTTCTTCGATTTCGTTTGAAGTGTATCAGGGCCTTAACAGCATAAATCAAATTACAAAATAAAAGACATGAAAACAAGAACATGAAACAAAACCCAAAATAGACCTTACAGTTTAGTTGTTTACCAAGATATCGATGCCAGTGGCGAGCTTGAGATTAAAAATTAGACGTGTTGTGTGATGAAAACAAAACCAACAAGTTAATATTACTTGTGCAAGATTTTGTTTGCTGTTTTAGTATTATTTGAATGCTATTACTGTATTTATGAATAATTAGCTTTCGTTTTGATTTTAATTTTAATAATTTTGTGCTTTTGTTATTTGTTATTGTTTTTCATTCAAATTGAAATGTAAAAACAATAGTACTTCAAATTTTATTTCAGTTCAACGTTTTTTTTTTTTACATTTTTGTAATCTTGTTACCTCATGAAGTTTTATTTCAATTGACAAAAATTAGTTTTAATAGAATGTTTTTTGTTTGTTTGTTTTTTTATTAAGCTGTAATTTTGTAAATTATCTAAAAGTGAGACAATATTATTTAATTGTGTGTATTAAGGATACATAAAATGCTAGTTGAGAAATTAGTATATAAAAATAGTCATTTTATAAATAATATAATAACAGTGCATCATTTGAGATGTGGTGGAACATCAGATATACTTCAATATATATTTCATTGGACTTCAGCACTACTTCTGCATTAAGTACACAATTAGTTGTTCCAATTTAGCAGGCATTACTGCTTTTTTTTTCAACTGCTTACACACAAAATCTTTACTTCTGTCAGGACCACTATCGTCAATATAACTTACGATTAGCATACATTTTAGGTTGGGGGAGTGGTTCTGTTCTGGGCAAACACTCCCTGCCCATCCACGCAGCCTAGCATGGATAGGAGCAGGGAGAGCTGAATACCCCCCCGCCCCAGGGTAACAGAACAGAACCAACATTGATGATAAATGTAGCAGATATTATTAATGTTCTACGTGATTATTTTAACAACATGATTCAGTGGTCTGACTCGATATATTCACTGCCAAGTCCTGACTGGACGAGAGGAGGAGCTGGGGATGGAGATGGGTGATTAGTTCCTGAGCGAAGCGATGGCCGCTGAATAATTACTGAAGGGACCTTATGAAGGGAATTATGATTGGTGTCGTGATCCTATAAGTAGACGTGGATCAGCTGAGTGTCAGCTGATGCGAGCTTGACTAGCATGGCCTGCCAGAACTGACGCTATGCTCCATTTGTCACATAATTTCTGAAACCTGACACTCAAACACCAGAACCACACACCAAATTTGAAAAACTATACACTAATTCTCAGCCTTTGATTCAGTTTTCAGTTTCATAAAAAAATTTTTTGCAAAACAACACACAGTTCTCTATGTAACACACAAAAATCTAACATGAATTATTATTATGGTAAAGATGTTTGCAAACCACTATCGTCAGGACCACTATCTATAGCTGAGCCCTTACAATCTGACTCCCAGATGTCCTTCACTCCGGCGCCGGGACACCACGGACCCTGGGTGCTGCAGCAGTGGAGGACGCGAGCCAGGCCTCGGGTGACGACTTCTCCCCCCTCCCCGTCTTCGAGATCTCCACAAGGAACCGATTCGCTGCTGGTTTGTTTGGCCAGAGGAGAATTGGCCCTCCGATTGAGCCTGGTTTCTCCCAAGGTTTTTTCTCCATTCTGTCACCGATGGAGTTTTGGTTCCTTGCCGCTGTCGCCTCTGGCTTGCTTAGTTGGGGACGCTTCATTTCCAGCGATATCATCGACCTGATTGCAAAGACACTATTTAAACTTATTGACACATTATTTTCCTTTTTTGATATTGTGCAGTTGCTTTGACACAATTTGCATTGTAAAAAGCGCTATATAAATAAAGGTGACTTGACTTGACTTGACTATTGTCAATATAAGGGGCAGTCGTGGCCTAATGGATAGTGAGTCGGACTTGTAACCCAAAGGTCGCGGGTTCGAGTCTCAGGTCCGGCAGGGATTTTTGGTGGGGGGAGTGAATGTCCAGCGCTCTCTCCACCCTCAAACCACGACTGAGGTGAGACCTGGAGCAAGGCACTGCCCCCTGGCGCCACAGCGTAAATGGCAGGCCAATGCTCCGGGTGTGTGTTCACTGCTGTGTGTGTAAACTTGGATGGGTTAAATGCAGAGCACAAATTCTGAGTATGGGTCACCATACTTGGCCACACTTCAAGTTATGTTTCCTTCCTTTCCAAATGTTTGCTTGTGAGATACTTTTATTTCATATACAGTGCTTCATTTTGCAAGAGATGTGAGGCATTTTGCATTTTGTGTGTGCAATTCTTGGATATGTATGTAGAGTAAAAAAAAAAAAAAAGAGAGGCAAATTTTTTAAAATGTGTGTAAGCAGTTGAAAAAAACTAAGTATACAAATGTTGTATACTAAAAGTACAGTTGTGTGGTTTTTTTTGTATATAAATAGCCTATGTAAATATATTTGTAGTATACTTAGCATGAAATTAATGTATTTCAAATACATTTTAGTATATTCATTTTTATAGGGTTATTAAACAACAATTGTCAAAATCTGACTACACAATGTGCATTGATTAAAAAAAAAACTTTTAAATTATCTTGAAAAGGTTTTCGACTTCTCAAAGGTTTTGTTCCTCGGAGGCCATAGAAAGCCTCTAATTATCCAGATATTGACAAGCAGACAGACAACAATCCAGAAACAGTGTTAAGTGTGTATGTGTGTGTGTGTGTGTTTTAGAAAACAAGAGTAGTAAAGTAAGTCCAAGTGTTAATCCTCATGATGTCTGTTGGCAAAAGAAAAAGAAAAAAAAAGAAGAGGTTCCAGCGCTCAGCCTGAGGTGATAAGCGAGTGTGTTCAGTGCAATGGCAAAAATGGAAGAAGACACGTTAAAAGAAAGAGGTGTCAACATATCTGTAAAAGACAGAGCGAGCTGAAAGAGAGAGAGAGGGAGGCTGATGGACAGAGAGTGGATGTGGATGAAAAAAGACAGTTTACTCCTTAAAATGAAGAGAAATACAGCGAAAACAGTTCTTTCAAGGGAAATAAGGGAATTTAATGTAAAATTCAGTGTATTTAATATTGCTGGCACTTTTGGTGTCCACAGAAGAGCATCCCACATGTGTGTGTCCACATGTTTCAGTAGCACAGGTGTCTGTGGTCTAGTCTGTGCATAAATAGAGCAAGACATGGCTTTAGGGAAGGCCACTGTGTCAATATCACACACACAAATATTTGTTTTTTGTCATGGTGGAGATTCAGTGGACATTCAGTGTTTTTATACTGGGCTAATGATGTAGTCAATCCTTTAAACCTAAACTTAACCCTCAAAGTAAATGTATTAAATCTATTTTAATATAATTATGAATTATTAAAATTATTTAATATAATTAAAAGCCATTTTAACTGGGGAACACAAGCATGGTAAAGCCTAAAGTCACCCACATAGGGGGCAGCCAACAGCCTCAATGGGAATAAAAAGCTAAAATAACATAATTTCTTAACGTAAATGACATTTTATAGGGTTTAAAGATATCATTAGCTTAGGATATTTGGTCCTCACAATTCAGGCAACCATGACACATATGCAAACACATCATGTCACAACAGTATCCTGTTAAAAAAACAGCACCTTGTGTGATTTTAATAAGCATGTCATTTTTTATCCCCTGCCTGCTCTGACTCTTCATGCAGTTTTTCCTACAATATACTTTAGTCAATAAAGGCACATGGCCTTTATTTGAGACGCTATAAAAAAGCTGTTTGATATCACACCCACAGCTGTCGCTTTTTTCAATTCACATTAAGAGGCTCTCTTTCCACTCTCCCTGCTCTTCCTCTTTCTTTTTTGAAGGGGAATACATTCAAAGTGAGAGCTGGGGGGCATTATAGTAGAGCTCATGAGAGGACTGCCACCGCCTGTGATGATGCAGCCAATCAATTGAGATTGCTACTCTTTCATTAAATCATTTAGAGGAGTGATAGAAAATTTGTGACACAAATACTCTAATTCATTTTAAACCCTAGTCTATATAGAGGCTGGTCAATTAACTCTCTCTGCATGTTTCCCTATATTTTAAATTCCAGTCTAGATTATAAACACTACCATTCAAAAGTGTGGGGTTTCTTTCCCAAAAATATTAAGCAGCCCATTTGTTTTCAACATTAACAATAGTAAGAAATGTTTCCCGCCAAATCATCATAATAGAATGATTTCTGAAGGAATGGAAGTTGAATACTGGAGTATTGGAATAAATTGCATTTTCATAAAAAAAAAAACAAATAAATAAATAAAAATAAAAAAGTTATTTTAAATTCTAATATTATTATTACTTATTTCACTGTATTTTCCATTTGTATTTTAAATTGAACATCCTGTAAACTATATTCAATTTGATTCAAATTCCAAATTAAGAGTTCAAAATTCTGTTTTTCCACAATCTATTTCACAATCTTTTTTTTTTTTTTTTACCATGTTTACCTCAGTAAAAAGTGATGTTCATACAGTAGTTCTATATATTTAATGGATGGCAACACACATATTTTACTACTTCATAAAAATACTTATTTCTCTTTCTGAGCACCTTTCTGAGAGGGACAGCAAATGGCTGATGGGTTCCCTCCTTTGAGGCTTTGATGTCCTGGAACAAGAACTGAAGACTGCTCCCTAACAAGATTCAGTGAGCTTTCTGACTTTGAGACCTAAATAGAAAGCTCAAAAAGGTTGCATGCATTTTCTCTCTCTCTCTGTTTCTCTCTCTATATCCATTCACCCTATTCTCTGTTCTCTTCTACCTGTCTTTCAAGCAATGAATCTACATCAGTGTGGAAAGGCCTGAAAGCCATCACCAGTTACAAGACCCCTCCCCCCAGCACCAAGGCCAATCAACAACTGGCTGAAGACTTGAACAAGTTTTATTGCAGATTTGAAATACAAAAGCCTGGTGTAAGTAATTAATCAGAATCATTATTCTAATTTTTAGCTTTTAGGGAATCACTCTTAAGATTCAATATTTATATGATTAATTGAGATTAATCAGAATGTCCAACGTATACCTTGTTAACGGTACCTTATTAACGACTTGTCTAGCAAGTATTAAAATCAGCACGTTATCTTTTAACAATTGTGTTTATTTTATTCGCGGCCAACGATAAAACAACCCAAATAGTTAACTTTAGTTATCAAGCTCATGAGCGTAGGTAACGCGATCTTTTGGAAAGTAATTAAGATTTGACAAAACACATAGCAACAGACATGAGATTTCTTAATAGAATCAAAGTTTATTTCACTACTCTAACACAATGCTAAGCTAAGCAACACAAAACAAAAGACGTAAACACACACATTCGTTGCAATGGATTGTTCTGATCTGAAGAGAGTCTTAGGTTCTAATGCTTGTTTCAACCTGAGGGAAATCATACACGGAGGAACTCTATCTTTACTCTTAAAATATAAATACAACCAATTCAGGAGATTTTGTATTACTGTCTTTTGCTTTCGGTCGAGGAAAGGAGGTTCAAGGAGTCTCTACTTCAACTTTTCTGCTTTCAGTTGAATTCAGCTCTTTTTCCAGTTCGAGACGGACCGTGCGCGGATTGGCGGCTTGGGAGGTCTTCGTCACGAGGGTACTCTTCAGTGGTTGGTTGGCTTCGTGCTGACTTGATGACGCTCTCAGGAAGTCGTTTCCATTCCTTAGCTTAAGATGTTAGTTTCTCTCAAAGTTTAACTGAGTCTTGGTCTCAGTTGCAATGCTCGGCCGTGATGTTAGTGGCAAGAAGCGCTTTGCAGTGCGTGAGCAAACGAGAGACGAGCAAGTTTAGCTTAAGCTTCTCTTTTCAGTTTCCAACAACAACCCCTTTTCAGTTTTTGCATCTGTTTTTAACGGGCTGATTTGGGATCTGCCCACGGGTGCCTGACCCAATCGGATTCTTCCTCTGGGGCGTTTGATCCAATCGCAAGTGTTTCTGTAGGGCGGAGCTCCACCCTGCACAGCCTCTCTCCGTGCATACATTATCTGTTCAGACATTTATCACATGAAAACTTATTAACAGCAGATTTCTATTCATATTATGATCATACCTTGCAGAGAAAAGATCATTTTCATTCACACCATATTATTACTCATGAAATCAGCTTTTATCTGAAACCAAACACCTATGTTTTTGATATGCACAAAAATACATATATCCTTTGTATTCATTACGCGGTTAAAGCCATAGATGAAACAATCCTTAATTCTCAATAACCACATCAATCATGTGAAAATGAACAACTAGTGATCAGGAATATTATGCCTCAAAAGATTACAACAATATCATGTTCAATAACACAACAAGTCTTTTAAACGACCTGAGAACAACCTTAATATATATTATTAATATATTGTAGATATTGTCTGGAATATATTGCTTTAATAGCAGAAACAATAATAATAATTGTCCTCTTTAAAATCCTTGAGCAAAGCATTTTGCTCTGTGTCTATTAGGAAGCAAAAACGGCGCGATCCTGGAATGTGCTAATAACGCAAGTTCATAGGAAGGTCACTTTCGTGGAGATCTGGAGATTTGTCTTAGTCCTGAATCGGCTGTGAAAACTTCTTCTTCCAGATACTTTTCATGAATTACTGCAAACTTAATGGAGGGAGATTAGGGAGTATGTGGCGCCACTCTGGTTCAGACGCCGAAGTCTTTGTCCTGTTTGAATTTATTTATGATAAATCGATCGCGAACGCTGAAGGTGCTCTTCTTTAATGACATCCAGATGTTCTTCCCAAATATATTCTGGGTTTTAAGGGTCTCCTGGGACCAGAGGATTTATGGCAGGAGAGCGGGGAGTGGAAGCTTTGATTCTAACTTCAAGAATGTGTTCAAATTAGGTATGTATGCCTGTTGTGTTTTGACTCAAGCACTACACTGGTCTGACAGCCCACACCCACTCTGTCCGTCTCACAACACAGCCATCAACACCTTCCCCCTCCCTCCCCCCTACTGTTTCTCAGCCTGTAATCAAGATCTGTGAAGGAGATGTAAGCAAATTCTTCAGGAAACAGAAGATAAGGAAAGCCAAAGGCCCAGACGGTGTCTCTCCAGCCTGCCTCAAAGCCTGTGCTGTCAAGCTATCGTCCATCTTCACATTGATCTTCAACAGATGCTGTATGAAGTCCCCTCCTGCTTCAAACGCTCCACCATCATCCCTGTACCCAAGAAACCAAAAATCACAGGACTTAATGACTACAGACCTGTTGCTTTAACATCTGTGGTGATGAAGTCATTTGAGAGGCTCGTGCAAGGGATCAGTAAAGGGACCAGTAACACGGCCCACCTGAAGGACTTTACTGGTCCCTTACTGGACCCCCTGCAGTTTGCTTACTGAGCAAACAGGTCTGTGGATGATGCAGTCAACATGGGACTGCACTTCATCCTCCAACATCTGGACAAACCAAGGACTTATGCAAGGATCCTGTTTGTGGACTTCAGCTCCGCCTTTCAACACCATCATCCCGGACACCCTTCAGAATAAACTGACACAGCTCTCCGTCCCCACCTCCGTCTGTCAGTGGATCACCAGCTTCCTGACAGACAGGAAGCAGCTAGTTAGGCTGGGAAAATACACATCCAGCACCCGTAATATCAGCATTGGAGCTCCTCAGGGCTGCGATCTCTCCCCACTGCTCTTCTCCCTCTACACGAACGACTGCACATCTAAAGACCCCTCTGTCAAACTTCTGAAGTTTGCAGATGACACTACAGTCATCGGCCTCATTCAGGACGGTGACGAGTCTGCTTACAGACAGGAGGTTGATCAGCTAGCTGTCTGGTGCAGTCACAACAAACTGGAGCTCAACACGTTTAAAACTGTAGAGATGATAGTAGACTTCAGGAGAAACCCCCCTGCTCTCCCCCTACTCACCATCATGAACAGCACTGTGACTGCAGTGGAGTCATTCAGGTTCCTGTGCACCACCATCTCCCAGGACCTGAAGTGAGATACTCACATCGACTCCATCGTGAAAAAGGCTCAGCAGAGATTGTACTTTCTTAATCAACTGAAAAAGTTCAACCTGTCACAGGTGCACATGACACAGATTTACTTTGCTGTTATTGAGTCGATCCTGTGCTCATCTATAACTGTATGGCTTGGGTCAGCCAACAAATCAGATATAAGAAGACTACAGCGGACTGATAGGTTAGCAGAAAGAATCATTGGTGTCCACCTGCCCAGCCTTCAAGACTTGTACTACTCCAGAGTGAAGAAACGGGCAGGTAACATCATCACAGACCCTTCTCACACTGGACACGACCTGTTTGCGCTTCTCCCCTCACGCAGACGCTACAGATCTCTGTGCACTAGAATATCTTGGCATAAAAACATTTTTTTCCCCCATGCCATCTCCAGCCTAAACAACTAACACAGGAATTATTACATGTGTCCTGTAATTCATTCCCCATCTCTAATTATTGACTCTCTCCCTAGTACTTTGTAAATAAATATGCATATTTTTCTAAACAGCTGTATATATAGAGTAAATGAGGCGCAAATCTGTACATCTTCTGTTCCAGATTCTTACACATTATTATTATTATTGTTAAGTCTTACTTAAATGTTTCTGTTCTCATGTCAGATATGTATGTACCAGAGCTTCTTAAAAAACACAACAAATTCCTTGTGTGTTTGCGCATACTTGGCGAATAAAGCTGATTCTGATTCTGTTCTTTCCTCCCAAACTCTTTGTCTCTGATCTCTTTCTCTTCTTACTTAGTTTAATACTCCTTAGAATACTCTGTTCTATGTCACCTCTGCATGTGTGTGTTATGGAGATGTTCATATGCGAGTGATAGGCCAGGCTGAGCAGTGCTCATGCATAATGCAGGTGGACTAATGAGCTTCCAGAGTGTCATCCACCCTCACATCCCAACCAACGCAGGCATTTACAAGCTTATCGAGACCACTGTGTAATCTGCCTTATGTGTCTGTGAGAGAATTATAATGTGAAACAAGCAGATATTAATTAAAACATCCCACACACTAACAAAAAAATACAATGGTCACACTATGTTGCTTGTTGTTTTGGACATTCACCATGGTAATTCCATAAATTTCATTCATTCAGGTATCTGAGTGTATATATATATATATATATATATATATATATATATATATACACACATATATACACATATATACATATAGGTTATGCCCTGCATTTATTTGATTATCATTCTTGGCTGACATGAGCAAAGAGGGCTGGGGGGGGGGGGAATCTGCATTATTTATCCTTGTGATCTTTCATTCAACAAGAATCTAACCTTTCATTGAAGTAAAACAATTATGCTTAAGAATAAAATATATCTGAAGTATATTCCCATTCATATTAAAATTTTGGGTGACTGGAAACATGAAATTGTCCATCCATGACTTCCTGTTCCACAGGATTATAAATATAAGGAACGCAAAGCCCAAATTACCTTAATCATCCATCATCAGAATCAGAATGAGCTTTATTGTCCAGGTATTTTTGCACATACAAGGAATTTGTTATAGTGACAGAAGCTCCACAGTGCAACAGAAAGACAGCAACAGGACAGGACACAGATAATAAAAGAATAATATACAAATAGACAATGTACAAAACAGCAAAAACACAATATAATATAGACAATTATGTGTGTACGGGTCTGATATGTGCAAATTTGAAATGAAAAAAATAAGTATGTGTGGTGAATAAATAATGTATAATAGAGTTGTGTGTTCCACGTTTAGTGTCAAGTGTTCATGAGATGGATTGCCTGAGGGAAGAAACTGTTTCTGTGTCTGGTCATTCTGGTTCTCAGAGCTCTGTAGCGTCGACCAGACGGTAACAGTTCAAAGAGGGAGTGAGCAGGATGTGAGGGGTCCATAGTGATTTTGCCAGCCCTTTTGCTCACTCTGGATGAGTACAGTTCTTGGAGAGAGGAGAGGGCTGTACCAATGATTCGCTCAGCAGTCCGGACTACCCTCCGTAGTCTTCTGAGGTCAGATTTGGTAGCTGAGCTGAACCAGACAGTTATTGAAGTGCAGAGGATGGATTCAATGATGGCAGAGTAGAACTGATTCAGAAAGTCCTGTGGCAGGTTGAACTTCCTCAGCTGGCGAAGGAAGTACGACCTCTGCTGGGCCTTTTTCACAATGGTCTCAATGTGATTGCCCCACTTCAGGTCCTGAGAAATTGTGGTGCCCAGGAATCTGAATGACTCTACTGCAGTCACAGTGCTGTTCATGATGGTGAGTGGGGGGAGAGCAGGTGGGTTTCTCCTGAAGTCCACAATCATCTCCACAGTTTTGAGCGTGTTGAGCTCCAGGTTGTTAAGACTGCACCAGACAGCCAGCTCCTTAACCTCCTGTCTGTAAGCAGACTTGTCACCGTCCTGGATGAGCCCGATCAGTGTGGTGTCATCTGCAAACTTAAGGAGCTTGACAGAGGGGTCTTTAGATGTGCAGTCGTTGGTGTAGAGGGAGAAGAGCAGTGAGGAGAGAACGCAGCCCTGAGGAGCTCCAGTGCTGATGGTGCGGGTGTTGGATGTGAATTTTCCCAGTCTCACTAACTGCTGCCTGTCTGTCAGGAAGCTGGTGATCCACTGACAGATGGAGGTGGGGACGGAGAGCTGAGTTAGTTTATTCTGAAGGGTGTCCGGGATGATGGTGTTAAAAGCGGAGCTGAAGTCTACGAACAGGATCCTAACATAAGTCCCTTGTCTGTCCAGATGCTGCAGGATGAAGTGCAGTCCTATGTTGACTGCATCATCCACAGACCTATTTGCTCTGTAGGCAAACTGCAGGGGGTCCAGTAAGGGTCCAGTGATGTCCTTCAGATAAGAAAAAAACAGTCTTTCAAATGATTTCAGAGTCACCGACGTTAGAGCCACAGGTCTGTAGTCATTAAGTCCAGTAATTTTGGGTTTCTTTGTAACGGGGATGATAGTGGAGCGTTTGAAGCCTGAGGGGAATTCGTACAGCTCCAGTGATCTGTTGAAGATCTGTGTGAAGATGGGAGCCAGCTGGTCAGCACAGATTTTTAGGCAGGCTGGTGACACCCTGTCTGGGCCTGGTGCTTTCCTTCTTTTATTCTTCTTTTCGCACGTCATCTTCACATAAGGAGTAAATCCAAATAATAAGTGACCCTGGACCTCAAAACCAGTCATAAGGGTCAATTTTTGGAAATTGAGATTTATATATCATCTGTTAGCTGAATAAATAAGCTTTCCATTGATGCATGGTTTGTTATATTTGTCCGAGATACACCTATTTGACAATCTGGAATCTGAGGGTACAAAACAAAAAAAAATCTAAATATTGAGAAAATTGCCTTTAAAGTTGTCCAAATTTAGTGCTTAGCATTGCATATTACTAATCAAAATTAAGTTTTGATATTTACAGTAGGACCAGTAGGTGGTCCTGCGAGACACGACATTTCGTTCCACTGCATGTCCCCACATGTAGCGGAATGACAATAAAGCTCAACTTGAACTTGAACTTGAACTATTTACAGTATAAATTTACAAAATACCTTCATGGAACATGATCTTTACTTAATTTTGGCATAAATGAAAAATCAATCATTTTGACCCATACAGTGTATTTTTGGCTATTGCTACATATACCCGTGCGACGTAAGACTGGTTTTATGGTCCAGGGTCACATATAGTTCTGATGTGCAGCAAAAGATTGCTGAGCTTCATAAAATAGAAAGTGGCTGTAAGAAAAGAGCTAAAGCATTGAAAATTCCCATTTCCACCATCAGGGCAATAATGAAGATGTTCCAATCAACAGAAAATGTCATAAATGTCCCTGGAAGAGTATGTGTGTATGTGTGAGGATCACAGTTGGAAAATTGCAGAAATTAGTTGAGTCTTGGGAGCAGAAGGCCTCAAATACATACATATATAAGCAAGCAAGCAAGCACATAACACACACAAACTCCAGCATATTCAGCTGCCAGACACTACTGGGACTTCAAACAGGACCAGGATCTGTGGTTAGGTAATAAAAATAGATTTATAGCAGATAGATGCTGTAGGATATCAGAGACCGAATCAGACAAATTTAAGATTCGATCAGAACATCAAAACATGAGGAGCAGAAATTCCAAAAAGGCCAACAGGATGTCATGAATCAGATTCCTAGCTTCAGCCAGTCCGAAGAAAGCCTAACCAACCAGCCTCTTTCACAGAACAGCTTGTAACATTAAGACAAAATAATACTTATTGATAAGTCCAACTCAGGAAGGAGACTGTCAAATTTGGGGGCAAGTAATCAAGACTGATGGTCAAAGAGATGGCCATCGCATGTGTTCCACGATAGAAATCACGAGCTTCCTTAGATTGACTTTTCCCCCACATAGAAGACACATAGACCAGACTGAAATTCCTTTGTTCACAGAACATGTCCCTATGTCCTAGACAGAACTTCACAGAGAGTTTTCCATATGCACCTAAAATCATCTTAAAAGACTTATGAGCAGCTAATCATTTCTATGCATAACTCCATATTATGTATGTAGCCCACACATTAGACTATCATGTTTTAATCACATATTATGTATGTCTTTTTAATAACTATTGAACGACTTTAAGGATTTATATTAGTGTTTGGTATGTATGAGTTTGAAAGATCATGCTTTAAACGTTTCTTCCAATCAATTCTTTGTCAAATGTATCATATTCTGGTTATAGAAATCACATTCCTATATTTTGCAATACTTTGGAAAATTCGGACAATGTGACTGACCATGACATGTTGATTAATTGATCGGGTGGAGAAACAAAGCAACACCCCGAGCCAGGATAGTATCTAATTGGTCAAGACAACCATTAGGAGGTGTCAAAAAGCAGAGTTTAAAAACTCAGGACACCTTCTTCACTCCCTCTCTGCTCTTCTAACTTTTAGCCATGCTTTTTGTCATTAGTTTCTGTGTTCTTTGAGCGCCATTCCAGCGTGCTTCGGCCTGCACGCCAGCTGCTACTACGATGAGAAGAAAAACCACCTAGTCTCGTTACCTCATTTTATTCTTTTACTTTAGTTTCTTTTCTTTCCGTTGAGTTTCGTGTTCAAAAGTTAAGTTTTCCGCAAAGTCCAGTTCGACCGCACCCGCTTCAAATTCAACTAGCAACTGAAACCATCTCCAGCCAACGCCCAACGATTGGCTTCCCAAGACATCACTACAGATGACCACTGAACTTGTTGCCAATCAGCAACCTTGGGAAACCCCCTTTCTGCAATGACAACAACAAAAGGGAATCCCTTTACACAAAGGCAACGCAAGCAAGTAACTTCCAGATTTTTGCTGAGCTGGTGCATTTAATATAAATTTTAGCCTCACTGAGAAACTCAATATGAGGGTTAAATAAGTGATTGATGGTTGTTCAGGTCTATAGGATTTCACATATTAATTCTCTTAAACTCATCCTTTCCTCACATTCTCTCTTTCTGCAACGTGTGAATGTGTGAATGCGTGCTCATGTGTTAGATTAGTTTACATGTCTTAGATTTATCAAATAAAGCCTTATTTATATTGAAAAGAGAAGTATCTTGTGTTTTGTGCTTACAAGTTAATGTCTTAAACTGCCGATCTTGTTGCTATGCTATTTAATAGTGTTTTCACTATATTTTGGATTTTAATATCCAGTGCAGAGTTAATGTTATACGGCTTGTTCAGTGAAATCGCTGCCGACTCAGTAATCAGCCGTGAAACAGTGAGTCTGTTCAAATTCCCTGTAAAATCATAAATTATTCATTTTGAGTTAAATTAAACTGTTTCCTTTTAAATTATATATTACCTTACAATGCCATCATGGGATTTTATCAAAACAGATAAATAAATAAATAAAAACCTGACTACCTCTGCTAGATATCTTATAATGGTCTATGACTGGATCTTCCTTCAAGACAAAACAAACATTAAAATCAACACAAAAAATGGTTTACTGAGCACAAGCTTCTGCCATGACATCCCAGTTCCCTGACCTGAACCCTCTAGAAAACGAGTGGGGTGAGCTGAAGAGGAGATGTACCAACATGGAGCTGGGAATCTGAAGGATCTGGAATGATTCCGTAAGAAGGAATGGTATCAGTGCTCTCAATCTTGCTGTTTTGTTTCCTGAGGTGATGTGGGCGTTTACAGTTTTGCATGGCTCACGTGATGATTACTGTATGAATACCATGCGCTAGGGGTGGGTGTGAACACATTACAGATAATGAGCTCAGACAGGAAAGACTGGACCTCAAGCTGGTTTCGTATGGATTACTTTATCAGAGAATATTTGTTTCTGATATGACTTTATTTAAACACAGGCACTTCAAGTTTTCTATAGATATAATTCTTATGTCTGTGTGTCAAGTATTAACAGAGGTTGCGTTCATTTTTGTGGTGCTTTTTATAAGCTCATGGAGGCCGAGATGGCAGAAAGCACACCTTGTTTGTTTGTTTTTTATTTTACAAAAGCACAATGTTTTGTTGATATTGCAGGTGTAAACAAAAAGTAGACCCTTTACCGTTTCAAATGATGTATTACTCTTATCTATACGATCAAAAATGACAGAACATTTTAAGTTCTTTTCACTGTTATCAGGAAAAATGCAAGTGATTATTCAAGTTTCTGTTTTCATACTTATGTAATTTTTTAATCAGTATTAAATTACTGAAAGAAGTATGAGTTACATTTTTTAGGTTTAATAATAGTTTTAATAGTAAGAAAACTTGAGAGTAACTTGAAAACAGAATAATTAGTAATCTGATTACTTTTTATAATGCAGTTATCAGTAATGTAATCAAATTGCAATTTTAAAGTAGTAATTAGTCATTTGTAGTGGATTACATTTTTTTGAGTAACTTATCCAACACTGATTATTTTATTATATTTTTATTTAAGAAATAACAGATAACTTCAAGTATGAAATATTTAGCACATGAATTAATGGATAAATGTGTCTGTCTCTTGTGTGAATGTGTTTCTATTTTCTCAAGTGCAACACAGCAGAAACAGCTTTCCAAATCACGCCTTGAATGACTGTAAACAAGTTAACGCTTGGCAGAGTGCCCGTTTAGGCATGCCAACATCGCGCTGCAAGAAAGCATAGTGGTTTAAATTGCTCTTCATTCTCTCCCTGTTTCTTTAAAGAGTCTCAGGGCTGTGACAAGTGCACTCTTTGAGGTGAGAAGCCTGGTATGCCTTTATTAAGAGTGACAGCATGCTACCAGAACATACCCGTAAAAATGCCACCCTGCCACTGTGTCCTGTCAAAATGTCAACAGAATATGTCTTAAAGCTCAGGTGATGCTGCAACACCCTCTCTAGCAGCATGTCAGAAAAAAACTGTTTTTTGCTTTCCACATTTCAAGGTCATTTAAAACCTAAAACTATAAACGTGGAAGTAAAGACTTTTGAATGTGTAAATGTTAAAAACGGCTTGATTAGTTGTTGAAAAGAACAGTATTTACCTTAAGAAATATGGCAGCGTATGAAACGGTTAGCAATCAATCAGTGAAGTCAAAACATCAGTTTAAGAAGTCCTTAAAATGTGTACCTGAAAACTCCAGTCCAATCAACTGTCACTCATAACCAGATGTAAATGTCTAGTATGCATTTGATTTGTGTAATTATTCATCAAAAGCCACTAGCCATTATTCTGTTTTTGGCTTGTTAGCATGTTAGCACTAGAAACAAACACACGTCTAAAAGAATGCTAGCTCGCTTTTAAAAAGGAACTAAAATGAGTGGTTTATAAAGTCTTTGACTTTCTTCTCAACAATGCAGAGTACTCGGATGCCTTATTATCAGCTCTTTATTCATAATTATAGCTGAATAACTGGAGAAAAATGGCGGTCATCTTTGTTACTGCAGCCCACTCACTGTCCTTTTTATTTAGCACAAAGCAACTTTGATTCCTGTTTTACGCAGGGGAGCATGTTTAATAATTAAATCCATATGAAATATAGTCAGCGTGTTCACACTTTCATACAGTAACTGAAGTTTAATTTGTTCAACACAGGTTAAGACTACGCATTGTGTTATAAAACCCGTTGAAGTCTGTGTGAATTAGTTTGTGTGTGAGAGAGAGAGAAAGGGGGTGACACTGTTGATGAACTTCACAAATTCACTTTAATTAGTTCTGTGTAATTAAAGATGTCTGAATAAAGATAATTATAATTTCCATTTGCATTCAGACCTAACAAAACTACAACAATGGCACTGTTTGTCAACTTCATTCTTCAGTGCTTATGGAAATATGATCAATGCTTTTGTTTTATGCATTGCACACTTTTTGCTTACTGTTCTGATTTGCTTCCTTTTGGCTGATTTCTCATCAATTTATATAATCTGTGCAACTGCATCACCAACAAGGCGAAAAGCATCATTAATATAAAGAATGGGACAGCAGCAGAGTGCCTTTCAATCAATGCTCTGAAGCATCATAGCAAAAGTGTATCCTTTCCACTGTCTGATGAGATGCTTGACTGATGTTTTTTCTCTCTGTCTCTGTCCAGACAATAACCTGTCCTTTTGAAAAGGTCTACAGGTATGATTATGAAACAATTCTTATATGTACTGTACTTTTATATTTATAATAGACAATTTTCCCTCAGCTTGAAAAGGTATTTTTATAAATATACATATATTTGTTTTTTGGAGCCAGATTTTACATTGGAAATATCATACTTCGAAAGAGTATACTTTTCAGGACACTTAAAAGGTTAGTTCACCTAAAAAGGAAAAATCTGTCATTAATTACTCACCCTTATGTCGTTCCAAACCCATAAGAATGAAGATATTTTTGATGAAATCTGAGCGCTTTCTGGCCGCATAGACAGCAAGGCAACTGACATGTTCAAGGCCCAGCAAGACATCGTTAAAAATAGTCCATGTGATATCAGTGGTTCAAATCTAGTTTCATGAAGCTACGAGAATGCTTCCATGCACCGTGATACACTCATGAACATGCAGCAGAGACTTTCATTTAATATTATGTTATCTGCAGTGTTGGGAAGGTTACTTTGGAAATATAATAGATTACAGATTACAAGTTACCCTACTTAAAATGTAATAAGTAGTGTATCTTTTCAATTACTTTATTAAAGTAATGTAACTGATTACTTTTGGATTATTTTGATTACTTTTCTAATTTCCTAATGTTTTCAACTGTTAATTACTTTCAAACATGTAAAGCAGACAGGGTTAACCTTACAGTAGTACTCAAGACTAAATCTCTAAATCCTTCATCACTTGAATTAAGATTATAATATTTTCATTTTAAAGGAGACATCGGATGCCAAATATCGTCATTTACATATAAATGTGTCTTGGCAGTGTGTGGACACAACCACCCTACAATGATACAAATTTTAAAATGATAAAAAAGCCATTTTTTAATCCCCCAAAAACCTAAACAGTCAAGCCATTTTGATTTTGGAGTGAATAACCACCTTCAGTACCATGACTGAGGTGAGACCCTTGAGCAAGAACCGAACCCCCAACTGCTCCCCAGGTGCTGCAGCAATATGGCTGCCCACTGCTCCGGGTGTGTGTTCACAGTGTGTGTGCACTTGGATGGATTAAATGCAGAGCACAAATTCCGAGTATGGAATGTGTGTGTGTGTGTGTGTGTGTGTGTGTGTGTTATCCATGCTGTTAATAATTATGCATTTGGTGAGATGGCTTTTGAACTCTGATCCCTGACAAGCAGTAAATTTTGTTTAGCTTTATATCCCAGGTTTAGATGGTAAACACAGCAGGATTACTGATTTTAATTACCCTGGATGCTCGAGGCATTGGTGGATTGTGACATTGTGTGCTTATGCAGGACCACATTCAGGAGGAAGTTGTTGAGAGAGAAGAAGGCTGTGGAGAGGGAAATAATTTCTGAAATATCTATAGATATAGCTGAATTTACCAAGCAGACAGGAAATGCAAGATGCAGGCCTGAATGTGCCCCCTGAGATCTTCTGTTTATTGCATGCATGCTTACAGGATTATGGGTGAAATGACAGCAAGCGCTCTCAAAAAGTGACTGAGATCCAGCCCTCTCTGAGATATGTGCACTTTTGCCACTATGTTATCCTGATCTTCATAAATATATGTACAGTGGGGCAAATAAGTATTTGATACACTGCCGATTTTTCAAGTTTTCCCACTTACAAAGAATGGAGAGACCTGTAATTTTCATCGTAGGTACACCTCAACTGTGAGAGACAGAATATTAAAAAACAAATCCAGAAAATCACATTTTATGATTTTTAAATAATTAACATCCATTTTATTGCATGAAATAAGTATTTGATCACCTACCAACCAGCAAGAATTCTGGCTCTCCCAGACCTGTTAGTTTGTCTTTAAGAAGCCCTCCTATCCTCCACTCATTACCTGTATTAATTGCACCTGTTTGAACGACACCTGTTCACACACTCAATCAATCAGATTCCAACCTCTTCACTATGGGCAAGACCAAAGAGCTGTCTAAGGACACTAGGGACAAAATTGTAGACCTGCACAATGCTGGGATGGGCTACAGGACAATAGGCAAACAGCTTAGTGAGAAGGCAACAAATGTTGGCGCAATTATTAGAAAATTTAAGAAATTCAAGGCGACTGTCAATCTCCCTCGGACTGGGGCTCCATGCAAGATCTTGCCTCGTGGACTATCAATGATCCTGAGAAAGGTGAGGGATCAGCCTAGAACTACACGGGAGGACCTGGTCAATGACCTGAAGAGAGCTGGGACCACAGTCTCAATGGTTACCATTAGTAATACACTACACCGTCATGGATTCAAAACCTGCAGAGCGCAAGGTCCCCCTGCTCAAGCCAGCACATGTCCAGGCCCGTCTGAAGTTTGCCAAAGACCATCTGGATGATCCAGAGGAGGCATGGGAGAAGATCATGTGGTCAGATGAGACCAAAATAGAACTTTTTGGAATAAAAAACAACTCACCGTGTTTGGAGGAAGAAGAAGGATGAGTACAATCTCAAGAGCACCATCCCAACCGTGAAGCATGGGGGTGGAAACATCATGCTTTGAGGGTGCTTTTCTGCAAAGGGAACTGGATGACTGCACCGTATCGAGGGGAGGATGGATGGGGCCATGTATCGCGAGATTTTGGGCAACAACCTCCTTCCCTCAGTAAGAGCATTGAAGATGGGTCGTGGCTGGGTATTCCAGCATGACAATGACCCCAAACACACAGCAAGGGCAACTAAGGGGTGGCTTCGTAAGAAGCAGGGTTTATTAATATTTCACGAGTTCACACTTACATATATTTAGCACGAGTAAGGTAATGCATATTTGGCAAGTATAGTAATGCGTAGTTGCGTAGTGCTGTCCCAAATATGCACTGAGATCTGGCGGGAGCTGATTTTGAGAAGTCTCTTGTATGGTAGGCCGAAGCTTTCTTGCTCTGTGGGAGCGGCTTGGCATAGGATGGGTAGGCCCGACCGACCACTGGTGGACTGCGTGGTTGGGCGCCCGGTCCGGAGGGCTCGAACCAATGCTCAACAGTGTGCTCAACAGTGTGCTCACTGCGTTGGAACGAGTGAGCCCTACAGGCCGATGGAGGAGGAGCAGCGTAATTGTGGCCCTGACAAGGGGGGCCCGAGTTGCCTTGAGTGGAGCAGCTCACGGAGTCGGCATACGGGCCCTGCTGGCTGTTAGCCCCTGCTAATCAGAGGACAGAGGGCAGGTAGCTGACCGAGAGGGCCCATGAAGCCTCCAACTGGAGATCAAGACTCCGGACGTCAGACGAGTAGGTCCTATCGGCTTGACAGGTAAAAAGAGTTTGGGACGAGGAGGACTCTCGCAACATCCGAAGGGAGCTCAAGACTCACGGCATCAGATGGATGAGCCTCGCTTGCGGACGGCAAGTATAGGAGCCAAGCCGGGAGAACTCTCGCCGACATCTGACGTGAGATCAAAATTCATTGCATCAGACAGGTAAGTCTCGCCGGGCGGGTAGGGAGAAGAAGAAAACCGGACTGGGAGGGCTCTCGCAGCATCCGAGGGCAGATCAAGACTCAGGACATCGAACGGGTAAGCCTCGCCAGGCGGGGGTAAAAAGATGTGAGGTATGGCTGAGAGGACAGCATTCGGCAGGGGGGAAGAGACCCATGGTGTCAAACGACTGGGCCTCGCTGACCGTCGGACGGAAGGTAAGGTTGGGTGGCCGGGAGACTCTCGCCGACGTCTGACGGGAGATCAAGACTCGCTGTGTCAGACGGGTATGTCTCGCCGATCGTAAAATGGATAGGGTAGTTTAGTCCGGCTGGGAGCCTCTCTCCGACGTCCTACAGGAGATCAAGATTCGCTGTGTCGGACGGGTAAGCCTCGCCAAGCGTGGGACTTGAAAAGGTAAGGTTGTCTGGCCGGGAGCCTCTCGCCGGCATCCGATGGGAGATCAAGACTCACGGCATCAGACAGGTAAGACAGAAGGGTAAAGATGAGTGGTCGGGAGGCTCTCGCCGACATCCGACTGGAGATCGATGCTCACAGCATTGGATGGGTAAGCCTTGCCGGCCTTAGGATGGAAAAGGTAAGATTGTCTGGTCGGGAGGTTCTCGCGGCATCCGATGGGAGATCAATACTCATATTCGGAAGGCTCTTGCCGTGTTCGATGAGAGATCAATACTCGCAGCATCGGCTGGATAAGTGTCGCTGGTAGTCGGATGGGTTAAGGCAAAATTTGCTTGACCAGGAGGCTCTCGCTGCATCTGACGGAAGTTCAATACTGCATCGGATGGTTAAGCCTCGCCAGTAGATAGACTGAAAAGGCCAAGATTTGCTTGACCGGAGGCTGTTGTTGCGTTAGAAGGGAGTTCAATACTCACAGCATCGAATGGATAAGCTTAGCTGGTAGTCAGTTGGGAAAGGCCAAGGTTTGCTCGGCCGGGAGGCTCTCGCCGGCATTCGACAGGAATTCAACAAATCACAACGTCGCATTGGGTGAGCCTCACCGGTAGTTGAGAGAAACATATTTGCTCCACCGGGAGCACTCTTGGAGCATCTGACGGGAAGTTCAATACTCAGGATAATTTGAGTCTGTTAAAAGTGAAGACGCTATGAGGATTACTTGCACAAATGTAGACAAATTCAATAAGATGCTTCTGATAACGCGTCGAAAATCTTGGTGCTGCTTGCGTTTGAAAGTTAAGCATACGACAAAATAGGATTTCCTGTGCTAGCGTAGCCCAAATAAATGCCATGGATCTGGATGGATAGGCATGGCTTTGGAAGTGGAGCCACTCCAATGGGCTAATGCTGAGAAGGCGGTCATTGAAAGGGCTGATCATGAACCCTCGTATTAATTGCGCCGCCTATAGGGGAAAAGCTGAACAGATTGTAACGGTGAAATGGCTGAATGTAATGAAAAACTCAGAAAAATGGCAACTTGTTATGTGCACGTTCAATGATTTACGATTGTTGCAGCCTTTCTATCATAAAGAAATATGAGAAATGAGAAATATGCCAAATATTAAAGATTAAGTGTTGTTTAGCCGAATGGGGATTTGATCGCACAGTGACAAGTAGACGATTATCGGGCTATTTGAGTCTTCTTTAGGCTTTGATGTAATGCGTATGCATGTTATATTGTTTGATACATTTTATTAAGTTTGTTCAATGAAACCATAAGATATTTACTTTTGATATTTCATTCGAAACGGTTATTATTGCCTATTGTGGCCTGCAATGCATCTGTTACCCAATTGCTCGTTAGTGATGGCCTTGGATGAGGGGTCTATGACCGTACCTGCCGGGATCCGTGCTCGGATGTTGTAAGCCACTAGCGGTGGCTCCGAGGCAGCAGCGTTTGTTGGGACGGGAGGTGATGTTGCTGTAAAAGAGGATATTGTGACTTTAAATGAAGTAGAGAGCTGAGAGGGAGAGGATCAGGGGTCCAAATTTCCATCAGAGGCAGCCTCAAAAGCAAAAGAGATGGAAGCAAAAGAGAAAAGGGAGTAAAAGAAAGACGTGTGGGTCTGTTGCGAGCGGAAGCAGCCTCACCCTTGCTTCGCCTGCCGTAGCTGTAGGCCACAGGAAGGGAATCCTGAATAATTTGAGAAGCCTGCTCTGCTAGCGGAGGTAGCCTCGCGCTAGTGTCTGCTACGGGAGCTGGAGGCCACTGAAAAAGAAAAAAGAGGGTTATTAGTAGCGGGAGAAAAAAGACTGGGATGTGTGGGCCTGTGTTGCAAGCGGAGGCAGCCTCATGCTTGCTTCTGCTGCTGTAGCTGTAGGCCACGGGAAAATGGTTTGTGACTTTTAACGGGATGTTTTGGAATGTCCAGGTAGCCTGCAGTGTTGCCGATTTAGCCATTTTGCTGCTAGATTAGCCACTTCTCGGGCTACCCTAGCAACTTGTTTTTCAAGCAACGAACGTACCAGCCTTTTTTTTTTTTTGGCAACCTTGAAATAGTGGTAAGTGATAAAAGGCATGCGTTTTTCTTTTAACCACACAAAGGCAAGAAAAAGTATTGAACCAGCTAGCCAGCCAAGCGCACAATCGGCTGGTAACGTTAGACACTTGAGAGGTAGAGGTGCCTAGCAGTACGCGCTTCACGTATGTATTAAGTTGCACTTGTTAAATAATTGTTTATTTATGATGCGCCTTACATTTTTTTATTATTATTATTATTTTATTTTTTGTACCTATGATTGTTAATCTGTTGGTCCACTGTGACCAACAGCGAAACTTCCTCTTCCTCTCTTGATCTTATCCATAAAACAAATTAATCTTATCCATTTTATCTATCCATTTATCGAAATGCAATGTGTAGATTAAATACGGGTAAAAATGCTGGTGACAAATGCAGAAAGTTTGAGTAATTCCAGGGTGTGTTCTAGCGCTTTGCGTTATGGTAAGATAAAACGTTAACATCCAGTGATATCGTGACACCCTTTAACAACTTTTAGCAATGAATTACCTGCCATTAGCGTTTTTACCTGAAAATGATTTGGCAACATCAGTGGTCTGCGAGCGAGGCGAGTTCGGAGCTTTTCTCGATCTATTGGCTGCCTTGGATTTAGGAGTGAGGTTGGCTGGTTTGCGCGGTGAAGAATAGAATGCAAATCCGCTTTGTTTACCTGGAGCTCGGCAGCTGTGTCTGGCGGAGGAAGACCAATCATGGGTCTGGCATATTGGCCAGAGGATCCGAAAAATCATCAGTATAGGTCTTGTTGTTTGGACGGGAATAGCTGAGTCTGTGATGTAATGGTAAAAGCCAAGGTGCAAACCAAATGCTGATTAACCGTCAAATGAATAGAGGTATGTCAGCTGTATGTATATCCGTGCGTTGAATAACTGGAGTGCGAACCTCCTGTGTTAATTAGGCTAAGTATCTGACGCACTCCTGCCGAACTTTGTTAATAAAACATCATATTGTTTTCTGATGTAATGAGATAAACTCTTTCTTCCTAAAAACAACAGAAAATGTTCAAATATATTTTCAGTAATAATAATAATAATTATAAAGGCGGGGCATAAAATAAATATGTAATAATTGGTAACACTTGACATTAAGGTTTAATTTACTGGCACTAGTTAACTATATTAGTTAACATGAACTAACAATAAACAAAACTTCTACAGCATTTATTAATCTTAGTTAATGTTAATGTCAGCATTTACCAATACATGTTTAAGATCATAAGTTGTGTTAGTTTTGTGTGTGTGTGTGTGTGTGTGTGTGTGTGTGTGTGTGTGTGTGATGTTAACAAATAAGACCAAAATATTTAATATTCTACACAAAGAACTAATCAAATTAAAGTGGGGTTTTGGACATTGATCATGTGGCTCTTTGTACAGATGGTCAGATATTCTTCCAATGAAACTCAAAATGCTCTTTAGATCATGTCAAATCATGCTGAAGAATCTCATCGGGTTGTGTTCATTGTTATGCTGTTAATTATTATTTGAAATTAAACAAAGCAGAAAAATTAACTTTTTCATTAGTCTTACCAGACATTTGGACCCCAGGTCTTTTACTATTGGCTACATTAACCTACCTGACACGCGTGCCACAAATTCAAATTAATAACTATTAATAAATATTCACTTTTTTTTCCCCAGGACTGCATTGGGAAGTGAGAAGGGGCTGCTGTTGCTGCACATCTGCTGAGAGTTAGATTAAAGTGTCCTGCCCTTCAGCCCAACCTCAGTGATCAGAGGAAGAGCTAAGGCCATCGCGACCTTCATCCTTCAATGTCTAAATTAATATCAGACAGGATCCTAACAGACCCATAATACAGTAACCTTAGAGATTTAAATGGATTTTCCCACATGCTATTAGCAATAATGATACATTTAATGACAGTGAGGATATTAGGGTGACAGTTTATAAAAATGTAATCAAATTAATTGATACACGGTTATTAATTAATCAAATTAATAGAATAAAGGTAGGGGTCTGAGCTATAGTATGATTAAATGCATCGATTTTTTTTCTTTTTTTTTTTTTTTGTAGTTAAATGAATGTTACATTAACAGCTCCACTATGATAGTTTGACTTTTACCTGTTTAGTAAATTATTAGTACTTTCTAGCTCCTGTATGTTGGTAGTGTACTCTGCAGAGACCAAGAAGCGTGATAGAGATGTCTTGAGGAGTTTATAGCAGAGGGCAGCTGTAATTACAGATGAGATCTCAGTGGGAGTCTTCAGCATGACATTTCCAAGTCTAGAGGGAGAGGGATATCTAAACAAGAAGCCATATCTGATGTCTTCCAGATCCGTCTCTTACTCTCCACATCATTGCCTTGGGAAAAACTGACAGAACCTGTTTTGAAAGTGGTGTGTAATCCCATTTCTGCCCTTGGATCAGTACAGCTAATACCTCTATAGGTTCAGGTTGTGTTGGTTCACCTCAAAGCATCTACACGAATGAATGGACAATTAGTGGGCTTCTGGAGAATGTTAGCATTTTGTGTGTAATGAGGACTCCCACATTCAACGTGAACCCCACCAGCTGAAGCTTGACCAATTGCGGCTGATATGCTCCAGAACTCATTGGCACTTGAAAGCAGAGAGGAGATTTCTGAGCCAAATCATTGATGGTGGATTACAGGAAAATCCCTTTTCCACAGAGGATCTGAGGATCAGGAGATTTCTAGCAAGTCAATATTTGAATTACAGCTACAACCTGCAGGGACTTACTGATACTTTTCTTCAAGAAGCACTAACTGACTTCCAAACAAATTATGGAGGCGATACTTTTAGTGAACAAAAGGATTTTGTGAATCGTAGTCATATCATGTATAGTTTTGCCATATCAGACACTTCCTCAACTAAAAAGTGTCATAAAATATAATAAAAGAAAATGCTCTGTTGTACCTTAATTTGCTATCAAAAACAATGTTTTAGGAAAGAAATTCTGATTTCTTTCATAGAAAAGTGCAACAGAATACCAATTGATATATATAACAGTAAATTATATTCTGTTGGTAATGTTACATCTATAGAACAACAGCTAGTTTAGCACAGCATGGATTATTCTCAACAATTTGGTTATTGGGAGACTTAGTTGACGCTGGAATTTATTTTATCCTACTACTGGCTAAACCGAACTTCATGTTTCCAACCTGCTGTACAGAACACAACCTCACACACCTTCGCTGCTGGAGAAAACATTTGAAACCAGCTTAAGCTGGCTGGTTAATTATAGCTGGTCGTCCAGCCTGGTCATAGCTGGTTTGCAGGCTACAGTAGTTTTAGAGGGCTTTTGACCTCTTCTTTATCTGGTCAGGCTGTTCTTAGCTGGTCAGGTTGGGAGACTTGGTTCCAATGGTTCCTAACCACGTTCCTGGAGCCCCCCCACCCCCCCCCCCCCCCCCCACCAACACTGTACACTTTGCATCTCTCCTTTGTCTGACACACCCATTTCAGGTCTTGGAGTCTCTGCTTACGAGCTGATGATCTGAATCAGGTGTGTTTGATTTAAGGAGACAAGGAAAACATGCAGTGTTGGGGGGCCTCCAGGAACTTGGTTGGGAACCACTGGTTTAGGCTGATTTCCTTGCTGAGAAAAAAGCTAAAACCAGCTTTAGATGGTTGGCTGGTCTTAGCCGGTTTTAGCTGGTCGGTCAGCTGGTCTCCCAGCCTGACCAGCTAAAGATGTTGTCAAAACCCCTCTAAAACCAGCCTGTAAACCAGCTATCCACTCATCCACGTCTTCAAACCCAAGCCCTATAACGAAAATCAGTAGCTCTGTAAGAGGTTTTGATTGATACCTACCACGGCACTGTGATTAGTGCAGCTTACTGAGGCTCTGTATTGATCCATGATCAGTGAACAGGCTTTACAGACTGTTATAACAGAGAGAAGCTATTGGGCTGGAATTATGAAATACTGTTGTATTGTCACATGAACTGCACAAATGAAGTCGGTTTATAAATGACACACACTTCCTTGAGCAACCAACAGCAACCAGTCACATTCATCAGTTTGAGACTGATCAATAAAGCTGGACAGCTTGTTGACACTCTGTTTTGACCTTTATAGTAGCATGGAAGACTAATCACCTTCTACAACCAGGACAGTGTATATCTAACATATAATCTGGGCATGTCAGTCGACACTGTTGGGTCCCAGGTGACCTTGAAGGACATGTGCAGGCTTTTGATATAATATTTTGGTACTTTACAACTTTATGGAGTTTGCACCATTTAGTGTGAAATTTGCACAAGCAGATGAAGTAGATGAACAAGGTCAATCAAGGCCATTTCATGATTTCATGAGGTGAGTCACGGTGCTGCTGTTCCTATAGTATATAAAATGCAAAGACAGGAAGGATGCTGTTGTAAATTTGTATTTTCTGATAAAAAAGTTCTGATAGATTTGAGTTCTGATTGATTCTAAATTTGTAACTCACCCAGAGTGCATGCAGTATCACTCATAAAATAGGTAGCAGGTAGTGTGTCAAGTACCTTGATAACAGATTTATGTTTATTAATTTATAATTGTGATTTTCTTCCCCCCTTATTTTGTTCAAGTCAGTGTTATCTTAGGGTCATTAAGATACTGTTATATTTTTATAAATATTTTGATAATATATTAGTTTTATAATATAATATAATATAATAGTATATTAGTTTTTTTTATGTTTTGTTTTTTGGGGGGAGGGTGGCACATAACTAAATTCAAAAGAAAATTTGCTGAAATAAAATATGTTTTTAAATATTTTATTTCAGTTAATGTTTATTTCAATAAACAACTTTTATTTTTATTTATTTATTTTAATGGTATTACAGCACTATGGAAGGTTAAGTTTTTCATTAAAAAAACGAAAACAATGAATGCTTTTATTCAGCAAGGATGCATTTAACTGGTCAAAAGAGGCCATTTTACAAAAGGTGTATATTTCAAATAAATGCTGTTCATTTAAAGTTTCTATTAATCAAATAATTCTGTAAAAAATATCATGTTACATTATCATGTTTGGTAATGAGATGAAATGACAGCTGAGAATTGACTGTAAGAATTAGTAATGACTGCTGAGAATTCAGCTTTGCCATTATAGGAATACATTACATTTTATAAATATTAAAGGTTAAGACATATTTAACCAAAACCTGATTAAAAAGTAAATCTGAAATAAAATATTAATAAAACAATAATATATTATAATATAATATAATATAATACAATATAATATAATATAATATACAAAGGTGTAATATGTATAATATAATATAATATAATATAATATACAACGTTGTAATATGCATAATATAATATAATATGATATAATATAATATAAATATAGCAGAGTTTACTGCATATATATAGAAAGCAGTATAGTATTACAGACCATTGAGACATTGAGGTCATGCCTCACAGTCAAAATTTTTTTTTTTTTTTCAATGCATCCAGAATGGTCTGAAGTAGCTTTTGTTAGGCAGGGACCTGTGCTCGATATTCCAATAGATATTGCCTGGCCATCTGTCACAGAGACCATCCCTCAGATCCCAGACCATCCGTGAAGGTCTTGTGTTTTTATTTTCTCCATCTAGTTAACTTAATATGTCAACTCAAGCCTTCCACCGCCACATGCACACCCACGTACTTACACACACTCCCTCACACTGCGCAGTGTGTGATTGGATGAACCACGCTCCACTGACCTGCAGGCCAGAACTCTAGCCAAATCAAATAAGCACTGAATTACCAGATTGGCAGCAGGATGTGCAGGTGACACTAGATGTATTTTTTATGAGGAGGAGATGGTTTGTCAGAAGCAGTTTTCTAGCACAGCTCTGTGACATGGGATCGGGTTGTTTAGGTATTTAGGGATATTGTGAAAAACAAGAGGTATATGAGCTATGGTATTGGAGTGTAGAAATCATTAAATCTGGATGGAACAAGTTCCCCAAGAGAGATGTTGTTATAGCTGGAGACTGTGACCTTGGATCGTGTGTGCTTTGTGAGACAATCATATAAAGTCCCTGACATTATTGCATCACTTTCACATGACAGACTGTCTTTTAGACTATAGTGCGTAAAGCCATAAATCAACAAGGTTTCACAGTCCCATTTGACTGGTCTAAATATAAATAGTAATGAAACTTAATTTAAAGGATATCATTTAATATACTCATTCAATCAAACAATTGGGGTTGGTAAGATTATTTTAATATTTTTGAAATATATGCATATCAAAGCTGTGTTATATGATCAAAATACAGTAAAAACTGTAATATTGTGAAATTTTATTACAATTTAAAACAACAGTTTTTTTGTTTGTTTGTTTTGTATTTTTGTTTTTTTAATGCATCTTAAAATATAATTTATTCCTGTGATGTCAAAGCTGAATTTTCAGCAGCCATTACTTCAGTCTCTATCAGGAGTCACATGATCCTTCAGAAATCATTCTAATATGCTGATTTGATGGTCAAGAAACATTTCTTATTATTATAAATGTTGAACAGTTATGCTGCTTCTTTTGGTGGTAACTGGTGGTACTTTTCTTCAGGATTCTTTGATGAACAGAAAGTTAAAAAGTATAGCACTGATATTAAATAAATGTTTTTTTTTTCTTGTTGTTGTTGTTTTTATGGATATCTTTATTGTCACTTTTGATCAATTTAATTAAAAGCATAAGTATACTATAATAATGTTTGATTCTACATTGCTTTGCTTAATACAGAATCAAACCATTCTATAATTTTACAATTTTATTTAACATTTATTTTAGTCACAAATTTTATATTGATTTTTTTGCATCTGTCACAGCTTTTCTTGTCTCATCTTGTAGACAGCAATTTTACAGACAGTTCTCAATATTAGACATTTAAGGGCTCACTCCAGAATGAATGTCATGGCAAACTTGTTGAACATTAGCAATCAATTTATTTTTGATTAACTATTTCCACACACTTAATGAAATCACAGATTGTTTGAAAAGCTTTTAGAGTGGTCTGTTTACCTCCTCAGCTATGAACACCAAGAGATATGTGGGTTTAATATTCACTCAAGATTTGTGCTAAACTTAAATGCAAGCACTAAAAACCTGTTGCTAAGTGGTTCTAATGATGCATCTTGAATAATTAGATTAATGGAACCTGAAAAATGGAAAAGAAGAGCAGAAAGGATTTACAACTCCAATATCAAATGTCCCATGTCATCTAATGATATAATGGGCTTCAAAAAATCTAAGTAATATGAACATCTTTGGAGAAATTAAGGGGTTACTCCACCCCAAAAGGATTTTTTTTGTTATTAATCACTTACCCCCATGTCGTTCCAAACCCATAAAAGCTTCATTCGTCTTCGGAACACAATTTAAGATATTTTAGATGAAAACCGAGAGGCTTGTGACTGTCCTATTGACTGCCAAGTAAACACCACTGTCAAGGCCCAGAAAAGAATGAAAGGCATTTTCAAAATACTCCATAATAATCAGTGGTTCAATCTGAACTTTATGAAGCGACGAGAATACTTTCTGTATGCAAAGAAAATAAAAATAACGACTTTATTCAACAATTCGTCTCATCTGCGTCACCGTAGCGCCATTTTGGAGAATTTCAGCTAAACGCACACTGCATACATTTTATTTTCTTCGCATACAAAAAGTATTCTCATCGCATCATAAAGTTCAGATTGAAGCATTGATGGCAGATGGACTATTTTGACGATGCCTTTCATACTTTTCTGGGCCTTGACAGTGCAATTTACTTGGCAGTCAATGGGACAGTCAAAAGCCTTTTTTGGTTTTCATCCAAAATATCTTAAATTGTGTTCCGAAGACGAATGAAGCTTTAACAGGTTTGGAAGGACATGGGAGTAAGTGATTAATGACAAAATTTTCATTTTGTGGTGTAGTAGACCTTTAATTATTACATCACTTATTCACCAGTGGATGCTCTGCAGTGAATGGGTGCTGTCAGAATGAGAGTCGAAACAGCTGATAAAAACATCACCATAATCCACAAATCCATCAATCAACATCTTGTGAAGTGAAAAGCTGCATGTTTGTGAAAATTAATCCAGTGCTTTCCCCAGTAAAAAAATAAAAATAAAATCATCTCATCTGATTCAGGAGAGAAATAGGCAGAGATCAAGTTCCATTTACAAATAATAGTCCTAAACATATATGTTGGTGGATTTTAATGTATTTGGATTTTAACC
This sequence comes from Barbus barbus, assembly GCF_936440315.1. Taxonomy (NCBI): domain Eukaryota; kingdom Metazoa; phylum Chordata; class Actinopteri; order Cypriniformes; family Cyprinidae; genus Barbus; species Barbus barbus. The sequence goes on from NC_136719.1 coordinate 9,818,183, forward strand.
AAGGAAGTGCTGTCATGCACAACAGACTCGTATTTTGGTCAAAAGCAACAGTTTAACGTTAAAACACCTTTATGATGGATTTGTTTCTTATACACATCAGATTTTCACGACATCAGTTTAATCTCATTCTCATTCTGATGGCACACATTCACTGCAGAGGATCAATTGTTGAGCAAGTGACGTAATGATAAACTTCTCTAAATCTGTTCCAATGAAGAAACAAAGCAATGTATGTCTTGGATGGCCTGAGGGCCATCCAAAGACAGCAAATATATTCATGCAAGAATCACAATCAGCTCATTGTATCTAATGGTTGATGATTCTCATGTTCACTTGCACAACCGTCAGAAAACGAGATGTGCACTGACTGTCATCCCAGTGACAGAATTCTATATATTGCATGTGTTCTGGTTAAATCAAAAACTGCATCTGTTTTACAGATGAAAATCAGTTTAGTACTTTTACCTGTATTGTGCAGATCCAAAATTAGACAAAATAGCACATTTGAAGAAGGCACTTTGACAATTTAGACTTTTCTTTAGCACAATACAGTTGGTGGTCACCTGAAGATTTAATCATAGGGGATTCTAATCTACTGTAGACCATATTTTATGGGGACATTAGCCCCTGTCTTCTTTACAAATCTTTAATTAAATCTCAGCTATCGACATGCAGATCTGTCATCAGCTCAGACAGGTGCTTACACTTTTCTGTCCATCAATCTGCAGCCCGTTCTCTGTTCCAGTAAAATGATAAAGTAAAATGTAACCAGATGTGCCTTCCTGATACAGGCAGCAACTGCAATTTTAACTGGATTAATAAAAAAAAAGTTTCCATCACTTCTAAACACGAAAATAAATAAATGACTTATAAACTAATAAATTACATGATATGCTGGTTAATTAATCAAATTAATTGCAAACACAAAGCTATAAAGCACAGGGCCAATTGCATGTCAGCAGGTTTTTCTAGTGCTGAGGATGCAAAAACAAAACTAAATCAATGATTTAGTTTAGATGATGACCAGTTTTTCCATCACCAACCACTTAAACAATAGTCAAGCCCCTTTCACACTGACACTGATTAAATCTCTGGAGGTTGGTGAGTCGCTGTTCTGTTGAATCTTCCTATTCTTCCACGGGATTACGCAGATCTCTGGAACACTATATTTGAACAAGCTGTATTGCAAACTGTTCATTAGGGTAACTGACTTCAGGTAACGTCTTTTAAACACAACTGGTGCCATGCTGTGTCAAAAATATATTATTAATATTATTGTAATATTGTTGCAGTTTTCTTAGTGGAAGCTTTAAGATATTCAGGCAGTATGTATTGGTTAGTAGTTTAGAAAAAATGTAAGCCAGTATTTATACAGTCCAATGGTTGAGAAATAAAAATCCTATTTATTTTCTCCACTGGGCAATGCATTTTGAAAGATAATTTATAAACCACTAATAACAACTTATTGTTTTATGATAAAACGCTACATTACCCATAAAAAGCTCATCAAATTGCAAGTACGTTGTGCCAAAAGAACACTTTAGCGCCTGCAATAAATGAATCACTGCGAATATAAAAACATACAAAAAACAAACAAAAATATAATACAAAAATCTTCAAATCAATAGATTTAGTTTTTAATTTATGTCATTCACAATGCTTCATGGGATTGTAGTTCTTTTTCTTACTAAAGCCATTACGAACACTGTGAAAAAATATTTGTAAAGTTGTACATAAAGAATATGTTTTACAAGTAAATCCCATTTCTGTCTTTCTACTTCAAAATGTAATATTTAATTTATCGTGTTACTTGACGTTTCTTTGTAATTATTCAAGACCCAAACCAGTTTTTTTCAGTGCACAATCTTACCTTTGTCTTTTTGTTCAATTTTCAAATACTTTTTTGCTTTAAATAAAAGTTGTGATTGGTTTGGTTCATGGCTTATAACAAATGCGATTTTTTTAATCCCTATTGAAAAAAAATGAAAATGAAAATAAGTCTTTTGGATCCAAGGCTCCTGAAAATGAGGGTGTACTCTGTTTCACTCTATAACAAAATAAACCTCTTCACAGCGTCAATGGTTATTCAACCGGCGCATCATTGGTAGTTGCTGCTCATTTTCATAAAGGTCGCCAGCTGTCTTTGATGCTTCTGTCGACATAAATGTCAACTCTCATTGAAAATGAACAATGCCTGAAATTATTTGTGCGTGGAAATGAATCTAGAAATATAAGGGGTGTTAAATTGCATACACTTTTCATCCTTAGGCACAGGAGCATCATTGACAGATCATAGCTGGATCAAATTTAAATTTTAGCCTCCCCCACCATGATATGATCTGTTGGCCTTATATTGGTTTGTTCAGCTGTCTGAACAGATATGCTACTAATATAGCCTGAGAGAAGACAGCCCTAAAAAAAGGGGGGGGAATTCCAGAAGAGAAAGTGATAACGAGAAATAAGAGCAGAGAGAGAAAATGAGTGTTTGTGAACAACAACTCATTCACAGCTGAGCAGAGAGGGGTTCTTACATGAACTTTAAGAAAGCCATATGTGTTTTCTCTCACTCAAACAGTAGTGGCTTTGATTTTGTACAAAGGACAAAATCCCAGCAGTATTACACTAGGTTTCATATCCTCTGGATGTTCATTAGCTTCCCCCGAGATACAGCTGAGAAAGAGAGAAACAAATGGAGCTTAAACAAGACAGAGTGTGCAATGCCTCCTAACAATATTCCCCTGTCAGAGCGATCTCAATAAAGCCACAGTATGTTATTTAGCAGCGTCACAGAGAACTGTAAAAATGACAAGTTTCAAACACTCCTGCCATTGCTGCTTTTTTAGGGGGTCTTGTAGCACTGTTACAGTAGGAGAATGTATAGATCTTTCCCTCTATTTATTTTTGTATTATTTATCTGAAAGCTTGGTGTCAAGAGCTGTTGTTAAAACTATTACTAAACAGCAAAATTACATAATTAAAAATAAATGTAAAAATATAAATTTTACAAATGTAAAAGAAAAGACGAAAAAATGTCATGATAGAAATGCAGTAAAAGCAATACTGTGAAATATTACATATAAGAACCGTTTTCTGTTTGAATATATTCAAATGCATTTAAAGTATATTCAAATCTAATTTATTCCCGAGATGGTAAATCTGAGTTTTCAGCATCATTGCTCCTAAGTGTTCAGTGTCACATGATTCTTCAGAAATCATTATAATATGCTTATTTGCTACTCAATGAACATTTATTAATGTTGAAAACAGGTGTGCTGCTTAATATTTTTAAGGAAATAGTGATACTTTTCTCATGAATATAAAGTTCAAAAGAGCAGCATTTATATACAGTATTTCAGTGCTTAGTAATGTGCCATTATATTTTTTATTTATCAAAACTGTAACCCCACCCCTTACGCCACTGCCATACCCTGTGGTTTGGAAACACCGCCACTGATCTAGCGCAAGAGCACGGAGAGATGTGCAAGTGCACAGGACAAAGTTTAATCTACTTAAAATGAATTAATCTACTTTCGCGCTACAAAAGTGCGCTCTCGACATTTGGCAGTAAAATAACGCCATCGATGGAAGATGTTAATTCTGTTTCATCTGAAGTGTAATTCTAGAGCACTCTAGAGAATTCTTCAAAGTGTGCTGTGGTGTTTTCTGTTGTTCTCATTCATTATTCTCTCTCTGTGGATGAGATGTGGTACCCCAGCCCACAACAGACTCAGGCTGCAGTAAATAGGTCAGCCCAGACCAGCTGTCAGACCCTGGGGCGAACGTGAAGGTTTTGGGGAGAAGGGAGAAGGGGATCAAACACGGCATGCTGCACACCTGGAGCTGTTCAAAAGCATTAGTATCACCACAGGTGAGCCTCTATGAAGGCAGCGCACTGTGGACTGTAATCTCAATTTAGCTTTGTCTAAACTGCTGGCATTACTGCTGCAACATGGGAGAGCAGGGACTAAAGAGAGCTTCAAACAGATGCGAGACATGCTGCAAAGAGCTATGGACAGATTAGCAAGCAAATACTGGCTGGCTGTTGATTTGCAAGATAATTCTTGCAAATGAAGATTATAGATTGTTGCTGACAGGTTTTAGACAGTTCTGATCAGGAACTCCCTGAGGGTTTTTTTTTGTTTGTTTGTTTTTTTGGAGGAAGCAGTTGTCTGTTTGATAAAAAACAGAGCTCTGTTTGATATGTCAAAACTTGAGCCAGGCATACACAGGAGATTTGCTTGTTTGTTGCTTTCTAACAGGTTTAGGTGATGACCGTGTAGTGTGAAAAATAACAAAAAATAATAACTGTAGGCAGTTTTTCTCACAACCTATTACACACAATTTCTAGGAAATGCATTTAGCAGGGTCTGCTTTACACTTAAGGTTTCTTCAGAAGAGTTAACTACATTTTATAAATAAAGTCAATGCAATAAATGACACAAGCTACTGTATATAATATTGTATATAATAACAGATGATATCGTTTGATTTATTTTGCATTCAAAGCAGGATCGAAACAATCAGGATCTCAATTAAGATGACAGTATACTGCATTTGAACACATCATTTACATGCTATCAATAAACCTATAAACTCCATTAATATAGCAATCAATATAGGCTATTATCTTGTAAAAATACTTAAAAATACTTAAAATATAAAAATAGTATTAATATATATAAACTAATAAATTAATATTTACAAAAAAAACAGATGATTGAAATGATTTGAACTTGATGAATGATTTAAGTGAATTGATGAATCATTGCTTTGAGGCAATTCATTTAAATGAACTGTATGAACCTACCGACTCACTGAAATTAATCAGCCAGTGTTTTGTTTGTGAGAATTTACAAACTTAGTTTCTACCATTAGTGCAAAAAATCTTTTTGCATTCTTGAGCAAATTTAACAGATGAATTCAAGGCGCCGTTCACATAGAACATTGCATTCCACTGCATTTTTTTCTGTAAACACATGGATGGAGCAACCCTTTTTTGCAGCATAGCAGAGTGTTGTAAAATGCGGTGCTCGGGTTTAAAGAAGTTCAACTTGTAAGAACTGCATCTCTAGACCTTGGAGAGATTTTTAGTAAACTAGCAATTGGAGAAACTACTGTATGATTTTCCAGACTCTGAATCAACTGAACCAATTGCTTTGCTAAATGAATCAAAGTTTCCAAGGTTCAAAACAGTATGATGTGCCATACCTATTTTTTTCTGAATTCACATTACTTGGTGAGTTTGACACAAGCATTGAACCACTGATTCAAAAGCTTCCCGAAACAGTGTTTCGAAAAGCCCCCATCACTACCTGAGTCTTGTTTTTAAGAAACAAAAACACATTTTGCTTGAATGTCCTCTTATGGATTATTTGTTAGTACAAAACAAATAATTTACAGTAGCTACGTGTTGAGATATACAGTATATATTCTACAGTGTGTGTGGTTGCCAGTTACACTGATGCATGTATTTGTGAAAAGTGTATAAAATCTGTTTGATGCATGGAAAAGCCCATGATACTTGACCATTTACACGCAATATCTAGAAAAGTACTTGTTTGCATGTCAACATAACTCCCGATACTTTTTATGCCCCTTTAACCTTAGAAAAATGAAATGGCTTCTGCCAAACAGAGCATAGTGTAACATCACATCAAAAATCTGTCTTTGAAAACAGCTGCTCACTTAGAATAAACATCACAGGGTCAGTTACTGCCACGTTAGCACTTCACATACATGCAGAAAAGGATGTTAAGACATTCATAATGTTGAAGTATATGCCTGAACACTGTCAAAAAAATTCATGATGGAATGTATACATGCAGTGGGTAACCTTACTGAGACCCTCTCGGCCTTTGAAGAAATGCGATGTTGCTTCTAAATAAAACTAATGCATGTCTTAATATAGGTTTAAGAATTGCATGCCTGACACATGGGAGCTATGCTCTGCTCTAAGTGTGTGTTTGAATTTTAATGTGAATTTGTATTTAAACGAATTAAGCAATGTAATGGGTTCAAAGTTAATGTTGACTACGAAAGAAAATAGTTTTAAAATCTCAGTTAGTCAGGTATGGAAGTAAATGATGCTAGCTCCTACAGAGGACCAATTCTAAAGCTAATATTTTTGTTAAAGTAGTTTAAGCACCATTTTTATATAATATTTTAAGATAAATGGCGAAAAAACACAGAATTGAGAACCGTAAATTCAGAATTCAGACAGAAAAGTGATAAAGGATAAATTCTGAAAAGTCTGAATTGTGAAATATAAACTCACAATTGTAAGAAAAAAAGTCAGAGTTTTAAGATACATCTTACAGAATTGTGGAATGTAAACTTGGAATTGCAAGACTCACAATTCAGAATTTGTTTCTTGCAATTCTAATAAAAAAGTCAGAATTGCGAGATAACCAGATATAGTTAGTAAGCAGTACTATCTTACTGTCTCATGTAACATATAACACTTAAGTGTGTGGGGTTTTTTTTTACTGAAGAGATGAGTGAAAAGTCAAAAGTTTCTGTTGTAATCAGTATTATAACACAAATCCTGTCGACTGAGTGTAATTTATATTGAATATTCACATAATGCTCTCTGTGACAGATCTCTTTGATCTCTTTCTTTCTCAGTTGGCATTGTTGAATCTTCAGCTACATTGTTGAAAATGTTGTTAAAAAAGGATTTTTCTTTTAATAATGTATAGTCTGAAAGCCTCTGTAAGCATAACCGAAGCGTCCTCTGTTTAATCTGAGCTGAAGTTCAGGGAAGCAGGAACTGGTGAGTGTGCTTGAGAGGCAGGGCTGCCGTCACTCAGATAACGGCTTTTCTCTCACTCAGTCACAGAGACTTTAATTAAAGCTGGGAAGACATGAATAATATATATATTAATATATATACTTATAATATTATTACTTTTCATTTACCTGATAAGCTCGATCTGCTCAACTAGAGGTAAGAGGAAATGAACACAGCACTAGTAAGGAATAAAAGGATATTCATATCCTGATGGTAAACCCTGAATTATCATAATATTGTCATAAAACTGCTCTTGTACCTATTCTCAAATGTATTTATATATGGTGTGTGTATAGACTAAGTCACATTTATCCTGACTGTATCTATACGTTTACAGCTGGGTACACAAATCGTCATTATTATTGCAACAAATCTTTCATTTTCATATTTGACATGTTTTACTAAGGTTTTGCTAAAGAGAAATCTTCATGAAAATCTTTATATCATATACAAACTGAATGAATGTATTATGCATTGGCTAAGCTTGGATAAATTGAGGAAAAGTGAGGGTCAATTGAGGTTAAAAAAGAACATGAACATTTCCTTAAAATAACATTAGTTCATGCATCACAAAAGTCCAACATGATTTGCCTAGAATGGGTTTATTTGCTGCACTGCTGGACCCTTTACAGAAATCTGACCAGGAAGAAAATCAGAAAGAAATCTCTGTCCATGATAAGGGGATAAAGGAGGTTTGAAGATTAGAGTTTCTCATTAACGACAAGCATATTCATGCTTCTAGGAACACGATCAAACTATGTGAATGAACAGAGGACGGGTTTCAAATAGCACTGCTGGCATGTTGCTTTAGATATTCTGGAGATGTTGAAGCCCTTTGTGAGAGCAAATACACTGATGTCTGTCAAAAGTGCATTTAATAATTAAAAATTAAAAGTTTCATATATTGTTCAGGTGTGAGGATATTTCATGCCACTTGTAATAAGACACTTTTGTCTTTGGAGCATAAAGATGTTTTAATTATTCATAATGTTCACACTTAAATGATCACGGTCTCATTCAAGATCTGAAAATATCACTTGAGAGACTTACACGTAAACATGCCCACACACATGAGCTGAGGATGGCAAAAAATAATAATACAAGATAATGATTTTAATTCAACTACAGATTACCATAAATCTCATTATTATTTTGTATTCTGCATTGGCCTTTGGGATGCTTATTTTATTGTTGTGAGAAATGGTCAACTGAACGACAAACAGCTGTCAAATTTACTACCACTACTACTAATAAAAATAATAATAATAATTTTAATTAAAAGACATTTTCAGTTTGTTAAAATTGTACAAGTGCTGCACTTCTAAAGTGTCAATCAATAGAATTTATTGTTTTCAAACATGTATCCTGGGTAGAGTTGCACCAGCCATTCGTAAGTTCTTACTTAAATTAGAACGTTAAGTCCACACTAGAGGCTTAGTAACTACTAGCTAGTTTGTAAGTAAATCTATACATTATTTGTTTGCACCAGTTGTTCGTAAGGCAGGACGTAGCTAGTAGTTCGTAAGCTCTCCGTAAAGTAACATGTAGTCGCATAATATGACGCTTACCCTAAATCATCCAATAGAAACCTTCAAATACGCGAGCAGAACTTGATTAAATGCTATGAATTTAAATTTATCCTAACTTATTTTGCCTCACGTATACTAACGGTTAAAACAAGTTTCCATTAAAAACTATACATTAATAACATTAATAACACTATTTTATATGTAAATAACATTCAGAAACTGTAATTGAAATAAATAAGGATCAATAAATACATAAGAACATAAGAAAACCCATTTGTTTGTTTATTATTTCATCTGACATGCACAACACGAACCGAAGAGCACAGAGGCGCGCTGTAGATGGGGTGTTGAAGACGCGCTAATAAAAACAAAGTACGTTTATTCACATATTGTTCTCTCTATTAATATGTATGTGAGAGTAAATGTCAGCAGCATCATATATGTCTAAAGGATTGAAGGTTAAAAGAAGAATATATTGATGCAGTTCACTCAGTCTGGTATTTTATTCCAACAGTTACTCCTGACCAGACGCTTCTGTAAATATTTAGTTTATACATAGATTTACACTTCAACTAAGTGTAATGGTGCAACGAACAAATATTTAGTAGTGCGTAAGTTGTAACTTAGTGCCCATTTACGTCAAAACTAGGATAAGCTGTAACTTACATTACATCTCAAACTAACATTATTGGTTGAGTCAATATTGTTGTGCAGGCAGACTGACTTAAAAATTGCAAATGTGTGGAACAGAAGTCTGGGCTCACACATATTACTACATCCTGAATACTGAACTATGTCAACTTCCTGTTCAGCGTGTATTTTAGTGTGTTTGTTTGATATACCATTGTGAAGTTTATTTTCTTAGTATTCTTTTGACAGGTCGTCACGTATGGGCATATATTTACAACACAGAACTCAGAAATATTTTTTTTTTTGCTTTTATTTTTAAGATGTGACAGAAATGTAAGCGCTTGCTTTCTATTCAGTAATTCTGACTGAACCAGACAATTTAAGTTATTTATAGTCCAATCACTTTTTAGCAACCATTTGGATATAAATGTAAGGCCGGCCCTCATGCAAATTAGATTTCATCATGATTAAGTATTTAATAGTTCTCAGTCGCCCACTCCCGATAATCATTTAATCATTTATAACTGTTATCAAAAGGAAATTCTCAATGCATTGACCCAGAAATCAGTTTATTTTTCGCATAGAGCAGCAGTTATGTTACTCTAAGAAACACAGTGTGAAAGCACAACAGGAGCCTGGCGTAACGAAATGTGTGAAACAGTCATAAAATGAATTTAAACCAAATGCAATACAAGTATTTAGAGATTGTGTGCCTCACTACTCCTTTATCATCTAAAGCTCAGTCACTTTTACACAAAATGAAAATCTAAATCTGTCATTACTGCTGATTGCTCTGAACCGTCTCTCTCCATTTGCCCATTAGAGAGAGATTGAGCTTTTAACTCATCTTTAAATATTTGAATGAGTTCCAGAAGATTGGGCTCTCTCCTCAGAACACCTCTTATTACTGACAATAGGGCAAACAGAATCAGTATTACCACAGACATCAGCAAGACGTAATGTCGCTTATCTTTTGTTTAGACAAGAAACACTTATTGTAGAAGCTTGAGACTGTGTGAGGTCATTTGCTGTCTGAAATGCTCACTGAAATGCTCCCCTGTGGCTACAGTAAAGATAAGAAAGATTGAAGAAATGAAGAATGATGACTGAAGTACTAACCTATTACATGTAAATGTGTAAACTCAAAAAGGTGCTTTTAAAAGTTTTTAATGCATTTGTATTGGCAAATGATGACATTAGCCTTGCAGTGTAAGAGAAGTGTATGCTTATTTAAAGAAACGTGACATTTAAAAAAAAGGCCTTTTCGTTTTATTTTTAATGGAGTGGAAAGAGTTGGATTGCATGTAAGAAGAGGAGAGCGGAAAGAAATAGCAATATGTTTATGCAAATCAGTCTTGTGACTCTTTTATGACTACATACCTCAGTTCAATTTTATATTCATGCTGGATATTGACTCTGCTCTCTGGAAGCTATTGATTCAACTCCATTTTATAATGGAAACAAAGTAAACCATATTTTTGCTATTGTTGTGTATTAAACAGTGCTGTTTTTGCTTTTATATTAAGTGTTAGTGTTTGTGAAGTCAAAAAGCACAGAGGACAGGTTTGGAGGAGGGTTTCTGTAGAAGCTGACCTCTGATTTTTGGTATTCTCTTCATTTGTCACCCTGTCAAGAAACTGTAGCTAATGAAGCTGTCAGCATTGTGAACTAATTTCGATCCTTCACACCGCCACCTTAACTAATGAATTAGACAGAGTGAATACAACAGATGCCGCACCCTGAATGGTCCAGTGAAAGATAGCTTGTTATAGTCTGACAGAACCTGGTGTATCAATATTTTGCATACTCTTCATCTTATTATTATTCATTTAATATTTCTAGCAGGAGCACGTACATGATCTGAAAAGGGGGTGGACACGCATATAAATATATCAGGCTGGCTCATGAATATTAATTTATTGAGTAAGATTAGGTATGTGGGTGTGATAGGCATATTAGAATGACTATTGCATATCCATTCATCTGATCTACTGTCTGATAGCAGAGGTATATGCTGTTCATTTGTATTTATTTATTTTTTTATTTTTTCAGTTCAATGGTTTAATGCAGGGGTCATCAAACTTGATCCTGGAGGGTCCTGCAGAGTTTAGCTCCAACTTGCCTCAACACACCTGCCTGGAAGTTTCGAGTATACCTAGTAAGACCTTGATTAGTTGTTTCAGGTGTGTTTGATTACGGTTGGAGCCAAACTCTGCAGGACACCGGCCCTCCAGGACCGAACTTGGTTACCCCTGGCTTAATGCTTCCTGCCTACTTATTAAATATCTGGCAAAAATTCCCATAAAAATGGTTAAATCTCTTAACTTTTGAACTCAGACTGACATTTTGGAACCTTTTGACAGCCAAGTGGGAGATGATAAAAAAAGTGCATTGCATGCTTAATATAAAAAGTATGTTATTATGTTACAGTTTTTACCCTGATTGTGTTGATACTTTAAATTAATCAGAATATTACATTTTATAGGCAGACAAATAATGCAATAAAATCTACAATCATAATCTAAAACTCAGTGTGGATTCAACATATAAACTAGCAAAGCATACATTTTATCCTCATTTATGAGCCGATTAACTGGCACTCACAGAAATAAACTGTCAGTCATTCATTGCTTGGGCTGTAAATGAATACTGACATTTAGATTGGCTTTATCATTATGAGCAGCTTCACATAGCAGTGCTTCAGTCCCAGAGACCTGACCCTCTTAACATTCTGTATTTTTCTCTCAAGAACACATGTAGAAAGCCTTGATATGCTTTATGGCATTCATTTCCTCCTCTAAGCTTCAAACGGAGCCGTATGTTTGAAAATGCAGAAAACAGGAAATAAATTCTCAGGCTTCCAATTTTCAGAGTCAGAATCAAAATACCTTTCGGGCTCCCAAAATGTGGGGATTATCAAATTGATTGTCCTGATGTGACCACTCGACTTTAGGGAGTCAGTCCTTACTTTGGGAAATGAAGAGTCATTCATACATTTTAGCAGCCTTATATGACAAAACAAACAAATATTATGCTTTTTGAAGTTTTTGAATTATTTCCATTTGAGAAAACTGATCACTATTTTTTTCCACCTACAAACATTTTTCACAGTTTTTCAAATGTTACTAAAGTCTGTTGTGCAGCTCACCAGTAGCATTGTTGCATGCAGAGATAAAAATGCACATACTCATAAAGCTGTGTTTGAGTTTGTATAAGCTCCTGCCTATTGTGCTGGGTGTATAATTTCCTGTGGATGTGGGCAGCAGCAGCAGAAAAGCATGGTTACCGGCAGGAGTGGGAGGCTTTGGGGCTTGTCTGTGGAAATACATGACTGAGCAGAGGTCTGAAGGTGATCTAATGCTCTGATAGCTAAAATTATGTTGAAGTAAAATAATATGTTTTTGTATTTGTCCTGTTTGACATTTGTCTCGAACACATAGAAGGATTAATGTTCATGAATACTTAAGGCAGAAATATTATAAATTCTTCACTAATGTTGTTAGAAAGGTCACAAAGCACACACAAAAAGAAGCCTATGAGCCTTGGAGGAAATTATATTTATTTTTGATGCATAAATAACTAAAAAATAATATCTGTTTTTCTATAGGGTTGTCCTTCAAATGTTAATGAATAAATACTGATCAAGTTGATCACAATTAATTACATATCCAGTTTTGATTAGAAAAGCCACCAAAGACGATGCAGTAGTTCATTATATAAAAAAATGTGGCTTTAGAAGTATAATAATATAATGTAATATAATATATTGTAATGTAATGTATTGTTTAAAATGTTGGCATCAGTAAGGTTTATTTTTGAAAGAAATTAATACTTATGTTCAGCAAGTATGCATTAAATTGATGAAAAATGACAGTAAAGACCTTTACATTTACATTGTAAAAAAGTCTGTTATTCGTTTGAATATTTTGAAGAAAAAAAATAATGGTTTACACACACATACACAAATTAGCTGTTTTCAACATCAATGTTAATAAGTTTCTTGAGCTGCAAATCAGCATATAGGAATCGTGGCTACAGACTGGAGTAATGTTGCTAAAAATTCACCTTTTCATTAAATATAAATAAATTATATTTTAAAGTATATTAAAATAGAAAACATAAAATAAATTGTAACAATATCACTGCTTTTACACTGTTTTTATCAAATAAATGCAGCCTTGGTGAGCATAAGACATTTCTTTCAAAAACATAAAAAATCTTACTGAGCGCAAACTTTTGAACAGTATAGTGTGTATTATTATCTCATGCAGTAACTAACCCTGCTAAAGGATAGAGAGTCGTGTAAATCATAATTAAATCACTTTTCGCATGCATAAAAGCACACTTCTGTTTGAAATGTATCTGATAAGCCGATTTAACAATCACAGAGACTTAATGCATCACAGAGACTTTGCTTCTGAAAAATGATCTCATAAGGTGAGGTGTATTTGAGTAAGATGATGCGTGACATGAGGAATAGATTGAAAAGAAAACCCTGAAAGCGTTTAATTATGTTTCAAGGGAATGGCTGAGAAATGCAAATATCAAAGCAGTCAACATGTAATTCTTCTGACACAAAGTTTTATCAAAGTGTTGTCTTTGATAAAATATTCACCCGGTTCTGTGACATTTCATTTAATCCTTTTCTTCTTGAGTAATTTAAGAAGTTTTCTTACACCGATCCAGTTTTTTCTCTTTTTTTTTGTATATATTTTTTTCCTAGATGGCCTCCCTCTGTTACCAGGAAAGCCTTGCTGTGACAGGGTTGTCATCAGAGTGGCCGTGAAAAGGGCATGGGGAGTGACTCACTTTGAAAAATAACCCTTTTTTCTTTTCTTTTTTTCTTTTTTTGCTGTTATGACAATCCAAACAACATCACACCTGGATTCAAAGAGCATTATGTTTACACAAAGACAGAGAGGGCGCTTTGAGGCTAGATCCGGCTCTCGGTAGTCTTGTAAGCTTGACCTCCTTTACCTCTCCTTTACAAAAAGTATGCTAGGTAATACAAATTGCTTCATTACTTGGTTAACAGGCCTGAATACTCTCTAGCCATTAACCATAATAATCTTCACATTTACATAGACCCAGAATTCAACCACCCACCAGTGCAGAGGGATCTTTAATTTGTTCAGAAATGAAGAGATGGCGTTTCTCGCACAGACACTGATTACCCCAAGCACTTGCAGAAGCTGTTAGTCAAGCAAACCTTTCTATTTATCACTGTTCAAACAAGTCTCTATTCAGTTACTCGTCAACTTTGATATATAGGTGCTGTAGGATTTAGGCTTTAAGCCTTTTTGAAGGTACGATCTGCTTCAGAAAAGGTCACTAAACTGGGTTTGTTGAGCAGATACTGTTCTTCTAATTAAAATATATTTGACTTAAATATATTTTAATTAGAAGAATGGCATGTGCTCAAATATCTCTGTTTAACAACCTTTTCTGAACTAGATCTAAATAATATAAAATATATTTAAGTATTTTAAATTATATTTCACACTAATACTGTTTTACTCTTTTTTTTACTCTCAGTCTTAGCAAGCAAGACACATTATTTATTTGATTAAAATAAATAAGAGTAAAACAGTAATAGTGTGAAATATTATAATTTAAAATTCATATATATGTTTTAAAATTTAATTTATGAATAGTAGTGTGAGTGACAAAACTGGAGAAACTCACTCCATAAAATGGCACAAAAAAAAATCACTCTGGTACCCCTCTAAAGCAGGGGTTATTTGACCCACAAATGATGATGATCTCCCTTCCAAAAAATATAATGCGTAATAGCCAATTATGTGAACAAAATTTAATTAATAAGTACGTATGTATGTATGTGTATACACATATATATATATATATATATATACATATATATATATAAATGCAACAAAATCCATAGTTTGAAAGTATGTGGCTTCAAAACTGATATTTTCAGCTTCCTTCTAAATTTTACATCATCTTCGCATAAATGTTTTTCACAGCTCAACATCAATGAAGTGTGAACTGCTGAGCTCTGAGCAAATAGCCACTGTGATCTGTAAGCCATAAAAATGAATGTTAACAAGACATTTTCTGCACTCTATTAGTGCATGTTTGTCCTGATGTGAGAATATACATCTATCTTTAGATTCATGTAAATGTCTTGTCTTCTACCTTTTACTTTGTGTCTCACTTTTAGTCTCTTTATCATTTAAAGTCATCCTTTTTTTCTTATTCTAAAGAAGAACAAATGTCTTTGTAATCATAATGTAGCTTGCTTCACCTCTGAAATGGCTTTCCTTTTCTGCTGCCGTCACCAAGTCCTCCACCAAGACCACTGTTCATGATACAATCATTTTCACGATGGATAGATTCTAGTCTCACCCTGTATTTTTCTTTAAATTGTGGTTCTCAGAGAGTAAGTGCTGTAAGAACTCACAGTGCGTGAAGCAGAAGAGGCCGCCAGAAAGTGCATTAAAAAATTAGAGGCTTGGCACTCATCGGTCTCGCTGCTCAAGAGACCCAGAGCAGCTGCCACCAACCACGCTCAAGCCCCTCTCTCCCAGCCAGATATTGTGCAACAACTCATCCACCAGCTGTCTCAATTGTATTTTCTCTAATAGAGGTGCATCAGACACAGAAAATGACTCTGACACTAGATATGGTCTCGAAAATGTGGTCTCAAAAAATGGCATTCAGCGCCAATACTGCTCTATTAACACTCATGTTCTGTTCATTTGCTTTTTTTTTTTTTTTTATGTTTGGTGTCTCAGAGATTCTACTGATGAATGTGAAATTATTTTTAAACTTTTGTTTACAAATAAATGCATGTTTAATTAGATCTGAGAAATGTAAATTGAATTGAAAGGAGGTAGATATTATAAAATCTTTACCCTCTATTTTACAACAAAGTATATATATATGTGTGTGTGTATATATATATATATATATATACAGTGGTGCGAAAAAGTGTTGGCCCCCTTCCTGATTTTTATTTTTTTTGCATGTTTGTCACACTTTAATGTTTCAGATCATCAAACAAATTTAAATATTAATCAAAGATAACACAAGGAAACACAACATGCAGTTTTTGAAAGAAGTTTTGTATTATGAAGGGAAAACAAAATCCAAACCCACATGGCCCTGTGTGAAAAGTGCTTGCCCCCTAAACCTAATAACTGGTTGGGCCACCCTTAGCAGCAACAACTGCAATCAAGTGTTTGCGATAACTTGCAATGAGTCTGTTACAGCGCTGAGGAGGAATTTTGGCCCACTCATCTTGGCAGAATTGTTGTAATTCAGCCACATTGGAGGGTTTTCGAGCATGAACCACCTTTTTAAGGTCATACCACAGAATCTCAATAGGATTCAGGTCAGGACTTTGACTAGGCCACTCCAAAGTCTTCATTGTGTGTTTCTTCAGCCATTCAGAGGTGGATTTGCTGGTGTGTTTTGGATCATTGTCCTGCTGCAGAACCCAAGTTCGCTTCAGCTTGAGGTCACGAACAGATGGCCGGACATTGTTCTTCAGGATTTTTTGGTAGACAGCTGAATTCATGGTTCCATTTATCACAGCAAGTCTTCCAGGTCCTGAAGCAGCAAAACAGCCCCAGACCATCACACTACCACCACAATATTTTACTGTTGGTATGATGTTCTTTTTCTGAAATGCTGTGTTACTTTTACGCCAGATGTAATGGGACACACACCTTCAAAAAAGTTTAACTTTTGTCTCGTCAGTCCACAGAGTATTTTCTCAAAAGTCTTGGGGATCATCAAGATGTTTTCTGGCAAAACTGAGACGAGCCTTTATGTTCTTTTTGCTCAGCAGCGGTTTTCGTCTTGGAACTCTGCCATGCAGGCCATTTTTGCCCAGTCTCTTTCTTATGGTGGAGTCATGAACGCTGACCTTAACTGAGGCAAGTGAGGCCTGCAGTTCTTTAGATGTTGTTGCGGGGTCTTGTGTGACCTCTTGGATGAGTCGTCGCTGTGCTCTTGGGGTAATTTTGGTCGGCCGGCCACTCCTGGGAAGGTTCACCACTGTTCCATGTTTTCGCCATTTGTGGATAACGCCTCTCACTGTGGTTCGCTGGAGTCCCAAAGCTTTAGAAATGGCTTTATAACCTTTTCCAGACTGATAGATCTCAATTACTCTCTTTCTCATTTGTTCCTGAATTTCTTTGGATCTCAACATGATGTGTAGCTTTTGAGAATCTTTTGGTCTACTTCACTTTTTCAGGCAGGTCCTATTTAAGTGATTTATTGATTGTGAACAGGTGTGGCAGTAATCAGGCCTGGGTGTGGCTAGAGAAACTGAACTCAGGTGTGATAAACCATGACAAACATGCAAAAAAAAATAAAAATCAGGAAGGGGGCCAACACTTTTTCACACCACTGTATGTGTCATGTCTCTGTATGTTCTTTCTTATAAATATTTTCTACAAATATTTTTTTTTTTAGAAAATGTAATATGTTATTTATAAATGTGATCTAACATGCATAAATTAATAAAGTAATTGTTTATTTATATTTTTAATGAGTTTTATTTATATATATATATATATATATATATATTTTTTTTTTTTTTTTTTTTTTTCATTTTAGTTAAAGTTTTAGTAATTATGTTGTTTTGTCTTTTTTAAGTACATCAGTTTAAGCTAAATAAAGATGAGAAATTGAGTCCTGGCAACTGGCTTAAAATAAGTTTAACTTTTTTGTATTTTAATTTATTTCAAATAAAGCTTATTTTATTTGTAGATGACAAATGTTTTATGGTTTTAGTTTTAGATAACTATAATAACCCTGAAGAGAACATGAGAGTTCAGTAAGAAAAGGTGCAAAAAAACAACAACTAAAATTGGTGTATTATATGAAAGACATTAGTTAAAATAGATGGTGCCTCCTATGGATGCATGTCCTATCATTCTGTGGTATCGTCTTTGTCTCTCCTCTCAGCTTTGTGTTTTAGTAGCACTCAACAGGAAGGCAGTGGTGGGTGACAGGGACTGGACCGGAGCCAGTGTTTGTTTGGAGCACTCAGGGCCCCATTAAGGCTAGCCATGTCTGTGTGACTGTGAACGGCAGGCGGAGGTGGATACTGATGGAGACAGTGAAGGCGGCTGGCATTTTTATGAGAGAGAGAAACAAGCGCTAGCACTGTCTCTGATCTTTAGGTTCACTCTTCACCTTTTCTCCCAGGCAGAGTAGATGCGCAGCCTGTCAGGAGCGATCACCATCTGCCTGACTGCATCCCGTACCTCTGGCCTGAGAGAAGAGAGAGGATCAACAGAGGGAGAAACATATGTTTTTAGCCAGATATGTTAGCCAAAAACATGTGTTATTCACTAATCACATATCCAGCTATATAATATAACAGAGCATTATATATTTTTAAAGTTGGTCATAGTCATTATTTACAAATATTTCCCTGTTGATTTATGCTATTAACTCCTGCAGAGACACAACCAGTCAAAATTTGGGAATAATTAATATTTTTAATTTTTTAATTTTTTTTATTACAAGTGCTCATATTTTGCAATCTGATTACATAATACAGATTACTTGTAATCAGTTACTACCCAGCACTGTCCGCTTGTAACTACAGCGAAGAATCCTACATAAAATAACTGACTAAAGGTTTTTAATAATTCGTAAGGGGAGGATTCATATTGAAATAACCTCATACAGCTTCCTGCAGTTGTTGTTTTCAGCAAATGTGAAGTGAGATCTCACAATCATGGATTTGCACATTTTGAGGTGACTTAGATGACAGATGGGCTAAAGTTCACCTAGACTGCTCCAGCAACACCAATGAATTCTCAATGAAACCCCCCTTAGTTTTTATGTGAGTTTCTTATGATAAATTACAGGAACCCAAATTTATTTGCATTTATCTTAAATTAGCTGAATATTCAACGTCACTTACCTCAAGATTAGCTGTCTATTCTCACCAGTTGCTCCCAGAACCACCTCCACATATTTCAATGTTCAGAAACTACTATCATTTTGAGATAAATCAAGGACATACCCAGGACACCCTGAAATTTAGAGTTGAGACTGAGTGTTTTGGCGCCAGGGGAAAGGAGTTCACCTGTCCAGAGGGTCATCAAGGCATCAGAGCTTGAGGTCATCAAGATGTTTACACATTTAACCCAATTACGTCCCAGGAAATCTGCAGTAGGCAGCCCATTAACCCTCCATTTCCCCTTTTTTGGGTAGAATCGATTCTGTTTTTGAACCACCAAGCTAAATATGTCTAAAACTCCATGCAGGTCATGATCCACTCAGCACTGTATTTCTGTTGTCTCTGAAATGTATCTAATTAGAAGAGTTAAACCATAGAGACCCCGTAGAATGAAGTGCTGCATATTACTGTACAAGAGCCTCTCTTATTTGCATTTAAACGGGAAGCGTATTTGCATTCGAGTGACACTTATAAACTCACAAACACAATAACTTGTGCATTGTGCAAATTCATAACGGTTCTCAGGCTTTGCGAGAAGAGTCTGGCTGCAGACTTGCACTTGCACTCGTGTACTCTCAGACACTAGCGCTTCCGTGAGTAACGTCACTTGCAGTCTTTTTTATTTTTTTATTTTGTTCTATTTGTTGATTATTTTTTGTTTGAATCTCTCAACATTTTGCAACAGTAGCCAGGTGGTGAAGACAAGAAAAAATAAACTAAATTACAATGTCACTTCATTGCAATTGCCGCTTGCACTCTCCGCTACCTGCGACGTCACTTGTTGCCAATGGGGACAAGATGCTGTGGACGTTAAACGATTAAAACTAATTTAATACAATAATTAACAGGGTCCTGCAAGTCGTATGTAGGAGAAAAATAAAAGACCCGCAAATCCGTGGCTACAGAACAGCAGAATATGAACGCAAAAAAGATAACCTTGTTCAGCTTCCCAAAGAACCCAGCATTACGTAAACAGTGGATGCAGTTTGTTTTTCCCGGGCAGCAATGGAGTTTTGCAAGTGTGGCCCAGTTCGACTTTGGATTTGTATCGTTTGATACTGAAAGATGAAGCAGTCCCAGCTATAAAAGATCCCAGTCATGATTTGGAACTGCAGACGATAAGTGAAACAGCATCAAATCGGCGTTCAAGTGCTCGTCACTCTTTAGCTCCGCACACGGCGCGCCTCCAGGAGCTCAGCTATTTTCGAAGAGAATCGTAAAGCTGTATCTTTCTTTTATAATTATGATAAAACTAAAGACTCTTTGGAGATATGAAGGATGCAACTTTATAAGTACTCAAGATTAACATGAGATTGGGTGAAACTGTGTGTGGTATGTCCAGAAGAGATCAGATGTGCTAAAACATTAGCCACATTTAAATCCAGACTCAAAACTCATCTGTTTAGCTGTGCAGTTATTGAATGAGCACTGTGCTATTTACGAACTGACTGCACTGTATTTGATGTATAATCATTTTCTACTCTTAGCTGTTTTAAATTCATTTTAAATAAATTTTTATATAATTTTAAAAGTTTAAACAGAAGGCTAAAGTAAGTGCTGCGATGGTAAAGAGAATGTGGGCAAAGAAAGACAAGTGTGTTGGTTAATCAGTTGAAAGTAGGACCTCTGAGCTCTATTTGTTTGGTTTCTGGTTAGGGACTGTCTGTAAGCGGAGGGAGTGTGGGAGAGCGATGGACTCACTCAGACGTGAGTGAGGGACACCAGCAGAAGAAAACTGGTGTCATAATTAAGGTACACTTGTAAGTGTAAAGGTGGGGGGTGGGGGGGTTGGGGAGGGGACAAAACGCATTCTCTAAGGCACTAAGAGCTGTAGAGGCAAATAGTACATTTGAAGGTATAGGAAATACAGAGAGAATATGAGATGCTAGAAGTGGGATTCTAGTCATAAATCGCTCTACCAAGTCTAAATTCCTCCCATTACAGACAGGGGCACGCCCTGATGGTCAAAGTAAGTAGGGGGTGAAGTAGTGGAATAGTTAGGTGTTTTGGAAGGTTTTTTCACTTAGTGCGGAAGAATTTGAACAAAGTTTGAACAAAGCTTGAGAATATTTGTTTTTAAATTCCTTGTTTTTATTATTATTATTATTTTAATTCCTTATTTTTATTGTTGTGATTATTATAATTGTTTTAATGACTATTTTACTTCCTTTTATGTAAAGCACTCTGAATTACCACTGTGTATGAAATGTGCTATATAAATAAACTTGCCTTGCGTGATCGTAGACCTCCCTGACGAAACAGCAGCATTTAGATTTTTAGGTTCTCTAAAATATTAGTAACATTGCATTTTTTTCCTGATGCAAATTGCCTCATTTAGCTAATAAGGCATAATAACCATAGATTTCTTGTTCTGAAAATTTTGACAGTAAACAGATCTATTATTTTGGTAACCATAGGATACTGTGAAGTGAACTGTGCTATCTTTCTAAGCTATGTTTTGGTATTTTGGAAGGCACTTTATACCTTACAAAGCAAATTTGTGAAATACTTTCTGAATGATGAACATCGACCTCAACATCTGACACACAAATTTAAAATGTGATGACAATCAAAAAGATGTAAAAAAAAAAAAAAAGCTGATCCATCGCAACACAACAAATAATGACAAAACAAAAGTTTTAAAAAGTCAGCAGAAAGCAAAACAAAAATCCTATGAGTAACCGCATAATTGAACAATAATCCTTAAAATGTCAACAGTGTAGTTCAATTTGAAATTCTTTGTTTGACTAGTTGGGACAATATTTGTGCGAATTCTGCTGGTCTCTATCACATGTTTTTATAGTTTGAAGTAAGATTTCTTAGTATTTATCACTCAAAATGTGCATTGTTCTTAATCATTTCACTTGCTGGAGCCAACAGCTAAAAGGCATATTCACAATGAATTTCACTTTCATATCAAGAGCAAGCCGAGCAACAGGCTTTCATGTATTTAAACATCAGAGGAATATGTTAAGAGAGCAACAAAGCATTACAAGCCAATTAGTGTTTGAATTTTTACCAAAAAGGTATTGTGGGAACTGCAAGCTTGGCTGATCAAATGAAGCAGCATGACTGATGGTGCTCGATGATCGCTGCCATCTCTTTCCGACATTTAAGTGACTCAAGGGGCTGCGACTACCCAGCGTTTCCTCAATTCTGCCTGGGAGCCCGTATCAGAGCTCTTAATGTGCTTTGTCACTGTTGCTGGGCTAATTAGTGCACAGCAGCTGCAGCAGATGGAGACTCAGGCCGTTTCTCAATACCAAGTTCGCAGAGTCTGGACTTCCGTCCTTTCGAGTTTGGACTTGCCAAGTTCGACTCAGAAGAACGAACTCTCGAGGACGGGAGGACGAACTGAATTCTGGGTTATGGCCCGTATCAAGTCCGCACAAGTCACCTCTCGATGCATCCTCGGTAAAAGGGGCGGATCAAGAACACATCCGGGGATTTGAACTGGACTTGGCTAGATGTGAACTTTGAATTGGAACAGTACTTCGGCAGCGACTGATGACGTTTCACAAGTCCACAAGAACACAAGTACAGACAAGTACGCATATTGAGAAACGGCCTCACTCTGGGCTGCTCTACCATGTAACTGTCACATTCCCTCTGGCCCGTTACCGTCATCAGTTTGATTTCCTGCTCTCCACACAGGTTTAATTGCTTTTTCAAAATCCCCCTCTTTTTGAAAAAAAGGATAAAAAGGAGCAACATGTGATCAATTTTGTTTTCCTCCCAGGGGCTCCCTTCAATTCCGGTTTAATCTCTGTGGTAAATACAATCTCCGAAGGGGATGTAGTGTTATGTTGGTGCACAAGATATGTTTGGATTTTGGGGGGTTAGTGGAAACATGCCTCTCATGCTTTATCTGCTTTTTAAATACAATGTCAACAGGGAGAGTAAACATGGTTAACACTGGCCATTTCTATGTGAAATGGTGATTGATGAGTAGTACGTTTGAAGGTGAGGGAACAAGCAATGAGGCGCGTCAGCAAAAGGCCATTATAGGAGAGAGAACATGAGGAAATAGACTGCGGTGTGTATGCAATATTATTGCAATTATTATTTCCATCACATTTACATTCATTAATTTGGTTGCCACTATGATTATACTATCATAATATACTAGAGCCCATAGCAGTTATGACTAGAACTCATAACAGGTTGTGTTGAATAGATTTTGAAAATGATGCAATGTATTACATTAAGCATTGTATAAAATTCAGTATATATTCTACAAATATTCAAATGTATTTACATGCTTTGATATGCTCTTTATTTTGCAATGCAATTAAAGTATTTATTATGAAACAATTGTGAGCCACTGTTCAAATGTTTTGGGTCACTATTTTTATTTTTATTGTTACACTTTATTTTGATAGTCCACTTTAGACATTCCAACTTTGTAACTACATGTCAACTACGTCAACTAATTTTCATAAATTTGCAACTACACGTCTACTAACTCTGAATAGACTGTTAGGTTAGGTTTAGAGTTAGTCGAATAAGTTGACATATACTTGTGTAATTTCTCATAGTCAGTATGTTGTATGTTGTGGACACATCAAGTTTTAAAACACATGAAGTGTTAGAAGATATTAATCAGACAGTCTACTAATACTCTAATAACTACTGCTAGTCGACATGTAGTTACAAAGTTACTTACTGTTAGTAGAATGTAGTAAAGTGAACTATCAAAATAGTGTTACCATACTGTTTTTATGTGTTTACAGTATTCTTTTTACCTCCAGAAATTTGTTAGAGATCAACCAATACTACTAAAGATATATTTTGTAATCAGAATAGGTTTAATCAAATTTGGCAATGTATTAGTTGACAGTATATTTAAGAAAAGAAAAGAAAAGAAAAGAAAAGAAAAGAAAAGAAAAGAAAAGAAAAGAAAAGAAAAGAAAAGAAAAGCATATGTGTAGTCATGAGAGCAGATATGGTCCAAAAACAGTAAAACAAGTGCTTATTCTCAATCATTTAACTTTCTCAAGTCCCACTTCTTAGTAATGTTCAAATCATTTGATTGGGTTTAGAACATGCAATCAATGCATGCACTTGATTTGCCCTCCGCCACATGCTGCTCCAGTGCTCTGACCAATCAGAGAATGCACATTTTAAAGAAAGAAAGAAAGAAAGAAAGAAAGAAAGAAAGAAAGAAAGAAAGAAAGAAAGAAAGAAAGAAAGAAAGAAAGAAAGAAAGAAAGAGACATTTTCCATGTGTGGGTCATGGTTAACATCCACAGATGTATGTTATGGCTCTGTAACTGGAATAATAAAATCTAAGACTGTTTCCATCTTATAAAGCTGCCAATAGCCCGTATTCTTAAAGATTCTAAGAATCCTCTCAGAGAGCTCCTAATTTAGCTTAAAATTTAGGAGTCTTAGGAGAACTAGGAGTCTAGGACCAAGAGCAACTCTGAGCGAGGAAAAGACAAAAACTTTTATCTTAGTGAGGAGGCAGGCTGACCCCGTTGCGAGCTATGACACAGTCTTTTGAGGACTGTGATTGGTTGATTGTCCAAGAAGGAAATAAAAGCACATTTAAGAGTAGGGTCTATTATAAGATTTCACTTTGAAATTACAGGCGTAATTTTTCCTGTTTTACTGTACTCTCTCACACACACATACACATTATATATGTATATATATTCTTTATTTTTTTATTTACCATGCTGTCATACTTAACATATTATAGGAAATGAACTGCGACACAATAAGGTTCTGAAAGTGCTGTAATTGTTTGTGTGATGACTTTGCTTATTGATCTTTTCTTTAAATTTTAGGAGGAAACACCCACATTTCTCAGAATTATCTTAGAATTGTGTTATTAGGAGTAACTCTTAGCATGATTTTTCATGAATACGGGCCCTGGTCTTCTGCTATTTTCAGTACATCATCAACCAGAGCCCCCTGACGGCTACATCAGCCTCAGCCTCAGCCTCTTCCTCTTTCACCATCTTTCTACATAAAGGTCCTGAATTACTTAGTTCTAAGAAAATGTTCATTACAAGTTAAGCTCTGTCAACAACATAATATCGATTACTATAATGAATTCTCTCTGCATTCTTTTTTTTTTCTTCTTTTTTTATACTTCCCATAAAATAAAATAAATAAAAAAATCCACTGATGCTGTGGATCGAGTTTTACTATTGTATTGAACTCTCACAATCACTTTTTCTATATAAAGTGTCACTTCTGTCAGTTCTTCTCTCTAGCTATTCCTTTCATCTAATCAACATTTTTCTTTTTTCTGCAAATGGAGACTTTATTCTTATATCTGAATCTCTTCTGCCTCTCCTGTTCCCAGGGAAGTCATTGTTCTGCCTGAGAGATCTCAAAACTGCCTTGTCATTGTTGCTCTACTAATTAGTGCATCATTATCTTTAGCTTCAGTTCACAGCAGCTCAAAACCAGATATTCAGTTTTGTAGTCTAGGTGTGAGTGGAGGGGTTACATGAAATTACTTTCCTCCTGTGTACTGTATATTGATTAAAATTCCTGCATGATGATTTATGCCTATGCTTTTTGGAGAGTGAAATAACAATGCAAAATGACACTTTACACATAATAATTTTGTTTGTAGGTTTAAAAAAATATCTATACTGTTTTTTGAGACATCATAATATTTCATTTCACACCAAAGGCATGTGTCTTATCCACTGCGCCATCACCACCCCGTAGTATCATGATGAACAAAATGTCTAAGTTGGTAAAAGAGTTTATTTTCTGCAAAAGTCAAAATGCCAAGTGAAAAAATCTAATGGAGTTTGTGTCAAGGGAAGCAGGGTGATGTTAACTTCCAACTTGGCCTATAGAAATACATCACTGTAGCACTCGATTGGCAAATCCATTAAGTCCCCTGAGCATTAAAATGTTCCTACGCTTGCGTGAGTGGTGTTGACATGAGCGATGATACACCGCACACTTCCTAATGTCATAATCTCTCAGAAACGTGCTTCACCACAGACAGGCCTTATCAGCTCCTGCAGTCCTGCCTCTGTCTCATCTGTCTGCCCTCTTTCATTAGAGCTCATTAGAGCACATCACTTAAGCTGCACCTTGTCAAAAGCCCTCTGCTTGCAGCCCACCACCAACCAGCTCTCCACAGCCAGACCAAGAGGTCACGCATTCAGTCTCCCATCACATGCCAACGCCGCCTGACTATCCATTATTATCTCTGATGCTTCATAACACAAGGATGGCCCTGTCTCTGTCTACGTATGAAACAAGTGAGAAATGCAGCTTTAAAAAAGGCACAGATCCTCAGGGGCTGTGAGGCATCATTACAACCTGTCATTCTGGCGCTGTTTTTTTCCTGATTCTGCTCAGATTGATGTTTGGTGCCGGGGGGATGTTTGAATTGTCTGAGTGTGGATTGGTGAAAAGTGTTTGCCACTCAGTCGGATGTGGAATTACTGCGCAAGAGAGCTGTGCATTGTGGGTAATAACTGAATTCGTTTGAAATGTGGAAACACTTTACAATACTTTACAGCATTTATTTATATTAATTTCTACATACTTTTTAAATTTAAATTAATTAATTTAGAAATGAACTAACTTCAAGTTCAAGTTTATTTGTATAGCGCTTTTTACAATACAAATCGTTGCAAAGCAGCTCTACAGGAAATTAAGTTTCCACAATATATTTATATATTGCAGAAACTTAATATATTTAACTTATGGCAAAATTTGGTAATTCTGTATGTTGTCTGAGCGTTGGCATCCTCTGAGGTTCTCTGAGGGGTTGGCATTATCTTTTCTCAGGCGTTCAGTCATCTCAGATCATTTAAGGGTTGGATCCAGACTGAAGCTTCTGTAATTTCTAGTTACCATGAGATGTTAATCCCGTGACAGAAACAGAGAAACAAATAGAGACATAATTAGCGTAGCTGTTGTTCCATCTAAGCAAAAATTATTTGTTCAACCCAAGCTAAAGAATAATAATAATGTACATTTGATCAGATATAACTGCAGTACAAGATTATAAAATGCATTATGTGAATGCTTGGCTAAAGAGATGTGTCTTTAATCTAGATTTAAACAGAGAGAGTGTGTCTGAACCCCGAACGTTATCAGGAAGGCTATTCCAGAGTTTGGGAGCCAAATGTGAAAAAGCTCTACCTCCTTTAGTGGACTTTGCTATCCTAGGTACTACCAAAAGTCCAGAGTTTTGCGACCTTAGGGAGCGGGTTGGATTGTAGCGTGGTAGAAGACAAGTTAGGTACGCAGGAGCTAAACCATTTAGGGCCTTGTAGGCAAGTAATAATATTTTGTAAATGATACGGAACTTAATAGGTAGCCAGTGCAGATACTGTAAAATTGGGGTAATATGATCATATTTTCTTGACCTGGTAAGAACTCTAGCCGCTGCATTTTGGGCTATCTATAGTTTGTTTATTGAAGATGCAGGACAACCAGCTAGCAGTGCATTACAATAGTCCAGTCTAGAAGTCATGAATGCATGAACTAGCTTTTCTGCATCAGAAACAGGTAGCATGTTTCGAAGCTTGGCAATGTTTCTAAGATGGAAGAATGCTGTTTTTGTAACATGGGAAATATGATTTTCAAAGGACAAGTTGCTGTCTAATATAACACCCAGATTTTTTACTTTAGAGGACGTAACAGTACATCCGTCTAGTTGCAAATTGTAATCCAAGAGATTTTGTGTACTGTTTTTTGGTCCAATAAGTAATATCTCTGTCTTATCTGAATTTAATAGAAGGATATTATTGGTCATCCAATCTTTTAAATTTTTTACACAATCTATTAGCTTAGATAGTTTAGAAGTTTCATCTGGTCTTGTTGAGATATATAGTTGAGTATCATCAGCATAACAATGAAAACTAATCCGTATTGACCTAAAGATAACGATGAGTTAATAATATTGAGAAATGCTGATCAGTCCTGCACAATAACATGTAGGAGTTTTAGCGCATTCCTTAGTGTAGAACCACTTAAACTCTGTGATGTTGGTGGGTTTCCTCCTATGAACTGCTTGATTAGATCCTTCCACAACATTTTAATTGGATTAAGGTCTGGATTTTGACTCAGCCATTCCAAAACAATAACTTTGTTCTTCTTTAACCATTATTTGGTAGAATGACTTGTGTGCTTGGGGTTGTTGTCTTGCTGCACGACCCACATTCTCTTGAGACTCTGTTTCTTAAACAGATCTCCTGACATTTTCCTTTAGAATTTACTGGTATAATTCAGAATTAATTGTTCCATCAATGATCGCAGGCTGTCCTGGCCAAGATGCAGCAAAACAGGCC
Organism: Barbus barbus; assembly: GCF_936440315.1. NCBI lineage: Eukaryota > Metazoa > Chordata > Actinopteri > Cypriniformes > Cyprinidae > Barbus > Barbus barbus. The sequence continues at coordinate 9,846,362 of NC_136719.1, forward strand.
CAAGCCATGATACTACCACCACCATGTATCACAGATGGGATAAGATTATTAAGCTAGAATGCAGTGTGTTCTTTTCTCTGAACATAATATTTTCTCATTTAAACCAATAAGTTTGGTTTCATCCATCCATTAAAACTTTCTCCAATAGTCCTCTGGCTTGTCCACATGATCTTTAGCAAGCAATTTTATTTTTGGAAAACAGTGGCTTTCTTCTTGCAACTCTGCCATGCACACCATGGCAGCTCAGTGTTCTCCTGATGGTGGGCTCGTGAACATTTACATTAGCCAATGAGAGAAAGACCTTTAGTTGCTTAAAAGTTACCCTGGGAACTTTTGCAACCTTGCAGACTATTGCACGTTATGCTTTGGAGTGATCTTTGTTAGTCGACCACTTCTCGGGAAGGTAACAGTAGTCTTGAATTTGCGACGAGGCGCAGCCAGAGGAGAGGAGTCCTGAGGCGATGGCGGGTCGACGCCCGACCAAGGCGGAGCCAGAGTGACGAGGGAGCTCAGTGGAGCTGGTGGATCGAGGGGTGATGGTGGAGGCGAGGGAGCTAGGAGCCAAGGTGGAGCCACTGGGTCTACGGGCCGAGGCGGAGTCCGGGCCTCGGAGGCTGGAGGCGGAGGTGAGGGATACTCCAGCCCTGGTGACGCTGGAGGATGGGAGACCCATGGGGCTCGCACCGTACAGATAGGGGGCTGAGGGTGAGCGGGGGGGCTGCCAGACGACAGCGGTGGAAGAGGCAGGAGAGGATGGGCATTTTCGAGGCGCGGGCACAGGAGGGCATTTTCGAGGAGCGGGCACTGGGGGGCACATTCTAGGAGCAGGCACTGGAGGATAGGATGCCCCCTCTCTGTCCAGCAGTCCCAGATCTATCTAACTCACCCTCGTTGCAGGGGGCGGAGCTCCACTCCGTGCTCACACCGTCCACGGCTTGCTCCCTCGTGATGGGCACTGTCGCTGGCTCTCTCACCTGGTCTCTCACCTGGTCTGACGGGTTGGGCTCCACTTCCGGGGCAATCATCCGCTCAGTCGCTCGGCTTAGCGCTGGCTCGCAGATCGCGGCGGGAAATGGCTCTCCGTCATCGGTGGGCTCGGGCTGGTGCTCCGCACCGTGGGGAGATGGTGGGCTGGGCTCTGGGTCTGGAGTGGATCTGGCGAGATCATCCTTAGGGGAGACTGTGAGGGGCGATCCGTTTCTCGCCAGAGTCCACTCCACGAAGGCGGCAAAATCCTCTCGAGGACCATCTTCGGACAACAGTGCTCTGCACGCGGTGTTTAGGCTTGCATTATAAAATGAGCAGAGATGAGTCCGGGTAGCTGTTAGCGTTAGCTAACATCAGGAACAGTCTTGTATGGCCCTCGAGAGATCTGTCCCCCTGCTCCATCAGGAGGAGAAGGAATTCGGGCCGGACGAAGGGATCCATGGGGCACAGCGGAAACAAAAAACACTGAGCACAAATGGAAAACAAAACGGAGGGTAGACGTAGAGGAAAACGGTTTCTGGTCGGTTCTGTCACGCTTGACCAATGAGCATGGAGCAAGGAACGAGGGAGAGAGGAGTACTTTAAAACACGGTCTTTAATAGTCCACACACGTAGGAGACACAGGAAACACCGACCAGGAACCGACAAACACTAACAGAAGGACTGGGGCTTTTAAACACGGGATAATTGGGGAAGACGACGACACACCTGGAATCAAATAAACACAATCAACATGAGGGAAAAACTGGGTCACCGGGAACACATGGGGAGCAAAACACACACAAAACAGGTTGGCTGGGTTAGGACGATTCCAAGGGTCCGACCATGGAGGGGGATCCCCCCGGAACGCAACTTTCTGAGGAGAACGCGGAATGTGATTTCTACAGAGGGGGACCAACACCCCACCCCCCTTGGAACACGAGGGCCCGAGTGAATATGCTGTCCAGTGGACCCAGAAACCATAGTGGCACCCCTGTTTACTTCATTGACATGATGCCTGTGAAATGCACAGTTGATGCAAACATATCCACATCGCTATGATCAGATGCTTTCTTAACTGCTGCTTTCTCACACTGACATCACATTCACATCGCTTTCAGTCACATTCGGTCTCTTGTAAGTTATTTGTGCACAAGTGCAAGCACGAGCAATAAGCTGCTGGCTGCAGTTCGCTTAACAGACACCGATGACACTAAGAACAACAGTTTCTGAATTCTACATATAGTCCTTTTAATTGTTAGACATTTTTTTTCATCAAAATTAAGAATACTGCTTTTTCCTTTCTAGAGACATTTGTATTTAGGCCTTAATTATCATTCAAGTAAAGACATGTGCTGTTGTTCAGGAGATGAGGTGAATGCTCTCCTCCTACGCTCCTCCACTCCGTCTAGCCAGATGTGTGACAATGTTCCTAACCTCTACTCATTATCAAGGTATTGAGTCAGAGTTGCAAGGTAACTATAATACAGGTGAGGTGAAAAAAGACAAGACTGAGGCATGGGCATCAATCTTATTAAAAGCTATAGGATTTCCGTACATCACTGCTTCATTCACAATAATTGGACGAATAACAAGTTTTCATTTAAATATTTATTTTTTGTTTTCTTTGTCCAAACCAGCACATTTATGGATATACATTATTTATATATACACACACACATATATATATATATATATATATATATATGTATATGTGTGTGTGTGTGTGTGTGTGTGTGTATATATATATATACACGAGGTGAACGAGGATGTGGATTCACAAGGACAGACAGAAATAAACAAACCCAAACACATATGGACATTTTAGTCCTAGTCCACTCTGTTGCCATGACAAAATGCATTTCTGAGGGTGAAGAAAACAACAGCCAGAAAAGATCAAATAAGTTAATTCATGCATTGACACATATACAATGAAATCAATAATTTGCAGGGATGAGACCAGTAAACACGAACCCTGAGTTCAACAACACCGCCAGCTTTCAACAGAAGAAATACAGAGGGCAACTTCTGTGTCCATGATGTCTTAAAGTCTTCTTTTTTTTTTTTTTTTGAAGACAGCTTTTGATGGTTTTGGATTTTCCATTTTTATTTTCCATTTGTGATACTGCATTTGATAAACTTTTGGGTATCGCATTGCATCGCTGTTGCGCATGGCTAAAATAATACAGTATATTTTTAAAATAATGTCAATTGATACTCTACAAAGTCTTAAAACAGGTTTAAAAAGCAGCACTGCTCACACTTCAAAATAACTGTCCAAATTTACACACTAGACAACATGAATCTGGCCTGTCCTTTGTAAAGGAGAAAAAGGAATTTGCTTTCAATATACACACAATGAAAAGCCTATGACATTTGATCTTTGAGTAAGCCAGCAATTTCCGCTCTGATATGCAGGGGAATAACGTGACGTGAATGTGATTTTTATTTTTATTTTTTTCAGCTATTGTTTTTTAAAAAGACTCTCTAGTATAAAACACAAATAGAGTTTTCTTATCAGAACCAAGAGGTCTTCAAAACATTCTAATACTAGAGAGAAAATTCAGCCTTTAATAGCAGAAAGAACAGTTTAGAAAATTATTTATTTCCTGGAAAAAATAAATACAATTCTAGGCTACAGTGAAAAAAAATGGTATAGAAACAGTTTTTACTCAGTAAATTTCATAAACAGTAACAAAAAAAATAAAAAAAAACTCCCAAAATGTCAAACTCCAAAGATTTCTATAGACATTTTTGAAGGGAGAAATGATTCAGCCTCCTCCTACTCTATAACAGAGCTCAGCTTTGAAGTGAATATTAAATTCTGATGAGATTCATTGAGGGTGGACTTTTTCAGTCTGAAGGAATATGTGAGTCAGCATGTGCAAACAGACAGGAGATTAAAAAAAAGGTATATATTATCTAGTGGTCCTCTGCAAATCAACATTTGTATTCTATATGGGTGCTTTCTGGTTAAATGTCTTGTGCCTGTAGTTGTCAATTTGACAATTGAATTGATGTTTGCAGCCCATTACTCTCCTAATGAGAATTTAAGGTCCATTGCTTCCACCATGAGGCTAAAATTTGGATTTCATGTAATCTTTAAAGTGTTCAGCAGTAGTCATGTTTATAACAATGTTCATTGTGTGTAAAGATTAAAGAAATATGCCAATGATTGATCAAGTTTGTTTATATACCAGCTTCTCTTAAAATCGCTGATGTACCAACCACATTTTTTATCATCTCTGTCAAATGCTTACCATCTTTAATCTACTTTTGCCAAGTGGGAAATCTTTTGAAAAACACATATCATTCACAAAATATTAGCTGCTGTAAGGGCTTATTCCCCAAGAGCTGTATGAAACTGATTTAATGATTACAGCTGGTTTGTAGTGGCTGGAGACCCCTTAGGCAAAATGTGCTAATTACATGACATGCATGCTCTAAAACAGTAATCTGCAATTTGAAGTTGGCATATTCATGGCTTAGAAAATATTTTGGGAAATGTGTATATTCATGCTTTTTATCATTGGAATTGTAGACGTTTTTAACCTTTTAATCTATTTAAATTATTTTTAATGAAATATACTTTATTCAACTTAATTTCAACACAATGGCATTTACAAAATATGATAAAGAGAAGAGATGTGAGTGATCATGTAGATTTAATTAACCAATTTGTCATGTTTTCCCATGAACTTCATCACTCAAAAGAATCCATAAGAAATGATCAACAAGATTAGTTCTAAATTAGCTTTGTGATTGTGTCAAATACTTTTAGAATGATTTTACAAGGTTTCAATTGTGAACAGTACATTAGATGTCATGAACTAACAATGAACAGATTCTTACAGAATTTATTCATCTTAGTGTTCATTTATACATAATACATTTTTGTTTACATTTCAATTTGTATAAAGTAACATTAACAAATTAACATTAACCTAGATTAATAATTTATCTAAAAACCGATGCTCTTTGTAAACTGATGCTCTTTGTTAGTTGTTGTTACACGTGAACTAATGTCAACAAATTGAACCTTACTGTAGAGTGTTCCTGATAAAATCACAGCAAGGTCAGTCTCCATGCTGATAAAATATGCAAGTATAATGGATATAAATATGTGAAGAAAACTGATGCAGGACCGACAGTGGAGGGAAGAGAGTGAATGTAGACTCCAACTGAGCACAGCATGCCGTCCCTCCCTGTGAACCGTCCCTCTAAATGTCAGCCAGTTGTTGAAATAAAGCATGATTGCCATTCACACGACTGATGAACTATAACCATGCTTTATTTAATATGTCCCCTGGACCCTTAATCTGATTCAAATGGAATTGCATTGTCACTCTGATTCCTCTCGCCCTCCTTCCTGTATCTCTCATAAAACTCTTCTGTGCAAAAGCCACAATTCTCTCAACTACAATCACTAACGTTTTGTGATGAAAAAACGGAATTTCATACCCAAGAATAAGACGATTTACAGAGAGTGTTATGCTATAAATCATAAATTTAGACGAAATGTTTACAAGGAAGATTAGTGATTTAATTTTAAGCTGTAAAAACTAAATTATTTTCTATTTAAAACTTTGTTGTGCTAATTCCACAATCTTTAACCACAAGAAAGCATATTTCCATATTCAATACGTCTTGTTTTAAAATTAATGTGAAAAAGATTTGCAATGAAAGAAGTAACATTCCAGTTTGTATCACTATAGTTTAAATGCTAATATTAAATTATTATTATTAAACTGTTATTAATCATTCATTAACCTTTCTTGTCTAGTGATTTATGCTTTAATGAGAGCTGAATGTTGTGCCAGTGAAAACATGATGTATGTAAACACGATTGCTGAAGTACCACTTCTAAGAACTTCTAAGGTAGAGAATTTCAACTCTCGGCAATGCAAACTTTTTTAGGACATCAGCTGCATATTAAATTTCACATACTTCAAAAAGAATTTTGTTTCATAAGCCTTCATGCTGAAAAGATGCACATACACGTCCAATTCATTCAAAGGATTCTTTGAAGGGGTGGACTTTATTGTCAGCAGGAAGCAAAATAAACCAGTTTGGCACTCCGAGAGTACAGAGTTATTTCTGTTGTGCATCAAAAATTGACTTACAATGCAATCTTTCATCTTGTACATAGCTTTTTTTTTGTACGTAGCTGGCTAGGGCATTGCTAGACATAAATGACACCCAGGGCTCAGCTAATCTCTGTCATATTATATAACACAAAGCTAGTGACAATTATATAAAACACATTATAAATCAGTTAGTTGCAGTTTTTGAATGTGATTGGCAGAGCAGTGTTCTAAGAGTGTTGGTATAGAGTACAACAGTGGGGTTCCAGAAGTAAAAATAAACATCTCTATGTTGTTTCACAATACACAATCAGCATTTTTAAATCAATGCTTTTATATCTATGTGTCATTTTTAATTAAATTATATCATAATGTTTCATGGAATTGTGGTTATTTCCCTCATTAAAGCCATTTAGTTCACAGTCTTGTACCTTTGTCTTTTTGATTCATTTTTAAATACTAGTAGGTGATGTCAAGTGGTTGTCTTTACAAGTGAGTCATTTAAATCACTGACTGATTTACAGATTCACTGATTCACTCAAGCACATTGATTCATTTAAAAATGTGACTCTTAAACAAGTAACTAATTTAATTGAGTCATTAAATCATTCATACATTCAATTCTTTCAAAAACACTGACTGATTCAGGTACAAAACTTTTAACTGTTTTCATTTTTAACCGATTCATTCAAAATCACTGATTCGTTTAGGAATGTGATACTTGAACACGTGACTTTGTGGCTTAATTCAATCATTTAACTAACCAAGTGTTCAACTGGTACTTGAACAAGTAACTGTTTTTATGAATCATTTACGCATCTAATTCCTTCAAAGAACAAGAGAGGAAGAAGACAGAGAGCATTTAAAAAAAGTAGAACTAAGATTTCTGACTACAAAATATAGACACACTGAATTTCTTGAATAATATTTTCAACTTCCTGTCTGCCCTGTCTCTTCATCCTGTTTAAATGAACAGGATAAGCTGCAATGTGGGGCTTCATACCATGCTAACAGTAGAAATATGACACATTACATTAGCTAACCATTGGTATAAATCATCAATATTTCCAGTAATACTTTTTATTATTATTATTAGTTTGAATGTAGTTAGACTTGAGTGGGTTTTTACATTGATTTCACTATTTTAATTAAACTATTTAATTTTTTTTTATTTATTTTTTTATAGCTGACATTTAGTGTCAGTTTTCACATTTATTTTACTCTATAGATGGTTTCATCGGGCGCACGCGCCTGGCCCAAAGTTAACTTCTGGTCTGTTTGTTTATCGGTCTCACTAGTGGCACCGGCTACAAACGCAGTTAAAGTAATGGGTAATGAAGTTGGGCTCAGGTTGTTGTGCTGTGGGATGCGTTTCCCATACGTTTATTTATTTATTTATCTATTTGTGGCGACCCGGCACGATATCAAAACTGACTGATTTTCCAAAAGGCTTTGTTGAGTACGTAATGCACGTTGAAAAAATCTAAACGAGGCGGGGGTGTTTTTATATCACTGTATTTCTGAAGGAAGACTGTCTTTAGAAAATGTTTGTTTATGTTGTTGCCGTTGAAACAGTCTATTAAGTACTTGCAGTCTTGAGAATGATTGAATGTATTAATGCTCAAGATTTCTTCTTTACCACTTATTTCTTCTTCCACAGTAATAATTTATTTTAATGCACAATTTAGAACTGTTAACTTTTTGATTATTCGCTGATCTAGGTTCTGCAAACACACATTAACCACATGCTGCCTCACTTCAATATGTTTTCAAGCATCCCACTGACACAGGGAGTAAGGAAACCTCCATGGAAAAAGACGTAACAAATTACTATTCTGGCACTCTTTTGCAGGCTGTGACTTCAAACGGTGTCTGGGTTACAGACTCTCAAAAAAGAACTAAAAGGCACCATAGCTAATGGCTAACTCCTGTAAAGATGCCTATCGCTGTACCCCATGTACAACGTGTGCATCCTCAGGTTCTTTCAGTGGTTCCGGCTTTAATACTGTACGTATCAAGTGCAGGAAAGCCAGAAGCTCAGATTATGTCACATCCATTAACGTTGTCTTTTAGCACACTATACTGTCAAACGCTTGTCAAGCCGTGAATGAGGTTCCTTGGAGCATTCTTTTAATTAGCAAGAAAAACTGTTGCCTTTCCTGGGTAGTTAGCTTTGAAATTTTCCCTTCTAATGCTATACTATTTTCTATGCTATTTTCATTTCAAAAACACGCTTGTGTTCACCTTCAGGCAAGTCTGACAGATAAAGACTTTAGAATCAGGTTTTATATTCAAAGCCTGGCAAATAACTAACGGCTAAATATGTGTAAGCCTGAGTAGTCTTGTGCATGAATGAATGTACAATAAATTTCCACACACAAAGGAGTGTTTAGCTGAGATTCCTTAAATGCTTGAATTTTCTATAGAGGGAGAACTGGCATATTAACATGTCCTTTACAGTAAAGATTAAATTGCCTTTTTTGTAGCACTTTTTCTGGTGGAAATTGTGTTTCGCTGTAAAATTCAGCAATGTGTACATGAAGATGCATTAAGATCCCCATATCGCTGGGACTGAGCCATATAGGGCCTTAATGAAATGAAGATACTAAAAGTTCAAGAACCATAATCTTTAGTATCTTTAATACCGCTTATATTACAGGTTCACAAACTTTGAAAAATATCTATGGCACTCAGGGAGGTATGTCTATGCAATTGTTCTGACAAAAAAAATTAAAATAGATACATTTATAGTTTTAACATTATTAAATATAATGTTTGTAATATTTAATATAAGTTTCAGCTGAATACAAAGTGTATGCATTTGGTTTTTGACCCCTGAAATTGAGTACAATTTTGCAATTCACTCATGAAGTCGTATTAAGAGTCTCATGTCTCTGAAATTGAAAAATACAGGGCATTTCAATGAAGATATACCAGAAGAAAACTTTAAGAAAAAGTATCTAAAAGGATATTGAGATATATATTTAATATTTCTTGAGCTGCATGCATACAAACCTTTGGGGGTAAAAACTGATTTTTCCCATTTTTAAATGGTCACCACTTGCAAAAATGTGACAAGGATTTCTAAGGTTAACAGAATTTACTAATATAAATCTTTGTGTAAAAATAATGGTCTATAATTTGGCTCCAAATTGCAGGTGAAAATTGTTATTTTGACCCCTCTCTACAAAATCGCAGTCTGCTCAAATTGGCCAACTGGCACAGTAAATTGTGATTGGCTGAACACCACAAGCACTCGTGGGAAATGGAACGCCCCTTTCCATAATCGCGAGCTTCAGCTTTCAAAATAAACGTAAAGACAGTTAATAACGTCCTTAGTTTTACCATCAGTTCAAGCCCGAGAGGGGAACAGAGTCGCGTGACAGACTTGCACACAACACAATCTGCGGTTAACAGTGATGTGGACAGCTGACTCCACTGTGATGTGATCCTGTCTCTCTCTCACACACACACACGCACACACACGACGCGCAAAACTCCGCATTTGAACAGTCAATAGCAAATACTTAAACTAATAACAAAACATACTTATAGTCATTGATTCAGAAGCGCAAGATTGTCATGGCAAAGTCAGAATTACTTCCTCTCCTAGGTTCACGAAACGGTTGTCCATAAAATGCATTGTGACAAAATCTGGGTTGTACTGTTCTGTTGTAAGTAATCTTAATGATTACTAAATGCATCTACTTTCAGCAGGCCAAATAAAGTGCTTTTGCTTTCACCTAGAAACACAGATCGTCTCCCTGACATGACTGCATCAACACTACTGCGGTTACTGAAACCACGCCTTCTTTCGTTGCGTGAACATTTGGGCTGCATTATGCAAATATTTCCACATCGTGACGTAGACATGTGGGGGCGTGTTTAAATGAGCTGTTTTAGCGGAGTCTTAACTTTGATAAAGAATACCTCTTTGGTTTTGAGACTTTAGTCTTTGCAACTTCAGGGATCTTATCTATGCACAATCAGCTTGTAACACTCCAAAGAGAAAGGAAAACTTGAAATCGCATCATATGACCCCTTTAAATCTATTCAAATGAACAGTTTCAGTATATTTATAAAAATAAAAAATATATATAAATTACAGTATGGACAAATGAAAACCCTAATATGTTCCTGTTTTACTTACAGGGCATCAGCGTCTGCAGGGGGACCTGAGAAAAGGTTAAAGTAATCAAACCAACCCCATGGTGTGTATGTTAGCTGCTTGCCATTTAGAAGTTATGTTTGATTCAAGGTGACTTAAGCATCACTAATTTAACAACAGTTCCCCTGCAGCACGATGGTGAATACTGGTTCTCCTGAGTCATTCCTACCTCTAATTGAACCCAACCTTAAATCATTGCTTTTTTGTGCAAGACTCTCATTCTACTCATTTATTTTATTTTGCTCATATACACATTTATTTTAAAGTCACTCTGCAGTTACTAATTTTATCCCTTAAAAATCATCTTTGATTTTGCAGGAAAAACTGCAACATTTCGTGAGTAGTTAGCTTTGAAAATTTCCCTTCTAATGCTATGCTCTACAGAGCCTCTGTTTATGTTTGTCACATACTATTGACAAATTAAAGGGATAGTTCACCCAAAAAATGTAAATTCTGTCATTAATTACTCACCCCATGTTGTTCATCTTTGGAACACAAATTAAGATATTTTTGAGGAAATCCGAGAGATGACCCTCCGTAGACAGCAACGCAACTACCACGTTCAAGGTCTAGAAAGGGCATCGATAAAAGAGTCCATGTGACAGAAGTGGTTCAACTGTAACTTTATGAAATTACGAGAATACTTATTTTTTTAATCAAAAATATCTTCATTTGTGTTCCGAAGACCAACGAAAGTCTTATGGGTTTGGAACGACACGAAGGTTTTATGTAATTATTAAGTAATTAATGGTAAAGTTTTTTGGGGTGAACTAACCCTTTAAATATCAAATCTATTCCATAGTGTTTTCATTTCAAAGACATGCTTGTGTTCACCTTTAGGCAAGTCTGACAGGTTTTTTGTTTGTTAGTTTTTTAATCAAAACTTTATTTTGACTGACTTTGGTAAACTGCCGTTTTAAGGAGAAAATCCTTATCAGTGGTGTTGACTGATGTATTTGCACATTTTTATTTTTTAACCACAGAATGTCAGACAAAACTGAGGTGTTTCAGGGTAAATTACAAAAAAAATAAAAAATAATAATAATACATTTATTAGGTACTCCTAGAGACTAAAGCATATTTTCACACCAATCCAGTGTGAAAATATGCATTATTTTCAATTCAGTGAATTGGTGTGAAAGCAAATCTGGTCTAATTTGCAGAAGTGACCTGCTACTGATGGCATATACATCTTTACATAGAGTATGCATTGTCAGACTAAATGTAGTCTTGACTTTTTAAGAAATAAAATAACATTAAGGTACTGATCGTTTGACCCATCCAACACTAACTGTAACATGTGCACATTTTATGCACATCATCTGCACATTATAAATGTCCGTATTGATTTATTTGTAATGCGCTGACATGTGCTTTATAGAAAATATGAAAGTCTCTAGAAATTTATAGAAGTCTCTCCTTATCCTTTGTTCACCATAACTTCATTCATGGCTATGTTCAGAACGGAATACTAATGTACTACTTTAAAGAACACTGTGCTATATAAAAAAAAAATAATAACCATAAAGTGAATGCAAAAATCAATTTTTTAAATTTTGTATGAATAATTCATCACTCCAAAAACTGGTATGGGATTGACTACCTCATACAGTAATCTCTATTTTATTTTTGCAAATGCAGTAGTCATCATTCATATATTTAAAATGTTATACTAATAATATACACACACACACACACACTGCAACAATAGTAAGAACAGAATACGCTATAGCTCAATCAATTTGGATATATGAGGTTGCCATGGCAATGAGATTGTCACTCTTGTTGAGTGGCTAGAAGTCAATGGTTTGTAATCTGTTTTTGAGGGAGGTGTCAGTCTTTGGTAGGTTATCGCTCCCAACCTCTTTGATAGGCATGACAAGGGCAGCACAAGATTAACCTTAAACTAAGACCAAAGCTGACAGATGTGGAGGAAATAAAGTGTCTTTTCTGTCTCTACAACAATTCTTAGCACTTTTATCCATCATTCTGAGTATATGTTTCACCCTTTACATTCATTCGTGAAGCTTATCAGACAACATGATGGACAGCAAAACAAGACAAATCTCATGAAATGAGGCCTGTACGATTTGGTCAGAATGTGTCTTTTTTTTTTTTTTTTTTTTTCCTTTTAGATAATTTGTGGTTTGAACTGTAAGACCGCATATTACTGCTTTTCAAGGTTAGACGAACAAAGGATATCAGCCCTGGTCTGAATAGAAAGTGTTGTTTGTACTTGAGTTTTCTTTAAAAGAATCGAACTCAGGTCACTAATTCTTCTTATACTCCAAACTGAGAAACCGCTGAAAACATGAGCCCCATGTGTGCTATTAGTATGTTTAATGGATTACACTAAGTGCAAATAGCAATGGATTCTATTTACACTATGTTAAAGTAGCAATATTTTCTGCTATTTATACTTATTGCAAATAGTGGCAATTATCTGCTCCTCGGTACTGTAGTACATTATAAAACAGTACACAATAATATCGTATTGAGTGCAAATTATAGTTTTAATTCAAATGATTAAATGGATGCCATCTTATTAAGACAATAAAGCCCTCCCTACACCTACCCGATACTTTTATTTTCAGCTTTTTGATTATTTCCTTCATTTTTATTGTAAATAAATGCCTTTCCGATGCGATATGAGATTTGAAAAGGAAGAAAAAAAGTTCAGCAAAAGGAGGAATCGAACTCAAAAAAGCATGTGCCTTACCATCTCTGCCACTGAAATTGATATAAAGTGAGCGTCTTTTCTTTATTGTTGACTAACCCAATCACGCGTTGGTGGGTGGAGTTAGTGTAAATAGCCTTTGCCAACGAGGCGGCCTATTTGCACTTAGTTTAAATAGACACTCCGTAATTGAATTAATTGTGCAGCCCTCAGAGAAAAAGTCCTCCATTTATCTCACCTGACAATAAATGATTGATTTTGGAAGTTAAAATCAACATGAAGAAAGTAAAGGAGGTCTATTTTTATTTCATTATCTGGTATTTTTGTGAAAGATTTATCAGTGAATGTTATTTCAAATAATATTTTTCCTTTCAACATTGCGTAGAGCATCCAGGGCAGGTATTCATTTATTTTTCATGTTTATGATCATATTTCTTTTGAAAATGCTTTGCAAAGCTTTGAGGTCCTCTTTTTATTTTTTTTTAAACAAAAATAACACTTATTCAGCACATTTAAGTGACAATACATACATTAGTCATTTTATAACTGTGCACAAACTTAGCACAACTGTTTTAAACACTGATAGATTTTTTTTTTATTTTTTTTTTAACAGCAAATCAGCATATTAGAATGATTTCTGAATGATCATGTGACACTAAAGGCTGGAGTAATGACTGCTTAAAATTCAGCTTTGCATCACAGGAATAAATCACATTATAAAATATATTCAAATAGATTTGAAATTGTAATGTGTCACAATATTACTGTTTATACTGTATTTCTATAAAATAAATACAGCCTCAGTTAGCCTAGACTTTTATTAAAAATATTAAAATATATATATATGAAAATATTTTTTTTAAATCTCACCGATCCCAAACTTTTGAGCAGTATTAGAATGAGTTGAGGATAGAAATTCAGATTGAATTTAAGACTGTCATTAGCCATTTAACTAAATCCTGTAACACCAAATTACACTGTATCTGAATTATCTGCTTACAAGTTTGCCTTAATTGCCTAAAAGATGTTTTTCACATTTATGTCTTATCAGGGGTTTTCATATGAAGGCATCTTGACTCCAGCTTCGGGAACATCATAGAAATTACAAAGAATGACCCTCAGACGTGGCCACAGGAAGCCAGACTGCTAAACCGAGAACAGCTCTCTCCTTGTCAGCACACATTATCTAAATGCACCTCCTCTACATAGTCGTCAAGCAGAAATTCCAAAACCTCAAAGGTCACAATCACCCACGCTGCCAGACAAGATCAATAAGTCATTAGCTCAGCAATAGCACCCTTCACTTTTTACCTGAGCTACACAGCACAAGCTCCTCTGACTAATTTGTCAATCCTTACTTCTGCTTCATAAAAAACTGAGCTCATTCACTCTCAATTGTTACAAAATATCTATTTCAGACATTACAATAAAAGTGATAAAGTAATGCAGCTGTCTAACGGTGTAATTTACCATCAAGTCATTGCATTCACTATTAAAGATAGTTCATATTTTCTGCAATGTTCCTTCAAGGTACAATGATCTCCCTTGTTTGATCGAATGACACCTTCTGTGAGGTGAACTGGATATGATATTCATTGTAAATTGTAATAAAAATTGATGATTAGGCCTGTGCTGCGATGCAAGCCAGGTTTCATAATGGTGGTTTCAATTCTCATTGCTCTGGCTCTGAGGTTGTGGCGCAAACCTCATTATAATCTAATCAGTTGAATAACCAACCAAAGGAAACGAATACATCCTGTGTAAAGTCATTGACATTCATTAAAGTCCGTTCAGCACAGGGAACGGGTTTTTACACACTATTTAATTGGCCGCTAATGTGGCCTCAACAGGGAGGCTGAGAGGAGACTGGGGATATGAAATTCAATCATAACAATAATTATTCACTACACTGTCCCTAATGCAAATGAACAGATCCTTTATCACACATCTTTTTAGGATTTCCAGATTTTGCACTTCTGTAAGCAACAAGTAATCTTTGACTTGATAATCCACTTGATAAATAAGTTTGTAATTGGATATTTAAAGGGATAGTTCACCCAAAACTGAAAATTCTGTCATTATTTGCTGTCACTTTGATGAATTCCACTTTAAGGAACAGCATTTTCCACAAAGAATACCATAAATGTATCATATAAGTATGTTTTCATTTGAAAACCAAGCTTTGTGTGATAAATCCAGCCTTTTGCTGCAAACATTATGTGCATTTCCGTGTATGTGGCAGGTTTGCTGAGCAGCATGAACATACTATTTAATGTGCTTTCTTATGTTCCATAGAAGATTGAATATGTACCCTATGCCACACAGTATTTCAAAAATGAGACAAAACAACATTTGTGCAAATATGTAGTGACAAATAGTATATAAAAAAAAATACACTTTACAGACATCACATGGGGCAAAATGCCTTAACATTTTAAGAGGAATGCAAACCGGTGTTGTGCCAAATTCCGACCCCCGCCAGATTAGGCTACTACCCCCCTAGTATTGGTAGGTTTAGGGTTAGGTGTGGGGGAGGGGTTAGGATTAGGGGTGAGGTGAAGTTAGGATTAGGCAATCAGGTAGCGATTTCAATGAGAGGGGGTAATAATTTGGCAGGGGTCGAAAAACGGGCACAACTCCGAAACTGGCCTGAGTGTATTTTGCTATCTAGGATAGTTTTATATAATTTGAAACTGTTACAGCAACGGAGAAGATGCGTGTGCATTAATTTGCCTCATTTCAGATGACACAAATGCGGAAATGACCACACGTAAGCATTGTAATGGGCTTAATGAGCTCGCTCTTTTACAGCTGAGCTGATTTAATTTACAAATAATGGCCTAAGAATATCACAAGACATTCATGACCTAAATATGATTTCCTTTTACAATGATCAATACTAAAATTAGGATGCAACTTCAATTTTGTGCCATCAGTCACAGGTAGCCTATACATTCATGACTTTGCTTTTTTTTGACCGGATCGTTGAATCAACGAGTTGTTGACTCATGCTGCAGTCGGATCAGTCCGATTCGCGAGTGAATCGCTCAGTGCGATTTGTGAACTAATTCAACAGACCCAATGGAAAGCAGGCCGTTCAAAAATCTTATATTGCTCCTAAAATAAAAATACAGATACTTGAACAGTGCACAGTAACAAAGTAAAAATAGTATAGGCCTACTGTTTATCACTGTGGGTTTGGAACAACTGAAGGTGAGTAAATAATGACTGTCACATGTATGTTCTTTTTTGGTTTAGTTTTCTGTGTTTCTGCTCTCCTGCCTTGTTTGTTTCCATGGTTTTTGATTAATTAGTTCCACATCTGCTTCTGTTTCTCCCTGATTGCCCTCTCTTATTATTTAAGCCCTGTATTTTGCCCTTGCTCCTCAGTTCTGGTATTGATGTTGTTTTGATGTTTATCGCCTGGGGCCTGTTTCATAAAACAAGTTTACCAAATAAGACAGGTTTATTTCAGTTAGACTGTCTTGTTGTCAGTTGATTTGGTTCAAAATAAGTCAGACTAACTGAAATAAGCCTGGCTTGTTTGGTAAATGTATCTTATGAAACAGCCCCCTGGATTCTCCTGCCTGTGAATTTTCTTGTTTATTTAAACTCCTGCATTGTGTGCTTTCCATAGCAGCACGTGACAATGACAGAATGTTTTGAGGTGAAATAGGCTATAGAGAGGACAGAAAATAGGATTTTATTTTAAATAACCGCTTTTTCCAAAGTGTTTCTTTCCCTCCAAAGTTTTGTAAAATTAATCCATATGAATCGAACAGTTAAGTCTAAATCTTGTGAATAGTTAAAATTGCTCTATGATGTGCAGATTTAATGTAGACTTTTATTTACATATAAACACATACAGGTACATCTCAAAAAATTAGAATATCGTGAAAAAGGTAAATATTTTTTGTCTCTCATTTCAGAAAGTGAAACTCATATAGTATATAGATTCATTAACCATAGAGTGAAATATTTCAAGCCTTTATTTCTTGAAATTTTGATGACTATGGCTTACAGATAATGAAAACCCAAAATTCAGTGTCTCAGAAAATTTTAATATTACATAAGATCAATAAAAAAAAGGATATTTGAAACAGAAATTTCAGGCTTCTGAAAAGTATGTTCATTTCTGTGCACTCAATACTTGGTTGGGGCTCCTTTTGCTTTAATTACTGCATCAGTGCGGCTTGGCATGGAGGCAATCAGCCTGTGGCACTGCTCAGGTGTAATGGAAGCCCAGGTTGCTTTGATAGCGGCCTTCATGTCATCTGCATTGTTGGGTCTGGTGTCTCATCTTTCTCTTGACAATATCCCATAGATTCTCTATGGGGTTCAGGTCAGGTGAGTTTGCTGGCCAATCAAGCACAGTAATACCATAGTCGTTGAACCAGCTTTTGGTACCTTTGGCAGTGTGGGCAGGTGCCAAGTCCTACTGGAAAATGAAATCAGCATCTCCATAAAGCTTGTCGGCAGAAGAAAGCATGAACTGCTCTAAAATTTCCTGGTAGACGGCTGAGTTGACTGTGGACTTCAGAAAACACAGTGGGCCAACACCAGCAGATGACATGGCAGCCCAAATCATCACTGACTGTGGAAACTTCACACTGGACTTCAAGCAACATGGATTCAGTGCCTCTCCAGTCTTCCTCCAGACTCTGGGACCTTGATTTCCAAATAAAATGCAAAATTTACTTTCATCTGAAAAGAGGACTTTGGACCACTGAGCAACAGTCCAGTTCTTCTTCTCCACAGCCCAGGTAAGACGCTTCTAACATTGTCTCTGGTTCAGAAGTGGCTTGGTAGCCCTTTTCCTGAAGATGTCTGAGCATGGTCACTCTTGATGCACTGACTCCAGCTTCAGTCCACTCCTTGTGAAGCTCTCTCAAGTGTTTGAATCAGCTTTGCTTGACAGTATTCTCAAGCTTGCGGTCATCCCTGTTGCTTGTGCACCTTTTCCTACCTAAATTCTTCCTTCCAGTCAACTTTGCATTTAATATGCTTTGATTCAGCACTCTGTAAACAGCCACACCTTTCAGTAATGACCCTCTGTGACTTACCCTCTTTGTGGAGGGCGTCAATGTTCGTCTTCTGAACCATTGCCAAGTCAGCAGTCTTCCCCATTATTGTGGTTTCAAAGAACAAAGAACAAGGAATTTATACTGTAGGGATGGTCATTAATTGAGACTCAAATGGAAATATTCTAATATTTTTAGATACTGATTTTTCATGAGCTTTCATGAGCTGTAAGCTCTAATCATCAAAACAAAACAACTTTTGAAATGTTTTACTTTACATGTAATGAATGTAATATATATGAAAGTTTCTCTTTTTGAAATGTTACAAGAAAAAAAAATATTTTTTCACAATATTCACAATATGGGGTGGTGATGGCGCAATGGATAAGACACATGCCTTTGGTGTGAGAGACCCGGGTTCGAATCCACTGTGAGACACCAATGTGTCCCTGAGCAAGACACTTAACCCCTAGTTGCTCCAGAGGCGTGCGACCTCTGACATATATAGCAATTGTAAGTCGCTTTGGATAAAAGCGTCAGCTAAATGAATAAATGTAAATGTATTCAATTTTTTTTTTAAATGTACCTGTATGTAGAGTGCCTCACATATGGTAAGCATGGAAGCTTGTGCGTGCATCACATGCCAAAACAAACTCCATTGGTTCTCATGCATCTATAGCACAATATGTCGATAATTGTTTAGATGTAAATACAAGCCTAAATTAAATCTGTTCATCATATAAATTGACTCTCTACATAAGACTTAAACCACTCTATTCATTTATATTCATTTTATGACATCGTTATGACCTTTTTTTAATCTTCTCTGTTTTGGTTACCTGGACTTTCAATGGGACAGAATGAAACCTTTCAGTTTTCGATGTAAATATCTTAAATTGTGTTTGTGTTTCAAAGATTGACCAAAGTCTTATGGGTTTGGAACGACATGATGGTAAGTGATGACAGAATTAGGAATTGTTTTTATTTTTATTTTTTATTTTTTTGGTGAACTAACCCATTAAGTCTAAACTGAACACAAAATCACATTGAGGTTGCACTGGTGAAGCTCCAAACCACCTTATAGAGGGAATCTGTTGAGCAACAGTGTCACCTGCAGGGTGGTTGCTGATCAAGACACATTCTACATTAGGACTTGCACATGCACTCCTTGGCATTCTCATCTTTTAGATGCTTTTCTTAAATAGGGTACAAAATAAGATAACATGTTAACATCCAACAATTGGTCAATTAAATGGTCAGTTAACCTCTGGAAGATGTTGAATGTTGCTCTCAGGAAGTCAAGCTAAACAAGCTGTTTTACATTATATTATATTTTATATACAATTTAAAAAGTCTGAATATAAATTGAATATAGGATTTTTCAGTTAATCTTGTCATTGACTTTAAAGAAGCACAAAAATAAAAACAGACAAAATATATGATTTTAAACATAAATAAAATAACTAATTTTAGAATCTATGCAAGAATAGGTTCCAGGCAAATTTATCAATATCATAAATTAAGCCAATCATTCACTAGAGCTATCTAAAACATTGCTGAGGTTTCTTTTCTTAGTTATTAGTTCAGCATGTTGTTGTGGATGTGTTTACAGTACCATACGCAGAGCACACAGTTAGCGTAGGGCACCAACTCCCAGGGGGGCACCATCCCAGTTGACGTGACGCCCCTTTCCCGCATCCGCGACCGCTTGCACCTCATGTTTGCGGCTGAATGCAAATGATCATAATTGATGGAAAACTATGCCCGTGAAGACATCAGCCAACCGGCCCCAAGAAAAAAAAAAAAAAAAGATGAAAACCAACGAATAACAAACCTAAGCCAACAACAGCCTTTAAAATAACTTAAAATGCATTATATAAAAAGGCAACCCTGCTGAAAAAAACAATAGAGCCATTCTAATATAAAAAATCAAAAATTTTATAATACCATCACAAATGAATTAGAAATAAATCACAAATACCTTTTTAAAAATTAAAAACCATCAACCATCAAAAAATGGTTTCCTGTTTTGGGACTTATTCCATTAGGATTTATTGGTTTTAACAAACCACCAATAGAAGGTGACCAATTACCAGTAGAGACCAACAGGGTCCATTACAGTCTCCATTCAAACCAATACAAGTCCCATTATAACCAGTAAAACCATTACAAATATTTGTGATGGTGTCTATTGTTTGTTTTTTTTCAGCATTACATGTTATTACAAAGGCTTGCAAAGGAAGCCAAAGGCCTGGTCATTGCTGCTGTTACACTTACAGGACGATCAAATCCTTGATTAATAGGCTATTGACCAAACATTTAATTAAAATATCCACTTAATCTTTCGTTTTGGCCAACTTTTTGCTATAGATGACACAGCCTCTATAATTTTTTTTAAACAAAAAACATGTGGACATCACAACCCTTACAAAAATTAACCATGGTTTTAGTAAAACTGCTTAATTTTCTTTTTGCATGATTTCTGAATGCTTGAGACCATAAAATCAATCAGACAGCTGTATTACTAAACTGTCTAGAGCTACAATACTAATTTGTAAATAATACAATTTAATTACAATTTATTTATTTTTATATTTTATTAAAGTTCTATTTTGACCCCTATAGTAGGTGTTTGTTTGTTTTTTACTTCCATAATATTTAAGGGAGGGGGCACAACAATACAATCCTGCTGTACATACAATCTCACTGTTATTTCAAATTACGTTCTGTATCCAGCAGACAGTAAACTTACATAAATCCAACATAAATTGAATATGTTGTAATGCATAATGCAAGTTATTTTTGGTAGTTCACTATTATTAGTTTACTAGTTATTTTTGGCAGTCATGGCCTAATGGTTAAGAGAGTTGGACTTGGTTAGAGAAGATTGTGGGTTTGAGTCTCAGGTCTGGCAGGAATTATCATGGGGGAAGTGAATAACCAGCGCTCTCTTTCACCCTCAATACCACGACTGAGGCCCCCAATTGCTCCCCAGGTGCCACAGCAAAAAATGTCTGCCCACTGCTCCGGGTGTGTGTGTGTGTGTTTGTGTTCACTTGGATGGGTTAAATGCGGAGCACAAATTCAGAGCATGGGTCACCATACTTGGCCCCACGTCACTTCACTTCATTTTTACTTGTGCTTATTTTGCTCATTTTATTTATTTATTTATTTTACATTTATAATAAGTGTAAAACTGTGTGCACTCAAATTCAAGTCATATCAGTAGCCTAAAGTAATAAAATCTGCTTTATTTTATATGGACGTGTCAAGTTCAGGATTGACTATATTCCACAGTTCATCAACTGGAAACTTTTGCTGCATTCACCATACTAAGTGTCAGTCCAAGACAACTGCCATAACGTTGCAATTTACAAAAGTTTTCTTCTGTGGCAAAGTCCTCTTTAACATGCTTTTGTAAAACCAATCAAATTAATTTGAATGTTTTTCAGCATAATAACAGAGCAAAGTACCTGTAAGTATAGTAATGTAAGAGAAAGCAGAGTGCATAGTTTCTCTGGAAGCATGTGCCAAAAATATGCAAACACATGCAAATTAGATTGGACACCACATAAATAAAGATTGGTTGTTGTATGTATTTAATTTGAATTTCAGGTGAACTCCCCTCAGTGTTTGCATAGGGAAATCACAGCAAAGCTTTTACTTTATCCCAGAACCTCACTGTTTTTAACAGACATACACAGATGGTATGCTACAACTGAAGGTAAGAGTTTATATTCGTTAAGTGTTACTTGATTCTTGTTTGAGATTTGTTATTGTCTGAGCTACTTTTGATTAGAAATGGCTTTTAAACAATATTATGCTGGATACAAAAAAGTAAGAGTGAGTCAGAAAGTCTGTGCTGTACATTTAGGCTTCAACCGAACTTTAACCTTCTTTTAGCCTTGCGGTTTTTCACACAACTGCTCTTTGCAGTTTGGGTTTTGTTTGATTTTTCTTGTTAAAGCCACAGTATTTGATAATAGGAAAGACGCTGTTTATAGAAAATCATAAGACATGCAGCTGTAACGGCCGGCAGTGCTGAACTGAGCCTCTGTGTGTCAGTGCTGCCCGAGGCGATGTGCTGCTGCAGCTAAAGTCGCTTTGAACTTTCTGAAGTTACATACTTTTCACTTTCAACTGCCCAATGAGACATCACAATCCTCCAGTGTTATGTCTGGGACAAAGCAGTTGAGCTTGTTTGGCAGGGTTTATTTTTCTTAAACATGGTTTGACCTGGGACTGATCTGGAAAAAAAGGTTTTGAAAACATGCATTTTCAACGTTTTTCTTGCATAAGAAGGCGTTTAATTCCATGTCTCTTTAATCTGAATTGAAGGACAAATATAGACCCTAAACACCCTCAGATCTAATACAACTTGAATAATAGACCATTACAGAAGTTTAGACTATGAAGAAAGATATGAGATATGTGGTTCCTCTTTGCTGAACTTATCACAGTGTGCTGTTGAGTAAAGTTTACACACAATGAACGTAGCTATTTGGAACTTGCTTGAGGATTGGGATACTATACATTATTAGAGGAAGTATGCTCAGAGCCTCAGGCTATATTTTCTTCTTTTTTTGCACTACTTCATCTGTCTAAAAGGATGGCATTGTGACTTTTTTTTTTTACTGTTCTTCTTCTACGCTTCTGTGCCAACAAACCCACCCAGACAGCGTTATTATTTTTACAAAAGCAGAACTTTTTCCTATTTCTGCTGTCACTGTGCGCTTTGGTGCCTCAGTTCCTCAGAAACTATTCAGAGTGTCTGAATCACTTCAAAGTTGATGATAAAAGTAAAGCTTGTGCTCAATGCGTCATTTTTAGACCATCTCTTAAGGAAGTACATGTGCAAAAACTGCTGTAAAACTTTCAGTCATGGTAGGTTTGAATTTTTGTTCTCTCTACCTGAAAAATTCTACAAACGTCTTAGATAAGTAAGCAAACAACTATAGTCGTGTTAAATTAATAGTAATAATGTAATATATTCAATGGTGTTTTGATTTTTAAACTAAATACAGATGCAGTAGATTGCAAAAGCAACGCCACCATTTTCTGATAAAGCCTATGCTTAACGTTTTGCCCATTTTTACCCAGTTTGTGAGATGTGGCAGGGTGTGACGGCAGAGACAGCATGATTAGTGCCTTAGAGAGATTTTATGAAAATGTTTTCTGTCCCGGCAAGTTAATGGGAGAATGTCTTTGGCATGAGTCATGATAGTCCAGGTGGAGACAAACAGAACAAACAGAGGAAGAGAATGTGTGCTGATGCATGCTGTGGAGGAAAGATCAATGCAAACAATAAGGTACCAGGTGCACTTTTCTCATTCACAGCAAGTGCTGAGAAAATATTAGTTGAAAACACTGTTCTGTAACTTGACGTGAAGTGAAAGAGAAGAGGAAAAGGAAATAGAGTAGCTATAGGAAGCTTGCAGTGCAGTGCACAAAAAGGTCAATTTATTTGTTTGAAGGCACAACAGCAGTGGTCAGATGAGAGGCCTTGTATAATCTTCTTTATAGCACTGAGATGCCTACTTCTCTCTAAAACCCCTAATAAACACCACACACACACATCACTCCCCATTCATATTGTTTTGAAAAATGAGCGACCTAATGTCTCTTGTCTTTCTGTAAAGTGACCAGTGATGCATGCAGAGGCCAATCAGACTCAAAGAGCAGACGGTCAAACCAAAGAGCAAAGCACTGACATGGAAGATGCTGAGGTATCAGAGAAAGGTAAAAATCACCTAACAATTATTCATTTACCCTGATATGTACAGAACTAGCTTTGTGTGCAAACTTTTTTTGCATTAAAATAAGTCTACTTAAGGACCATAAAGATGTTTTGCATTGAATAGTCTGAAAGGCATGAGTAGAAAGAATTACTAATTAAATTCAGTACTTCAATTTTAGCAATATACTACCACCATTCAAATGTTTGGGGTTATATATTTATCAGGAAGAAGCAGTGAACTGATCAAACATAAAAAAACGACATTTGTACTGTTACAAAATATTTCTATTTCAAATAAATGCTGTACTTTTAAACTTTCTATCCACCAAAGAAAAAGTGGCATGGTTTTCACAAAATATTAAGTAGCTCATCTGTTTTCAACATTTTTAAAGGATCATGTGACACTGAAGACTGGAGTAATGATGCCGAAAATTCAGCTTTGCCATAACAGTAAATAAATGTCTAATAAACAAATGAATACATTTTAATATAGAAAACAGATTTTTTTAACTGTAATATTTCACAATAGTACCTTTTTTACTGTATTGTATCACAGTTCGTAGGAGCAAGGGAACGAGGAGGTGAAGAACTCTTCAAATAACATAGATTTTATTAATCAAAACTTAGGGAATGCTGGAAACACAAAATGACATACACAGAATGACGATTAAACCGGACACAGAGGCAGGGAAGCAGAGGACTTATAAACGCTGGGGAAAACTAGATAATTAATGACACACGACTGGGGACTAATAAACTTATAAACCTAAACGGGGACAGGAACCAAATATGGGCACGAGAGGAGGGGAAACACAAGACAGAAGAAGACAGGACTGACATATTGGTGATCAAATAAAGACTATTCAGAAAAAAAAGCAATTAAAAATCTTACCAACCCCAAACGTTTTAATGGTAGTATATTTTACAGTAGTCTACTTATAATTGGTCATGCAAGGTTTTAAAAAAGACTTTAAAAAAGACTAACATTTTATGTTAATTGTATTTTCTTATTTTTGATTTTGGGGTGAAATATGATCCAAATATTTCTTAACAGTTTTCATGAGATTCATGCATTTATTTTAGTTATAAATTAATGCAGCTATTATTACGGTTATTTTCAAAGAAGCGTTTTATGCTGTAAATCACACTCATTGGTAAATTGTGTCAGGGCACTTTCTTTCTTCTACAATGATAAGCATCACCTTAACAGTATATGTTTATATTAGTAAATACATTTTCCTTGCAACTGCTCCGACTTGGCATTTATGAATTAGATTTTCCACATGAAGAAACCACTGTGTATGGCCTTTATTGAGATGGCGGACTGATTTGCACAACAGTTTCACAGGACCCCATAAAACATACCAATTTAGAGCTGCACTTGAAAGCACAGACCATTAATTACAAAGAAGAGGAGTGAATAATTAATTATGCTTAGGTCACTAGAGGAGCAGCCTGAGGTTGGAATTGTACTGATGGACAAAAGGCCTGGAAGAGAAGCTTTTAGCAAATGTTTCAGTTATGGCTAAGAAGAAAGTGTGCAGACAGAGCCTATTGGACATGTATGGGAGAAAAACCTCAGTTGAGTCACCGTTGTCTACTCCTGAGTGCTCTGTTTTCAATGGGAGCATGTCGGTGCCATGGAAAAAAAGGGCTTCTGAGGTGCAGTTTGTAAAGGCATGTAGTACTTACTCTGCTGAGTCCTCTCAGAAGAAAGATGCAGAAGAGAACTCCATTTTCACTGCATGTTTACAACAGAGTTCAGACCTTCATGATGGACATAATACTCGTCTGTATATCAATGAAGCCTCGTAGTTTACACACATCCTGTCCTAGTGTCAGATAGATACAGTAAATGGATGGATAGAGGTATTGATGGATAGATAGATACAGTGCCGTGAAAAGGTTTTTGTATGGTGCCGGGGGGGGGGGGGGGGGGGTCGTCTTCGGTTCAATTAGTTTTGTCGTGGCCACGAGATATTAATTTGCGGGAACGTCATATTAACTCGAGGTAACGACATCCTTATGTTGTGGCCATGACTTCTTATGTTGAGGGAACGACATATTTTTCTCATGGCCACGAGTTTAATGTGTAAACAAACCTACATGACAATAGCAACCCGGGATTATAGGGGATTCACTAATATTATATTTTGAAGGAAGAAATTGTTATTTTAATTATTATAGAAATTATTGCATAATTCAATTATTATATTGACTATAGGCTACCTGACTGTAGGCAATTGCACGCGATGTACACAGCAAGTTTATCATGAATAGGCTAAATGTTACATAAAGTACATAAAATAAAATAGACCTACAAGAAAACATTTTATCCATCCTGCAGTCTTGCTAGCTGTGTGTCCATTAATTGATCGTCTTTTTCCGTAATATTTGTATATTATTATTATTATATTATTACATTATTATTATTAGCCTATATTTTTATATTCGTTTTTTCCGTTCATTTCGATCTCTTTACATAACTTTCTGACTATTTTTGTAAACAAGCCTACTGTAAATGCTCAACATAAAGCTTTGATTATGCTGACTGGAATTTATAGCCTATTGGAAATGCAGTTTAAAGGTTGAATTTAACATATATTTCTTTTTTTTCTGCGAATTACTAATTATTAATATTATAGCCTACTGCCTAGTGTTTCGTTGAGGAATTAATCATTCACGTAGTTTCATTTGTACAAGAAAACACAACACACTCATTTATCATCATGCACTGGAATAAAAAAGGCGTTTGCAATATTTGCTAAATATATGGTAGCAAATAGCATAATTATACAGAACGCTAATTAGGTAAAGCCATACACGAATTGAAAGGGGAAATAATAAAATATTATATATGAAATGAATATTAAAATATAGCCCTAACAATTTAATATAACCTAATAATAATAATATACAAATATTAAATTAAATGTTTAATGTTAATAAAATTGTTTTATCCATCTCTGATAATACCGGGTTGCTATTGTCACGTAGGTTTGTTTATGCATTAAACTCGTGGCCACGAGAAAAATATGTAGTTCCCTCTACATAAGAAGTCGTGGCCACGACATAATATCACGTTCCCACGAATTAATATGACATCGTTCCCATGAATTAATATCTCGTGGCCACGACAAAACTAAGTGAACCGAAGACGACCCCTCCCGGCCACCGTATTTTTGACCCCTTCCAGTTTTTCCTTTATTTTTATATTTTGCATATCTTTCACATTCAGATCAGCAAACTAATTTTAATATTACACAAAGATAATGCAAGTATATAAAAATAGCAATTTTTAAATTATAATTGAAAAATTGCAATTTAAAAATCATGAAAGAACTGTGATTAACCACATTATTTTAGAAAGAACACTGAGTTAAATTTCACTTGCCAAACCCAAGCCTGATTACTGCAAGACCTGTTGAATCAAGAATCACTTAAATAGAACCTGTCTACAAAGTGAAGCATGCTTAAAGAGCAACACATCATGCCCCGATCTAAAGAAATACAAGAACAGATGAGGAACAAAATACTTGGCATGTATCAGTCATGTATCAGTCTGGAAAAGGTTATATTCTATGGCTTTGGCACGCCAGCGAACCACGGTCAGGGCTATTATCCACAAATGGAGACAACTTTTAACAGTGGTGAACCTTCCCAGGAGTGGCTGGCCTACCAAAATTACCCCAAGAGCGCAATGACAACTCATCCAGGAGGTCATAAAAGAACCCAGAACAACATCTAAAGATCTGCAGGCCTCACTTGCCTCAATTAAGGTCAGTGTTCATGATTCAACATGATTTCAAAAGCCACTGCTGACCAAAAAGAACACAAAGGCTCGTCTCAAATTTGCCCCAAAATATCTTGATTATCCCCAAGACTTTTGCGCAAATATTCTGTGGACTGATGAGACAAAAGTTTAACTTTTTGGAAGGTGCGTGTCCCGTTACATCCGGCGTAAAACCAACACAACATTTCATAAAAAGAACATTATACCAGCAGTCAAACATGGTGGTGGTAGTGTGATGGTCTGGGACTGCTTTGCAGCTTCAGAACCTGAATGACTAGCTATAATTGATGGAACCATGAATTCTGCACTCTATCAGAAAATCCTGAAGGAGAATGTCCAGCCATCAGTTTGTGAAATCAAGCTCAAGCACTTGGGTTGTGCAGCAGGACAATGATCCCAAACACATCTGCAAGTCCACCTCTGAATGGTTCATGAAAAACAAAATGAAGGTTTTGTAGTGGCCAAGTCAAAGTCCGGACTTAAATCCGATTGAGATGCTGTGGCATGACCTTAAACAGTCCTTTCATGCTTGAAAACCCCCCGATTTGGCTGAATTAAAGCAATTCTGCAAAGAAGAGTGAAGTTCCTCCACAGCGATGTGAAAGACTCATTGCCAGTTTTCGCAAACACTTGATTGCAGTTGTTACTGCAAAGGGTGGAACAACACGTAGGGCCAGGCAGGTTTGGACAGCTTTTTTAAAATGAAATCATTATATCAAAACTGCATTTTGTATATACTAGGGTTATCTTTGTGTAATACTAAAATTAGTTTGATCAGAATCATTCAAGTGTGACAAAAACGCAAAAAAACAGCTTTTTCACACCACTGTAGATAGATGGATGGGTGGACGGACGGATGGACGGATGGATGGATGGATGATAGAGTGATGATGGATGGATGGATGGATGGATGGATGGATGGATGGATGGATTGATGGATGGATGATAGATAGTGTGTGATGGATGGCTATATAGTCGGATGGATGATTTACAGGTGGG
Organism: Barbus barbus; assembly: GCF_936440315.1. NCBI lineage: Eukaryota > Metazoa > Chordata > Actinopteri > Cypriniformes > Cyprinidae > Barbus > Barbus barbus. The sequence continues at coordinate 9,874,807 of NC_136719.1, forward strand.
TGGGTGGATGAATGGATAGATAGATAGTCAAATGGTATGTGGATGGATGGGTGGATAGATAGATAGATAGATAGATAGATAGATAGATAGATATAGATAGATAGATAGATAGATAGATAGATAGATAGATAGATAGATAGATAGATAGATAGATAGATAGATAGATAGATAGATAGATAGATAGATAGATAGTCAGATGGATGGATAATTGATAGGCGGGTGGATGAATTGATAGATAGATAGTCGAATGGTATCTGGGTGGATGGATGGATGGATGGATGGATGGATGGGTGGATGGATGGATGGATGATAGTGTGATGATGGATGGATGGATGGAAGAACGATGGTGTGATGGATGGATGGATAAATGATAGATAGTGTGTGATGATGGATGGATGGATATCTAGTCAGATGGATGGATGATAAGTAGTCGGGTGGATGGATGGATGGATGGATGGATGGATGGATGGATGGATGGATGGATGGATGGATGGATGGATGGATGGATAGATAGATAGATAGATAGATAGATAGATAGATAGATAGATAGATAGATAGATAGATAGATAGATAGATAGATAGATAGATAGATAGATGGATGGATAATTGATAGGCGGGTGGATGAATTGATAGATAGATAGTCGAATGGTATCTGGGTGGATGGATGCATGGATGGATGGATGGATGGATGGATGATAGTGTGATGATGGATGGATGGAACAATGATGGCGTGATGGATGCATGGATGGATAAATGATAGATAGTGTGTGATGATGGATGGATATCTAGTCAGATGGTTGGATGATAAGTAGTCGGGTGGATAAATGGATAGATAGATAGATAGATAGTCGAATGGTGGATGGATGGATGGATGGATGGATGGATGGATGGATGGATGGATGGATGGATGGATAATGATAGTGTGATGATGGATGGATGGATGGAAGAATGATGGTGTGATGGATGGATGGATGGATGGATGGATGGATGGATGGATGGATCAATGATGGTGTGATGGATGGATGGCTATATAGTCAGATGGATGGATGATAGATAGGTGGGTGGATGAATGGATAGATAGTCGAATGGTATGTGGATGGATAGATGGATTTGTAATGCCCACACACATTTCTAAATGCTCACTTACTGTGAAAATGTCAGACGTTCTTTTATTGCACAAACTTTCATTCTCTCAGCTAAAGTGCTGGCATTTCTCTGATTAACGCACATATTTACACAACGATTTGTGTATTATCCTCTCACATCCATGTGCACACATTTACAATGTAGATTAAAAAGCCAGAAAATTCTCTGTCTCCCTTTCTCAATCTCTCTATCAGCCTCTCTCCTGTATGAGTCTGAGTAATTGTCATTTGAATTGTAATCAGTGAGAAATTGCATATTGAATATTTCATTCGGAATCAATGTGTCCTTGCATTCGATCTGTACTGGTCACACAGATTGCTTTTCAGATTGCACACATATTCAGGAACATTATGGTGTGACCTCACCACCTTTTTTGGAAGTAGAAACACAATGTCAGTTTAATAGCTTTTATGCTTTTGTATTTTATATTAATCAGATAATCACATAAAATCTCTGCTCATTGTCTGTTCTCACAAACTGACGTGAGTTTATTTGGCCACCAGATGTCAGCATTGCAAAGACTACATCGGCACCTCTTGACAGAACACTAAATTTGGTCCTATGTCTGAGATATGTAGTTTTCCTGTTGTTCTCATTTTGCATGGTCATTTTAAGTGCTGTTGTTGGTTTTTCTCCTCTCCCACTGAGGTTAATGTACAATATGATGGGATGTAGCAGTGCTGCCTTTCTTCTTGTACTGAAGAATATTAACATGCCTTAAAACTACTGTAATAGGCACACAAACAGTATATTGTGGGGATGTCTTTGGAACATGTCATCAGGAAAACAATGTGTTGCATTTTAAACATCATATTACAATTACAAATTTTTTTAAAGGAAGAGTTCACCCAAAAATTCTGTCATCATTTACTCTAATTTGACCCTCATGTCTTTCCAAACCAGTATAGCTTACTTTCTTCCGCAGAACACAAAAGGAGATGCTATACAGCAAACAAGTCTGTTTTGAATGGTAATGAATATTAATGATTAATTTTCCTTTCAATTTCAATAAAATAAAGATGTTACATACAAATGTTTTTTATAGACTACAAATATAAAGCTAAAGTGCTAGGAGACGCAAAAATAAAAGTAAATTTAAAAATAAAAATTAATAAATTCTTTATCAATTTTCTCACCCTCATGTTGTTCCAAGTTTGTATGACTTTCTTTCTTTGTTGAGTGTTTTTGTTTTGTTTTTTCTTTTCTTTTTCCGCCATGAAGGCAATGGTAACCTAAACTGTTTGGTTACCAATTTCCTTTATATCTTCTTTTGTGTTTCATAGAAAAAAGAACATCATAGAGGTTTGGAACAACTTGAGGGTGAGTAATGACAGCAGAATTACAATTTTCTGGTGAACAATGACTTTAATTACTCAAATTGTATGGTTTGCTTTCAGTTTGTGATAGAAACTAACGTATTATAAAAATCTAAAGTAACACTACATTTGACAGTGTCCTTGTTACATATGTTACATGTACTCATAGTAATATGCAATACCAGTAAATTTTGCATTAGTAAACGAAACTAACCCTAATCCTGACCCTAACTCTATAGTAAGTACATGTTGTTAATTAATATTACCCAGTGCCATAATTGCATATTTAGACTGTAACAAAGACATCTTAAAGTAAAGTGTAACCAAATCCAAAATGTTTGAATACAAAAAGTAGCTGAAAAATAACCAGATTATTTTGGCCTCCATCAAGATTCTGAAGTCCAATGTTCTGATGTTGTTCTTTCATCCGTCAAGGAAAATTTTAGCAGCATAGTCTCTAAAAAAAAAAATTTAAATGCTCAAATATTAAAATATCATTAAAAAATAGACTTGTTTATTCCACTTTGTTACTATAAATTGACAAATATTTTATTCAAAAAGTTTTCCAGAGAAAAATAGTCTCGCCACCATTGCTGAAGTAACCTTCCTACAAACTTTAACTGTGTGTACGTCAGTGTGGAATTGTGTGCCGTGTTGACAGCTAACTCATTAAGCACTAAATGAAAGTGATGAGATGTGATTTTAGACCGCATCTGGAACAAATGGCCCAGGCGTTCCCTGTTCAGTCTGGCCAATTTCGGAGGCCCGTCCCAACACGCAACCCCCCTCTCCACCTGCCGACAGACACACACACACACAGGTTTAGATCTGATATTTATTTCATCGGGTTTGTGTACGCAGTTGGTCTGATATGAATGTGATTCCACGCTCTGATGCAGAGACAGATTGTAAAGTGTGATTTTATTAAATCCTTCATTAGGATTCATCAGTGAGATTGGATCAGAAAAAGGTCACTGTGCAAATTCGCCCCACTCACCCCCCAACGGCACCCCTCGCTCTCGCCCTTCCTCTCGTTTGCCCTCCCTCTCTCTCATTTGCTCTAGTTGGAGGGGGGGTTGGCCGCCACTACTGAAACGAATTTGCTGTGAAAATGGGGAAAAATGAGCATTATGGGCTGGCGGAGGAATACAAGGTGAAAGTGACATTATCTCCCCTCCACGTCTCCTCCCTCTCTTCTCTTTCCCCTCCTCCTCTCCTTCCCCGCTTCTGTTCTCCGGCGCCTTTGCGGGACGATGGTGCCACAAATCATTTGTACACTCTCATTTGGGTCTACAAGCCGCGATGGTGCTTACTGCTCACGGAGCAGATGACTTTCAGCGAGGGGGGAGTAAAGGGGGAACGGCTATTTTCTGGCACATGAAAACATCAGTTGGAGTTGGAGCTGAAATTGAGAGGGAAATTGCTCGCACCATATGTCATCTTTCGCTGAGGGCTTTTTTTTTCCATTGGGTGCATGTTATGCATGTGTCTGCACACGAAGCAGTTTGCTTGGTGTTAATTGTTGTCATTGAAGTGTAATGTGTGCCCTAATGGGAACGCCAGTTTATCTACATCTGTACACCGGGTGGAGTTTACTGGACTTTAAGGCTTAGGCTAAAGAAAATCAATGATTATGTGATCTTTCCTCACATTTACTGATTCAGTGGCTTCAGTAAGTTATTTTAGTTAGCATATAGGCTGTGGCACCGTAGCACTTCTTACTTTCGCAAGCTGAAAATATAAGTTGTTGTGGAAAAAATCAAAACTATCAATATAAATTTTTGCTCTGTTGACCCTGTTCTGACACTCAATCTAACCTAGATCAGATGCATGTACAGTATATTAGACTGCCTCTGCTTTCTCTTTATTGATTGGCTAGTAAAGTTATTTGATTCAAACATTAGTGAGTCATACTGGGGATGTGGTTTATCAAAAAATAAAAACATCTAGGTGTTTAAAGAAAGGTAAAAACATGACTAAAAGTTGTTGTGGGAATTTATTAATTTAGTTGTTTTTTTATGTATTATAATTTGTTTTAAAAGGGGCATTTTATTATTTATCAGATTCACAATGCATTATTTATGTATTTATTGTTCCATATGTAGTGCTGGAACCTTACCAACAGTTAAAAAATGTTCAAAGTAAATATTATAAGTTATCTGGCCCTCCGTACAGCTCTCAGTCTCTCTGTTCCAGTGAAACCATAAAACAAAATGTAAACAGTTTTAGTTAGTTCATTTAAAAAAATGACAGGCAGGCAAAATATGAGCCACAGTATCTCATACTCAGTGAGTCCGAGCTCCTTCACTTTTGGTTTAAGGTGAAGTTTGGTTTAAGCCTCAGCAACAAAAGAAGCATGAGTGTGAGTGTATAATGAGTCTTTGAATGTCTACTTTCTATTTTCCCAGAACCTCCTTCTCTCCCCATACAGACACAATTCTTCCAGCACACTGGCTATATTACCACTTGTGCCTGAACTGATCATCCAAACCCTATGAATGACATTATAGAGAGGGATTATCACCACACACACACACACACATATATACGTTATGCACATTCACACATTGCTTGAATACTCTGCTGTAGTTCTCAAATAGAAATACACCTGACCACTCAAGCATGATTCATCTGTTACAGTCACACGCTCTCACACACGTAACACAGACACATGTGAGATCATTCACACACTGTCGCACGGCCTTGCCCTGGAAAGCATGCATATACACACGCATACACTGCGAGAGTGAAATAAGAATCATGCCCTAAAGCAGACTTCTTCACTCTCCATGACGGTTCCAAAGGGACCTCCATCTGTGAGATTCAAATGCAATATTTATTGCCAAATGAGACGGCCGTTATTAAAAACCATGTTTGTGTGAAATGTGTGTGCGTGGGTACACAGGTATGCATGCACACGTACATGTCCATATGTATGTTTTACATTATCTGTGCTCTGCTCCCTTTCACATAAATGAGTTTTCTATTACAAACATGCTGATTTATGGAACCCTGTTTCCACTTCAGAGTAAAAATCAAAAAGGTAATTGTGAGGTGAAGTTTAAAATAAAAATATTAAGTCACATTGTGGCATAAAGTCACAGTTATGATTTTTACTATAATTCTGATCATTTTATCATTAATATAATTAATAATTATATTGTTATAAATAAATATAATTGCATATATTATAATTATGCTACACAATTTTGATTTTTAATCTTCACTTTATTACAACTTAATATCATTGTGTTCAATCCACTTGAATATCTCAAATTGAAGACTACTTAAAGCAGTTGTGACTACTATTTTTTGGCAATAACTGAAATTACATGGGTGAACTTTTGCAAAGGACTGAATTGGGAATTATTGACTGAATTATTTTATGTTCAAAAACCTGTTATTGTGTACTGTTTAGTTATGTTGCACATTTGAAAGAGTTTCTGTTGTTGAAGCTTTTGAGGTTACCACTGCACTGAAGAGGCTGTGGTTAGACTGAAGGATGGTCATATGACTGTGGTGTAGTGAGAAATGTATTTGCAAAAGAAAAATTTAGTTAATTTGACCTTTTTTCAGTGTAATGCAGTAATGAGCTTCCATATTCATATGGGTTCCATTGCATTGTGGGAGTTAATGCAGGCATCTTCCATAGGTTTAAGAAGTTCTTTTGTCATGACACACAATTAGCGAACCATTTATTTGCATAATGTGACATATATTTCTGAGCAAAATTATATTCAAGTAAAAATGTAGGCCATTACTTGATTTTATTCTTCTGGACTTAACTGGAGTGGGAAAAGTGGGCGTGGCATACAATAATGCATCATTATGGTCTTTGGTCTTTATATGACTGTTGATTGGAGGGGAGGGGCTAAAATAAGAGGGCTTGATGATGTCAGCGAAACAGAAAGTCTTTTTTTTGTTTGTTTATGAAAACTTTTTTTTTTCACTGAAGTAATGTACATCAACGTGTTGTTCACAATAATACCAAGAATGTATATTAAAAAAGGAAATGGGTCAACTTTGTTTTCGTTCCGACTTCAAAGTTTGTGACAATAGAAGTGAGGAGCTCGATTCTACTTTCTCAAACTTGGAGAGCTTCGCTTGCTCTGAAAACTTTTATTAAAAACCAATTTGGCAAAGCCTAGATATGGCTTTAAACCATTTTGCCTCTCGCTTTCGACAAGCTGGAAATGAATAAAAACTGCTGATGGTCCATGTTCTGTAAGTTCCACTTCAGTTCAGCCAGTTTAGAAGATTTATCTAAACTCAATTTAAAAATTTAAATTCACCAATATATATTTTAAAAACATTTACTGTAATGAATTCAGGAAATTCTTAATAATAAATCAGCTGTTTTAAAATCTCTCCTAACCCTTATGTATTTCTACGTCTTCATTTTCCGGCCATTCTTGGCTTGATGGCTAAGCAGTACCTCACTGATTCTGGTATGTGGAACATGGCATGTCTTTATAGTCTAAGTGCCTCAGTCTTATCTGCTGATTATAGGGTCGTGCAGCTATGAAGACTGATGGTTGAATGTTTAAGGTTTAAAAAGATAAATTGAAGGCTGCAAGGTGTGAAAGAACTGTGAGCTTTCGTTTTCTGCATCTTTGGACACAGATAATGGACTGAAAGGCTGAATCTGAAAGGTGAAGCAGAATGGATATACTTGCTGAAGAGAAAAATAAATAGCTGAAGTTTTACATGTATCTGCCCATTCCACTCAACATCTACTCTCATTTCTTTTCTTTCCCATTTCATTTATTTTCCCTCAGCTGTTTTTGAAAAGAGACGCTGGATGTGTGGGTGAAAAAACATGCAATTCAAATATACTCTGAAGTGCAGCAACAGTGAAAGCAAAAATTATACTAATCAACTTTGCAGAGCAAAAAATTAATCCCAGTGCTCTGTAAGTACCCATGCGATGGTCTGCATAGTAACAACTATTGAATAAATTGTCAAGTTGACCACATAAAATAACCCCATTGTAAGGCCTGTTGCTTTCACAGCAACCTTCTTCGAAAACTCATTCTTGACCTTTCAGTTCTGGCTCCCAACAGAGGCCAGATTGGCCCCAACTAAGGGGTCCAGCACTAAGATTATCTCCCTATAATTACCTCAGAAAGATGAAAGGAAAGAGCACCCTGCCTGTCGATATACATGTTGACGTGTGTTCTGCCAAAGACTTGATTAGGGATTGTATGTATGTGTTAATAGTAGCTCACTTGTATGTATTTTTCCCTTCCCAAGTCTCCTAAAAGCACTATGCTAAAAGTCCCTTGAAACACCTAGATGATCACACGCTAACAACCCATTCAAAAAATATCTTCATTCCTCAATGAGCGTAAATAGAGCAGTGGGCCTCTCATTTGGGGATTTGAAAAGAGTGGGGGAAAGGGGAGAATAAAAATGTTAAATGCACTTTCAAAAATCAATAAAAATGTAAATAGCTTCTCTGTCTCCAACTTCTTAGGCTCTCATTACCTCTAGATTGCAAGAGTTTGCCTCAACGTGTATTTCACCTTCCTATCCCATGTGTTGTGTACTTGTAACATGGTCCATTATGCTACGATACTGTAGTTACACAATATGCCGTGTATGTCATTTTGTGGGCCACACTGCGTGTTTTGTGCTACTGTGCTGCTTGCAGTGGGCTCTTGAGAGTAAACAAAGTGCTTCACTTCGCATTATATAGCACCGCATGGAGCGCAGGTTTACTTTGCATGATAAACATAATCAAACTCCACTTACATATCTTTATCTGTTTACTAGATTTCTTTTGTGGTGCAATAATCAAGTAATGAAGTATTTTGGGTAACACTTTATTTTAAGGCGTCCTTGTTACAAATGTTACATGTACTTACTATTATAATAACAATAAATTATGCATAATTACATGCAAGTAACCCTAAATGCCAAACCCTAATCCTAACCATATAGTAAGTACATGGAGTTTTTTTTAAATTACTCAGTAATTAAATGGCATAATTATACTGTAACAGGACACTTTAAAATAAAGTGTAACACCATTTTTTAAAGATAGGTTTTAATGTATAACTGATTTTAATGAAAATGACATGTTGTGTAACAATTAAATAATATATCAAAATACGGTTACACTTTATTTTAAGGTGTCCTTGTTACAGTATAACAAGGACACTTTAAAACCATATACTTACTATATGGTTAGGATTAGGGTTTGGTTTAGGGTTATTTGCATGTAATTATGCAGAATGTATTATTATAATAGTAAGTACATGTAACGTGCAACAAGGACACATTAAAATAAAGTGTTACAAAATGTATTATATATAATATATATAATATCTTATAATATTATAAATATATTTGTAAAATACTGTCCAAAAATATAATTAATTATTAATTCATAAATGCCATTAAGTTTGTGGGAAGTTGCACAACACTGTACAACCTGCCTAAACCTTGCCTTGTCATAAATGTTTTATTACCTGATGTTAATGATAAGAAATCTATTGACATGGATCCTCTCTGTGATATTTATTTATTTTTACGATTTTTACTTACATATAAAATATTAATAAGTAGTGAAGCAGTTTATTTCATTTTTTCTAAGAAATAGTACCTGAATAAATTAAAATGAAATAATTTAAATTAATAAAACATTTAAATGAAATCCATTTTTCCTAAAGCAATTACTGTATAACTTCTTAATAATGTTTTCTTTAAAAGCAGTTCTTTTTTTTAAGAAAAAAATAATTTATCTTCATTCTAGCATCACCCTGACCTCTTGACCCTCTTGTGTCTGAATGAGTGCAAATCCCTGCATCCATGTTCCAACATCTAATGAAAACCCTTCCCAGAGGGCACATATGAATGTGTTGTTCAGGTGTCCAGATACTTTTGGCCCTATATTATATGTTTCCACAGCCTGATGAAGATTGGATTGTCCCATTATTCAAATAATGTGTTCTCATCCCATCAAGTCACTGGAAATGATGTTAGTACTTAAAGGTTCCATGTGATTCCGGTAAAGACTGTAAAACCCATCTACATCCTTTATAGCTGCATGCAAGACTCCTCAAGGAAAGGTTTTCGCCTACAACAGATGTGTTCACTGCTTTTTTCTTGTCACTCCGCCTCTGTACATGTACGCGCGTGCGTGCGAGTGTGTGCACAAGTGCATGAGCGTTAGAAAGTACACCTGCTCTGGAATGAAAAAGTCCCTTGTCTGCAATTTACATGCAAATCAAAACACATCCACTTTCCAGCACAGAAATGCATTCTGGGATTGTCAGTTTCCTCTGGCCCGTGCAGGTCAAGCAGAAGTTATTGTGCGTGTTTGTCACATTAAAACACATTAAATTGCCCTTGTTTCTTTCTCCTCCCACCAAGACCCAAAGAGTTTTTACTCTCCGGTCCTCATTGTGGGGAGAAAATGGTAAATTCTCCTATTTAACCTCCATTGCCATATTTATATAGCTATTTAACTCGCACAGGCCCGCGGTTATGATTTGATGGTGTTTGCTCGACCCCAGGCTCTGAATTATGGAATATCATTGAAGAGTCAAGTTGTTTTTCATCTTTGTTGTGAGGCGCTATTTGTTCCCCCTACAGTTCCACATCGCTGCCTCTGATTGAACATTTTTACCTCATTTTTTTTCTTTTACTCTCTCGCACTTTAATATAGTATCTCTCTCATCCACACACCCTCTCATTCTGCTTCTTGTCAATTTCCCCAGTGTGCTCTTAAACTGCTAGTGTAATTTAAATACGGAGCTCCGCGTTAGCGGGAGGCACTTTGCCTCTATGATGGGGGAGAGGATAGCAGAACAATAAGGCGAATGAGATGGGGAGGGCGGAATGGGAATTGGCTTACATTATCACACAGCATCTAAAACCAGAGTGCAGAGGGCTTCAAACACAATGCGCACTAACAGCCCTGCCCTTGAATGCTAAGCAGACCTATATAAACAGCACAAAGAGACCAATTTGTGTCGCGATTTGTTAGTTTGGGCGTTTTTCTTGAAATTTCACTCCACCGCAGAACTTTATTGTGGAACGAAAAGAGATTCAACATCAAAATGCACCAAGCATCAGAGGCCGAACATCAACGGGGCCGCTCAGAGCAAGGATTGGCTGAGAGATTAGAAATGTATGGCTCTCTCGGCCCGCAGTGGCACCTGCGTGTGTGTTGCACAAGGGCCAAAACCTTTCTGCAAAGTGCTGCACTGGAAAGATAACTGGAGTGTTGCGCCTGAGGGTCTCGCTGTGATGAAGCTTTTCCTTCACTTCTGTCCCCAGCTGAGCGTTTTTGGACATTTCAGGAGGACAGGAGTCCTTTTTTTGTGTGTTGTTTCCTATCGTTGAAACAAAGCAAGTCTGTTTTACAGCATGAAAAAGTGCCACTTGTTCTGCGATCCATCCTCTTCTTCTACTGTGTGGTCGTTCTTTTCCCTGATGTTGTCTTTCGTTCTGTCTTTTTTCTCTTCCGCCCCTCCCCCGTTCCTCTGTGGCTTGTTCGGCATTATGACTAAGAGTCACTTTGAGTCGCTGACCTGCTCTTTATTGATCGGGGTCGATCTGACTGTATCTCCTTCCCGGTTTCACTCAATTGGACCTCATCAATAAACAGATCCTCAAAATGATGAAGACTGGGGTAGTCAGAGAGGCATTCTTTTCATGTTCTTAGTCACACAATGGTTGGTCACTATTGTTTTGTGTCTCTTTAGACTGCTTTCTTTGATTTCAGTCCTATTTCTCATGGCCCTCATAATTATTGATCTGGGAAATGTATTCTCTTTCTCTCGAGCTTCCTGCTTTTTTCATTTTTCTGGAGCGCCGTGCAAGTCTGTATGTGCCTTTTGTCTTAGTGACACTAATACTTCCTCTAAACGATCCAGAAGCTTAGATTTACAAATATACTGTTACCGAACACTGGTTCACTTTACACAAGAGCAAATAACCTCTGTGCAACCTCCTAACTCTTGTGTTATGCCTGCTATTATCTTCAAGAAGAAGTCATTTGTAGCATTACTACAACATGTAGCCTACAATATACTGTAGCTAATGATGGACTTGGACTGGATATGATAAAAGGCCTTATACATTTGAAGATTTAAAGCACAACCTGGTAGAAAAGATGGAGTTTGGAGATTTAATGTATGTACGAGTCCTTCTGGACCGTTGGGGTTTGAGGGTCTTCTCGATTTGTTCCATCCGTTTTCTTTCTTCTCAACTTTGTAACTGTAGTACTGATGTTCTAAAAGGGGACAAAATAAGCTATTTAATAATTCACAAGTCATACTTTTACAAATGAAATTCAGTACCCTAAAAGTCCATCTGTTTTTCACCGGTAGAGGGTATAAATGGACACACTCTGAAGAGTTTATTTGCATTTGATCTCTTAACAGGATGTGGACTCATGTAGATAAGGTCACTTCCCACACTCTCAGTCTGTGCATGATTACATTTCTCAGTATATGATATATAAGGGATATGATCTCACTCACTGGCTCACCATATGGTGGGGAAGTAATCTTTCTCTCCCTGCTAATTGGACAAGAGAGTGACTTCTGTCATTAGATCAGATTAGAAGGAGGATGGGGGTTTTGCCTTTGATTTTTATTGACTAATAAGACTAATTAAGTAAATAATAAACACTTTTTCTTAGTTCAAAGAACAAATGATCAATTATTAAAGTACTGTTCATGCATAAAAGCATCTGCTGGTCTGCAGCCACAGGCATTAGTTGGCTGGTTAACCTCCCTCTGACTAGAATTTGACCCTGACTGGTCAAAGGTAGAAGAGGACAGGGGTCATGATTCTGGCCATTGCATTATATAGTGCATGGCCACTATCTGTGCCGAGTAAATTGCAAATCAACTTTCCAATAGTGTAAATGCTTTAGCAATGTTACATATTTTACACAAAAAATAGAATATGATTAATTAATTTAATTGGTAAAACTTTACATGAAGGTTATATTAACATTACTAATAGCTAATAGCTAACATGAAAAAGTGAGCAATATTTTACAGCATTTATTAATCTAGGTTAATGTTATTTTTTTTTACATATACTTGTTAGCATTTCAAGTTGTATAAATTTACATTATTTAATGTATTGTGAATGAATATGAATTAACAATGAACAATAATAAATTTATAATATAGCATTATCCTAGATTAATAGATGCTGTAAAAATGTATGTTCATTGTGAGTTCATGCTAACACATTAACTAATGGTAAATAATTGAACTTCACTGCAACTTGTTTAATCACAAGTTTCTCAAATTAATTCTGCATAAATTTATTAATAAACTACCTTTATCCATATTTTCTCCATTGATTTTTTTTGGGGGGGTGAATCATATAAAATGAGAAGACTGCACTTTGTAGAGGTCCTACTAATTTTTTACTAATGTAATAATGTAACGTCTGACCATAAATGTAATGTGATGACCATTTATGTGATTAATGAAAACATGTTTTTCTCAATTTAATTTCTTAAGTCTCTCTCTCTCTCGCTCTCTCGCTCTCTCGCTCTCTCTCTCTCTCTCTCTCTCTCTCTGGAGCATATGTCAGGGGAACAGCAGAGCTAATTAGTGACTTGTATTGTATTAGTCTTACACTGCTGTTCGCCCTGACTGTGGGTTCTGTTGTCTGCAGCAGGAGGTCTTTCATTGCTCCTAATGGGGTTTACCCCTCCATCGCTCTCTGTTCCATTCAGCAAATCTACCGTACTACCCCCATCCACACCTCAGACAGTCCTCACTCACATCCATTGACACACAAATCCATTCAGACTAAATCACCTGAAAAATCAGAACAATATCCTTAGCCTGTTGTTACAAAGTTTTAGGAGTGACAAGTACAATTAGATTCAGGAATGAATCCTCTAAATTATTGTTCTGGTGTGTACCGAATAAAGCTGGTACTTTAAATATATAATGGTTAATATAATAAAGGATGCAACAAGAGACATAGTACCCAGACTTGTGCAAAATTTAGGAATTTTCTTCCTTTCTATTCATGAGTTGGAAGTTGAGTTGGAATGACAGAAAGAGGAATGTACTTCAGTTCAAATATTTTAACTAAAATTAAGTCAATGTCAATGCCAAAGTCAATGTAATGCATTCTAGCAAATTAAGTGGTTTATCTATATAATCTAATAATATCTTTATATCCACCCATCTTCCCATCATTGTTATTTTCCCAGCTATCATTGGCTCTGTCCTACGAACCTTAGGACATTTGCTCTGGCCTGTAAATGTTCACAACTTAAAGGCTTTTAAAACTTTTCTAGTTAAAAGTCACAACTATATGAACTTCTTTTTTAAATGCTACCTCAATTTCAATATAAATAAATAAACAGGTAAATAACTCAGTTAAATTCTGAATAGTTCTGAATAGGGAACACATAGTCACTATTAACTAAGAGTTTAAATAATATATATGTTGTAATAGTAAAATTTATGGGTAGGGTTAAGGGATCAAGAATATGCAGAATAAGACATAAATATATGCTTTATAAATACTAATAAACAGTCAATATGCTAGTAAAATGCATTTTAATAAGCAGCTTGTTCATAGCGAATAGTGTTCCTTAATCTAAAGTGTGAGCACCCTCATAATAAATATTTTTAAATATATTTTTGGGGAATTAATTTGATTGTACAATGCATTTGTCACTTTGGTAAATAAGCAAACATTGTGTGTATAGAACATGATTACGCATTTCTTTTTCTTTTTGACAATACTGGCCCACTCCTCTGTAAAAAGTGATAAGCTGACTTAACTTAAAAAAAATTGAGGAAACCCGTTGCCTTAAAATTATCAAGTAAATAATAATTTTAAAAAATAAGTTGTGAACCTGACAATTCACTTAACTTAATTTTTTTAATTATTATTTACTTGATAATTTTAAGGCAAGGGGTCTCCTCAATTTTTTTCAGTCAAGTCAACTTATCACTTTTTACCGTGCAGATTTCACTCAGAGGAAGAGATGAACTGGCCCAAGAGGAGAATAGAGAAGCAGCAGTTGTAGTGTCGGCAGTCTGTCCTCTTCCTGTCCCCTCTGGATTCAAACTCTGAGCCCGGGGGGAAGATGTTTGAGTGCACATGTCAAAAGTCACTGCACCCGAGGGGCCGCACTTCTCCAAGCCAAGCTGTGTCTCTCTTCTGACAAAGGCAGTGACGATTGTCCTTTCAATGCAGCATTAATTGCATTTGAGCTTCAAGCCACGCTCCTCCAAAAGAGACAAAAGCACAAGTTTGTATCTTTGTCTCAATCTGTAGAGTCTGTTGTCTCACGGAGGTTTTGGCTCCATATAATTTTGTCATTTCTTCACATTTATATTCCTCTCCAGTCTTGTGTGTTTAATACAGGTCTGGTCACCACAGCAACTGAACTATGACCTGCCTCCACATCCTGTCCTTCATTTCTCATCTCCATAACCTCACATAATCCGAACTGTCTAATTTTCTCCTCTTCCTGCAGTATTGATGCTGTAGAGTATTGTGGTCTTGTAAATGTGTTTTATCCACTAGATAAATGGCAAGCAGACCATCTGAAGGCTGAATGTGTAATAATATTGATTTAGTTGTTGAGGACTCCGTCCTCATCACACATGAAACATAATAAGTCCAGGCCAAGCTTTTTAATGTTGGCCGCCTAATATAGTATTCAACTTTAATCTTTATGAATTATGAATTTCGCTCTCTGGTCGAAAAGCAAAATTTACATAACCCCGCTGACCAGCTCATGTATTTTTAAAAAAGACCAGGCTTTATTTTCCTCTTCTCTTTCTCTTCCACTTTGACAATCAAAACCGTCGTTATAATATTAAACAAGGTCATTTACATTTCGCTGCTTAATTTAATGGTGCTGTATTGATCTGCGGGTGTCACGCTATCCTCATTAAATCACTGAAGGGGACGAGGCGCTCGCATACACACGCTTTCCTCGGCTCCTCTGATCTGTGCTCTATTTATGATGTGCTTGTAAAGGTATTTACAGATTCCTGGAAAGACGTTTTTAAAATTGAAATGAGACACTCTGAAGACGAGTGAAAGAGTGAAAAGCACTGATGCCGCGCTCCCATGCGCACACACGCACACCTATCATGTCAACCTTTTCAAACGGCAACAGACTCTTTCCGCAGCCTGGTAGGCATGTTGCCATGTTGCTATGCTACCTGAATGTCAATATGCAGGCGGAACGGAAGAGTGATGGACATCTGCGGAGTGTGAGAATGAGAGAATTCCCCTTTGCATTCTTTTTTTCATCCCTCTTTGTTCTTAAAGGAATAGTTCACCCCAAAAGCATATATATTTTATCATCATTTATATGCTGTTCAAAAAATGTTCTGTTTAAGATTTTAGGTGGCAAATCCTAGAAGATCTTTTCCACATGGAAAATAGAAGGTGTTTTTTGTCCTGCCAAACTTCTTAAAGAACAGAAAAGCAACAAATGGTGTCATTTTTATTGGACAGAAGTGCGAATAACAAAGATTAATGGTGAATAATGGCTTAATGTAAAAACTGTTGTGAAAAGTAAGTTATACTGTTCAAAAGTTTAGGGTTGGTTAGATGTTTTTATGTTTTAGAAAGAAATCCTTATACTCACCAAGGCTGCATTTTTATTTTTATTTTAGCAAAAATACAGTAAAAAAAATTCAGAAATATTATTACAATTTAAAAGAACAGTTTTCTAATTGAATATATTTTAAAATATAATTTATTCCTGTGATTCAAAGCTGAATTTTCAGTATAATTTTGCATTCTTCAGTGTCACATGATCCTTCAGAAATCATTGTAATATGCTGATTAGCTGCTCAAGAAACATTTATTATTATTATCAATGTTGGAAATGGTTGTGCTGCTTATGTTCCTTTGATGAATGGAAAGTTCATCAATTTAATATGTACGTGCTGAATAAAAGTATAAATACATTTATTTCTTTAAGTCTTACTGACCTCAAAGTTTTAAATGGTAAAGACAACATTCTAAAACCACAATAATATTATATAAAATCACATTGCAAAAAAAGAAAATCCCAATTATGTTAATTAATTTAAGTGGAAGTGGGCTTTTATAGAGGGGTGAGTAAATAATAAACAAACAAATGGATGAATTAATTAATTTTTCATTTTAGGGTGAACTGTTTCTTTAAGAGTACTAATAGAAACCAACAGTGACATTTATGCTGTAATAAATAAAGTGGTCTCACGACAGCACTATTAGGTACCATAATGCCATGGGTGTATTTGTTGTGGGTACTTCGATCAAGATGATGAAAGTGGCTGTGATTACGGTCATGATCTACGGTATGAGTTTCTTGGTTAAGCACAGCCTAATGATGGACCATGTCATGTATGTGCACTTAACTAAGCCCTGTGTCACATCCACTTATTTGGATTAATTAAAAAATTACCATAAGAAGAGTGTCATTAAAGTCATTATAGCTTGATGGGATGTGATAATCGAGCAGCACCATCAGAGGAGAGGAGAAGGATGATTTAATGGGGAAACAGAGGGTTAAGTTAACTGGAGACTAAGACCTACAAAGACTCAATCACTCACCAAAGATAAGATCAGATTTACAGAATAAGTAAGAGAAATGAGAGCTGCAAACACTCAACTACAACATGCGATTGTCTTTTATTAAATGTAAGCAAAGATAAGGAAAATGTGAAAGAACACAATAAATATGCATCACATAGTTTATTTTTCTAGACCTCAGCCATACATTCTAGTCCAGTTTTATAAATTAACAGAGATGTACGCTTGCAAAATCAAGTAAACCTTTGGATATTTCTTCAACAGTTTTAAAATCCTGCATTGATTGATTGATAAATAAATAAATATATGAACAAATAAATAAATAAATTTGTCAAATTCTACAAAAAAAAAAAAAAGTGTGCAAATATTAATTATTTGTATCTAGGATGCATAAATACTATAGAATAATTAGCCTTATCACGACAAAAGAGTCTTACAAACATTTTCTTCCAAAATGTCATTTCTATCATTGGCGTTTAACTACAGAATATTATTAAAAATTAGAAATTCTTGTGACACATCAGCATGTTCACTGCTAGATATTCTTATTAGACAAAAAAAAAAGCAATGTCTATAAAATCACAGCTAAAACATGCCAGTCTGTTTTCTACTTCTCTTTAGTCATCATGTTGCTTTCTGAGTTGGTTGTTTGGCATCATGGATTTCAATCTCATTTTATGCTCTAAATTATCACTTAATGAATTTATGGCTTGGTTTTTGAGAACATTGGCTCCCTAATAAGATTGTTAGTCTGTCGAAAAGCATGCCACACTCATTATGTTTTCCAATGGCGTGATTAAGTTGATTTGCAGAGCAAATCCATCAAAAGGGACAGGAGCATATACAAACCAATACACATAACACACTATAACATGATTATATGATTTAATAAGTTATTAATGTAGTACACAGTGAAAGTAAAGTCATAAAGCCGAGCACAAGAAACACTAATACAGGAGAGCCGATCGGCGAGCAACCATGCAGAATGCATTTTATCATCTGGATACTTGCTTAATTCAATTCATAAGCTTTTCATACGTTAATATGAACAAAATAAGCAAATAATTGAAAAGTGAAATTGTTCAGTGGTGCTGCACCTAAACATAAACTAACTCAGGGACGTGGAAGCATAAATCAGCCGGCATAGCGTCTCCTGTGAACCATAGACTAGCGTTGTTGTTCTGATAATTAATGCGGATTTGTTTCAAATGCCATTTTTTTCGGCATAATGTTTGGCTTCGGATTCTATAAATAAAAAAGCAGCCTGTTTTATTTGGAAAAGTGCATCTATAAAAGTTGTCTTATTTTTTAGTCTTCAAAAGACAGTCGTATTATCCATGCCTGGCTTTGTTTCAAAGTTTGTTTTGATGTGAAACCAATTATTGTGTTGAACTTATGGCCCTATGATTTTGTGTTTGGATTCTAACAATACAACCATGTAACGGAGCCAAACACTCAGTCTATCAGTGCATAAATAATTCATGGCCATCGAGGAGAAGGAGGAGGAGGTTCGATGGATGGCATGTTGCTTTCTGTCACCCATCCAGAAGTTAACTAAAATGACAGCTTTTAAGAATGATGAAAAGAGATGTCATTTCAAGCCAAATTGCACCCGTACTTCACTCTCTCTCCATTTCTATCCCTCCCTTTCTCTCGCTTTTTCTTTCTTCCTCGCTTTCCTGGATATATGTCACAGGAAACAGCCCAAACAATGTCTTAATGGTGTCAGTGTTGGCGTTATTGACCGCTTCCACCTCCTCTTAGCGTCGAGTCTGTCACAAAAAATGTCACTGGCTTCCACTGTCACTACCAGGTGTGAAAAAGAGAGAGAAAAGGAAAATGCACATGTGTGGAGCAGCAGGGGATCGCTTATGTCACACAGACTTATGCTTTAATCCATAGCTGTGTGGTACTCACCAATAAATGGCTTCTGAGAGGACACTAGAGTTCGTGACAGCAGTGTTTACTGAACAGCTGCCTGCCCTTACATTTCCACAAAACATTTTAGTGACCAACGGTCAATGACGAATTTTAAAATCACTTATGGATCACCCTCAATTCAAGGGTTGAAGATTTTTTGAATTTTGAAAATATTCCAAGTTTTCTCAGTTATGCATAGTATAGTGTTACCAGAGCTGGGTAGATTACTTACAAATTACTGATTCCATATGACATGACAAAAATTTGAGTTAGTAACGTAATCCATTACTTTCTGAATGTACAGTATATAAACAGAAGGCTATTTCAGAAAGACAAAAAAGAGGAATTAGGGAGAATCAATAAATCATGAATAATTTATTGCTATTTTGTTAATTAGTTACTACCCAGCTCTAGTGTCACATATGGGCATCATATATGGCCTTTTAATGTAAGAAATCATAATCTAGTGATGCTGTTATTGGGTACTGTGGTTCAAGTCCTTACCTTAATTTTTTTATTTATTAGTTTTAGATTAATTATTTAAACTAAACTAAATTATTTAAACTTTTATTTTTAATAATAAAAGTAAAGCTTAATTATATATCATTATAATTATGTTATTAATAATAATAAATATTAATTAAAAGTAATAGTAATTATAATTATTATTAATTATTATTTAATTATTTATAATGAATCATTATATGTGCATCATTTGACTCAAATTGAATTGACATGAGAATTATGATAATTCTGTACTTTTTCAAAGGTAATAGTTAAGGATAATTAAACCAATTAGAAGCATATTACATGTTGAACCAATAATTCAAGTGGGGAAGTAAAAAAAAAAAAAAAATTTTTTTTTTTTTTTACATTTTACAATGTTGAAAAAAAATGTTAGTACCAAATAGCTATTGCCATTGAATAAATAAGATGTATTGTACATAACTTGTTTTAGGCCCTTTGATATGTGCAGAAATCTTGTCTTAAATACTAATACATTATTTTCATACTCTCAGCCATTTTTAAGAATACGCATGTATAGTCAGCTTCTGAATAAATGCTATGATAATTCATGAACTCCCTTTTAAATGGTTGTAAAGCACTAGAAAAAACACTATTGTTAAAAGTTCGAGTTAATAACAGTTTCAGTGGGGAGATTTTAATTACATCTTTACTCATCCACTTTAGTGTTCCCTCTTAAATATGAAGGTCAGAAGATTGCTTTGTAGAAGTAAAGTCTTTCTCCTCGCTCTCTACCTCTCTCACACACACACAAACCAGCCTTGAAGCACACACACACTCACGATAACACACAAATGAAAGTTAAATCTGTGTGGTGCACGGTAGCTCTTTTCACCTGTCATCTCCCATTAGAGTGTGCAGCGAGTGACCTTGGGCCATCTCCCCTGCATTAGGGCCGGAGGGGAGTGAACATTGTCTCAGTGTTGAGTTAACGTAATGATAACTCTGTGAAATCAGGCCCGCGCCCTGCACCGGCTCCTATTACGCCTCCCCAAATTAATTTGCAAGGTTGATTCTGCCTTGCTAATGCATATAGCGCATGCTAACCTGCCCACTCACTGCTATTGAATGCGCTTGCATCTGCATACACGCTCAGGAGACGTCCAAGTTTTAAAGCAAATGAATCATTAGGCGCTATCTAAATGTGAACAATGCACGTTATACTTTATGTACATTTGAGATGTTATAAAACATGCTTCTAAACAGCCATTAATAAGTGTCTGAGCTAAAATCACCTGAAAATGACAACAAAAAAGACTTATGTACTGAGATAGGCCTAATAGTTTTTGTTTTTCTTTAAACGAGCAGGCTTTTAGACATGGTTGTCATTCATGGTGGATGGATTTTTAAAACTAAAGTGATAACGGAAGAAGGGACAGAAGAATAGAGCCGGTGCGAGATTCGCGTCAGCACTAATGCGAGCTGACAGCTAGTAGCCTTTTCCTCTGTGCGCTTTCTTCTCTTTCATACTAATCCAAATAAGTCACCAATCAGCACGTATTAGACTTGTTTAGAGTTACGTGCCTTTCTGACGGGCGGGCCGGTCAGCTTAATGATTGATTCGGTGGTTACGGGAGAAATGAGAATGAGAGAGAATTTGTGTGGTTGAGGGGGGTGTGGAGGAGTGAAGGACGAAGGAAGGGAGGGAACGGTCATATTAAAATCTTATTTACTCGGTCTTTTTGACAAAGAGGCTGATGGGACGTGACATGGCGCTATGAGAGTGTAACGAGGGCGTCTGCATCTCGGGTGTGGACAGAATCTTTTAGTGTGCAAGTGTGCAGCTCTCACCAAATTTCTAGGTTAGGTTAGGGTTGACTTGAGGGCAGCAAACTTTTGATGTAAACCCTGGTGTACTTTGTATAACTTAATCTGGTCAAGAATTGCCCGATTATGGGCTGTTCACCACCCAACATTAAAGAGCTTGAGCATTTAAAGCAACAGACAACATAACTGCAGCACATGCTTATAATGAACAATGTTATCGTCCATTGGTGTAGACGCTAGTTATTGTTAACTTATCGTTCTTGATCTGAAGTGAAGTGACATTCAGCCAAGTATGGTGACCCATACTCGGAATTCGTGCTCTGCATTTAACCCATCCAACGTGCACACACACAGCAGTGAACACACACACACCGTGAACACACACCCGGAGCAGTGGGCAGCCATTTTATGCTGCAGCGCCCGGGGAGCAGTTGGGGGTTCGGTGCCTTGCTCAAGGGCACCTCAGTCGTGGTATTGAGGGTGGAGAGAGCGCTGGACATTCACTCCCCCCACCTACAATTCCTGCCGGCCGGAGACTCGAACCCGCAACCTTTGGATCACGAGTCCAACTCTCTAACCATTAGGCCACAGATCTAAACAGGTCTTTAGAATGCCAGAGGAATGGCTAATATGTAAAGCGATCAACTTCGGTGTGCTTCGGTGTGACGTTTAGGGGCAGATGGACTTGTAACCCAAAGGTCACGGGTTCGAGTCTCAGGTCCGGCAGGGATTGTAGGTGGGGGAAGTGAATGTCCAGCGCTCTCTTCACCCTCAATACCACGATTCAGGTGAGACCGTTGAGCAAAGCACCGAAATCCCAACTGCTCCCCAGGCGTCGCAGCATAAATGGCCGCCCACTGCTCCGGGTATGTGTGTGTGTGTGTGTGTGTGTGTGTTTGTTCACTACTCACTGCTGTGTGTGTGCCCTTTGATGGGTTAAATGCAGAGCACAATTCCGAATATGGGTCACCATACTTGGCCACACGTCCTTTCCTTTCCTTTTTTTCCTTTCCTCATAGAAGATCAAAACAACAAAATTATTCCGTTAAGACAACTGGGTAGTATTTATTCTTAATTATGAACATTAAATTTACATATCAAATTATATTATTGAGGCTAAAAGGGTCAAATTAAACATTCCCCTAGCTTTGTGCTATCAGTTTTATGTTATCAAGCAACAGCTTAGTTCACACGTTTAGCAATAATAACTGTTTAAGAAAACTTCTCCATTACTTGAGTGAACGTACAGATAATGCTGGTCAAATATTACTGCATTACAAGTGAAAGTTTTAAAGACAGATTTTTACATAAGTAAAAGTACAGAAGTACTTGTTTTTAAGAGTACTTAAGTACCAAAAGTACATTTCCTTTTTTATGTCAGTGCACTGTTTTATTATTGTTGAATGTAATAACTGAAGCAACCGTTTGCCTCTAAAGCAACTTACAATACATTACACAATACACTGTTAGTATCATTGAAATAAAGAGCTTTTAGAATGTTAAAAACCTATAGAAACAAACAAACAAAAAAATATCACCCCTACCCACCCCCACAAAAGCAGCAAGCTCATGATCTCACACAGCTCTGGCAGTGTGTGCACACATTATGTGTAGCCATTCATCCACATTTGAACCGAGTGGACAGTAAAATTGCTGTAAATATAGACTAATAAAAAAATCTAATCTACTTTAAAACCCAGCAACACAACTGTAGCTGTGTAACTTTACAACAGCAAAACTTTAACAAAAAAATACCTAAACATCAAGATTTATTTGACCAAAAATCTAAAATTCCTCTCAAATCGCTCTTTACTTGCAAAATCAAACAATATTGTGTTGAATATATACCACAATATTAACTTCTTATTATTTAATTGTTGTAAATAAATATCACATTTGCAACTGGTCAGTGTTCAAAAAAAGCTGGGAATCACTTCACGTAACCCTACAAGAGTAATTACTGACAGACTGAAAGAAAGTCACCCACTGACTTTCAAAGCTGTGACATAGTAATGACCTTGATAGAAATGTAGTGAAGCCAAAAGTATGATATCCCTGCTGAAAAAAAAAAAAAAACAATAGAAACCATCACAGAATTTGTAATGGTTTTACTGGTTATAATGGGACTTGTATTGGTTTGAATGGAGACTGTAATGGACCCTGTTGGTCTCTACTGGTAATTGGTTACCTTCTATTGGTGGCTTGTTAAAACCACTAAATCCTAATGGAATATGTGCCAAAACACACTTCAGAAACCATTTTTTAATGGTTTTAATGGTTAAAAGTTTATGGTTTGTAATCTTTGTAATGGTATTTGTAGTGGAAACCATTAGAATTTATTTGATGGTTTCTATTGTTTGTTTGTTTTGTTTTTTCAGAATTTGTCCTTTCAAATGTAGTGAAGTTGAAGTCGTACGTTTCCAGAAAATAATAATAAAGTACAGTACTCAATTAAATGTACTTCATTACTGTCCACCTCTGTTGATTACCTAGAACAATATAGAACAATTAAACGTTTCAGTTGGACATTAGCAGGTGAACAAAAATTAGCCTAGCCAGTGCTAAGCTCTTTTGATTTGCTAGAATGAGACATATTCAACATCTCTCTTTCTCTGTTTCATTCGCCTGCATTAAGCAGCCTATCTTTTAAACTACATCAAATTATATTATTGAAGCTAAGTCACCAAATGTAACATTTCACTTGCTTTGTGTTTTCAGTAAGTCCTCTGTTAGCTTAGCCTACTAGCTTAGCATAGTGTTAACTGTTTAAGAAAATCTCTTTTGATTAGTTATCATGATAAACCCTTAGTGCTTTCAGTTAGCCAGTTAGCAATCGGACAGCTTAGACTAGCCAACCATAATGTTAGCTTAAAAAGCTCTATTGATTAGCTACAAGACATAACTCATTTTCAGAAGCCATTTAGCAAGCAAACACTTAAGCCTAGCCTAGCATAATTTTAACAGTTTACAGCTCTTTTGATTGGCTAGAACAAGATATCATGACAAGTAGGCTTACTAGCCTAGCATATTGCTAAGCTATTCCCCTTTCTCTTTTTTTATGTTTGCCTATAGTTAGCATTTGCATCATTTAATTACCTAATTATATAATCAAAACTAAATGGGTCTGATTACTTTAACTTAGTGTTGTCTGTTTAAGAAAAGCTCTTAGCTACACAATATTATAACAGTAGATTAGCATAGCATTGTGGTAACAGCTTAAAAAGCTCTTTTTATTAGCTATAACAAGATAGCATGACAATTAAACCAAGTGTTTTCAGTTATCCAGTTATCAAAGATAGCTCTAAAGCCTAAATAAAGCATACACTGTTGTCCTGCAAGTTATCTTGCTTACTCCCTAGTGAGTGTCTCAAAGTCCTGCATAATTTTATTCAAATTACAAATATTAAACAAGAAATCACAATAACACGTTTTGATTAGGCATGAGGTGAGGTTGGCTACAATTGTGCAACATAGTAGTAGCTCATCATTCAAATAATGGTAAAGACATTTCCGTGGGTGTTTGTATAAACATCACTGAAGAAATTAGATTGGTGATTTGTGACCTTTTTTTTTTTTTGACAATATTTCAAGGACATCTGTAAATAAAGCAGAATGCGCTGTTGTCCTTCAGCATATATTGTTTACTTGAATATTCCACTGATGTATTTGTTCAAACCACATAATAAACTATTTGTGTAATATTAATGGCAAAATCTAATTGTGAACATGTAGCAGTATTATTTAAAGCACATACGTATATGTTTGAAGTTTGGAGGCAGAATTTTTTTTCCCATCACTATTTGCTGTAATAGACGGTATGGAAGTCCGTTAAAGTATTGGCAGTCTAAAGCAGTAATTTTAATTGTAATAATTGTTTTGTTTTTTAGTGTTTTGCCTGTAGAACAATCTCTCTCTACATTTATTTACAGTAACCTATATAACAATATTTGATGTTCTTGCCTCTCAGAGACCTGTCAGCCGAGAACATCAGTATTCTGATCTCATCTTTGCCCCCTCACGCTCTCTCTCTCTCTCTCCCCCCCTTACACATAGAAATAGTTTATGCTTCTGACAAGAAAATGCTTCTAATCCTGTGGTTTGTTAGGGAGCAAACACGCGCAATTGGCCAGTTATTATTCAGTGTGGAATTTTCTTTGCAGGGTGTTTGTGGTCTCCATGACGACTAAGTATAGAGCTCATACACGAGCGACAGCCTCTTCCCCTCACGGTACCACGCGGGGTAGTGGAAGATGGTAAAGATAACACTTTTACTTGGGCAAGCTCTAACCTGCCACTCACACACAGATAAAGAGAGTGTATTATTCATGCGATTCGGTATGCAGATGTTTGCATTGTGTACATGGGATTTGTATGTGTGTTTTATTTATGCATACTTTTATCTGAGTGGGGGATATTCATGCAATTTGAATGCTTTTCAGTCCATTCGCTGTGAGATGGCTGTTATTTAATGCCTTACATTTATTTGTTGAAGAGTGTGTGCCTGTGGTTTATGTTTGTGTTATAATAAAAGCACAGCTATAAAATCATCCACTCCAGCTGAGCTCTGTACAGTGGAGATGGGTTTCATTTTATTCTGATGTTTTCAGTTTGTTTTTCCTTTCCGTTATTACTTTAATTTACAGGTTTTTCTTTAGTGGGCACTTTTGACCCTGTGGATTTTCTGAAAGTAAACTATTCTAAAATACACTTTTCACACTCGTAACACATTTATTTAGTTTTATTTTTTCTTCCACAATTATTTCCTCTGGAGTGTCATTTCCAGCACATCCCAAATGATTTATTGTGTTTAAAAATATTCTCTGGTGGAAATTATTTTAAACACTTTTGCAGTAAAATCTCTTCAAGTGAAGTCTTTTAATTTCCCTAGCATTTTATTAATGCTTTATAAACACAGCTAATGTTTTTTTTTTTTTTTACTGTTTGCATAATTTGACCAATTTACAGCTTATTTTAAAAATGACACACATTAATGAATATTCAGCTCTTTTTTCTTCACACGTCACATCTGATTTTTCATTACAAGCTCTTCATAGACACTGTCTCCTTTTGGAAAACATTTGAAAAAACTTTATTAGGGGGAAATTAATTCATAAATCATAAAAATTGTCATTTCTGAAACAAATGGTATAATTATTTATTAAACTTATATTATTTGACTCTTTGCTTAGATAAGATGTTTTCAGATTGTCCATGAAAATGTTTAAGGGGAAAAACAGTGTAATTATTTTATATAATGAATTATTTGTATTAATTTATATAATTTATAAAAATAGATTGTACATCATTAATTTAAATAAATGAATAATACATCTAACAGTACAGTATTAGAAGTAGAAATAAAATGTAATATAATGTAATAAAAACTACATATTTTCAAAATACTATTTAACACGTTTATATAGATTTTTCACAGTATAAATAGCATTTAGCTGATTTTTTTTTTTTTTTTTTTTGCACAAAGATTGTCACATTTGGGGGTCCATGGCATGTAAAATTTGAGAACCCATGGCTTGGATCTTTGTAGTTTTAAAAATGTATTATTTCATATTTTAATGATGGATTTTGATTTTTTTATTATTATTCCTGAAAGCCTTGGACAGAGGTAAAACTATGAAATCCAAACATAAAAGGCATTTGAAAAGCAGTGTATATAAATAATAAAGATGCCATGGTGAAAAGTCCATTTTAATGTGACCTTACAACAAAAATAACTAGTCTAAACATGTTAGTTTTAGTCACAATATTGAAAAAGTAAACCCTTATGTTCTGTTCACTTTTGTCATGTTTCTTTTTTCTTTCTAAGTGAAATGAAAGGTCAGGGGGGAGTCACGTGATGTGCTCATGAACCTAGTCGCACTTGAGTAGAGTAGAGTAGAGTAAGTTTTATTCATTGGTGGTGCTTTACCTGATGGCATGCAGTCGTAAACAGCATGTCAGGATCCTGCCCTGACAGCCTTGTCTGTCCTGTCTATGTTTAATGTGTCTTTGTTCATTTTGTGCCTGAGCACATGGTTGTGTCTTTGTTTGTGTTGGCCACGTGCTCCCCTTGTCCTGCCCCCTTGTGTCTTGTTGCCACGCCCCCTCGTTTAGCCCTTGTTTGCGTGAGTGTGTTCACCTGATCCTTATGTGCTGCTCCCTTTATATTGTGCTCTCTTTTCCCTCTCGTGTTTGCTGGTTTGTTTTGTGCGTATCCGGTTATCCTGGTCCTGTAGTTCTCTTTGTGATAGTTTTTGAGCTAGTCAAGATACAGTTCTTGTTATATTTTTTCCCTAGCCTTATTTTGGCTTTTCTAGTTTTTGTTTCTTTCTAGTTTAGTAGTTCCCTGCTAGATTGCAGTTTTGTTTTTTACTTTTGTTTTTTATAGCTATCCTGGTCTTGTAGTTCTCTTTGTGATAGTTTTTGAGCTAGTCAAGATACAGTTCTTGTTATATTTTTCCCTAGCCTTATTTTGGCTTTTCTAGTTTGTTTCTTTCTAGTTTAGTAGTTCCCTGCTAGATTGCAGTTTTGTTTTTTATAGCTAGTTTAGGTCTTCTTTAGAACTCCTATTTATTTTATATTTTTTGTTTCTCTTTTGTTTTTCTAGTGATTTAGTTATTGAATATTTTTCCTCCCTTATTTTGTTTTGCCAGTTTTGTTGCTCTTGTTCGTCTTTCTTGTTGTCTTGTCTTGCAGTGTGTGTGTTGCGTGGTTCCTGCCCTGACCCACCCTCGATGTACTTCCTGGTTGCTGACTCTCCTGACCTGTACGCTGACTCTGGTGCTTCTGCGACTGCTCCAAGTGTCAAGCCTCTGCTTCCTTGAGCTCCTGCCCTGTTGCGGTAGAGTCTGGAACTGTCTTAACCCGGACCAAGCTGTGTTCCAGTTGTGTGCTCTCAACCAAGCTACCCGTTGTTTGAACTGTGTCCCCACCTCACCTCTCTTGTATTGTGACTGTGTTGTCAATAAATATCACCCCCCTGCTCATTCTGCGTCTGGGTCCTCCCTTGCCAAACCCTGACACAGCAGGAGTTGTCTCCGTCGGCTTCTCCGATTAAGAAGAAATCCAAAGCACCGACCACAAGCGATATGATGGACAAGATGGCGAACACAGTTACACACTTTGAGGACATTCTAAGAACCGAGTTGACAGCAATGCGGAACGAGTTCGCTTCTCACATGTCAGTTGTTCAGTCGCTATGCTCTAAACTGGATCTTCTTACAGGGGAGATGAGAGAACAAAAGAAAGTTGTAGCAGATCACGATAGGCGAGTAGCTGCGCTCGAGCAACAGGTTGTGGACTTGCAGGATTGCAATAGGCGCAGCAATCTGCGTCTGGTTGGATTACCTGAATGTTCTGAAAAGGACGACCCTATGGGCTTTTTGAAAAGATCGCTACCGACGTGGCTCCTGTCTCTGGTGGGCAAAGAGATTGAAGTGTGTACACAAGGCTCTCCTTAGATCACGCTAAACCACAGGTTATCATCTTTAAACTGCTGCGGTACACGGACAGGGAGCTCATTTTGCGGGCCGCCAGACTTCATGCCCCGGTGAAAACTTCAGACGGAGCAACGCTGTCTTTCTTTCCAGATTTTTCTCCGGTCACCACAAAAAGAAGAAGTGCATTTGCGCCAATTAGGAAGGAGATGAGAGACGCTGGCATCCAGAATTTTCTCCTTTATCCTGCAACGCTGAAGGTCATTATCAATCAAGGTGAACCTAAAATGCTACACTCCCCAGAAGAAGCAAGAGATTTTCTCAGATCCCATTCATCCACCAACTCTCAGTGAGCTTCAGCTGGACATTTGCTGTCTAATCGGAGAAGAGATGCTCTAAATGGTTAGGTGACTGTCTTTCACTGTTCACTTTAATGTTCACTTCTTAATTCATAGTTCATTGTGTATACAGTATCGCTTACTGATTATGATATTTTATTTGTTTTAGTTGTATTCTTTATCTCTCTTCTCTCTTTTTTTTTTTTTAAATAGAAATACTACCTAGTCAATATGTGACTATGGGGCCAAATGTTGGTGCTTTAGTAATGTGCAGGGTTTTGTTGACGCCACGGACCATATTAAGGGGTGCTGGCAGATCAAGGTTTGTTCTTGGTTTGATCTGCCATAGTTCATGGGATTGTGTTTATGTTTTTTTGAATGGTAACGGGAGGGTGGGGGGGTGTTTTAATGGTAGACTCAACTGGTTTTATTTTCAAACTTGTATTTTGTCTTATTATGCCGTAATTCTGATTGATACCTATAACTGACCTTAATATTCTGAGTTGTAATATTAATGGGCTAAATGGTCCTCACAAACGTACAGGTTTTCTGGATTTTTTGCGAAGAAGAAAGATTGATTTGAAAGAGGAGGATATACGCAAGTGTAATAAGTTTTATGAAGTGGTATCTCACTCATCTTCGGATACTAAAACCAAGGGTGTCCTAATATTGGTCCGGAGGACTTTAAATATTACTATTTTAGATAAAGGTTGTGATGCAGATGGTAGAATAACACATATAAAAACAATAGTGGAGAATAGGAATATTGTATTTCTCTCAGTTTATGCCCATTGTACTCCTGACCCTACATCTTTATCTTCAGCTGTTCGTGATGCCGATATCTGTTCCTTATCTCTGTCAGATCATGATGGAAATTTGTGTAGATTATCTTTGATCCCTCTGCCACCTCGTGCCACTAGATTGCGATTTAACCCTAAATTGTTACAGGATGAAAACTTTTGCAGTCAATTCAGAAATAAATTTGCTGAGTTTATTGAAATTAACCAAGATTCAGTGGATGATCCTCAAACACTTTGGAATGCAGTTAAAGGATTTATAAGGAATAACGCAATTGCATATGCCTATTTCCTTCACAAAAACCGACACAAAAAGATAGTTGAACTGGAATCACAGCTCCAGAATCTGACTAGAGATAATCAGCGTTGTTTCTCAGACAATACACTCAGTAAAATCATGGCGGTTAGGTCCGAACTCAATTCATTACTGAGATCCAGGGCAGAATTCCTGATCCAAAGATCCAGGCGGAATTTCTATTTTCAAGGGAGTAGACCAAGCCACCTTTTAGCCCTAAGTTCTTCCAGGAACTCGAGCTGAAAACGCTAGGGGAACTTCTTCAGTGTGACCGCGCTCTGAACCACGTGTGTAATCT
This sequence comes from Barbus barbus, assembly GCF_936440315.1. Lineage (NCBI taxonomy): Eukaryota > Metazoa > Chordata > Actinopteri > Cypriniformes > Cyprinidae > Barbus > Barbus barbus. The sequence continues at coordinate 9,905,189 of NC_136719.1, forward strand.
GTCCAATGGAAGGGCGAATCGTCATGGGCGGGTGACGTAATCGACCAGGAAGCATGAAAGCAAGTGCGGTGGAACCGGCGTTTGCTTTTTGTCATTCAGCAACCGCTACTCTGTGTGTGTCTCTGTCGATCTGTGTTGTGAGTCTTATTTAGTGTTGTTTGTCCCTAAGCACAATTACTTGAAATAAGCTCCACAATGTGTTCAAGCACTTGGGCGAGAGCAGATTGCATTACAGGCTGCATGTTCCTCCCTGCAAACGTTATATCACTGCTGGGATATATCACTTGAGAGCAGAGCACGCATTGTCAGCTCCTGAGGGCTACCCGCTTTGTGAACTGCCCGCTTTGTGAGCGTTTGTCACTGCGTCTGCTTGCTCTCAGAAGGCTCTCTTTGAGGAGAGAGCTTTCACTAGCATTCCTCGCGGTGCCGGTCCCGCTTCTGCCAAAGAAAAAGAAAAAAAGGTGTAGCGGCGGCTGTGCTAGTGGGAATCGCAGATGGATCAGGTGGAGGGAATGAAGATAGGCGAGCCCCTATCTTCTTCCTTTCTCATCAGATCCAGCGCCCTCCTTTCTCATCAGATCCAGCGCCCTGGGCGGAGCAGCCCCAACCATGTTCCAGCTCCTCATTTAGGGAGCATCACTTCTCGTACTCCCCATAATATTGGAGTCAGAGTGGCGCTCCAGGGCCAAAGGCTTCTAGCAGAAGGCAGATCTGCGGACCGTCATTCTCGCTGGATAGTCTTTGGCTAAAACGTCCTGCTGCCTATGACCCAGGACTTCTGAGGGCCGGCCCCTCTGGGGAAGAGCGGCGTACATCACATTACACGGTGCCCGTCTCTCCTCAGTGCCCTCAGGAGATCGGTCTGCCAACCCTGCCAGTGTTCCAGGGCGCAGCGGTCTCCAGCGAGCGCTTCGCTCAGTTACTTCCGCCCAGAAACGTAGCAGAGCTGAGAAGCTTGCCACCCCTGCGGGGGTCTCTAGAGTAGTTAGTTCAGCCGTCTCCTGCCGGTCCTCCGCTTCAGGGCACCAAGCTAGCAGCTCTAGGTACACCAGAGGCCAGTCTCGAGAGACTGGTTCCCTCAGTAGGCACTTGGCGATGTGGGAGCCCATGCCAAGCGTGTCTCATTGGGTCTTGCCTGAGCAGGCTCTGGTTCTATCAGCTTGGTCTTCCTAGAATTGACGCGGGTCTGAGGACCATCGTTTCAATAGGAGGCTTCAGCTGAGGCAGTCCTGATGCTATGGCCCAGGACTTATGAGGGCAGGTCCCTCTGGGGACGAGCGGGTTACACCTCATTATACGGTGTCCGTCTCCCAACCAGTGCCCTCGGAAGACCAGTCTGCCAACCCTGCCAGAGTTCCAGGGCGCAGCTGGCTCCAGTGAGCGCTTCTCTCAGTTATTTCCACCCCGAAGTGTAGCAGAGCTGAGAAGCTCACCACCCCTGCGAGGGTCTCTAGAGCTCCTGGTTCAGCCATCTCCTGCCGGTCCTCCGCTTCAGGGCACCCAGCCAGCAGCTCTGAGTACATCAGAGGCCAGTCTCGAGAGATTGGTTCCCTTAGTAGACTATCTGGCTGTGTGGAAACTACTGCCAAATGTGTCTCAGTGGGTCCTGCATACTGTAGAGAAAGGCTATCATATTCAGTTCGGCGCTCTGCCGCCGCCTTTCAACGAGGTGATTCCCACGTTGGTGGGCCCCGAGCAGGCTCTGGTCATGGAACAGGAAATAGACACTCTCTTGAGGAAGGAGGCCATCAAGGTGTTCCCTCCTCACAAAGGAGAGTCCAGGTTCTACAGCGGTACTTCATTGTTCCAAAGAAGGATGGAGGGTTGCATCCCATTTTAGATCTGCATCAGTTGAACCGCTCAGTCATGCGACTGAAGTTCAGGATACTCACTCTCAAACAGGTCGTGTCTCAGATCAAGTCCGAGGGCTGGTTTGTCACGATAGATCTAACAGATGCATACTTCCACGTCTCCATTCTTCCCACTCACTGGAAGTCTGCTTTTGGGGGCAAAGCATACCAATATCGGGTCCTTCCTTTCAGCCTTGCACTCTCACCCCGCACTTTTACGAAGTGTGTGGATGCTGTTCAGGCTCCCTTGGGACTCCAGGACATCCGCATACTCAACTATATCGACGATTGGTTGATTCTAGCTCAATCAGAGCAAGGGGCGATTCGACATCAAGATGTCGTTCTCGTGCACATGAAAGTGCTGGGGTTGAGACTGAACGCCAAGAAAAGTGTGCTGTCTCCAGCTCAGAGAACCATTTATCTAGGCATGGTGTGGGATTCGACCACGATGCAGGAAGAAGCTCGGATCGAGTCGATCCTCACCTCAGTCAAGCGAGTGAAAGAAGGCCGGTCACTCACTGTCAAGCAGTTTCAGAAACTGCTGGGGCTGATGGCAGCTGAGTCCAACGTGATATCTATTGGCCTGCTGTACATGAGACCCCTACAATGGTGGCTCAAGACCAAGGGGTTCTCCCCGAGGGGAAACCCACTTCGCATGATCAAGGTCACGCGGCGATGCCTACATGCCTTAGACATGTGGAGACGTCCTTGGTTCTCGTCTCAGGGCCTGGTGCTGGGAGCCCCTGGTCGCCACGTAATGCTAGTGACGGACGCATCCCTCACCGGTTGGGGAGCGGTCATGAGTGGCCACCCTGCCCGTGGTCTGTGAAGTGGTCGCCATCTCACATGGCACATCAATTGTCTGGAAATGCTGGCCGTGTTTCGAGCACTCAAACACTTTCTCCCAGACCTAAGACATCACCATATGTTGGAGCGCACCTACAACACAGCGGTGGTCTCTTACATCAACCACCAGGGAGGTCTGCGCTCGCGCCCCTTGTACAAGCTGGCGCACCAGATCCTTGTGTGGTCCCAGGGCAGACTTCGCTCGCTGAGAGCCATTTACATCCTTGGGTATCTCAATATGGGAGCAGACATCCTGTCGAAGCAGGGGCCAAGGCCCGGGGTCATCCAGCTCCACTGGGACTGGATGCTATTGTACAGACTTGGCCGAGGCTTCGTCTGTATGCCTTTCCCCCGATCGCTCTGCTCCCGGGAGTTCTGGCAAGAGTCGGGACGAGGTCAGTCTACTACTGGTAGCACCGTTCTGGCCGGGCCGAGTATGGTTCTCGGACCTGAATTCTCTCCTCGATGGCTCTCCATGGGAGATTCCTGTCAGGAGAGATCTCCTCTCACAGGCGGGGGGCACTATTGTCCACCCTCGCCCGTAGCTGTGGAAGCTGTGGGTGTGGCCTCTGAGGAGGCACAGCTCATAGCTTCCGGTCTCTCAACCGAGGTTGCTGAGACCATCCTCCAATCCAGAGCTCCCTCTACAAAGAAACTTGTCACTTCATGGTGCGGAGACCGGCACCTCGACCCAGTTAACTGCCCGATTGGTGCAGTGCTGGAGTTCCTGCAGGCCCGTTTCTCCACAGGGGTAACCCACTCAACCCTGAAGGTTTACGTGGTGGCTTATGGGCCTACCACGCCCTTCTCGGTGGCCTTTCAGTGGGTAGACACCCCCTAGTTACATGTTTCCTCCAGAGGCTGAGGCCTCCGGCCAGAGAGCTTATGCTATGTGGTGGATCAGGATGCTATTACATAGCCTCGAGTCCTCTGCTCTCCCCCTTCTCGGGGATCAAGACTCACTTCCCAGAAGTTGGCCTTTGGGATGCAGGCCCGCCCACCTTAGCCACTTGTGACCTTTTTTCTCTTGCCCTCGTTGTGCTCCTGAGGGATACACACAGGGCAGGGACTTGGAAGTCTTGTGGCATGGGCATCTCGTTCCCTTAGCGTTTCGACGTAGCTCGTGTTCCTGGAAGGGAACGAGACGCTGCGTCTTGAGGCCATACTTCCGGCATCCCTGTGGAAGTATGGGATTCCACCGCACGTGCTTTTATGCTTCCTGGTTGATTACGTCACCCGCCCGTGACGTCTCGCCCTTCCATTGGACAGATTACACATGTGGTTCAGAGCGCGGTCAGGCTGAAGACATTCCCCTAGCGTTTTGGCGCAGCGTCTCGTTCCCTTCAGGGAACCAGGGTTACATACGTAACCTGAGACGATTACGCAACAATGAAAAGTTTGCTAATATTTCAGCTGTGAAATCCCAATCTGGGCTCATTATGACAGACCCAAAAGACATTTAATATCACCTTTCACTCTTTTTACTCTAACCTCTATACTCTTTTGCATCTTTTCTGTCCAACCTTGATTTATCTAGACTGTCAGATTCGGATTCGGAATACCTGGCTGAACCGATCACTCTTCAGGAGCTCTTCCATCTTCTGGTTGCCGATCACTCTTCAGGGGAAATCCCCAGGCATAGATGGCATTCCAATCAAATTGTATACTAGTTTTTGGTCTGATTTAGGCCCCCTCATGTTAGATATGATACATTTTTCAGTTACTCAAGGCTCATTTCACCCATCCATTAATATAGCTGTTATTTCTCTCTTGTTAAAAAAAGATAAAGATCCGAATTCCTGTTCTAGTTACCGGACACTTTCTTTGATAGGGACTGATGTTAAATTATATGCTAAAGTACTATCTCGTCGTCTAGAGTAATTTATGAATGGGCTAGTTCATCATGACCAAACAGGATTCATTAAATCTCACTCAGTTTTGGATAACTTACACAGGTTATATCATAGTATTAATTCAAAGAATAGTTTGTCCTCTCCTTGTGCAGTATTGTCTCTAGATGCGATGAAAGATTTTGACCAGCTAGAATGGAACTATTTATGGGTGGTTCTACAGCATCTGGGTCTAGGATTGAGTTTCCTAAATATGATAAAAGTTCTGTATGCCAATCCAGCAGCCACTGTTCTCACAGGTGCTGTTCGCTCTAACCCATTCTTTATACATTGAGGTACTCGTCAGGGTTGCCCGCTGTCTCCTCTGTTATTTGCCCTATCCTTGGAACCCTTAGCTCAAGCGGTCCGACAATCTGAAACTATTTCTCCCATAAATATACGGAATACTCATCATCATATTTCTTTGTTTGCTGATTATATCTTATTGTTTTTGGAGAAGCCGTCACATTCTATTCCTCATGTGCTGAATCTATTTGACCATTTTGGATCTCTCTCAGGGTTTAAAATTAATTGGAGTGAGTCATGTTTACTTCCCCTCTATTCTAAAATTGATTCCATGTCCCTTTCTATATCTATTCCATTGGTTCATAACTTTAAGTGCTTGGGGATAGATGTTTTGCCTTCTCTGCAGGAAATCATCTCAAAAAACTATAATGGTATTCTAGCCAAAGTATCCTCAGATTTGGAAAATTGGTCTCGTCTTCCTACTTCCTTTCAGGCCCGTATATCGGTGATTACAATGAATGTTCTCCCACGTATCAATTTCTTTTCTTCCATGATTCCTCTCGCTCCACCGGTTGGCTACTGGAACAAATTAGATGCATGTGTTTTATGGTATATATGGAATGGGAAATGTCCTCGTATTAAACTGACTACCTTACAACTATGTAGATTACATGGAGGTCTTTCTTTCCCTAATTTTAGACTGTATGCTCAAGCCTTTTCCCTCCGCCCTTTAGCAGTTTGGTTTGATCCTGACGCTTCTGTGTCTTGGAGAGCAATTGAGGAATCTATTGTTTATCCATATAAATTGATGCATCTTGTTTTTTTGGGAGTTCCGCTTAGGCAGTGTAAATCTCGGTTTGGTCCCATTTTAACCCATCTCCTCTCCACATGGAAGGATGTTGAAAGACGTTCATGGCATAGGCATTCGCCTATTTTCCACAATAATAACCTTTTGTCAGGCAGTACTCCATTTCATTGTCCGCAATGGACTCATAGTAAAGTAAACACTCTGGGAGATATCTATGATGATAGTGGTTTAAAATCCTTCCAGACTATGGGGTGCCTTGGAACTCTCAACTCTCTGTTCACCCTTTGTACAAACTAATCCTTCCTTCTGAGGAATCTCCCTCCTCTGCTTCAGTCATCTATCTCTTTCTTCTTGAGCATTCATACAAACCTTTATCTATTACTACTGTTTGGGCTAAGGATCTTAATGAGGATGTGCATGTTTTATTTTCAGATCAGGTATGGGGTATGTTTAAATTGTCTTCTAAAAACCCTAATCACCAAATGATTCATTGGAAATTGCTGCATAGGGTTTACTTGACTCCAATGAAACGTTTTTGTATGAATCGGTCATCTTCTCCTAAGTGTAATCTCTGTTCCCAAGAAGTTTTAGGCACGTTTTTGCATTTTTTTGGGGAGTGCTCCTCTCTTTCACCTTTTTGGACTCAGCTCTCATAGGACCGATCATATTTGTTGGGTACTGAGATATGTTTGACTCCGCGCCATTTTTTAATGAATGACTTTTGGGACTTCACCTTGTCCGTTCAACAAAGACTTTACTGTTAGCTGCTCTCACAGCAGCAAAAAAAATTGCTAGTCAACCGTTGGAATCCTCCTCACACAATGGACAGATGAACCTGGACTGTGTATTTGTTGGACATAATCTCAGTGGAACTCTCTACTTCTCGTATACATGGATCTAACCTGAAAACTGTAAATTCATGGCATTCAGCTTTTAATGTTGCGTCTTCTTTCTAAAATCTTTGTAAAAATTATTTTATTGTTATTTGTTTATCTATTAATATTAATTTTATTTTTATTTTTTTTCCAAGTGTGATGGGTTGGAGTGGGTTCTAAATTTGTACAGCTGCTTTTTGTTTTGTACTACTGTTCCACAGAATAAAATTCAATAAACAGTTGGTAAATTCAATAAACAAAGGTGAGTTGTCACGGTTAGTGACCTTTTAGAGGTGAGAGGTCAGGGTGATGGCAGCAACCCCTCTTTATTCATCAAAATGTGATCTGTCAGATTGCCACTCTTCTTTCTGCATGCTCCATTTTAACCATCTACTTAACTGTTTGCGCTGCATGCGGGAGCGTGTTTGTGCATGTATTATCTTATTTAATGCCTTCTGGAGATGCTAGAGGGAAAATCTTTCAAAGCACCTATCGTCTTCTCATAGAGGGAACCCCCTTTCATTCCTCCTTGCACTCCCTTCTCGATTTCACCTCAGACAGATAGAACAGAGGACGTCTTCCTTTTAACCCGCTCCCCTGTGTAACTCCGCTCAGCAGACCTGTAACAAGAGAGCAGTCGATGAGAACACACAGCTAGTGACATTTTCCCTAAATTCCCAGCAGAGTTCTACTCTGTTCCTGTTTCTTTTACAGATATTGGAAGCCCCTGATTGTTTGTTTGTTTGCTAGCATGTTCGATGAGCAGCGTTTGTGCAGGGATGAGTCTGTTTTCCATCTGGAGGGGCATGTTTGCCCTACACGCTCAGCAGGGGTGTGATGTCATATTAGTGCTTGTGTGTGTGTGTGCGTCTGACTCAGTGGTTTTGATAGTGTGAGGGATTGTGGGGCAGAATAAAAGATGCTCATTGGACTAAATTGACACAACTGTGAACAAATTTACAACACATTGATTTTCCATTGGTGCACCATCTACACATTGCCCACTCTGCTGTCTTGCCAATAATATCTTTCTCTTGTTGAAAGCTGATAGCTTCAGCTTGTTTTAACAGTTTTCCTGTATCTTTCTGTTTGTATGTTTTTTGCTTTAAACATCCACTGACAGTTTTTATTTAAAGGGAAAAAACAGTATGAGAGATCTCCTTTCAGCTTAAAAGGGGTCTAAAGAGCTCATGTAAATGGACTGTCTTGACTCTAAATCGGTATGCGGTTTATTTAGCTTTTCATATTAACAGATTTTTCCATGTTTGTCAGTTTCATTTTGCTTTCCATCAACAGTTGCACAAACACACACATAATCTTTGTGATAAAACTTATATCTACCAGACTATCATTTAAAGACACTTTAGGTGTTTCCAACATTAAGTCTGAATTGTGTGTGTGATGGGAATATTTGACGACAGGCCATTGAATTACTAGAAAAATAATGCACACCTGAGGTGGTAATGGAGTCAGTTATCCTGCTTATACTCTGGTTACCACACCTGAAGACATTGTTCATATGTATTTTAAAGGGGTCATCGGATGTCCATTTTACACAAGTTGATATGATTATTTAGGGTCTTAATGAAAAGTCTATAACATACTTTGGTTAAAATTTCTCAATGGTAATGTAAAAAACACCTTTTTAAACCTGTCAGAATCAGCTCTGTCTTCAGCACGCTGATCTAGTTCATGTTTCTTTAAAACCTAGTGAGCTCTGGATCACAAATGATTCAGGTGAACATAGATGTATTTATGTAGATCGGGGATCGGTGCATTCACTTCAAAGCAAAAGTAACGTTAATTCTCTGCGTCTTCATCGGCTCAGATGTTGGGAGTAAATGACGAGTGCTTTATTCATTATTACATCCAACAACTAAACACTTCAAACGCTTAATCGGAGACATCTTGTCTTCCCCTGCACCGAAGCTGACACAATGGCGGACAGCTCTCAGTTCACTCAGCTCATTTAGGGCGGGTCTAAGGTAAGACGGACTTATCAATCAACTCTTGTGGGAGGGGGCCTGTACAGAACTATGTCATTCTGACAGGAACCACAGAACAGCCTGATTTGAGAAAGGGGATTTTAAAATAGGGATTTAAAAAAAAAAAAACACTGGGTGGATTTTTATCATTATAGGATGGATGTGTACACACACTTCCAACACACATTTATGTTCAAACAACTTGAAAAGTGAATTTTCCGATGACCCCTTTAAGACTTTTGTCAGGTTTTTGTCTAGTTTGGACTAATTTCTAATCTCATCTCAAGTCTCCATTTCTAATTCCAAAATGTCATTTTAGAGCTATAACGGTGGCTTGAGCCATTGATAATGCAGTTATTAAAGGGACAGTTCACCCAAAAAGGAAAGTTCTGTCATCAATTACTCAACCTTGTGTCATTCCAAACCTGCAAGACCTTCGTTCATCTTCGGAAACTTAAGATAATTTTAATGAAAGGTGAGAGTTTTATGACCCTCTATAGACAGCAATGTAACAAAGTATTCTCATAGCTTCCCATAATGTTACGGTTGTACCACTGATGTCACATGGGCTTTTATCGATGTCTTTACTACCTTTCTGGGCCTGGGAACATTTCAGTTACATTGCTGTCTATAGAGGGTCAGAAATCTCTCTGATTTCATCTAAAATATCTTAATTTGTGCTCTGAATATGAACGAAGGTCTCATGGGTTTGGAACAACATGAGGGTGAGTTCAGTTATTAGTTCAGTTATTAGAAAGAGAGAGACAGCGTCTCTACTAATAGGGAAACTGTAAGTTTAACTGCTTCAAGAACAGAAATGTCACCACCAGTGCTGAAACGTTTCTGTGCCTTTATTGTGTGTTTGTGCTTATTATGGGAGAAAGGGGGAAAAGAGTGTGCAAACAGCCAATAATAAAATATAATTTTGTGGGAAAAATATGGAAATAGTTTGTAAATTTTATCCTATTGTTTGTTATATTTATTTGTTTGTTCAGTGTCATTGTGGGTTCTAGTTCTTTTGTTGTTGTAGGCTGTAAGGACCTTTGCAATAACTGAAATCATTTGGAGAAGAAATGTTCACCTTGAAATGTTTGTCAACCATTGATATGAAGCATTTGATATAAACGGAATGGTTTTGAATATATATCTGTATTAAATCTGTGGAAGTCAGTTTTGCCACTGAATAAAAAATGTAAAAAGTAATGGTGACTTTTTATCTCACAATTCTGAATTTTTTTCCTCACAATTGTAAGTTTACATCTCACAATTCTGACATTTTTCCTTTAGAATTGTGAGATATAAACGCGCAGTTCTGAGTTATAAAGTCAGTATTGCATGCTATAAACTTGCAATTGTGAGAAAAAAAAAAAAAACTCAGAATTGCGAGACATAAATAGCAAGGCAGTACACAGCAAGGCAGCTTAATACATTTACATTTAGTCATTTTGAATGACTAAGTGTAAACAATAAGACTAAACAATAAGTTTTGTAACAGAGAGATGCCAATACACTCTCACATTTTTTAATTGAAAATTATATCGATGTTGGGTTTTTGCCACTTTTTAATAGAAACATGAAGCCAAACTCAGACTTCCCTCACTTGAATATAGAAATGTAGACAAATCTTACAAGAACATATAGATGTGTATATGTTACAGTGAAATGGACAAAGCTATAGAAAGAGTGCTGAATTTCTGCTTTTACATTCCACACATGAAGCTGTTCGGATTCCAGAGTGTGTACCTGACAATCACAGATCACACACTGACCACACACACACGCATGTTTATGTTACACACACTCACAAATTTACATATTAAACATTTATAAATGTAACCCAGCCCAGGCGTACACACACACACAAACCCCTACGTGCACATACAGACCCTCTATCCTATCCCAGCATTCCCTGTAGCATTACCATTGTTTTACATTAGCATTCATATAGATTCATCGCCTCAAACCCACACTGGCACACATACATAGTCACAAACACACAGCAACAACAAATCAGCACTTATGACCTTAATCACACCAAATACAAAAACACTCACGAACACATGTAAACACAAGCCGCGGCTCAGCATACATAAACTGCTATAAAGAACAATTTAGCATTTAAAATCTGATTCACATTCAAAATCTGCTCGCATACTCACAGGAGGTTCATGGGAAAAATATCATATGAATGATTCATCCATGCGCACATAGGCCAGGCACACATACACACTCACGCTCATGTAAATCATACCTTCCTGTATCTGTTTCATGAATTATATAGACGTCTCAGAGGTTAGAAATAGGAATTTAAATTGAAACTCCATTATTCATGGCCACACCTCTTTCTCCTTACACCGTAATGTGTGTAAAACACGTCACATTGGACACTCATAAATACACCTGGGTACACCATAACACCTAGCATGGGGGCTTGCACAGACTCCCTCTCTCTCTAACCAGTGTGGGGAAACTAGCGGAGTTCCCTTCATAGAATTTCAATGTACAGATCGCATACATCTCAGTGAGATCCAGTGAATTTAGAGACTGAAAACATGACTAAAGACACCTAGAAGTGTCTACTATCTAATGAAAGTGGGGAGTCACATCCCACTTTAGATCCTTAGATTTAAGAACCATGTGTATTTGATGTGTAGTGTAGTATATGATACAAATGTTGAAAAGAAGCTAACTTAAACCTTTGTGCTTTGGGTGCACACATTGCCAACAACACTGATGACTAAACCAAAATAATGTGTTTTCATATAAAGCAATAGGAGGAATCAAACTAACAGTTATTATGCCTATAACATTTATATGAATAGCCTGCAGTGTACTGATATTCAGAGTGATTTGACAGCACTTGATTTGACTCAGTAATTTCATCCTTGAAAACACACATGATAAGGAGCCGTACTGTTATGGGTTATTTAAAGATATACACAATATAAATGTTCAGTCCCAATGCAGCACCATGCTGTCCAAAACACGTTTATACTATGTCATTACAGAGGCTTCTAGGAATATTGTTAGGAGTAAATTAGCAGGGTCAGAGTTGTGGTTTTATTGGTTGTTGCAGGTGTGCTGACACATTGAGTGGTGGTGCTCATGTGGGAGATGTGAGTTTGAGTCTGGCTCCAGGTACGTTTCTAGCTTGCTTGATAAAAGGTGGTAGAATGTTCTAAAAATCATTAAAATTGTATGAATGTATATTTACCCTTGGGATATTTTACCACAAAAATCTAAATTTTGTCATCATTTACCCATCCTCTTGTTGTTTCAGACTTGATTGACTTTGGTTCATCTTTGAAACACAAATTAAGATATTTGTATAAAAACCTGAGTGATTTCTGTCCCTCCATTGAAAGTCCATTCAACCGAAACTTTCAAGCTTCAAAAAGTTCATAAAGACGTCATAAAAGTATTCCATGTGATTCAAGCAGTTTTACCTTTTCTAAAGAGTTATAAACGCAAATCAACATACATACGTAGAGCTCATCAAATATGGTCAATGGAAGCTCAAATGTGCTTGCTCGACTTGCGAGAACCAATGAGATTTGTTCTTTTAGAGCAACACTTTTTACTGACACCTATTGGCAGCCTCATTTACAAAAATGTAAATAACTTATTCCGCAACTGTAAGTCTCAAATATAGTGGAGACTTTCATTATGAAGTCTTTGTATTCATTGGTTTTGAAGCGAAATTGAAAATACTCACCGAGTTAATGGAAAGAGGAAAACCCCAGCTCGCATTTAGTCATACTGCTGTTCGGTTTGGAGTCCTGTAGTGTGTGCAAAGTGAAAAATAGAAAAGAGGCACAAAGAGGTGAGCAAGGGTTAATGGTTTTAAAAGAGGACTGTATTCTCTTCGGTAAACCCTGTGCGGCAGGTGCAGGTTGAAGTCTTTGTCTCCTCCACGCGAGCGCTATTTACTTACACTCAACTCCTCAGCACAAAAGACCAGAGAGAGAACACAAACTTTCCCCCACACAAAAGGAAGTTATAGCCTCAAATTACAGGTGCGCCACACTTACACACACACACAGCTCTCAAATTTTGCACGCTCACCTGGCAAATTGAATCAGGAGGTAAAGTTCAAATTTTTTTCTCATAATGAACTCTTATCTTCAACAAACTAAAAACAGGTTAAAACTGACTTGAGAACATTTGAAGTGTTCCTCACTATTTAAAAATGCATTTAAATTTACTGATATCTATGAGGTTTTAGTGTAAAATAAAGGTTCCAGAAGGTGTTTTTTTTCTGCAGTGATGCTTGAAGAACAATTTTTTGTTCCCCAAATAACCTTTCAGTGAACATTTTTTGTGTGTGAAAATAATTTTTAATAATCTTTTACATTTTAAAGAAAGGAAAGATTCCATGGATGTTAAAGTTTCTTCATGGAACCATAGATACCAATAAGGAACCAGTATTTTTAAGAACGTATAGTAGATTATTGTAAATATTAATGTGTTAGTGTGACAACCATTGTGTCTGTGAGTGGTCTTTACTAATATAGCTTCAAAACAATGTGTGTGTGTGTGTGTGTGTGTGTGTGTGTGTAAATAGGCAGGAAGAGAGACCCATGATGGTTTGATAGTTTCTGTTCAATCAGAGGCAGTCATGTGGAACTACAGGAGGAGCAAATAGGCAGCAAAAGATGAAAAACAACCTGAGTTGTCAATAAAATAGAGGGAAAAGTGAGAGAGATGAGGGGGAAATACTTTGATCATTCTTCTGTACTCTAATGAAAGCCTCTGATTCCTAAAAGAAATAAAAAAAACCCAGCTATATTCCCTCATTGCTGATTTAAAATGTATAACTGGCCTTTTAGAGGGATGAGAGCGGTGGGGCATTTTAATGATCCTTTGTTTTTGTACTTTGCTTTGGCCACAGCAGCAGTATCAATAGAGCAAATATTAGCCTTGCGAGGTGTATGTGTGGTTTTGGTGTTGACCACAGCACCAGAACAGCTGTTCAGTGTTCTAGGATGGGATTCGTTTAGTTTGGAAGTCTCCACACAATCTGCTGCCCCTTCACTGACCAAACAAAGCTGTTATTTCAACTGGGAGGGTCATGCAGGGGGATTTATAGCCTGAATTTCCCTGATGCTGATTTGTGCATTATTAATGCAGTGCATGTTATTCCAAATTTAAAAAAATAAAAAGGTTTGCAACTGGGTCAGTGACGTATAATAGTGCCCATTTTCCTTTAAAAACATCTGATAAAACTTTGCTTTAATATGTCATTGTTACACATGTTGCATGCATTTAATATAGTAAGAACAGTAACATATGTAATTAGTAACAAAAGACTTGACCCTAGCTGTAAACCTATATTTTAGTAAGTAATATTATTCATTACTTACTTTTACACAGTAACAAGGACACATTAACATAATACAAGTTTGTTTTTGATTTTCAAGAAAAGGTTTAGTTTCAGTGTCTATAACTTTTTATCTTTTTGAGCATTATCAACTCTGGATGATAGATAATAAAGCCCAGAGTGTCTTCTTTCCAAAGATACCTAATTTGTTTGTGTAAGCACACTTTGTCAGGAACTGTTACCATTTTAATTTAGGTAGGTTATTTTCACCTGTGAGGCCCCAAATGGGGGAGAAGGTTAACAGGTTAATAAAAATATAATGTTGTGTAACCATATAGTAAAAAGCAATAGCATATTTTCCTTAGACCTATATATATTTATATATATATTATATATATATATATATATATATATATATATATAATTTTTTTACAGCCATAACTAACCATACCTTGTCATAAAAAGGTTACATTATTTAAAAAATAAAATTATTTATGTTATGTCTATGACACACAATCATGAGATTCTGCAGGGGTTTGATGACTTTCGCACCATATGACTTTCATTTGGTGTACAAAACCTTTTTCAAATATTAAGCAATGAAGCATTTTGTTCCTTATTGAAATATATATATTTTATATATATATATATATATATATATATATATATATATATATATTAATATTAAAGATATTATAATTATTACAAAATAATATTAAAGACTTTTTCCAGAATTATTACTGCTTAATAAGTTGTTGGTGTTTTTCAAGAATTTTCATTATTTTCTTTTTTACATTTATGCCTCTAAAGATATCAAAAGCTAATTTTTAACATAGCAAAATTTCTGTATTTTTTTAATACCCTATTGCATTCAGAAATGTAAAATGGGTTGTAAACGCTACTTCATGTTGACTTTAAAGCAGCAGGATGTGTAATTATTCCAAAAGCATGCTGCCAAGTAGCTGTCACATGTTCCCTGATCGTCGCTGCATGTGGAACGAATGCATACGTGTAAAATGAATCACAGAGATCTGAACTCTGAGCAGCTTGTGCACAGGATGCAGTCAACTTCAGGCCAGATGTGAACATGTACACACTCAATCTGGAGTTCTCCTAATGAACCCCCCGCCGCGCACCCTTACGCACACGTCTTGAATCACAATAGCCAGCATCACCTTCTCTCTCTCAAAGTCCTCCTCGTTTCTCACCCCCCATCGTCGGCTCTTCTCTTTAAACACGCTGCTGTGTTTGTTGTTTAAATGGCATTGAGAAAATTGCCCACTTTGGCCACTTCGAAACTCCAGCAGCTGTCGGTAATCGCCTTTGCTGGTGTGTGTGTGTGTGTGCAGAGAGGGTCACAGCAAGCAGCCCAGAAAGCACCATTAAGAGAAAATGATAGCTGTGTGTCTGAAACTCCATTACACACCAAACACTTTAAAGAGTGGACCGCGCTTCATTATAGGCCACCATGAATTATTCAAAAGTCTCTCTCACTCTCTCTCTCTCTTTCTGACTCGTTTTACGTCTGTCTTAAGACCTTAACCTGGACAAAAGCTTTGAAGAGAGGGCTACAAAAAGAGATAGAGGGCAAATCTGTCTGCATCCTGTGTCCGATAGAGATTTTGTCAAAAGAAACGAGAGGTTATTTTGAGTAAGAACGATACAAAGGGTAAATGTGAGGAGAAATACAAGTATAAACAGTCAGACTCTGTTAATGGAGGGCAGGAACAGGACGAGATGTGTTTTCCAAGTGTAGATTTTAATGATGTTGGCCGTTTGTTAAGAGGAAATAGGCTTTCAGGAGTGTGTCAGCGCTTATTTGCCTGGCCGTGTGTGTGTGTGTGTGTGTGCCGGCGTGCTTAAGGCCACGGTGACACTGCCCCCCATCTGTGTTGTGACTATTGTAATTACCCATCAGGCACTGCTACAGAGTACATTAAGTGAGAGCAGCACATAAAAAAAACCTACTGCTGTCTTTCTCTCTCCCTCATTCTCTCTGGAAATACGTCTCACTAAAGGATTTCATTAGAAGTGTGTGTAAAACTATTTACGTCAGCGCTATTATTGCATACGGCTACTTTCTTTTCCTCGTAAGGAATGAAAAAGCCTCTTTCGGCTACCTGTCATTAAATAGCTATCGTGGATGAAAAAAAGCTGTTAGGTAATGACTCACTCCACACAAATCTCCTTGAACGAAGAGTTAAAAGCTGCTACACGTTATTAACATTTGTAGCGGCTCTGAAAACAAAATAACGTTGCTTGAATTAGTGGGAAATGTATTAGTTGCATCACATGCTTTTTTATTGCGTGTAGCAAAATCTAATTACTTTTGCAGAGATTAGCAGAGTCATAAAGGAACACTGTTGATTTGATTTTGGAGTTTACTTCCGTAGGTGGGATAAACTGCACGCACACGCATACAAAATTACACAATACAACAGAAACAGGCCTCATTAGGCCTCATTCATGAAGCACAAGCAGAATGAATTTCTGTGGGAATCGTTCATAAATCTGTTCTTGCATTAATTGTTGCATTAAATTAAAAGCCATTGATTAGGTAATTATTATGATCATTTTAGACAGACTCTTCACAAATAGGGACGAGAATCGTAGAATCTTAACAATTCTGGTTCTCAATGTATTTGGAAAAAAGAAATACAATTATGTAGCCAAATTAGTGAAACAATTTATGCAAAAGGTGCAAGATGACTTTTTAGAGGCTGCATAATTGGCCTTAACAAAAAAAATTTTAGAAAAAAATTATTAATTAATCTTTATAAAATACTACTGACAAAATGCATAACGTGTATTGTTGTCATATGAACAACAGCAACTACACTGATATAAGTCTGACCGTTTATAAGTCATTCATTCAGAAATCAGACTATACACATCATGTTGTATGATTTTGATTCACTAAAAAGTTCATTCGTGTCATTCGCTTGGGAATTGGACTAAACTGGTCACACATTTTTTTATTCACTTAAGAGAACTGACTCATTCGAGTCATTGAACTGGTCACACTGTATGAACTGAGCACACTGAACTGACTCATTTGTTTAGGAATTGAACTAAACTGGACATGCAGTATGTTTTTAATTCTCTAAAATGAACCGATTTCTGTGCTGTACATGTATGTTTTGTTTTCACTAAAAATAATTGATTTATTTGAGTAATTTCTTTAGGAACTGAACTAAAGTAACCATGCTGTTTGTTTTTAATTCACTAAAATGAACCGATTTCTTGGAGTCATTCATAAATCGGACTACACTGGCCGCACTGTATGTTTTTGATTCATTAAAAAGAACTGACTCTTTAGAGTCATATGTTCAGGAATCAGTCTACACTGGTCACACTGTATATTTTTGATTCATTAAAAAGAACTGATTCATTAAATTAATTTGTTCAAGAAATAGTCTCAGTTCACACTGTTTATTTTGTGCTGTAGATTCAGTATCAGTGTTGCATTGTCACTGAATAAGTGGTTCAAGTTAAAAAAAAAAAAAAAAATGAAACCGGTTCTTGGTTTCCAACCCATCCCAATTCATAAATGAGGCCTATTCAGTTTTAGTAGTTGTAGGAAATCAAATAAAGCAAAAGTGTCACAGAGCAAAATGCGAAATATATTTCATTTCAAGAGTTTATGGCTTTATAGCTAATCTAATATAAAGTTAACAATGTTTCAGTATCTCTTTTTATGAGGCAGTGTCTAAAAGATAAATTACGTTTTATAATGCAGGTTCATTATGATTGTATATTGTTACAGAATCTGTGCAGAAGCCTGCTAATATGATGCCGTATGAGGCCTTTTAAGTGAAGTGTCTTATTTTCTTGATGGATTTAGATTGCAACCAGCAGTGTCCGTCTGAGTGTTTCTGTAGATACCACACATCCATCCGTCAGTCCATTCGTCTCTCTACCCCCCCTCTTTCTTCTCTCCGTGGCCTCTCCAAACATCTCTATACCATAATGACATTTGCATACAGATGCTTTCCAAACAAGCACCCCCTCCGCACCTCATAACCCTCAATCAGCTGAGTCCTGTTACCAAGGCAACCACACACTCACGCACGCACACTGCAGCCCTGTTATTAGTCTACAATACCCTCAGTGTAGAGCACTACAGGGTCCTGCTCCAGGTGTCCCCCTTTCATTCACACTTTCACTCACTCTTGTCTTAATTCTTCCTCTGTTCTGTCTGGAGTGCAGCGGAAGGAGGCGGTGGAGAGGTGGGGTCCTGGTGATGCTGAGTGAGTTGTATTGAAGGGGACTTACAACTTTAGAATTTTTGAAGGGTTTTTACAAGCTCTCAAATCTCTCACAATTTCAATTTACTGTGATTCATGGGCATGACACAAAAATTTTACTTTTCTATGGCCATTGTGGCTTATATGAGAAATTACACGAAATACATAATAAAAATGTAAATTTAAAAATGAAATATACAAAGTAAAATAAGTAAAATAAAATACAACTAAAAATACAAATATATTTATATATATTTATATATTTTACAATATATTTTTTAAATTCATGAAATCTTATTTTTAAAGAAAAAAAAATGGTGCAGTAATCTACACTTGAATAACAAAAAAAATCGTAATAGTATTAATAAATCAAATTTAATTGCTTTGTTTTTAACCCTCTGGGGTCTGAGGTAATTTTGGGGCCCTTGAGATGTGTTGACATGCCCTAATATTTGTGCTTATTTCAGCTACTTATAACATACTATTCACTAACATGTATTTTATTTTGTATTCAGCACAAACTGTGCTACAATAATATGTGACCAAGATGGATGTACATGTTTGCATTTTTTAGAAAAAAAATATTATGTGTGATTAGTAAGTTTTGGGGAAAAAATTTAGCTGAAATAAGGCCATAAAACCCACACTAAATAGTCCCGAATAAGACTTTTGTGTAATCAGTCTTGTAGGCTAGAATATTTACTTCACAATTATGTGAAAATAATTTTGCTTAATCATGCACAGAAAACAATATATTGATTTACAATTTTAAAGACATGTTTTGTGATTGAAAGCGTATATGCGAGGGAGTGGTAATAGCCTTGAATATTAAGTGATTTTCACCTGAGAGACAAAGGGCCCTCCCCTAAAGCTGCTAATGGCCCATCAGTGTGACTGTGACTGAGACAGGAAAGAGAGTGTGAGGAGACTGAAAAAAATGTTTTTTTTTTTATTATTTGTATTTTATTTACAACACAGTATAATCAAAACATACATAATGAAGGTCAAAGACACATTATTGTGCACACTGATCTAACCACAGAGATGTGAACAGACTTTGACTCGTTCCTGCAACAGATTCTGTTCAACAAGTGAAACAAGTACCTGATATTTACCATGGATTCAAGAAGACAATATTTATTGTCCATGGATTCAAGAAGAAGAAAAAAATCAGTAGTCAAGGATCTTGTTTTACCATAGAATATCAGTGTAGTTGAACATCTGATGTTGGTACAGTGCTCTCAGAGCATTTATAAATAAAGCTTAATTTATGCTCCTCAAGGTATACAACAAAATTTAAACAGTAAAATAAAGTAAATAAATATAAACAAATATATATATATATATATATATGTATGTATATATAAGTAACATTAAATATTATAAGTTATATTATTTTATTTTTTTAAGTCATTTTAAGGCAGAAGTTCAAAGAATTTAGTGACATTCTTGCTCTACGTGAATCATAAAGAATATCCAACTTAAAATAATAAAAAAATCAACAAAGAAAATTAAGTAAAATAAAAAACAATAAAAAAAATTCAACTGCAAAATAAAATAAAAATAAACAATTTTGTAAATGTAATTTTAAATAAAAATAAAACAATAATAAATAAAAAATAAATAAAAAAACAGAGTAGACTGTTTTTTTAATAACAAAACATCAAAAGAAAAGTATTAAACCATTAAAATAAGTATTAAATATACTGTATAACATTAGTACAGTTTTATTAAATAGATTTAATTAAGACAAAATTAGGTGATCCTAAGGCTGAAGATCAATGACTTTAGTGGCATTCTTGCTCTTTATAATTCTCAAAGATCAACTACAATGGTAAAATAAGATTTAACAAATAATAATAATAACAATTATGAAATATCATGTAAATTATGGAAGTAACTTTAATTAAACATAACTTTACTTAAAAAGATGGCTAAAATATCTGACTAAACCACTCTATATATGCCTAAATAGTATTTTTCTTTATAATTACATGTATGTACACAAAAACACACACACACATACGCCTAGTTTGTGTGTGTTGTGTGTCTGGCCGTATGTTCATCTTGGGAGTCCTGAGAGATGTGGGGAGTGTCATCCACAGAGAATAATCTTTGATTCAGTGTCTGGCCTCCTCTCTTGCGCTCCTAAAGGATGGCTGGTTCAGGAGGGGGGTCTTTAAAACAAGCCTCCTCCACGGCAGGACATGTGCTAAGCTGATTTAGCAGGGCTTAGCAGCAGCCCACCACAATCACACAGATTATACAAACAACAGCACACATTTCTGGGTTTCGCCACCTGCTTTGTGCAGCAGCTCGCAAGCACAGACTATTGTGTCCCAGCATATGTACACCTAAATATGGCTTTACTCTGTCTGAGTGTCTGTCGATTTAATAATAAAAATTAATATTATGTAACGTGATCCTTGTTTCAATGTTAGTGAATTTTTTTGCCTATATCATTTTTTTTATTACATATTTTATAAGGTAATTACTTTAATGACTTTAATAGATGGATGGATAGATAGATAGATAGCAAAATAGTTTTAGATGGAGTATACAGTAGCACATCACATCAAAAATGTCAACTTCCCAAAAGGATATCATGTCAGCTACTCATTTTCAGAAACTTTGAATTTGATGTGAAGTCTTATATCCAAAGATTGATGTCTCTGAATACAAAATTGTACTTTTTTACTCCTTTATAGTTGTGACTGAATGAGAAAGTTGTTCTTCTGGGACATGTTTTGTTCAGCATTTTCTGCCAGAGAGTTCAGTCTCTGATGTGTAATGTAAAAAAAATGTAGAACATCAAGCGAGGAACGTATTATTTGATCCATATACTGCCCACACAGCTCTTTAGTGTGTGTGTGTGTGAGCGAACACATATGTCTTCCCGTCTTTTCTTTTTTCCCCTCAGACGCTCGGTTTCCTGTGCGTCTAAAACCTTACCTCAGCAAAAGAAAAAAAGGAGGGGTAAAAAGTGGAAGAGTGCTTCTGTGGCAGACTGATATCTAGTGTGCTGTGACAGCTGGGCCTGCTCTCTTTCTCTCCCCTTTCACTCTCTTTTCTTCTCCTGCACAAAGCCTATTAAGTATGCCACTCACTTAAAGGCCCCAGAGCCTCCCGTGGCCACAGGCTCCACCCAAAAGTGTGGCAGCTCTTTGTGATTGTAATGAGGCAGCAAGCCGGGCCGTGCTTGCGGAGCTCTGTCTGTGTTTACTCATCACCCAGCCATTCGGTGTGCTGCGGACGGGGGGAAAGGAGGGGCGAGTGAGGGAGGGAGGGAGGGAGAGAGGAGGGGAGAGTGGTTTTGGGGGTGGTGGGGGCAGGACATGTCCTAGCAAGAGAGAGGGGGAAAGGGAGGAGGGAGGCAGACAGACTGTGGCTCTGTGCCCTCTGGCACCTCTGACCCTTCTCTGACTGGCGCTGGGGTACCAAACCCACTTCTGTGAGATCGGGGATGACGATCATGTAGGCTGGCACCCAGACCACACTGGGTTTTGTGAGTGGGAATGAATGTGTGTACGAAGGAGGGGTGAGTCTGCAAAGCTTGGGGCTAAAAAAAAGTCATTTTGACTCTGTAAGCATGTCGGGGAACATGAATAGACAATGATGGACATGGAACTTAAACAAAGAGCAAACTTGTTTTTCGAGCATATATGGATTTTCATACGAAGGGGGAAGGAGTCTGCAAAGGTTTTTTTTTATTTTTTTTCCTGTAAGAATCATTGAATAATGATGATACTAAATAGTGTAAATAACTAATAAAAAGTAATGAATAGCAATAATGATGATCTTGGAATTGAAACTAAAATCAAACTAACAAAACAAAAGACAATGATAAAGAATACAGCATGTAACAGAAAAACTGGTATGCTTACATGATACCAAAAAAAACTAAACATTAATAATAAAAAATGCATACAGTCATGGCCAAAAATATCGGCACCCTTAAATATGATCAAAGGCAGCTGTGAAAATTAATCTGCAATGTTAATCCTTTTGATCATTTTTTTTTTTTAAATCACAAAAATCTGACCTTTCATTGGATAACAAGAATTTAAAATGGGGGGAAATATGATTATTAAATATATTTTTCTCTAATACACATTGGCCACTATTAACGGCACCCTTTTATTCAATACTTTTTGAAACCTCCATTTGCCAGTTTAACAGCTCTAAATTTTCTCCTATAATGCCTGAAGAGGTTAGAGAACACCTGACAAGAGATCAGAGACCATTCCTTCCCCTCCCAAACCCTCCCTGGATAATTTCATGTTCATAATCACCCTGGAGTGCTCAAAATTGTGAATATGAATGGGAATATACTTCAGAGATATTTTACTCATAAGAATTTCTAGGGGTGCCAATAATTGTGTGCAACGTGTAGTTGAGAGAAACATTTATTTCATAATGATATTTCCACCCATTTTAAATTCTTATTATCCAATGAAAGCTTAGATTTTTGTGAATTTTTTTATAAAAGATCAAAAAGATTAACAATGCAGATTAATTTTCACAGCCTTCTTTGATCATATTTACCAAGGGTGCCGATATTTTTGGCCATGGCTGTAAATAATTATGTTGTGAGTATAAGACAATGGTTGATTTCTATGAAAGCAAGTGTCTGTATGTTACCCAGGTTTCTTATTGTTAACTAAAACTAAAACCATAAAAACACTTGCATTACTTAAAATAAAACAAACAGCTGAAATAAAATACAAAAAGTTAAACTGGTTTTATTTGAGCTAGTTGCTAAAGTGACATTTCTCATTTTTGTTTAGTTTAAGTTGAAGTACTAAAATTACTACTAAATCAACTAAAACTTCATTTTAAAAAACTATATAGACCCATTTAAATAAATAAATAAAAATGACAAAAACGCAATACAAAACTACTAAACAAAAATTAAAATGGAAAATATAAAAATCTAATTTAAATATTAATAAAGAGTATAGTAGTATAGCAATGATACTAAAATAACACTGGTGTTTTTATTTTACCCATGGGTAAGAGGCTCTTACTGTGGTAAAAATCACTCAGGCTTTTATTAAAAGTCAGCAACAACAACACATTTTCAATAAGTAATTGAATGAATTAATATTATTTTCATGTTTAATTATTTTTATTATTATTTAATACTTTTGTATTATTTATTTCAATTTATTTACTGGAATCAGCTTCATTCATTCACATGCATAAATCAGAAAATGTAGAGTATGAACCAGTTTTATAAAAAGTTTTTAATTTCCCTCTGAATGATCAAAATCACATAAAAAAATTGTAGTAGCATCAAATTCAGTATGGTTATTTATATGGGCTTGTTTAAAATATGTGGTGAATTTATATGGGCTTGTTTAAAATGTTAGCGTACTTGAATTGATCCATACACTCACTTCCCCTCAGTGTATCCACACGTTCAGCGCCATGCTTCTCAGCCGTTAATCAGCATTATTTCCCGTTCTCAGCCTCAGCGACTCTGAATCATCTGTACAGCCCTGCTTTTCACATCTCACTCCTCATCGCTCGCTCGTGCACTTTCCAAGCCGTTTGTGCATACGTTCACTTCTTTCTATTCTTTCTCGTTTCTTTTTGTGCAGCCGCAGACAGCTGTAGGGCACATCACGGTTCAGTGGTGGCCTCTCCAGCTCTCGCTCTCATGCGCAGCAATGATGTCGACAGGTTGGGGGGGTCACAGTGCGCAGAAGACCGGGGGGGGGGGGGATAGTCCTTCATAAGCAAGGGGGAGGAGGCAGCCGTGAAGTTAATAGGTCAATGAGTGTATGCCATAGTGGAAGAATACAGCAGGGCGTCTGGTAGTCTGTGATAAAGAGAATCGGGCCTGCTCTTCTCTGCTCGGGCCTGCTCTCATTTTTAAGTGAGAGCCTCTCTTTGTCAGAAGGCAAATTTAATAAGCAGCAAATGCATTACATGTTCTCTGCCGGCCCCCTCGCCATGGCAACGCGGAGTTGGGGCATGGAGATGGGCCTAGAGAGGACACGATTATCAGAGGAGCCATCTGCTAAAGGAGAGCCCAGACCCTGCCAAACCCACTGGGGGACTTCCACACCCTTCACTTACGCTGCTCATTTCCCTCTCGCTCAATTCAGACGTTGATTTCTTGGACTTTGTTTGTTTTGGGTGAGCGGGTACTTCATATTTGAAAGAGGTTGAAGGAGAGGTATGTGTTAATGATGTAACAGAGTGCAAGAAACAAGTGAGCGAACTGGGAAGGGAGAAATTTCGCCCCAGAGGAGGAGTCGTAATTCCATTGAAAAACAGATAATCCTCGCTCTCGGGCTGCTTGCTGTTTCCCACAGTTTTGTTGCAGTTTAAAACTTGACTGTGAACTAACACATAGGTTTACTTGCTCTTAATGCCCCATAAAAATTAAATTCAGTCTCAAAGAGAAATTCAAAGAGAACAGGGCTTTTTCTAAAAGGCTCACTTACAAATATTTAGGCTCGTGCATGTGGGTGTTTCTGCAGGCACTTTTGGTCTTGTGAATTTAAATGACACTTTATTTCATTTGTCTGATAACAAGGTCCTAACATGCAGGAGAATTGTCTTTGTTTTTTTGTTTTTCTGTAATTCAGTGGTTTCCAGCACGTTAAATTGTTATTGTGTTTAATATCATTATGTGATGGAAACATTAACTGGCCTCTTTTTTTTTAATGTAATTTATTTATTTTGAAATAAAGCTAATTGTAATATTGTATGTATTCTAAATACACAAAAATTTAAATGTTTTCCTTTATAAATAAAATTGTATTGTTTTATATGACTGTATGTAATATAGATGTAATATTTATATATTTTGTTGACCTTATTTACTGTTATTTAATATTTATTGATTTTAGATTTTAATCACATATGTCATATTTGATCTCAAGCTTTTGCATTGACACTGTCGTCTCCTTCAGATTTATTAAGCATAATTATTCATTGTGATGGAAATAATGTGACAACTAAGTCATAATTTTGATATTTTATTGTATTTTCATGATAATTATAGTTTTGTGATGGACTTTCATTGTTGGGAAGTGTTGGTTTGAGACTTGTAAAACATTTTATGTTTGTTGTGTGTGTGTGCATGCGTGTGTGTGTGTGTGTGTGTGTGTGTGTGTGTGTGTGTGTGTGTGTGTGTGTCTTTCATATAACAAAAAAGGCGGTTTTAAAAGAAATCAGTCATAAAAGCCTTACTGCTTGTTTCAAATTTCTGAATTTATGGTTAATTTCTTGTACTGTTATGTGAAATTTCTTGAATAATACTGTTCTTTTACAAAACATAACTAGATGGGGTCGTTGAGTAATTATTATTATTTGAATTTTTTTGTTAAATGCCAGATTAAATGTCATTCACAGAGGATGAAGGAAGAAAGCTTAAAAACTATATTAATGTTGTGAGGGAGACATTTGGTATGTGTGTGTGTGTGTGTGTGTGTGTGTGTGTGTGTGAGAGAGTGAGTGAGTGAGTGAGTGAGTGAGTGAGTGAGTGAGTGAGTGAGTGAGTGAGTGAGTGAGTGAGTGAGTGAGTGAGTGAGTGAGTGAGTGAGTGAGTGAGTGAGTGAGTGAGTGAACATATGTGTGTTTGAGTGTGTGTGTGTGTGTGAGTGAGTGAGTGAGTGAGTGAGTGAGTGAGTGAGTGAGTGAGTGAGTGAACATATGTGTGTTTGAGTGTGTGTGTGTGTGTGTGTGTGAGTGAGTGAGTGAGTGAGTGAGTGAGTGAGTGAGTGAGTGAGTGAGTGAGTGAGTGAGTGAGTGAACATGTGTGTTTGAGTGTGTGTGAGTGAGTGAGTGAGTGAGTGAGTGAGTGAGTGAGTGAGTGAACGTGGGTTTGTGTTTGAGTGTGTGTGTGTGTGTGTGTGTGTGTGTGTGTGTGTGTGTGTGTGAGTGGGTGAGTGAGTGAACATATGTGTTTGACACACATTTTTCCTTTCCTTAATATAACTTTTAACGTTTTTACGTTAACTTATTTAACTGATTTAAATATTTAAATAAGTGATCACTAAGAAAGCATTAGAATAAAATGCAATTTAGAATATAGGTGGTTAAATAATATTCTTAGTCAGATTTACCAAAACTGTTCTAAAGTTTGATATAGTTTGGTCTGCATGATTTTCTTCCTCAGCATGAAAAGCTGAAAGCGCACAGCTGCCGGTAGTCCCTTCTGTTGGCATCCTACAGGCTTTGTTGTTGAGAACTGAAGACAATTGTTTTGATTGGCTGAGAGTTTTGCGGCGGTAGGATACGATTACCCACACGCTGGTCTCTGATTGGCTGGGCTGGGTTTTGACGTCAGTCGGCACCCCTCCTTCGCTCTTTCAAGGAGAAGTTGTAGTAATTTTGTCCTCAACTTTTCCTCTCAAGTTTACTTTCTCAGGACTTGCCGGACGCTTATGGGAAACTCGGAGCCGCTACCATGAAGCTGTGTGGGACTTTTTTAGGTCAGTCAACCTTCGCTGTCTCCTCTTTGACTAGTTTAAATATAAACGACGAACATAGTTTAATTAACAGGTGTCTAAAAAGTTGTCTAACCTGCTGTTACTGCTCTCATGTGAGATTTGGTAGTGTATACGCATTTGTTTTATTGTATTATTTATATATGAACCGATAGCAAAATATATGTGTTCAATTATGTATGTAACATTCGCATCTCTTTAAGCAGACTTGAGACCGTAATAGTGTAATATAGTAGTAGTAATAGGCAGGTGTTGAAAGCTTGTCGTATTGAGGTCTATATATAGCACATCGATACAAATCATAACTTTCGGGAACCTCGTCTAGACCTTTTGTAAACTTCAGAGCTGTTGAAGTGTTGAGACAAAGGGCGGTTTGTTTCCTGGGGGACCGTGACGGACACAATGCCAGCCCAGAGGCTCATTCAAACTTTCTTTCTGTTGTTGTCTGTCAGCTTGTTCCATCTGTCAAGGCCATTCGCGGAGTTTGGGCCCCTGCGGCTCCCTTATGCAGTATTTATACAGCCACTATTCTAAATGCGCTCCTGATAGATGCAGCGGTAAACAAAGTGTAGCATATTGTATTCAGTGGAGTTGCAACGCGATTGGACAGTTATAACTGTTGAGGATTTCAAAACAAATGTGTTTATGACAGATTTTTTTTTTTTTTTTTTTTTTTACACAGCTGGCTAACATCTAGGCCTATTGTCAGCTACATGCATTAGGCTGTTTTTCCATCAGTGATTTTGTTCTAAACACTCTGATGATACACTGGTGTAAACAAATCAAACTACTTAATTTTAAAAAAGTTAAGCTTAATTGCCTTAAACCTTCAACGATAGAGTAGCCTAACTTTTCCCACCACTGTAAATGAAATTAGCCTATTAAAGAAAAATAACTGAAAATAAAGTGACAAATGATTGTGCCAAGTTAAATGAATGCAAAGAAAGATGCTGCATGGCAATGAAAATATGTTGCACATACATCTTTGAAATATGATTTTAGCATTACGTTGCGTTGGTCTTTCGTGGTAAACATAGCAACAGTGCGCTGTTTGATCGCTTTCGGGCAAGATCCCTATCGGACCTTTTTTTAACGAACCTATCCCTGTTATTAATATTATTATTATTATTTTATTTTGCATGTTAGTATGTTAAAAAATATATCTGTTTAAAAAAATAAAGATAATTAACTTTTTAATTACTCTTTGTCAGAGATTTCTGGTTGCGCGAGAGGAACCTCGCCAAATTCCTCCCCGAAACTGCTGACAGAATTCCCTTAAAATATCGACCCTGTTGAAAGTTCCGTGTAATTTCATCATAACTCAGATCATGTTAGGCTATGTTGTTTATATTTTCAACATTTCTATTGAAACGCATCACAACTGACGGAAGTCTCGCGGAGGAAGGCAGCCGGGTGTGATTTTCCCCGGGTCGCTGTCCATGGTGCTGGGCCAAAGCGCTGTCTGGGGTCCTGAAGCTCAGCCGAGCGCAAATTCTGTACTTGTGCTCCCTCTGTTTACTCTTACCACTTAGGCTCAAAGTTCTCAATGAGATACTGAAGAAACGATCATTCTCGCTCCTGTGAATCTCATTCATTCCGAGTACTTGTGGCAGGGGAGTGTAATTTATTTTTTTAGGTGTGTATGGTTTCTATTCTGTCTTTTGTTTATTGGATTGTGTCTTGGTTAGTGAGGCAACTCAAATCATATTGATGCAGCGTGGACACATCGTGATTGATTTCAGCTCCAATGCATAACAATGGGACAGCAAAAAAAGAGCCTGCCGCAAAGAGATAAGAACTTAATAGAATTTCTGAAAGGCGAAGGTTGGCTTTTTGAAAATTCCCCCCGTGTGCAGCATGGAGACAGCAGATAAAGAGTGGCATTTGTGGAGAATATTCTCAAATGGCTTGTAATGAATGGTTGTCATTTTCACTAATGGTTACAAAACAACAAAGCACAACAGCGGTGTGTGCAACATTTAGGAGTCATTCCAAGTTACATTCGTCTGTTTTGAGAGAAGAAGACAGTACGGTGTTGAAATCATTTTATTTGTTGCCTTCCACTCTTTTGGCAATACAGTTGTAAAACGCGCGCGCGTGTGTGTGTATGTATGTATATATCATCAATGCAGATGATTGGGGGAAAAAAGGTTTTAGTTTTTATCTTGTTATTTCTTAATCCATACACCCTAATGCCAGCAGTCTGATCATAACTTTTGAAGCATTGCCTATGAAAAGTGTGTGAATCACTGGACAGTACCATTCGGAAAGAGTCAGGAGGGAGGGTTCAGATAACACCGGCGACATATCCATGCTTTTGTGCAATATTAAAGATTAATCACTGGGCGTTAAATAAGCAGCTTACGCTATTAGAAGTAACAGAGACCCGACGGGCACTCTGCACTATGATGTTCGAAACACGCATTTGCTCTAGTTATCCGCCAGCGTTTATCTGGCACTCTCAAAAAATAAAGCGATTCTCTAGTTCTTTTGAAAACCATCTGCTGCTGCTTCAAGGGATTGAGAAGCCAATGTACTGATCCGAATAACCGATACTGTATATCCAAAATGCTTTTAATCTCTAAAGAACCATATAAACAACTCAAGAACCATATATAGCCAACATGGTCTTGGATAATAACATGGATCTTTTCTGAGCCACTGAAGAACCTTTATGATTATCTTGTTTCTGGCACAAAGGCGAACTTGTATAAATCCCTTGTCGTAGGTGCGTGGGTGTGGGTGTTAGAGAGAGGGAGAGGGAGAGGGAGAGGGGAGCGATCATATGTGAATGTGTGTGTGTGTGTGTGTGTGTGCGTGTGCGCGCGCGCACTGAGGAAGACAGAGTATGAAATAGAGTGTGCATGGCTGTACACATGCCCGCTGAGTTATTGCGGGGGGATATTCAAAGCCCAGCCCATCGATGTTGTAGGTTTTACTACAGCTTTCGTGATGTCATGGCAAAGGGCGGAGGGAGGAGGTGGGGGACAATGGCTCATGAGGGAAAGGTAAGTCAATATTACGTTTTCTCGCTGACAAAGGCAAATGAAGCCATGTTTTTGCTTACAAACAAGTAGCGTTCATACCGCCCCGTTCTGGATCCTCGGTCGTCCGTAGCAGCACCAGAGAAGCGCCGATCCTCTTCCCCGCTGTCACTGAATCTATCGGGATACTACTGAAGAAGTAGAGTTTAGTTTTCTTTTAGAAAAATCTATAAATGGGATATTTTACCCCAAACTGTCTCACAGCTTACTGAAAACACGACGAAGACAAGAGAAGCGTCTGGCGAAGCAGCTTTCGGGATTTTTATTTGATTTTTTTCACTCAGGTAATCATGATCATTGTTTTTATTTATCAAATATAAATAGTTTTGGTTATTTTTGTTAATTACCAAAAAATCTCTCAAGAGGATCTTTGAGACATATAGCTAGGTTTAGGAGTCAAGGGTTGAGTTGTTAGAAGATATTCTAAATGTTTCACGCTGTGTTATTATATCATTTGCTAAGCAAGGATGTAGACTACATATCTAGAGCATCCCATTCCGAGATGCCCTACAGATCAAGGTTAATGGCTTTTGCGTTGAAGGATGCCGCTTTATTTTCATATTTCATCCTTATCGCACTTGTATGATCGATGCTTGATTTTATAATCTTGAAGTAAGATGTTTGCGTGTACAAGCGGGTCTGTTTCGGAGAGGATAGAGTGAGTGTGAGTCCACGCTTCCCTGCTAGAAGAAGCTCCAGCGGAGAGTGTGTGGAGTTGACAAGGAAAAAGTGATGGAGAAACAGTCAGCTATGGCGCTCTCGTACAAACGCAGCGATGCCTATTTGTTTTCTCACTTTGCCACAGAAAACCTGCGCGCGTTTGATCCTAGAGATGAATCGAGAATGCCGAGTCCATATTCCCCAGCCGCCTGCTTATTCTCGCGTATAAATGCTGATAAATGCGCGCGGCGTGCGTTAGTCAAAACTGTTCATCTCTCAATCCACTTCATCGCGTTTTGAGCTTCATGAGCGTTGTGTGTGTTTGTCTTGCTTGTGTGTTTATAATTTACCCGTTCGCTTGGGCTCGGAGTGATCGCACTGGAAGTGGTCACTGTCATGTAGTTGTATGATCTCCATCTTTTTGGCACACATTCGGAGTTGCTTCCATATGGCTCAGTGTAATTAAGGTCGAACAATGGGCGTAGCGCAGGACTCCCGGCCGAGTGCACGAATGGCGTGGAAGAAGAAGAAGGAGGGGTGGCCATTTGATTTTCTGCAGCAGAAAACAGAGTGGAGAGATGCTCTCTTTAAATGTCAACCGACCCTGGTGAGATGCGCAGAAGAAAAGTCATGAGAGTTGAAGCAATAACGCCCATCCTCTGCATCCATCCCCCGCCCCTGTTCATTTCTAATGAGTGATTAGTGCGTCTGTGTCTCATATTGCTCAGTATTCCGGGGCTAATATCTTAGACATTCACTATTGTATGAAGTATAATATCAAAGCACCTGCAACCAAGATGGTGGACGAAGTGAACGTGAATGTGTTTAATCTGAGAGTCAGTTATGTGATCATGTAATCACAGTGGGCTTGCACTATACTGTGTAAACACACACGCACACACACACATATATATATTTCATACATACTTTGATACAGTTTACAAACGGAAAAAACCCTCAGGTTGTACCACTAACATATATATATATGTGTGTGTGTGTGTGTGTGTGTGTGTGTTTACACAGTATAGTGCAAGACCACTGTGATTACATGATCACATAACTGACTCTCAGATTAAACACATGATCACATAATAGTTTATTATTGCACAGTTTATAATTATTTTTAAGAAAATAATATCTGGTCGTTGTAGAGCCAGAAGCCTCATAACATGAGAAAAGTAACTGGAGTTAGTGAGCTTTGAGTGTGTGACTAACTTCTCACAGTCTGAGGCTTCTGGCTCTATGACAGATCAGATCAGTGCTGTAGAGGAGAGCGGGCAGTGCTGTAACACAGGATGAGGTGTAACACCATCAGTTTATCCAATTACAAATGAGCTACAGGGGTGAAATCACCATCATACATGAGCAGCACCCTCATGAGGTGATGATAGAAGCTGTAAGTCTCTATGCAAAATATAAAGGAGTTATAGGACCAAAAATACTTACATTTCATCTCTGGTTTATAATTTGTGTGGTGTGTGTGTGTGTGTTTATGTGGTTTATGAGGACATACATTTGTATAATGACATGGGTATGACAGAGGTATTACAATATGAAGGTGGTTTATGAGGACACTGCCTATGTCCCCGTAATTCAAAATGCTTAAAAAACATACTAAATGGTGTTTTTTTGAAAATCTAAAAATGCACAAAGTCTCCTGTGAGGGCTAAGTTTAGGTGTAGGGCAATAGCACACACAGTTTGTTCAGTATAAAAACCATTACGCCTATGGAGAGTCTGAAACATTGCATATAATGAGACATAGATTAATTAAGTCTTAGTTTTGAGAGTGACTATCACACTATAATGTTCTATACTTGTTTTCAATTTAATTTGCTGATTTTAATTAAAAGGTTTTCCACAATTAATTAACATGTTTATAATGAAATGAGAGTGGGGTGTGATGCATAATGATAATTTAACAAGTATATTTGATTACCACCGCAATAAATGCATGCACGGTATTTAAAATGCCCTTGTTTTCTGTTAGTGGTACAACCTGAGGGTTTTTTCCGTTTGTAAACTGTATCAAAGTATGTATGAAAGTTTGAGAAATATATCTCCTACTGTATTTACTGACGAATAATGCAGCTAGTGTGGTTTTGGACTAGCCTACCTCATTTTAGCGACATCCACTTGTCACGATATTCAGCACTGTATACAATGAAGGTCACCTGAGCGCAACATTGATTCATGGAGTCGTTTATTTGATCTCGCTCGACTAGAAACTAGGTTTTAGTAATAACTTTCACAAGATCCTATCTATCTCTTTGCGGAAATTGCGCAGAATTGCGCAGTCATCAGGAACCACCAGAGTTTAATAAAAGGAGATGCTGCTATCTGTGCGGTGGGGGGAATCCTTGCAAGTTTTCCCAATTATTTCTGTCAGCCACGTTAACATATAACCGAACAATGTGCTCAGTCTTATAAATAAATGAGACTATAGCGGATCATCTGGTGCATGCAGCTCTTTTAACCCGAATCATGAAATCTAGGTCTTCACAGATCGCCGTTTAATCTTATCCGAGGATTAATTCCTATCATATTCAAGTAGGGCTGTTTGCAATATACCAACGTCAGTGCTCATTTTGGTTGTCCAAAGGCGCTAAACGCTCGAAATAGGCGCTTGTTTATCGCTCAGTCCATTGTACAGAAAAAAAGTGATATAAAAGAGGGAAAACATAAAGATGTAATGCTGCTGCAGGTGCCGCGGGTTTTCCGGAGAGGAGAGAGTAATAAACATGTGGAATGGAGCAGCTGGGCCAAATTGCGCTCTTCTCATTCAGAGCACAGCAGAAAGCCACGCCACCAGGGCCGAGGGTCAGGGTCGCCCCTATCATTAGTGAAGAAAGGTGCCATTTAGAGCAGCCTTTAAGCCTTGAAACACTGAATTGCATGCAGTTGAATTGGTCGGTGATTTAGAATGCATATTTGAGTCTTGCGCGTCAAGCGCGCCACTGATAGTTTAGTCAGAGTTTTCAGGTGGTGCTGTTTTGTTCGGTGTTTTGAGCAAATCTTTTAAGAATCGTTCTCATTCACTCACGTGTAGGCCCTACCTCACAAAAGTTTTTTTATTTTATTTTATTTTCTTATTATAATGTTTAAACAACTAGCTACATGAAGTAACTGACTTAACACTTTTAAAGTTTGTTTTTTTGAGAGGGGAAAAAAAGAATTTGCTGATTTTTACATTTATAATTTTTATTTTTGATTTATGGTTTGCATTTAGTTCTCTTAACTTTCACTATGTGCATAACTGATTTCTGTAATTGAAATTTGCCTCTGAACATGGCTGACCTTCTTATTTTGCAACGTGGAAGTATCTTCTATTTGAGCTATTATATTTGAATGTTTGAGACTTTTGATTTATAAGCTGCTTAATAACTATAAGAATAAGAATGTATGGTGAAACCTTTTGCTCTACCAACCAGTGTGTTTGTGATTGTGATAGCTAATACATTAAAATAATATGATGATTCTAATATGTTATTTTATGATGATAAAAATAAGACAGATTTTAAGAACAAGAATCTGTTGAGTGAATGAATCAATGACGTAATCGCTGAACACTAAAGACACGCAAAAAGCTTGCCACCATCTACTGGCATAACTATGTAACATACAAACAGAGGCATTGAACTAATCTGAATGAATCAATTTAGAATCAGTACCCAGAATGAATCAACTATTTCACGGCAGCACTTTTTAACAGGTATTTCCAGACAGTACTGGAAGCAAAGTGCATTGATAGTTAACCTCTTTACTCGTCCGTAACCTTGAGAGCATTTCTGTCTATTCTGTCTATTTAAGAAACTCAGACAAAGGCAAATTCTGCCATTGCTCCTTTAACACAGAGTCACTCTCTGAGTGGGCCTCATTCTGCTGCTCATGGTTGTCATGGTGTTTTCCGTGGTGCGTCATGATGAAAAAAAAGAGTGCCCGTAGCTCTCAAAGGCACTTTGACTCGTTTTGACATGAAGGAGAGTCTAATTGTATTACTCGCTACTGACTTTCAGGCACAAGTCGATTTTTTTTTATCTCCTGGAAAGAAAACTACAATCCACCGTGAATGTTAAATATATTTTGATGGTATTGTTGTTTTTATAATAATTAGGTTTGGGTTCGTCTCGCAGGCCAACGTTATACATTCACCTTTGCTCTTGTTAAGAGCTTTCTGTTTGTTCTCTAATCACAAAGTTGAAGTTAAATCTGCTTAACTGGAGCAGAGAGTGCAGATGTGTCACCCGTGGATTACCGTGAAGGCCTCCATCCCTATTTAATCTAAACTATGGATTTATGTCTGTCTCAAACAACTCTGCATCACTATGATGGATTTCAGCTGCATGACATGATTTTCTTGATTTGTTTACACTCATCTCTGTCTCCTTTGACTGTCTCGCAGTAGCAGAACTATCACAGATCATTTATTAATCTCTTGTTCGTCCTGTAGTGTAATACTTTAAAGTGAACATCCACAGAAGCCAATCGCATAATAGTCTCTCCGGCCCATCAGTAAATGATGAACTGTTTAGCTTTATTAATGTTCCATCTCGCTTTAGAATAAGTGGCACCTGAACCATCAAGGTTATTGAGAGCCACGGGGGTGGATTATGGGGGCCGTGCCATTTCAGAGGGATGGAAAGCGTGTAGTCAGCTATACGGCCCGGGTTTATGGTGAGATTTTAAAGAGCCCTTTGCGCCTAGCAGTTCTGTTTATTTGGCTTGAAATTTGTAGAATGAGAAAAAGCAAGAGAGCGTTGGGCGGGGAAGGATGCACAGTAGTGCTGTTGTAGTCATTTTTTAGAAGAGGGCTGAAAGTTGATAAATAAGCGTTTTGTTCCGTGCCGGCGTGGGAGTGTGTGTGTGTAAGGGGCACTGGAAATGCTTTTACTGACAATGCCCTACAGCTTTCTAACTCTGATGACTGGCATCCTGCCTGTCTTTTTCTGGGTTATTGCTGCTGCACAGAGTTTTAGGAGGCAAATCAGATCTGTCTGCTTTGTTTATTTTGTGCTTGCTAAGAGAGAAGGGCAGATGTTAGAGGGGGAAGCGAGTCAGAAGCTAGGCATGTTTAAAGGCTTCTCTTTTACTGACAGCAAACTCTTTCTCTTTCGCTCTCCTGCTCTTTGGCTCTCTCTCTGAGAGTGCGAGGTGAGTTTTAGTGCCCTATAAGAAACAGATGGAAGCCTGCTTTAAAGGAAGAAAACACCAGATTGAGATAAAGGTAAAGAGAGGAAATGAAAGGAAAAGAAAGGACAGAAGTGAGGGGAGAAGAGGCAAAATGAGAATGGCATCTCTTACAATATTTCAAAACTGAAAACAATAATTCTTATAGAGATGATGATTCTACTGCAAACAAATTGCATATGGAAGAACAATAGCTCTGAAAGTGTTTTGATATGAGTTGAGTGAATTTCAAGTGTGTGTGTGTGTGTATACTGTATATTCTTTTATTTATTTTTTATTGTATTTTAGTCTTTATACATAACTATATAACAACCTTTCACTTAAATTATTTTTACTCAACACTACAAAAATGTTACATGGGCTTTTATGCTTGACAGAGAGATCCAAGATCTTTGTGATTCAACACATAGTTCTCTGGTGTCCTCTGATAATTTTAAAGGCAAAGCTTGACGGATTAGCATAGGTTTTTGTGCGTTTTGAACGCTGAAATCCTCAAAAGGAAAAGCAACTTTTGAGAGTTTGTTGCCTGCGGTATTGTTGACGGCTAAACAAAAGTGAGTTATGAACCGGAGTCTCAGCTGTGAGATTTCACGAACAATGGCTGATCCGTGCTCATTGATGAATGTAATGATTATTTTAATACATTCTGCGTTTGATGGCATGAGCATGTTAGCGCTTGAGCGGAGGGCATATTTTTGCATCAGATTTTATTGACAGTCTTTTATCATTCTATCACACATGTCTATCATATGTGTGCTGGAGGGGGTAGGGAACGGGTTTATGGAAAGATGGACTATTACCCTGATGAAAAAAAGAAAGGAGGAGGGAAAAAATCTGATTTATGGTTGATTCATTATTTACTGACCAAATTCCCTCCCCCAGCACGGGCCTGTCTCTGTGACCCCTCCCCTCTCTTACACTCCTGCCTGCTAAAAGCTCAATAAAAATGCACAAAAGTGATTGATTCTAATAGCGGACTGACAGAGCTTCCAGCTGGGATGTTTTAGCATGCATATGCATGCAAGTTTATATATGCGAGTGTGAGTTTTTTTAGTTCTTGCCTCTCTTTAATTAGAAGTGCATAGGTCACATGTGTAAAAGGCCCAGCCCCCATCATGACCTGTCAAACTGTCACTTCACACATTTGACATTATGCACCTTTCAGTCAACACATAAATGTTCTAGATATGTGCTGTCAATATATTATATTAGTTAATGCATTTACACCAAAGATAAATGTCACTTTTTATTTTATTTTTTTCTACCGGTCTATATGTGGGTCAGTGACAGGGCGCTCATGTATTTTATTTTATTTAGTAAATGCATCTATTCATATATACACAATTCTGTTTAAAACCAATTTATACTGTACATACGATGACTTAAATACATCTCTGAGCATGATCATGTTCTTAATTTTCACAAAAAAAAATAAAATTTGTTGTGAAATCAGAAATGTTGGGGCAATACATGGAAAAAATCTTAATTAAAATAATTTTTTTGCTTGTTTAGCATCTTTAATATATATATATATATATATATATATATATATATATATATATATATAGGGATTGTAGGTGGGGGGAGTGAATGTCCAGCGCTCTCTCCACCCTCAATACCTCGACTGAGGTGCCCTTGAGCAAGGCACCGAACCCCCAACTGCTCCCTGGGCGCCGCAGCATAAATGGCTGCCCACTGCTCCGGGTGTGTGTTCACGGTGTGTGTGTGTTCACTGCTGTGTATGTGCACGTTGGATGGGTTAAATGCAGAGCACAGATACCGTCACTTTCACTTTCATATATATACAGGTCCATCTCAGAAAATTTGAATATGGTGAAAAAGTTCAGTTTTTCTTGTAACTTATTTCAAAAAGTGAAACTTTCATATATTTTAGATTCATTACATGTAAAGTAAAACACTTCAAAAGTTTTTTTTACTTTACATGTAATGAATCTAAAATATATGAAAGCTTCACTTTTTGAAATAAGTTACAAGAAAAAATAAAAAAAACTTTTTCACCATATTCTAATTTTCTGAGATGCACCTGTGTGTGTATATATATATATATATGAAGAGTTCAGATGCAAAAGCTTCCAAGTACGTCTGACGTTTTTCTTTAAAATTAGCATTTCTTTCTGGCTACTATGTACAGGTTTCTATGTAAGTACTGGTACTTCTGAATGGGTTGAGGCTGGGATTTAGTGCATTTGAAGTGAAAGAACTTGATAAACATATGAAGAGTTTATTTGCAAAAACAGTTAACTTTTTTTTTTTTCAAAAATCATGTTTTTTATTATGTTATCATGTTTTTATTGTGTAGTTAACTTTTCTTTTCTTTTTTTACCTAGTCAAAAAAAACAATTGCAGTTTGAGATTAATTGGAATGCACAATGAAAAAACATGATTTTTGAGCATTTTTGAGAGTTATCTGTTTTTGCAAATGAACTCTTCATATACTGTGTGGAGAGCATTCACTCGGTATCGTTATCAAAGTTTTGACCAAGATGGCATTTGCATTGGAACTCTTCATATATATATATATATATATTATATATATATTTTTTAAAGATTCTTCCTTTTCTTTACCATGGGCGCTCCTATATATCATTGACCCAGGTGTGTGTTTGTGCGATTGTGCACTTGTGAGTGAGTGTCTTGCTGTTGCGACGGAGGGGGTTGTGTTTCCTGTGCTGAGGCTGCTGGTTTCAGATGCAGGTGGACAGGTGATGAGATGACCTGGCCGTTTCACTGCTGAATCAGTCCGTTACAGCATCGGAACCGAACGCTCCTTTGCCCTCGCTCTGCAAAACACTTCCAACTGCCAGCACAGATGCTGACATAACTGTCTTTTCCCCTCATTTTAATTTTTTCATTTTCACTTATTGCCTTCTCTCTCAAACAGAAAATGAGTACCGGGGGAAACTCCTGAACCAGCGCTGGACGCAAGGAGACAAGATCAGCCGCTGCCGGCCCTCTCTCAAACTGCAGAGCCGACCAATCAAAGTGAGTCGCACAGGCCCGCCCAGCCAATCATCACACAGAAACTCGGGCTTCCTGCCAAGTTGGCGCAACTAGAGGCGAAAGAGGGTTATACATTTATGACATTCATCAGTTCTGTCTGTCAGCACACTGTGAAAGGAAGTCAGCGTTGTATTACCGCAATGTATGCAGTTCATGCCAGTTTGACCTAGAATGGGTTTTGGCAGAGCAACCTAAGCCCCCTCTGAATGAGCCCAGATTTTAAAGTGTCCCGCGTCCCCTAATTATGAAGAATTGGGCTGTTCGGCTCAACCTAATTTCATTTTAGAGCTTTCTTGCATTATTTAGGAAAACTGGAGAGGTTTGAAAGTGGGGATGTCCTTGAGCTGCTTTTGTTTGCCATCTTTCATCAACATGAAAGTCTCTCCCTCTCTCATCCTATCGCCTCCCCCATTCGCTTTTTCTGCTTAGCTGTGTGTTTTGCCTTTAAGTGAATGTATCTCTTTTCCTCCTCTTTCACTCTTTCTTCTTCCCACTTTTTATATGGAACAGCCCATATTTTCCACCATCTATCTCTTTCACTTCTGTATTGGGAAATTCATTGGAAGAGATTTCTAATGGGGGCGCTGGGATGGTGAAAGAAAACAAGAGCGAGTGAAAGTGCGCTCGAGAGAGAGAGTCTTCGCTCTCTCCCGTGGGCCCATAAATGTATTTTTTCACTCTGATGGAAAGAGCTCATCTGAAGCGATTGATTTATCGATCTAATTTGAAATGTTTAAAGGGTTGCAGTTGCAGGCAGCTCTTTTAAGAGCATCCAATTAGATAATACCAAACTCCGACTGATCAGCGTTATCCAATGTGTGCAGAGGAATCAGAGCCAAGCTTATTCTCATGCTACCACACGCTCTTATAAGAAAACACATGAGCGAGTGCGTGTTTATACACACACACAAACATAAAGCTCTCTCGGTTGTCAGTCAGAGCGTTAACTCTGCTTCCCTGATGGATGGCTCAGATCTCCTTGGCGACCGTATCGGCCTCCTTTAATTGACCGATGCTTTCCGCAGGTAATTTTGAAGATGTCAGTAGCCCTGTCACTCTAGCGACGGTTGCCACGCCAGGCCCGGTTGCGTCCTTTTCTTGTAAATGCGAAAATGAATAAAAGCCTCATTTATGCGCACCGGAGGAGGAGGGGTGACCTTCTTTGTGAAGTCATTGCCCCTAGCCAGCAATTTACATAGAGCTGTCAGAGGAGCACGAAGGAGCGACTCCGTCCGCTTGTATGGAGAAGAGAGGGACACAATTAATAATGTAGCACGCGGCCCAAAGGGACTCCAAGCGGTAAAAAAAATGTTGGCTTTATCTTAGCGTTCGTGTTTTTCTGCCAATTTTTCTGACGTCCCCAGTTCTCAAAATCACTCACTCATTTCTCCGCCAACGGTCGTAATTAAAAACACCGGGGAAGGACAGGTTTGAAAACATTAAAAGGCCTTTGAACAATATTACGAAAGAAAGATGACACCGTCTTGCTCATCGCAAACACCTTCACTCCATGCAGATTTAATGAGGCGGAATTCGATATAAAAAAGCAATGCAAACTCTGAAGCGCTCACCTATTCGAAAGAGATGCGTAGCTATGGTTACACAAACATGAAAGCCACACGGGCCCCGTTTCATTCATGTGTTGACACTAAGGAGAAGGCAGTGGAAGACCAGAGGAAGCTACAGTGGGAAAAGAATGAAACGACACGCATCTGCCCCTGGCTTTTGTGCTGGGGGTCAGAGCAGTCACAAAGCTTGTTTCGGAGATACAGAGAGGGCATAGAAGCCTCGCAGATGGGCGAACCGCACACAACACAACGCTCAGTGTTTGCGTCCGCCGTCTCCCGGGGGCTATTTGATCATCAATGTGAGAAAACTTTCCTCTCAGGCCGGCGAGTCGAGCTCAGAGTGTGAGAAGCGAGTATCGACGCGCATAAAGCCGGCTTGTTGCTTGAGAGCTTGTGTGCTTGTGATCAAAACGCCCCTGGGAGAGGAAGAGAGACTATCTGTGCACCTGTCTGCCCGGATACACACACATACACACACAGCCAACTTTCATCGCCCTGTACGCAAACTCCCTCAAATCGAACACAACACACTCATTATCCGCCCGTGCTGAAAATTCTGCAATCAACAGGAAGTGGCACTGGCAGAGAGAGTGCGCAGGGATAAAAAAGAAAGGGAGCGTGTGAAAGAGAAACTCCTCTGTGAAAGTGCAGTGTGCCCTTGCCAGCTCCAGTGCTGTATTAAAGGCAGCAGCTGGGAGCGGGGTGAGCAGCCCTCGCCGAGGGTCAAAAGGAGAGAATTTCGTGGATTTTCAAGGATTCCGTTCCATTTAAATCGCAGTAAAGTAATCAAAGCTAATGGCGCCATTGTGCCACCGGAAAAGATCCAATGGCTTTACAGTGAGCAGACTTCCCTGCGTCTGTGTGTGTGTGTGTGTGTGAGAGATTGAGAGGATTGACACCTGCTCCTTTTGTGCCAGAAAGCGCAGCGAGTGTTGCGATCGGGGACTCTGTGCGGGAGGAATTACAGTGATTTGGAGTGCCTGTGTTTGTATTATTTCTGTCGCTGCGGTTAATATTGCTATTGTAATTATCACTCGAGCTTGCCATGGGGCCGTGAACGCAAATGGGCTCCTCTGGCAGATGCCATGCTCTACTGTGTCCGTCCAATCAGATTGATTGTTCAGGGCCTCTAAATTATAAGATGATGAGAGGTACAGAAGGGTTAGGAGGGTGAAAACACTGAAAATGTACTGAGATTTAAAGGTTTTTATTTAGATCCATCTGTCTGTCTGTCTGTCTATCCATCTCTCTTGTCTATCTATCTGTCTATATCTATCTATCTATCTATCTATCTATCTATCTATCTATCTATCCATATGTCTTGTTTGTCTGTCATTTTTTTCTGTCTGTGTATCTGTCTGTCGTTCTCCATGTCTGTCTATCCATTTGTCTGTCATTGTTTGTCTATCCATCTCTTTGTTGATCTGTTTGTCTTTCTGTATTAATGTTTGCAATATAAAAGAGAAAAAGTGTTCTGTGAGTATTTACAGTATGAAAGTGTGCTTCTCATACATTATTCATGACTTCATTAACCTGAATGTATGGTATGTATGTGCGATTCTGTGTGTGTGTGTGTGTGTGTGTGTGCGCGTGTGTTAGCTTGTCTAACTCTCTTTCTCCTCCAACTATCACTCTAGTCTTGACTCTCTCCATTTCTCTCTGACAGATGAGTTTGGATACTGATGACAAGCGCACTCGCACACGGTCCAAAGCAGGAAGAGGTCAGTGAACCCTCTCTCTTTCTCTCCCTCTGTCTTTCTCTTTTTCTCTCACCTCTAAAACTCATTTCTTTCACTGGTCAGCTGAGCATGTCTTATATGTTCGCTCTAGGCATATCTAATATTTTAGCTTCTCTCAAATAATCCTGCTCTTGGAGTCTCTAGAGGTCCTTTTGCAAGAAAATCCTATTCACTATGTAGCATTCAGTAAGTTTAAATGGAGCTTTGTGAGAAAAAAAGAGTGTCACAAGTTAAAGAAATGCTTTGAAATGTTACAATTTTATATGCATGACCAGATTACCCAACTGTTTGTTTTTAGAGAAATGATCTGGGTTCAGTTAAAGTTCAGCTCTATG
Source organism: Barbus barbus (assembly GCF_936440315.1). Taxonomy (NCBI): domain Eukaryota; kingdom Metazoa; phylum Chordata; class Actinopteri; order Cypriniformes; family Cyprinidae; genus Barbus; species Barbus barbus. Next base: position 9,947,273 of record NC_136719.1, read on the forward strand.
GACAGCATCTCCAACATCCTGTCAGATACCAAGTCAGTAATTCTGACTCATCCCTCAGCTTGTAAAAAATTTTTTTTGATAATAAAAAAAATACACATGCAATAAAAAGTCTATGGGTTAAGCCATCTAGGAAAGTTAAAGCATTTTAATTCTGCCATACACAAATGTGTTATTTGAGCTGTAAATAATCATTTTAGCATAGGGACTATCATTATAGTCAGCAGAACTTATGGTTATGAATTATTAATTTCTGTAGGTGGGATTTTAATTACAAATCCCAAGAGTTCCATACTATAGTACTTTACAAAATAGCAATGCCACATTCATTACTAGTATCCGGATGCGTATAATGTTAATGTTTACACTTTATATGGTCATGACTAGAGTTTATTTTCAGTTTATGTAACAGACTGTTTTTGCTGGTTTTAGAAATTCCAAAGGCATTGAACCCAGCATTTCTCTATAGCTAATATATTGCATTTATTTCTTCTTTGCATTACTTTTCTTTGACAGTTTTTATTGTTTTAAAATAAATTGATTAGAGGAAGGCTGTTCTTTTAACCGTCTGCAGTTTTGTTCTGATTTCACCACTAAACTAAACTGGGACAATTAATCATATTTTTGTGCTGATTTGTGCATATTTTAAATTTTTTCCATCATCAACGCTTGATGTTTTGGCTGACTCAGGTGTTTGTGTCTATGTATATATATATGTACTGCTTGTGTGTGTGTGTGTGTGTTTTCTCTTGGTAATGCAGTCATGAGTCTAACTGCATATGGCCTCCTGGGCTCTGTATATATTTGTGATTTATTGATTGTGGTCCTGTGCAGTTATTTGCGGCTTTAGATTTTTCTGCTTAATTTTCTGTTCCTGATTGTCTCTCCCTCTTCAGTTCCCTCAGAGATTGTTGGACAGGAGCTGAGGTAAGACAGATTATTTCTGTCAAGATAATTATGCCATTTTTTTTCCTCTGCAGCAATTTTTTCTTTATGTTTTAAATCCATGTTTGATCATGTTTTGACATTATTTGGTTTGCAATGCACGCTGCTTTACAAACAAAAAACATTTAATGTAACAACCAAACTCATTTTTATCATCAGTAATTTTACTGACAGCAATAGAAATCTTCTAAATGTTTGAGTCCACAGGTTATTTACACCTGGTGCTTTTTCTTTGCCTGATCAAGCATTTGTTTCAGATGCCAAGTGTTTGGTAGTTCCTATAGACCCAAGAACACAAAATCTGCACGTGAGGGATATTAAAGCCTCATTCTCAGCTTATTCTCCACATTTTCCTCTCACGGTCAAGTGCGCTATGAAGTTTACAAGATTTGAATTTATAACAGCATCAAAAACACTCGCTAGCCATCAGGGTCACTGAAGCTGCTCATGACCGTTTTCTGTCACAGATCTTAAACAGCTTAAAAGACGACCTCAAAAGATGCTTTCATACTGCAGCAGAATAGAATAATAAATACTTTTATTAGACATGATATGTTATATATTTAATTGGACTTGTTAGCCATAATATTGTATTATTGATCTTGTGTGTTTTTCTATGCAGTACATACAAGATCGATTTTATGTTAGTAGTTAATATTATATATTCTATTATATTAAATATTAAAATGCATGTGAACACAAGATTCAAGTTCAAATCTCTCAACCCTCTTTTCAGGTAACAAACGAGAATGCCAATGAAACAAATGTACAAAATACTAGGGATTTCTACGAAAGACAGAAGGGATTTCATGAAACGAAAAAGAAGGGCCACCACAGGAAACGAAAATCAATCAAAGCTCCATCGTATTGACAAAACAATTATTTTGCTAAATTTAAAAATCTATGTTTGTTTGTTTTGTGCTGGCCGTGGAAATGCGGCTCCTGATGAACTATTTAGCACACAAGCACCACGAAATAACAAAAGCTATAAAGCATCTCTAATTTGACCCCCTCTATCTGTTCAGCTGCCCTACTCCAGGATGCAATGGCTCAGGCCATATCAGTGGCAAATATGCCCGACACAGAAGGTACGACAGATGACATGCCCGTGTGGTGCTCCGTAGCCCCTGATTCACCTCCCTCTGCGGCCACATAGCTTTTCCTGATCCCAAAAGCTGTTTAGCCCGTAGACTAGATCATCTTAATCTTCATCTCTTCCTCTGATAATGACAATCTCTCTCTTACTTTCACTCTCCCTAATAGAGGTCTTTAGGCAGGGTATTGATTATTGGAAAGATATTACAGTTATGTTTATTTACACGTGTATACATTCAGGAAGCCATTTGAGATGCTTCATGTTTATAGATCTATCTCCGCTGCCCGTCCAATAGCGAGGCTTTCTAGGTGAGGGCTTTATTGAATTCCACCCTCCAACAGCTCCCTCCATTCTCTCTCTCTCTCTCTCTGTTTATTATTTTATTTTGGTATAATTAAGTGTTCCAGTCAACTGGCTGTGATTTATAAAAGCTTTTAGCCAGCACACTGCCCCCTACAGGTCAATTTCCAACATTGTTCCATCTGAGTTTCCATAGACTGTTTAGCATGGCATGCTTGGCTTGCATGTGTGTAGTTTGCATGTTTTGTTTTCATTGTTTTTACACTAGCACTGAAAAAGTCCTTAATGTTCTATTTCTTATTGAATTTTCAAATTAATGATCTTTCTTCTATTATAGTGCTTTGAGTTGCCCATTGGCCAGGAAAAGGCGCCTACAGGAAGCAGAGTCGGAGCAACCTGCCTCCAAGAGGAAGTCTCACCCGCTGAAGCTAGCGATGGATGAAGGATTCAACGTAGAATGTGAGCGGAGCGGAGAGGAGACAGAGTTGAGAGAGGAAGAGGAGGAGGAGGAAGAACAGGCGAAGCAGAAAGCTAGTGATCAAGAATGTGAAGAAGAGGAGCAAGCGAAACAGAACACAGAGAGCACCAATACAGAGGAAGAGGATGGTGATGAAGGTGAGTGATCAAAAATGGCCAAAACAATCTGAATACGTTTAACTGTTTTGTTTTGGGTAATAAATAGTTATATTCGTACAAATATTGGTTATACGCTCTGTAACTGAAGTGACTGCTATACATTTTTAGAAGTCACAACCTGATTTAGAGAGCAAATTTAATTCAAAGAAACTGCACTCAACAACTAGTTGACAGCCACATCATTGACATTGACACACAAGCATTGCACCCTTTCTATGTTATTCTTTGCCGTCAATGTTGGAGCTCCATACGCTCTCAGGTGACAATAAATGTTAGAAAACAAGGTGTTGTGTAGTAAGAAAGGATTCCTGTTAAATGTTGAAAGAAAGGGAAAAAACAGAACCCAGAGACTTTTTACAGATTACCTGAGAGTATAAAAGCAGTTGTCAAAAACAGTTTAGAATAAAATCAATCCTTTAAGATCCAGTACAAAGTCTTGAAAAGAGATATTTTCTTTCTTCTGTGAAACGGAAAAGAAGATATTTTGAAAAATGTCTGTTTTTTTGTGCGTACAATGTTCATACATTGGACCCCACTGACTTTCAATATATGGAAGAAAACCCTGATACATCAAAATATCTTCTTTTATGTTCCACAGAAGAAAGTCATACTGGTTTAGAACGGCATGAGGGTGAGTAACTAACAAAATGTTTGGGTATAGTATACCTATAATATTTTTGCTTTGGACTCTGTACAGACAGTAGTCAATCTGCTTCTGATGCTGTTGTATGTACTGGACAATTTGAGAGTTAAGCCTCTGACAATATACACATACAAAATTGCACATTTTTACATTTGTGTCTCTCACACAGAAGAGTGCATTATCATTGAGGCGTCCAGCACAGAGAAGCCCAAGCTCTCATCCTCTGAGGATCTCTCTAACTATCAGCACATAGTGGCCAACTCAATGACACACCTCAACAACCACAACAACGGTGCCATGTCACCCCAACAACAACAGTCCATCACAATGGAAACACAAGATAAAAGCCCTTTTAGGGAACCAGAAGAAGAGAAAGAAGGAAATGAAACCGAGGAAACAAGGACCCAAGCAGGAGTTCTGATGTCTAAAGAGAATGGAGTGATGAAAGGTGAGATTAAAGATGAAGAAGAGGACATGCACACTGACAGCCAGGAGGAGTCAGACCACCAGTATTTTACTGAGGAGATGGAGACGCAACAGGCCGAAGATGATGATGAGGATGATGAGAATGATGAGGATGATGATGATGATGATGATGATGATGATGATGAGGTGTTGAGGTCTGAGATTAATAGGGAAGAGGCATACAAAGAAGTTCATTCTGAAGAGGAAGGGGAGAGAGAAACCGCCCCTTCGGTTATCACTGCCACTCAGGGATCTCACGTAAGGGAAGACTATGTTTCTCACAAACTTACATTCCCAGAAAGCTACAGCTCTAGTAAGGCCGCCACAGCATCTCCTGTGGTTATCGAAGTGCAGCCTGAGGAGTCCGAGAGGGATGCTGACATGGAACGTAACGATGACGATGGGGACGACGACAGCTTGTCTCAACGATCAACGGTGGCGGACGAGTCTGAGATGTTCGACATAATGCGGGGGAACTTGGGGTTGCTGGAGCAGGCCATTGCTTTGAAAGCCCAGCAGGTCAAAGCTCATCGTGAGCTCAGCCGCATTCCCGAACACCACCGCTTCTTTCCTCTCGACGACCGGTCTGGCAAACACATGGAACATATCCGCAAGAGCTGCTTCGGAAAAGGTCAGATATTTGTCATTTTGCCTACCAACCCCGATATAATTACTGTGTAGAGTTTTCTTAAAATTTAATTGTGACAATTTTAGTAATAATGTTTGAACTTTTCACTATTTGTATGAAGTCTTTACAGTGTTACAAAAAAATGTTTTACATTAATTGTTGCATAAAGTTGTGTTAAAATGGAATCTGATCTAAATCTAAGGACAACAGTTCTTACATAAACTCTTGCTGTAATGCGACCATTTGCATAAAAACAATTTAATGTAAAACCATGTAAAGGTGCTACCCAACGATATCCTCATCAGTTGAACTGAAGTTTGAAGTAGTATGCAAAAACTTGTGTATATTGAATAGAATCTGATGCAGTTTATATAAGAATGCTTATGCAAAGTCTTTGCATAGTATCTTCATAGTTTTTAGAGGAAAAAAGTAAACTGATGCATTAACGTGATTGTAAAGTTTTACAGTCTTTACGCACAACCATTCTTACATTTTTTTTTTTTTTGCAGTAATGCGATCATTTATCTGATCTGATCTGAAGATGTTGCACAACCATTATGCATCAGTTAAATTCAAGTCTATGAACAATTTGCACAAAAATTCATTTTTAGATAAAACTATGTTATGACTTTACTATTTTAACACTATTTTATTCTAGTGTAAAATGTATCTGTAATCTTACATAGTTTATATATAGACTTCTCAAAGTATCTTCATGGCTTTTACCAAAAAAAACAACAACATGGAAATTGTTGCATTAATGTATTAATTAGATTGTTGTGTTCAGTTGAGTCCAGTTGATTACATAGTCTTTCTGTTAAGCTGTTTCTTTTTATCAGTGATTGCATCATTGTGAAAATGTACAAAACACTCATTTTGTGTACAGAAATTCTTCCTGCTTGTGTTTGAGCAATGAATTTATACACACTCTAATGCCACAAACCATTTCATAAGTGCACTCCGAGTACTATTTAAACTTCGCACATATGCATTTTTCAGCACACCCTACAAGTGCTCAAATATCAACAAATTCTCATAAATAAACACCCACACATGATTAATCAGAAAGAAGATTAAAATGGCAAGCTCTCGCTCAGGCAAAGAACTGCAAGATTAATAATGGGGTAAGCAATCTGGAGAGTATAAATGGGTCAAATGAATTGGTTTCCATAGATAAACTCCAGCCTTAGTCTATAATTACTGAAGCATTTAGAAAGAGAGAGAGAGTGCGAGAGAGTTGAAGGGGAGAGAGGGTGTGTGTAATTAGATCGGTTTGGCACGTGTTTATTTGTTTATTGGTTTTGTTTGTGGTGTTGTTCTGCTCTCGGTTGGCACCGTGCCCGGTCCGTGTGGTGCTGGATTCAGCCGAGCGCTCGGTAGGGCTCCACACCCCCTCTATAACTGGCCTCCTCACGCTCTGACCAGTTTTAATTAGGAGGTGCATGTCTCGTTAACATTTCAACATTTAATTAAGGAGCCACTGGAGCGCACATGCAAGCTCTTTCTCTCTCTACGTCCCTCACTTTCTCTCCTTTTTCTTTTTTTTCCCTCTCCCGTCTGTTTTTCATGTTTTTCGCGTCTGCCTTTGTCCTTGCACCTTCGTTCATTTACCTTGGACCCCACATACTTTTTCACTCTCTCCTCCTGTATAATATGAAGATGTGCTTTGCCAATGGTAAAGTCTGTTTAATGAGCTCCATTTTTCAGTAGATAGTCCAATAAACCCCAGCGCACACTCACTGAAGATAATAATCCTGAATGGAAACATCCACCTACCCAAACGCATAATGGCCGTAATTATCACTGTAAATGTGCTCTCTCATGGGTCCAGTGGCAACTTTAACAACTTCCAGAGAGCATGAAACCGGAGAGCTTGTTGTATGCAATGTGTGTGGTAATATGCCCGTCTTCTGTACATTTCTGTCCTGACAGAAGTGATAATGTCTTCAGATAAGGTTTGACTGACAGGTGTTTTGCTGCCCACAGAGAGTTCTAGATCAGAGAAGCGAGAGATCAAATGCCCAACCCCCGGGTGTGATGGAACGGGTCACGTGACAGGACTTTATCCCCACCACCGCAGTCTGTCAGGCTGCCCACACAAAGATCGGATCCCTCCAGAGAGTGAGTCAACATCAAACTATAGACACATCTTTTGATTGTGTGATAATCTGCAGCAGAAAAAACAAAACACTGTACTTTAGGCATCTAGTATTGTGCACGTCCCTTCCTAAACCTCTCATTTGTTAGTTCAAAATTGATGCTGGCAGAATTAGTTTTTTGGGGTCATGAAGTCCTTTCAATGGCTGACTTTTTCCTTTTTCTGCTCTGATTGGTTGTTCTCAGTTTTGGCCATGCACGAGAACGTCTTGAAGTGCCCAACGCCAGGCTGCACCGGTCAGGGTCATGTCAACAGCAACCGAAACACACACCGCAGGTACGGAGTCTCCTTTTTCGGAATGGTTTTCCTTTTGGTGACCACCTGGTAGATCCCCAAATGTACTTTCTTGGTACATTCGGTGCACATAATGACAATAAAGGTTCCAAAAGGTTGTTTTTGTTGCGAAGCAATAGAAGAACCCTTTTGGATTCCCCAAAGAACCTTTCAGTGAATAATTTTCCACTATAAAAAAAATGGAAATGTTTCATGAATGTTAAAGGTTCTTCAGGGAACCATCAATGCCAATAATGAAGCTCTACTTTAAAAAGTGTAGTGTATTTTCCTCACACATTCTTTCATGTTTCCTCCTCTTTCAGTTTGTCCGGATGTCCCATCGCTGCTGCCGAAAAGCTCTCGAAGACTCACGACAAGCAACACCTGCCACAGCCCATGGGCGAGCACATCAAGGGCAGCCCAAACTCTGACCGTGTTCTCAGGTGAGGCCTAGACCCCAGCGAAACAAAACCCAGGAACTGAAAACATCGGCATATATTCCTGTTTTTCCCAGCAACAGCAAGCATGCCCCGTGTTCGGTCTCCTCCTGTCCTTCAGCTTCCATGTCAGCAGTATGTCTCCGTCAAACATACCTGCTGTGGTTGGTTAGCACAGCTGTCAGTCACCGCAGGACTGAACTCACTTACCACAGCACGATTGGTCAGGCGTTTCGGAATGTCGGTCCTCCCTTTCCTTTGCCCTTCTGATAGAGCACAGCCTGCCATTTCATGCTGGGATCAGGCCTCAAACCTGCTAGTCTAATTACGCCACTGATAAGCTAATTATGGGACTTACAGGGCATGGAGTATTGGAAAAATAATTACTTTCCTTCAGGAAGCATGTCTGTGGTCAGACAAAGCAATGCGGATTATGAAAATAATAAGCAGTCCTCTCTTATTAATGTTATTCTGATTTAAATGAGCGTCAGTTCACTGAGAAAGCCCATTAAGGGAAGATGTCAACAATGAGAAGTCACCAGAGAGACCTTTGACGGCTCCGCATGCCACCCCTGCTAATGGGATGCACTGACTAATGAAGAGACAGGAAGCAGAGGGTAATATACTTTACATGCCATTGTCACGCAGATCATAATGCACGTAGGTGTGTGCGTGCATGTTTTCCTTCAAACAGTGTCTGGTTCATGCCTGAAATCCGTTAATGATGTTAAATACAGAACACAGTGTAATAGTCCGCAATGACACGCACACCCACATGCTAGCATTTTTTAGCTAGTTTCCAAAACCTAGCAAGCAGTCTACTGCCTACTTCTAAAACAACATCCTAACCCTCACTGAAGCATTTAGAACGCTCTACATAAGCAGCACTCCACACTGCAGACTCAACTCGCAATGGAGTTTGACCAAGGAAGGTCATTTCAGGATTGCAAGACCAATTCCCAAATACTTGAATAAGGTACATTACAAAATCTTAAAAACTGCCTGCCAAGTTCACATTTCAAATACCTTCTTCTAGCAATAAAATCTGATATGAAATATTCCACAAACGTTTTTCAGTCAAATAGCGTTAAAAAAAATGCATACTTGAGGATGGTCCAGCCAATGCGCATGTACAGTCTCAGGATATTGCCTTTTATAGGGACCGGAGCTTCTAATGGCAGCTGCAGTGATTCAGTTACTTTACCAATTGGCGATTGGCTCTTTTATTTAGAAGGCAGAACCGTATTTCTTTCTCATTCATAGTACTATGAGTGAACCATCTTGGTATATAGTTGCTAAGCTAATAGCTCAATATTCTAATAAGCACAGAACTGCATAGCATGGACATATTGAGTAAAATAATCCATTTTAATTACACTGAATAATATCTCTCGCATCATCCTTAATTAATTGGGATTGCCTTCCCTGTGAAGGACACATGCACTGCAGCCTTAGAATTTAGGTAAAATGTGACACATTAGGAAGCTGCTTATATTTTTTAAACAGTGTTCACATCGGGAGCATCTATGATGCCTTAAAATGCCGCCTCAGTAGGCAGCTCACTAGTTTCTGGAGCACAGCAAATGTCTTTTCAGAGTTTTTCTTCAGAACAGAGAAAGGGCCGCAAGGGCTCATGGTTCTTTAGGAAAAGGAGTCGGTTTTAGGGCTTCAATTCCATGCTATGCGATATGCTAATGTGCTCAGTGCTGATAAGACACTATTTAATCCTCTTCTCCTTCAGTCACCCTGCTTTAAAACGCTCTCTCTCTCTCTCCCATTTACTCTTTTACCAGCTATTTATCTGTGGGACTTTTCCTTCCTTTTTCGCTGTATCTTTGGCTCATTGTCAGTCTTTCAATTCCGCTTCTCTTCTGCTGTCTAATTCCAGCCCACTCTTTCACTCTTGATCACTTACACTTATCCTTTTGTGCTTTTTTTTTCCTTCGCTGCAGGGATATTGATTCTTTTGTGGAGGAAAAAATTATGGAACGAACCTTCTCTCTCTCTCTCGCTACCCATTTTTTGCAGGCCCATGTGTTTTGTGAAGCAGTTGGAGATCCCTCCACACGGCAGCTACAGGCCCAGCCTCGTCCCCGCCACGCCACGCGCGAATCTGGCCAAGGAGCTGGAGAAGTACTCCAAGGTGTCCTTCGATTATGCAAGCTTCGACGTGCAGGTGTTCGGCAAGCGCATGCTCGCCCCAAAGATGCACACCAGCGAAACTTCACCCAAAGCCTTCAGATGTGAGCAGGATTAGTCACGGTTCATGAACGCTATGTATAATACACTCCTTGCAGCGCAGAAATGTGTGTAAATGGTGTGCTTTGTGAATAGTACGGCTAAGGTTTGAGATTCTTTATTGTCGTTAGCAGTAAGTGAGTGAGTGCTCTTCAATGAAAGGATCAAGTACTATTTGTAAGAACTAAAATTACTATTAACTAGAGCAATGTTCTCTTTTCCCCATAGCCAAACCTCCTTTCCCCAGGGCCTCCCCCCCAAGTCCCAGCTTGCACGGTGGTTATGGAAAAAGCTCCTCCAGTGGCTATGATTATACCCATGATGCCGAAGCTGCCCACATGGCTGCCACTGCAATCCTCAACCTGTCCACGCGCTGCTGGGAGAGACCAGAGAACCTCAGCATCAGACACCAAGATAAGGTACGGAACATAATCTCATGTAACAGATGAATGCATTCGGAGTTATATTAAAAAAATGTCCTGGCTCTTCCAAGCTTTATAATGGCAGTGAATTGTGGACGTGATTTTGAAACCCAAAAAAGTGCATCCATCCATCATAAAAAGTGCTCCACACAGCTCCGTGGGGGTTAATAAAGGCCTTCTGAAGTTAGGTGATGCATTTGTGTAAGAAAAATATTTATATTTAAAACTTTATAAACCATAATCTTTAGCTTCCGCTGTCGTACGCACATTCACGAGAGAGTGGCATTCCAGCGGTTGACGAACATTAGCTAGCACCCATTTAATGCCTATAGATTAGTGTTGTCTAGTAACCAACTGAAAGTAGTGAGGCTAATAACTGAACAGAAAAATATTTAGTAGCCTATCTGTTTTGATCATAGAGCAGGTATTAGCTAACAAGCACATTTTTCATACAAGTATTGGGTAGCTTTGACAAAACACAAGCTAGCTGAGGCAATAATCAAACTTTTGTTCTCAAGTAGCATTAGGAAGTCATTTGAGCAATTTTGTTCATTTGGATACATTCTCAATTCATTGCAATAAACTCAAATTTTTTTTTTACAAATTCTTTTGATCCAAGTCTTTGATCAGTGTTCTCAGAAGTCTCTATAAAGAGTTGTATGCCTTTTTTGTAGTTAAATAAAATGTAGCTTAATGCAGCTGTTTTTTAAATTCATTTATTCAAATTAGGCTGTTTTCTAGTCTTATTCGTTACATTTAGTTTAGTATGTGTTCAAGTGTGATGCTCGCACTTTAATTAAATCCTTATTGTTTCTATTGTGCCAGATGAATGCTGCTCTGATTTACTCTGATCTACTTTAGATAGCTTAACTACTTTAAATTATGAGTAGCTTAGCAGACTACAGTTTCAAACTAGCTTCTACAACGTCACACCATGTGCAGATGTATAATAGTTAATAAGAGTGGTTCATAATGGTTAGCATCCATCGATTGAAGAAAGTACGTCTCTATGTGTGATTGATCTTCAGCAGGGTTTGTATCAGATGAACGTAGCTTGAGCAAGAATGCGTTTGCTTGCTGTTGGGATCTTATTGCGTCATCTCTCCTCCCTTTCATCTGTCCCTCCGTTCGTTTCATCCTCGTCTCCTCTTCATGTTGTTATTGCATTAAGTTGATAGTGAGCTCCTAGATAGGGCAGGACCAGGTGCTCCATGTTCTTTTATTCAATATTTCCATGGTTAATGCAAATGAGGGCATCTCTCTCTCATTCCTTCAATTTCCTGTCCCTTTTATCGTTCTTTTCTTTCCTTGTGCCTTTGCACACCCAAAAATACAATCTATCAGCCTCTCACCCCCCTCCTCCGTCTGAAAATTCTGGGATCTATACTGTAATTGGAGAAGCTCTGTCCTCGATATTGTGATTTTTTTTTTAACTTTCTCCTCAGCCCAGGGAGATTTCCTGTTTTTAGCAGAAGGGGATAAAAGGGGAAGATTAATGGGCAGAAAGGCCCAGTGGCTCAACGCTAATCAGACTGGTACTGCTCTGGGATCAGTGCCTACTGTGTGTGCACATCTCCGACTTCATATTCACACACAAATATGTAAACATGCCCGTTTTAGCACTAATCATGCATCATCCATCTACATACAATAGGAACGTATGTAATTGATTTGTTTTAAAATGTGTACTTTCTTGTTAAGCTTTATTCTGTGTTTGTTTGCTATACTCAGATTTTAGTTCATAATTTTACTTTTCTTAGCAATAGCATTGCACTGCCTTGGCAAAGACCCACAGCACTCAACAAACACTCACCACATTTACAAACACCCACAACACACTACAAACACCCTACCAACATGCACCCTATTTACATGCACCCACAGCACTCAACAAACACTCACCACATTTACAAACACCAACCGTATTTACAAACACCCACAACACCCTAAAAACACAAACCACTTTTACAAACACCCACAACACCCTACAAATTAGTGTTGTCACGGTACCAAAATTTCTGTATTCGGTACCAATACCAGTGAAAACCCATGGTTCTTGGTACCAAAGAAAAACACAAAAACATGCTAATTAAAAAACACACTATTTTAGTAATAAAGTCAAACAAAAAGAAAATGTACAAAAATCAATGCCATTCTTTATACTTATTTAAAATTGTGTTTCAAGTTTTTCTGCAAGTAATAAAAGTATGAAAACCAGTAAACAAGTTTCACCCAAATTGAATTTGTCTTTTAATTAATGAAATTTAAACATAACATTTTTTGCTAAATAAAGGGGATTTACTATTAAAATTAAAACATGGAAGAAATATAGTGAGATTATTTCTTAAAAATAAAGTTTTATTAATTTAATTCAACAGTAGTAGTAGTAGTAGTAGTAGTAGTAGTCAGAACAGTTCTGGAGATGTTTATGTATTTATGTCCTCATTGAGACGGCAGATGCTGAAATCACACGCGCTTCAGTCTATGTAGTAAACAAAACCGTGCGCCTCTGCCATTCATTCATTCACACAGAGACACAGAATATGCAGGATTCATTTTTGAATCGACTTTTGCAGCTTAATATTTACAGATACTAGTCCATGTGACCTTGATTAATTAATTTAAACTTTGACAAATTCCGTGACATTCAGTGTTAAACTGTAAATTCTGTTTTTATAACTGGATTCTGAGATTCCATCCGCGTTTTCTGCATCGTGGAAATCATAAGGCTGTACGGGTACTCGGTACTTGAAAAAACCTGATACTGTGACGTTTTCAGTTTTTTAGTACCGACTTGGTACCGACTTGGAACCTTTTGACAACACTTCTACAAACACCCTACAAACGCACACAGCATTTACAAACACCCTATAATCACCCACTGCATTTGCAAACACAAACACCACCCTACAAACATCAACAAACACCCTACAAACACACACCACATTTACAAACAGCCTACAAACACACACCACATTTACAAACACCCAGAACATCCTACAAACACTCATCCCATTTACAAACACCCACAACACCCACCGCATTTACAAACACCAACCATATTTACAAACAACCACCTCATTTACAAACACACACAACACCCTTCAAACATGCACCACATTTACAAACAATCACAACACCTTAACAACAACATAGCAAATTGCTAAAAAAAAAAAAAACAATACAGCACAGCCAAGTATCTGCATAGCAACACCTTTGCAACTACCTACAACACGCTAACAACCAGTAATGCGTTTACAAACACCCACAACACCTACAAACACCCACTGTATTTGCAAACACCCACAACACCCTTAGCAGCCTCATAGCAACGCCTTGGCAACCAACCACAAAATCCTAGCAACTAAATAGCAATGTTTAAAAAACATGCAGAACAACATAGCAACACCTTGGCAGCCACCCACAACATCCGAGCATTGTGACAAAGAGTTTTGTCCTACTGAGATTATTTTATGAAATGTAAAATAAGATTTAAATTCTGTAATAATTTAAAAAAATTTTATCATCACTAACCCAGTTATTAATTATAAATTATTTAATTTTTTCTGTTGTAGAGTATGGAAATTGAGGTGGATGAGAATGGCACCTTGGACTTAAGCATGAAGAAGCCCATACAGAAAGAAATGGGCATGTCTTGTGCCAGCCCTGAAGTGCGTTCCCCTGATCTGTCTTCATCATCTTCATCATCATCCACATCTCTTCACCATGGCAACAGCAGCATCTCACCCCACTCTTTACACACCTACAAACAAGAGGAATGGGAGGGGCCTCTGGACTACACCAAACCCAATCGGCAGAGAGAAGAGGAGCTAGAAGAGGTACGGCCATTTCCTGTTTCATTTAAATGAGGCCTGATCTATCTATTGTTGTACAAACCAGCATAAGATACATTGTATCTTCGCACAGATGGACCAAAGCACTCAATCATTTGCCTCTTCCGACCCTGAGGATTGCGACATGATGCAGGACAGCCTTGAGGACAGGAAGTACCCCGGAGAGGTCACAGCCCCCAGCTTTAAGGTCAGGTTCCAGCCCAAGGACAACAAGAAAGATCTCCTACTGTAAGTCACATCTAATTTGCATCCATTTCTATGCACAAATGGATATTCAGCACAATGGAATCATTTCACTCAGTCAGGCTTTTGTGTTTGTCCCTTGCAGGTGTCCCACTCCGGGCTGTGACGGCAGCGGACACATCACCGGAAACTATGCATCGCATCGCAGGTATACAGTGTTCAGGGGTCACCCCTCTGTGCTTATTTTGCCATCAAAGGGGAAATATATAATAAAACAAGACATCACATATATGTTATCTTTCTCCTGCTTAACTCTCGCCTGCTCTTTGCTTTTTACACTCACTTGGGACGCTCTGGGTTCTTTCGCTTTATCTTCTCCTTCCCTTTTTTCCCCCTTGTTTCTCTTCAACATTTTTAGCCTGTCTGGGTGTCCTCTCGCTGATAAGAGTCTTCGGTCCCTCATGGCAGCACACACAGCCGATCTCAAGTATGTCTGCTCTACTTCTGTTCTTGTCCTTTGTTCTTGTTCTTGCTAAATGCTGCTTTTTCTCTTTTCTTGACATGAAAACAGTACAGTACTTAAGACCCAACTTAATATTATTCTAAAATTCCACTGTGGTCCTGCTCTTGGTCAGGTTTATTTCAGGTATTATAAACCAACACATTTAATGTTTGACTTCACTTTCCCAGATGTCCAACTCCAGGATGTGATGGTTCAGGCCATATCACTGGTAACTACGCATCTCACAGAAGGTATGACCCGTGGAACAATCCCTCCCACATCCATATCAATACACAAACAGGACAGAGAAGTTTAGTGATAGCTGTATGTTAGACACACACAAGTATATGCCACACTTCATTTATTACCCGTCCCCATTATTGAATAATATTTAGATAGGAAACAGACCCCAGATCTTGTGTAGTTTTCTTTCTTCTCTGTTGATCTAAAAGCTTGCTGAGGCCACTGTTTCCTAACCAGGAACGAGATATCAAGCAGTATATCCCATGTCATTCATATGTTGCTCCACATAGCTATTGAGAGATTCAGGTAAATTCAGCCACTTTTTCCCATCTCAATGAGGAAAAGTGTCCCAATTTACCTAAATTCACCATATATTACATAGCAAAAATATTTCAATTGGTTGTGATTTTGTCGCATCATGTAGCATTTCGCTTTCGATAGGATGAAATTGCTGGAAACCCGTTCTATCGTGCCTGGTTAGGATATGGTGTATGCTTGCATCTTTCTTAATAGTATTTGAGTTTGGTTTCTCCTGCATTGCTTTGGGTCAGTAGTGCTGGATCCTTATTGTTCTGAGTTTCTAGCTCCTCTGATCATGAGCTGCATACTCTCTATTTTCAGTTTGTCTGGGTGTCCACGGGCCAAGAAAGGTGGAATAAAAACAACTCCCATCAAGGACGACAAGGAGGACTCCGAGCTCTTAAAGTTCGTACTGCATAGAAAGCCCAAGGCTTTTCCCCTTTCTTACTGTACGGTAAAAAAGACAATTTAGGCAGGAACATTGTAATAGAATGATCAAATGTGGGATAATAGGTTTGTCCAACCACACATTCATTTAACAACAGTGTAAAGCAGTTTAGAAAACCCCTCTTCATTCAAACAGAAGTGATTTAATCATGCATTTCCTTCTAGAACCACTTGTGATCCCAAAATACTGCTTGTGTTCTACTTTGTTAAATATCACCTTGGCAACCTTCCAAATAACTCACTGGTACATGAGCTTATGAGTGAGTGCATGGAGCCCCGCATGGCCAACTAGCGCTAGTAATGTTCAAATTATTTTGGGAAAAGGCCTTGTGTGTTTTATCCCATTGTACAACTTCTAAAAGCAAGAAGACAAAGACGCCTAGTTACACTGCTGAGGAAATAAAAACTGTGAACAATATATTACAGCACAGATGGCTCACGGGGTATTGAAATATTGCGCATGTTTTTGTTAGTAAGTCATCTGCAGTGCAATGTGTGGGTTTTTGTCTTCTTGTTTTTTTGCGACTGCCAAGCGTAGGAGCTTTTTATCCACATGATTCCACTCCAGTCAATGAGCAGCCGGCATATGGCAGCACTCAAGTTCCCCAAAGTGTAAAAATGTCTTTTTTCAGTTTATTTGAATGTTGTAATATTCACAGTCACTGTTGGGCAAAGTATGTAGCTAAATATGGCCCTCTTTACAAAACTGAATAGAGACTCGAGTGAGACAGAGAGTAAACAGATGGTAACTGAAGTCAATAGCAAGGTGATATTTCTGCTCTCACAAAATCTAAACACACTCATATGCTTTATTCCCTCTATCTTCATATTTTTCCTTCTTTCACAGATGCCCAGTGCCAGGTTGTGACAGCCTGGGTCACATCAGTGGGAAGTACGCCACTCACCGCAGTGCGTACGGATGCCCGTTGGCGGCCAGGCGGCAGAAGGAGGGTTTGCTCAACGGGTCTCCGTTCTCATGGAAGGCATTTAAGACAGAAGGGCCAACCTGTCCCACACCAGGATGTGACGGATCGGGACACGCCAACGGCAGCTTCCTCACCCATCGCAGGTACTTGAATGGCGAGAATATGGTTTTGACAGCTATGTTAAATTTGTACATTTATTTGAAATTTACAACCAGTGGAGTGAGTTTGGTTGGGAAACCTGTTTGGAGGTCATTATTTTTGCACTAAAAGTGCAGTCACATTAGTGGGGCCCCATTCGGATGGGACTAGTTTTTCAAGAGGATTTTAGAGAGATGTCAGAATCCGTGTTTTTCTCACACAACCACTATTAAAATAAATAAATGACCTGCTGTTTTTCGCCAAACTCAGTGGTCCTTTGAGAAATCGAATCCGGTCCAAATGCATACGTCTGTGATTGTTGTTCCCATCGGTACTTTTCATGTCTTTTTACTAACCTGACCTATTGTTTGCTTTTGCATTTTAAACCTTTCAATATGGGTGGCGTCTGACAATACAGTGTGTATATATATATATATATATATATATAAAGAATAAATATAAAATTATGGGGAGCCAAATCTTGGAAACTTCATATTGGGAATTTTAATATTAGTGTCAAGATACATGTGTAGATTTCTCTGCTCAGTTACATGGTTTATTATAAGGAGATACTTTTTATAATGGAAATTTTATCTAAAAAAAAAGAATTAATTAAAAGAGTCATACGTGATGCTCGCAACCACAGCACATGGCCTTCTGTACTATTGCCCACATCTCCCACTTCTGCAGTCAACATTGAGATGTAAGTCCCATGTCAATCTTATATAAAATTACAGACGTGGGTTTGATACAAATTGTAACTAAAATGTTGTTCAGAAAACTAGTCTCATCTGAACATACATGATACATGAAAAAATTTTTACTCAAAAGCTCACCTCCAAACCAAGCAGCTTTATATTGGTAAACGTAGTGAATTTGTGTGTTCAAAGTTCAACAAACTTGAAATTTTCGGTTTCATTGATTTTCTCACAGAATTTAACCATACAAAGGTAAATGTGGTCGCGGCTAAATAGCACAGAAATTACACACTCTACCTTTAGGTTTAAGGGTACTGGTCAAGTCTGAGTCATTATGGGACTGCTCAAGAAGCAATGTACTGTTGTGTGTTTTTTTTGTGTATAATAATGAATCAATTGTGTTTGGCCCCAGTCTCTCAGGCTGCCCCAGAGCCTCCCTCAACAAGAAGAAAGCCAAGTTCCCTGGAGAAGAGTATCTCAGCACTAAGTTCAGAGCCAGTGACGGTGAGACATCCCACATTTCTTCTACATTTTACCTCCAACCTCACTTCTGTCATATTTCGTGAGACACTAAACGTGACAACATTTCTCTTTATCTTTACAGTGTTAGACAATGATGAAGACATCAAGCAACTCAATAAAGAAATCAACGAGCTCAATGAATCCAACAATGAGATGGAGGCAGATATGGTCAACCTTCAAACACAGGTTAGCCACACATCTACAATAAGATAGTCTAAAGACCACATATATAAAAAAGCAACATCATATCACCATGTGTTTTGGAGCATAGGAAGTTGAAATAATCCGCTTTTTTTGGTTATTTAGATTACATCTATGGAGAAGAACCTGAAGAACATTGAGCAGGAGAATAAGATGATTGAAGAACAGAATGAGGCATTGTTTATGGAGCTATCTGGACTCAGTCAAGCTCTTATACAGAGTTTGGCCAACATCCGTCTGCCTCACATGGTGAGTTACACAAACTCCTACAGCAGCTTTCATAACTTTCCTCTCCTACATGAATTAGACACACCTTTATAAAACCACCGTTCCCATTTCCGTTTTCCTTTGCAGCAGGAGCCAATCACAGAGCAGAATTTTGAGAGCTACGTGAGCACCCTGACCGATATGTACACCAATAAGGACTGCTACCAGAACCCAGAGAACAAGGCCCTTCTGGAGACCATCAACAAGGCGGTGAAAGGCATTAAGGTCTGACTAAGCCAAAAGACGAGGATGAGAAGCAGAAGCGTGGAAGAGAAATAGAAATGTGGAGCCATTGGGAAGAGTATACAAATGACACACAAAAAGGGCATTCAGGTTTTTTTGAACAACAATCTAAACCTTCATCCCAGGGAGCATTCTGTGAGTTCAAAAAGAGGTATATAATATATATTACTATGAGGACCAAAATCCACAAAAGCTGCTGGATTGGAAGGCGAAGATGGAACCAAATCTTTTATTTACGGTGGAAAGGAGAGACACAAACATAGTTTTCTTTACAGTTTTTGTTGTTTTACATTCAAATGGTGTGAAGTTTTGGAAGAAGAGGAAGCTGGGAGTAGAACGTCCAGAAGATGTGCAGCCAAGGCTTTAGGTGAAAGAGTCTTTTACTCATTTGTGAGGACGCTCCAAATACAAGTGATCCCTACGTGAGCCCCAGCACAACAGACATATGCAGTGTTTGCTCATCCTTCCTTCTTTTCCGGAAGAAAACCGAAGTGTTTTTGGGTCGTGGGGAAATGAGAGGATGCTGTACTAGCATACAAAGTGAGCGAAATGCGTGTGCAACCTTATCAGTGCCATGCGGTTGACTCTGTAAATTTCACCTGTTGAAACACTACTTTATCTCGGCAGCCATGTTTTGTTTATTGGTTTGTTTTGTTTTAGAGCTACAGCCAGGAGCATTAGCTTGCTCTCATTTATTTGTAGTACTTACACTGTAGGAGTATTTACCCAGCGTAGTCATATCTCTTACATATGAACAATGAGTTGCACTTCATTTCAGTCCATTCAACATCAGACAAGATGTTGGATTGTCACTGATCTATAAATTATACGAAACTTGTCCAGACACTACTGTAATTTATTTATATTTTGTTAAAGTTTAATTTTAATTGTATTATTTATTTGAATTCACCTATTTAAATATTCACAACCCTTCTGTTTATAAAAGGTCATGAAAATGTGACAAGGAACTTGCCACATCAATATTTGGAAAGAGAAAAAGAAATGGACCACTAATTTTTATAACTTCTTTTCATTTGACAATAGAGTTTTTAAACATTTTTTAAGTGCAAATATTTTTAACCAACAATGTTTTGATAATTTTGTAAATTTTCTTTCTCTTTCTCTCTACCTGTATATCTATCTCTATCTTACTCTATTTTCTTTTCTTTTTATTTCGAATTTCCAACACAGCTGAAGGAGAAGTATCATCTCTATTTATTATTTATTTAATATTTATGATGAAATTATGAACTGTGATTCGGTTGTAATGTATATTTATTTTGTAACGTCTCGGTGTGTTTGTGAAGTCATAGTAGTCTTGAAGAAACTTTGGCGATATAAAAAAAAATAAAGACAAAAAAACATGTTTTGGACTACAGAATGAAACATGATGATTATCGAGGGTTTTCCTTATACCAGCATTACTTCCTATAGGAATGTAAAGAGGAAAAAAAGCAATTCCAGTACTGTGGAACCTACAGCTTTGACTCTTACCCGTGTCCGTCTCGACAGGAAGACGACGTTCCTCTGGATCCTCTTGTGTTTGTTTTTTGTTTCCTTTATACCTCCTTAAGCTCTCAGTAGTGGCCAAAAACTGTTTCCCCTTGAACAATCCTAATGAATTGCAAATGGATTATTTTTGCTTTCTTGCTAAACTTATCTTTGTCGGACCATGGGAAGCGGGCGGTCGTTTTTGCGGTGGGGCACAGAAGACGTATACCAACCATCCTGACAGAAACTCTTGAACCACAATGTCCTTACTCTACTAGTATCAGATAAGCATACACCCGTGTAGCCTTATACTAGATTTTTATTTCTTCGATGCACAAAGTGCCACTGACCTGTGCTTTCGTTACCGACTCCGCCCATTCAGCAACCACACAACCCTCGGGTCATGTGACCATGGCATATGTGGGGATTGTTACAGATGCCTTTATTCCTTTGCCGTGATGGCCATACCTACACAATATATTCATTCTGTATTTAAAAGAAAAAAAAGACAAAAAAACTATATATAGTATATAAACATACATATATTTTTACAGTGTAATTGTTAACTCTTTTTCTCTTATAATAGCTAAACAGAAACAATATCTTTCCAAAAGCTGTGAGTACTACTATCCATAGAAGACTAAATAATATAAAAAAAGACATACCCAGTTTACTGTGGTTGCAGGATACGATGTGTTTTATAATATGTAAACGTACATTTCTAAAGCGAAGAATAACTCGCTGGGCCTCTGTATGTAAATCAGCCGCATTAATGGGACAATGGTTAACAGATTAGTCTTAGGCTGTAATTGTTTAGACGCATTGTACTGTGCTGAAAGTTCTCCTCGGTGGATCTGTCATTAATATTGTATGGTGTTGTGCAGTTCTGGTGGGACACGCCACACTTAGATACGTGTGTAAAATGCCAATCATCGCAATGACATCTGTATGACTCATAATAGCGAGTTGTGAAATGAACATTGTGCCTCTATTCAGCCGGTCGTTTCGTTAAATTGTACACAGCGGTCATGTTGTTCATTTGCTATTATGGCAGCAATATTGTGATGGACAGAACATGTGTGCACTTTTCAAAAATCTTGAATGCCAACTAATGACCTTTCAACCAAAAGGTTTTTCTTTATGTGCGCGCGAGTGTGTGGGTGTGTGTTAGTGTATTATTTTTCATTTGAAAAAAGGTACAAATGGCTAACAGATAACTGTTTATTGCACCAACAGAATTGGGATCAAATATCACAAATGTCTTTGACTTGTTTGTTGTTGTTTAATGTGAACCTGTATCCTGTCTGAAATGTCAAATGCCCTTTGACCGACATGTTTTTGCCTTGTCGCCAAAACAAAAAAAGTCCAAAATCGGATGTGCGGTATCAGATCTGTTAGCTTTCGGCAACAAGCCCTTCGTTAAAACGGGGGAAAAAAAGATGTGGTTTGAGCTCTGAGATTGTTATTGGTGTGCCCTCGCACACAGAGAAAATGAAGGAGACGCTAGTTGCATAAATCTTTGTCCATTTCCACAGAATGTCAGATCGGCCTCATTCGCCTCGTTCTGTGTAACCTTTCTGGAGGAAAGATGTGTGCGTTGCATTTTAATACCACAGTGTTTCATTTGCTTTAAGAGCAATCTGAAGATGTTGTCTATCTGTAACGGCAGAGTTTTCATTAGAGTTCTTCCTTCTATTAAATTGCGTAGAGGGAATAATCACTACAGATGTCTTATTACGATGGGAGAAACATTTCTATCTGCTTATTACTACTGACATGAGATAGCCTAAAGCATGTGTGAATTTTTCTTCCTTGATGCATGCTTCTTAAACGCCTGCTGTTGGTGATGATGAGCAGCTACGAATGTTGCGTGGCAAGGTCGAGTGTGTTGAATCTGCCTAATAATGTAGCATGTTCTCTGGAGCAGTGTAGCATCTGCAAATGCAAGTTAGCATATGTAACCCCTCCCCGTGGAACCAAATAAGGCTTGATTTAGCACCTTGTACTTGAGATTCCGGCCTTTCCAAGACTTGTGCCAACTGTAGGTCAATTAAAACGGTTCCTCTGACATTTCATGAGAAACGATAACAGCTAAAAAGTCGGAAGTCACTGTTTGTCCCATTAAGCTGATAGAACCAAAACGGCCCTCATTCTGTAGGTACTGTAGCTTACAGCTCTGTGGTTTTCTCATGTGTGCCTTTTCTCGCTTCTGTTCGCTGCAGGAAAGGGTGTGTTTACATTTAAGGACTGGGTTCAAATCCCACTCAGGACGCCAACTTTTTCTCCTTTTTTTCTTTCCTTCCTTGTTTTGAGGGGGGAGAGGTAATAGGAATTCAGCAACGTGGTGAACACCAAGAGCGAATCGCATTGAAATCGATAGTCAGCTTATTGTTCGACCTGAAATAAGTCCCAATACGTAACACTATTCTTCCCAAAACTGTGATTCTGATTCAGGTATGAAATTGTGTGATGGGTCATTTCATCGAGTCTGAAATAATCATGGAACGTATCACAGATGAAGCATTTATGCGCAGGGCATTATTCTGACAACAATGGGATTCTGTACATTTGTAATAAAGGACAGTGTTGTTGTATTAAAGAATATTTCCAAGTAAATGCTGAAAAAAAACTTGTATTTTAACCCACGGCCAAGGCTTGTCCTCTTGCGTCCTTTTTACAGAGATCAGCTATTTTTACTGGTGATTTTGTAGCCACAAAATGATTCTCCTTTAGAAAATAACAAAAAAAAAAAGAAACGGTACTTCCAAGAATAATAATAATAAGCACTTTCACAGTGATAGACTACATGTTTTAGTCACTTTTGTAGCAGTGGTAGTTTCCTTACTGAGGTTTTGTTTCTGTAGAGCAGGACAAGCTATGGCTGTGCGTGATTCGAGGTAACTTTGGAAATGAAGTGTGTAGTTGGTTTTGGATTGTGACCGTGTTTGTGTATCCTTGTACCTGTGCTCATTGATATCAGTGTTAAAAGAGAACAATAATGTCTGTTTTGTGGAGGTATCGTTCATTTCAGTGTTATATATGGAAAACATAAATAAAGAGTCAATAATGTGGTCTTTCTGAGTATACACTTCCTACATGATGTGCGTGCGAGTCAAAAGTTCAGATACAAACACAAGTTAAATGTTTTTTGGTTTTTTTTGGTCACTGCATGATTCCATCCATCTTTATATTCATCGATTTGATAACTGAAATTCTGAAAATAATAAGCGTATGCCAATTAACTAGTATTTTCTTTTATATATTTCATCTTTGTCAGCATCATGATACTGCTAGCTGTGATGAGAGATTTTTACTGTCTGTTTGGCTTGTAAATTAGTCTTTTTATAGACTGACAACAAACAGATGGAAGTGTGCCACCATTTGTAAATCTAAGCTTTTTACATTCTGACCTCTGCTGGAGACAAGAAACACTACCACATTCAAGACAATACTTTCTCAGCATAATAATGATTCATATGAAACTTTACAACGGTGTCTAATAACGACACTCCTTTTAGAAGTTGAATGAAATGATATATTGCTAATCATAGTACCTGACAGATATATGTATGTAACTGCATTTAAGCTTGAATGAATCCACAGGTGCTTGAAAAGGTGCTTGTTGCGCCAAATGCTTTTCTTTAACCATTATTGTTCATAAGAATAAAGAGAAAATATACAAATTTAGCTTTAAGTGCTCTGGCATGAATATCAAATTGTGTATGAGGGATTTTGAACTTAATATGTACTTTAATGAATCTTGTTAGTAAACTAAACGTTCCTGTGCCATCCAGTGGGCGTATTTTGTTCACTGTTGTGTCCTATCTTTGATAAAGAGCGAGCTGTGAAGAAGCAGGTGTCAGTGTTTGGAGTCAGAACAAGATTCGGAGCGGAGAGGTGCTGAACGAATCTTTGGATCTGTTGACTGACTGAACGAGTCTTTCTTTGTTGTGTTCTTGTATTATTGATTCACCAGAAGAAGGCACTATGGGTTACTAAGTTGGTTCCTATAAAAGGTGTAGAAGAACAGTTGAATAGGCGCAACCATGCTGGCTGTTTTTGCTGTTGACCGCTGATGCCAATAAATCTTTGATTTGTAACTTCTGGAATCTGACTTTTTCATGCTTACTTGGACTTGAAATACTACAGTCATGCTGGATAAAATGGAGAAAGAAACTTGTACAGTAAATGTAATATTATTATTCGTGGTGAAAACGCTTATACTATTTCTAAATTTTAAGAA
Organism: Barbus barbus; assembly: GCF_936440315.1. Lineage (NCBI taxonomy): Eukaryota > Metazoa > Chordata > Actinopteri > Cypriniformes > Cyprinidae > Barbus > Barbus barbus. The sequence goes on from NC_136719.1 coordinate 9,971,769, forward strand.
CGCATGCAACGAATGACAGAATTGAATGAATCTTTTAAAGAATCGGTTGAATGAATGATTTGTTAGCTCACAACAGAATCAAAACTCAAACAATAAACGTACTGTTATTTCTCCTTTTTCTTGTATTTATAAATTCCATGTGTATCTGATGTTTATATATGTGTCTGTGTTTGTGTGTTTTTTTTTTTTTTTAAACAAACCAACGCTCGAATCTTAATTTAAACAAATCTTTTTGGTGAAAAGATTTAAAAGAATCGAGTCACTAAGATGAATCGAATCTCCACGAAATGCAGCGACAATGCATTTGATGTCTTCGTGCGTGTGACGTCAGTGCGTCAGCTGGTTTATGTTTACGTCGCATAAATTTTTTCGCAGTCAAGTTAGACCTTATTGTGCCCGGATCCAAATACACGACATACGAGTTAATGTAATCGATGGACATTGCTGGTTCGATCGAGGCAACCGCTGAGGTCCTGAATCACACGGTAAGATGTTGAGTGCCAGTGTGGCGGAGACTCTTTTGTTTATGTCGGTGGTTGTGTAAAGCTTCTCCTCGTGCATCGACAGACTGCAGTTAACTGTTGTTAAATGCATAATACAGTTGTGACCTACATATGACGGTTATTGGTTTAAAACATGTAGAACTCGCGAGTAATTTTTGCGCGAATACGTTTGTTTTCTCGCAGCTCTGTGTTTTTCTCGTGTCTTGTAACGCGACTGTTTTGCTGAATGTGATGATCGGCTCAAACAGTGCTGTGCTGTCACATGTTCGTTATAAATAGTTGACGGGTGCCGTCGCGACCTCAATAGTTCATCAGTTAGATTAAATCACAAAGAGATTGACTTTGTGATATAATGTACATTTTATAGCGAGTCTCATTGAAACTTATCTGGCAAGTAAAAGAAGCGACCCGCCCACCATTTTTCATTCCTGATATTTTAGTCTGTGGTGTTTTTGTTGTTAAGTTACCTAAGTTGACCTATAATAAGTCTGTCATATTTAACATATTTGTGGATTGTTCATATTTCCTGCTATTGTTTTGTTAAAATCTATATTAAACAAAGCAATACTGAACAATGCTATTATATAATTGTTATGCATTTATCATTACAAGCTCATATTTTTCCCAGCACATATTTATTTTACTCCATTGATAGCCCAGTTGAAATAAAACAAGTAAATATATATATATATATATAAGTATTTGTTGTATTTCTGGTCACAATTGTAACTGTATGTAAATTACAGAGTCAATAATTGCTGAGTTGCTCAATCAGACCAAAAGTTGCAAACAATGAGGTAACATAAGGTATTTTTCACCATCAGGTAGTTTTAGGGAAAGGGTAAGCCTTGTTTGTTTTTACTGTTGATTTGTTTCATTAATTGTAACAATTTGAATTCTGCAATTTTATATTATTAGTCAGTCGGTTATTTATTAAAAGTAAGTCTGAAGATTCCTGCAGTTTACAAATGTGACCATTGATATGTTAGCATTATTACGTATTATGTCTTATTTATTATTAATAACACATGGTAGTAGTAAATATGGGGTAAGTTTTAGTTTTTTGATAAAGAAATCAATACTGTTATTCAGCAATGACTCATTAAATTGATCAAAAGTGACAGTAAAGACATTTATAATGTTACACAATATTTATATTTCAAAGAAGTGTTCTTTTAAACTTTCTATTCATCAAATAATAATGAAATGAGATACAAATAATTGAATAAAATATTTGAAATGGTACAAAACTTACAAGAAATGATAAACAGTAACAGTCTAAATTTGAGCCTAAACTCTGGATTTTTTTTTTAAGTCCATAGACATGTAATGTGTCAGCTACCCATGTGCTCTTTGTCTGCTTGACAAAATGACAAACAAGCCATATCTCTGCTTTAAACTCTGCCAAGAGTTCGAGTCGGGATGTATCAGTTTGCCACTTTTTACTTGGCATTGTCTGACCTCTAAAAATAGTGTCGGAGAAGGAGTCTTATTGTCAAGTTTGTTGGTATATCAGCTCAGCTCAGATATCCGACATGCTGGAACTCATTAAAGATTTAGCTGTCTTAATTATCATTCTTTGCTTTCTTCCCACCTGCTAGACAACAGTCTGTTGGAGGTGTCATTTACGACTAAATAAAACATGATGCTAAAACAGTTTAATTATTATTAATGTATAGGTGTGCATTGGGTTGTTTGATTAGGAATTCTTCATGTTTGTTATTTAATATATCAGATTCTGTGTTTGTTTATAAATAGTATAAAGCTCTGCAAGAACGTTCTACCATTTTACTAACAACTTACTCTGGGTTTGATCCGAGATGCTTTGCTTTTCCCTCCAGACAGTGATAGGCACACCTCAGGACTGTCCTTAGAAGCTCTTCTGCTTTCATCATGGGTGGAGCCGTGAGTGCGGGCGAGGATAACGACGAGCTGATTGACAACCTGAAGGAGGCCCATTACATCCGCTCAGATCTGGTGGAGAGGGCCTTCAGAGCCATTGACAGAGCGGAATATTACCTGGAGGACTACCGTGACAGTGCGTATAAAGACCTGGCCTGGAGGCATGGAAACCTCCATCTGTCCGCTCCATGCATCTACTCAGAGGTGATGGAGGCCTTAGACCTGCAGGCTGGCCTGTCTTTTCTCAATCTGGGCAGTGGTACGGGTTATCTCAGCACCATGGTGGGCCTTATACTGGGTAAGTGTTTTTGCACTGCAAAAAATATTTTATTTATTGGTGTTTTTGTCTGGTTTTCCAGGAAAAATATTTACATCCTTAAAAAGATATTTAGGGCTGCAAAACAATTAATCACGATTAATCGCATTCAAAATAAAAGTTTGTTTACATACTATATGTGTGTGTCCTGTGTACTCTATATAATTTATATTATCTGTAAATATAAATATTTTATATATACATGTGTGTGTATTTATATACACATAATAAATATACACTGTACACACTCATCTAGTATGCAAACATAAACTTTTATTTTGAATGCAATTAATTGCGATCAATCGTTTTACATCCCTATTATTATTATTATTATTTATTTTTTTTTATTTTTTTAATGAAGTATCAAATATGCTGGATTTATTTAATCAAAAAAACAGTAATATTGTGAAATACCATTACAATTTTAAATAACTATTTTAATATTTAAAAAATAATTTATTCAAATGAATTTTCAGCAGTCTTTCCTCCAGTCTTCAGTGTTACTTGATCTTTCAGAATTCATTCTAATATGCTGATTTGTTGCTCCTGATAATTTATTATTATAAGTGATGAAAACAGTTTTGCTGCTTAATATTTTTGTGGAAATTGTTTTTTTTTTTTCTGGATTGTTTGATTAGTAGAATGTTTGATAGAACTGCAATTATTTGAAATAGATTTTTTTTTAGCATTGTAAATGCCTTTACTGTCACATTTGACTAATTTTATTTGCTAAAAGCATCAATTTATTATTAAAATTATTTATTACCCAATTCAGTTCCCCCCCTGAGCCGATCCTCCCTATACGCAAAATACGCAAGCTGCGTAGGGCCCCCGAAACATCAGGACACAAGAGACACTGTTTCTCAAGCGCTTTACGCGAGTGCGATTCGAGACGGAGTGAAACACGGACAAATGCGTTTCATTCATTCACCCCCCGATTCACAGTTTTGCGTAGGGCCCCCAGAAATCTCGGATCGGCACTGTCCCCCTCCCATGTTTTAAGCCAAAACCTGCATACAATTTTTTTATTTTTGTTGTTGTTATTGATGATGTTGTTGATTTAAGAAGATAGTTAACCTAAAAATACATATGTCATTTCTATCACCAGGTCCGTTTGGTGTGAATCATGGTGTGGAACTGCATGTGGATGTGGTTGATTATGCATATCAGAAACTTGACCACTTTATCAAAACCAGCGACAGCTTTGACAAGTGAGCCATTTCCTGTGATGCAGCTTTACATATGCTTTTAATTGTCCTTTTTTATGACTTGATTTTGTTTAATGGCTACAGGTTTGAGTTCTGTGAGCCGACCTTTGTGGTGGGGAACTGTCTGGAGATCCCTCCGGAGAGCCGGCAGTATGACAGGGTGTACTGTGGAGCAGGAGTTCAGAAAGAATATGAGAACTACATGAAGAACCTGCTAAAGGTTGGCGGGATCTTAGTACTCCCCCTGGAGGAGAAGGTGGGTGCATGTTTATTCATCAAGTTATAGGTGCAATAGGTGATTGACTTCAGAATTTTTTTTTGTTATTCTGGTTGAAAGTTTCTTCACATCCTGATAGCAATCATTAAGTTAAATGGTCTAAATGTATTTATCTGTATTTATATATTCTGTGGAAGGTGTAGAACCAAGAAATGTTCGTCCAATCAGAACGTTCGGTCCGAGCGTTTTAATTGGCTTTCCTACCTGCCTGTCAACGTATGTATTTGCATACCTCTGCGCACCCTGTTTGCGCAGACAGGATACATCATCAGCGCGTTCGCGCACGCTGTGCAGACAGAGCGAGAATGGCAGACAAACATCAACAACCTAATCTTCCTTCCTGGTATTGTAGTACTTTTACTAACTGTGCTATAAAGTTTTCTCACCGGTGAATGACACATGTAGCCCAGCAGTTCCCAATTCCAGTCCTCGCGCCCCCCGCTCTGCATATTTTGCATGTCTCGCTCTTAGTTAATACACCTGGTTCAGATAACCAGCTTGTTAGAAGAGAGCTCCGTGCATGAACTGTTCAAATTGACCGGGTCCTTTCACACAGTGTTCATTGCACCCTATTCCCTGAGCAGGGAAATCCGTTGAAGTTTATTTCCTGACATACAAAATGGTTTTAGTCTCACTTTATTGGGCAATATTTGGAAAAGACCATGTGGGCAAGATGAGCTTTTCATATTTTTGGCCCATTTTTCTGTGAGGAAAAGACTTGTGTATTTGTTTAAAAAAATAAAAGAGGAAATGTATGACTTCAAAGCTAAAAGACATTGAAGCCATAAAATGAATCCTTTGATTTCCTAAAGTCCCATTTTTTTTATTTAAATGTATTTGCATTTTACTCACACAAAATCAATGTATACAGTGCACACAAGTGTAATTAGTATTCACATGGGATGATGTGTAATTAGTGTAATTAATTAGAAACTCTTTTGCAGTTGACCAAGATCACCCGCACAGGTCAGAGCTCCTGGGAGACCAAGAAAATCATCGCTGTGACCTTTGCCCCGCTCGTCCAGCCCAAACAGAATGTCAATGGCAGACCTAGGAGCGTTCCTTTACGTAAGTCCAGAAAAAACAAGGACACTAATTGCAAATAATTTTTCATACTATTTACACCAGGGCCAATGAGTATTTGTATTCCCAAATTAAAGCAAATCTCTGATCATTTACATCCTGTCATACAAAGTACAACTCATTATTACTACAGTCTAAATTGTAATTCACACCCACAACTATAAATGTAGCAATAACTATAATCATAGTTTTAATGACCATGCTAAGAGAATAGTGAAGTTCAGACCACAACTATAACATTAACACAGAGATACGATATTGTTGGAATCAATTTCATAATTTTTTTGAACTTCAACTTCAAAATGCTAAACAGGAGACTGTGCATTGACAAAAACAATATCTCTACTTTCCTCCTCATTTTCTACTTTGCAGCCATTTTTGAGGTGCGGACATTGCAGGACTTGTCCAGGATTGCTATTCGCCACACTCTGCGGCAGCCCATAGCTATGGGGGAAGGACGCACAAAGAGACGGGTGTCTTTCCCAGGGGCCCGGGCCATGCACCGCTATGGGCCCCGCTTTGAACGCCGCCGCTTCTGCCGCCGTTTCTACCGCCAGTGCGTCAACTCCGTGGTTCTCCACGACTCCATGATTCCCACAGCCATGGACGACTGCAACTACCCCGGAGGGGTGGAAGAGGAAGAAGAGGAAGTGGAGGAGGAAGAGGAAAGGGGTTGTCGCCGAGTGAGAGAAGACCTGCCCGAGGAGGACGAGGAAGGTTACAGCGGCACCGAAGAGGAGAAAAGCAAAAGCGGCTGCGCTCGTGCAGAGCCTCTCATTAATATTCTGAGGGAGAAGATTCTAAGACTCCCGTTACCTGAACCCCTGAAGATGTATCTGTTGTATTACAGGGAGAAATGAGACGTGGCGAGAGATAATACGTGCAGTGTAGCGCTAAGACGATTAGACGTGAAGAAAAGCCTTTCTCCTCTTCCTCCTCCTCTCAACTGGATTAGCATGACAATTAAGTCCTCAATTAATGGCATCATGATATCCATGTCCCTTTGAGAAGCAAAGCTCCTTGATTCGGGATGTACAGAGATGGAACTGAATGACTGAGCTCACTTCCTGAATAATCAATGTCGTCTGAGCTCATGCAGCTCTTTTTTTATTTCAGTATTCCACTCGATTTGAGATTATCAAAGTGTACGATACGATACATTGTCCCTGTGGGAAATGCTTGTTGCTGTGAGCTCTTTTAGAGTAGCGTCACTTTGGGAAGTGGCATAGTTTGACATGGCGGATTGAATTTTTTTTCATAGCTTTAAGGTGCGGTCGCAATTACCCTAGCTTGGTGAAATCCAGTCATTTCAACAGGAATCTGTGCGATTGGGAGTTTCGTGCAAGGATGGAAAAGTTCTTCACGCAGATTTCGCTCGTGTTCATGTTGGTCAAGCGAATTCCCCACAGCTGTTTGGTTTCAAGTGTCTTCTGTGTGGGCGCCGGTGCTTCACGCAATTGGAGTTTCGTGCGAGTAAGAAAAAGTTCCTCACGCAGATTTCATGTCAAAGTTGGTAACGCAAAACTGCTTGGTTTGAAAGTGACTTCTGATATTGGAAACTTCCTGTGAAATTTCGCTAATGTGACCGCACCTTTACATGAGACCCCAAAGTTGGTCCTCCACTGTTGAACTCTTTTCCTTGCCTCTACTGTGTTCTCCAAAATACTGAATAACGTCTGCATGTGTACTGCCGTAGCGCACCCGCATTTTGTCAATATTGAAGTTTGTGGTGGTATGATGCATTTTATCATGTAAATTTGATTACCGTTGCTGGTAGTGTTACATTTGATGCTAATGTGACTTTATTCCACACTCGTATGAAAGCAGACATCGTTTTTGCACCCCATCACTACAGAATTATTGTCACATCGCAAGCTTTACAAATAATATTGTAAAGGTTGTGTGAAAATAAAGTAAAATTCTTTTCCATTTTTAGGAAAATTCTATTTATTGGTAATCACCAAAAATTGAAGGTATATGAAGCACTTGGGTATTTTTCACGAATTCCAATTGTTGTGCTCAGAATCTGTGGCCCTACTCAGGAATACTTAAAAAAAAAAAAAAAAAAAATTTTTAAACTGAACAAACACCGAACAAAAAGACCAAAATGTTAGGACTGTTCTATGTTTTGACCAAAAATTTTTAAAATTATGTACAGGAAAACTATTCTGAGCATACAATGGTAGGATCTGGCAATTCTATGATCCCTGGTTCGATTTCTACACATTTCATCAGTTCAGGAGCACTTTTCTTTACATCTCTTTTTGATGAGACCAATGTTTAGGTAGCCCATAAAATTCAGGATATAAGGAAAGTCTTTACTCATCTGATATACAATCATATCTACCAGGTTTTGCTTGAAACGATTGTGTGCTTGTAGGTGACAGAACCTTCAGTAAAGTTTGAGTTTGCACACTGGACAACACATTGTTTCTGTTCATTTTGTGTATTGTAGTTGCAGTATGTAACAATATTTTATTAAGTGAAAATAATACATAATCTGAACACTTGCATTTATTGTAGTTTGAGAAACCAGAATTGGGATGTTTAGCTCACAAACCCTTTCAGCTTCACTTATTCTTTAGCTCTAATAACACATGAACAATGTAACATTTTCGCTACACAATGTGCATATTAAACAATAAAAAAAAATGTAAAATTGTTTTTCAATTTTCTGTCAAGATTTAAGTCAAGGTTCTGTCAAGTATTCCTCAAAATATTTACTACTGAAAGAAGTTCTACTAGGGAAGAAGGAACGGATAATTTATGTTTTAAAACAAAATAAAAATCCTGATGCTGCAACCAGAAACCAGAATTTAAGGCTAATGCTTCAGATTACAAGATCATTATGCTACCATAAGATGGAACAGGACAAGGTTCAGGTGACATTAAAAAGTCCTGGTTATTTTTATTATTATTGAAGTCATATTGTGATATGGGTGGAATAAAAATGCAAGCAGAATAAATGGGTGAAAACCCATTCTCTTACACCATTCAAATAGATAATCATCCTTTAATTAAAAGATGGTTAACACATTGAGGACATTTGCATTCTAAACTCAAATACAAATTCAAAAACATTTTAGTACAAAAAATCTGCGTGAATTGTTTTCTCAGTATGGTTATTAGCACTGAACTCATGCATCACATGGAAGAAGGTGAAAGTGGAGTATTAGACTGCAGACATACAGTTTCATTTTGCCTATAATGCTTTAATGTACTTGTGTCATGCTAAAACCTCAAAAATAACATAACAGCAACTAATGACTTCTGCATTAATTCAGCCAGGAGTGGCAGCATGAATATTGATTAGATAATGCATATTTAAATTAAGAAATTCACACTGATTTCAATGACCAGCATCAGGATTTGCAGTACACATTCTGAAAATCCAAAAGCTGTATGTTTACTATATGATGACATATTTCACTCAAAACAAATTCCGCAGTGAATCACATTAAAATGATACTTAAATCTCATATGCAAAAATAAATTTGTACACAACTTTAAATAATACATATTCAAAAATAAACCATATAAATCTAAGCAAAGAAAATACGACTGTTAGAAACTATCTACAATTGCTTAAATATAAAACAGAGTAGTATGGTAATAACTTAGCCTTTTAAAATGTTACACTACAACTGCATTTATTATTTTAAATTTTAATACAGCTGCAATGATAATGCAGATTTATTTAATAACATGTCTCAATATACATAAACCGTATGCTATGACACAAGGGGTAAAAGAACCCTACAGTAGCAGCAGGCAATGATGGTATTACCTTCACTAGTTCAAGGTTTGACAGTTCAACAGAAATAAGACTTACTCGTGTCAAACTCTTGTTTACAGATCTCCATTAACATAAAATACAAGCCTGCCTAACACAACAGACTTATAGTGTAATTCAAAGCATTCAGGAACCATCCACAGGGGGTTTTGATGTGGATTACAGGTTCTACTGTCCAGCTATCAGGTCAAGGGACTCTCAGACCAAACTTCTGTATGTAAAGAGAATCTAAGGCACCTTGGAACCCTGCTATTTTTAGTATGTAATGACCTTTAAACCCTGACTCCTATCCTTACTGGATACAGCGCTGACTGTGATGACAACCCAGTAAAGTGTGTGTTTCTGGGCCGTTCCCCCAGCCAAAGCAACTCAAAGAGTCTTCGAGAAAGGCTTAGAGGTTGTTTTGGGTCTTAGCCAATGACGTAATGTGCTTACTCTCTCATCAAACTACAATACAGTGCTTTTGTGGCCCAAACCAGCATAAATCTCATCTCCAGCTACTTTATGTGAGAAATTTGTTAATCCTACAACCGGACACAGACAAAAACATTCCCACAATGACGTAACTAACACGTATGTTCAATTCTGAGACCATCTGCTGTCTCAATGACCTCACACACACACACACACACACAAAACATGTAACATTCTGCTTGAGTGCTAACTAAATCTGTGGAACTTTATCTTGCGGTGAGCTTTAAGACTTGAAAGATCGCCAAATGTAACTTTTTTGTGCTATAAACGGGATGTTGAAGCGACATCTAAAAACAAGGTAGTTTGAGGGCCGATTGGTGGGTCGCACACCAAGATGTTCCACTTTCGTAAATCTGTCTAAAACTGACAACTTTATTGCCAAAACCGGTCAGTTTATATGGAGCAGTGAAGGTTTTCACTATTTTCACTTTGGCACAAGGCCTCGGGATTGTGGGTAAAGAGGGGACCCTGAGCCGGACAAAAGGCTGTGAGCTGAAGTTGGAGTGCTCACCTTCTTGCCAGTTTTTGGGCGGCTGTGAGAAGATTATGGGGAAAAACGAAAAAGTATATTAAGGACGTATAAACAAAGAAGTGAAACATAAACAAAAGGGAAGAGGTTCGAGGGATAATTTCTCACCCTGACTTTGGTTTCTTGGAAAAGCCAGCAGCTGAGGCATTGAGGCCTGGACTGGAGCCCAGGCTGGCACGAAGACCAGAGGCGTCCACCTGGATCTCGTCCTCCTCCCTCAGAGCGTCCTCCAGAGCCGCAGCCACTTTAGGTGCGATCACCGGCCCCTCGTAGTCTTTTGTGGTCCGTGTGGGCAGGTCCAACTCCAACAGCAGGATATTCTCAGCCTGGAAGACGAATGGGGAGAATATAAAAAGATGAAGGCAAAGAAGCAAGGACACGATGTGCGTCTTATTCTCCTGAGCTCATCTGTGTCATTGTAAAGAGTGAGGGAGTGTTGTAACTGAAGCCTTTGAGCAGTGCCATGCGGGGATTATGGGAACAGTGTCAGCATACCTTGTATCTGACATCAGGCCGCATCAACATGGCCATACGGGCATGCTGACTCAAAGGCCGTATGTAGCCCACAGCAGATACAGGCCTTTTCATCATTTGCTGATCACTGAGAAAAAGAAAGAGAAAGAAACATTATAGTGAAGGATGTTAATGGCCATAAACTTCAGCTTCCAATTTTCCAAATTAAGTCTTCATACTTTTGAATACGAGTGATGGGGGTCATTTTCCAAAGGTCATCTTCTTCATCAAAAGTGGCTCTTGTCACAATCTTGTTCTTCTCCTCCAGTGGGATGAAGTTCTCTATGATCAGATGTCTGGTGGGCAATGAAATTACATCCTTAATTACTCGCCCTCATGTCGTTCCAAACTCGTAAGACCTTCGTTCATCTTCGGAACACAAATTAAGATATTTCTGATGAAATCTGAGCGCTTTCGGACCCTGCATAGACAGAAAAGCAACTACCACCTTCAAGGCCCAGAAAGGTAGTAAGGACATCATTAAAATAGTCCATGTGACATCAGTAGTTCAACTGTCATTATAAAAAGCTACAAGAATATTTTGTGTGTGCAAAGAAAACAAAAATAACGACTTTATTCAACAGTCTTCGTTGCTTGTTCAGGAGAGTACCACGATGCATGCGTGTGATGCTGCTGACGCAGGAGCCAGTATTCTGACGTAGAACCTGGATGCGCTGCGGCTTGTTTGCAAGCAGAGGAATTCTCATGTAGGCTATGCATCGTGGTACTGTCGTGAACATGCATTGAAGACTGACCCAAAAGAAGAAATTTGTAGTCGTTATTTTTGTCAGAAAGCTCTCGGATTTCATCAAAAATATCTTCATTTGTGTTCCGAAGATGAACAAAGGTCTTACAGGTTTGGAACGACATAAAGGTGAGTAATTAATGACAGAATTGTTCATTTTTGGGTGAACTCTCCCTTTAAAATGCAATTCATACAAAGCTAACTCTATGATGAACATGTTTTTAATTCATGACATTTTGTTGTTGTTTTTTGCAGCATAAATTCCAAAGTGTCAGAGTGATACAACTTGTCCTCATATTAGGGGTGTCCTCGACTAAGGATTTTCATAGTGAAATCGGAATTTTTTTTAATCTTGCCGATATTCGAATGATAGTCGAATCATATGTATGGGGGGGGGGGGGGGGGGGGGGGGCAAAATACATTACCAAGAGTTAAGTCAGACATAATTATACTGACGCTAACACACAGGGAAGATGTGTAATGGACGACTCGCAGATACAAACCGGGTAAATAATGTTTTATGTTTTGATTAAAAGATAACATTAAATGTCTGCGAAACCCTAAGGATTCACAACATTTTTTACATTAGTGCTCTCATTATAACGTTATGTATATAACAGTAGCTCTGAATTAACTCCTTTTGTGGACGCGTTCTTCATGCAAAAACGTGCAGAAAAACGACAACTAAACTAAAAATTCACAGCGTTTTATTATAATAGTGTTCTCATTATAATGTTATGTATATGACAGTCCGTCATAGTTATTAATATTCTGCAATTGTTGTTTGTATAAATTGTATAAATTAATCACTGTACCACAATGAAGCGCTTTACTTCAGCACAACTCAACCAAATGCATCATATACGAGATAAATAATATATAGGCTACACGATATATATAAACCAGCTGAAACGTTTTGAAATCACTTGTACCCTACCTGATCGAAAAAATCCAATCTTTCACTCTGCCTGTGTCAATTAGAGTCTTGTTAAAGATTTAAATCCCTGCCCCAAGATGCTCCTCTGTCCGTCACGGATTCTGGAAAGTGAAACTTAAATCTATAGGGGTGGTTGGATTTATTCACGCACGTTAAAATATTTATTTGTAAAAAATAAAATATAATATATACTTAAATACTTAAAATATTTAAGTATTACATACTATTTAAATAATTTAGATTTAGATATTACACTCACATATTGAATTGTGTAAGGAAAATATGTTATTGCTATTACTCGACGGTTACACCACATGACATTTTTAAAGTTGTTAAATTTCAATTTATCCTGAAAATGGTACAACAAAACCTTATGAAACTAACATACAAAAAGTACATTTCTAAGAACTCAGCAAATGCTATTCAAACACCTTCCCTTTTACCATTTTCTTTATCTTGAATGCTCAAGATATTTGCCATTAACACGAAACCTATTCTGCTTACTGCACTCAAAAGCAGTCAGATAAATCTTCCCTTAATGGACACTCTACCTCAGAGATCACTTAGTACACTTGTATATGTGTGTGTGTGTGTCTCTGTCTGTGTGTTAAAATGTTAGCTTCCGTAATATAGTAGTGATGAGTCCAGATTTCCAAGCAGTCAGACCAACACAGCTTAATTAGGTCAGAATGCTTTTAGAAGTACTTTTTTGTTTGTTTTTTAATTCAGCCTCCACACTAAACCAAACACTGACCATTGCACCCACATATGACAAAAAATGCTAATTTTATAGTGGCAATGTACAAATGATGGGAACTATCCGACAGGTAGAGGAAGACGTATGTGTCAATTTGATTCAGGATTCACTGGATTCCCTTTTGATTCCAAAGCAATTCAGAGTGATTCAACCTGACTCATTTTAATTAACAAATCAGTATGTTTTAAAATGCATTTATAGTAAGGATTCAAGAAATACTGGTAGCATATTGATTATCAGGTGATATCAGATTCATCGGAATTTATGAATTAATCATTGATATTGAATATATACATTTTTAATTTAATAATTATAATGATGTGATGCCTTCTGGTCATGGTTATAATGCCTGACATACTTAAGTTTGAGTTCTCTAGTCAGCTCATTCTGCGTCTGCTCCAGCTCCTGCCTGTATTTGACGTGATCATCCTGGGCATCCTGAATTTCCGCCTTCACAGACTGCAGCTTGGAAAAGAGCTACATGAAAGAGACAGAAACAGATGGGGAAAAAGATGAGGCTCTTCATATGAATAGGTAAGGCATGTGCTGTATAAACTCAAGCAAAAGGAGGTCAAATTCAGTCATGTGCAGAAGATTCTCAACAAGGAGGATGGAGATCTGCCATGAGAGCCGTCCTACTACTAATGACCCCAGAGAATACAGCTGGACTCTAAAAATACATCTGATCACATGCACACACAGCCTTCCTAAAATCATTTTAACAGCACACTATTACACAAATCTATCTAGACAGACAGATACCTTTTTCAGTTTCTTGGTCTTAATGTCAACTTCCTGTTGCAGTGAGCTGTACGTCTCTTTGAGCTCCAGTGTCTCTTCGTCATGACACTCCATCTCCTGCTGCATCTCCCTTTCCCGCCTCTTCTGCTCACACACACATTATAAATGTTTTAGACATATTTGCATTTCACAAGCCTAAGTGGAACTGCTCATATAATGCTATATATCTATTATCCTAACAGTGAGAAATTTACATATATATTTCTGTCCAATCACTGTGTAGATATAAATTAATTGTTGAACACAATGCCAGGCCACAAACCGCATCAGAATTTCTTTGTAACCTGCATAAAAAAGGCATAATACAAATCCAACTAGAAAGTTTGAGTGAAAAAAAAAATGCACAAATGCTTTAATCAGCATTCTTTCTCCATTTGAAATCCAGATTCCGGAGGCTTAAATAACCTGTCTCCTTCAAACAACCTTGAGGACTGAAACACAGTCCAGTCCATCTCTCTACAGTGTGTTATTGGAAACTGTACCTGTTCGGCTATCTCCCGTCTCTTCAGCTCCAGAATCCTCTGCTGCTCATTGGTGTGGTCGACAATGTTCTTTCCTCCCACCAGCAGCTTGCTCTCCATGGCCTGAAAGTGAAAAACTGCTTTTCAGATAAGTCAAATGCATTTATTTATCCTGATAACACAATGACATGATATTAGCCAAGCTAAGAGAAGGACTGTTAAGAGTATTTTCTCCTGAAACTCTAATCTTCAATATATTTCATTAAATCTGTGAGTTTGCAGTGTACATCAAACAAACGAATGAGTAATAAAATGAGGACAAACATGTTTTTCTATTGTGCGGCAAAAACAATATACAGTGCAATCAGTGTAGTCTAATTAAAAACAAATGACTCTTACAAGCTGGTTATTTTAATGAATCAGTCAAAAAAAACTCATGAATTCACAAAAGGACTCAACTAATACTTTTTTTTTTCAGCATGACTGCTCAGATCAATTGTTACCCTGTCAATAATGTCTGCCACTGGCCCAAATATATATATATATATATATATATATATATATATATATATATATATATATATATATATATATATATTTTTTTTTTTTTTTTTTTTTTTTAATTATGAATTTAAATGTATATTCTATATTTACAAGTTTGTTTTAAATTTTAAATGCATCACATAAATTGCAATGTTTACAATTTTAAAAGTATGCTTTTTGCATTTAATATTTTTAAAAATGTATTATTATTTACAAAAATGTTACACTTTTTTTTTTTTCCCCATCACAGAATTTTTGCAATAATTTCACTATATTTGTTTACTACCATTAAAAAGTTTGGGATGAGTATGATTTTTTTTTTTTTTTAAGAAATAACAGAAAACTGATCAAAAATGACAGCAAGACATTTTTAATGTTACAACAAAAATTATATTTAAAACAAATCAGTTTTTTTTTTCTAATTACTAAGATTCCTAAAAAAAAAAATAAAAAAAAATAAGATTATAGGTATCAACCGTTTTCAACACTGACAATAATAATCATGTCCTTAAGCACCAAATCAGCATACTAGAATGATGTCTGAAGGATCATGTGACACTGAATATTGGAGTAATGATGCTGAAAATTCTACTTTGCATCACATACATTTTTATAATATATTCAAATAAAAAGTTATTTTAATTTGCAATAATGTTTCACAATACTACTATTTTTACTGCATTTTTGATCAAATAAGTAGAGCATTAGTGAGCAAAAGATACGTTTTTCATAAACATAAAAAAAAAATAATCCTGTTGACCCCAAATTTATTAACAATAGTATATTTTAACCCGAGTTCTGTACTTTCTAACCTTAACTTTGGCCGCCAGCATTTCTGACGCCTCCTTCTCTTTGCGAAGATCGGCCATCTTCTTCTCCTTCTCTTTCAGCAGCCGCTGTTTCTCCCCTGCCACCAGGCTATGGTCCTCCATGATGGCCTTCCTCTCCTTCTCCAGCTTCTCTTGTTGTTCACGCCAATAATCTGTGATGTTCTTATCCGCATCCATTCCTTCATCTTCATCGTCATCCTCCTCCTCATCATCATCATCATCATCATCATCCTCCTCCTCCTCCCCATCTTCTAACTCCTCTCCTCCTTCTCCAACCCTCCTTCTCCTCCTTTTTCTCTTCTTCTTGCCAGACCTTTTCTCCAACTGTTCTTTCAAGCGGGCAATCTCCTCCTGAAACTCCCGAAGCAGTGCATCTTTGGGGTCTTCGTTGACGTGGGGTTTGTTCTTGATGTTTTTGGCACGATTTGCATAGCGTAGCGTGGTCAGGGTCTCCTCCAAATTGTAGGAAGCAGGTCCGATGTTGGCCACCATAACCGTACGGGCATTTCCGCCCAAGGAATCCTGAAGCAGTCTTGTAAGTTTAGAGTCACGGTATGGGATGTGGGTGCTTCTCCCATCCACCAGAGCTGAGATGACGTTTCCCAAAGCTGACAAAGAGAGGTTGATTTTGGTGGCTTCTTTCAAGCGCTCGCCCTGAGCACCAGTTTTGGTCTGTCTTTCACTTCCTGCCAAGTCAACAAGGTTGAGTTTCCCAACCCGAATGTGGTTCTCTCCATCAGGACCCAACTCACTGCACTCAATGGTGATGACGAAGATCGCGTGAGAGCGAGAGCTGTGCTCGTTCATGTTAGTTGCGCCAACCGAGCGGTTCTGGTTCCCCACGTTCATCACATGCTCAATCTCACGAACACTTTTAGTGACGAATGAAGAGAGGTCTTTAACGTAGACACCCGTATCCGGCCTCTCTTTGAGCTCCAGACGGCGCGATTGGTCTTTCGATAAAAGGTCCCTGATCTCTTCTTGATAAATCTCCAAGTATGAAGCCCTGACCAAGTACTGCTGGTTCTGAGAGCGGGAGATGTGTGTGAAAATGTGTTCAAAGGAGTTCGGAATGACACCCCTCCTTTCTGGGTCGTTTCGTACCCCTTCCATCGTGAAAGTCTTTCCAGTGCCCGTCTGGCCGTATGCAAAGATAGTCCCATTGAAGCCAAACAGAACAGAGTCCACCAATGGCCGGAAAGTCTCATCGTAGAGCTCCATCTGCTTTGAATTCCAGTCATAGACGGAATCAAAGGTGAACACTTTTGGGTGCTCATGGGAGGAGGCACCTCGAGAGTTGCGCACAGCCACTTGCCCAAACTTCACATCCACTGAGACCACCCTCTCGAAATTGGCGGCTCGCTCTTTCTCATTCATGGGGCGACAACGCACCACTACCTTAACGGATTCAGAGCTTTTGCTTTTAGACATTTTGATGGCTCTGGCGTATCTGCTGGCTTCTCCTAATGAGATTGTAGTTTATTTCACAGTGTTGGTGCTGCCAGCATCACAGCCTGCAAAACATGATGCAACTCAGTGAAATGACAAAGTCAATAGAAAAACTTGTGTTATGGTTATACCAAACAAACACAGAAAATATTTATCTAGATTTATCTTGGCAAGCAAATCTGTAGTAACCTTTTTCATAAAAACAATGAATGAGTACATATTTGCTAAGCACTAAGCAATAAAATAGAGTAAGCACATTTCAAGCTTCCAACAAATATATGGAATCACATTTTCATGAGTAAATCATAATTAGTAAATCAAAATTATTAAAACAGAAAAACATTATTTCATAACTATGAAACCAAGTTATAATTACGAGTACTGTCACAATTCTGAGATAAAAAAGTTGAAATTGGCAAAAACAATTACAAAGTAAAAAATTGAGAATTTTTAAATCACTTTTATCTCATAATACTCAGAATTTTGACTTACGCCATAATTATGACTTAGTATCTCATGATTTTGTCTCTTTATCTCACACCATCATACTATGGATGATTTTTATTAATTATTTTACATTTTTATGAATTATTTCATAACTATGAAACAAAGTCATAATTATGAGATACTTCACAATAATTATGAGATAAAAAGCTGAAATTTACGGTGGCCGAGAGAGCAACTTCAGAAAACACATGCAAATAGAAAAAGCACCAGCAAATCAAGAAAACATCAATTTGACAGCAGAGGGGCATTGCACAAAAGCAAGATAAGATTGAGCTGGGATTTTCCAGTTATCCTGGTTGAATTTAGCCCTGACTCAGTTGCATGAAGGCAGGCTAAATTATGTTACTATGGAGATTTATTCTTTGCAGCTAGCCTGTTCCAGAGGAACGCATCGATATTACCGTTGACTCTCTCGCATACAATTAGATGACTTTATTATTAGTCCAAATATAAAAGTATACAGAAAATATATCTTAAATAATCAAATAAATAAAAATAGGCTACAACCAAATGTATTTAAAGTATTTTGCCACCGTAGAAATTGACAAAAAATATATATATATATTAAAAAAAAACAAATTGTGAGAACTCATACTTTTGATTTATGCCATAAGTATGACTTAGTATCTCATAATTCTGTCTCTTTATCTCATATTGATGTATTGATGGGATATCAAAACAGTTAAACTTTTTCTTCTTAGGTCAGAAATAATGTCAGTTACTAACAAATGGCAATTTGACAATCAATCACTTTTGCCACAGTAGTTATTTGTAAGGGTTGGGTGCAATACGTTTGACTTTATATGTTATATGGTATAGCCTTACAACTATTCAAACAAAGTATAGAGCTAAATGAAAGTGATAGTTTTAATTGGTTACTAGAGCATACCACATCCTACATTTACAAGAAGGCTTTATATTTGACATATATATAAAATTGTGTTCTTGTATTTTAATGGGTTTATTTCTATTTTGTATTTGGTGCATTCTACTGTTTTTGTGTTTGATTCCTTTTTGTTTGTAAAGCACTTTGAACTGCATTAACTTGTCTGGAAAAGTGCTAACGTTATATAAATAAACATTTGCTTGCTAGAGACATTTACAAGTACAAACATGTAACGTGTCGTTTATGCCACTCCTAAACAGTCATTTTCATAAGCAAACCTGTAAGTTACTTAGTATTACATATTAACATTAGTAGAAGAACATACGTCTAAAAGCAGTTTCAGTCATTTTCAAAGACTGGTCATAATAATAATAATTTACACAATAAAACGCAATCTATTAACTAGGCTACTAACGTGCATTAGCTGTAGCAGCAAAGCTAATTCACATCAGCCCATCCGAAATCATTTAATCTCAAATATCCCAGTCAATCTCAGTAATATAGCGAAATATAACGGCGATAAACAGACTAAAGAGTCAAATACGAGACACTAATTGTCTGTTCTTCTGAAAATGTGGATGTTTCAACTGAAATGATGGTATTTTTCATAGTTCGATAATATAATATTGCTAATATTAGCTTGTCATGATATATAAACGGATCTATGAGGATGCAGCTCCTCGGAGACGCAAAACAAGCGGCCTGGCAACGGCAAACAAACCGTGTCCTTAATAGAGCACACACTGTAGAAATACACACACAATGTACCTCACCTCTCCCCTCCAGAACAATTTAACCTGGAAATTACGCCTTCATATCCATCAGAAGCACATAGCTCCCAAAGCGATGAAATAAACAGAATCACTCGTATCTCTCCGCGTCAACCATGTCTGTCCCTGAGAGAGAGAGAGAGAGAGAGAGAGAAAGAGAGAGAGAGAGAGAGAGAGAGAGAGAGAGAGAGAGAGAGAGAGAGAGAGAGAGAGAGAGAGAGAGAGAGAGAGAGAGAGAGAGAGAGAGAGATCCCCCTGCAGGCCGGGATGGATCTGCTCCTGGATCGATCCAGACTCAAGATACACATTTCTCAAATTACCACTAATAATAAGATTATGGATTGATTTACGGTTTTTTTAATCAAAAATAAAAATGTAAATAACATTTTCAAACTGACAACCCAGTTGCTCTCCATACACAATAACAATACATATTTTATTCTTTTTTTATTTCTTTTTAAGAAATTAATACTTTTGCTAGCAGGGATGTTTTAAATTTATCAAAGGTAATAGTAAAGGCGTTTAGCCTATTATGTTACCAAAAAAAAAAATCATTTTCAAAATCAAAATCGATTTATCAAAATTTGATTCAAAGGACGGTTTCCACAAAAATATTAAGCAGTGCAACTGCTTCAACACTGATAATGAGAAATGCTTCTTGAGCAGAAAATCAGCATATTAGAATGATTTCTGAAGGATCATGAATGATGATGCTGAAAATTCAGCTTTGCATCAAAGGAATAGATTACATTTTAAAATAAATTAATAGAAATTAGATATTTTAAATTGTAATAACATTTCTCAATATTGCTGTTTTTACTGTAGTTAAATCAAATAGCTAAATAGCTTGGATGAGCATAAAAGACTTCTTTCAAATACATAAAAAAAAAATACATTTTATTTATTTTGCAAAGATTGTAAATGCATATATACTCCTTTAGTTTCCATTTTAAAAGAAAGCCTTTTTAAATAGATAAAACCAAAGAACAAACATAAAAACATACACACAAAATACTGCTTGTTATATTTTTAATTGTAAACTATCTTGATGAATGTCATTTAAAGTTGTACAAAATTACTAATAAGTACATCTTAAAACATTTCTGCAATTTGGTTTCACACTGACTTTCAAAAACAATGTCACCTTGCATTACTAAGACATCAGAAAGTCTGAGATACATTATTTTCATACAGTGACACATAAGTTCATTTTCAGCAATCATTAGAGCACTGCACATCTGGATGCCCCTGGAGGTCTTAAATGGCCTTCAACTATAAAAAGTGCAATTTCCAACCACTAACACTTGACTTGTCTCTCTAGTATAATTACTCAACCCTCACAGGGGGCAGTTTTTACATCCTCAAAAAATGCAAATGAGCCAGTCAATACAAACGTTCCAGAACAAAAATGTCAATGATATCATGGTAGCTCACAGTAAATGTAGTAGTGCAACATGGGAGAAATGCAGCATCCAGAGAAATTATTAAGGTTCTCCCTTCATTTAATTACGTGAACCCTATATCCAAATGTTCTTGTTCAAAATCTCACCAGACACCTGAAACATGCAAAACTTCAACCAGCTTTCAGTTACAAAAACGTAACATCTTCATTTTATTAGAGTTCCTCTTTTCCTTTCCTTTTTCCTAGGTAGTCCATCCCAAAGAATGATGAGGGTCTCCCGTGAACATCTCTCTCCCTTTTAACAAAGGCTGAGAAGGACGAAACACAGTTGCCGATGAAGTGATCGGCCTGACCGAGGATATACAGGTCAATCTGAGCAGTGTCCGGCTGTAAACTCACGACCTTCACCTGCACAAAATGTGTCATCAGCTTTATTTTCTGTTCACTAAATCAAGTTCACACATCTGTAATGTTAAAATGTTAATCCTCACCTTGCCCTTGAAGAGTTTTTGAATCTCTGCGGTGTGTGATTCAGAGTCGGTGGCTATGTAAACGGACTGAGCGTTGGTGTTCTTCACCCAGAGCTTCACCGCACGGCGGATCTCAGACAGATCCGGTAAACACATGTTCATGGTCAGCGGCAGGGCAGTTTGGCGGTCGTATCCCACACACTGTGGAGATGCCATGAAGTGAGGACCGGTATCACCTGACTTCAGAAGTTTGCAGGCATTTTGCTGTGGAATAGTAAAAAAAAAAAAATGGTTAAAAAGATGATGTGTATCATCCAGTTCAGGCCTAAAATCCTGCATTTTGTATTGGTACTTCAGAAATCCAATAAAACCATCCACAATAATTCAGATATAACTTTGGAGCACAAATGCTATGAGACCACATCATTTACTGGATTTTTTTAATATCATATCCGGTTGAATTATTTATTTATATCTTTGTTTTTATGCCATGTCAACGTCTAAGATTATTTTAAGGCAATAACAAAGGTATATCAACTACAAAAAAAATATGGAAATAAACAAATTAATATATATGTGTGTGTGTGTGTGTGTGTGTATATATAGATATAAATATGTATGTATATGTATGTGTGAGTGTGTGTGTGTGTGTGTGAGTGTGTGTGTATATATATATATATATATATATATAATGTATGTGTGTGACCCTGGACCACAAAAATAGTCATAAGTAGCACAGGTATATTTGTAGCAATAGCCAACAATACATTGGGACAAAATTATCAAGTGTTCTTTTATGCCAAAAATCAATAGAACATTAAGTAAAGATCATGTTCCATGAAGATATTTGTACATTTGCTACTGTAAATATATCAGAACTTAATTTTTGATTAGTAATATGCCATGCTAAGAACTTCATTTGGACAACTTTAAAGGGACTTTTCTCAATATTTAGACTATTTTTGCACCCTCAGATTCCAGATTTTCAAACAGTTGTGTCTCAGCCAAATATTGTTCTATCCTAACAAATCATACATCAATTGAAAGCTTATTTATTCAGCTTTCAGGTGATGTATAAATCTTAAAAAGACCCTTATGACTGTTTTTTTGGTCCAGGGTCACATATATATTTCTATTCAAAAGTTTGGTGTGATTTTTTTAAATGATTTTTCTTATAAAATCTTTTCATAAGTCTCTTATGCTCACCAAACCTCCATTTATTAGAAAATCACAGTAAATATCTTGTGAAATATTTTAACATTTAAAATTTCTGCTTTGATGTGTCTTAAAATGTAATTTACTTCAGGTTTCGAAATTCTAAACAACAGCATTTATTTGAAATAAATATTTTGTAACATTATAAAAGTGTTCAATGCATTGTTAATTAATAAATTACTTAGTTCCTCTTTTGTAAGTGTCAGCTAAATACATAAATGTGTAAGCATTACATTTCATTCAAAAATAAATGGTGAATGGCATTATAAGATTTTGTAAGTGCACTTCAGATTAAAAAAAATTCCATTTGGATCTAAAATACGGGAAACCGTCCTTTCACATCAGGACACACAAAGCTTACCCAATCCGAGCCGATTCTCAGATGAATTCCCACATAGGGTCTGTTTATCAGGCTTCTGATGTGGTCTTCTCCATCCTGTACCATTTTTTCAGACCACACCACATACTCCTGCAGTCCAATGTGCTCCTCTAGAATGGGGAACTGCGCTGGGGCTCCTGGAAGAGCAAGAACTGGATGCTCTTTAGGGGGAAACCTGAAGAAATAGAGAAACACGGAGTTTGAGAGTGAGAAAAGAAGGGCAGAGTCTGAGTGCAATAGTTCATATTCATGTTTCAGCTCAAACATACCTTTTTATCCAGTGCGGCTGGTAGTAAGAGCTGAATGACAGTCCTCCGAAAAGAACAGAGCGATCAAAGTCGACTCCAATATGATCCCAAAATGGACCAAATGGATTTCCATCCTGCATCAGAATCGACAGGCTACATTACAAGTGCACTGTTATGAATATTTAGGAATGCATGCTGCTTTTGTGAAATAAAACAAAATGCAGATCTGTTAGAAGTCCAATAGATGGCAGTGTTTCCATAGCATGCGGCATAATAGATCAGACAAAATGTTTGATGTGCAGCTATATAGAGAATTTCGGATTGTGAAGGTCTGGCAAAAAGCCAGAAATGAAGCACACCTTAAAGAGCGAACACTCATATTACCTTCATCGGACAACTCTTTTTGTCGATGCTCCTGTGAGCTGCAGACTCGAAGCAGTAGGCCACTCTCTGACCAGGGGGCCAGTGCTTAGGAGCCAAGTGCTCCATGAAGTCCTCTAGACTCACCACACGGTGGTACTGCTTCACCGGCTCCAACTGGAAATACTCACTGTAGGGAACATGCACCTGTTACAGAGAAAAACAGAAGCAAATACCTTATAAATGTATTGTACTTTCTGCTATTGATCTACTAACGTGACAGCTAGTCATTAGATGTTTGATCAGCCACTATGTTTCAAAACTAGCTGGTAGCTGATGGTTTTCCAGCTTGGAACAACTTATGATAAGATTGGACTATCTTATGATGACCAACATTAACCAGCCAGTGATCAGTTTGAACCAGAGTTGCTATTGTATCTAAACTAGTGTAAAATACTAAAACTATTAAAAACCGTTACTAGATAAAATATAAATATTAAATGAAACACCTAAAATTAAAGCAACTAACTAAAATAACTTTAAAGCTAAACAGAAGTGTGTGTGTGTAAGACAAAAGCACATAAAAATTACTAAAACATACTAAAATTAAAATTAAAACAAAGTTAATAATATAAAATACAAGCTAATTCAAAATAATAATAAAAACTATAATAGTACATATGGGGTGGGCGATATGGGAAAAATATCATATCACGATTTTTTATAGAAATATCACGATTCACGATTTTTATCCCGATTCTTTGTTAGTTTTACTATTTTGGTTTTACAAGTTGTCTGAGCATTACAGCCAAACTAGAAAGACAAAGATGCATGGCAGATATTTAGGCCAAAGTGGGTGAAGATAAAAAATCTTTGTCATTATTTTATTTTTCTTATTAAAAAATAAGAACAAAGATACACATTACAAATACACATAATATACAAATAAAACAAACAGTGCTTTATTTCCAGGTACAATAGGTGTATTTAGCAGAGCATTCAATGAAATTGAATGAACAAATATAAAAATAAAACACTAGATAGACTGATTCCTAAAGCAACTGTATTAAAGTTTTTCAGTCAAGAATAGTGAGTGATTTTTCTCTTTTGCGTTTTGTTGTTTTGTTAACGTTAAATGAATAGTTCCCCCACAAATTAATATTCTGTCATCTGTCTGTCAATTCTGTCATAATGTTGTATTTTTATATCATCATTTACTCAAAAGTTGTTTTAAACCGGAATGAGTTTCTTTCTTCTGCTGAACATTTATAAATGCCATTTTGAAGAAGGTGGAAAACCAAACAGTTGCTGGTCCTCAGTGACTTCCATAGGATTTTTCGGTCCCACTTTATATTAGGTGGCCTTAACTACTATGTACTTACATAAAAAATAAGTACAATGTACTTATTGTGGTCATATTGTATTGCAAAACACATTTGCTGCTATTGAGGTGGGATACGGGTAAGGTTATGGACAGGTTTGGTGGTATGGGTAGGTTTAAGGGTGGGTTACGGTGTAAGGGATTGGCCAACAGTGTAAATATAAATGTAATTACAGAAATTAATTACAGATGTAATTACATATAGGTATTTTAAAAAATATAAGTACAATGTAAAAACACGCATGTACACAATAAGTGCATTGTACCAAATGATTAATTGAAATGTAAGTACATAGTAGTTAAGGCCACCTAATATAAAGTGGGACCGATTTTTCTTTCCTACTATCAAAGTCAATGTAGACCAGCAACTGTTTGGTTTTCCACTGAGTAAATAATGACAGAAATTAAATTTTAGGGTGAACTATCCCTTTAATGACAGTCGACAGCACGTTTAGTGTCCTGTCCCTTTAAGAGCTGCACGCATCTAATATACAGTACAGGCACGCATCCGTTTCTCTCTTAACTATTTACTTTCATTTTAGAGATAACCAACTCAGTCTGTATGTAAACCTTGTGTGTTTTGACAGTATTAGCGCAAAATATAACTTAGTTGAGTAATCAGGCGCTGTTAGACAGGCGTTTTAGTGCGCGTGCTTCAGGTGTATGCGCTCAGAACAAGCGCACGTCAGACCAGCGCGCGAATTAAACATTTAAACAGCAAGGCTTGTATGCAAATAATGTACTTTTGCGATCGCGAATAAGTGCAGTGTCCTGTCTGAGTAACTCTACTGCTGTATGTCGTGTTGTACAGTATATAGAGACGGCGGCGCCAGAACTGTATTTGACAATGTGCGCGGTAGCGCCATACTACGATATTTCTTCAAAAGCAGATCGTGGAGACATTTTTATCGTCCACGATCAAAAATCGTCATATCGCACACCCCTATAGTACATATAATAAGTAACACTGGTTAGGACCAGCTAATGACCAACTTTGCCCAGTGTTGTTATTCTTAACTAAAATGATTACAAATAATTTTTGACTTTTGAAATAAAGCTGAAATTAAATAAAATACGATTAGCATATGGGAAAATAAAATAAAATGAAAATTAGAAATGCTGCCTTTTCAACGAAATGAAATCAAACATGTTGAAGTATTAAAATTACTCTGAGCAAATTACTTCAAAATTAAAAATAAAGCCAAACAGAAATATTATCAAAAAATATTAAAATAATAAAAGTAACAAAAATGTAAAATTTTAAACTAAAATGAAAACAAAATAAACCAATTAAAATTATTAATAAAATTATAATAGCAGAGTTGTGGACTCGAGTCACATGAGACTTGACTCGGATTTGAGGACTTGTGACTTGACTCGACATAATCAAAGAAGACTTGCGACTCGACTTAGACAACAATAACTCGAGACTTGACTTGGACTTGAGCCCTGTGACTCGGCAAGTCTTTAAACCGTGTCTGCACCGGACGAGAGTGGCACGGCATGACGAGACAAAATAAAATTAAATCCATTATAATCAGCGTTGCAGTCTACACTGGATGCGGCGCAACGCGACAAATCCCTGACAGTAAACTAATGCTGCGTTCTCTTTATGACACAAAATTCAAATGATTTTTAATGGTCGCGTCCAGTGTAGATGGATTTAGCTGTTGCGGCGTGTCCAGTGTAGACAGGGTTTTATGTTTATGTTTATACATATATAAATCACTATAAACGACTAATAAGATGAAGAAGAAGAGGAAGACACCTAACTGTGATCATTATGAAATTGTTTAAAACGCAAAATACATTTACTTACACAGGCTATATTTGTGTCTGAATAACTACAGTTTTGCTGTGAATAACTTTGCATGCCTCATTTCTTAAACCTGATATAGTGAATGGAACAAACATCATTATAACCATTATTGCGCTCGTCTCCGTGACAGCATGAAATGAAACGCATCATGCAAAAATCCATTCACTGATAGTTTATTTTTATTTAACATTTGTATATATTAGAGCTATTGTTATTTACTTTACTGCTTCATTGTTGTTTTTATTAACGTTCTGTATCAAAGTATCAGTTTAGGACTTGAAGTAGCCTGCCATAAATGTTTTGTAGACCTATGTCAGTAGATGGCGATAAATCAGCGTCTGTATTACATATTAGCAAGTTATTAAATATTTGACTCAATTCATTCATTAAAACCACTGAAGCATTAGCATATGAAAGTGGACTTAAAATAAGTTACTCATTCACTTAAGCCTATATGTGTTTACAAACATTAATTCATTACTCAATGAAACACCACTATTTATTATATCTTTATAATTATACTTACTAGACTATAGTATTAATTACTTTAAATTTACTGTAGTAATTTATACATAGACACTCGTTTGAGTAAATAGCACTAATGACTTGTTTGGGACTTGAAACTTGCAACTCGACTTGGACTTGCCTTGGGACTTGACTTGGGACTTGCCTGCATTGACTTGGGACTTGACTGCATTGACTCGGGACTTGACTTGGGACTTGTCTGTCTTGACTTGGGACTTGACTTGGGACTTGTCTGTCTTGACTTGAGACTTGACTGCATTGACTTGGGACTTGCCTGCATTGACTTGGGACTTGACTGCATTGACTCGGGATTTGACTGCATTGACTTGGGACTTGCCTGCATTGACTTGGGACTTGACTGCATTGACTCGGGATTTGACTTGGGACTTGTCTGTCTTGACTTGAGACTTGACTGCATTGACTTGGGACTTGACTGCATTGACTTGGGACTTGCCTGCATTGACTTGGGACTTGACTGCATTGACTCGGGATTTGACTTGGGACTTGTCTGTCTTGACTTGAGACTTGAATGCATTGACTTGGGACTTGACTGCATTGACTCGGGACTTGACTGCATTGACTTGGGACTTGCCTGCATTGACTTGGGACTTGACTGCATTGACTCGGGACTTGACTTGGGACTTGTCTGTCTTGACTTGAGACTTGAATGCATTGACTTGGGACTTGACTGCATTGACTTGGGACTCGCCTGCATTGACTTGGGACTTGACTGCATTGACTCGGGACTTGACTTGGGACTTGTCTGTCTTGACTTGAGACTTGAATGCATTGACTTGGGACTTGACTGCATTGACTCGGGACTTGACTGCATTGACTCGGGACTTGACTTGGGACTTGTCTGTCTTGACTTGGGACTTGACTTGGGACTTGTCTGTCTTGACTTGAGACTTGACTGCATTGACTTGGGACTTGACTGCATTGACTTGGGACTTGACTGCATTGACTCGGGACTTGACTGCATTGACTCGGGACTTGACTTGGGACTTGTCCGTCTTGACTTGAGACTTGACTGCATTGACTTGGGACTTGACTGCATTGACTCGGGACTTGACTTGGGACTTGTCTGTCTTGACTTGAGACTTGACTGCATTGACTTGGGACTTGACTGCATTGACTCGGGACTTGACTTGGGACTTGTCTGTCTTGACATGGGACTTGACTGCATTGACTCGAGACTTGACTTGGGACTTGTCTGTCTTGACTTGAGACTTGACTTGGGACTTGTCTGTCTTGACTTGGGACTTGAATGCAAGGCTTGAGACTTACTTGTGACTTGCAAAACAATGACTTGGTCCCACCTCTGTAGGGCTGCCACTAACGACTATTTTCATTTCGATTAATCTATCGACTAATTTGTCGATTAATCGATTAATCTAAACGATTTATTTCCCACACAAAAAAAATCTACAATTTTTTTTTTTTATTCTTTTAAAAAAAAGAATATTTTTTTAAACCAAATAAAATCCAAATTTCTATGAAATCCTTTTTTAAAGAAATCATATGGTTTTATTGAACAAAACTAATGTAGATTACGCATAACAACAAAGGACTGCACAAAGGCGCCGACTGCCTGACGATTATTTACAATATTATACAATATTAAACAGTAATACACATTACTGTTTAAAATTGACCAAGCACCATTTAATTCAAACATACACTTAATCTTTAATATTTGGCCATTTCTTTATGACAGCAATGCTATAGCCGCTGTAATTAAATGAATATGTGGACATCAAACCGTGTAAACTCAAGAGTGAGGGTTTGAGCTTTTATTTTGAAATCGCGATATTCTCCTTTGTTTGTGTAGATTTATAAATGATTTATACGGTGGCCGAGAATTGCAAAACAAATCACGATTCTGAAAACAAAATAAATTACAAACGCAAATGCAAATCTAAAAAACAAAATAACAATTCAGAAAACACAACAACAATTCAGAAAACATTATAACAATAAGAAAACACAATGACAAATCCGAAAACAAATGAACAAATCCGAAAACAAATGAACAAGTCAGAAAACAAATTAACAAATCAGAAAGCAAATTAACAAATCAGAAAGCAAATTAACAAACCAGAAAACAAATGAACAAGTCAGAAAACACAACGACAAATCAGACAAACCGGAAGCGGTAGGTATAGTTTAAGACGGCGCCATTGGTTTAGGAATAGATTACTCATCGCTGATTGGACGAGACATCTGTCAATCAAGGTGTACAGGAAGAACGAGAAGAAGAACAGCATTGAACCATTTACAGCGTCAGCTCCAGTGACAGCAGATGGTAGAGTACATGTCATTGTGTTTTTTGACGCGATCGACCCGGGTTCGAGTCCGCCTTTTGCCGAACTTTTTTTTTTTTGAATGTAAATTATCATTTTAATTCAAATGGATGCCACCTTATTGGTACAATAAAGCTCTCCCTACACCTACCCTAACCCTACCTGATACTTTATTTTCAACTTTAAAGGATTATTTCCTTAATTTTTATTGAAAATAAATGCCTTTCCGATGCGATACGAGATTTGAAAAGGAAGAAAAAAGGGGGGCTCAAACCCGGGTTGATCGCGTCAAAAAACACAATGACACGGGCTCTACCATCTGCTATCACTGGAGCTGACGCTGTAAATGGTTGACTCTGCTATTCTTCTTCTCGTTCTTCCTGTACACCTTGATTGACAGATGTCTCGTCCAATCAGCGATGAGTAATCTATTCCTAAACCAATGGCGCTGTCTCAAACTATACCTACCGCTTCCGATTTGTCTGATTTGTCGTTATGTTTTCTGACTTGTTCATTTGTTTTTGGATTTGTTAATTTGCTTTCTGATTTGTTAATTTGTTTTCGGATTTGCCATTGTGTTTTCTTATTGTTATAATGTTTCAGAATTGTTGTTGTGTTTTCGGAATTGTTATTGTGTTTTTTACATTTGCATTTGTAATTTGTTATTTTGTTTTCAGAATCGTGATTTGTTTTGCACTTCTCGGCCACCGTAGATTTACCTTACAAATCTGATGAAATGGCGCACGTTGCGTTCCCAGATGAACGTTATAACAGCATGCAGAGATGAGTTTGAGAAGCTCCACATGTAAATGATAACAGTTTCTGTGGAGCTACTGTGAACGGAGCCGGTGTGAGACGCACGTGCTTAACCTACACGCATGTAAATATTTAAAGAGCATATACTGTGTGAGCTGCATCGCATATAATTATTTAATTAAATCATAGCGTTTGTGAATTCACAATTATGCTTAATTATGATTTTTAAATGGGTTTAATATATCATGCAGCCTTGGAAAATAGTCTAAAAATGTGTTTTATGGATTCTCGTCAGTGAAATGCGTCACTTCCGGGATTTTGCCGGTTAGTCGACGCGATCAAAATGAAGTCGACGATTTTTAAAACTCGACTAGTCGCGACAGCCCTATAATAATAGTATATAAATACTAAAATAACTCTGGTTTGGACC
Organism: Barbus barbus; assembly: GCF_936440315.1. Taxonomy (NCBI): domain Eukaryota; kingdom Metazoa; phylum Chordata; class Actinopteri; order Cypriniformes; family Cyprinidae; genus Barbus; species Barbus barbus. The sequence goes on from NC_136719.1 coordinate 10,002,341, forward strand.
AGCTATAAACCAGGCAGCTACTGTGTTCCTGTACAGGGCATACTGTGGCGTGAGTGACAGGTGTTGTGTTTACATTTTGAAAAGGTGGCGAGTGATGGCGGTAAACAATCCACGGCGGAACCGCGAGTGTTCGGTTCAGCAGTTTAGCAAAAGCCAGTGATCCAAGAAAATGATCCACTTGGTTTCCAAACCGACCTAAAGAAGAACATATAGAAGAAACGTGCTTATTACTCCAACACAACTCAGACAATACAAGCGCTTTTTAACTTTACAGTCCTTGCTTTGGGTCTACAGGCTTCATTTGACTGTGTGTGTGTGTGTGGGGATGAGCTGTAAATGTCTCAGATGCATCATGCTCTCATTACCCATGCACGGACAGTACAGAATGTATCCGTTTTCATCCCACGTCTCGTCTGCAGCGTCGATAAATACGTGCAAAGAAAGGAATGTTACATGCAAATAAGTTACAATAAAAACTTTCAGATACTTTGGTCTGGCCGCCATCGCTGATCATTCGCTATCCCACAATGCACTGCGAAGAGACCGTTAACCCTTCACATCCTGGTGAGTTTTGGCACAAGAGTCTTTTTAAAACTTTATATATATAGGCAGTGCTTGGACTAAGCCAGGATTACGTCTTAGTTAAATTAGGGAATTTAAGTAGCTTTTATAAATGTGAAAAAAAAACATTACTGGTGTGCCTCTTGAGACAAAACAATAGCACTGACAAATTTTAAGACATGTCAGTGCAACTGGTTTTCAGTTAAAACAGCTAAAACATGCATTTGAGTCCTGTGAAACCGAGGGATATATTTCTGGTAAACTAGAAATATTCACCGAGTTGAAAATATGTACAAATCTAATGGTTTCAGCGCTTACATTTGTGAAAAAAACAAAGTTTAACGTGCAGATATACAGAGACGGAATCATAGCCCAAATGAGTCATTTACAAGTGTAAATTGTATTGAAAATGGATAGTATAAATGTCACAACTGGTAGACTTTAAATCACCCACATTTAGGCTAAGTGACACCTATTCACATATTTACCGACATATAAATGTAGTTTAAACATAAATAAAATGCTAAAATATATGAAAAGGAAAAAATATATATATACGTATAAATTTTCTTGTTTACACGCAACTTCTTTCCAAAGGTTTTCTGTTGATTTGTATGTGTTTTTGTTTTTAAAATTCTATTCAAGAGTCTGTTTCAGTAACACATATGCTTTGCGTGACCTAAGTTGATTCGACCAGCCTTGTTTCAGCACTTAAATGGTGCAGATGCCTTATATTTTGTTGAACAGTATGCATTTTCTTAATTGCAGATCTTCGTGATTATAACCTAAAGTGAAAAAGACAATAACTTGTCCTGTGTCTCTATTGTTCTTTTCTTTTGCTTTGTTTGATATGTATTGTCAGTTCTTTTGTTCAGCTTAGATTAACTCAGACTGTGTCGAGTTGCTTAGATGAGCAACAAACTCTTTTAATAACTTTGCAGAAGAAACTGATTAATTTCTGTCAGAAGAATTTGTTATTTACTCAAAAGTGACTCACGTGTGAGCCATTGATTGCACTGAATGGATGTCACATGTTGAATTCTAGTCTGAACTCGAATATAAAGCCTTCACTGCTACTATGCATCTCAATACATATCAATTTAAAGAGAATAAACTTACAAAAACAAAAGAATACAAGAATACACTTCTCCCCCACGGACAATTTCACATGTAGTACAAACAATGTCAAAAAACGTTGGAATCTCAGTTCGTTTTCTCATCCAGAGTAAGAATGTGTTAAAGTGTTCATAATTTACGCGTTAGAGAGGTTTTATGTTTATGGACCTGTACATATTTTGGAAAAAGAATTGCACTTAATTGTATTAAATGTGCTCTTGTAGATTCTGAGTCTGTACTGTACTTTAAATCCTAAAAGTATATATTTTGTGTCTTTTAAAAACTGCAGATAATATAATATTAATGAAATAAAGCTTGTAAGAGTGTACACGTTCATGACTTAACACAAAGTGCACCTTTTCATAAATTAAAGGTTTTACTTTAAAGTACATTTTAAATTATTATGTTTTAATAATATTGTCATGCTTTAAAGAAGTTCACTCATTTTAATGTTGACTAACATACTAAAGCATATGTAAAGTGCTTGATTATGTAATTTGTTACTTGATGTTAAGCTTAAAGTTCATATATTTTAACTACTAAATTGCAACTTCATCATTACAAATGTTACAAATATATTTAAATACATGTTTCAATAGAAATTACATCAAAGTATCATACATACATTTCAAGCATATTTCAAATACAACAGAATTTCATCTAAAGATGTATTTACACAGGTCAAAAATCACTTTTAAGTTCAACAAAATATATTCAATATACATTTAAACTAAAACACATTTTCATTTATTGTAAATATATCAATATATGATGCTATTCAGTGTTTGAAAACATTGCATTCAGTTTGCACTTAAGTATATTCTTTTAAGATATATTATTTCCATCATATTTTTTAAAGTATGCTAAAGTGTACTTGTTTTTTGTAAGGGTATGACTTATTCTGGTTAATCTTTCTCATGCATCTCTTTTATTTTCTGAAGAAATTCTCTAAAACACAACTAAGGGCAGCACATTTCTGCCAATGTAGCTCAACTGTTGAGTGCTGGTGATATTCAATGATGATAGAGTGATATACTATAAATGAAAAATTTATGTTTATGCCTAATCCAAATCTCTTTTATCAAAACCCATCATTAAAAGCAACATGTGTGTGCAACATGGTTATATACTCCATCCCCCTCCACGGGAATTCACACACGCACTCCACATGGCTAAAAATGGCCCTGGCATGTTGTGATTAATTTGAGTAGCTATGTACATGTAGTATCACCATTGTATCAATATAAAACTTGTAAATATAACACTTACACTATTGTGAGTGTCAAAAAACACAGTAAAGTGATTCACCTGGTACATACAAGTTCACTAAATGATAATGGCTAATCAAGTTATCACCGATGCAACATGGTGAAGCATATCAGGAGTGACTTCTGCAGGAAGTATGATAACATCTAACCGAAAAGTGTCTGGTCAATAGATTGCTATCACTGAATAACCAGTAGGGTTTGAAAAATGTCTCAGTGTTTTTATGTTTAATTGTCCATAAAATAAAAGAGGTCAAATGGGGGGGACAATTGATATTGACTTTTCATTGCATGGACAATTTATTCATCAAATGGATTTGGAACAACATGAGGGTAAATAATGACAGAAGTTACATTTTTATGTGAACTTTCCCTTTAAAAGAAAATGTGCAGTTGTTACTTCAAAGGAGGAGTATGTAATTGTTAATGCTAAGATACTTTCTCCTTTTAATCCTAATACATAAAAAGTGCTAAAAGTAAACCCTTTTTAGATATATTTACCTGAAAAATGTGAAAACTGTTGCTCTGTAGCAAAACCAACCAATGACACAGTCTTTGAGAAACCAGTCATTTTTACTTGAAAAAAAACATATTACACAACATTTAATTTAGATATTACCATGTGAAGCACATTTTAGAATTACCTAACATTTTTTACAGTGTATTCTTTGTTGTTTGATGGACCTGGTACTTAAACGTTCACAGTGATAATGGCCAATCACTTTATCACAGGAACAACGTGGTCAAGCATATCAGGAGTGACTTCTGCAAGAAATATGATAACGTCTAACCGAAAAGTGTCTGGTCAATAGATTGCTATCGCCGAATGTCCAGTTGGTTTCAGTGGGCAAGCCGTTAAGACCACAGGGTCTCGTACCTCTCATATATATACAGTGCCCTCCATAAGTATTGGAACAGTAAAGACAAAATTGCTCTGTTGGCTGTGGAGTCAAGACATTTGCAAATATGATTAAAAGATGAATATGAGACAAAACTACAGAATGTCACATTTTATTATTAGCCGTTTGCAACGTGTTTACATTTTGCAGAACAGCCGGAAGAAGATACGTCAATGTGCATTTGTTTCGTTATGTTCAGATGTTCGGTAGCCGGTCACGTGAGGAGTTTTCACTCTTCTCTGTGTCAGAGGTCAGAGGTATACATACAGACATATATATAACACATAATTAATATAGGCCTACTTTGAAATATCATTTAATTCAGTGATGCAAATCAGACATTTCAGCTGTTACTCCAGCTTTTAGAGTCATATGATCCTTCAGAAATCATTCTAATATATTGATTTATTACCGGTGTTGGAAATATTTTTTGGAACCTGTGACATTTTGTTCAGGATTCGTTGATGAATAGAAAGCTAAAAAGAGCAGCATTGATAATAAATTATTTCTGAAGGAGTATGTGAGACTGAAGACTAGAGTAAAGGCTGATGAGAATTCTGATTTGCATCACAGAAATAAATTACATTTAAAAACAAAAAAAACATTACAAATCTTTTGTGTGTGTGTGTGTGTATAGAGAGAGAGAGAGAGAGATAGACAGACACACACACACTACATAAATATCTCTATATATCTAAATAAAAATACACTATAGATATACAGTATATGATCCAAAGTAACTAACTAACTACTTGAGTAGGTTTTTTATCCAATAATGTTCTACTCTTACTCAAGTAACTATTCAGACTATTACTTTTACTTGAGTAAATATTTCTAGAAGTACTTTTACTTTTACTTGAGTACAATTTTTGGGTACTCTACCCACCTCTGCTCATCTTTGTGCTTTTTTGCAAACTCTAATCTTGCCTTTCTATTTTTGGTGCTGGTCAGAGGTTTGCATCTTGCTGTGTAGCATCTGTAATTCTGTGTCAAAGTCTCCTGAGGACAGTATATTGTCAGAGCATCACCCCAGCTTTCTGGAGGTTGTTGGTGATTTTACAGACACGTCTTTTAAGGTTCATTTTCACAGCTTTTATGATTTGTCTGTCATCAACTACTGTTGTTTTCTCAGCCGATCAGGTAGTTGTTGGTTGCTGGTGTCGCTGGTCATTTCCAAACTCTTGATTTCTCCATGCCCTTTGTTTTTGCTAGAGCTCTCTAACTGACTTCCTCTTTTCTGTTAGCATCCAAATTGCTTGCTTTTCTCTCAAAGTCAGCTCCCTCATCTTCATCCTGGTTTGTGTGTGTCATCATCGAATGCAAGATTCAGAATACAGAAGTAATGGATATAACTGATACGACACATTCCCTGCTTTTAATATCTGAAGAATTAATGCAACAGGACACAGCTGATCACTTAGAAAGACCTGTGAGGCAACTGTTTCAATACTTATGCTCACATCAGATAGAGGGATGAAACTCTAAAAGTGCTGAACTTCTTAGCTATCTATGTGTTGAATAACCCAATAATAAAATGTGACATTCTGTAGTTTTGTCTCATATTCATATTTTAATCATATTTGTAAATGTCTTGACTCCACAGCCAACAGAGCAATTTTGTCTTTACTGTTCCAATACTTTTGAAGGGCACTGTATATCTTCGTTCTCTCGTCATATCTCTCAACATTTCCTCTTGCACTCTGTCAACATGTTTCTCTGTTTTCTGTGTCTACTGCCCTCCCTTTATCCCTGGTCTCTAATGACATGGCCCATCCCCCCTCCATTGAAATGTTCACATGTGCACACAGCAGACAGTGTTTTTCATTGTTAGAGATGACTGCGATGATAACAAAGCGGAGCGAGACTGGGTTGCTCTCGCTTTCTAACTGTGCAGAGTTTTGAAACTTCCTTCAGGTGAGGAAGCGAATCACATCTTCAAAGGCCATGAGATAGAGGTTAAAACAATCGCTTCTCATTCTCATTGTGTGCTCGAGCAAAGCCTGCACTTATGATGAAAGAGGGGAACAGCAACTCAGAGAGAACAAATGTTTCCTCTAAATGTGAATGTAAAAAAACAGCGCTCATCCCTTCATGTACGTAATTTCACACTCAAAGATGTGTTAGTGGCTTTGAAACCACAAGGGATAAAACATATGGCGCATTAAACACTTCATGGAGGACAGGATCAGGATCATCTTACGGACGTCATGTTATCTGTTTCTGAAGATTAATAAGAAGGAGTGTATGATGCATGTGCACAGCTCTGCTAGGTCCACCCAAGTCTCTTATCAGTGCTGAACAGAGCCGCTGCAATGACGGCCTGACGGGTGATAGCAGGTTGTTGATGTTACCTTAGGGCTCAGGCTACCCTACCTTCCCACACACTTTCCTCTTGCTTTCTGGTCTTTATTTCAGAGCCATTTAAAATGTCCAATTATGATACATTTCTAGCAAGGGAACAAAAAAATAGTAATGTAAAAAGTGATAACTTTTGTCTTCCGTGTTTATGTTTTTTGTCTATACAATAACTGTGTAACAGTTATTGTATAGTAACTGTAACTTCATTGTATGGGCAAAAACATTGAAACATTCACAAAATATGTTCTTATGGAAAAAAAGAAAGTGAAAGAATAGTAAGTCTGAATGTACAAAATTAATTTAACATTATAGGTGAAAAGTACCCAGGTGACCTACTACTTCGAGAATCATTCTGATGTGCGCATCTGACAGACATTTTACTATCCCATGAGGCCACAGTAGAGAAGTTGTAACTGCCAGTGCAATCAATGCTATGTGTCACATGGCAATGACAACATGATGAATGTAGTACCATATCACATTATTTCATAGATCTTTTTAGACCTGCATTTTTTTGGATACACCTACTGTTATATTGTCTGAAAGCGATTAAACATGGTCATCACCCAAAAACCGTCTCTGACACAAAGCGCGGGCTTCCATGATCTCTCTATCGGTGGTTTGACAGAGCATCGGAGCTGTTTATCGCCTTTCTGAGCTAATATAAACCAACCATCTGCTTTTAACCAAACACATAAAAAAACATGCTCCCCTTAACCCAATACAGTCCCCAATTCAGCAGCACAGAGGGGGGAGAAGGCAGCCGTAGATCTGTTTTTGTGCACCAGGGACTTTTCTGGTGAGGAAATCCACTCCAGATGTGTACAATTCGCCCCCTGCTTAATTGCCATTGTTATCATAGATGTTTAGTTTTTTTGCAAGGCATTGATAACTTTTGTAGGAGGTGACAGGATCATTGGGAAAATGTGCTGGATTTTGTATAAATCAAACTAACAGAGGTCTAGCATCGAGAGGCAAAAGCCAAACAGGAGGAATTAGGATGACACCTAAACCTGTTAGAGGTTTGACTACTGGCTACTTACTCATAAACAGCCACAGATGTTCCCCAATGCCCTTCAAACACTTCAGTCAGGCTTTTTTTAGTGTGCATGTGCGCGTTTCCCCCATTCTGTTTCCTGTCATCATGGCATTCGTATAAAGAGCCAAATATTGGCTTTGTGAGTCCCATGGTTAATCACAGAGTAATTAGGAGCTGGTCCTGCAGGAATGGAGGGTTGACTTTGCTTTGAAACTCACTCTCCCCTTGTTCCTCATAATAGGTTTTTTTACAAGCACTTTTAAGGTGGAGAGAGAGGAGAGGTTTTACTGGGCCGGCAGTGTGGTGTGTGGCGTTTCACAGAGCACTTTAAAATCTATCTGGAGCATCTAAATGACAGACCACCACTCCACTGTAATCAACCTGAATGAAGCCCAGCCGCAAAGTCCAGAAAAAAAGAAGAATATAAATAAACAAACAAGCAGATAATGACTCCTCAGATAGCTTCTTTTTAAATGGGTGTGTTTTGGATTCAGAACTGAAAGACAAAGACTGAATGTGTGGATGCTGGTGTCTAACAGAAGCTGTGTGTTTGTGTGGGTGAATGAGCGAGAGAAAGCGGCCACTTCCCAAATTTAATGAACTCTTTGATTTTTGAACGACATCCTTCTGGACTCAATCAAGTTGGTCATGTTCTACATTTGGCTTCAGCATATTTATTTAGTGTTTTCAAACTACTATGCTGAGAGGTAAGCTTTAATTTCATCTAAATATTTGGTCATGTCATTGTAAATACTCTGCACTTTTGAAGCATTCACCACAAAACATTTTCAGAAACTTTCAGTGGAGTTACTTGTTATTCCTATTAACTGTTTAGGTCATTTTCATAGGACCAATAATGTTTTGTTTTTTTTCCTCAAAAATAATTAATACAAAAATCATGTAATACCCTTAACTAATACCTCAACGATGAACTATTAAACTTTGAATTGATGGTAAAAATAAGAATATCATGCCCTGTACTGAGGTGAAAATTCATCTGTTTGGAGAAACTTTCTGAATCATCTCTCCATAAATTGCATTCTTAAAATAAAGGAAGATCCATGGAAAATGTGCTTTGAAGTGGAAAAGTTTTTTTTAGATTTTTAAAATGTTCTTCAAAATGGTTCATTTAAGATCTGTTCATTGAAAGGCTCTTTAGGGAATCAAAAAGGGTCTTCTATGGCATCACTGCAAAAGGAGCCTTTATTTTTAAGAGTGTGTACGGATAAACAATAATATGTTCATTGCTGCATATCATTCCATGATATTGGAATATCATTGTAATTTTATGAGTCCAGTTCTTTCTGCAGTCTTCTTTCCCTGAAATTTAAAAAAGAACATTTTAAGAAGTTGTTTCTGAGAATCACTGCTTTAAGATTTCTGTTTTTAGGCTTAGAATGCAACATAATGCATCATTATTAGTATATGATAAGATCATCTCTAATATGTAAAATAATGCCAGCTGTAAACTTTGAAAGATTGTTCTTATTAGGTGTTTTAAAAAGTGAATTAAAAAAACTTTTAGCAGGGATTTTTATTATTATTATTATTAATTTAATACTTGCTTAGAAATGTGAATCCTTTTGTTTGGATAAACTTCAGCTGCTCCCCAGCTCACTCAGCAGCCTCTCACCTTCACTTTACGGCATATGAAGTTTACCTGACCTTCTCTTCACATCCTTCTGTGTGCTGTTTGGTGAAGTCGCCTCTGACCACTGGACTCAGAGCAGTTATGCTTCAGATAATCTGCTACTGCCTGAACACACAATATATTTCAGATATTTTGATACCATAGCAATGGCTTACAGACAGTAAAAAGTAGTAAAAGTTAAACAGTAAAAACAGTAAAAGTTTTCTACAAACAGTAAAAGAAAAATAAATTATAAAATATTAATCACCAACAACATTTGTTGTTGCACGAACTGTTCTAAACCACCTTTTATAAAGCAATATAAAATGAATAAAATCCTTATTCCGTTCATCCTTTAAAGATAAATGGCCACAATACATTTGAATATTTTTTAATTTAAGGAATTGCAAATTTTCTTTTTTTGGGGGGGGGGGGGGTTGAATGAATGGCTGTAATTATTGTTCTGTAATTATCTTCATGCTGTTTAACTTTGCCTTTATATTATCTGATGGCCATGTTGCACATGTATCAGATATGCATCAAAAACATATTTAACTGTTTTCATCTATTTTTATTTTCCTAAATGTTTAATCTACTTGTTATTTGATCAATGAGTAATTTGGGTTCTTTCTATGTCCTTTTTAATTGTATAAAAGCCTCAGTTCCTAACCTTTAATCATCTCTTACCACATTTGGGCTTTCCCTTTTGATCTTTCTTTCTTGTCTGCACACATAAGTCTTTTAAAATATAATTTAATCTATTTAGTCTAAATTTAATGGGGTGTACAAACTATTTATATTCCAAGTCTGTCATTCTGATTTGCATTGTTTGTAAATGATGCTGTGTAACTCACTATAAAAGTGCTTTATGTGGTAACATCTAAACTTATATATTAGTTTAATTGAATTAAAATAAAATAAAAATACATATGATTGAATATGACTTCATCAGATGACATTACATTAACGGGGTAATTATTAGGGGTCAGACTTTTGCTTTTCACAGTCCATAGCTTATTAGTCAAATCTAAGATCTGTTGCTTTTCATGTTCTTTCCAACCGACTGTTAGCCTTGGAAAATCTTGATACGTTTCGACAAGTATCACGTTTTCTGTGTATATGTACAAACGTTTCTCGGAGAATAAGCTAGAAAATCATATTTTCAGATATTTAAATAATTTATTTTGAAATAAAAAAATAACGTAATTTATATTAGGCTATTTTATACAGGTTAAGTGTCTGTAAGTCAAAGCTAAATGTGTATTAAAAGAGAATGGCTGAAAATAAATGTAGCATAATATTTTTTCTTTCTTTTTAAATTCAGATATGCACATAAGTTAAAACATCTCTTCATTTCAAACGCTCTCATGAACTTCCCCTCCAACTCAAACCCCGCAACAATTCCGTTTCAAAACTACCTGATAGTATCACTCCAAACTATCATTCAGTATCCAGACATTTTTTGTAATTTTTCGTTTTTTTATATATAATGTCACAACAAATCTCATAAATTGAGAAAAAAAAAAAAAACTCCTGAAACCTTCGTGAATACATTTAATTTCACTCAGGTGCCAGAAGGGCTCCTGGAGGGTTTTCTTTTTTTAACATAAAAACTCGGAAAGGTTTCGCCCCTTTGCATTGAGCATGTCGAGAGGCTTATTGAAGACCCTTGCTCCCCTACCCCCTACTCTCTCTCTCTTACACACACACACACACACCCACCCACACCCGCACCCGCTGCTCGGAGGGGGTTGGGGTGGTGAGGAAACGGTCTGGTGCGCCCTGGAAGTGATTCTTCAAGGTGAAACGGGAGTATCGGAGACTACACGTGGGACCTGCCCTCTTCATGCTTCATTAAATTAAACATTCCCTTCAGACATTTAAGCGCAAATGTTTAATTCTCAAACACTATAAAATCTTACTAGATGTTAATAATTGATTAAACATCTAAAGAGAAACTATTTTTGGTTAAATAATCGTTTGAGAATTAAATCTTACCTGATCAGAATATTTGAGCATCCAAAGATCGTTTGCTTGTGAATGACCATGTTTATGCATGTGTCTTGATTTCTATCTGAAATAGGCTAATTAATCTTTCATAATGATTCTCCATGCATGATTATCCCAGAATCAACACCAACAATTTTGTTTGATGAATATCTGCATTTATTATAGCCTGTTTTTCTTGCTTATTATATTGTTCTTCACTTGTAAATATGGACATATTCAGCAATAACATTTAATAGATGAAAAATAAATCGATGAAAATAAAAACGTTTAATGTCAGGACAGAAAGCCTCAACAGGGCTTTGACAGAGCACACTTCAGAGTTTCTGAAAATCATCCAAAGTTTGTTGTGTATGACCGTTTGTCTTTCTTTCAATTTTTGTAAATATTAGATTGAAATTGCACTGTAAATAAACAGTAACTTCAATGCTAATTTTTTATATTTATTACTTGCATAATGTAGATTTACTATTTACATTTGTGAACCTAAAAACATAAACAATAAGTAAAAAAATCCTTCAATAATCCTGTTAAAATAAGAAATTAGGTTTTTTTACAAAACTGTTTTCATACGTTTCCATTCATTTAACTTGCCACAAACAATTTCTATCATTCCTATTCTGTTTTATAGCCTACGTTTTCTTAATAAATAATAATAATTATTATTTTTACTAAAAGTGCAACGAACTTACTGCATCCTGGCACTACTTTGATTATAGCTACTTGCAGCAAAAACAGAAAAGTTGAAATATTTACATTATAAAAAATTAAGTTAACATTTAGAAAAACAAAGCATCTTAACACCTTCATGCAAACCACTGATACCTCTTTTACGCTTTTAACGCATTCAATTAATAACTAGAACCAGAGTTTAATTGCTGTATATCTTGCTTGAATAGAGATTAATCAAAAGAGACCTGATAAAATGTGCATTGCATTTGAAAAGAGCGTGGCGTTCTGTATAAAATAAAGAGCTGCTTGTTGACTCAGTCACCTTGCATTAAACATGCCTGCATTAAATAATTGAAAAACGCTCTCAATGCTTTTACTTTCGATGCACGTTCAGCGACGAGCCTCATCAGTCCCGCCGTTATCCATCATTAATCAGAACGATAAGTAAACTACAAGCCCAAAAACACACACAACCCACGCGCGCGCACACAACAGTTTACCAGCCCCTGTGAAAAGTTTGTGAAAGTGGCCTGACGTCACACTCCCACAATGCTCGCGCGCCCCATAACTCTGCTGCTGCAGCCTGAGGAGCGCGAGACACTCAGGCCCCGAAAAAAGAAAAATTAGAGAAAAAAATTGGAAAAAATAATAAAACAACAGATCGAGAGGAGAAAGGTGGCGTGGGGCTCCCACGGGTAAGTCGGTGCTGGAATGTGTCGGCGGTTCCTTGTGAAATTGACTAATGCGGCGCTGGAAAGTTTTTTGGTGGCAACTGCTCGTTTTTTTCTGCAAGTCCTCATAATGTAGCTGCACGCTCTGATGTGTGCATGTTTTTTTAATGAGATTCCGATAATTAATACAACTCGTTCGGCCGCGGATAGATGTGGCAGATGATACACGAGACCTTCTTAGTAGCTAATAACACTGTTGATATTTTCTCTCGAGCCGACGTCATTTATTTTTGGCGTATTTTTGTGAAACATCGCTGAGGCTCCGGGTATTTAATATTTAATTGCACGTTCGCAAACTTCATCGATAAATACACTGCGGATGCATTTTGTTTACAAACCGATACATTTGCATTTGCTCGATCATCGGCTCGGCTGTGTCTACTGATGTTCAGAAGGACTTTGGAGCGAATAGTTGAATTTTAAGTAATTTCTGAATATTTATGCCTGTGCTGAGGACACACACGAGCTGAAGCTCCGTTCCTGTTGAGTTTCAAACATTGCTTTATACAAACGCGTCTGTCTATGAATAGTTCACTGCTTGATTTGAGAAAATAACACTGGGCTGTAAATATACAACTATTTTAGGCTATTTTAGTTTGTCTCGTACTATATACCTCCATTGCTTATCTGTTGCTAGTCATTTGTTTGTCACAGATCGGATGTTCCTGGGCGGATTGTGACTTTTCTATAATGCCTTCTGTTTGTTTCTGTGTTCCTATCAAGAGGTACTCGACAAACAACAGTGTCAAAGCTGGGGTTGAGGTGTGGGGCACCTCTTTTTAATGTTCATTTACATATTGCTTGGCTGTGGGGATGAGTAAGCTAAGAATCACTGCTGAGAAATGATCACACTGTTTATGTTCCGTAGTGAGAAATCAGTGAACTTTGTTTACACTGTAAACAAATTTAACCTACTAAATTGAAAACAAGTTCATGCATTCAGTTTGTGAGTAAAATCAAAGCGGTTTCAAAGTCTCAACTTGAGTGATGAGTTTATTACACTTTTAACTTTGCATTGAAGAAAATCTAGTTAAAACTGATCAAATTGAGGACAAGTTCATTGATAGACCGAAATATGTTGTTAGAATGATTAAAACATGTTTATAGCGAAGAGAGCTCACTGATATGTTTTAAGATATAACATTAAAAGTAAATCGCAGTTATGCTTATGGACTCTATTAATCATCCACTATTAAAGATCATCCCAACACCATGCACTAAACACCTGTAGATGTGTGACATCTCTTTCTCAAATAACTAAAAATATTCATCCCACTAAAACTGAAAACTCGAGTTTAACTGGTGCTTCAAATATGGCACAAGTTTCTTAGTTTATAAAAAAGTTTTTTCCTCAATATTTTTAACCTTTTTAATAATGTTACTTATAAGTCAAATGCGGTTAAGACACTTGAAATGTATGAAATTGAAACTGAATTGCAAAAATGTTTAAAGAATCATTTAAAACCTGTTTCTAGCATTGTTCGTTAAAGTGGTTTAAGTATAGATATTGTAATTAAAGTTAATTCGTCATTGCTTTTGTATAAGCGACCGATCTTAAGTTCATCAGTCAGCATGATTGCAACACTATTCAAACACCTGTAGCTGTGTGATATCTTTTTCTCAAATGCATTACAGAGTGAAAGCTTTCATAGGCTTTGCCTTTTTTATCTCATGCACTTGTTTGTGTTGTGCTAAAGTTAGTTTTGTTGCTGTGTGCATTGAAAATAATCAAAATGAAATGTTTCACTTTGGCTGGATTCATTGGATAAATTTGAAAAGATGGCTTTCTAACAGTGATTGATAAAGAACAGGTTGCGACGAGCTCTTGTTTGGTGGTTGTGCTCCACCATGGCCCTCTACTTCCACTGCCTCAAGCTACACAATAAGGAAATGGAAGTGAGATCATCACGAGACAGTGCTTTTGTTATTTACATTGCATGTTGAAACTCATATTTTGATGTGTGAGACAGTTTAGTTTTTCAGCTTTGGTTTTGCTTCTGGGGATCTTTACAAGGGTTTGACTGATTAAAGCTAATTTATTTCCACGTTAAGTGTTAAATTGTGCACTAGAAGTTAACAAAATTGAGATATGAGCTTAAAATATTTCTTTAAAACATTTCTGGTTCTTGTTCCATCTCATATGTAGTTGTATTTTGTTGAGCTTGTCATTTTTTGACACCTCGTCGTGAGTTGAGAGATTTTGAGAGATGTAGATATTGTGGGATGTTTTAAACAAACGTTTCAGCGGTTTAATTTTCATGTGTTCTCTGAAAAGGGGTCTTACATGCTTGATTCAGTGTGTTGAGTTTGAGAGAGAGAGAGCGAGCATGTGCATCAAGGGGGGTTTCTCCTCTGAAAACATCCCACAATTCCATGCTCCTCGGTGGGTAACAGGCTGATTATCATGAGAAAGCACATCAGAGGGGTTAATAGGTAGGACAGGCTTTGGAGAGCACAAACGCTACTTAATACCCAGTGTAGAATGGGGATCAGCCCTCATCTGAGTCCTTATATCCTCCACTTATAGCATTGAGGAGTGAACAGGGATGATGCTGTGCCTGAGATATGTGCCGAGTTACATTAAAATAGCTATTTATTTTGAATTACGATTTAAGTGTTTTGTGACAGTATTATGGGCTTGTGGTTCAGCCGATGAGTTTGTTTGTATTTGCAGTCGTGAGCATATTATACTATATGTGATTGTGTTGTGTCTAAATCCATGTCTGAAATGGGCACTGGGGGTGTTTATGTGGGCAGAATGAACAGTAGCTGATCTGGTCACTAAGTCGCCCCATAAAAAAGGGAGGAGAGAAAGAGAGAGATAAAATCAGGCCAAGTTCACGAGGGTATTATATCTCCTCCGAGTGCCTTAACATCAGATTTGATTCTTATCAGAAAACGATTCATGTCAGAAATGACAGAAATATGAAAAATCATTCGTTTGGAACGCCTGTAGACCTGAATGATTGTAGAAATAGAATTTCGCAACAAACATTATTAACTGCAATAAATTAAAAACAGTGTATAGCATGTTAAATGCATATTACAGAAATGAATTAGTATAGAAAGTTGTAGAAATTAACTCCAAATATGCTATAAACGTTTACTGTGTTTGAAAACCTTTTTGTTTATGAATAAATGTTAAGAGTTGTTATTTATTTTTGTCACAATGGTTTTGTATTAAAGTACTTTTCAAGTTCTTTTGAAACATAGAATATGGTAAACTTAGCAGAGATGGCAAAGTTATAGTTGCATTTTTATGAATTTGTCATCAAACAACCAAAAAATTCAGATTGACAATAACAATGTGTAAAATAATCATAAATTGATAATCTGCCATTGACAAATATTATACAAAGATCTTGATCTTAGAATGTAAAATCTGTTAATTTAAATTAAAACATTCTCAGAAACTGATTTGAATATGTTTGGATTGTACTGTAAAAAATGTGACCTAAAAACTTGGTAACATCTAAATTAACCAGTTTTATAGTTTTTATAGTTAAAAATAGTTTTAATACAACAAAATGTTCTAAAAGAGTTAGGTAAAAACAAACTATTTTAGATTTTAAGGTAGAAGTCATCTAGCTCTTTAAAGTTGCGTATTTTTGTTTTTACAGTGTGGAACATCAAAAATCACATTTTTTATTATTAATTTCTTAGTCACAAACAACTTATTTAATGCTTTGTATCTAACTGTTTATTATCCTTAAACTTTTACTGAAGTATTTATTTTTAGCTCCCTCATCAATCAGCATTTGATATGATATAGAACAAAGGAAGAAGATAAAACTGAAAGAAAGGAAAATATATATATCTAACCAAATAAAGTTTTCAGGGTCTAAACCGAATCTTAGAGTACAGAACAGCGTTCAGAAGGGGTATGAAACAACAGTTTCAGCAATCGCAAATCCAAGCTCATTAATTGCAGGAGAAAGCGTCATCAAGCGAACCGAACAAAGAGTAATAGAAAAGAAACCACACATAAATAGTACATGTGTAAATACACGCTAATACTCTTGACAGCTTTGCAAAACAAATCCAAACACAAAGTACACATGCCACACACACCGCAACCAAGTCGCACACGCAAAACAGAAGTGTCTTTTTTTCCTTTGCTGGCACGCATTCTGACTGCACTTGCAGTATGCAGCGCCTAGATAGTAAGAAGATGCTAGATGTTTGAAACGCATAGCTCCACTGTACACGAGTAAAGCTGTGCTTTTGAAAGCAGCCAGCCAGGTGTGGCTTTTCAAGGCCCGAGTCTATCCATCACTGAACACCACTTATGCTGCAACCCCTCCTTCTCTTCCTTCAGATCCCCCTCGTCCATTTTTCCACCCCAAAGATGGGTCTTCTTCCCCTCCGAGCTGCTTTCTCACTCGTTTACCGTCTCTCTGCTATCTTTGATGTGAATTTATTGTCTTGCTTCAGGAAATGTACTGTACTGTTACTGTGCAGTACATTTCTAATGTCTTTTAATGTGATTACCTCGCTGTTAAGAAAGATGATATAATGGATTCTGTAAATTAAAATTCTGTAAATAAAATAGACAAAAGATTCCATTAAATAATTAGATAAGTAATACTTTTAAATTGGTTCAAATTAAATAATTTAGGTATTTGGTTTTCGGTTGCATCTTTCAAGTGACAGGCACAGAGTTTAATCAAAAAAAAAAAAAAGTCCAAAATTTTGCATGAGAAATTGATTGGGTAATTTAAATAAATATGAGATTCAAGCACTCGTTTATCCAAAGTAACATCATCCAACAGCGACACCAGGAAGGTTCAAAGGAGGGCAGCGTCTTTTGAGCTTGTTGTGCTTTCATTGATTGAGAAGGAAATAGTGAATTACAGCCGTAAACGTCACGTGACGAGAGGCAGTACTTCTGTGTGGCTGTGATTGGCTGATCACACTGCCAATTAGATAATGCACACACCTATTGATTCATGAATGACCATCCACTTGGAAAACTCTTAATTTTACTAACATCTGAAATTACAAATAAAAATGAGCATAATGTTATGAACTGTAATATGCGTATAAAAAGACACACAGTCATGTACGGAGAATCCAAAAGACCTGATTAGAGCGTGATTAGATGACTCAGTCACAGAGAGGAAAAAGAAAGCTGCATGACGAGGGAGATAGTCAAAGAAGAGGGCTGGAGGAAAACATTTATCATTCATGTCATCGTTTGAGTTACTTTCGCAAAAGCAATGTTTTGCTTTAGAGAGAGGGTTTGTTTAGTTGTGTATTGATGTATAAATTGGACTGTGTGTAAGTGTTGGTCCGAAGTAGTTATCTGGTGAGATGTCAGGTGTTTTCATGGGTTCCTCTGTTCATTGGTTGATGCTGCAGGTGAAGAAGGAAAATTAAAGTTGTGTATGTTACGATTTGATTGGTAATGATATGATGAAATATCATGGCAATCAAACAAACATTTACAAAAACAAGCTGGTATGTGACACCCTAACTTAACTATAACTATTAAGTTAACTATTAACTGAACTATACAGAATAAGGAAAAAAGGAAGAAAAAAAATACACAGAAATTGGTCACATGGGGAGCAATTAACTAACTATTGCTTCGTTAAACTCTTCATTTGCTGCTTATTTATAATTAGTATAGTTGTTAAGTTTAGGTATTGTAGGATTAAGGGATCTAAAATATGGTCATTCAGAATAAGGCATTGATTTGTGCTTTATGAGTACTAATAAACAGCCAATATGCTGAGAAACTAGTTAATAGTGAGAACTGGTCCCTAAACTAAAGTGTTACCGAGAAAATTTATGAAATGAAGAAGCTTCAGTTGCGCTTAAGTTGAGCCTTAAGTCTTAAGCAAAGTACTCTTTTTTTGAAAGTATTTACTTAAATATGTTTACTTATTATACAGTTAATACTTAATATATTTTGTATTGTTTATATTTATTATAGTTTTATGTTATAATGAGCGATTCAAAACCAATGGTCAGTGTTTGTTTTTTGTTTAGATGAGGTCTTTACCTAAATGAAAAAAATTATATATTTATTATGTTTTATATGTTCTCTCTTTCTTTCCCTCCTTCAGCTGCTCCCATTAAGTGATGCCACAGCAGAAATATTCTATTTTATATTATTTATATAGATTGTAATTTTATATTATATTTAATGAGCGGTTCTTCAAAAGCAAAGCTCAGTTTGTTTGGTTTAGTGTTTTAATATTTATTTTATTACTTGGCTTTTAACATTGAACACATCAACCGTTGTTGTTTAGGGCTTTTAAGGCTTTTACCTAAGAGATGCCAAAAACCTTCTTTTTCTTGCTTAATTGAAGTACAATTTTTGTCAAATTAGTGTATATAAAAGGTGATGCATTAATTTAGTGTCTTGCGATCATAGACTCATGATCATGATGTATTCTGGGGCATTATGAATGCAACTGCAGTCTTTCATTTGGTCTATAAGGGACCATTTCTGGCAAATGTTTTCTTATTTCTCCTACCCTCATTCACTTTGTGAAGCTCTATAAATTGGCTTTATGGTTCTGGAGCTCTGCCCACAGCTCTTCATTAATGTGTGTGTTTGCGCATTGGTGTTTTTACTCCCAAGTGTTCATGCTGGTTTACTTGGCTTCCTGACGTAGGACCTGTACGCAAAGTGCATGTTTGTGTGAGTAGCGTAGTTTGTGAGTGAAACTCTAAATCAGAGAGCTTGTTTGAACAGGAGCTATGTAAAGTTGAAGAAGAATTTCTGGTGATTTAATGTGAGTTTGATGGAGAAATGTTTCCTGGCAGCACATGAGAGCGAGGTGCTTGCCGTCTCATTGTGTGCGGTCAGGTGTGTGGTCCAGCGAATCCATTGTTACATTTCACCTGCAACCGTGAGAAGAATCACTAGAAACTCAGAATATATATGAGTGGAGGAGGAAAGAAAAATAATGAAATGAAAGGAATCATGTATCATGATGTGACTACTTTATGCTCATGCATATTACTAATGCTCCTTCACTATCTCTGTTTCACTTAAACAGACATAATTAGCCAATAAATTAAGTCTGGTTATAGATGCATGCTTCACTTCCACTTCTCTCTCTTATGTAATGTCTACATTATTGTCATAATATATTTTTATAAAAATTAGCAAAAATGACAAGCACAGTAAATACAGTATAGGCATATCTAAGATCATATAAAATCAGTATATCATTCAAATGTAGTGATAGGAAGAAATAAGGTGCCAGTGATGGTAATTAAAATAGAAACAAGTAAACTGTGGTTGCTTAATATGCTTGATAACATCTAAATTAACTTGTTTTTTAACCAGCAATGCCTATGAGTGAATCAGCCTGACTGAACTCATTTTTAAGCATCAGATCTGGTAGAAACTACTGCACTTTTTCCAAAATGCATTAACGTAAATAATACAAATAAAATATAAAAAGTTTGATAATACAATAAAATAATAAAAAATAAAGCGGTGATATTGAAAAGTATTTTTTAAGGGTCAGGACAGGTAGTAGAAATAGAAATAGAATGTGTAAATTTCAGAACTGCATAAACTAATAATACAAGAAAAAGATACAAAATGCACTCATCAGCAACTTGAATGTCACGATCAACAGTATTCAAGTCAAATATAACATTTAATATGATTCAAAGTAATTTTAAGGGTCAGGAAGGACAGGTAGAAATCACCCAGGGTAGCAACTGCACGTTTTCAAAACTGCATTAAAATAAAATAAAAATACAGCACCTGTTGAATGTATCGATCAGCAACTGCACATTTTCAAGACTGCATAAGATCAAATAAAATAAAAAAACTTAAAATGCACTGTTTAATGTTTTGAATGTATTTTCAGAAAGTTTGCAGCTCAGATATGAGGTTTTCTGCAGCAGACGTTTCACAGTAGCACTCTCATTGATGCTTTTCGGACAATCTTAAAAAATATGTGGTCTCTCCCTCTCTTTCCTGCACGTATTCTCAGGCTAACCACAGCTCACTCCAGTGGCAACATAGCAAAATTGTAGATGCTGATTTCCTCTCAAAGGGATAGAGAGAGAAGAGGAGAAAAGGAGCGAACAAAGAGAAAGAAATGAAAAAGAGAGCGAGAGAGAAGCTCTGGTGTTAACAAATGACCTCTGTTGCTTGCTTTCTTCCTCTCTTTCACTCTCCCTCCCTCTCTCTTCCTCACAAAGTCCAGAACAACAACAACAACAGGAGGAGAGAGAGAGAGAAATGAAAGTAGAGAGAAGACTGTGGGTCTCTTTCTGTGTGCCCTCCAGTGGCAGCGTGAAGTTTTCAGTTTGATTGAAGGGCCCTTTTCTCTGCTGTGTGGTGTGAAAGCTGTCCTAATTGAATGATAAAGTGGCCCGAGATGGAGTCCAGTGAATAGGCAACAATACACAGCCTGTGTGTGGTAGAGGGGTTTTTTTGGTTCTCGTCCAGGCCGTTCTCTCTCTTTCTCTCTCTCGTCCCGCTGTGAGTGGGGGTCCCATTATCAAGCGCTCTGCTAGATTCGGTCACATGACTCCTCCCTGCCCGCTCGCCCGGCCCCTCCCTCCCCTGCCGAAGACCGGCCAATCAGGGATATTTCTCAGTGACCATGTGGTTGAATGCCCTCATTTATCGAGCAGCTGACTCCCAGCACATGTCTTTCTCTATCACACACTTCGCCTGCCGGACGCTGGCGAGAGAGAAAATTCCATGTCCATGCACTTTGAGCGTACGCCGTAAACAGTCCAGACTGGCTCTGTAGTGGGACCGTATCCGATGAACGTGAAACTCTCTCTTCTGTTTAATCAGAGGCAGATGTTGTTCATATTTTGATTCGATTGCTACTAATAAGGATGCGATTATTGTGTCGTTCACTAGTGGGTCACTAGCTGATTTTAGATGGTAATGCTTTATAATTCATTAGTGTTAAGTGTTACGAGATCTTTTATTTTTATGTTCAGTACAAAACTGCACTGAATCAGTTCATCAGTGTCATGTTGATGCAGATGCTCTGCTCTAACTGTAGCTAATTTATGTTATAAAAAGAGGCTAGATTTTATTTATTTATAGACTTGTTTTGAAATTATAGGTTTGGATCAAGGAGTTTTTGACGTGTTAAAATGATGAATGCGACCCCCCCCCCAATTAAACACCATAGTGTTATTCAAGATGGAATCAAAAGGCAGTATACTAAAATTAAAAAATAACTTAAAATAAAATTTGTATCACAAATGTGCCTCTTAAGTTTCTGTTTGTCGTCTTATAAAAGTTTCTACATCATTTGGAAGTGGTTTGTAATGTCTCTTGAAATAGTTTTTTTGACCCAGCTTGGTTCAGTTTGTACTGCCAAAATAAATGTAGAGATAAATAATTGTTTATTTACATGAACAGTGTCTTCATGAATGTTACAGTAACTGTGTGCTGCTGCTGGGGTCTGTTTGCACATTGGCTCTTTAGCGTACAAAGCTGGCCTGTTTGGTTAGCAAAGGTAAACACAATCTGAGAATTTTCTATTAACAAGTATGAGATTGATATCAGTGGAATTTTTTTCCCCCTTAACTCACAGATAATTATACCTGGAATGTTTTGGTATAAGAGACATGCATGTGTGATAATACACAATAAGATTAAGAAAAAAACTTTTATTCAGCAAAGATGCAGAAAACTGATAAAACAGACGAGGACATTTTAAATGTTGCAATTTTGTTACAAAATATTTTTTATTTAAAATAGGCTAAGTGCTGAACTAAACCAGAAGATTAAACAGGAGTGGAAGACGAAAAGCTAGATTTCATTTTATATATATATTTTTTTTTTTTCGTATTTTACAAGATTACTATTTTTGATTAAACAAATGCAGCCTTGTTGAGTATAAACAACTTCTTTCAAAAATATTTTTTAAAAAGTCTTACTGACCTAAAACTTGTGACCATTAGTTTATGTATATATACTTTTAGAAAGACTTCACAGCAATATTACTAAATAAATAAATACATTTTCAGGTGAGAAATGACTCCACTGCATGGGTATCATCACCAGTTTTGTGATTTTGAAATGCAGAGTAATTATCCCTGGACTCCTTTAGAATGATGGGAAATAATGGGTTCAAAAAATTCAAATCCATAATCAAAACAAGGGGTTTTCCCAGAGTTGAGTAGGTCAGTTTCCCTTGAGTTGTTCTCTGTCTGAAGCAGTTCCTCCGCTCTGTTTCTTCATCTTGTATTGGTTCACACCTTTAAAAACCTTTCCTTCTGGTTTATTTTTCAGTGAATTTCAGAGGCATCACATTCTTGCCATTAACACACCATTAACTATGACTTTTGCCTCAGTAAACTCCTAATATGCTGCTTATTTATAGTTAGTAAGGTAGTTGTTAAGTTTAGGTATTGGGTAGGATTAGGGATTTAGAATATGGTCATGCAGAATATGTGCTTTATAAGTACTAATAAACAGCCAATGTGTTAATAATATGCATGCTATTAAACAACTAGTTAACAGTCAGATTTGTTCCCTGTGCTAAAGTGTCCAGGTTTATGTTATCCATTGCAGTTTCTCCACTATTATCTTTTTTCACTGTTGATTTCTTCCAAATATTCAGTTTGTATCATCAAGTTTCAGGATTTAGCATGCACATTTCTTGACTCTACTCAACTTCCTTACTGTGCTCTCGTTGAACTTCCTCTGCTATTAGTGCCACTAGCATTGCAGATCCTTCCTCTCATTCAGCTGTTGTCCACCTTGAGTTGAAATGTCTGCTGCGGGATGTAGAAATGCCTGTTCAGCTTCATCAGCCATTACAGTAGTCTGAGTTTACTGTTGGTTTTCAACACTCTGCACTGTAAGAGAAACGCTCTGACCCTTTATATAAACCACTTTTAGCCCCGGCTCCTGCTACGCTATAAACTTGTTGCTGTCTTGCAGGTTTCCTCAGAGCGTTTCCTGAACCACTTTTTTTCATATAGATCTTTTTTTATATATACAGTAACAATTCATAATGGCCAACAGGTTTGTGTGCCATTCAGAATTGTATTTAGTGTGCAGTTAAATTCCATTTCAGTTTTAAAGGAATAGTTCACACAAAAATGAAAATGTGCTGAAAGATTACTCAAACTCGTTTACATCTTGGATGTCTGGAGGGTGTTTCTTCATCAAAACAGATTTGGAAAAATGTAACATCACTTGCTCAATGGATCCACTGCAGTGAATGGGTGCCGTCAGAATGAGAATCCAAACAGCTGATAAAAACATCACAATAATTCATACTCCTGTCCATCAATTAATGTCTTGTAAGAACTGTAACCATCAAGACGTTTTAACTTTAAACTGTCACTTCTGGCCAAAATACAAGTCCATAAACCATAATAACACTTCCTCAAGTGAAAAGTCCATCTCCTGTTGTCCTCTCACATCAAAATCCATAAAAATATTTTGTTTAGAACAGTTTTAGACTGTTTTCGCTTGTGAACAGTGCTTGATCTGTTTATATTTCTCTCTGCTTCAGATGAAAGCAATATTTAAAGATGTTAAAATGTTTTTATGATGGATTGGTTTATTGCAAACACGCATCTTGTGAATTATGATGTTTTTATCAGCTCTTTGGACTCTCATTCTGATGGCACCCATTCACTTTGTGAGCAAGTGATGTAATGCTACATTGCTATATTTCTCCAAATCTGTTCCAATGAAGAAACAAACTCGGCACTTTATTTTAGCTGCTATTAGCATGCATATTACTAGCAGATTGGCTATTTATTAGTACTTATAAAGTACATATTATTGCCTTATTCTGCATGACCATATTTTAGATCCCTTAATCCAACCCCATACCTAAACTTAACAACTACCTTACTAACTATTCATAAGCAGCAAATTATAATAGTGAATATGTATTCCTTATTCTAAAGTGTTACCACAAAGTCATCTACATCTTGGATGGCCTGAGAGTGAGGACAGTTTCAGCAAATTTTCATTTTTGGATTAACTATTCCTTTATTATATTTAAATTAAAGTAGCAATCAGTGTATGAAGTAGGATCAAATTTAATTAATTATTTTTAGAAAATAACAGTTTGTGAAGTCTTTCCCAGGATGTATTACTTGTTGAATTTCTTGCTTTTGTGTGCAATAGTAATTTAAAAACTGGCATATTTGAGCATATTTTCACCCTGTAAATCTGGAAGTAAAGCCATAAATATCCTTGTAAAGAATGCGAAGTTGGTGACGGACCACGGACATGAAATTATACAGAGGATCATCTCATCCTCTTCTGTTCCTGGTGCAGTGCCAGTCCATGCAGCCTTGCATCCATGTGCAACAGGTATGAATAAACATAGAAGTAGTCCTATATAAACCTCCTGCTATAACCTGCAAATCCTTGGAAGTACACGAGGTCCTTGATGTTTCTGGGTCACGGCCAGGTAGTAAGGGTGGAAATCTTTTCAGGACCTGTCTCCACTCCATTCCTATAAACCACATGGCCGAGATATTTGACTAATGTCCAAAAGTATGGCATGTCTCAGAGGACAGTTACATTCTTTCAGTGTACTGAATCCTCAAAACAAGCAATTCTATATTCCTAGACAAACATGGCATTGGCAGAGGAGACTAAAATGTTTAAGGATTCATGCTGTTCAGCTCGACATCACATTCTGGAAGGTGCTAGACTCATTTAAAACATTTGTTGGTGTCACAAAGGCAGATTTAATGTGGGTTGTTTTCACTAGATGTATCTTCACTATCTATGAAATGGAAGCATTGACTGTGGCGAGGGACTTTCCTCAAAGTCACACAACTATAAGTCTTTTACTGTCTGATTCTTTGATTGAACATCTGAAAATCTACACCTAGACAGATTGCGTCACTCTTGTTATTTACGACTGTAGTGGAAGATGTCAAGGGGCTTTCAGCGTTTTGGAGCTTCTTTAGGGTGAAGTGCGTAATTATGTGTCACTAATGTGTCACATAATATTTCTTTAAGTTGAAGCAGAATCTGACCACCTGCACCTTCCGTTTCTAGTTTGCAGTTGAGAAGTAGCTGACACTTGACCCTCATCAAATAGCTTTGACACAGTAAGTTGAATGCAAGTGCATTTGCACCATAAATTGGGAAAAAGCTGTCACTTTTTTTGTGAATAACTACTCGTTTTCATGTGCGACAGATTGTGTGTCCTCTAGAACACAGTGTTCTTTATGCTTCTTTTTTCATCTCACTTTCAGGTTTTGTGTATCAAAGTCTTGTCAGGTGCCAGCTTCAGTACAGTACACAACAAACACACTCTATTGGGCTAAATATGGACATTGGTTAAAATGAACAGAAGACCTACTAAACAGATGCAGATGTTCTGTCACAGAACAAGCTGTCAGTGTAAAAAAAAGTCATAGGTTGTTAAATGATTTCACATGAAGATTTAAATAAACTCAACAGCAGGGTTCCCAAACTTTTCCTTTCCACAACCCACCCAGAGAAGTATCATCTATTTCACGACCCACCAAAATGTTTGAGATAAAAAACAATTGACATTACTTTAAGCTTAATCTTAATTAAAAGTTTAATAGCCTATGGCAGAAATGAAGTATTTAAGAAAAATAACCATTTTATTTTATAGTACAACTGTAAAATTTTACTTCTGATATTTAAGTTTTAATTTCTTTTTGTTTACAGACGTTAAAATATGAAACGTCCATATAAACTCGAAACATGCTCACTCCCGCTCAAATAATAAATGGTTAAATAAATGTTCAGCAATATCTTTAAAAGATTTTTTAATTTTGGCACATTTGTTCTCTATATAGAGATGATATGGCAAGGAAATAATACAACATTTTGTAAATTTCAATAGGGTCTGGCTGCAGACTTGCACTCTCAGACTTGCACTCTCAGACACTTGCGCTTCCGAGAGTGACGTCGCTTGCAGTCTTTTTTATTTTGTTCTATTTATTGATTATTTTTTTTGTTTGAATCTCTCAACATTTTACAACAGTAGCCAGGTGGTGAAGACAAGAAAAAAGAAACTAAATTACAATGTCACTTGCAATCGCCGCTTGCACTTTCCGCTACGTCACTTGCATTCGACACGAATCGTGTGCGTTGCAAATGGGGACAAGACGCTGTGGTGGTTAAACGATTAAAACTAATTTAGTACAATGACGAACAGGGTCCTGCAAGTCATCTGTAGGAGAAAAAGAAAAGACCCGCAAATCCGTGGCTACAAAACAGCAGAATATGAACGCAATGCGCAAAGTTTCTCGTTAAGCGTTTTCCTCCCGCAGAAAACAATAAACACTTAATATGGCTTAATGTATTAAGATATTAAAATATCAAATTCAATTTACAGTTTATTAATATAATGAATATGTATATAGTATTTTCCTCCTATACCGGAAAACGTGGGATAATGTGGCATAATGGAGTAGGATGATTAAGTGCAAACTCAATATGCTCCTCATCATTATTAAAATATACATAACTAATGTACAGGCAGGTGAACCCAGAATAAACGCAACACGCAAAGTTTCACGTTAAGCATTTTTCCAAATAGAATAAACGGTCTACAGCTCTTTTATATCATTGTCTTTGTCCATTAAGCTATATTACGTGTTCTATTTAAAATTATTTTCTATGGGAGGAAAACATTTAACGTGCAATTTAACGCATTGCATCCTTTTAATATCACTTAATGTATTTCATAATGCACGTTATCTGCTGGTCTGTATCGTTGTGTCAACAAGACTTATAGGCTAATGAATTGTCTTTATCATCTTAGTCAAAGACTACAGAATACCCTTAAGTCCCTTATTATTATTATTATTATATTAATAGTCCATTATGCCACATTTAGCGTTTTGCTGTGGGAGGACAAGTGAAAGTTTGCGTATTGTGTTCATGGCCGTCTGCTTGCCTTGTAGTACATTTAGTACACAACTATACATCGAATTTTGTCTTTAATTGCACTTAATGTATCTTAATGTATCTAATACATTAAGCCATATTAAGTGTTTATGTTCTGTAGCCAGGGATTTGCAGGGCTTTTCTTTTTCTCCTACAGATGACCTGTTCGTTATTGTACTAAATTAGTTTTAATCGTTTAACCACCACAGCGTCTTGTCTCCATTGGCAACGCACACGATTCGTGTCGAATGCAAGTGACGTCGCAGGTTGTGCAAGCGGCCATTGCAAGTGACATTGCAATTTAGTTGTCTTCACCACCTGGCTACTGTTGTAAAATGTTAAGAGATTGAAACAAAAAAATTATCAATAAATAGATCAAAATAAAAAAGACTGCAAGTGACATCACTCGCGGAAGCGCAAGTGTCTGAGAGTGCAAGTCTGAGAGTGCAAGTGCAAGTCTGCAGCCAGACCCTTCTCGTAAATTTTGTTATGCTAGAGTGTGGAAATGTTTAAATCTTGTAGTGTTAACACCCCGCTCACTCCATACATGTGAAATGCTTGTTTCCTTATTGGTGGGTAGCTAAATGCATATGAAAGAACGAAAACAGTGTCGATTCAAACAGACGATAGAAATGAATGAACATACTGTACCTGAAACTGTTTTTTCCGGTGTATGCATGTCGTGCAGAATACAGCACAGCATACTTCGAGTGAGTTTCTTCTCATTAATAATGCGGGCCGATCGAGTTTTATTAATGAAGTCGCTCTGAGACCCTCACTGTTGTTACAACTTAAGCACGCCCGTGCTTCAAAACACGCAACGCATGTTTTAAAGCGCGGACTTAATTGCGATTTAAAAATCGTTCTAAGAATATTGCAATTGTTGGTATATTGTGCAGCCCTAGACTGAACTGTGTGAGTGTGTGTGTCATTGAAACTTAAATTTAGCTGCAGCCAAGTGACTGTGCGGCCCACCTTGTCCTACTCCGTGACACCACGACCCACAGTTTGAAAACCCCCGCTCTACAGCATCATCTAATTTTTTAACTAAGTTTTTCAACGCTGTAATAGTTTGTACATGTACATTACCATTCAAAAGTCTTTTTTAAAGAAGTCTCTTATGTTCACCAAAGCTGCATTTATTTGATCAAAAATACAGTAATCTTGTGACGTATTATTACAAATTAAAATAACAGTTTTTAATACATTTTAAATTTATTTCTGTGGTGGCAAAGCTGAATTGTCAAGAAACATTTATTTTTATTATCAATGCTGAAATGATTTGAGCTACTTAATCTGTCATGTTTTCCACGAAAAAATTTACAGTTAACACATGTCCCTCCCTACTAGATATGGCTTAGGTCTCTCTTTCGGTGTGGGTTTGTGGATTTTTTGTGCAATGTTTTTGCCTGTTGTTTGCCAGGCAGAAATCATTAAGTCATATCGCATCTCTGCTCAACAGGGCTTGTGAGTTGAGGTATTGCTCATGCCCACACCACAAATCTTGCAAACTCATGAAGTTGGTTTAGTGAATCTCCCAGAGAGTGTGTTGAACTGTAATCAAGGCACAGAGTGGCCCATTTTTAAGAAGATAAAATATATTTATGATTTAAAATGTACGTACAAGTGAATGTTGTGAATATAAGTGTTAAATACTAAGTTATGAGAGTGAGTGTTGTATGTGTGCTCTTGGGACTGTATAAAAACCATTATGTTTATAGAATGTGCCCATAAAACATGGAAAGCAGTGTGTGTGTGTGTGTGTGTGTGTGTGTGTAGGTTAATGTTGAAATGAGCAGGACTGAGGCAGCAGTCTGTTAACTATTTCACCGTTCATGTGAAACCCAAACCCTTTCAGCACATAGCGATCAAGCCACACACAAACACACGCGCAGACTAGTAGAAAGACATTCTCTCCCTGTGTGCCCCGTTACACACTATTGATCACACACACACACACGCACACTTTTACTTCAAAAAGTTTGTCCTGATCGTGTCTTTCTAGACTGATGTTTTTGACTAAAACGATACAGATTAATTTAATGTTGATGTGTCTGATAATCATTATGCAAATCAGACTTTTAATGATTGATTTGTTTTTGCTTTGTGACACAATAATACAATTATCCTTATGCTATAGTTTTGAGTCTGGATTTAAATGTGGCTAATGTTTTAGCACATCTGATCTCGTCTGGAAGCTGATTCCAACTGCGGGCAGTATAATAGTTAAAAGCGGACTCCCCTTGTTTTGTGTGAACCCTTGGTATTTCTAACTGACTCGATCCTAATGATCTGAGTGGTCTGTTATGTTTATATTCAGTGAGCATATCTGCAATGCATTTAGGTCCTAGGCCATTGAGTGATTTATAAAGTAAAAGTACTTTAAAATCAATCCTAAATATAACTGGAAGCCAGTTTAAGGACCTGAGAACTGGTGTGATATGCTCAGATTTTCTGGTTCTAGTCAGAATCCTGGCAGTAGTGTTCTGGATGAGCTGCAGCTGTCTAATGGTCTTCTTTAAGGGGAAGTTGTGGCCTAATGGTTAGAGAGTCGGACTCGTAATCCAAAGGTTGCGGGTTCGAGTCTTGGGCCGGCAGGGATTGTAGGTGAGGGGAGTGAATGTCAAGTGCTCTCTCCACCCTCTGTACCATGACTGAGGTGCCCTTGAGCAAGGCACCGAACCCCCAACTGCTCCCCGGGCGCCGCAACATAAATGGCTGCCCACTGCTCCGGGTGTGTGTTCACGGTGTGTGTGTGTTCACTGCTGTGTGTGTGCACGTTGGATGAGTTAAATGCAGAGCACGAATTCTGAGTATGGGTCACCATACTTGGCCGTATGTCACTTCACTTCTTGGGAAGGCTGGTGAGGAGACCATTACAGTAATCCACCCTGCTGGTGATAAAGGCATGAACAAGTTTCTCCAAGTCTTGACTGGAAACAAAACATCTAATTTTTGCAATGTTTTTGAGATGATAGTATGCTGATTTAGTTACTGCTTTGACATGACTACTGAAACTAAGGTCTGGCTCCAGAATCACACAAAGATTCTTGACTTGATTTTCAGTAGTTTGACCCCTAGAGTCAAGGTATGCATTCACCTTGAGAACTTCATCTTTGTTTCCAAATGCAATGACTTCAGTTTTCTCCTTGTTTAACTGAAGAAAGTTCTGGCACATCCAACTGTTAATTTCATCAATGCATTTGCAGAGGGAGTCAATGGGACTGTAGTCATTTGGAAATAAGGCTAGGTAAATCTGGGTTTCATCATCATAGATGTGATAGACAATTTGGTTCTTTCTCATTATTTGACTTATGGGAGCATACACTGACTAAACAAGAGTGGTGCAAGAATTGAGCCTTGTGGGACTTATGCTCTCCTATACTCACATAATAACCTCTCCCTTATTAGTATAACCTGAACCATTTGAGTGCCATCCCAGAAAACCCAACCCAGTCTCTCTAGAAGTATGTTATGACCGACAGTGTCAAATGTAACACTAAGATCTAGTAGTACCAGCACTGATATTTTGCCAGAATCAGAATTCCCTATTTGACCGCTCCAGATACGTTGACGCATCAGCCATCTCACATTCACCGTAATAATCAATGAATATTCAAAGATATACAAGCGTATAACTTGCTGTTGTAGACGCACACAGTCAATGCACTCAAAGATTCACAGACCGTTCCAAAAATGGCGGATGGCTTACGTATCATGGCCCATAGAAACAGTCGCTAATGAGGCATCTAGGTATATATATCTATGGATATGGGTGACATTTGACTCTCAAGTCGGGGTGGGGGGGGGGAAACATTTTTCGAATGTATGCATCAAAGCAGTGCGCTACCATATTGCAACGCATTGTGTCAAGCAGCGCAGTGAAGAATAACTTGAAAGAGGTTAAAGAGGTTGAAATAAAGAGGTTGCCTGCGTTTACTAAACTGTGGAGCTTTGACTCTTGCTGCTGATTTGAATGGCGATGCTTTCCGCTTTAAGTGTCAGTTGATGGCCTTTCATCTTGAACCACAAATGAGCTTATTTTCTGATGTTCAAGTTTTCCGTGTCTTTTTCTCGTGCCCCTTGAAATGCGTCTGTTTTGAATCACTGTGGTGAGACACAAGGAAACAAAATAAACGATCAGTAGTGGGACTATTCTGTAATAAATCCATAGACTGTAAAAAAAGATGCACGACACGTCTCCGCTTCCTTCCACTATAGAAAAGTGAAACGAATACATCTCAGTATGGCCGCTGCCATCTTGAGTAAATGACGTCATTTGGAGCCCGAGTCTGCGCAGTAGAGATTCGTTTGGAGCCCGAGTCTGCGCAGTAGAGATGTGAGATGGAGCCGCAGAATCAAACTCCCGCCCAATCAACCATAACGACACCCCATGTTTTTTATAGCATCAAATTACTAGCTGAAATCAAACTTATCACAAAAACGAACAATTGAACATATATCAGCGTGATAACAACTACCTTAAATGACCAAAACCATATTTCGGAAAATTGTATTGGAAGTGTAATTTATTTTTTTATTTTGACTGAAGTTCCATTCGTTTACATGGAGAGGGCGGAGTTTATGACCTGTACTGCAGCCAGCCACCAGGGGGTGATCAAAGAGCCCGATGCTTCACTTTTAAGCACAAGTGTGACACACCCGAATAAATCGCATACCATTCATTTCTGAACTTTCTACTGTCCGTTACTGGAAACAAAATTACTGGTTAATATGTCCCGATCTCAAAGTTTACACACTCTTTTAGTCCGTGAACTGGATCTCGCTCAGAACGCGCGCTGTATGTCGAAATTTGGCCAGGACTGCTTCCAGAATTACATCACTGAGGCAGTTTTGTCCCATCCATTGCTTATCACTGATATTTCTAGAATGAATCCAGCATCATTCCCAAAATTTTGCAGCATGTATGTGTCCGAAAAACAAAAGTTTAATTCAAATTCTGAACGGATTATAGCCTGGAAAACACACAAAGCACACTCCCATTATTATCACTAAAAGCATCACTCATCAAAGTTCGTCGCGATCTCACAAAGTTCTATAATCAAGCTCTCTAAACTACACAATGAATTTACATCGCATCTGCACTTAGTCATCATGAGATGATTCACGAGCCGAGCGTGCAAAACTCCGGCGCTTTCAGCGGTGAGTGAATTCTGAAAAACAACAACGTTTCTGATTGGCCATTGCATTGAAGAAATCAACAGATATGTCTTAGGGGGCAGTCGTGGCCTAATGGATAGAGAGTTGGACTTGTAACCCGAAGGTCGTGGGTTCGAGTCTCAGGTCCGGCAACCACGACTGAGGTGAGACCCTTGAGCAAGGCACCGAACCCCTCAACTGCTCCCCGGGCGCCGCATTGATGGCTGCCCGCTGCTCCAGGTGTACCTGGATGGGTTAAATGCAGAGAACGTCCCTTTCCCCCTTCCCCTAGGGGCAGTCGTGGCCTAATGGTTAGAGAGTCGGACTCGTAATCCAAAGGTTGCGGGTTCGAGTCTCGGGCCGGCAGGGATTGTAGGTGGGGGGAGTGAATGTCCAGCGCTCTCTCCACCCTCAATACCACGACTGAGGTGCCCTTGAGCAAGGCACCGAACCCCCAACTGCTCCCTGGGCGCCGCAGCATAAATGGCTGCCCACTGCTCCGGGTGTGTGTTCACGGTGTGTGTGTGTTCACTGCTGTGTGTGTGCACGATGGATGGGTTAAATGCAGAGCACGAATTCCGAGTATGGGTCACCATACTTGGCAGTATGTCACTTCACTTTAATTGGATACATTGCTCAACGCTGCAAAAACATGTTGGATAGTTTGCCAGATATTGTCATTGTGTTTGCTTTCGTTTGAGGGTATTTAGCGCCGTCTAGTACCCCGTACAACTGGGCTTACATCAGAGATTTCATGACTGACGATATCAGGGGGAGGCAAGTGCCCCCCCCCCCCCAGTGCCGCCCATGTAATCCTCTGTGTCTTCATCAGCTCAGATGTCGGGAGTAGATGACGACTGCTTTATTCATTATTACATACAACAACTAAACACTTCAATCGCTTAATCGGAGACATCTTGTCTTCCCCTGCATCGGAGGCGGACAGCTCTCAGCTCACTCAGGGCGGGTTTAAGGTAAGACGCTAGTGTCAATCAACTATCGAGGGAGCGGCCTGTACAGAACTACATCATTCTGACAGGAATCTCAGAACAGCCTGATTTGAGAAAGGATTTTAAAACAGGGATTTTAAAGAAAACACTGGGTGGATTTTTATCATTATAGGATGGATGTGTACACACTTCCAACACACATTTATGTTCAAACAACTTGAAAAGTGAATTTTGCACCTGATGATCCCTTTAATAATGATTATTATTATTAATATATTGTAGTATACATTTAATGCATGTACATATATTTTTATTTTTAATATTTCAGTAATGATGACAATAATAACAATAATTCATATTTGTTATTATTATCAATATCATCGTTATATAAATAAATATTTCACATTTTTTAAAATTATATTATGTAATTTATAATTTTATATTATTCTTAAGGGTTATTATTATTATTTATTATAACACATTTAATACATATACATATTTTTATGTATATTATATATATGTAAATTAGAAGTTCCTTCTTTTTAATGTCTTTGTGCATGAAAAGGAATTTATCTGCATGCGCACATACACGGTAGCTCAGCGTTTGTGGTGTTGATTGGTGGGTGTAGGTAGTGGGCTGGAAGACCACCCTGGGTTAGGCGGCCATTGAAGGGAGAACAAGTGTTTTTAGCTCCGGGGAAGGAGAGAATAGAGGAAGAGAGAGCAGCGTCTTAATGAATAACTGCTCTGCCTCGGTGTCTTTCACCTCACGGCCTACGGGGAGTCCTCCCCCCGATGCACACACATCGCTCTCTTTCTCTCCACGGCCCTTTCTTCTTTCTCTTTATCCTCGTGCGGTATTTTCATTGCACATCAGTACAGCGAACTCGTGCACTAGAGCTTTGTTGCCTACATCAATACACACGTCTTTATGTGTGTGAGAGCGAGGAGGGGAGCTGTAATGCATATCTGATCTCTATCTGTCATCAGAGAAGCTGCGAGGGATTGCTTATAGAAGGGCCCCACCTCACAATTCACATTTGTTCTTCTCTGATAAGTCATCAAATATCTACACTGATGCTTCTAGTGCAGACCCTGAAGCTCAGTTTTCATGCACAGAACAGGACATGTGTCTGCTGAGATCTCCCAAAACAATTTACTTGAGGCAGATTGATAAATGGCCATAGAAATCTGTTGACCTGTATTTATTTTTGAGTATGATTTATTTTGTGGTTTTGTTGTGAATGAGAGCTTGCAGTTTGAATTGAATGTGGTGAGACAACTAATATCTTGTTTCTACTTGGTTGTCCTTGTGAGCTCTATCCAATAACAAACATACAGCATGAGCAGTGTAGTCTGATTCCTGAACACGACTTCTTTGAGCCAGTTTTTTAGTCAGTCGTTCAGTACGATTCACTTATTCCAACTGGTAATCTGAATATATTCACTGAATCAATCAGAGCGATTGACTTATTTACTGAACTGCATTTCGAACAAAAGAACTTGGGAAAACTGTGGAGCAAAGTTATCATAGTTAACTGAAACTAAAACTATAAAAACCATAAACACATTTTAAACTAAACTAAATATATTATAAAATATTTTCAAAAAATAATAATTTCATTTATTTGCCAGGACAACATTTCTCATTCGTTCAGCTTATTGTACTAAAATAACTAAAACTGAAATAAAAATTTGTAAAACTATAGAACTATTTAAAAAAAAAAAAAAAAACGAATAAAGTTTAAAAAAAACAAACTAAAAACTATCTAGACATATTTAAAAACAAAAAAACAAACAAATAAAAAAACTACTGAAAACTGAATTAAACAAATGAAATAAAAGAATATTACCAAAAAAAAAACATTATTACAACTGAAAAAAATTGTAAACTAAACTGTTTAAAAAGTGAATAAAATGACAAAAACATGCTATAGAGACATACAGTGTACAGCGCTGTTCAAAAGTTTGGGATCAGTAAGATTTTTAATGTTTCTTATGCTTATCAAGGCTGCATTTATTTGATTGCAATAACATTTCACAAAATTGCATTTTGTTCAGTATTTTTTTTATTTAAAATAACGGTTTTCTATTTTAATATACTTTAAAATCAAATATATTCCTGTGAAGCAAAGCTGAATTTTCATCAGCCATTACTCCCAGTTTTCAGTGTCACATGATCTTTCAGAAATCATTCTAATATTCTGATTTATAATCAGTTTTGAAAACCATTGTGCTGCTTCATATTTTTTAAGACCTGTGATATTTTTTTCAGGATACTTTGATAAATAAAAAGTTAAAAAGAACAGTGTTTATTATAGATATTATAATATTACATTTGAATATATATTACACAGTATATATTCAAAATATACATTTGGTGTTATAATACACTATTCAAAAGTTTGAGGTCAGTTCATTCTTTCTTTTTTCTTAAATTAATACTTTTATTCAGCAAGGATGTGTTAAATGGATAAAAAGTAAAGACTTATATTGTTAGAAAAGATTTCTATTTTGAATAAATGCTGTTCTTTTAACCTTTTATTTATCGAAGAATCAAAAGAATCAAAGAAAAAAATATCACAGGTTCCAAAAAAATATTGAGCAGCACAGTTTCAACTGATAATAAATCATCATATTAGAATGATTTCTGAAAGATCATGTGACACTGAAGACTGGAGTAATGGCTGATGAAAATTCAGCACTGCGCCACAGAAATAAATTATATTTTAAAGTATATTAAAATAGGAAACAATATTAGAAATCGCAATAATATTTTTACAATATTAAATTTTTTTTCAGTATTTTTGATCAAATAAATGCAGCCTTGATTAGGGTTGGGAATTGAAAATCGATTCCGATTCCAGAATCGGATATTTAAGGTCAGGAATCGGATACTTGTTGTCAAATTAAAATTTTGATTCCGCCTATCGATTCCTATGCACTTTTTTAATATTTAATATTTTTTTCTGCAGAATCACGAGAGAACCACAACTTCCATTGGGAATCCCCCCCCCCCCCCCCCCCCCCCCCCCAAATATGTATTTTGCACACAAACAGCTCTTAAAGAGTCCAGTTTTTATGAAGCCTGTTGATTTTTGTCCATGGTATTCAGCTCCAGTAATATGGTTGCAAAAAAGAGACACAGGATAAATGTTTGATATCATTATTTAATCACATTGGAATCGAAACTGGGAATCGAAAAGAATCGGAATCGATAAAATTCTAAACGATACCCAACCCTAGCCTTGGTGAACATAAGAGACTCCATTAAAAACATAAAAAATCTTATTGATCCCAAACTTTTGAACTGGAGTGTATATATAAACTTTTTTTAAAAATGACAAAAACACACCATATCTTTACTAAAACTTTAAAAGTGAAAATAAAATGAGAAAATATAAATGTAAAAAATTCTAAATATTAATAAAAATTGTAATAGTATCTCAGTGAGATTAAAATAACACTGCTGTGAAAATGCTCACAAGCTGTTTAAAAATTGTAATTGCTTGCAGTTAAAAAATATAATACAGTTTATCATTTTATCTATTGCGATGTTCAGGATTAAAATGTGTTCTGATATGCAGTTATTGACTGAAGTAATAAAATGATAAAACAAAATATTAAAATTGCATTAAAATATTGCTTACATGTAAAAATATGAATTCATCTGATTTCGGGAGTGCTGAAACTGGGAGTTTATTCTTTGTTTCACTCGGCTTGTCTGTATTTTCAGAGTTTGTGACTGACATTCAGACGGACTCCAATCCGAACCTAGTACTCCAGGGTGAAGCAGCCTCTCAAAAGAGATGTTGTTTGGGTTATGAATGAGCAGATATCTGTGTCTATGTCACTGTCCCACAAACACACGGCTGTCATTTCTTTGACGGCGCGTCCGGCGGTGAGATGCAGAAACTGATCACGTTTCGAAAGAAATGTGAGGAATGCGTTCTGCTCCGTGACCGTTTTCACTGCCTGTTTATGCAGGAATGTTATTTTACAACTTTTGCTCTCCTCTCCTCCTCGTCTCTCCTTTACTGCACATCCCTCTAAATCCAGACGGGAAAGAAGGAAGAGGTGGGCTCTCCTGCAGTAAACAAAAAACGAGCTAACTTTGGAGTTGATTGACGGAAAGGCTGAAAGAGAGAGAGGTCTATTGTAAAGTGTTGCTGATATCTGTAAACAAAAGGGTTGTGGAAACAATGCCTGTTGTTTTAAGCGGCGCTGATGAAGCTTAACTTAGAGATTGTTTGTTGCTGACTACGTCTGAAAGAGAACGGAGGGAGAGAAGAAATAGAGCAGATTTTAGTGTGCATATTTTCCTGTCATTAAAATAAAATCTACACTTGTTTGAAACACCGTTTGATTTGAGACGTCTAAATAGAAGTTCAGATGTTTCTGTGAGTGAGTAATTAAATTTGATTGTCAGGGTTAACTCATAAAAGTAAAATGTACATTTTAGAGGTGATTAAAGTTCGCACAAGTTTATGATTAAAGGTTTAAGTAACGCAACAGTTTCAACATCAGGGTATTTCAATTACTTGTGATGGCATGGTTCTCATTGGTTTTTTTTAGACTTAATCTACTTTAAAGTATAGCTAGCATCTTGCAATATACATATAATGTTTAAGGAGTGTGAATATGGGTGTGTATATATACAGTGAGGCAAATAAGTATTTGATACACTGCCCATTTTTCAAGTTTTCCCACTTACAAAGAATGGAGACATCTGTTATTTTCATTTTCAATACTTGTTTCGTGCAATAAAATGGAAGTTAATTATTGACAAATCATACAATGTGATTTTCTGGGTCTTTTTTATATTCTGTCTCTCACAGTTGAGGTGTACCTACGATGAAAATTACAGATCTCTCTCCATATTTGTCACAAATATGCAATGTAAAAAGTAGTTTAAACAAAAATGTAGTTTTAATAAAAATAAATACGAATTCTGTTCACACTTCACACACCCAAGTTCATTTTGGATTGCGTCTGTAACAGTCAATTTAAGAAGCGCATGTGTAAGAATGCTGAATAAAAGCGTAATTGAGATATAAAGCAGAGACATTAAAACGCTCTAATAAAGAGAAATGTTTGAGGGATGCAGCAGGGAGTGGGGAGAGTGCGGGAGAGCGAGGAAGAGAGTTGGCACGTTGCCGTCTGGCAGGATGCCTGCTGTTCTGGAGCTCTGTGTCACCACCAGGACTCCCTGCCAGAAGGGGTTTCCCCTGACTCACCTCAACTCTCTCACACACCCCATTCACAGTCACATCAAAATCAACCCACATGGTGAACCCCACGTACACTAGAGCTACATATAAAACCCGAAATATCTTTAACCTCTTATCTATCTCCACCATACTCTGTCTCTCTGTCCCCAGATCACCTGCTTATTTACATTTATGTGGAAACCAAAAAGCCTCAGTATCTCGTCCCTTCTTAAAGTAGTTTTTTCAGCATTCAAGAGGGGAATCCCTGAGGAAATCAGAAAGGCATCTGGCAGTGATGTCTTTTAACTCCACACATGCCTTTTCCTGTTATCCAGCGCTAGCTTCTGATAGCTAAAATCAGACTTAAAGCAAAACACCCCTTGAACAAAACATCGACTTGTTTGCTCTGTCATTGTTCGGCCGCAAATTAGATCAGGGAGGGAACTCGCTTTAATTGGGCTTTGTTTGTGAAGCCAGTTAATTTTCTTTTCCCTCCTTTTTTCTCAGGCGTCGTTAAGTGGGGTCCGTGTGTTGGCCAGATGTCTTCACGCTACAAGTATATTGAGAGCTTTTTTTCAGCATGAAGAAAGGATGAATGAAAGGGGATGCAGATAGTGCCGTTTACTCTGTGGCGTTTGGGCACCGAGGGGTCAATGGTTATAAAATCAATGGAGCGGAAAAGTTTCTTGCTGACTTTTTAGATTTATGTGGAGATTTTTGAACGTGTTGTTTGTTCTGAATTACCAAAACGGATAGTTGATGCTAAACACTTCTTACCTACCTACTGTGTATATCACTGTTCGGCAGCCATGATGCCAATTATTAACCTTGTTAAACCCATTTTTGGGTCATGGCCCACTAGTGTAGGAACAATTTTCTAGCAGAAGAATGGCCGTTTAATAACTTTTCCCTCATAAAATAACATTTTGATTAATTCTTTCAAATTTAAATTGAAATATGCATCAACTATTTTAGA
Organism: Barbus barbus; assembly: GCF_936440315.1. Classification (NCBI taxonomy): domain Eukaryota; kingdom Metazoa; phylum Chordata; class Actinopteri; order Cypriniformes; family Cyprinidae; genus Barbus; species Barbus barbus. The sequence goes on from NC_136719.1 coordinate 10,041,778, forward strand.
AAAACAATAAAGCACTCAAGGCTGTGATGTAGTGGCATAGTGTCTAACAAAGCCATTTAACCATGGCTGTTTTTACAGTAGAAAACAACCTTGAATGCAGTATTGCTTTAAAGATTCAGTTTACTCAATGAAAATGAATAATTAAATGAAAATTGTCATTTACACAACCTCATGTCATTCCAAATCTGTATGACCAACTAAACCTTGGGGGAAACTGAGCCTGGTTTCTCCCAAGTTTTTCTTCTCCATTCTGTCACCGATTAAGTTTTTGTTCCTTGCTGCTGTCGCCTCTGGCTTGCTTAGTTGGGGACGCTTAATTTCCAGCAATACCGTCGACTTGATTGCAAAGATACTATTTTAGCTGAACTGGGCTGGAGTATGACATCACTGAATTCAATGATGTCATACTCTGAATGCCTTTAACTGAAAATGGAGTGTTTACTATTGTCCTTTTGCATTACTGACACACTATTTTCCTATTTAATACTGTAAAGCAGCTTTGACACAATCTGTATTGGGGTCATTGATGTATAAGTATTTTCGACAGGCCAATTTTAAAATACAAAAAATAATAATATCTGCTGTAATTGTTCAAACATTAAGAATATTGGGTAAACATAAATTCATATTAAAATTTTAAATTAATTGATTTTAGTGTTTTTTTCATATAGATGAATTTGCCATAGCCTTAAAAAAATGTCATGTGGTGCGACCATGATTTATATTAAAATGAAATAATTTCCTAAACATGCTTAATATTTTTTCAAAATGTTCTCAGTAATGAAAGTGTTTAGAAACAAAGTTTCTGTAAATAATGATCTCTTATTTTTGTTCTATAATTTCAGAGTTGCCTTCTTAAATGTCGTTAAACAGACTTATTTTTCCTGTAAATTCCTGTAAACTGATAACAAAAATATTTAAAAAATGCTATTCACTTAAGCATACTGTAGCAGTGATTCATATTTCAACCACAGAAATAATATATTTTATTTTTATTTTAATACAGTAATTTTTATTTTGGGTGAACTATCCCTTTAAATGTTGCAGTTGTGCCAGTATTTATACAGTGTAATGTCTACTGTAGAAAAGGTGTTATGCTGTAGCTTTATGTATCTGTTCTGTCATGTTGCTGGGAGAGACTTTGAGTGGAGTGTTTGTGGATGGCGTGATGAATTGTTTTTTGGCAATCCCACCTCATTATTTTAATCTGTTTATTTTTCTTTAAACCCACATATATGCCCACTTTAACCACAGGAATGGCAAACGAAGAGGGAGGGAGTGAGAGAAAGCATGATAGCTGTGCCTTTTTGTTGTGTTTTTGTTGGCATCATAGATGGAGTAGCTGTTGTGGCACCTTTTGTGTGTGTTAGCTAGTCATAGGCAAATAAACTATTGTTATATTTGAACTGTAGGCTTCTATAAGCAGGCTGCTCTTCTCAGTCACTCACTTTCATTATTGCATGCACTTTCTTTCTCAGGTTTACGTAATTTGTTAGTAAAATATGGTCTGATTCTTGGTTTAATTTTTTATAGTTGTAAATCATCACCTAAAATAACCACATTCCATTGTATTACTTAAAGGGTCAAGGTGTATCTGGAAAACATGACCCTATTAGCTGGTAGATGCTGCAACTGCATAATTATATAGGGAAAAAATCACTTTTTTTTTCTATTGATAGCATTCCAAGGTTGCTGATTTTATTTTTATTTTTAAATTAGACAGAAGTTTTATTTATTTATTTTTTAGCAAGGATGCATACAATTTATCAAAAGTGACATATTTTAAAAAATATTAAACAAAAATATTAGACAGCTCAAGTGTTTTTAACATTGATAGTAAGAAATGTGTCTTGAGCAGTGAATCAGCACCTTAGAATGATTTCTGAAGGATCATGTAACACTGAAAACTGGAGTGATGATGCTGACAATTCAGCTTTGCGTCACAGAAATAAATTGCTTTTTGAAATATGTTAAATAGAAAACATTTAAAATTTTAATTAATAATATTTCACAGTATAACTGTCTTTACTGTATTTTCGATCAAATAGGCTAAATGCTGCCTTGGTGAGCATAAGAGACTAGAGCCCTGCATTTCAGCCCGGGCCCGATGGGCCCCGACTTTTTTATGCCCCTAGGGCCGGGCTTCGGGACAATTCAGACGTGGGCCGGGCATCAGGCCTGTTTTAGGCTTCTTCTCATTTTAATATTTTAAACATCCATCAATTATGGTAATTAAAAAAACTGCCAACAACATGAGACCGTGCTAAGTAAAAAATAATTACCATGAAATATGTATAGAAATAGTAAGATATTTGAATTATTTATTAACAAACAAGTGTTTTCTGAGTCAGTGTTGCAAGGATGAAGTTGCCGATCCTGACTCACCATCTTCTCACTGGACGTGCCTTTAGAGAAAAATGCATCTTTACGGATTACATAATTACAGAAAGAGGTTTTGTTTTTGATTTGTTTTATTTCGTTAAGCAGTAATTTAAAGCTTTCTTTACATATATGTATCATGTCTGTGAGGCATGTATTTGCTGAGTTTTGTTTCATTTTTGTGAAGCGCTCCTGTTCAAGACAGAGACGTTTGTTTTCTTTATTTTATATAAGCACAACGTTTTGTTGATATTGTGAGTGGACACAAATAAAAGTAGACCCTTTACAGTTCCGAATGATGCATTACTCTTACCTTTATGAGCAAAAATGATGACATATTTTAAATTGTTTCCACTGAAAAAATGCAAGTGATTTAGCTTCCAACGCTTGGATATCCACCTAATAGTGCACAATTATCTAGGTTTAACATTTAAACTATTGTAATATACTTGAACGGTTTTATATCTATAGATTTTATTTTAGGAAAGTTGTGATGATTTGAGAAGGCATAATTGATCAAACAGACTGTGATCCACCCATTGTCTGTCGCTGGCCGCTTGGTTGTTACTTTAAAAAACAAAAACTTTGAAAACAAAAAAATATTTAACAAACAAATAATAGTCCAAACGTTTTTTCTAAATTAACTTAATTAAAAAACGAAACAAAATATTATCACTTTGCCATTACATACAAAACTGAACTTTTTTAATAGCTGAAGCTGTTTTGGGAGAAGGGCCGGGCTAGGGCTTGAGCGTCTCGGGCCAGGGCCGGAATAGGACCTATATTTGAGGCCCGTGCAGGGCTCTATAAGAGACTTCTGTCAAAAAACTTGAGAAGATTTTACACATGGCAGACTTTTGAGTGGTAGTTTTATACATCACTTTATATTATATTATAGTAGTAATTAAAAACTGCGTCTGGAAGTTCCATGTCCATGAGCAAAGATTGTGTCAGCCAAGCAACTGCCATTGAAATGAAAGGAAATGCTAATGGATAGCTTTCTCCATGCATTAAAGACAAATTTAAAGGGACAGTTAACTCAGAAATGAATATGCATATGAAAAATACATATCAAGATTTGAGAGCTGTGATTTCACAGACTTTCATGAATTTCCACACTTAAATCTATTGTACAACTGCAAAGGATGGACCGCTTTTATCAAGCCTTATTGTATTTTATGTCCTTTTTGTTGCTAGTCATCCACTTGTCACTGTGAGATTCTTTTGAAGAATCACACAATGCACTTTACCACTTCCCTTAGCAAGTGTGAAGAATGAAATGCACCAATCAAATCTGTTCTAATGAGACAAACACAAGGCAGATGAGGTGAGCTGCCCTGCTGTAACGGTCAACCACAGCGGGGCTATGTATAGCTGCGTTTCCCTGTGTTTGTGCCCAGGCTGGTGGATGTGTTTAATGTGAAGGGGGGCGGAGACAGTGCAGATTGTGGCCACATCCCGTGGTAGCCAGGGCCAGTGCAGTGTAACTGTTGAGGGTTTGGCAGGGCTTTACCTCTGTGTCAGTAGGGTAGGAAGGGAGGGCAGCTTTCCGCTCTTCATGACCCCGCTAAGATCTCTGTACAGTCCAAACGGACACTGTTAGAGGAAGTGAAACCTGTCCATCACAGCTAGCGCCACAGAGAGTGTCGTGCGGGTGGGGTAAAAGGAGTGTGACCAGAATGTGGTGTGTTTAAAAAAAGTGCACTTGAATATAAGCAAGTGTTGATTTGTAACTACAGGTCCGAAATGACTTGGACAAAGTGCAGATTGTGGTTGCTCACCGGCCCACAGGTAAAAAGTTGTCTTTGTTTGTGTTTAAGCCCCTGAACGTCAAGATAACACGCACACACACACATACTCTCTGTCCCCCACAGGTCTCATATCTGGCATCTCCTGTTGCAGTTGCTCCCCCTTCCTCTGCCTGTCATCCCTTGTCAATGTGGTCAGTAAAGCATGACTAGCCATCCTCCCCTCTGGAGTCTGTGTGACTATCACTGACCGAGAGCTCCTCCCTCCGTCCCTCTCTTTCTTTCTTTTTTCGCTCTCTCTCTCCTTCCTCTTTCCTTCCTCTCTGAAATTCTTTTCTCTCACTCGCTCTCTGTGCCATCTGTTGCTTTGCTTAACTACCACACTCTCATAATCTCACTCGTCTCCCTCTCTCGAGCGCGGCTGTTGTCACTTTAGCTCAGTATGGTGAACTCACAGGCTATTTTTGGTAACTGAACTTCTTTTTTTCCGGAACACGTTGAGAGTCGTGTGCCTCTGTGTTAATAAAACCCTCACTGACGTGAGACTTGTGAAGACAGAGGCTTGGGTTCACATAGCCCTGTCTGTTTATTGAATAAATGTCTCAGTTTTGGTGTTTTATTGGTTTCTTGTGACTTATTTATCTATTACTTTCTAATTCGCCTAAGGACTGAGTATATTTGATCTCACTCATAAGTGAAATGGATGTGGTTTGCATGTCAAATGAAATATTATGACTTTTGGTTTGCGATTTGAGTGAATAGATTGTGTTTATTTGAGTTCAGGCAGGTAAAGTTTGTTCTTGTGTGCAGATCAAATTAAATCTTTCTTAAATCTTTCTTGTTTGTAAGTCCCTCCCACCTGGTGGAAGTTCACCAGAAGTGTACTCACTGACCTTTTGATGGGCTCTCTGATTGGGTAGATGTTTTGCAATCATTTGCATTTTTAAAAGTCACTCCATGGCAGGAGTAGGCTGTCCTAATTTCAGCTGAAGTCATCTTTGTGTATCTTCATAAACATTCAAGAAAAGGCTCTTTTTAAGGTTTTAGGTACTCTTCTCTCTATTTCTTAGAAAGTATTTTGCTGGAGACCACCTTATATCTTTTATGTCTGCTTACATAAAATATTTGTAATACTGCAACAATTGTCATACAGTAGGCTTAATAGCTCTAAGTTAAACAAAATAGAAAATGATTTTGCCAACTTGTGAACATCTTGTAAGCGTTACTCTGATTGCTTGCATGAATAGATTCTGGCCTAATTCAATGCAATGATACTTATTATGGAACAAGTATTGATATTTTACATTTAAAGTTTAGGTTTTCAAATGACCACAGTACTGTGTTTAGTGTTTTGAATGTCTAAATGTGCCACATAAGTGGTTAGAATACAAAAAAGGGCCAGAAATTAAATTAAATTCAAATTTGAGAATTCATTTTTTCCCCTCACTGTACCATTTTAAACGTCCTCTTAAGATTTTTAGTCATACTCCTTAACTGTATATACTAACATTGAAAAAAATCTTCAAATCAGTGTACTTGTGTAAATGCATGTTTTGCATTGTATTTAAATGTAATCTTTAATACATTTCTGTATTAACTTCTACCACTTAATCCAACCTTAAACCTAACCATCCCACTAAACTTGTCCCTAATTTAACGCATATCCCTCCTCAATAGCAGCAGAAGTGTTTTGTAATACAACATGAACATAAGTACATTGTGCATAAAACTGTTCATAAATGCATAGTAGTTAAAGACACCTGATATAAAGTTTTTGATTGATTGAAAAAGCAACACTCAACTTAGTTGAGCGAAGTCAAAATTCAGCCAAATATTTTAATAGATAATCATAAAGGGCTGATGAATGTGCCCTTGACTTTGCAAAATTAAATTTCTGAGGAAATGTGCAGATTTCTCATGTCTTTGAGCACTGTAACAGTGTAATTGATCAGAATCTGGCACACTGCCTGTATTTGACTGTGTCTGTGACCTTGAATTAGCTGTTCTCTCCCTCTCTGCCTTTGGACTGAAGGGGTTAAACCTGCACACAGGAGGCAGCATGGTGTACACGGTGACCTCTGACCCCTGGGCCAGAGGAATGTGAAAACCCTTTAATCTCAAAACAAAACCCCAGACACACTCACGCAGCCAATATGGATGGCCAGTTCCCCCTCTGTGGCAGCATTCAGTGAGTGTGAGTTTGTGTGGCCTACAGAGAGGATGGTCATATATAAAGCGCCCACCCCCACTAACTGATGTGTCAAACTCTAATGAAAGCTCAGAGACTGTTCAAATTACCTGGATACACTTGTACGCAAAATTGTTGGTCACTTCCTAATGGGTTGCTTTTGGATAGTATTGTTGGGAATGAAAAGAGTGTAGTGTCAGAATTGTTTGTTTGTGTGTGCATACAGCGTGTTAGATGTGCTGTGTGACGGATGGGATGTATGCATGTGGAATGTTTGCGGTGGAGAAGCATGACAATGGCGCAGGGCTCCCTGAAGCAACTGAATGGGGAAGTGTCACCCCCTGCACCCTCCCCGCTGGGTGACGACTGCAGCAGCGCCACACAGCTGTCAGTTCCTCTTATTCACATACATATGGATAAACATAATCCTTTAAAGTCAACGTGAATTGTCATGTGGACTTGTTTACTTCTGTAATTTGACATATTTTTGAATGAAACGAGGTAATCAAAATAGTTTATCATTGGTGATTTGATTGGATGAAGAGGGGGTCACATGATTCTTCAGAAATTATTCTAATATGCTGATTGGCTGCTAAGGAAACTTTTTTTATTATTAACATTGTTTAAATAATTGTGGTGCTTTATATTTTTGTGAAAACCGTGCTGCGTTTTCTTTCAGGATTCGTTGATGGATAGAAAGTTCTATCCATCATTTATTTTAAATAAATCTTTTGTGACAAAAACAATTACTGTCACTTTTGTGCATCCTTGTTATATAAAAGTATTGATCGTAGACCTCAACAAATTAATTAACAAATAAATACTCTGTAGTTTATTGTTTGGTTATGAAGTCCATTGTATAACAGGAGTAACCTGTGTTGTAAATGATTAAATTTTAGGCTCATGTGACGGTGTTGTTTTTGCCACATTAGCAACAGTGTGGTTAGCAGGGAACAGGTGGATTTTGAACTTTATCTGAAATGGTCATTGACTAGAAGTTGACACTCATGAGAGATCAAGAAAGAAACAATGCTCTGTATCATACCACATGCTGATAATTAATAGAGTCATGCATTCAGTACAGGGATGGTAATGCATAATACTCCATACTGATGTTAAATGCTCAGCACTTAATACTAAAGCAAAGTAATATGTATCACTCACTAGTAAAGCAAAGGAAGTATGAATGAATGCCCCTAGAGGTACTGATATGCCAGTAGCTTGAGAAGGCTGGTATGTGGACCCTGTGTACAAAACATCATCTCAGATGTGCCTGCATTGATCATGTGATCATAATTCATTGATTATTGCCTAATTTTGTCCCTAAACATTACAGTAAACTGCATGTTGACTTCACATATAAATCATACAGAAAAATGTTAATACTATGTGTAAAAGAAGCCTTGATTTTTAGTTCAGTTTTTTTATTGAGCTTTGGGGATTTCTCATATGTAAGAGAGTCTTTGCAGTTAGCTACAATAATTCATTTTTAATGAATTTATTCTAAGTGTCTGCCTAAAAGTGCATAACTATCAAAAGTTCATACTGATGTTTTTAAAATGCTCCAATATATGTGACCCTGGACCACAAAACCAGTCTTAAGTCGCTGGGGTATATTTGTAGCAATAGCCAAAAATACACTGTATGGGTCAAAATTATTGATTTTATCATAACAATCCATACATCAATGGAACTCTTATTTATTCAGCTTTCAGATAATGTATAAATCTCAATTTAGAAAAATTTACCCTTATGACTGGTTTTGTGGTCCAGGGTCACACATCTGTCTGTAATTTGTACCTGGATTTTTTTTTTTTTTTTTTGATTAACAAATTAAAACAACAATTTATTACAGGTTATTTATAAAAAATAATATCTATCTAAGCTTTGAACTGTTTTATCACCTTGTGCCATGGTGTGATATTTATTTTTAAGAGTACAAATAGTTTTCAATTATTATGGTCATAAAATTATTACGCTTAATAATTCTAAATGAATTATGTACTTTTTTGAGCACCAGTAGACATGTTATTTTGCGTAAGTACACCAATGCATAATAAAATCAAGGTTTTAAACAGTAAACTATGATAAAATTACCAAGGGGTAATATCATGTGATACTTGTGCCATGGGGTTTTACTGAAGTGTACTTTTTTCTGTGTAACGGGTAGTGCTATTTAAGTCTAATTTATTTGCCATCCCTAGAGGTAGCTTTGTGTCTGTGTTTGCTTTAGGATTACAGGAGCCTTACACTGTTTCATAACGCTGGAGTACATGTACACACATGCATGACAGAACATGCATGGACACACAAAGCTTACTTTGTGCACCTCAATTGTTAATGCAGTATAGCAAGAGAAGAATTACTGATACTGTCCAGTTTATTAACAGTTTTGAACATTACTGCCCTCTAGCTAGCGTAGTGACACAGTAAACGTGTTTTAGAATGGCTACAGTATGTGTACAGGGAGTTGCACATTTTTCCCTCATATTGATGTAAGGAGCCCATAATGTCAGCTAAATAATTATTGTTGGAAAAGTCTGTTGATCAACCATTAACATGGAGTATTTATTAATATTTATGCATGTATATATTTATAAATTGTAGATTGATTTATTAATATATTTATAATATACAAATCTTGTTTACTGTTAATTCTTAATGCAAATAATGGTAAAATGTACACCTTGTGATTAAATGTTTAATCAATGCTGTTAAAGTATTGCTTATAGTTAGATCCTGTTAACTAATGTTAACAAGCCTAAAGTGTTACTTTTAAATATTTAAAAAAAAAAATGAAAAGAAACACTAATCAATGATGTGTCTGTTTTATTCTGTTTTTTATGAAAGGGTGAAGATAATGATGAGCAGTATTGTCACCCACTCGGCCCCAGTCATGGCAGGTGGGACTGGATGAGAGCGTGAAGGTAAACGAAAAAGCACTTAACTTAAGTTTGCAGCACATACAATAAGGGTAAGCGCTGTTTAGCTGTCTCCCTACATGTAAGAAAAAACATTGACATGCTTAAAAAAAAAAAAAAAAAAAAAAAAGTCTGCTTTGTCTTGCTTATGTGTATTTATTTATTTATGTTTTTGTTGGTCACATGTTGTACAGATAGCAGACAATTTTGGAGCCTGCATCCCTTAAACGTTGCCGCAATATCGAACCAGAGCCTGGAAGGCAAGGCAGCCACGGCCGAGTTTCAATGGCAACGGCACCCTAGGGCTGCCATGGCAGCAGCTGCCGCCGATGCCTCACACCATATTGCCACACTGACGCTGGAGGACGAGGAACGACGAGGCGCCACCAAAGTGTTTGGAGGTCCCGCTGCAGGGAGGACGGAAAGAGAGACAGAGAACGAGAAAGAGAGGGAGCGGGAAGGGAGAGGCAGTGGGAACGAGTGTTTGGTGTGCGGTGCCCTCTTCAGCTCACAGGACAAGCTCCGGCTCCACACGTTCTGTCACACAGGAGAGAAACCTTTCCACTGTTCCCAGCCCCATTGCCTTAAGGCTTTCACCTCCAAATATAAGCTCTTTAGGTAGGTGCTACTTGCATGTAAAGGCCACAGTATACTTCAAGTGTAATGGAAGAATTAATTGTGATGTCATTTTAAATTAAATTTGGCCAAAACAGCATTTGTCTCGGTGGTTCGAAACAGCTCACCAATGCAAATTTTATGGAAAACTTTCCACTGGCTGTTAAATGGCTTTGAACTGCAAGATGGGAGTGCTCTGGGGCTCTACCTTCTTTAACAGTGAAATCTTTTCAGGTGTATTTCTTCGCTCAGTTTGTCATGGTTAGGCATGAGTGAAAACATGAAGCTTATCCCTATAATCAGATTCTCTTATTGCTGTCATTTTTGTTGTATGTTTGTTGTGTTAAAAGGATTTGTGTCGATATAAAAAAGCAAAAAAGAACTTCACCATGAGTGTATTGTGACCTTAAAACCTGCTTCTGGAGCATCCAAATGCTCCTTATGTATTCACCGTAACCTTAATTAAGCACATTAGGAGCTGTGGTTTGGGGCTAAGTTAGTATAAAGCAGTGCTTCTCAATTCCAGTCCTTGTGTGCCAACGTTCTGCACATTTTGTATGTATCTATCTCTTATCACTTAAGATGTTTGTTCTGTTTGACCATAAGTGCTCTGCGAAGAGGGCATCACAGGATATTCCGCCATGATTCCAGTTCAAAGGAAGCATATATATGTTCCACTCAGAGGGCATTCAGATTGTGTGAGACATGAATTTGAATTGTATTTATTTACAGAGGTATATTATGCAACACTTCTCTAGTAAGTTTCGTCTGTGTGTGAAAACGCTGCAGGCCGTGGCCTAACGCAAATCCGTGAATAACTGTTCCGAAGTTAAGTAAACTTCAACAGATTTCCCCTGCTCAAGGAGTAGGAAGCAGTGAACACTGTGTAGGGACCCTGTCAATATGAACACAGTTCATGCATGGAGCTCTCTTCTAATGAGCTGGTTATCTGAATCGGGTGTGTTAAATAAGAGAGACATGCAAAATATGCAGAGCAGTGGTATGCGAGGACTGGAATTGAGAACCACTGGTATAAAGGGGTATAGTCCAATCCTGTTCCTGGAGGGCCACTGTCCTGCAAAGTTTAGCTCAAACCCTAATTAAACACATCTGAACAAGCTAATCAAAGTCTTGAGGACTAACAGACAAAGGCATATTGAAACTTCCAGGCAGATGTGTTGGTGGCATCTGTCCTCTAGGTGCAGGACTGGACACCACTGATAGTTTATACTTTAGAGCAGGGTTGTCCAACCCAGTGACTGAAAGGCCAGGTTCCTGCATAGTTTAGCTCCAACCTTAATTAAACACACTTGAACCAGGTAATAAAGGTCTTAAAAAATTCTGGAAACTTCCAGACAGGCGTTGTAGCAGGTTGGAGCTAAATTATGCCGGAAGGTGGTCATCCAGGGGCAAGATTAGACACTCCTGTTTAGAGCGTCCCTCTGCAGTCTGGCCTGGACTTGAACTCATTTAACAGAAATTTCCAATGTGCTGTTGTCTGTTAGTCTTTAGCTAAAAGCTGTCTTTGTCTCCTTTGTAGGCATATGGCCACACACTCCCCACAGAAAACTCATCAGTGCTCATTCTGTGAAAAGATGTTTCACCGCAAAGATCACCTGAAAAACCATCTGCAGACTCACGACCCCAACAAAGAGGCCTTTAAGTGCGAAGAGTGTGGCAAACACTATAACACAAAGCTGGGCTACAAGCGGCACATGGCCATGCACTCAGCCACCGCCGGTGATCTTACCTGTAAGGTGTGCTTGCAAAGCTACGAGACCACGCCTGCACTCTTGGAGCACCTCAAGAGCCACTCAGGCAAGTCTTCAGGTGGTGCCAAGGAGAAGAAACACCCCTGTGACCACTGCGATCGTCGCTTTTACACACGAAAGGATGTTCGCCGACACATGGTGGTTCACACGGGACGCAAAGACTTCCTGTGCCAGTACTGTGCCCAACGTTTCGGGCGGAAGGACCATCTGACGCGGCACGTCAAGAAGAGCCACTCGCAGGAGTTGCTGAAGATCAAGACAGAGTCTCCGGATATGTTGGGTTTACTTGGGTCTGGTTCTCCACCTTGTGCTGTGAAAGAAGAAATAAGTCCTATGATGTGTAGCATGGGACCTACCAAGGACTCGATGATGGCAAAGCCTTTCCATGGTGCCACCTCTTTTCCCATGGGCATGTACAACCCTCATCATCTCCAGGCCATGTCCAATGCTGGTGTGGGCCACCATCACTCACTGGTTCCAGGGTCTTTATCCACTGCCATGGGGATGGGTTGCCATATGGAGCCCCCATCATCACTGCACCACCATCTCCCACATCATCATCACCACCATCACCACCCTCACCATCATCACCACTCTCCACCTCCACACCAGCAGCAGCCTCCCCTGCAAAGCCAGCAACAGCAGCACTCTCAGCCACCGCCCAAGTACCAGCTCGGATCTACCTCATACCTGCTGGAGAAGCCCCTGAAGGTGGAGATGGAGAGTTTCTTGATGGATCTACAGAGTGGACTCCCAGTTCCTCCACCGCCCTCAGCTGACCCCCACTCAGCAGCTTCGCCCAATAAGGAGGGTATGGAACCTCCGGCGGGACTGTCGGATGACCTTTGCGGGGACCCCCTCATGTCCAAGAGCCCCACTGTCATTGCTGAGTCTTTGTGTGCTGCTAACATGGACTTTTCTCATCTGCTGGGCTTTGTTCCACTCAGTCTGCAACCATACGGTGCCCCCATGAGTTCAGGAGGATTGGTCATGGGTTACTCCACATCCTCCACCATTTCTTCCTCTTCTTCCTCATCGTCATCAGCATCTTCGCATGCTGCTGAACCACGTGCTGCCACAGCCACAGCACCTCTTACCTCTTTGCAACCTCAACCTCAGGAGCAACCAGGCTCCAGTGGGGGTCTTGGTCTTGGGTCTCTGCACTCACTCCCACCAGTGTTCAGCTCCAGCCTCAGTACGACCACTCTGCCTCGCTTTCACCAGGCCTTTCAATGAGGTCCCCACCCCAACCTGGCCTGCCACAGGGGCTCAGAGCAGAGGAGCATTAGTGCTCCCCCTAGGGGTGGGGAGGTAGAACACTTGAACACATAGAAGCCTTAAAAAAAGCGCACAACAGCTTTTTAATGATCCTGGAAGTAAACAAGCATATGAAATATTATGGAGCTTTTATTTAGGCAGATTTTTTAAATACCCTTTTGAACCTCTCCCACCAACCCCTCTCCTACAATTTTGTAGTTAGACAGCAGCATCAGTAGGCCGTAAGGCATGGTACTGCATACTTTATAAAGTAATAATATTAGTAGAAAAAGGAAAAGATTAATGTAGAAAAGATAATAAGAAAAGTCTTTGAGACTCTGAAAGACTAGTTTGAAGTGATATATGAATTTCGTTTTCTTTTCCAAATGTGAGGCCTGACTTTGCTATATTGTCTCTATTCTATTAAGCTTAAAAGTCAGGTAATAGTTGGCTGCCCTTAAACTAAAACCGTCTTCATGTCCAGGAGTGGAAGAATTAGTGAAGGAATGGAGTGAAATTGGTTATTCCAAATTTAGTTGTTTTTTAGTTTATATCTGACTCAATCAAGTCATTATTATTACAGATTCACATGTGAATTTCAAAAGCAGTTTAAAAACAAATACTGTGTTCTTAATTTGATGAAAATATAATCTAAAATGTGTCCTTCCAGCATTTTTGTGTATACAAATTTACACTTGTTGGAATGGTCAGTAACTAGTTTTTATGTGAGAGAAGCAGAGGGACTGAAAATAGAAAGGCAAAGAGGGTAAAAATAAAAGCTGCACAATTTGTTCATTTGGTACAATGTGATCACTGACAGAACTAAAGCAAAAGAAATTTTACGTTATCTTACAGGTTTAAAATTTTTCTCAAAAGAAGCACTTGACCTCTTTGGGTTGCCAAGGTGACCCACTGAAATCCCCTCCCTTTCCCCACCTACCTTCACGCTTCCTGAAAAGAGACTGCTATTAGGCGCGCGCACACACACACACACACACACACACACACACACACACACACACACACACACATTTCAAACAACCCAAATACCTTTGAATATTCCACAGCAATCTGAGTCTCAAAATTGGTTTTCCTCCTTCCAGCACTAATTTTAAGTTTCCGTGGCAACAATATCCCACCTGATCATGATATAAATGTATGTATTTTAAGAATAAAAAAAGTATTTTAGGCAGGTTTATGTTTTAGAGAAATACATTGTAATGATAACCCTGGTATATGTGAATGGAAAAAAAGACAAAACAAAAACAAGAATATTTTTTTTTGCAGTGTACGAAGTACCACATCAAAAATATATATTATAATTGCTTATTTTTTTTAGTACATTTTGTAATTTAGATAGTTGTATTAAAAATTGCTGATGGATTTAAAAAAAAATGTCTAGCAGGTTTACAGAATTATGTATCTTGCATCTTATTGAACAAAATGGATGAAGTATTAGCTTTTCCCTATAGCTTTTCCTGTTCCTTGTTTTTCCATGTGAGTCAAAGGAGATAAGATGGGATTTTACCTGCAGATACTAGACTAATAGTGGCATAATCCAGTAGAATGGACTAGTCTTTAATCTTTTAGAGCATGAACTAGATGCCCATAATGTGATCCAGGTTTCAGTTTGCGTTTTTATGTTCTCAGTATTCGATCAGACCTGACTCTTGCTGTCTATTAGTGTGTTTGGTTGTAGTTTTTAACCGCCACGATCATATACACCGTCGCACTGAAATGTCTGAAACCACAATTCCAGTTGCTGTAGGTTCAGTTTAATATTACGAAAACAGGAATTTTGAAGGGGTTTTGTCATACAAGCTCTTACAAGTTGCCATTTCCCAGCAAGTGGACTGCACAAGTTCTTACCAAATAATAATTCATTACCAATGGCCATGTGAGGAGGAGTTGTGTGCAAAGAAACAGATGATGATCAATGTACCAGCAGTGAAAGCAGTGCCTCATACAAACAGATGTATTTTTCTCTCTCTCTTCACCTCATCCCTTTGGCTAAATCTATTCTGTGTCCACATCTGTGTTTATAGTGAATGTGAATATCTCACAAGCAGGAAAGACCATAGAAAGGTAAAAGGCAACATCGCAAAACTAAGACAAAACAATATTATGCTGCTCTTATGCTGTGGTTGCCAGCAACCATAGACCACTCTGGAAACATTTTAAACTGCAAATGATCTTTTAGCAGAAAACATGCACAGTACACGGGAACTGTTTGTCCGTTTTCTCTGTTCTTCAGCTGCTTTGATTCGAATGAACATTTTATGAAAAGGGTCTGAAAAAAGACACAGAAGTCACCAGCCTGGTCTTTGACATTCAAAGCATGGGACATTTGATTGGGATATTGCCTAGTCGTTTTGTCATTATATTAATTTCTGTTTGTTGAAACAGGACCTCAAAACAACACAACGCATCACCTCATTTATTTTAATTTTTTTTTTCATACCAAAAACCTGGGGAGAAGAAACTTCTTTTTGCACAATTGCTAACTAAAGAATGATAGAGTTAGTGTTGCTTATACTGTAAGAGGGTTTTTGTTAGAAATAATTGTTTCATAAGAAAGCCAAAAACAGTGAGTTTACTCTACATCCTGCTCTGTTTGGGCATTTTCACAATATATAATAATACAAAATAATTAAAATTAATTTGACAATTTAAAAAAAATATATGGAATTGAACATATTGTCATAGTTTGGCTTAAAGCTATCAACATGTATAATTTATCATTTATTTCTAAGAAATGGGAAGATATGTTTAACAGAATAAAAGAAGGCTTTTGGCAATTTTTGAGTTTGTCCTCCCCGGGTTTTCTGAGCTGATCTGAATTCTAGCACTTTTAAACCTTTAAAAAGAGTATTTTTCAACCTTGTATGTTTGTAATTTTGTATTTGATCTTGTATGTGCCATTAGTCTGATGTGTAGAGTTTATTCATCTTTATGAAATTGTTTTTCTCCTTTCCCAAAAGAGTAACTGTATTTTAGAAAGATTTTCACTAATATTAACAGCATTGGCCCTTTTCCCACGCTGTCTTGTCATACATTGAGGAAGTCATTTAATCGTAAAATAGATGTTAGAGTAACATGCTCAGAATCATTCTCGGTGTCTGAATTCTGAAACTTGATAAAAGAAAAACCGTTTCCAGCTCATCTATAACTGAGGTGTTTTCAATCAGCATTTCTAATAGCAAGCTGGCAGGTTCAACTGGTGTGAAATTGTTCCCAGCTCTCTGCCCCCAGAAAAAGCACTTTTGGTTCAAATGAAGTTTTATATAATAACTGCCTGGATAGTTGGAGCTCAGCA
Organism: Barbus barbus; assembly: GCF_936440315.1. NCBI lineage: Eukaryota > Metazoa > Chordata > Actinopteri > Cypriniformes > Cyprinidae > Barbus > Barbus barbus. Next base: position 10,057,974 of record NC_136719.1, read on the forward strand.
TCTGATATTAGTTTTAAAATGTTTTTTTTTTTTTAAACCAGCAATATTCTGCAACACAGACACAGATTAACCAAGTTAAATTGACCTTTTCCTCTCGTTCCAATGCACTTGTCCTTTGCTCCCCAAATACTAACAAAAAAAAATATTAAGGGAAATTATGAGGTAACCAAGCTAGGGTAAAACAAAACAATCGGACTTTTAGGAAAAGGAAAAATAATTCAATAAAATGCTCTTTCGGCTTATAGTGAGAAAATGGGTACGTCCGCAGAGGACAAAATCCACTTGTAGTTTGATATATTTTAGCTTAATGTAAGTCTTGCATTCCAAGCTTTTTATGTAACTTGTTTAGCAATATAGTCCTTCTATTTTTAGTACTTATTACCACGACTTCTGGAAAAAAGGTGAAAACAAAAAAATGGAATATTCATCCTTACACTATTTTATATAACATGGAGAAGATGATTGACAGGACGAATTGTACAAAAGAAATGCATAACGGAGACAAACCGTATGCTTTTTTTGTTACAGAGCTCACCTGCGGTCAGTTGCTGCATTGTAAAGTTGACAGATTTGTATATTGGTTGATCCAAAGAGATGACATTACAACAAACCTATTTACTTATTGTACAGTACATTGTACCATTTGACTTATGTGTTATGTTAAAATGATTAAAAGACGAACCCACGGTTTCATATTTCTGGTGTCCTTTTTTTAAGCGTCTGATTTCCTGTCTGCAGCGGTGGGAGAGGGTGCGAGAAGAAACGGGCTGGTTATTGCTGAAAACTGCCATTCATATGCCATCCAGCCAGAACAGGAAACCACACCACAGAGCACAAATGAAAAGACAAGAACGGCACAATTCCAAATAATAAAAAACTGAGCTATAGCCAGGCTTAATTATAAAGTGGACCTCAAACCTATACTTTCACATCTCAAAGAGTTGTTTTAGGCCCAAAATTTTTTGTCCACCAACAATACATAACACACCATTTCTCATGTGAAAATGACTTAAATCTGGAGGAATTTGAGGTTTTACAGTCTTGTATTCCAAGAACAGCCAAGGCTGTGACTTCTTACTCTTCTGAGAAAACGCTCCCAAAGCTGCCGAATTGAAAAAAAAAAAAACAATGCGTAACATGCCGAGCGAATGATGCTCTCAACAAAACCTGGACGGTGTTTTAAATATCAACATATTGGCTCCTTTATTATTTTATATATTAGAAATGGACATTCTCAAAAGAGGAAGGAAAAGAAAAATTCATAAAATAAAAAATGCTTTTGCCAAAAACAAAGACCTAATGGGACAAACAGCTCCACAAATAAAACCGTAAAATGCAACAATATAAAGTACTGTACACCATAAACAGACCCATCGACCCAACGCAACAGGCAGAATAAAATACATCTGTAGAAAATATATTCTGTAGATCTTGCATTTATTCATAAAATCACCTGTTAGGATGACAGGAAATACAGCAGACATAGATTTTGCTCTAGTGTTTTAAACTACTGAATCCTGCATCTGCTTCACTTTAGGGCACAAGAGTCAGAATTAGGATACAAATATTGTATATTGTGTTTTGAGAGAGCTAAAAATTATAACTATTTTAAGTTCAAATCTAAAAAGTACCATGGATGTAAGCAAATATACCGCTACCTGCTGGGCACTGCACAAGTTTGTGTTGATACCCTTCACTTTTGGGGTAAATCCACCAAGATGCATCTGATTTTGGCTACAGCAATAATCAATAGGTGAAGTCAATACATGGCAGAAAGATTTTTTTACAGAAAAATGGCTTCTCTAATGTGGAATATCAAATGTGTGACATTGAAAAACAGGCCTTTCTCTTAGTGGCAAAGAACAAACAAAGCAATACTGCATCATTATAAGAGCCTTTTAGGTCCATTGACCAGCAAGCACAAGGAAACAGAAGGAAATCTACTTTTTAATGTCCTTGCCTCATCATGTCATTTACATCCCATAATTTCAGACCATGCCAACATATAATGACCACAGAGTGACCACACATTCACACGCACATACATATACACACCCCTCAACAAGACAAGCACTCTAGAGCTCAGTTCTGAATCAAAGACATAGGAACAAGCTGAAATCAAATGTTATATTAAAAGGACACAAAGTTAATTTGTAAAATGATGTATGCAACTAACAATCAATGTCTTCAAAAGCATGAGACCCAGCCCAAAAATCCAACATCCCCACCCAAACATAAAGAAAGTCAAATCGACACACTTTGGCCCATGTTGTGTGTGCAAAAAGATATACAGACATTAAAAATGGAACCGTTTATGTTGTTTCTTTACATCTTTGCTGAGGCAGAGATAGCAGGACAGAAAGGTTTTGATAACGGTGTACAAAACACATCTGTTCATTCCTCCAGTCCATAGGGGGCGCTGCTGCGCCTCATGCCAGCAATTCACATATCAGTGCTTGCTTCACAAAACAGAAAAAAAGAAAACAAAAACTGAAAGATTTCTTTCAGTCGATTTTGACTGCAGCATAAATTTTCCGTATGAACACGTAAGCGGCGTAGAAGCCAATCGTTCCCGTTAACAGCCAGAAAGACAAAACCATCAGGGTTGTGTAGCCAAAATACAACAGAGAGGGAATGAACTCCACAATGTCCAGCTAGGAGGGAAAAAGAAAGAACTATGTAAATATTGAGTACCTCAAAACAGAGATAAATGTGTTATTGAATACAAAAATATACTAATACTTTGACTTAACTTGGCTAGAAAATATATTTTAAAATGTATTTTAACCATTTCAATTGATGCTATGTCCATCTTTCCTTTTTTTTGGTTGTGCATTTTGGAAAAGCACTTTAATAATAATAATAATAAAAATAGTATTATGCAGACAGGCAGATTCTCAACAAAATTATAAAGCTGATGTGTCATTTTTGTGTAAATAGCGGCAAACAAATTGTAAAGCAACTTTTTATTCCAAACAGGTTTCCAACAATCTACCCGTCCTAAAATCAGTAGCTGAGTAAATAAGCATTTTCAGAAACACTAACTTTACTGTTAATTTGATAAAATTACAAAATATTTATATTTCAAATAAATGAACTTCCTATATTTCAAAGTTTCCTGAAAAAAATAAAATATATATATATATTTTAAACAACTGTTAACACAGGTAAAGAAATGTTCTTGAGCACTAAATCAGGATATTAGAGCTCCGCTTTGCCATAAAAAAAAAACAACATTAAAAATGAAAAATGGTTATATACACATATATACACACACACATATACATATATACACACACACATATACATACACACGCGCACACACACATTGGGTGCCGATATTTTTGGCCATGACTGTATATACACACACACTATTTACACTTCAGTAAATAAAACAAGTCTACTGTAACAAGTTGAAGTAAAGATAGTTACCTTGTTGACAAAATAGAAAACAGCATAGACTAGGACATAAAAGGCAGATCCTCCAGACACAAGAAACGTCCTCCACCACCACCGATAGTCCTGTAGCGGGAGGAGACACAATTATTGACAGGTGTTCAGTTTCTACTGACGCTGTGAGCACTAGTGACCTCTGTTCAAGTTTTACCAGACTGAGTGCACACCGTCGCTATTTTAGAGATAGTTTAACATGCCATCTCTATCACTGTTCATTCAAATGAAGTGACCTTTACTTTTGTTATCTTACCTCTTAATATTTGCCTGTTTATCTTCTATCAGAGTGAGTGTATTTGTGTGGACAGTGTGACAAAGATTATAGAGGTCAACAAGTAAAACAGAAACACTAAATAAATGAAACAAAGCAGCATTTTTTCACACAAGAGTCCAGAACATTACCATAAATCCACTCTTAAAAACTTTTCTGGACAATTACATCTGAATTGCATTATGCCCAAGGTGTTGCGTTTAATGTACAGCTCAGCTGGACATGAAACAACTGGCAAATGTTTACTGCTGCAAATACTAAATGCCTCTTCCCTTCAGCTCTGTGACTGTATACCCACCTCTGCACAAAGCTGGAAATACACCATCACAATGCTGATTTGAGAGCAGGAAACCACAAGAATGATGAAGACAAGGAAGAGGAAGCCAAACAGGTAATAAAACTGGTTTTCCCAGATAGCCTATAAGAGAGTATGACACACCTCAATGAGCTTCAATATATAAGATGTACGCACTATATACTTAAAAGATTAGACTTACACTAAAGATGAAGAAGAGCTCGATAAACATGGCACCGAACGGCAGGATTCCCGCCATCAGGATACTAAAGGGAGAGATGAATACAACCACATTAAGCATGCGCTGATGAAGATAAACTCCTAATTCAACTATTCACAGACTACACAGAGCGCCACATACCCGACAAACTTATTCATGTACCAGCGTTGCTCAGGAACCTGCCGGGGAATCTGATTGGTACGAACTGGATTGTCATACTGCGGTTTCCGGAAACCGAAATAGTATCCCAGATACACGAGAGGCATAGAAATACCAAACCACATACACAACAGAGCCAGCATTGTAGTGAAAGGAACCTGAAATGTGTGCAAATGCGAGATGGCAGTCAGGGTGCATGAACATTCAAGCTGAATAAGAGGAAGTTGCTTGATGGAGCATATAACTTGACTAGTTTCTGTCTGAAACAAATGGCTGTTCTTCTAATGAATCATAGACTCATGAATTATCATTTGGAACAAGTGTTGAAGTATAATGATTCCTTTACAGAGTAAAACAGTGAGTAAATACATCATTTAAAAGTGATTACTGACATACCACTGTTCAATAGTTTAGGGTCAACAAGATCATTTTTGGGTAAATTAATACTTTTTTTTAGCAAGAATGCATTAAACTGATCAAAAGCGATCAAAAATAAAAACATTTTCATTGTTAAAAAATATTTTCCAATAAATCCTTGCCTCACATCAATGAGTGGGATGAACTCTAAAAGTGCTGTTCTTTTTATTTGGTAAAACATGTATGTGTTGAAACGGCTAATAATAAAATGTGACATTCTGTAGTTGTGTCTCATATTCATCTTTTAATCATATTTGTAAATGTCTTGACTCCACAGCCAACAGAGCAATTTTGTCTTTACTGCTCCAATACTTATGGAGGGCACTGTATATTCAAATAGTAAATAGTTATTTTAAATTGTAGTAATATCACAATATCACTTTTTTCAGAATGTTTGTATTTCTTTCAAAAACATTACCCACCCCAATCTTTTGAACCGTAGCGCATTTAAAAAAGACCAACCTATTTTGTTTTCATATTAAATTGAGATTTTTAATAAAGTTTAACAACCTTGAACCATTATTATTAAAAAAAATGCAAATAACCTAATACAGCATTTCTGCATAAACAGGAAACTGCATCAGTCTGAAGATATACTTACAGCACCAGAAGAGTGTTCTCCCCAGATGAAACAGTTCAAAACAAAACAGATGCCAAAGACAACGGCTGGGTACAGAGTTGCCGTCTAGAATGGCACACATACATAGAAATGTCAATTTATTTCCTTATTCTTTCAGCCAGGTAATCTCTCTTTTTTTCATGCAGCAAATGCATCAAGACCTTGTACTCACACAGAAAGCGCCTTTCTTCCATCTGTGACCTTTAAGAGTGCGATAAAGTCTTCCTGCAAAGTATCCTCCGAACAAACTGCAGGACAAGACAAATGGACAGAGTTTGAATATGGCCAAGTTTGAAAATGCAAAACCTGAAAGTGCATGGTGTTTTTATTATGCATTTACCCCATGAACATGAAGAGGAAGCAGGATGTTGTCATCAGAGCTCCTCGAGTAGATGGAGACAACATCCCCAGCATAGCCACAACTATAAAACAGTTTCATAATATTTATGATTCATAGATCAGATTTGTTAAATGAATGAGCAAGCAAGGGATGTGTAGCACTGTATGAATGACAATCCTTCCAATTATGTGGAAATCTTTTCTGCAGTTCTGATCGCACAGGTCCCATACAGGTCTGGTCATTAGCTTCATATGCTACAAACACACAAAAAGATCAGCGTAATACTCACAGATAACGATGAGAATCATGCAGAAGAGCTGGATACCAGATCCCAACAGGGAACTAAGAATCATGGGATACTGAGGTGGGCGGAACACATCACCATGGACGTTCTTCCAACCAGATTCCTCCATTGTGTCTTCCTATTAGTGACAAAAAGAGACAAACGCATTGAACATCATGTAAGAGATATGAAACAAAGGCAAGCAACCAATCAGAATGCAGCATCTTACAATGTCATCATCTCTGTTGTAGTTGGCAATGTCCTTCCTCAGCGTCCTTATGATGATCATACTTAGGATGCCTGCAGACATAGATTTGCTTAGAAGCCACGACACCAATGCAATTGAAAACAACTAAAAGGCAAGTGAGGATGAAGATGAAAATCAGCCTCACCTGACAGAAAGAACACAACGACGACAGAGTTCACGATTGAGAACCAGTGGATCTGTACGTCGCTCATGGTGAGGTACGTGTCCCAACGAGACGCCCATTTCACTTCACTCTCCTGCAATAAAGAACAGAGCCGTATTCATGAGACAAACAAGAACATGTAAAGAAAGCACAGAGAGTATTCTTGACAGAAGCGGCGATGTGTCTCACCTCCCAGTGCACAGAGTAGGTGAAGAGAATGCTGTTCTCTTTAGTCGGGTTGATCTCCTGAGGGACGGGGGCAACATTTTCAGGTAACGTGCATGTGTTTCGCTCGTCTGCTTTTATATCTAGAACACACAAGTGAAGGAAGAACAAACAAAATGGTAGTAAATAAAAAACTGAAAATAGTATGCAGTAAGATATTTTCAACATACTGTATAATATGAATACATATAAATGAATAAAATATTTAAATATACAGTATAATAAAAAAAATTGATTTAAAAATAAGAAAAACAATAGAGTTCAAATGTCTGGGATTGCTTAAGTGTTATTTAAATGTCTAATGACTCTTTGGCTCACCGGTGTTGCATTTATAAAAAAAAAAAAAAAAAAGTAATATTGAATATTACAAGTCTTGTAATGGCAAAGCAGAGGAGTTTTTTTCTTTAGTGTCACATGATCCTTCAGAAATTGTTCTAATATTCTGATTTGCTGCTCAAGACAAATTTCTAATTAATATTGAAAATAGTTGTGCTACTTAATATTCTTGTGGAAACCATGATCACTGTATTTTCAGGATCCTTTGATGAATATAAGGTTCAAAAGAACAACATTTAGTTGAAATAGAAATCTTTTGTTAAATTATAAATGTCTCTACTACCGCTTTTTATCAATTTAGTGTCCTAAAGTATTAAATTCTATTGTATTAAATTCTTAAAAAAACAACTTGCTGACCCCAAACTTTTCAATAGTGTAAGAATAAAAATAAACAAATATTAATGTATTGTATAAATGTATTATACACTATATATGTATGGATTAGGGATGCACTGATACCACTTTTTCCAGAACAATGCTTTATGGTACTTCATCTTTAATTGAATAGCACATTAGGGTTATTAAATCACAAGGTGTTTTCCTGTAATAATGTAAGGAACCACTCGTTATCCTATAGCCTACATTATTCATGTAACAGTGATGAACCTTTTCTGAAACGTAAGTCATACGTCTCTCTCACTGTTTACATGTGTGGTTTCGCCGTATTGTATCTGAGAATTTTAACGAGTACAGGAGGCCGGTATCGGTGCATCCCTAATATGTATTATAACAGAAACAGAAAGGAAAACAGAAAGTGTCAATTGAAAATTAATGTGTCATTTAAAATTGACATTTTTTGTTGTCAGTCCCATCTATCAAGTTTTTTCATGCAATTTTACTTCTACATTTCTTTGCATTACTAGTGACTTACCTTCCAATTTTACACTCTTTGGCATCACCTCAAAACGTACAACTCTGTAATTGTGTTCGACATCCTCCTCCACCTTTTCTTTGTGGTAGTACAGGATGAATGACAGATGGTTGTGCAAATAGAACTACAAGGGCAGAGCAAAACAGCATGCGTCAACCAATCATGCAAAGTAGAAGTGAGAGCAAACAATGACATCACCAAAAATCATTAGATTTTTTACGGAGACTAAAACAGCCATTTGTTTCCATAAGTTCATTGGTGCAATTTTCTGTTATGGAAATCAAGGTCCATGAATTAATAATGGATGACAGCCGGCTGAGTGAGAGGTAACAAAACTAAATGCTCACTGTCTACATCTCTAGATTGGCATAAAATGATGCTAATGGAAAAAGGTGCTCTTCAGGATTACCTTGTTGTTTTCAGTGAAGCCGAGCCTGTAGCCATGCTCAAACTGGATATCCTTCAGTGGGTCCTTCCTCTGTTCCTCTTCCGTTCCCTCCTCTTTGTTTGGGTAAAGCTCTAGCCGTGTGGCCACAGGGAGGTTATCTGCAATACTGTTCATATGCATCATATATTAATCCAAGCCTCAATCTATACAGATATTGGAGATTTGCTTCTATAGTTATATAAACTATTCTGCATATGCATATATATATATTTATATATATATACACACACACAATTCAATAGTTTGGGGTCAGAAAGATTTTTAAGTGCTTTTGAAAAAGGTATATTATGTTCATCAAGGCTTAATTTATTTGATCAAATATACAGTATAAACTAATATTGTAAAATATTACAATTTCAAATAACTTCTGTTAACATTATTGAAACGTAGCCTAATTTTTTGAGGAAGCCATTACTCCAGTCTTCACTGTCACATGATCCTTCAGAAATCACTTAAATATGCTGATTTATTATCAGTTTTGAAATTGTTGTGCTGCTTAATATTTTTGGGGAACCTGTGATACTTTTTTCTTTGATGAATAAAAAGTTTAAAAAGTACAGCATTTATTCAAAATAGAAATATTGTCTAACAATATAAGTCTTTACTATAACTTCCATTTGACATCCTTGCCAATTAAAATATTAATTTCTTTTAAGAAAAAAAAATTACTGACCCCAATCTTTTGAATAGTAATGTATATTGTAACAAAATTTCTTTTTTGAATAAACACTGTTCTTAGGCTCTGTTTATTAAATGCCGCTCCATCTGAAAGCACGTGAAGGAGAATTACTACTAATCACAGAACCGGCTTTACTGACTGGATGCGCATGATCATCGCATTCGATTAATTGCACAGCCCTACAAAGAATCCTGAAAAAAAAAGTGTTTTTTTTTATTGCATATTAGAATGATTTCGGAAAGATCATGTGACACTGGACTATTGATGCTGAAAATGCAGTTTGCTTCACAATAATAAATTATATTTTAAAGTATATTCAAATAGAAAACATTTTAAATTGCAAAATTAGTTTTTTTTCTGTATTCTTGATCAAATGCAGCCTTGAAGAGCAAGAAAAGCACTGTATATTTGTAACTGGCATTGCTAATGTAAATCAGACTAGTCTAAATAAATTTCCACTTTCATTAGAGCTTGCAGAAATAAGTTATGTTGTTGTGCATTTTAATTTTTATTTTTGACATGTTTAATTTATAATAAAATACTTTTCAGTGATCTTCATTCATGAAACACGGGCAGAAAGAATGTGTGTAAACTGATGCATCTCATTGAATGTGTAAGACTGGTTTTACAAAGAATTTAGCACATTGTTCTGCTCATGTTTCATGAAAGAATCCAAAGAGTGTTGTCAGTGGAGAAGGGACTCACAGGTGGACATAGTACTCTTCTTGGATACGCTCAGCTAGCAGCTTGCTCTCATCCACGCTGAGTTTGATGGGATCATCAGGCTTTTTACACAACACCTCACACTTCTTGTCCAGGTTCATGAGAACAGTGTACAGTGTGTTTACGATACGGTCTCCTCGCAACACCTCACCTGATCATATATCATTATTATCAAAATGAGAAGCATGTCACAGTAATAAGTCAACCTTCTCACTGCAAGCTTTTGTTTTAAATATATCTATGCTTAAATACTTCAGACGTGTGACTGCAGTTAAATGACAATCCTTACCGAGGTTCTCTGCTTTGTATACGATGTTATCAGGCTTGCAGAAGGGAAGTGAATAGTACTCATAAGGCAACTGGGTTCTAGAGCTTGTCAATTTTACAGCCTAGTAATTAAAAATAGGTAAATGTTAGAAACACCACAATACAAATCTAGAAACCTGTGGAGAAAGAATCTGTGGAATGAATGATAATGATGTGTCAAACACAGTGGCTTGTATCTAGATCAATAAAATTGTAAAGACATGTCTGTGGAAAACAGGTGGTCAACACACAAATAAACGGCCCTAGAACCTGCTGTGTGTACAGCCAAAGTGTTTTTAGCATTTTTAAGGTGAAATGAATAATTAGGCCTGAGTAAAAATTCAAATCCCTCTTTTGCAACTCAAATTCTTAAAAAAAAACAAAAAAAAAAACAGTGTGAGGCATCACCTTTATTTCAACTGGGCTGTTCTGGTGGAAATTCATGGGTGCAACCCCTGGTACATAAAAGGGTGTTACTAAAGGCAGCGTGGACACCAGTAACAGTGCCCACATCTCCTACAAAGACAAAAGACACACAAATGCAAATTTCTTTAGTTACTCATCTAGAATCTTGTTGCAGAACCAAAAGGCACATGGACAGTCAATAATTTACATAAAAATATACAATATACATTCTTCAGTTGAACACTGAACAATGGCCAGCTGATGGTAATTTTACGTAACGGTAATGTTGAGCTCTGCTGACAGAGTGAATTACACAACCAGGTGATAAATGATCCATAAACTATACCAACAGGTAAAACAAGGTGAATGTGAAACAACCTTAATTACATAAGCAGAAAAACAATATTAATACAGCTCAATAATCTGTACCACCACCATCCAAATAAGCAGTTTGATGTTATCTATTTTACTATTACAGTGCTCAGAAGATGATGAAAATCAGTATCTGTACAGTCCAGACCAGAGTAAGTGGTGTAGACCGGAAACATAGAAGAGTTTGGCAGAAAGCCATGTAATAATTGCATAATTGCAGACGCGATAAGACGAAAGTAGTGACAGATGTTTTCTTCTGTATTGTGGTGTACATCTGAGTGAAACAGATTACCAAAACAAAACAAAAAGATTATTTCTGTGCATGGATTTTTGAGACGTGGATGTCGCACTCAAACATAGTCAAATGTAAAAAAAAAGGGGCAGGTTTAAGCAGATTAAATAATTGGACAAGACCTGTAGAGGTCATTAGAGATGTCTACAGTTTGTACTAGATGTACATATTACACAGTTATAACATTTGATTAAATGGTACAAAGTGAAGCATACATGGATGAGTCCTTCACATTAACTTCTACAACATGCATAAAGTGTGAATTTTAATTTCATGGCAATTTTAATCAGTATCACATTTTCTTATCAAAAAATAAAATAATTTAACTTACTCTTAAATCAATACATGATGGTCATTTATTTACTAGTTTCTCGTTAAGTCACGGTATAATAAGCAGAAAAATATACAGTCAGCTTCGAGTCCTGGTCCTGTCACCCAGTCGAGGTTATCTTGCGATAAATAACGTTATTATTTTTATACAAAATTACATAAAAGGTATCCAAGCTATTCATATTAAACCGGAACTCTATTTAACTGTCAATGAACATAATCACAAACACTGCCAATCCGTAGAAGCAACACATATTAGTAAACTATGAAAGAAAATGAGTTAATAGTTGTGATTTGATGACTGGTTCATTTTTGCTTTGATTTCGAGAGGCAGTGAACGCTAAAGCAGCGCAAACGCATTACACCGAGAGCAGATACAGACTCCATCATGTGAGGCTGTTTACTAGCAAACACAGTCGCTTTTGTTAGAGTAAAGAGAGCTGTCTGCTTCATATGGCTTGGGTTTTAGATTAGAATAAGATTTTAACTCGGTCTCACTCTTAGCAAACACTCGATATTAGCTGCCTGCTAAGTGTTTATGCTAGCCGGCTGTTTTTTAATCGGCATCCACTGCGCGGAAATAGCAAATCACATCAAATGGCACACTTACAGTGAGAAAGACAGAACAAAATGTTTTAAATAAGGTCATGTCTGCCAGTGTGAAATCAAACCTGTTGTGAAACAGACAAACAGATGAGACTTTAGCGTCCGTACTCACCATCGCCGCCGCCATCTTGACTACACGTGTCACTGCAGACGTCACAGGAAGGAAGGATGTCACGTGCTTCTGTCATTTCACTCACAAAAGATCACGAGGAAGTCAAAGACATAACACTAACAAAAGAGGGTGGAAACAGCTGTGATAGTTTAAAATGGAAGTTACCATTGGTGTGAGGATTTATGGATTAATTTTCCTTATTGTTTTATATATAATTTGTTTATATATACGTTTAATAATACACTGTGGCCTTTAATTCTTAATCTTTAGTAATATCAGCCTCTAGTAATAGCAATGAATGGATCATAATCAAACTATTTCATGCCGCATGAATTCAAATTCTCATAAACATTAATAATGTGTCATTGAAAAGTTTATAATGCGTAGGAAAACACACATTGCAGTAAAAGGCCAAAAATATTTGCAGAAATGTATGTCTTTGCAAGATATATGAATAAATATGATCATTACACTGAACTATACAAAAATACTTAATTATAAAAAATATATATTGTTATATTGCTATCATTATAGTGTTAGTTATGACTTAACAATGTGGTAATTTCCACGGTTTAATAAATGCATCAATAAAATAATTTAAGTTGAAAATGAGATTTTTTTTCCTTCACACTACTCAAAATGATTTGTTTTATGGATTAATTGTAACAACATACATACACACTAGATTTATTTATAGGTAACTCTTTGGAAAAGACTTTACATCATGGAAAAGTGTACTGAAAATCAGCTGCATAATCAGCATCATGTCTTACTTTTTTTTTATTATTTAAATGAAGCCACAGCTAAGGTCCCTCAATATGATTGCAGGAAATCAGAAAAAAAGAAAGTCACACAAATCGTTTACTATTATTGCACAAAATTTCAAACAAATATCAACAAAACAGAAGATGTACAAGTAAGATACATATCAAGTGAGAAATTGCTTCAGACTTGTAAAAGTCCCAAATCCTGAAAAAGGGAAGCATAAACTTACAACTTCATAAAATAACAGTACACAGAAACTCAAAGAAATATTCATAACTACCTTAGGCACAGATGCTTTTTTTTTTCTTTGGAGCAATGATTTAAAATCAATATTTTTGTTTTCCTTTTCTTACATGTATATACATTTCCTAATCCACAAGAACTTCTCTGAAACCTAATGTAGGTGGAAGTTTTAGAAATGATCTTTTCTTAAGCAATCAAAGCTACAATTGATTTATTTATTTTTTTGCTCTATGTGTACTCTCAATTACAACACACACACATATGATTAGCTCTAAAATACATCTGTCATCAGGTTTTTACAAATAAATCAGAGAAATTATAACAAGAAAAAAAGAATATTATTTCTCATATTTATATAAAAATTCTAACTTTATATAGCTTCTGTTGTGCAACACTCAGTGTAAGGCATAGGGCTCTGCATGATAGGAATAAAACAGCTATTACTGAGATTTTGAAATTGTATTCATTTACATATCATTAAATAACACACTATAACTTTTCACATTTAATTTCGCTACATATGTATAAAGTCAACAAGTTGGCATCGATAAGTTACATATGTGTACATTTCTTCCTGATAAACTGGACTTATGCAAGATCAAGGTCATGTCAAAGTGTGTGTGTGTGTGTGTCTCAAGGCTGTTGCTGATACTGGCTCTCTGTGGCAGTGTAAAAGTCTTCCAGTATACTCTGCAGGTACTCAAAGGTGGGCCGGTCCTCTGGCTTGTTCTTCCAGCATTCCAGCATGATGTCATAGAGCTCTTGAGGACAGGAGTCTAGACGCTGCATACGGTAACCTCTCTCCAGAGCACGGATCACCTCTGGATTTGTCATTCCTAAACACACCATAAACACAGAGTTTCTAGCATCAGCTGCTACCATAAATTAGTTTTGGGTCATTCTCCGGAAACAGGGCAAATTGAGTTTAACAATTCAGAATTTTTCAAAATTGCTTTTGTATATAAAAAAAAATTATTGTTAAAGGTTATTGTTAAAAATTCAAGAAATCATATTTTCTCACTTCAGACTCCAAGACCATAGCTAGCTAGTATTACTGCACCAGGTATGATAAAGCCTGAAACCTACTTCTGTTTGCACCAGTTGGTGAAAAATAATTTTATTCCCTCAAATATTATGACAGGAAAAACTAACTATTATTATTTATTTTTTTTAAAAGAAGAGAGATTTTCTTAATAATGATGATGCATACTTTCCATAAAAGTTGCAGTACAACTGTTTTCAACATTGATATTAATAAGAACTGTTTCTTGAGCAGCAAATCAGCATATTAGATTAATTTTTGAAGGATCATGTGACATTGACACTGATGCTGCCATCACAGGAATGAATTACATTTTAAAAAATATTAAAATAAATGATTAAAAAACAATTATTTGAAATTGTAATGATATTTCACAATATTACTGTTTATAATATATTTAATCAAATAAATGAAGCCTTGGTGAGCATAAGATATGTCTTTCAAAAGTGTATCAACCCCAAGCTTTTTAACAGTATCCTAAAGTGAGTTTGTTTCATTCAGTTATTACTGAAAGTTTACTGCACTAAGTTATGTGAACTCAACCAAGAATAAATTAAACTTCTGTGTAGGTTTATTTGATGCGCCTAATTTTTTTAATGGGTCATGATGAGCCTTTGTTTTTTATTTTGTACTGTTCTCTGAGGTCCACTTATAATGTTCTCAAGATTGCATCAAAAAATTCAAATTTAGAAGTAATAGCCTATTTTCCGTCCTGTTTTTGACCCCCCTCATCAGAACGCTTTGTTTGAATAGGTGTGGCAGATTGTAGACTCGAAAGTAAACGTCCACTGCTGTGATTGGCTAACATTTGTGTATATTTGACATCCAACATCGTTCACAGATGGATGCTGCTGTGATTTAGATTAAAAGTGCATAAATACTCAGTACATATCAAACAATCTGTAATAACAGACAAAGCAATAGTACCCACTTAATGAAAACAGTTACTCACACTTGTGTAGTGCTAAATTAATGTCAGATCTAATACAGTCGGCACAGCATCATCTTTTAGTTTCAATCTTTCTGAAAATCCTGAGTCCAATTATGCCTTGTTTGTAAACAAATCCACGGTAAAATGAAGTGAACAAAAGACCAGGTTCTTACTCACGTGGTCTAGAATTTCATTAAAAATAAAGTTCATTAAATAAAGTTTATCGTTTGGTTTCCGTATAGACCTGCATTTTCCGCTTTTGTCATTTACCCACTACATGCACGAATCGGTGGGCAGAGCTGAAACTGTTGAAGCAGGTGCTGATCTTCTTCTGCAGAGGCGGTGCTTATCCACATTATTACATCATAGAGTCGTACATTCCACAAGCTGTCCTTTTTGGCAGACTGCCTTCAATATAAGCTGTTTTTAGACTTACAGGATATATTTATAGTACAATGACCTCTTATGTCAAAAGATCAAAGGAATTTTAGTTTCTCAGTTCATGACCCCTTTTCACAAAGTTAAGTTTTATCTAAACTTATAGTTAAGTAAAGCTTATAATTTAATTTAATGTCAAGAAATGTACTTTTTCAGAGTTTTAGTAGAAATTAAATACATTTACATTACTCATTTTTTATTTTATTTAAAAGTTTGATAATGCAGTAACAATGATAAGGCAGTTGATTTAAATCAAATTTTAAAAATTCTAATTTTTTAGTTGTACAGTTTTGAAAACAAAGTTAAACCAATTAAATAATGATTCGGAATCCTAGAAGTCACAGAGAAAAACAAATAGGCACAAATGGCACAGATTCCAGAGAATGACCTTTTAGTATATTCACAGTGCATTGTGGTGAACACTAACCTGGATACGGTGTGCGACCATAGCTAATGATTTCAGTGAGCAGAATGCCAAAGGACCACACATCTGATTTAATGGTGAAGGAACCATAGTTTATGGCCTCTGGAGCAGTCCATTTTATGGGGAACTTTGCACCTTAGGTCACAAACAAATATTAACATGACTTCCTCTGACAATAACATATAAAGAAACATGCATGTATCCACAGTTTACCAACTTTAATGAACTTTCTCAATATTATTTTTGGCTGCGTATCCCACTTACCTTCTCTGGCAGTGTATTCATTGTCCTCTATGATACGGGCCAGTCCGAAATCTGCAATCTTACACACTAAACTCTTGTTGACCAGGATGTTGGCAGCACGAAGGTCTCTGTGAATGTAGTTTCTCTGCTCAATGTAAGCCATACCTTCTGCTGTCTGAAGTCAGAGAAAAAATGGTGTTTTAGTTACTTTAATGATGTGCTTACACTGGGTTTGTGTCACTGAGAGCGAGAGGTGCGATAAGCTCAGGTCAGGGCAGATTCACATCTTTCTTGTTAAGTGCTTGCAATTCTCTTCCTCTTTCCAACTCAGTGTCGCACCCTTTTTTGCAACCGTCACGCACACTTGCATTCAAAATCCTCACTTGACTGAAAAGTCGTATTTACCTAATATTTTCTAATATATCTCGTATATCTTTATAATATAAATTGAAAACAGTTTCATTATTTACTTTTGACCGCAAATGTCTATTTCACTATTTTAAAGAATCACTTGCACAATAGAGAGAACAAACTGATATTATCCTGGATTAACAGTGACAGAAAGTTAAAGGAATTGATTGTCATGTTAATGGTGGACTCAACCCTCTCTCACACACTCATACACACACACCTCTGTACACAAATATTACTGTTTGTCAGTTATCACATTTGAATATTAAAATCTACAAAGGCAAACCTGTCTTCCACATCAAGGGAACGTGACTCTGTATGTGGGAGGAAAGCACATGAACTGAACAAATGAGATCTTCAAATCGTCTCACCTGTGCTGAGAAGTCAATCAGTTTGGGCAACTGGACACGATTCCCTTCATCGCTTTTAATGAAGTCCAGTAAACTGCCTGTAAAATACAGGCATACAAACAGATAAATAACAGACATATAAAGCCATGCTCTGCACAGTGGAGTCTGGTGTCACACACACCTTTCTCCATGTACTCTGTAATGATGTATATGGGCTCCTCTTTGGTGACCACAGCATTGAGACGGACCAGTTTGTCGTGCTGGAGGGATTTCATTAAGTTGGCCTCCATGAGGAAAGCTTCCACAGACATAGTGCCAGGCTTCATAGTCTTCACTGCCACTTTTGTGTGCTTGTTGTATGTTGCTGAAAAGCAAAAAGAGATGAGTTAAGCTGGAATTCTTGGAATCCCAAAGCATGACAGGACCTGAGAAACTGTTGGGTTTCAGATCGGGTTCAAGATCAGGTCAGATTTTAGGTATAGCTTTAAGTTTGTGTTTTTCCAGGTTTATAATTACTGAAAAGTTAAAAAAAGGCGTGCGGATCCCATTAACCCGAAGGCTCAGGTGCAGGACAAAAATAAGGTCAATCCAAACAAAATGTCCACACACTGATATCTGACTGCTCTAAAAAAAAATATTGATACTAGTACAACATTTCGAGCATCAGGTCTTCATCAGGCACCTTTATAATTAATGAAAATATTTATTAATTATACAAATAATATATATATATATATATATATATATATATATATATATATATATATATATATATATATTAATTATTAACAAAATAATAATTTAAAAACTATTAACATTATTAACAATTATTTAAAAATGTTTTGAATAGTGTACACACACACACACACACACACACACACACACACACACACACACACACACACACACACACACACACACAATATTATTATATTATATCAGGTCCTATATTACCATCAGGTCTTCATCAGGCACCTTTATAATTAATAAATAAATGATTACTGTAATAATAAGTTGTGATTGAATAACAGTGTCATTGTGATTCATATATCAATAATGTACATTTTGTGTAATGTATTTTACTATAACTACTATGTACTTATATTAAAAATAAATACAATGTACTTATTGTGTTCATATTGCATTGCAAAACACTTTTGCTGCTATTGAGGTGGGATATGGTTAAGGTTAGGGACAGGTTTGGTGGTATGGGTAGGTTTAAGGGTGGGGGGTGTAAGGGATGGGTCAACAGTGTAATTATAAATGTAATTACAGAAATTAATTACAGATGTAATTATATACAGGTATTTTTTTTTAAATATAAGTACAATGTAAAAACATGTATGTACACAATAAATGGATTTTATCAAATGATTAATTTAAATTCAATTAAAGTACATAGTAGTTAAGGCCACCTAATATAAAGTGGGACGGTATTTTCTATTGATAAAGCAGTAAGACATTCAATGTTCTACCCATTGTAAATCTCACCATGTCTCACGAGGTATATGGATGATTCACGACTGTATGTATATATTATATTTTGTGATAGTTGTTCATGAGTCCCTTGTTGGTCTTGAGCAGTTCAACTGCCTGCTATTCTTCAGAAAAATCCTCCAGCTCCTGCATATTCCTTGGTTTTGAACCCTTTCCAACAGTGACTGTATGACTTTGAGGTCCATATTTTCACACTGAGGACAACTGAGGGACTCATACACAACTATTACAAGAAGTGAAAACATTTACTGATGCTCAATTAGGCAACACAATGCATTAAGAGCAGGGGGATGTAAACTTTTGAACAGGATGATGGTGTGTAAATTCTTCTCATTTATTTAACGATCATATTTTTTCATTTAGTACTGTACTTCAGAAGCACCATAAATAATTATGTTTCCCAGAAGACAAAAATAAGTTGATCATCCTGATCATCCAATTTAAAAAGTTTAAAGTGACATGACATACTGCCAAGTATGGTGACCCATACTCAGAATTCGTGCTCTGCATTTAACCCATCCAAAGTGTGCACACACACAGCAGTGAACACACACACACACACAGTGAACATACACCCGGAGCAGTGGGCAGCCATTTATGCTGCGGCGCCCGGGGAGCAGTTGGGGGTTCGGTGCCTTGCTCAAGGGCACCTCAGTCGTAGTATTGAGGGTGAAGAGAGCGCTGGACATTCACTCCCCCCACCTACAATCCCTGCCGGCCCGAGACTCGAACCCGCAACCTTTGGATTACGACTCTCTAACCATTTGGCCACGACTTCCCGTGTTTACACCCCCTGTCTCTATGCATTGTGTGGCCTTCTTGAGCATCAGTACATGTTTTCACCTTATATAATAATATTATATAGTATTTTACCCTGGACAAATCTTTCAGATCCTGCTAAACAAACCATGCTGCACAGCAACAGTTTTTGGAGTAAGCAGACACATAGGAAATACATATTAAAGCAAGCAGTACGTGTCTTACCCATCCAGACCTCTCCAAACTGGCCTGCTCCCAGACGTTTATCCAGTTTGAGGGACTCACGTGGGATCTCCCAAGCATCTTTCTCCCAAGGTTTCTGAGGTTTGGGACTCAGACAGGGAACAGTGAGAGATTGGCACAACCCATCGCTCTGCTCTGTAGATGCAAATTTATACAGTTTGTTAGTTGTAAACCAGCTGAGTAAACAATCATTCATGAAAAAGTTTGGTAAATATTAAATATGTATATAATCCAATGAAATGTGTCCAGGTATTCGTATTTTTGTACTTTACTTACTCTTGTAGTGGCTGACCAGATCCAGCAGGGTGTTGAAGGTGATACGTGGAGAAATATAGAAACCGCCATTATCCAGTGTGCGGATCTTATAATGCTTCACAGTGTCTCCTGTTCGGTCGCAGTCTCTGACAGACAGAGAATAGCTTCCTGAGGGGGGAGATACAGATGTTTTTAAGGGCAGATAAGGATCTGGAAGATGTGTAGCTGAGTAAAAATATTACCGCTATAAGAAAATAACACTGCTAATGTCATAGAAGAACCTTTTTCGTCTAAATGGTTCCATAAAGAACCTTTAACATCTGAAGAACCTTTCTGTTTCACACAAGGTTCTTTGTGGTGAAAGAAGGTTCTTCAGATTATAAAAAGGTAAGAAAGAGATGGTTCTTTAAAGAACTTTTGACTGAATGGTCCTTCTGTGGTGTAATTTTTAAGAGTGTTGTCTAAAACCCTTCAGCAATAACACTGTGCTGAACATACCCTGGGTGGTTTCACTGTCTCTGATCATAAAAGATCCTATTTTGTTTCCAGATGCCAGCAGCTGTCTCTCTGCATCCTTTCTGCTGACACCTTTAAAAAACCACCTGTAGACATATACATAAACAGAGTAAAGATTATATTAAAAAACATAACGGTCAAAGGTTTCTTGTGCTCAGTAAGGCTGTTTATCTTATCAAAAATACAGTAAAAACAGCAATATTGCAAAATATTATTATAATTTAAAATAACTGTTTTCTATTTTAATATATTTTAAAATGTAAATTATTTCTGTGTTGCAAAGTCTTCAGTGTCACACGATCCTTCAGAAATCATTCTAACTTGTCAATTTGGTGAAACATTTCTTAATATTATCAATGTTGAAAACAGCTGAGCTCTTTAATATTTTTGTGGAAACTAAAAGTTTTATTTTTTTCAGAATTCTTTGAAGTTCAAAAGAACAGCATTTATTTGAAATATTTTGTAACATTATATCTCTTTACTGTCACTTTTGATCAATTTAATGTACACACACACACACACACAATAATATAATATAATATAATATAATATAATATAATATAATATAATATAATATAATATAATATAATATTATTTTATTTTAAATAACCTTATTATTATATGTGACCCTGGACCAAAAAAACAATCAAGGGTCCATTTTTTGTTTTAATTGATATTTGTACATCACCTGAAAGCTGAATAAATAAGCTTTTCATTGGTGTATGGTTTGTTGGGATAGGATATTCACCTTTAAAGTTATCCAAATGAAGTTCTTAACAATGCATATTACTAAACAAAAATGTACTTTTGATATATTTATAATAGGAAATTTACAAAATATCTTCATGGAACATGATCTTTACATAATATACTAATGATTTTAGGCAAAAAAAATCTATAAATTTTACCCATACAATGATGTATTGTTTTCTATTGCTACAAATATACCTCTGCTACTTATGACTGGTTTATGTGACTGGGGTCACATATTATTAACAATCTTTACTGTGAGATCAATGGCACCACTACAAATGTACACAAACAATATTTACTCACTCTTCAGTTTCCAGAGTATCCTTGGCAACATAGTTACTGGGGATGAAGCCCTCCTGACCAGTGCTGATAGATGCTGCTTTCCACCATTCACCTGACCTAAGCACATCAATCGGTCAATCAATTATTCAATTAGTCAAAGAAGTGTTAAATCCTCATTCAGAATGACAGGTCTACTTACTCCAGAAGGATTTTGAGTCTGTCTCCTTTCTTGAAGCCCAGGTCACCTTCATGCATAGCTTCATAGTCATACAGAGCTATGGCAATGCTCTCTGAATCTAAAGGCAAATGGAATCTTTAGTGTGAAAGAGCTGTGATCACACATTCAGTATGATTCTGAGCAAGAGACAGACTGGTGTCACATGACACCTTGGAACGATTCCAACAGAGTACTATGGTTTTAAAGTGAGAATATACTTTTTAGCCATAGATTAAGGTTGAGAATTAATAGCAGGCGTATACACTGCCTGTGCTGCAGCACACATTGAGGTTGAATGAAATGCATGTGGAAAACAGCAAACTGTCTGCGTCACCACTAAACCTCAAAACAAGCTAATTGTTCATGTTTATGACACTTTTAATTCCACTTCACTGTATGTTTTTACTCTTGCTAACAAGGTCAGCCATATGAGTTGAAATGTGTATTTTTTAAGTATTTAAATATTTTACAAAACTCTAACATTCAGAATCAGACATCCTACCTATTTACTAGAAAGCAAAGACAATTTCACTTACTATCTGGCCCAGGAGCTGGGTTGGAGGCGGTTCTGTTCTATAGATGGAAGAAGAAGTGCAGTATATAGTTAAAACAGCACAGACATTTCAGTTCTCTTTTCTGAGCACAAAAACAGACCTGTCTGAGGCAGTCTTTCAAATAGAAGATATCTGTTTAAATAAATACACATTTCAAGCTCAGAGAGAGAAAAATTACCTTTTTAAGGTCATTATGCAATTCTAGTAGCAGCTAGAAACTAAGCACAGAGCGCTGTTGTTACTGTTTACTAAAACTATTAAAAATGATGTTTTCAGTAATTGGAATAAAGCTGAAATGAAATAAAATATCGTATTAGATGAAAAACTTAAAAATGATAAATGTTAAATTAATGTTACATTAAGTCAATCTAAAGAGAAGTGTTTAAAAAATAATAATAACATTTAAAAAGAACTAAAACTTGGACTTAACATAAAAACAAAAGTTAAGTCAAAATATTATATATAATATTTTATTAATATGTGCAAAGTCAAGATGATCATACAGCTGATACTACTCTGTCTCTAAGACTCTAAGAAAGTGGAAGTATAGTATTTGAAATCACAAAATGAGCTGAAGAAGCCAATTCTGATGGATTAGCGCAACTCAGCACTTTTCAGTAGAAATCATGCTCAGGAATAACCCTGAAAAGATGCCTTCTCAATTTAATTGGAAATTCCCAAATGCTTCTACTTACAGCTTTGGAGCCTGCCGTTGGGTCTTTGGTGTAATGTGCTGTCTGGTTGCGGTTGTCATCGCTGCCCATCGATTTGCCAATAGCATCCTGCTCCGGTTTGGTCCCCACACAGCCCATGTTGAGGCCTGAAGAGTTAACAGACGACACTAATGCAGGTTGTCCTTGTGCGTTTAAAAACAGAACATTTCCAGAATAGAAAATATGCAAAACATGGGTTGTTCTGAGTTCCCATTAAACAACGGTTATTTTTGATGCTCGAAAAGCATGTATGGAGCAGATTATGATAGAAAAATGTCTGTAATGTGCCATATATGACTCAATTGTATTAAATGTCTCGTTTTTGGCATAGTGTACAACAAGATGAACCTAAGTGGTAAGATGATACTTCAGATTAGTATTTCCAATATTATGAGTCAGACATAAATAAACGTGATTTCCCAAAATCATTGGAAGCCTGTGTAGATCGTAGAGACCCTTGGTGCCATTGGTTGCTACAATTGGTGTATGACTCTTTTGGGAAACGTAACCTTGACCGATAAATGTAGTGAAAGTCAAAATAACCAGGTTTCTCATACTGACTTCCACATTGTAGGCTGCAGTTCTCTCTCGCCTGTGGTTTGTCATTAACATACTCACACATGCTTATGCGGAAGCTGCTCAGTGGAAACTGTGGTTGGTTAAGGCCTACTGTTCAAAGTTGATTCAAATCAGTTAGCCTTAACACACTAAACACTTTTCTGAGAACGTAGCAGAAATTAACCAACCAAAACGTAAAGAATTGCCTCCCATCAAAAAATAGATTCCTACTTGGTCGATTGTTGCAAGGAAAAAAAAAAACTTTTTCCTCAATTTTGAACGAGAGGTGAACAGAAACCCCATGTTTCTGAGCTCTTCAGCCTCTCTGTGGCTATCGCCTAAGAATACAGGACCTTTAACTTGCATCTCTTGTCATGAGAGTGCAGTGTGCTGTTATGGTGGAGGTTCATGTTCAATTTAATGCTTGATAATTAACTTATTCACTCTTAATCTGGACGTGCATGACCCTACACAAAACCACTACCAAAACACCAAATTTCATATCAATGGTCAGTCTATTTGTTTTGAAGATAACCAGGATAAAGAAGTAAATTGTAGAAATGTCATTGGAGAGTCTATTCAGTGTAGCACCATTCAGCTGAACACTGAATTGTAATTTAAGAACTGCAAAAGTTGCGTCCTTCAGTAGATGCAATGAGTTTGAGAAATACATGGCGCATTAAAAACTTGTTTCCTGTAGCTTGTTCACCCATGTTCTGCTTTCTCTTTATTTGAAGCTTTTTTTGTGTGTGTTGCTTTTGATTTCGAATGCTTTTTTAGTCTCACTGGCTGACTCAAGAGCAATCATTTTATTAAATGTACACTTGTAGTACACTTCAAATCTTCAAAGTGTATTTTAAATAATCTGAAAATGATATAACATTGCTGAAATAAAGGCAACTGAAGAGAGAGTACACTTTTATGACAATGCTTCCTTTAAAAAGCGCAATCTCTAATCATGTTACATTTTTAACATTATTAATGTTAAATGCTAGTTTTTCTTTCATAAATGCTTGACAGTACTTCAACCATAATTGTGAAATTACACAGTAGATTTAAGTCCTACACTGTAAAAAAAAAAAAAAGGTTGAGCCAACTTAAAATTTTAAGGCAACCTTAAAATTTTTTTTTAAATTTATACAACAAAAAGTTGAGAATCTCCTACAAAAATAAGTTGAGAGAACTCAAAAATCTGCTGAAGCTGGTTGCCTTAAAATTGTTTTTTTTTTTTACAGTGTATGTATGTGGATAAAAAGTTCAACAAATAGCATTTAATAACATGCTGATGTCCGAAAACATAATTTGCACTTTTGTCCTATATTTTTTATTTTGTTTTATTATTTACGTAATACGTACTCTAATGAAAGGTATACTAAAGTAGTTCTTTTCACAGGGGAGTTGATGTTCAGGTATAGTCTCCTCTCAACCTGCTTAATTGCTGGCTTGATCACAGGTACATTTCCTTCTTCCGACTCCGAATCCGATAACTGATCATACCCGGAGGAAATTTTCAGATTTGCCTTTCGACAGTGTCACCCGTCCCATCCAAAGCTTATTTTGTCCCTCAAAGCCCCAGAGCTCAGAGGAACCGCCTCCACCTTTCCCACAGGAGCGCAGGGAGACTCAGAACTATACAGCTCATTTCATTTAACCACACATGCAAATGTGGGATGTGTCAATTCCACCTTCCTTGTCAGGACTCTCTCATTGTTATTTGTTTTCTCTCTCTGAAACATGTATGTGCAAAGTGTCAGAAAACACCACAGCTGACTGACTTCAGCAGGCCAACAGCCAATAGAAAAACGTGAAATATTACTGTAAAGAGTGTGTTTTTGAGTGTCATTTTTCATGAGGAGATCAATCCTCTGAAGAGGAACAGAAATATTTAAATGTGTGCTCTGATATTGTTTTGTTCTGTAAAACTATAGTGAATTATGGAAGTACCAGTATAACTAAAGCTAAAGCATGACATTATTTCAAAGAAACATGCGGGTTCCTCAAACACATGACTGCATTTAAAAAAAAGTAACCTATTGGATTTGACACAGTACCTGTCATACTTTACAAATGAATTCAAATAAACAATTCAGTAAAAGAATAAACAGCTGGGCCTAAATCGTGTGATGAAATATGGGTCTGATGAAGTAGATTTTTGTCCTATTACTATTATTATTATTGGGCTAAGTTTACTGAGAAACGACCAAAACAGGCCAGGAAACTAGAAAGAGTAGACATATTAAATTAATTTTAATTTTTAATATTAGGGCTATACTATTTAAGTTTGGTGAATATGAAACCTTGCTTAAAAAAAAAAAAAAAAACGAACATCGAAAATCAGCGTCTGAATCGACTTAAAGACCTAATCGTTTAATTACAATATATATATATATATATATATATAAAATAGAAATTATTAAACAATATAAAACCCTAACTAAATAACTCAAAGAAGATATGTAAAAATAATAATAATATGTATTTTAAGCGAACTTACCACTTAAATTGCAATCCAGAAGAAAAGTATATTTCTTTATTCACAAAATCTCGCTAGTTAACCGAGATGTAGAAATGTTGAAGCCGCTTCACACCGGCTCCTCCATCACACTGATGCGCTTCGGTTTCTCAGTAGACTCGCGCTTTAGCCTACTGTCCAAGAGGAAGTTAAGGGACGTGTCTCAAAAACTACTGAGATCCCTTCCTAGACAACAGTTTAGAACACAGGCGCGCTCCGAGTCAGCTCGGCTCATACATACACACTGAACCCATCCGATTCATAGCGAGCTGATAATGCCCAAAAATAAATAAATTCCATCTCTTATGACGCTTGACACTCTGTAGTCAGGAAATCTGTCATAAATATTCCGCTTCAATATCCGCATGCCCTATTCACGCAATAGTCTTCGTATAACACTGTGAAACCAGGGTATTTTGTGTGAAGGTTGCAAAAAAAAAAAAAAAAAAAAAAAAAAAAAAAAAGCTGTTTAAAACCCTTTTGCAATGCCACTTCAATTCTGAGAAAAAAAAACAGCCTTCAAAGTATCATTCAAATTTTGACAAATAAGAATTATTTAAAATATAAGTGATGATAAAGTTAAAATAAAAGGGAAAAATGTAACAAAAAAGTTTTTATAACAAAGGCAGATTTAGAAAAGATTTGCTTGAAAACATTAGATGAGCAAGCTGAGTGTGTCTATAGTGCACAGCCACATACAGAAGCACACAGATGTATTATTGGATTGGAAATAGCCTCACAGTTACATAAGGACAGAATAATCCCCTATCAGACGGTGAGATTAAACAACCTCTTCTCTTGAAAGAGACAGAGAAACATAATAAACAAGCAAATACATAACTCTAACTCTTCTTTAATAAATAGTAAGCCAAAACAACTTCATTCTTAATCTGCAAATACTTATAAGAGAGAAAAGTAATTGGACACCTGGGAATATTAAACAAAACATATATGTGGATCAAATAAAACATTCATGTTAGAAAAATAGAAAACAGTAAGTCAGGTGTGATATGTTGATGCAAGGGTTTTTATTGGGATTTCTACCTTTGTACTTTAAACTCATACACCCTTGTTCAGTATACAAAAGAAAGCAAGTTAAGTGTTGTGGTGATCGCCATATTCAAGTGAAAACTCTGAATTGTTCCAAGGACTCAAACACTCATGTTCTTCACAGTGAGAATGATTTATTCAATGCAGCTGTTTCCCACATCCTAAACCAATTACAGGTGATAGTTCACAAAGTATGACCACAGACATCAGTTTATGCAATGTACTTGTATTTAATTCGATAGACGTTAGTTGAGGAGGAATTTTACTATTAGATAATCTCCAAATTATCTCTTAAAACTATCTAAAAATAGTGCAAAGGAAAGGTTTACAGCTAAAAAAAAGTATATTTTTTTCTTCACAGTTTTACCCTTCCTCCTTTTGCAGCTTTTACAGCTGCAAGTGGAAAATTCTCTATTACAAAATATATGCTTGACAGCGCAAAAAAAAACAAAACAAAAGGGGAAGCTGAGGGTTTTTCATTTTGTCACATTTACAAGAAGCAGGCGTTAGTGCTCAGAGAGAGACAAAAATAGACAAGATGCGACACTTTGTACACGGAAGAGAGAATGAACATATACTGAGAGCTAACGTGACAATGTTCGTAACACAAGACAGCAGGCAATTATATGTACTCATGTTATATGTGCTTATTAATGACTTGTGATATGTTACAAAAGAGGAAGAAGAAAGTGAAACCAAGGAATTAAAAACATATCTAGCTTTAACAGCCCCCTTGTCAGTAAAAACAGCTGGCTTCCTGTTTTGGTACAGCTGAAGATTGCTGGGAAATTGACTCAATGAAGTAACAAATTCATTCAGCACAAATTTACCCATGTACAGTATGAATGATATAGCTGCACATATATCTTATTTAATTCCAGTCTGGGTTGCAATATGTATTTTGTTTGATACATGAGATTTATGTTGTCAGAGGTGTAGCTGAAATCTAGTGTTGGTTTTTCTGGAAAACTAAAGCGAACACCAGAGATTCGAACTTGGAAACTTGCAGCGAAGGGTGAAAGCAAAAATGGCTGTATGCATAACCACAGCAACTAGATCATGGCTGAATCCATTGCCTGTATATTAAAAAATATAATAATATATGAACAAAAACATTTGTGAAAATTCCCCAAAAAAGCCAATTAATATAAAACAGAGAAAAATAAATGAGACCTTCATCCTTGCTCCGAGTCTGCATGGTTTCCTTGAGGTCCCCTGCTCAGCCGAATTTTCTTCTCCTTTAGTGAGCGCTGGGAAAAAGCTAAGACAAAACAATAAAAGTGACATTTTAGAAGATGCTAAATGTATTAACTGAATCAGCTTTAAAAAAAAAAAATTAAAAGATGACCTCTTACCATCAGTATCCTGCCCAAGTCTTTTTCTGCTTGTTTCTAGGTTTTTGTTCTCTTTCTCCTCTTGCTCCATTGTAAAGTAAAGTCGTGACGTATTGTCAAGTATGGTGACCCATACTCGAAATTGGTGCTCTGCGTTTAACCCATCCAAGTGCACACACACAGCAGTGAGTAGTGAACAAATCCACACACACACACACACACACACACACACACACCGTGAACACACACCCGGAGCAGTGGGCAGCCATGCTGCAGCGCCCGGGGAGCAATTGGGGGTTCGGTGCCTTGCTCAAGGGCACCTCAGTCGTGGTATTGAGGGTGGAGAGAGCTTTGGGTCTGCTTCCATGAACAGACAACTTCACCCCCAGCCACAACAAAGTGGAAGTTAGAACTGATCTCATAAAGAGGTTTGAAATTTAATGACATAACATCAATTCAGTGCTAAGATTACCTGTACTCCTGATTTAAGCGTCTCCATAACCACAACTGCAAGGCAAAACAGTCCAATTCACCTTAACACAATCCAAATAAACCTAAACCAAGCAACAAGAGTGAAGCTTTACCTGGTTGCAGGGAAATGGTTAGCGATGGGATTTTCTTCTTCTCTGGGCTGACAGATGTTTCAGCTGCTGGAGATGTTTCACCTTCCTTTACCTCTTCCTGTTCTTTACATGTTTCCTGTGCTTCCTCCTGCTGTGTAATGTGAATCAAACATCACAGGCAATTTTAATTGCATTCTCGTAAATAAAAATATGTACAGAGTTTGTTGCTAAAACATATGAATTCATGAAGTCATTTTAGGTCAGTCGTTTGCCATGTTGTGCTAATTTGTTCCTTTGTTTTATTTAAATTGTGGCCACAACTTAACTATGTTAAATGAAGGAACGAAACAGTACAACGTGGCCTTGATTTAACAAAACCACAGTATCAATTTCTTTCTATATGCCCAAGTCTTCGTAAACAGGAACAATGCAAACACAAAGAAACATTAGTCTGAATGTGCAACAGTTTGTATACAGTATACAGTATAATAATAATAATAATTCATTACATTTATATAGCGCTTTTTCTGCTTTTTCTAAGCACTCAAAGCGCTCTACATTGTGAGGGGTGGTGTCTCCTCGTCCACCACCAGTGTGCAGCATCCACCTGGATGATGCGACGGCAGCCATAGTGCGCCAGAACGCCCACCACACACCAGCTTACTGGTGGAGAGGAGACAGAGTGATGAAGCCAATCAGTGTAAGGGGATGATTAGGAGGCCATGATGGTCAGAGACCAATGGGGAAATTTGGCATAATAGGTTAATTGCAAAGAGATTCATATACAAGAAGTTCATATTGAGAAGGTGGCATTTTAAAAACAATATAATCAGTAATTTAGTGTTTTTGCTGCTCTTCTTGCAAAAATAGTTTTAAACAAAGACAAAGTAGAACCTTTTCCATGTCAAAGAGCAAGGACTGCTATTCGTGCAATATCCTGAATGCTTGATCAAAACGGCATTATCCTGTAATAGCTAATAAAAATAAATTAATTAAAAATTCTGTTCAGGATAACAGGATACACTCATTAAATATTGTCTCAACCAAAGGAAGGTCTTTAATGAGGAGGCATTTCTGCATCATTTGAAGTCTACCTGTGTATTATTGTCTGCTGTCTGCTGGTCACTTTGAGGGCTTGATGGGCATTGAGATGACGATGAAAGTGTATCAGGTGGTGAGGAAGATGAAGATGAGTCGCTCTGTGAGTGTGTCTTCTCTTTCTCTTTGCTTTTTGAACGTCCTGACTCAGACAGGTCTAACGGTGCTTCCTCTTCATCCACTCTCAGATTCTGTCCAAAAATCCTCTCTGGCTGCGTTGCTGAGACCTTCCACTGGGGCGGCGCTGTAACAGCATCTTTCACTCTTTTTTCTCTACTTTCTGCATGCTCTGACAGGTTTCTGCGGGACCAGGGCCGCAGACCACTAGGTGTTGGGCCATGTGTGCGAGACTGGTGGCCACTGCTTGGAGGGACCAGTTTAGGGAAACGCAGTATGTTTGAGCTGGGAGTTGGGGTCTGGCTTGGGTGAACTGCTATCCCACTGCCAACACCAGAGCCACCCGCTGCTACCGTTACCCAGTCAGTAGATTCTGAGAGTGGCCACGGGATAGACAGGCGACCGGTCTTGATCGGAAGTGGCCGGAAGGGGACGGGGGCATGGATTTGTTGCCGGCTGCTACGTTCCTCAGAGGCAACAGTAGAAAAAATAGGATTGTTCTTCAGTAGACTAAGAGGTGATGGAAGAGAAGGAGGCAAAGGGGAATGTCTGTGCTCAACTGAATCCACGCTGGAAGATCTGTGGATGCATAAGGAGAAGAATTAAGACGTGTCACCTTAAAGAAGACATATTATGCCCCTTTTTACAATATGTAATATAAGTCTCAGGTGTCCCCAGAGTGTGTCTGTGATGTTCAAGCTCAAACTACCCCACAGATAATTTCTTATATGATTTCCACTCAAATGCCTATTTTGAGTGGAAGCAGAAACATGCTGTTTTCGTGCATGTCTCTTTAAATACAAATGGCTGCTGCTCCCTGCCCCCTTTTCCAGAATAGGGCTGTGCCTTTACAGCTCGTAACTCAAATACTCTGCTAAAAACATCTGGTTGGTTTTGATTATGTATATCGCACTGAAATCATGCATTTTAAACCATATTATTTTCAACTTTTGACATATGGTTTTCTGAGCGCACACATCCGAAGCACAGAAAGTGGCTGTCTTTACAGTGGAAACGTGCAGATTAAGGGGTGGTAATATTATAATAAGATCCCCTTTCTATGTCACAGGGGAGCGAAATCTGAGCGGGTAATTTTTTCACAAGCTTGCAGAGAAAGGCTTACCAAAAAAATAAAAATATTTACGTTTTCTGAGTTCGTAGATGCACCGGGGACCAGATTATAGCACTTAAACACATACAAAGTCAGATTTGCCTTTAATTCGCTTATAATTTCAATGTATCTTGTTTTGCCTGTTCATCTCACCTTCTTTTAGCACTGCAGTCTGTGCCCCATCTTGAGATGGGCAACATGGGCTTATTCGACTCCTGAAAGAGAGAAACACAAATTTCAGCAAACAATGAAACACAAAAGAATAGAAAAAACAAGATTTACTATAAAACAACCAATTTTAAAAAATCAAAACCAAATTAATGCTTACAAATGAAAACGCCCCGCCCCAGCTTTGCATAAGTTTGTGTTCAGAAACTTTTTCTGTACAGGATAAAGAACATTAACAATCTTTTCATCAGATGTGAAGAAACTAAGATACATTCAGTAGATTCAGTAGTAGTAATCTAAAGTATTATCAGAATAAAACAGCACTCGTTCTCTGAAATGTCTGCAGTAATTTACCCAGGCTGTTAGTTGGGCTGTTTTCCGTCTCACGTTTGACAGTAGCTGCAGGTACAGTGGCGTCCCCTGGTGGAGGCTGGCTGGACTTCAGCCCTGAGGCCAGTAAAGTCACAGCAGCCACTGCTGTGTCAGGTGATACCTTGACCTCTGGGGTGATAGTGTCCTCTGAATGACCATTCTGCCGGCTGAAAGGTGAAGCAAGGAGTTATTATGCATGACTATTATATACAATATATAGTCCTAGTCTGTTAAACAGGCCCAGACCACAAGTGACCAACATCGGGCGAAAGATATTTGACCAAACTTTGGTGCAGACCACAGTATGTTGGCTAGTGCTGCATAGTTACAGGTACAGTAAATCAGATTGTGCCACTATGTGACAAGATCAGAACTTGAGAATGAGAAACAACAGGAAATACTTGCACAAATATGGCAAGGAAGCATGTTGAGCAAATGGGCCACTCACTTTGATGCATCCCTCAAGCCCTTCAGCTCCTCTCTCAGTTTGTCGTTTTCTTTCTTTAGAGCATTCATCTCACTCACTGCAGCAGTAAACAAGATTATCACTAATATCCATTAATTCCTCTGTGACCTCTGTGATTGTTTTTTAAGAAATTAATACTTTTGATCAATTTAATGGATCCTTGCTGAATAAAAGTAAATAAAAAAACTATTTAAAAAAATAGATAACAGTACTTTAAAACAGTACCGTTTTACTGTATTTTTTTATATATTTTTATGTATTTCTTTCTTCTTTTTTTATTCCAAATAATATCACTAGTATAAAACAGCAGCTACACAGCATTTGTGTAAAACCTGATTAATGCTATCTCAAAAGTCTTTTTCTGAAAAAAAAATCTTTTTGTGACTTTTTGCATTAAACAAATCAACATGGTCAATGCCACAACATTTCTTCATTATATAAAGGCTCTATTTATAGCTCACCCAGTAGAGAGATGTGCTGCAGACTCTGGATCTGGGAGTTTTCATACTCCTGTTGTCTTTTTTTAGCCACATCTTGAGTGACTGTACACCTGTCACACAACCCGGCCCGCAACCTGAGGATCGGCAGACACATCCAGTGTGGGCAGTGGTGTGTGAGATTACATTTAAAGGGGTCATATGATGCGATTTCAAGTTTTCCTGAAATTGCAAAGACTAAAGTCTCAAAACCAAAGAGATATTCTTTATCAAAGTTAAGACTCTGCCACACCCCCCTAAAACGGCTCATTCAAACACGCCCCCACATGTCTACGTCACGATGTGGAAATATTTGCATAATGCTGCCCAAATGTGCAAGCAAAGAAAGAAGGCGTGGTTTCAGTAACCTCAGTTAGTGTTGACGCAGCCAAGTCAGGGAGACACTGTGTGTTTCTATGCGAAAGCAAAAGCACTTTATTTGGCCTTCTGAAAGTAGATGCATTTAGGAATCATTAAGATTTCTTACAACAGAACAGCAACGCATTTTATGAATGACAGTTTTGTGAACCTAGGAGAGGAGGTAATTCTGACTTTGCTATGACAATCTGGTACTTCTGAATCAGCAACTGTAAGTATGTTTTGTTATTGACTGTTCAAATGCGGAGTTTTGCGCGTCGTGTGTGTGTGTGTGTGTGTGTGAGTGAGAGAGAGAGAGAGAGAGAGAAAGAGAGAGAGAGAGAGAGAGAGAGAGAGTCACATCACAGTGGAGTCAGCTGTCTTAATCGCGGCTTGTTTGCAAACACATACGAGCATCATCACTGTGTCTGTCACGTGACTCTGTTCGCCTCTCGGGCTTGAACTGATGGTAAAACTAAGGAAAGAATGATAGATGAAGCTCGCGATTATGGAAAGGGGCGTTAAATTTCCAAAGCGTGCTTGTGGTGTTCGGCCAATCACAATGCACTGTGCCAGTTGGCCAATCTGAGCAGACTGCGCTTGTCGGAAGGAGGGGCTTTGTAGAAAACGACGCGTTTGAGAGAGACGGGACATAGAGGACCTACAATAATGTACAGTATTTGAAAAATAATGTGCTTTTTGAACATTAAAGCATGTCAACATATTCCGTTACACCAAATACACAAAATAATGATCTTTAAAAAAGCATCATATGACCCCTTTAAGACTGACTCTCTCTCTCTCACACACATACACACACACACACACCTGTTCTCCAGCTGTTTGATGTTCTCAGTAAGAATCCGCTGCTGTTCTTTCATCTGCTGGTTCCTGTTGTAAAGTTCTTCTATGCGCTTTGCATCACTACAACAGAATGCACATAAAACATTATAGAGGTAGATTTCAAATATGATGTCAATTTTAGCTGGAAAAATATGGTATTCACACTCACATATTCTTTTTAATTGTCAGCTCCAGTACTTTCTCTTGCCACCCTGTAAAGAGAGAGAAAAACACATAGTGAATCTAGACAACTGGAGTGTGACGCACTAGATGGCGAATGATTTATTACAAACATGCAGCTTTTTACTTCACAAGTTTGATTGACTGGAGTCGTGTGGATTACTGTGATGTTTTTATCACCTGTTTGGACTCTCATTCTGACGGCACCCATTCACTACAGAGGATTCATTGGTGAGCAAGTGATGTAATGCTACATTTCTCCAAATCTGTTCTAATGAAGAAACAAACTCATCTTGGAATGCCTAACGTGGAGTAAATATTCAGCTAAATATAATTTTTAGATAAAACTATTCCTTCAAATATCATGTTCAGGCTTATTTTTGCTGACATTGTTGGGTGCTTTATGAAGCGTTAATGTGAGTCACGGTGTAATGCCATTGTGTTGAATTCACCCCACCTTTATTCATTAAACTATTGCCTTTTGTGCTCAGAAAGAAAGACATAAAATAAAAAAAGGAAGTCAAAAAGGCTTGGAATGACATGGTGGTGAATAAACAATGTCAGATTTATACTCAAAATGTTGCTAATTTAAGAGTTTTTGAGCTCATAGCATTGTTTTATTGTTTTGCTGATTTTATTTATGCAGTTGTTGTTGTTGAGGCCCATTCATTCCCATTAGCAAGATTTCACAGGCAAAAAAGGTCCAATGTCCATAGTCAACAGTGTAGCGATTTATGGAGCAAAACTCAGACGGAAGTCACTTTCAAACCAAGCAGCTTTATGTTTGTCAATGCAGCAAATTCATGTGACCGACTTAACCAAGAGAAAAATCTGCATGGGGAATTTTTTTTTGCCTTCGAGCGAAACTGTTGATCATGCAGATTCCTAATTGAAATGACTGGAAACAGTAAATGTGACCAATAGTAATCTATTGGTTTGGTTATGTAAATATGTTTTTACTGTTCATAGTCATTGGTCTGTGAAGTTGCCTATTGGTGAAAACATATTGGTCATACCCTCAAACTCATGTTCATGCACTTCCCGCAGTTTCTGCAGGAGTTCAGGAAAGCTTTCCACAGCCATGCTGGTGTTCCTGCACACCTGCCTCTTCACTTGTCTTCCTACGAATAAGGATAGGAAGGAAAAATGAAGAAAAACATGAAAAAATAAAGATCTGTTAAATCAATGCATGATTAGGGTACAACTGCTGCCAGTTCATGTTTTGCTGTTGCCCTGGCTTAACCACTGATTATATATATAGATCAGTGGGCGTAACCTGCTAAAATATGAGCTGAAATTTCTACACTCATATATACCAAGGCTATTAAAACCTGGTCTTGCCAAACTGGTTCTGCAAGATGTGCACCGCAGGCCTAACTTTATTTGTGTATGCATGTATGACTGTGTGTAGAAGAGAGAGTGAGAGAGTAAGAAATACGGAGAGTCGGAATTAGCACAACATGTGTGATTGTGCTAGCATCTAAAACCAAACCGGATCAGGAAGTTTATTTATAACCCTTGCTATGCGCAGACAACTTATAAATGGGTTTCAATTCGACACATATCCGACACTAACATCTAAATATGACAACGTTCAGCTTATCTTCCCTGACCTGTGCTATCTACAAATGTCTACTCCTTTGCCTCATAAATGACTGCCTCAAAAATCTTTGAAACTAAATTCCTGAAAATCTCCATGGTTGATGTAAAGGCCTAGTCACAATGACAAATGTTTAAATGACCGAAATGCACTGAAATGTGAATATATATTTCATATATACAGGTACATCTCAAAAAATGAGAATATCGTGAAAAAGGGCAATATTTTGTGTCACTCATTTCAGAAAGTGAAACTCATATATTATATAGATTCATTACACATAGATTGAAATATTTCAAGCCTTTATTTCTTGATTGTGATGATTATGGCTTACAGATCATGAAAACCCAAAATTTTCAGAAAATTAATCTCAGAAAATTTGAATATTACATAAGATCAATGAAAAAAGGATATTTTAAACAGAAATGTCAGGCTTCTGAAAAGTATGTTCATTTCTATGCACTCAATACTTGGATGGGCCTCCTTTTGCTTTAATTACTGTATCAATGTGGCGTGGCGTGGAGGCAATCAGCCTGTGGCACTGCTGAGGTGGTATGGAAGCCCAGGTTGCTTTGATAGCGGCCTTCAGGTCATCTGCTTTGTTGGGTCTGGTGTCTCTCATATTCTTTTTAAAGTAAAGTAAAGTCGTGACGTATTGTCAAGTATGGTGACCCATACTCGAAATTGGTGCTCTGCGTTTAACCCATCCAAGTGCACACACACAGCAGTGAGTAGTGAACAAATGCACACACGCACGCACACACACACACACACCGTGAACACACACACCGTGAACACACACCCGGAGCAGTGGGCAGCCATGCTGCAGCGCCCGGGGAGCAGTTGGGGGTTCGGTGCCTTGCTCAAGGGCACCTCAGTCGTGGTATTGAGGGTGGAGAGGAGAGGACATTCACTCCCACGTGGTATTGAGGGACACGCTGGACATTCACTCCCACCACCTACAATCCCTGCCGGCCGGGGACTCGAACCCACAACCTTTCGATTACGAGTCCGACTCTCTAACCATTAGGCCACGACTTCCCTCTTGTCAATACCCCATAGATTCTCTATGGGGTTCAGGTCAGGCGAGTTTGCTGGCCAATCAAGCACAGTAACACCATGATCATTGAACCAGCTTTTGGTACCTTTGGCAGTGTGGGCAGGTGCCAAGTCCTACTGGAAAATGAAATCAGCATCTGCATAAAGCTTGTCAGCATGAAGTGCTCTAAAAATTTCCTGGTAGACGGATGCGTTGACTGTGGACTTCAGAAAACACAGTGGACCAACACCAGCAGATGACATGGCAGCCCAAATTATCACTGACTGTGGAAACTTCACACTGGACTTAAAGCAACATGGATTCTGTGCCTCGTCACTCTTCCTCCAGACTCTGGGACCTTGATTTCGAAATGAAAAGCAAAATTTACTTTTATCTGAAAAGAGGACTTTGGACCACTGAGCAACAGTCCAGTTCTTCTTCTCCACAGCCCAGGTAAGACGCTTCTGACGTTGTCTCTGGTTCAGAAGTGGCTTGGTAGCCCTTTTCCTGAAGACGTCTGAGCGTGGTGACTCTTGATGCACTGACTCCAGCTTCAGTCCACTCCTTGTGAAGCTCTCCCAAGTGTTTGAATCAGCTTTGCTTGACAGTATTCTCAAGCTTGCGGTCATCCCTGTTGCTTGTGCACCTTTTCCTACCTAAATTCTTCCTTCCAGTCAACTTTGCATTTAATATGCTTTGATACAGCACTCTGTGAACAGCCACCCCTTTCAGTAATGACCCTCTGTGACTTACCCTCTTTGTGGAGGGCGTCAATGTTCGTCTTCTGGATCATTGCCAAGTCAGCAGTCTTCCCCATTATTGTGGTTTCAAAGAACAAGAGATACCCAGAATTTATACTGTAGGGATGGTCATTAATTGAAACTGAAATGTAAATATTCTAATATTTTGAGATACTGGATTTTTACTTTCATGAGCTGTCAGCTCTAATCATCAAAATTAAAACAAAAAACGTTTGAAATGTTTTACTTTAATTTTAATGAATCTAAAATATATGAAAGTTTCACTTTTTGAAATAAGTTATAAGACAAAATGAACTTCACGATATTCTAATTTTTTCAGATGTACCTGTATATTATCGTTCAAAAGTTTAGGGTCAGTATGACTTTATTTTTTTCAAGAAATTTATACTTTTATTCAGCAAAGACTCATTAAATTGATCAAAAGTGACAGCAAATTAGTTTATCAGAGTGATTTATAAAGAAAAATGTGACACTGAAGACTGATGAAGTTATGATGCTGAAAATTCAGCTTTGCATCACAGAAATAAATTACATTTTAAAATAGATTCAAATAGAAAACAGTTATTTTAAACTGTAATAATATATTACAATATTACTGTTTTTACAGTATTTCTGAACAAAAAATTGTAGCCTTGGTGAGCATAAGAGACTTAAAAAAACCATTCAAAAAACCTCACGACCACAAACTTTTGTACAGTAGAGAGCATTCGACTTCTCTTAAAACTGATGAGACACAAACACACTTTCTAGTAAAACATAACTGTGCATAGACTCATTATATTTTTTAACCCCATCTGCATGACTTCTGCCTGCAAAGATACAGCAAGTCGCTGAGGACTCTTGGGAGGGTGTGGTTACACCCATCCCCCCCCAATACAATCTTTTTTGCATTTTGATCTGAGTGATTTTCGCCTGCTCTTTCACTCTCTCTGCATGTCGGGATACGTTAGATAACAGTTTTGAACGTTACAGCAGCGGGAGCAAGAGGGAACCTGTTTCTCAGAACTGCAAACTTCACTTTTCACACACATCTATACACACACACACACACACACACACACACACAAACTAATGTTTTAAACCCACTCCTTTGAGCTGACTTTTTTGAGCAAAAATGATTTCTAACAATATAGATTTACCATACAAACAGGTGTGATCATATCTGATCTGTGACTCTCAGTGCCCTTGACATTTGGGGTCAGAGGTCATTCACGGTGTCACTAAATAAGTGGGAGATTATATATAATGCATACTGTAATTTATCTAAACCATACTAAATCAGTCAGTTAAGTCAACAAGATGGACAGGTGGAGTCTTTGAACAGGCCTGGGGCATAATATCACTATTAAAATACATGAGAAAGTATGTTTCTGAGATGGATTGGTGGATCAGGTCTGACATTACGCAATCTCTGCCTATGATATTGCTAGGTTTTGTTTTTTTGGCAGTTGATGTTTGTGTTTTACA
Source organism: Barbus barbus (assembly GCF_936440315.1). NCBI lineage: Eukaryota > Metazoa > Chordata > Actinopteri > Cypriniformes > Cyprinidae > Barbus > Barbus barbus. The sequence continues at coordinate 10,096,854 of NC_136719.1, forward strand.
TGTTTCAGTTTAATACTTGTTACATTACCAAGGGCAGGACCATCAAAATATGAGAGAAATGAGAGACAGAGATGTGGGCGTATGAGCGAGAGAGAGAGAGAGAGAGAGAGAGAGAGAGAGAGAGGAAGCTGCAAACTAATGTTAAACTTTGTGAGCCTGTAATGAGTTTATGATACAATATCAATGGACTCAATCTTATTAGTATTCAATTATTACTTTTAAATAGGTTTTTTTTAATGATTCTCATAAATAAATAAAAATACTTGTGATTATTAAATAATTATTCTCAATATTTCAATTAATATAAAGAGAAAAACTTAGTAAACAATAATTTTAATATTAAAAATAGACATGTGAACGGAAAATGAAATACAATAGTAAGACTAGATGAATTCATATCACTGATCAAAAATGAACAACACGTCACCCCACCCAACTGAAATAGCTTAAATAATGAGTGATTGTGTTTTTGTAAATATGATGTGTTGTGTTATTGATGACTGATCACATCATGCAATAGCTCAATGAACAAACACCAAAACACATGACATCTGGTCAATACAGTGTTCAGGAGAACCGAGCAGTCCACTCACCCCGTGCCACCTTGTGGACCTGCCAATCACGCGATGCTATTGGCCTCCTCGTCACGCTGGTGTCATCCGGTGCCCCCCGGAGAGCCACATCAGATTGAAAACTAATGGGAATGAGAATGAAATAGAGAGGAAAGGTAAAAAAGAGTTACATACGCCCTGTGCTCCTCTCCTCCTCCTCCTGCTCTCCAAGCAGCCCCTCCTTCTTCTCCCCACTGACGAGGAGAACAGGTTTGAGCAGTTCCTTACCGTGGCACACAAACACCAGTTTTCCCCTGGATAAACCGGTCCTGCTGAAATCCCACTAAACCTGCCCGGCCACAAAGAAAAAAAAAATCCTCAGAAGGATATAGTGAACTTTTAGACACACAAAGCTGCTTTATTCTGCTTTGATTTGCTCTTTTAATCTCAAGGAACTAAAGATGCATTTATTCAACTTTGTTGCAGTGACATGGGAAAGTTTTTATTAGCATTTATTTACTACATACATAGCCTGGTGAGGGAAATTTGTCTTTTTAAACCCTCATATTTCAAGATAATAAGCATCATACTGAATGAACTGTATCAAGTCATATGTCATGCAAAAACCAAACCATCAAACTGACAGTCCTGAAGCAGCATTGGAGGTTCCTCTGATCACCACACTCGCAGAACACCAGAGAACCTCCTAACAAGATGTCCTACTCCTGTCCTACTGTGCACCCATTGGAAAATGATCCATGGTTTTACTATAGTAAAAACAATGATATTTGGTCTAAAAGCAAAACAACCACACGTTACAACAGTAATCTTGGTTAATATATGGTATTTGTAGCAAAACCATATTAACCAGATATTTGTAATGGTTTTACTGCAGTAACCTTCATTTAATTAAGGTATTTGTACTAAAAACAAGGTAAAACTGAAAACCTTGGCTAATTTGTGGAATGTGAACCATACTGTCAAAAACCTGTTTTACTACAGTAAAACCATTGCTGCGTTTTGTAAAGGTACTCAAGGTTCCCTTCCAGGAACTCGAGCTGCGTCGAACGCTACGGGGAACGCCCTCAGCGTGACCGCGCTCTGAACCAGAGTGTAAAATGTCCAATGAAAGGGCGAGACGTCATAGGCGGTGACGTCACTGACCGGAAAGCATATAAGCACGTGCGGTGGAGCCGGCGTTTGCTTTTTGTCATTCAGCAACCGCTTCTCTGTCTGTGTGTATTGTCTTTGCATGTTGTGAGTCTTATTTAGTGTTGTTTGTCCTGCACAATCACTTAAGTAGGCTCCAGCAATATGTGCAAGCACTGGGGCGATAGCAGATCGCATTCTGGGCTGTGTGTTCCTCCCTACACAACATTATATCACTGCTTGGGATGCACGCAGTCTGTGTGTGGTCTGCTTCAGAGCAGAGCGCGCAGATTCAGCTCTCGAGGGAGCTGACTGCCCGTTTGTGAGCCCGTGTCTTCTTCCTTTCCTAGACCTGTCTTCCTCCGAGGAGGTGGACGCGTCAATGAAACAGTGCTTGCACAAGCATATTATGAATGAGAACGGCGCGCAGTCAGCTCTAAAAAAAAAAAAAAAAAAGGGGGCTGGTTGTGTTTCTCTCCGCTGTACATCTCACATTCCCGCCGCTGCTGAGGCACGGCGGCGAGTGTGAGTGCGGGGATCGCAGCGCGCGTTGCCGAGGCGACGCGTGCGTTATTCTCATTCATATCAGAGCGATGCCCCGGGTGGAACAGACGCTCGCGAGCTATCTGTCCCCTTGCGTGGCGTTGTCTCTGAAGGCTCGCGGCTGCAGGTCAGGCTGGTGCGTGTCTGCACACCGAAAAAAAAAAAAAAAAAGAGAGAGTGTTGCAGGCGCACCAAGCTGACGTACCTGCTTAGAGAGCTGGATGAGGGATTGGGCTCAGCTTGATTGAATTATAAGTTGGTCTCTGAGCTCCCTAGAAACGCTGTCTGTGGTCGACCCTATCTGACATGAAGGAGAAGATAGGGTTTTCCTCATGGACGCCCCGCTTGCGCCTTCTGGCCTGTTCGGCGACTACGTCAATTACGTCGTCGACAGGTACCAGGAGGCTCGTAGACAAGCGGCGGCGTTTCAGCGGTTTCTCCCTCGCCTTTCTCCAGCTCAGGGGGCTGCTAGGCGGGAGCAGCCCTCGCCGCGTGCCAGCCCCTCTTTAGAGAGGCGCAAAACAGAGCGTGGCTACTCACACCCCACCGAGGTGGGGCCGTGGCAGCTAACGCTCTGGGTCGGGGACCTCTAAGGCTAAGCCGGATCTGCGGACCGTTCTTAAGTCTAAGGGGGTTCTCGGCCAAGAAGCCTACGGGCGTGGGAGATCAGTCTGCCAACCCTGCCAGAGTTCCAGGGCGCAGCTGGCTCCAGCGAGCAATGTTCTCAGTTCTTCCGCCCCGAAGTGTAGCGGAGCTGGGAAGCTCGCCACCCCTGCGGGGGTCCCTAGAGCTCCTGGTTCGGCCGTCTCCTGCCGGTCCTCCACTTCAGGGCACCGAGCCAGCAGCTCTAGGCACGCCAGAGGCCAGTCTCGAGAGACTGGTTCCCTTAGGAGACCATCAGGCAGCGTGGGAACTACTGCCGATGTGTCTCTTTGGGTCCTGCCTTGCAGGGTCTGGTTCTTCAGCTTGGTCTTCCTAGGAATGACGCGGGTCTGAGGACCGTCATTCATTAGGGGGCTGAGGCTGAGGCAGTCCTGGTGCTGTGCCTAGGACTTACGAGGGCAGACCCCTCTGGGGCAGATCGGGTGTCCGTCTCCCCCAGTGCCCTCGGGAGAGCAGTCTGCCAACCCTGCCAGAGTTCCAGGGCGCAGCTGGCTCCAGCGAGCGGTGTTCTCAGTTTCTTCCGCCCCGAAGTGTAGCGGAGCTGAGAAGCTCGCCACCCCTGCGGGGGTCCCTAGAGCTCCTGGTTCGGCCGTCCCCTGCCGGTCCTCCGCTTCAGGGCACCGTGCCAGCAGCTCTGGGTACATCAGAGGCCAGTCTCGAGAGACTGGTTCCCTTAGTAGACCATTTAGGCAGCGTGGAAACTACTGCCAATTGGATCTCATTGGGTCCTGCGTACTGTAGAGAAAGGCCTTTTGTATTCAGTTCGGCGCTCCGCCACCGCCTTTCAATGGGGTGATTCCCACGTGCGTGGTCCCCCAGCAGGCTCTGATCATGGAACAGGAAGTAGACACTCTCTTGGGGAAGGAGGCCATCGAGGTGGTCCCTCCTCACGGAAGAGAGTCCGGGTTCTACAGCCGGTACTTCATTGTTCCAAGGAAGGATGGTAGATCTGCGTCAGTTGAACCGCTCAGTCATGTCACTGAAGTTCAGGGTGCTTACACTCATCAGTCGTGTCTCAGACCAAGTCCGAGGACTGGTTTGTCACGATGGATCTAAGGACGCATATTTCACGTCTCCATCCTTCCCTCTCACGGGAAGTCCCTCAGGTTTGCTTTTAGGGGCAAAGCTTACCGATATTGGGTTCTTCTCGTTGGCCCTGCACTCGTACCCCGCATTTTACATCAACGATTGGTTGATTCTGGCTCGATCAGAGCAGGTGGCGACTCGGCATCGAGATGTCGATCTCGCGCACATGAAGGGGTTGAGACTGAACGTCAAGAAAGTGTGATTTTCTCCAGTAACGAGAACCACTTATCTAGGCGTGGTGTGGGATTCGACCACGATGCAGGCACGTATGTCTCCTGCTCGGAGCGAGTCGATCCTCACCTCAGTCAAGAGAGTGAAAGAGGGCCAGTCACTCACTGTCAGGCAGTTTCAGAAACTGCTGGGGCTCATGGCAGCTGCGTCCAACGTGATTACTTTTGGCCTGCTGTACATGAGACCCCTACAGGGGTGGCTCAAGACCAAGGGGTTCTCCCCGAGGGGAAACCCGCTTCGCATGATCAAGGTCACGCGGCGATGCCTACGTGCCTTAGACATGTGGAGCCAAGCTTGGTTCTTGTCTCAGGGCCCGGTGCTGGGAGCCTCTTGTCGCCGCGTAATGCTAGTGACGGACGCATCCCTCACCGGTTGGGGAGCGGTCATGAGTGGCCACCCTGCCCGCGGTCTGTGGAGCGGTCGCCATCTAACGTGGCATATCAATTGTTTGGAAATGTTGGCCGTGTTTCGTGCACTCAAGCACTTTCTCCCGGACCTAAGAGATCACCATGTGTTGGTGCGCACCGACAGCACAGCGGTGGTCTCTTACATCAACCACCAGGGAGGTCTGCGTTCGCGCCCCTTGTACAAGCTGGCGCACCAGATCCTTGTGTGGTCCCAGGGCAAACTTCGCTCGCTCAGAGCCATCGATATCCCTGGGTATCTCAATGTGGGAGCAGACATCCTGTCGAGGCAGGGGCTGAGGCCCGGGGAATGGATGCTTCACCCCGAGGTGGTGAAGCAGATATGGAGGTTTTTGGCTGTGCGACTCGAGAGTCAGCGCTATGCCCCTCTAGTTCCTCCAGCTCCTTTGGACTGGACGCTTGGTACAGACCTGGCCGAGGCTTCGTCTGTACGGTTTTTCCCCGATCGCTCTGCTCCCGGGAGTTCTGGATGGCAACAGGGATCTGGTGAACAGGTTGGAGACGGGTTCGCCCTATCTCCTCCTGCATTCCCCAGATCTAGCGCTCTCGTTCGTGGAAGCCCGCGTGTGCGGTTCTTCCCCCTCTGAGTGAGTGCTCGCTGTTGCAGCGCACGTTGCCGAGGCGACGCGCGCATTACGTGTGGAAGTTCTGGCCTCTGAGGGGGCGCAGCTCATAGCTTCCGGTCTCTCAACCGAGGTTGCTGAGACCATCTTCCAATCCAGAGCTCCCTCTACGAGGAAACTATGCCCTGAAGTGAAAATATTTCACTTCTTGGTGCGGAGACCGCCACCTTGACCCAGTTAACTGCCCGTTTGGTACAGTGCTGCAGGTCCCGCAGGCCTGTTTCTCCGCAGGGGTAACTCACTCCACCCTGAAGGTTACGTGGCGGCTTTATCGGCCTACCATGCCCTTCTCGGTGGCCTTACAGTGGGTCGACACCCCCTGGTTACATGTTTCCTCCACGGTGCGCTGAGGCTGAGGCCTCCTGTACGACGTGTCCCTACGGGGACCTGGCTGTGGTCTCTTAAGAGAGTGGGGATTTGTAGGCCCTTCATGGCCCCTTCTTATCTCGTCTTTGCCCCTGGTCTGGCCAAAGCGTTTTTCTACCCTCGAGCGGGTTATTTCCTAGATCCCCTCTTCTATACCACGGCCTGTCGTGCTGCAGGCCCTCAGTCCTCCTCCCTGTCGGGAGCCTGACCAGCGAAAGCATAACTGTGTGTGTCCAGTGTGAGCACTGGACGCATACGTCCACAGAGCTGCCCTGTGGAGAAGGATGGACCAATTGCTAGTTTGCTTCGGTCCTCCTAAGCGGGGTCGGCCTGCTTCTAGGCAGACCCTTAGCAGGTGGATTGTGGATACTATTTCCTTGGCCTATGAATCTTCAGGCATCCCTTCGCCTCTGGGGCTTAAGGCCCATTCAACTAGGAGTATGGCGGCCTCCAAGGCCTTTCTGGCAGGGGTTTCTATGCAGGATATCTGCAAAGCTGCGGGTTGGTCCACGCCCCGCACCTTTGTTCGGTTCTATCACCTTGATCTTACGGCCACTCCCGGCTCTTCTTTCTCGCCCTCGCTGTGCTCCCAGTGATACACACAGGGCAGGTATTTGGAAGTCTGGTGGCGTTGGCATCTCGTTCCCCGTAGCGTTCGACGCAGCTCGAGTTCCTGGAAGGGAACGTCTCGGGTTACGTATGTAACCCTGGTTCCCTGAAGGGAACGAGACGCTGCGTCTCTAGGCCATACTTCCTGTATCCCTGCGAGCGGTTGCTTCATTCCTGGAAGCAAACGCCGGCTCCACCGCACGTGCTTATATGCTTTCCGGTCAGTGACGTCACCGCCTATGACGTCTCGCCCTTTCATTGGACATTTTACACTCTGGTTCAGAGCGCGGTCACGCTGAGGGCGTTCCCCGTAGCGTTCGACGCAGCGTCTCGTTCCCTTCAGGGAACCAGGGTTACATACGTAACCCGAGACGATATATTTGTGTGTGTGTGTGTATATATATATATATTGTGATATTTACCGGTAGACATGATTAACCGGTAGAAATTTGTCAACCGGTAGAGATTCGCAGTTACGTGACGTTGCTATCATTTGCATGCATTTTTAAGCATTGCAGTTTAAAAACAAGTGATTTTAAGCTGATGAATCACAAAGAGCAGCGAAAGAGAACTCATTTTGCAATATGTGCACACTGTTTGAGGGATGGTTTCTAAATGCTGTCAGAGGCACACGCACGTGAAGACGGTGCTCATAGAGGTTTATTGAATGGACTTATTTTTGCCATAGGCCTTGAACAATTAAATACACACACTTCTGTGTGTCAAAATGATCGTCTTTGCAAGTATCCTTGTTGAGAAGGAATGACCAATCAGGTCACGGGCTACCATATACGTCAGTAACTTTCAGTTCAGGTTGAGTCGACGTAACGTATAGGGTTCTCCAGAATACGGACTGAATTTAACTTTGCTTGATTGAAGATATATGTGTCCAAGTTGTGCGTTAATGACAACATGTAAGTTCATTTATGATTGCCCTTTACTAAAGGTGTCCTATGATGCATAATTAATAAGATGTTGTGAGTTCGTTCGGGAACATAAGTGAGGACGCTAAACCCAGCGCCTAAGATGTTTATTCACCTCACGATATATTTACTATACTTGGATTCAGTGTTCAAATGAACATAACTGATTGATATTTACATTGTGTATAGATGTAGATTTAATGTTGTATATTCCCGTTCTGTAGTTATTCTAGATTACAAGTGCTAGTTAACGGATTGTGTGATGACGCAGCAAATAATTCCATTTATGAGCGTCATGCGCCATCTAGCGTTGAGAAGTGGTGTTACTGCCGAGAATTAATATTTACAAGGAGCAGTTAGTGAATAGTACAAATGCCAGTTATTATGCTGAAGTTGTCGATGTTTCTAATTGTTGTTTATTATTGATTGTTTCAGACCACACACACACACACGCCTACAGTTACCTTACATATCACTGCTGAAGATTAATATACCAAATAATGCCCAGTGGTCGGGCTGTGCTGTTTCGTGCTGATCACTTGCTGAACTTCAATTAAAGAGTGTTGATTCATATTCATGCCTCCTGTGTTCTGACCGACGCACCAGTGCGAATGCAACTACCCTAAACTAGTGCAATACAGTCCTAAATAACTCAGTTACAAAATTGGTCCTTCGAGCCGGATTGTGTTTACACTGGACAAGAATGCATGAATACCAGTCTCAAGGTGCACGTCCTAAACGTTCAGTCCGTCATCCAGCCTACTTAGAGGAATTTGAAGTTCAGTATCCAAATCAACCTGAGGGTTCTTTGACAGCACAGCAGCCACATGGGCGAGAAGAGTATCGGCGTAGTCACAGTAGGATGGCTCAACAGCAGGATTTCAGCCATTACAGTTCAGATGAGGGATCTGGTAGGAGAACACCTGACTCGATAGAAGCAAGGAGCCCACAAACAGAGCCCTGTTATCTCATCAAAGACCAGTGGAGTGAGAGAGATGAGTATTCCTCACATTCCTTACCTCGGGAATCCAGGGAAAGATTGCACGACCTTGAAAGAGAGAACAGACAGCTTCGACAATCACAGCAATTAATGAAGGAGGAAATCAGACAACTGTTAGAAATGCAGAAAGGTATACAAGAAATGCTAACGAAAACCCAGCCAAGTCAAGTTCCTCCACTTCCTGAGCAACAGCCTATAGCTCCATCACTTCCAATACCCTCACCTAGAACCATCTACAGAGAGCCAAAAAGACCTGATCTTCGACCAAACCCTCGAGTCCATCCAGTACCAGCTCCACGTAAACTTCCTACCCCACATAGTAGAGAACCTGTTGATGCTACAGATATTGAAGTTCGCCTTTCTCCACCACCTGCCCAAAGTTATTACCCTGACAGCTTTGCTACTCAAGTTCCTTCCTCCACTCCTTTGATTCCTGTTGTTTCTTCCCGTTCCCAAACTCATGGGTCACCAGCCAACCCTAGGGAAATGCAGACAAGTATAACCAGACAGGAGGTAACCTACAGGGGCCCACAGCCAACCATACCTGATTTCACTCATCGAGATCCAGGTGAATTTACCCGCCTAAAGTTAGCCTTGAACAACTTGTTGCCAGAAGATGCAACTGAACTATTCAAATACCAGGTGCTAATTGATCATCTGAAATTAATGGAAGCACGCCTGATAGCAGACTCGTTCCTGAACTCACCTACCCCATATACAGACACTATGGAGGCGTTAACTGATAGATACGGGCGTCCTCATCAATTGGCCCTGAACAAGATAGCAGCTGTTATGGACTCCCTAGATATCCAGTCTGGTGATACAAGGAGCTTTGAGTCATTTGCGCTCCAAGTCCAAGCACTGGTAGGTCTCCTTAAGACTCTGGGCACAGAGGGAGAAGTTGAACTACTCTGCGGTTCCCATGTAGCACGACTTCTCACTAAATTACCTCCTGAACTACGTGCAGCCTTTAGAAGGAGTGTAAGCAATGAACCTGGTGCTGTTTACACACTAATTGATTTGGCGAAGTGGCTGAAGTTTGAGTCGTGGTGCCAAGACCATGAGAATTTTGGTGGGAACAAAACCCAGCGAGACCGAGTCGGACCCAAAGTGGAATCCAGCAGAGACCACAGATTTAAACCCAGATCGGCTACAATCCTTCACGGTGCAGATCAGCCAACTGCAGCTCAGATGGTACGACATCCAGCAAAGAAATATGAGAAGAGCAAAGCTTTCTGTCCATACTGCGATAACAGAGATCATTATTTGAGCCAGTGCTCTTCATTCCAAGCACTTACTAAAGACCAAATCACAGATTGGATAAAGACTAACAACAGATGCTGGAAATGTGCACGTTCTCATAGATCTGCGCAGTGTACCCTGAAGAAGCCCTGCCACATCTGCAACGGCAAGCACCTACAGATCCTACATGATGTCAACACTAAGACAGCGAATGAGGGCACATGTCTGGTGAGTGCTACAACTAAACCAATATATCTGGATAGACCTCCAAGCTGTAAACGAGTCCTTTTGAAGGTGGTCAGAGTCATCCTGCATCATGATGGTCAGAGTTTGGACACGTATGCGGTGCTTGATGATGGCTCTGAACGCACAATCCTCCTTTCATCAGCGGCCCAGAAACTAGGACTTACCGGCAAGGCAGAAGACTTGGCGTTGAGAACAATCAGGCATGACCTTACTACACTTAAAGGAACAGCAGTGTCTTTCAGAATCTCAACACCGTCCCAACCGCATAAGAGGTATCGCATTCAGAAAGCATTTACGGCTGAACCCCTAAGCCTAGCAGAGTACTCTTATCCTGTAACAACTTTGCAACAGAAATACAGCCATTTGAGGGGCCTCCCTCTCCAGCCCATCCATAAGGCTTGTCCATTGCTGTTGATCGGAGCAGACCATCCACATCTTATTACCCCTATAGAGCCAGTCCGCCTTGGCCCACCAGGGGGCCCGGCAGCGGTTAAGACAAGATTGGGATGGGCGCTGCAAGGCCCGGCGCGTGTGCTGGAGGTAACGCTTAACACTCAACAGTGTCTACATGCCACCTTCAGTCCCTCACAGACAGAGCTGTTCCGAAACGTGGAAAGGCTTTGGCAGGCAGATGTAATTCCTATCAAATCAGAAAGAGAGGTCACACGGTCGAAGCAAGACCAAGAAGCTATGCATCTTCTCCAAACTCAAACCACAAGAGTACTAGTTGACGGAGTGAAACGGTATGCCACCCCCTTACTGCGCAAGAAAGACATGCCGCTTCTTCAGGCCACCAAAGATGCAGTGCTGTCAAATTTAAGAAACACTGAAAGGAGCCTTGAAAGGGATCCTGTCAAAGCCACGGCATACAAGGAAGAAATAAACAAACTTGAAGACGCTGGATATGCCGTGAAACTTTCTCCTGGAGAAGTCAGCAAAGAGGGTGAGTCATGGTTCCTACCCCACCACCTTGTCCAACATAATGGCAAGAACCGTGTAGTCTTTAACTGCTCTTTCCAGTTTCAAGGCCAAGTTCTGAACGACTACCTGCTGCCTGGTCCAGCCCTAGGTCCATCCTTACTAGGCGTCCTCCTACGCTTCCGTGAGCACATGGTTGCAGTGAGCGGTGACATCAAAGGAATGTTTCACCAGGTCCGCCTTTTACCTAATGATAAACATCTCCTTCGCTTTGTGTGGCGCGACCTAGACAGGAACAGGCTTCCAGACATATTTGAATGGCAGGTATTGCCCTTTGGTACAACATGTAGCCCGTGTTGTGCCATTTATGCGGTGCAGCGGCATGTTATGGATCACACAGAACCTGAAGATGAGGTAAGATCCACAGTAGAGAGGAACTTTTATGTGGATAATTGCCTGCGGAGTCTTCCATCACCTCAGGATGCTAGACAGTTAGTAGATAAACTGTGTGAACTTCTTGCCACTGGAGGTTTCCAACTTCGCCAGTGGGCAAGTAACGTGCCTAGTGTGATTGAGCACCTGCCATCTGAAGCACGATCTGACAGTACTGAGCTGTGGTTGTCCCAAGACCGAAATGACCCCCAGGAATCCACCCTAGGATTGAGATGGCACTGTCAGTCAGATACATTCGGCTACAAACCCCGCCAAGTAAAGCCAGGACAATGTACTCTGCGATACATCTATAGGGTACTGGCAACCCAGTATGATCCCCTTGGCTTCATCCTTCCGTTCACAACTCGAGCTAAACTGTTAGTCCAAAGACTGTGGGATAAACAACGCGAGTGGGATGACCCCAATTTGCCTGAGGATCTCCTGAAATCCTGGAGAAACTGGGAGGAAGAACTCCCTAACTTGGCCACCATCACCCTGCCTCGTTGTCTTGTGACATCAGATACAGACCAGTCTAAGGTATCCAGACAGATCCATATATTCTGTGATGCTTCTGAGCAGGCGTATGGGTCTGTAGCCTATCTACGAACAGAAGATCACCAAGGCCAAATCCAGCTCACCTTTATTATAGCGAAATCCAGAGTTGCCCCCAAGCGACGACAGACCATTCCCAGACTGGAATTGTGTGCAGCCCTGAATGGTGCTCAGCTGGCGAAACTCCTTGAAACTGAGCTCACTTTGGTAATCAGTAAAGTGGTCATGTGGACAGACTCCACAACTGTCCTTGCGTGGATAAATTCTGAATCCTGTAGATTCAAAGTGTTTGTTGGGACAAGGATATCGGAGATCCAGGAACTGTCTGCCGGATGTACCTGGAGGTATGTGGACTCTCACAGCAACCCAGCGGATGACCTCACTCGAGGTAGAACACTTAAGGAGCTGTCACTACCCAACAGGTGGAGCCAAGGTCCATTGTTTTTACTCAGACCAGAACCTGAATGGCCAGCTACCCCGCTTCTACAAGTTCCTATGGATAAAGATGAACAACGAAAGGGAATTTTCTGTGGCATTGGCATAGAAGTTGTTGCCCCAAACATTCCTGAACCTGCTAACTGTCCTTCCTGGAGTGAGATGATTGAAGCAACAGTTCAAATATATAAACATTCTGAACAACCATCAGCAGCAGATTACCAGGCTGCAGAAATGCTCATCTTCCAGAAATCACAAATTGACAGTTTCCCTGAGGAGTACAAACTGCTCAAAGCGAAAAGACCCATACCCTCAAACAGTCGGCTGTTAACCTTGGCACCAGAATATGATGAGTCCTGCCAGGTTATTCGAGTTGGTGGTCGCCTGCGTCGTGCAGAAGGATTGGAGACATCAGCAATCCACCCCATAGTGCTGGATCCTCATCACACAGTCACTAAGCTACTAATAAAGGACTATGACAACAAGCTCTGCCACCCAGGACCAGAAAGAATATTTGCAGAAATAAGGAGAAGCTTCTGGGTATTAAGAGGTCGGGAAGCTATTCGTAGGCAGCAACATTTATGCAAAGAATGTAAGAAGTGGAAGGCCAAACCAATCATTCCAAAAATGGCAGATCTGCCACCAGCCAGATTGAGACTTAGAAAACCACCTTTCTATAGTACTGGCATGGACTGCTTTGGGCCATTTCAAGTCAAAATTGGCAGGCGGTGTGAGAAAAGATGGGGGATAATCTTTAAGTGCCTTACTACAAGATGTGTTCACCTTGACCTACTTACCTCCATAGACACTGATTCTTTCTTGATGGCCTTGAGGAGGTTTGTGGCCCGTCGTGGTAAGCCTTGTGAGTTGTTTTCAGACCAGGGCACAAACTTTCATGGTGGAGAAAAGGAACTACGGGATGCCTTTGCATCTCTCAGCCCTCAACTGCAACAACATCTGGCTAAGCAGAAAATATCCTTCCATTTCAACCCACCAAACGCTCCACACTTTGGTGGTGTCTGGGAGCGTGAGATTCGTTCTGTCAAAACCGCCCTTCGTATCACCATTGGCTCACAAACAGTAACTGAGGAGGTCCTCCTGACTGTACTCATAGAAGTGGAAGGGATTCTAAACAGTAAACCGCTGGGGTATACTTCTTCTAATGTTGCAGATTTTGACCCCGTTACGCCCAATTACCTGCTCATGGGGCGGCCTGATAGTTCACTGCCACCAATTGTATACCCAACAACAGAGCTCATGGGGCGGCGGAGATGGAGGCAAAGCCAGGTGCTTACAGATCAGTTCTGGTCGAGCTTTATTCGCCACTACTTACCAACACTCCAAGCTCGTCACAAATGGCATACAGATGTGAGTGACATTTCCCCCGGAACTATTGCCATGCTGGTTGACCCACAATTTCCACGTGCTATGTGGTTAGTGGGTAAAGTAGTTAAGACCTTTCCTGGATCAGACGGTCACATCCGAGCAGTGGAGATCCAGGTTAAGAATAAAACATATACCCGACCAGTAGCCAGACTAATCCCTCTTCCTGCCCTTGAGGAACATGCCAAAGACTCAGAACCCCCTAACTGACTGTTCTATTAAAGGAGCAAATATGCTCAACATATTTGGGGGCGGCGATGTTGAGAAGGAATGACCAATCAGGTCACGGGCTACCATATACGTCAGTAACTTTCAGTTCAGGTTGAGTCGACGTAACGTATAGGGTTCTCCAGAATACGGACTGAATTTAACTTTGCTTGATTGAAGATATATGTGTCCAAGTTGTGCGTTAATGACAACATGTAAGTTCATTTATGATTGCCCTTTACTAAAGGTGTCCTATGATGCATAATTAATAAGATGTTGTGAGTTCGTTCGGGAACATAAGTGAGGACGCTAAACCCAGCGCCTAAGATGTTTATTCACCTCACGATATATTTACTATACTTGGATTCAGTGTTCAAATGAACATAACTGATTGATATTTACATTGTGTATAGATGTAGATTTAATGTTGTATATTCCCGTTCTGTAGTTATTCTAGATTACAAGTGCTAGTTAACGGATTGTGTGATGACGCAGCAAATAATTCCATTTATGAGCGTCATGCGCCATCTAGCGTTGAGAAGTGGTGTTACTGCCGAGAATTAATATTTACAAGGAGCAGTTAGTGAATAGTACAAATGCCAGTTATTATGCTGAAGTTGTCGATGTTTCTAATTGTTGTTTATTATTGATTGTTTCAGACCACACACACACACACGCCTACAGTTACCTTACATATCACTGCTGAAGATTAATATACCAAATAATGCCCAGTGGTCGGGCTGTGCTGTTTCGTGCTGATCACTTGCTGAACTTCAATTAAAGAGTGTTGATTCATATTCATGCCTCCTGTGTTCTGACCGACGCACCAGTGCGAATGCAACTACCCTAAACTAGTGCAATACAGTCCTAAATAACTCAGTTACAATCCTCGTAAACAGTGATTTGAAAGGCCGAAAACACGTGTAACAGTATATTGCATCTGGGCAGCTTTTAAAGTGACAGCAGTCTAATATTCCTGCGGTCTGTAATTCATGTTAATCAAGCAACAAAAGAGAGAAAATCTCTCACTACTCTTAATTAAATCAATTTTGTAACTTTAATAACAAGAAATATGTATTCAATTTACACAATGAAGAATGTGCACTGGTTTAATGCATTTTGATTACAATGTATGTAGGATTTCTTATTTATTACTTGTAATTAGTTTCTTATTCTTATGTAGTCACTGACTGTTACTTGTCTTCAGTGAGCTTAAGTTTGTTTTTTTTAGGATAGTATTAGTTTTTGTGATACTGAAACTGGTCACAAGAATTATCCCAGCAGGCACAGGATGTCAATATAACATCAGGTTCACGTTGGACATGACGTTGCATTTTGGTTGAGAATGAAAATCGGTTGGACGTCAGTATTTGATGCTAATTTGATGTGTAATTATTGTTGGATTTAATTAAATATCAATGTTATGACGTTGTGTGCCTGCAGGGGTTGACATTTCTATGGTATCAAACATTCTGATTTAATAAAGACCTTATTTAAAGCAAAAATAACTATATTGTGATATATATTGTTACCGTGAAATAAAATTACTCATATCGTGATATAAGATTTTGGTCATATTGCCCACCCCTAATATATATAACATAAGGCAGAATGAAACCAAATTTCCCTATTTTGCAAATGCATGTTTTATTGATCTGTTTGTGAATCAATCATCCATGAGTAAATATATTTTTATTTTATCTCATAATTTGACGTATGCTGGACTTCTCCAATCATTCAGTTTGCTTAAACTCTGCCCCTTTATTACAATTGACTGGAAGCTCACATCCAGATCTGCCTCCATCCAATCAACAACCAATAGACAGAACCAAGTCACTGCTCTACTTTTTTTTCGATAGCCCATTTAACTCAGATCACAATATTGAAGAAAAGATCTGTCACTACTTCTGTCATTATGCCTTTAAAATCCGGTTACTGATAGAACCACTGACAGGAAGTAGAGGTCTTGTAGAAACATATGGGCTCGTCAGAGAACCTTTTGAAAGGGTGCCTAGAACACTATTATTTATCCATATACTATCCTGTCAACATGATATGTTAATGACAAATGCTACTTTGCAATTTAGTAATTCCTCATAAGCAGATCCATATTAAACCTCAACTCCATCATCCCATGTTTTTCAACCAAAATCAGTGCACGAAATTAGAAAAACCTGCTTCAAAATAGACGCACTTCATATATCCTGGCTGATACATTTAAAGTTAGGGCTCACAACCCTCAATACCACACAACAAAGATTCTGAAGGGTTGAGGCTGACAAAAACTTGGGTCTATAGGAGAATGAACAGGCCAAGTCACCGTCATGCATATTAAATATGATGAACCAGCAGGGCTCTATTGAGCTACCTATGCAATGCAGCTCTGAGAAAAGGACACCAGAAGTCAGCAAGACAGATGATGGTAAAGTCAGATTCTGCAGCGCCAGACAGAACAGGTCAGTGAGCTGTGCATCTCCACCCCAATAGGACTGTTAGTCATGTGCAGCTTATGAACACACTATTCCACTGTAGACTAAACTAGATTTATGTCAACTTTATAACATATCTATTTGATATAAAACCCTTTTGAAGAATAACCATGCAACAAATGATGTTGATGGATTGCATATGGGTTTATAGGCCAAAGGCCAAAGAGATCCAATCTCTAAATGGTGACAGATACAAACTGGTTTCTCAGGTTCATGAAGCAAAGTGTAAAATCTGCGAAATAACTGTAGTTCTCTGAGATGTGATCTGCTTTTTGTCCACTGGGCGGAGTAACAGCCCAGGTTTAAACAGTCTGTATAGGCCTATGGGATTAACACAGGTACCATTCATCAATATTCACATATTCTAATGAACAAAGACTTGCAATTGCTGTCAAATATTGCAAATTCAGTTTTCATTATTAACGGATTTCAAATTGATTTAAAAAACGTAGGAGGTCTGCTCAATAGCAGCATAGATTACTGGGTGTGTCATAAATTGAAATTGAATTGACTTGTACGGTTAGACTAAAATGCACTGGCTTTATAAATACATAAATAGTTATTTACACTCTCTAATAACAATAGTTTGTTTAAAATGCACTGGTAATAAATACATATCAAAGCAAAGCAATCCAATCCAAAAATTACCAAAGACTGTTAAACACCTGATTTATGTATGTTAATGCACAACTTCAAATGACTATCTAAAAAAGAGTTTTATCTTTTAAATTGTATTAATTACATGGCTTGATCATTCAACAGTAACATATGCACCAGGGTTTTCTGGGGTGCAGGAACACACACAAGCACACGCGCGAGGGACTGGGATCACTACGATCCATGTCTTGAGCCAGATAAGACTTCAAAGAATGAGACAGATTTACAAGACACGGTGAATCCCCCTTTAAAAAATACTGCTGCATAAATGTTTATGTAACTCAAAAGACGCCTAACACTGCAGAAACAAGCTCAGTCATCGTAAAATGGCAACTCACATGAAAGAACAATGGGCTACCTGTGTTTTGCGAGCAAAGCAATATTACTTTGGCTATAAAATGCTAATAATTCAAAACTGATACAATGGGATCCAAACTTCTAATATCACTACTGAAAATGCTTATTACATATTTTAAACACAATAATTTGGGTGAAAAGTTGAATATTAATATAAAAAGTATACATGAACCTCATAATGTCTTGAGATTTTGGTTCATTTTTAATTTGTTTTCATGACAGCAGCAGTCAAACTGCATTGTGTAGATGAAAAAAATAACATAAGGTTTAATGGGAAAGTATCTGACTGTTTGCACAAAGAGTCACATGATCAATGTCACTATTTATACACTAATTTTACATCCTAAATTAGGTTCATTCCAAGTTTTATTAGATCCTAAATCACAGCTTTTCAATGCAGACTTTTGGGCTGTACTGTAACTTGATGTAAACCGCATGAAGTAGCCTAATCTTTGGTGTACAGAGGTAAATACTGTATTCATATGGCTTTTATGAAAAGGTTTAAGTATTCATGAACAGTCTAACGCCAATAAATATTCATCACCATACTGTAACTCTTTTGATTGCACCGCTTGAATGTTTTGAAAGGCTTGTTAAAACATTTATCCACAGAGGGTGTTTTTTTTTTTTTTTTATAAATTAATAAAATATGTATTTTCTAAAACCTATTCCATTTTTTTTTCTTTCAGGATGTTTTGGTTGAAGTCTCAAATTATAGGTCCAGGTGAGACCTGTGTAGTTTTGATGCAGTTCTGCAGTCGGTCACTAGAAGGTGTACAGTGATTCACCTGTGAAACTTCATTACAGCAATTAAACAGATGCTCAATCTAAACTCAAAATGAATGCTTAACATTTTTATCACACACTGCTGCATATAAACAAACACGTTCACACACACATTCATCATTGGCGGCAATATATGACTTCCCATTGGAAGTCGTGATGTCGTTTCTGCTCTCAAACTACTTTTGATAAACTCAACAGAATGTCTTTAAACCTGGGAAGGATGGAAACCAGGTCCATTGCTGTTTAACAGCACAAGGCATGGCCAGATCACTCTGTTCCGCTACGAAGCAAAGGAATGGATGTGTCTTGATCATATGTCTGTAGTGTTGCCAGAAAACAACATGATGGAGCAGTCAGTCATTCCAAGACCCGATACCGTCCAAGCCCACCCAGAGACTCCACTTACAGTGACATCAAACAAGAACGAGAGAGGAAAGAAAGATACAGGACCGGGGTCGGAAACAGGGGAGCTTTGGTTTCCAATCCCCAAAGAATACTGTAATCTTAACACAGAGATTCACAAGTCACCATTTCTTTGTTTCTAATGATGGAAAATTACTGTAGCATAAATAGATATATTTCACTTTATGTGTATTTCAAATGTAAGCCCATATCCTAAATCATTAGAACACTTGTTTGGACGTGCCATAGATTTAAAATCTTTTAATCTGTCACATGCTTCGGCAAAATTCAGTGTGTTTTCCAGGTCACAGGTGACCTCACCGATCCAGACGGTCTCTGATTGCCCTTCAGTCGAAGTGACAGAGGCTGCACTCGAGTATTTTGTGCCGGTGGCTGTATGAAAGCATAGACCAATGATGTAAAAGAGTGCAAACAAAACAAATCTGGTGCAAAACATGCTAAGTTCTTAGAAAATGTACTCTTTGTTTTCCTGTTGGTTTCATATGGTAAAAAAACTAAACAAAATAAAAACCTTTAGAACGTTTGCTCTAAAAATGTCATAATATAACATGGTATAACCAAACAAAAAGTAATAAAATTGTTCTCACAACTTGAATTCTTGTGAGTGTACACATCTTAATGATTAATTCCAGAAATGTTTTTAAATATATATTTCAAGATTATTTTAACACAAATTATTAATGCATAAATCACGCCATATGACATTCTGCATCCTCAATATAGAATATATTGTAAGTGTGCAGATCTTAATTTGTTACTTCTCAAAAAAAAAAATTATAATTTATTTTTAAAGAAGAGCTTTTTTAAATATCCCAAAACTATTAATTCTTAAATATCAGTTTCTATGGAGTTGTACCACATGACAATATACATACTGATTACATGTGGCTGTACAAATCTTAATTATTATTTCCAAAAATGTTTTAAATATATTGTTCAAGATAGGTTTTTCTTTCTTTATTTTACAAATATTACACATTATTTAATTCACAAATACCACTATGTTTCTGTGTAGTTGACAACCTGAACTAACTTTCCATGACATAAAAGGTCAAATTAGTTGATATTCATAATAATAATAAGGGGTCTCTCATTATGATACCAGTATCAGCCTGGCTTTATCTTATTAAATATCAAAATTAATTTTAATGAATTAATGAACTAATTAATTAAATTAATAAAATATCATATTTTCATACTAAATTACATTTGAATGTATTTTTTAATAAATACCAGGTTGGAGTATCAAAAATGTTTCCATCACATCACTGAGCCATAATTGTTTGCCCAATTTGCAATCCATTGGTACCAAACCCCACTAAACACACTGAAGTAGCCTCATTTATAACAGTTACGCCCTTTAGACAAATACTGAAGCAGTCTAATTGACGACATGGAGCAGAAAGAGACTATTGAGTGTGGTAGGTGGCAATGACTTACAACATGTAAGACTGGCACCCACGTGCACAAGCACGCACTCATTGCGCTGAGGGGAAGCTGGTGGGTCTCCTTTCGCGGAACCAACACAGGAAGTTCTGTGGCACAGAGAGGAAGTTGACTAAAACAGCACAAAAACACCCCCTCCAAATTCCTGTGTCCCAGGACGTGTGTCTACCCACACGACAGATCACCACGTCCGTCTCCGCCTCACAGACCACTAGACACGTCGTCTCTCTGTATGCGTGCATGTGCATCTGAAACAGATTCTCACAGAACATTCTGAATGGCGCCTGAATGTTTGTATGCTTACGTAAAAGGAATAATCCACCATATCTTACCCAAATGTAAATTTTTTGCTTCCACAGAACAAAAAGAAGTATTTTGCTGAGATATGTCTAAGCTGCTCTTTTCTACAAAACACAAGTTGTAAGTAGCCAGTGGCTATGAAAAAAGGCACATATGTTGAGCAAATATATTACTAATTTTCAAAATTTTAAAGAACTTCTTTATAAATATAAATCTTTTGTAACATTCTAAATGCCTTTACTGTGACTTTTGATCCATGTAATTAATCCTTGCTGAATAAAACTATTCATTTTGTTTAAAAAACATGTTATACATTTTTTTTAAATTAATAAAATTAACTGACATCCATTTTGAACAGTAGTGTATATATATAAAAGAAATACATCATAAATTACAAGTTAAAAGACCTGTAGAAAAATAATGGTAATGTGAAACATACCAAGACCTTTTCAGGACATTAAAGAATGGCAATGAAGGTTCAGAGCTCCGCCCTAATCCATAAATAACTGACTCTCCATATCCATCTTCATCTGGATTAATAGAGATGACGAGAGATGGTCTGATGAGCACAGAAAGGTAGACTAAGAAAGGGGGAGGGAATGAGAGAAATGTTCAGATTTGCATCCATTACAAGATATTTTCAGCACTCCTGTTGGAGCGCTAGATGGAGTGGTGAGGGGAGGCTGAGCAGAGAACTTTGACCCCAGAACCTCTTCAATATAAACTTTATTAGCTTGCTGCAAAACGTGTTTGAATCGGCGAGTCTTGGTTCCTCCTGCATATGAACTCTTGATACAAACTGATTCGCTCACTGGCTAAAACCCCCTTAGACATTGAGGATTTATACAGATGTCTATCAACATGATTCATCGCATGCACAAAAATGCATAAGAACATGGACACGTTGTAAAGACTAATGAAGGCAAATCAACAAACATAACACATACCCATCAGTGAAAGCTCATAAGATTTGATTAGTGCTCAAGAATGCGGCGTCCCATATCTCACCCGGCTCACCCTCATCTGGCCCCATTGGTTGTCAGCGTGGCCATTCATCCTCAGCCTGGCCAATCAGCTGGGGTGACAGTGCAGCCCTCAGCCAATCGCAGCTCAGGAAGCCTTGACAGTGAGGGAGATGCTCATATGTGTTTATGGCCTCCTGCCTCTATGACAGAACACAGAACCCTTCAGAGAAAAATAAAGCAATTAGCCAATTACACCACACAGGCCTATTAGAAACCAAACATCCCAGTGTTTTCTTACCCTTTATACACAGTGATAAGACTCGAGCTGACGGAGTGAGCGTATCATGTCCCATGGAAAGAAGGAAAAGTGATGGTTATGAAAGAGAGCTAAGGAAGATTAGACGTATTTGCAGGGAGTCTCTCTTTATTTGAGAGAAGACGGATGAACTGAACTCTCAGTAACTCTTTGACTCCTGAGAAAGAGATGTGAAAAATTAAGTGAAAAACTAGTACAGGTGAAAGTGCTGCATATGGATTATTAATCTAAAACCAATCTAAAGCACTGTTTATCTAGGGGCAGACTGATCCATCTTATTAGCTCACTGAATTTCCCTTAAAATGAAACAAAATACTGTCCAAAAATCTTCTGTAAAAAAAAAAAAACCTTCTTCAGTGAGTACACTGAGACGTAACAGTCGCAAAAATATTAAATGCAGACTAGTAAACTGACAAAGTTTAAGGTCATTTTTTTTAAATCATTCTTATTTATGTATTGTAGCTCTCATGTCAAATGTGACTTCATGTTTTGATTTATGCATGACTGCAATGCCTACATAATGCTGTTTTTTTTGACTGACTAACATTTAACATTCAAAGTCTGCATTGGTCATTTCATGTCCAGGCCTTCCTTTGGACTGAGGTTTAAAAACCTCAAGGAGAATTCTCGGCAAAATATAGATAACATAACATATTGATATGAACTGATTCTAATTGTTATCAAATGTTCACAAGTACATGTACGTATTTTATGACAGTCATTGTAGGAAGCACCTGCAATGCAGACGTGCACTGATTTCCTGATTTTAGAAGAACAGAGACAAAAAAAAGCACTAACAGTAATCATTTTAGCCATAGAAACTTCAAGTGACTTGTTGATTAATAATAGCATTGTACTGTTCTTTTTAACATAAGGACTATATTAGTCATGGGGATTAAAGTGTGTCTAGAATGCACTGTATGTAATACATATATAGAAAAAAAACAACAAAAAATAAAACCAATAAATATTGCAAATAATTTCCCTCTAGTCACTTTCAGGTTACAAATAAACACACCAAATATTACATCATGCAGAGAAAAAAACAACCAAACAATTTACTAGATTTGTCTGATTTCTAGTTAAAATATCCAAAAACAAAGATATATTTAATTTAGACACAAGACTGTATGAGCTTTTTGATGTTTAATATATATTTTTTCAGAGATACCTTTAAAGCAGGGGTGTCAGCTCTGCAGAGTTTTGTTCCAACCCTGCTCCAACACACATACCATATAGTTTTCAAATAAGCCTGAAGGACTTGATTAGTTGGATCAGTTGTGTTTAATTAGGGATGGAGCTAAACTCTGCAGGGCTCCGGCCCTCCAGGAACTGAGTTTGACACCCCTGCTTTAAAGGCTTAAGACATTTTTATTTGTTTCAAGTTTAAACATAAATAAATTCAAATATAATTATATAATAAATGTAAAGATTTTTTGATATTTTTCACTTTTTAAAAAAAACTAAACAAAAAAACTCATCTCCCACTAAAAAGGTCTCAACACCTGCACATCCTGTTCAAACAAAAAATCCAGATAATGACCCATTTAGGCCAACTGGAAACCAGCTAAAAAAAAAAAAACAGCTATCAGCTTCAAATTGATTATTCAGATTTTTGGGCAAAGTTTACACTATTCTCAAGATGCTCTTACAAAGATTTGTCCACTTTTATAAAACTGCTTTATCATGCTGTCCCTTCGCATTAATTACAGTTTCCTAATGCTCTTGAGGCGATTATACAGCACTCTCTTAGCACTTCCACAGGACTCTCAAAGACCTCTCACAACCAGTAACCATTGCTATAAATCTCACACACAATGAGCTCTTAAACACCAGGGTGGTCTTCTCTCGTCTCTTTCCTCTCCTACACTTTCTTCTGTGACCATCTCAAACTTTCTCTCACTCTAAATGAAACATTCATCCAACCCATTCCTCCATCCTTCAGACTCCCTACCCCAGCAGGCCCAAGTCTCCCTTTACCCTTCAAAGGTCTCTGTGACTCACTGTCCTGGGTCCTGCTCTTGGGGAGGAGGGGTCGGCTGAGTTGTGAGTCGTCCTCTCCAAAAACGCGCCATCTCAGAGAGCTGATGTCTACTAAAGCCGTTTCAAAACTAATAAACAATTGTCAAGCGAGAGGTAAAGCAGAGAGCTGTATGGCCATTCTAAAAGCACATCAAAGGGTCTTTCTAAGAGCCGTGTAGAAAAGAGAAGTGGATGACCTCTCCAATACACACACGCACACATACACAAATCACATATGCACCTCACAAATATCACATGCATACATAGCAGACATTGGGATGAAAGTATTTCAAAATTATAGACAGAACAATGACATGTAAATGGAGCTGGATTCACTGTGAGTTACTGCGCGAGTCACTGGCTGGAGGAAATGACATATTTGGTGCTAGATGATTTTGGTCACAGTTTCTAGTAAGTCAAGGAGCAAAGATTCAAACTCAAAGATTGGAATAAAGAAAAGAATACTGCTTTCTTTGCATGACATTGGATAGTTTAAGTCAGAACAAGTAAGGGTAGGACAGGATAGGATAGCCCAGGACAGCAACAGGGATAGGATAAGTCAAGTCAAGATAAGGATAGACCAGGATAGGACAAGGAGAATAAGAAATTGTAGGACAGCTTAGGATAAATCAGGGCAAGGTAGGATATGATGAAAATGAACTGGAACAGGACAGGACAGGACAGGACAGGACAAGTCGGAGCAGGAACAAGTAGGGTACAATAGGACAGGATAGGATAAATAAGAACACTGGGATAGGATAGGATAGGATGAGATAAATCAGGGCGAGACAGGATTGGTAAAGGATGGGATAGGGAAGCAAAGGATAGGATGGGATGGGATAGGATAAGACAGGATAGGAAAGGACAGAACAGGACAGGCTAGGCCAGGATATGATGGGATAGACCAGTATAGGACAGGACAGGACTGGATAGGATAGGATCAGGGAGAAAATCTGTAGCTTCATGAGTGACATCACTATCTCTGACTGTTCACTAAACAACCTGCATTTAATTTCAGACCCTCATACTCTTCAGTGATATCAGCATTCTCACACACGCAACACACCCTGCTCACTCTGGCCGGGTCTGGGTGCTGGGCGGCAGAGGAGCCAGGATGGCTAAGCCCTAGAAAGTGGGAGCCAGCTCCTCAGTGTGTGTGTGTGTGTGTGTGTGTAGGGGGAGGAGATAAGTAAACTTCACAGCCCATGACATAAATCACATCAAGACATGACAGTAGGACATTGAGCAGGACCACTGATAAAACCAGCAGGAGGGAGGGAGAGAGCCAGAGAGAGAATGGAGAGAAAGTAAGTGGGAAGAACAAGGGTCATGGTAATGGGCGAGGGGGTAGAGCGAATGGAAAGAGAGATATAAAGAAAGTCTGAATGTGTTTGTGTCACTGTGTGTATGAAATGAAGAATCAGAGGGAGAGCGAGAGATGGACAGAATGAGGGGAGTGAGAGAAGGATAGGAGTGTGTTTTTATATTCCCAGTCCTCCCGAAGGTGTAGATTATCCAAAGAGCACAAGCTAATTTCCAGGTTCATGAATGCATTCTCTCATTTCAAACAGCTGTCCACCTAAATCTTCACTGGCTGAGAAAGGATGCACCCCCACTATATGCATTATGATTCACATTGATCCAAGAACACTTTTAAACTAAATTTACTGTTTTTCCCCCATTTTCGCTGGTGCTAGCTCTTCATAACTAAGATGGCAGGTGATACATCATTTGATATACTGATCTTTCATTGACACGCTAACAAGGCCATTAAAACAGCTGAACTAATGTTACTGCTATTTAGCAGCTCGCACAAATCAAGGACTGTGTATCATTAACCGAGCCGCTCTGGACATCTCTGACAATTTGACGCAATGTTCGTCGTACTTATTAGCTGTTGGCTGAATCAGACTTGACCGTACATGAATGAAGTCTCCGTAAACTATCTGACATCCCTGCTCCACAACCAAACCTCTGTGTTTATTCTACAGCCCAATTATGGAGAAAAACAAAACGTCTAACTGTGTACGGAGAGCGTTCACTGTTTGTGTATGGCGAGAACACATCAATGGCAGCACTTCATTGTGTAGTTGACGTCTGCGGTTTAATTTATGATCTCCTATTTGTGTAAAATGTAGGACATAATTTTAATATGTGTGAAAGTAAGAAGTAAACGGAAAGTGGGTAGTTTATGTATTTTTTTTAGGGCTCGTTTATCTCTATTGAAACTGGGTGAATAAGCCTGTGCTGAGTTGACCCTTAAAAAAGCACTGTGGTGGTACCACGGTACAGTCTGCGTGATGTTATCAGCTGGCAACACCATGAAATTTTCTTATATACCATGTCACTGAATGATTATGACATTAGTGTACCTCGGTATTTAGATGCTACTTCAAGCCAATTCAAAGATAAACAGGGTATTACCATGGTGCATGTCAAAGAATCATTTTATTTCCATACATATACTATACATATCTAAAAATTAGTATAGTAACACTTTTACTATGGTACAATGCCCTAGAAAACACTGTAATGGCAAGTGACGAGGCTTTTTTGTATTTGTAGGCCCACCTTCAGTTCACAAGCTGTCATAAATAGACATGAAATGACACTAAACAATGTTTTGCTAATGCAACAGTGTTTGATAGCTATTTGCTTTGATGCTAATAGCACTAATGAGCTGTACACTACATGTAATGCGCCCACATACATGACACATACAAAACCAAATGTCACAACTTAAATGACTAATGCCACATACCCTCCAAAAAAAATGAACAGGACACAGTGCCCTTCACACAGGTACACAGCCCCCCCCTCTCTCTTATCAGACCGCTGTGGGACATAGCTTGTTTTAGGAGTAGGAAAAACTGAACAGAGCACATTAAAGAAAATAGGAGTGAGTGTGTGCAAGTCTGTTTTCCTGGCCAGACTTTCAGTCTTGTAGCTGGAGATAGCAGCTGGAACAGCCATGTGAAGCAAGCCTCCACTATTCCCCTCCCACTGCCTTATAGGCTACTACCTAAAAACATATTACTGCAGTGTGCTACACATAATATCTCACATATACACAAAAAGAAATATCTCTGCCTTTATACAACAATGTTCACTGCACTTAGGACATTGCTGTTATGAAGTATGTTTTGAAGACTGTAAATTTAATTAAAAAAAAAATATTGTGCTGTATTTGTTTGTTTATTACAGAAACTGATTACATTTCCTGAAAGATAACCTGGCTTCTGTTAACGGGATATTACAATAAAGTAAAATTGAGAACATATGGAAAAAACTATAAAATTATTAAAACAATATTTAGAATATAGAATTAGAATTGCCACGCTGTAGAAGTGCATTTAATGTTTTTAACATTTAATGTTGATTGATGCATTGAAAATTTTCAGCTGGTTCAAATTAAGTGCCAATGTTAAAAAAAAATCAATTTAGATCATTTTACTGAGCCAGCTGGGCTTTTTCAATTCTGAAAATCAACATAAAATTGTGAGTTTTTACCTCCAAATTGTTTTACAGTACAGTTTTTCATGGTAGAAGTCACTGCTTAGTAGTCAGTGAACATTGCAGCTCAAATTTAAAATTAATCTCAATGTTCACTTATTTGTGATGTTGTTATAGAAGAAAACTATCACAAACTATAATGGGGACATGAAAATGCAGTGCAGTGTATGAATATAAAGCGCTAGCGTCTTCTTAACAAACACAGTCATGGAGTTGGAATAGAGTGATAAAGTAATCCTAAGAGAAACAGAGAAAATTTGAAATTGAGAAAGAGGCAAAAGTGAGGATGAGTGTGTGTGTGTGTTTGTGTTAGACTGTCTATCTGGCCGTAGTGGAACCCGGTCCATGAAGTCTGCATGCTGTCAGTGTGAGTGGCCTTATCTTCCCCAAACATTTACTTAACCCTTTGTCTTACAGGGCCCAGCACAATGAGACACAGCCAGAGGATTCCCAGCGGGACTTCAGATGGACGGGCCTGCCGCTCACTGATACACTCACAGTCACACTGACTGCGGTCTAATCTGCGCACATTAAACTCACATCACAGCGATAACTACAGCTCACCAACCTTACTTCGACTTTAATGACATCACTTAAATCTTGCTTTGTCCTCTTCCTTTTCATTTATGTAACAGTGGCTTACAGATACAGAATCCTAGCCAATCAATTCCAGCACATAAAACAATTTCCAAGCTCTTCTGTCGTTTTATGCAGTATTAGTTTATAAGCTCTAGATTCAGGCCATTTTTTCTGAGGTAACAGTGAAGTGTGCTGTAAATACCTTTCTGTTATCTGAGCATGTGTTAAACTCTGGGTTCAGAAGAATGCAGCAGTCGGCCTTTGTCTCTGTGTCCACATCGTCAGAGAGGAGCTTATCAAACCCAACAAATACCATTACAGTGAGAGAGAGATCCATACCATTCAGGCAATCATTTCTCCATGACACATGTAACCTTCCTTATGCAGGATGAGATGGAAACTGCAAACTTAAAAAAAAAAAAGCATCATACACAAATTGACTTGAGGATCACATACTAAAAGACTGTAAATTGTTCAAAAAAAAAAAAACTCATGCAGAGATGTGTCTCATTGCTAGAAGATGCATGACAAATGAAAACATCAAGTGTTCTAAAATCGGCTCAAATGATCAAACATGTCTGATATCCTGATTAAGGTTGCAAAGGGGTGGAAAATTTCAGAACTTTCCAAACTTTCGAAAAATCTCAGGAAGATTCCAAAAAATCCCGGAAATTTACTGGAAATTTTCCAACTCTAATCCTGATTGGATGGAGTCAAAGTTAAGAAGTTTAAGCTAAAAAATGTGAGGGTACAATTACATGACAACAATACTAAAAGCAGAAAAGTTTTTCCTTTGCATATAGACAAAAATGTTGTCAAAACGATTCCTGTTCACACACGAAAAAGTCAGGCTAGCAGTTGGCAGTGTTATTTTTGTAAAGAAACACCACACACCTGTGCATTCCTATAAACTGAGCACGTATTACACATGCGCATGATGACACCATTTTCACAAATTCACGTTTTTGTAGCTTAAGAGACAATAATGGTATTGTTTTCCAAAATGTGCACTTTGAAACCCATTGTCATGTAAATGAACAGCTAAACTGTATAAAATATTTTCTGTTTTTAGTTGAAAACGGTGTCATGTAAACACCATCTGAGTCTGTGTCCATCATACATCATACGATTTCATGTGAAATCTGTCAACTCTGACAGCACAAAATCTATAGACGGGCTCTGACTTTCAGCAGGCAGCATTGACTCATCCAGCAAATCAGGGCAAAGATTTGTGGAAGTCGTGTAGTGTTATTCAGCCTTAAAGAGTTAATTACCCCATGATTTACTCGCTCTCAAGCATCCATTGTGTATATGACTTTCTTCAGCTGAATACAATCAGAGTTATATTAAAAAATGTCCTGGCTCTTCCAAGCGTTATAATGGCAGTCAGGGGCGTACTGGAGCCAAAAAGTGGACCTGGACTTTTTGGCACAGAGCGGCCCACCAAACCTGGTCCGCAACACACCGTGTGCACCACACCATAAATGAGTGGCATATTCTTGACATTATAATTAGTCTTTTCTGGTGTATATGGCAAATAGTAAAGAATTGTAAAGAATTTTTACGAGGGACAGTTTAATATCACTAAAGTTAAATACCAATATTATCAGTCCATATGACACGTTGCTCCGGTATTGTCTAGAAGACTTGAATAGTGCAGAATGCGGACTGTTTTTATGGTGCCTTTCTATTGGTCATATACAGTATTTGTCCTTTTGCAGGAGCTTGACATCTATCATTTTAAGGAATAGAGCTCCAATTGTGAAAGAGTGTATAAAAAATATTTTGATGATGAAAAATACAGTAAACAGTACTGTGAATTAATGTTACAATTTAAAACAGCTGTCTTCTATGCGACTATAGTAAAATATCATTTATTCCTGTGATCAAAGCTGAATTTTCAGCATAATTTCTCCAGTCTTCAGTATCACATTATCCTTCAGAAATCATTCTAATATGCTGATTGTTGCTCAAGAAACGTTTCTGATTATTATGAATGTTGAAAACTGTTGTGCTGCTTCATATTTTTGTGGAAAATATGATACCATTCAGTCTTGGGTAAGATTAAAAAATATAAATTAATATTTGTCTTCAACAATGTTGCATTAAATCAAAGTTTATAGAATACAAAAAGGGACTTTGATTAAATTGATTTAAGTGACAGTAAAGATATTTACACTTATTACAAAGTACTTACATTTCAAATAAATGCTGTTCTTTAACTGAGAACCATTATAATAATAATAAAACCATTATTAATAACTGATCACAAATAATAACTGATAATTAAGCAGCAAATTAGGCAGCATTAGAATGATTTCTGAAGGGACACTGAAGACTGGAGTAATGATGCTGAAGATTCAGCTTTGATCACAGAAATAAATGACATTTAAAACATCCTTTTAAGTGTAATATTTCATAATATTAGGCTAGTATTTTACTGTATTTTGAGCAAATAAATTCAATCTTCTTTCAAATAAACAAATAAATAAAAAACCTTAATTATTTCAAACTTTTAACCACCAGTGTGTATATAAAATAGGCTAATGCATGTGAATTAATAAGCAAATTTGATTTTTTTTAGGCCTATAATATAAATCACTTTCCTATGCACAGCACTCGAAAGCAAAAGTCTTCAGAATTACAATGTTCTAGAGTAAGATTGAGATTTTTATAGCTTTTTAAACATTTTCTTAGAGACGTGAAATCACGGAAGAAAGCAGAAGAAAGCAGATTTACATTAATTCTTACATCATGTCTGCTGAAAACATGCATTATGTAGCCTACATTGTGACGACGCGAATAATGGCATTAAAATCGGAGAAATTTGAAAAGGCCAGTAGTAGTTTGCATTCCTGAAAATTAATGTCTGTCCTTTAACTAAACGGTTGGCAAATGTTGCTGAATTGTCTCGTCATGTTTAGCTGCTTACATCTTACCTCAGCATTCAAGTCGAGCGCAGCTCAGCATCTGTGAACGGTAAATCCCGCCTTCTACACTTTGATTGGCTGTTCAAACATTTTGACATTGACAAGCGCTTTTGAGCCAGAGCACAAAAAAAAATTCTGATTAATTAGAATTTTTTAATGAAGTGGGCCACGGGGCCTGGGCCATTCGTCTGGGCCGATGGAAGGATATACGTACATTTACTACAATCCATTTTATATATATATAAATTATATATAATTATAATTATATATATATTTATATATGTCTTATGCACTTCATGCTTTGAAAATGTCAGTCAGCACGATCGTCATCAGCATGAGTTTGAAAATCATATTTCACTGGTTTGGACTCATGTCATCGAGAATTCGATACGAATATTAACAAAGCTGGAATGCTGCGCTTTGCAACAATAGACTTACAACTTGTGGTGAGAAGCAGTAGCCGTAGTCCAGAAGTGCTCAGAGAAAAAGGTACTCCTCTCAGAAAACGTACAAATAAAGATCATTTTAGATGTTTAATTACTATTTGGAGCAATGAGATCGCTAGAAGAGGGCTTAATAAACTCATTTTTGTGAAAACCTCAAATTCGACCAAAACTGACATTTTTCACTTCTTTTACCTGTAGCTCAAAATTAGCCCGTGCGACTTCCGCCTCATTTCGCCAGAACGGGTCACATATTTTTAAAAATGGGGTGAAAAAATAAGCAACTAAAAATTATCCTTGGAACCAAAATTAAGAAGCGAGAATTGAGATTCAGGGCATTTGCTGAAGAAGCTCTATACTGTAAAAGCTTAAATAGGTAAGAAAGACAGTGATGTAGTGTTTGTGTGTTAGGGGATGGGGGGGGGGGCAGAGTGAGATACAAAGAGACAAGAGAGAGAATTCAGTATTAAAGTACTTCCAGCTCTCTCTCTCTACTCCCCCACATAATCAAACAAATCATGATTAAAAATATTTCAAGGTCCAGAGTCACTTCAATAAATCTGGAAGTTTCTCTTGAAACCATAGTCGGCAGGCACACACTCACTTTCAGCCAACTTCTTTTGGATTTAACCCACCAGAATATGTCTCTTTGGCTTTCTCTTTGGCTCCCAGTGTCTGCTGTGTTCTTACAGTAAAATAAATAGGCTGCATCTATCTGCAAAGTGCAGCGGAGGGTCTGAGATCAGGGTTATCCAAAGTGCATGTTCAGAAGCAGAGAGAGAGAGAGAGAGACAACAGAATGAGAAAGGGTGAGAGATTAGCCCGAATGAAGGAACATGAGAAACAGACAGACAAAGAGAAAAGAAATAGATAGACAGACGGAGACAGGAACATAAGGAAATCCTGTATGGAGACGATGAAGAGGGGAGAGGGAGAGAGATAATGAAAGAGAAGGCAAAAAAAAGAGAGAAAAGAATTCCACATGTGCAGCAGGCCCTTGTCTTTACGATGGCTATGATTATAATTTAGTGCTGCTGTTTCAGGGCTGACATCATCAGTGTAGCACCAATCAGATGGCACAGAGTCTATAAATTAATGAGTGGGCTAGAGTTCAGCTGACCGGGGCAGGGTCAAAGTTCATTCCACTCACGAAAAAGTTTCTATTGGAATGTGACTATGCAAAAATCAGCCCTGACTGAAACTACTTCGCACGTGTTTCCTGACTATCAAAATATTGTGGATTGTGTATATTTGGATATTTAAAACACACACACAAGCACAATACAACTACCATACTTGGTAGATATATTTAAAGGGTTTACTATGAAAATATCATTTAAACTTCTTTGTTTTATATAAATTGTGGTCACATGTCAATGATCGGTTGATTTAAAACTGGAAAATACAAAGTATTTAAAAGTATGTAATTTATATATTTGATCATTTATTTATATATATATATATATATATATATATATATATATATATATATATATATATATATGTGTGTGTGTGTGACCCTGGACCACAAAACCAGTCTTAAGCGTCAATTTTTCAAAATTGAGATTTAAACATCATATGAAAGCTGAATAAATAAGCTTTCCATTGATGTATGGTTTGTTAGGATAGAACAATATTTGGGTGAGATACAACTATTTGAAAATCTGGAATCTGAGGGTGCTTAATACCCTAATGATTTTTGTCATAAAAGAAAAATGTATATTTTTGACCCATACAATGTATTGTTGGATATTGCTGCAAATATACCCCAGCGACTTAAGACTGGTTTTGTGGTCCAGGGTCACATATATATATATAATTTTTGTGGAAATAAATGAATAGAGTTGCATTAAACTGCAAAACTGACAGTGAATACATTTATAATTATAATACTACAAAAAATGTTTTATTTCAAATAAATGCTGTTCTTTTGAACTTTCTATTTATCGAGGAATCCTGAAAAAGTATATATCATGGCTTCCACAAAAAATATTTTACATTAATAATAATTTACATTGCAAAATATAATAAAATAGAAATAGTTACTATAATAATACTGTATTATTGTTTTAACTGTATGTTAGACTAAGAAAATGCAAGTTTGGTGAGCTTAAGAGTATTTTAAAAAAACATTTAAAAACTCTTGACTGACTGGAGTAACATTGTCATTTTGCTTCAAAATTTCTACTGGTTACATTTACAGTTTAGAATGTGCTCACTTAAAATGTGGATAAATCAGAGATAGAATAAGTGGATTATTTAGTCAAATTTAGATTTTTGGATTTTCATATTACAAATTCATAATCACATCAGTGGTCTAAATGTATTAGTAACTAGATATACAGAGACATTAATGACAATAATTTATGTTTTAAGGCGTGCACGTGAATGTGTGTGGTATCTTTTGGCATACTCAGTCACTGATTGCCCAAATGGTTATTATCTACACATGGATTATGCTGTAATATAATGAGTTGGGAATGACAGGGCTCTAGAGTGAACACCTAGGGTGAAGCGAGGGTGGAATCAGAGTTCAGAAAACACTGGACTAAAATGCACCTGCATTAGAGGCGTCTTCGGTGTGAAACTAGTCCATACTGTATTTTTGCATGTGCATGTGAGAGCACATGTTTGAAACCAATGGGGTGTGATTACCTGACTTGATTGACAGGCTGATGGCGCTCTCTATGTAACTAGCTGTGTTGACTCCTGCTCCCCGCTGGAGGCCGACATCAAGAATAACATACACCTCCTTAACGTCTCTCACCCTGTGTGAAACGCCTGGCACTTTGGAGACGAGAAGGCGAGAGAGAGAGCAGTCCTGG
The DNA here is from genome assembly GCF_936440315.1 of Barbus barbus. NCBI lineage: Eukaryota > Metazoa > Chordata > Actinopteri > Cypriniformes > Cyprinidae > Barbus > Barbus barbus. Next base: position 10,130,489 of record NC_136719.1, read on the forward strand.
GCCCCATCACTCCACACGTCACCTGAGGAGAGAGACAGCAAGACACACAGATGGACAGACACACACAGAGAGGGTGACATGGAGGACATTACTTAAAATAGGGTCATAGGGCGGCACAGGGTCTCAAATAGAAGACCAAAGTAGAACAAAGTTAATACTGAGAGGAACATATTAAGGTTTTGTATGCATTTAAACATTGAATGCAATTACTTGAATACAACCTTTACCAATACTTCTTTTATGATGCAAAGGTCATAAACATTAGCCAAAGTAGATATTTGTGCATTATGTTAATTTCACTCTGCATGTTCTGTAAATGCCTTTATCATTTTGTAAGCTTGCTCAAGACAGAGAGCAACCATTTAAAAAAAAAAAAATTCTTGCATTGTCCAGAATACCAATTTTGGTATACCCGGATTTCATTTTTTATTAAAATCAGCAGTCTTACCATTCATTTCATGTGCCCATGTTTCATGTTTTGTTTTGTTTTTTAATTGATTAAATATTTTTAAATAGAGGAATCCTGAAAAAGCACCATGGTTTTCAACATTGATAATTGAGCATCATCAACAATTGAAGACTGTATGGCTGCTGAAAATTTAGTTTTACATCACAGAAATAAATGACATTTGTAAAGATATTCAAATAGAAAACAGTTCACGTTTTACTGTAATTTTTGATCAAATAAATGCAATCTTGCTGAACATAAGAGACTTCTTTCAAAAACATTTAAATACCCCAAACTTTTGCATGCTAGTATATAATGAGATTATTATATATTTCAAATGGCAATTTTATGTTATAACTAAAATTGTTTTCCTGAAATTTCTATTTAGTTATATAAAAATATTATTTCTGTTAAAAATGTTCAAAACATCCATCTTTTTTTATAAAGATATATTATTTGTTTATTGTTATTTGAGAGTTCTGGAAAACATAAGCAAAGAGGTTGCTGTGCCCCTAAAAATATGCAAAATACACAGTATTTACCATCAGAACTGACATGTAAAATCAAGACTTGCAGAATCTCAACCTTTGAACAAACAAAAAACTAACCCCGCAGAAGCCAAACACGTTGGCTGCGAAATGTTAACTGTTTTTCGTCCATAATATCCGTTCCCACTGTTCCTCATCGTAAGCGTCAATCTATCACTTCAGGCTCATGTCCTCTCCTCCCCATCCCTTCACGCCTCTCCCTGATTCTGTCCATCTCTCTGGAGCGGATGAGAGCGGGAGGGATGCTGGGGGCTGGGAAAACCTGGACTTGACCCCTGAGTTCTGGGCTCCACAGAGTCTCCTCACCAAGCCTCCCTGATGACAGATGAATAGACAAACACTCTCTCTCTCTCTCACACACACACACACATACAAGACTGACACACCACATACACATACAGACTACAGCAACTTTGGAGATTTTCATAAATGTTGTTTCTCGCGTTGGCTTGTTATAAGTATCTTCAACTGGTCTTTTTTTGGCATGTACCACATGCTACCTATTCAGGGTTCAAATTTGAAGGGGAGGTGAAGCTACACTTAAGAAGTGTTAAACACAGCTACGAGGAACCTACGCCAAAAACATCTAGATATTACAATAAAAAGACGTCGCCATTTCCCATGCGAACTTATCGTGACAAAACACAATAGATGTACATGGTAAACAATATACCTGCAAAACGACCTGCCATCATGATTCAACTGCAAGCTTTGGT